>NW_023494793.1:32832334-34056415 GCF_904425465.1 Colossoma macropomum | reverse complement strand
TACACTAATTAAATTCTCTGTATTATTAGTGATCCCTTGTTTTTAATGTATAGTGAATATGAATGTTTATCTAAAGCAACATTGAAGGAACGTATATAAATGTAACTCAGAAACTTTCTCAGTACGTCTAGAAAATTGAACAAATTGAAGAAATTGAACATTCTAAGAACCAAAACTTGTGATGTAGAAAGAATGTTCTAATTACCAAAAATTGTTATCTTAGAAAGAGGGGAAATGGTCATGTAAAATGAATGATGACTGTTTTGGTACATCAACACATACAAATATTGTTAGAAAGCTGAAGAAAAACATATACAATTCATGATATGAGCCCAAAAAATTGTTGTTTCTCAGAAAAAGTGGTGTTTTTTGGGGCGTCCATTCAGTGTCTTTTCTATCTCTTTTCATGCAAATCTCTCACTCCAGGTACAAACTGAGAGGAATACAGCTCAACTTTGGACACAAGACACTTTGCACAAGTACATTACTAGACAAGTACTGAATTACCTATATTCATGGGTTAACATACATTAGCATCACCGGTCTTAGACTCAGTGTTGGTTTGAATCAGCTTGATGGTGGAGTTGTAGGGATATTTCTTCCTGTGTCACTGATGTGAAGCGTGGCTTTTAGGAACCACAAAAACTAAAAATATGTTTTATGCCAGAACTTCATAACAAAACAATGTCTCCGGTGTCAAGCAATACATTCATTTTGTGTAATAACTTAATGGGATGTGGCTTTTAGAGCCAATAAAAGCTTTGGACGTCTGGTTCTTAGTATTATAATGATGAACAGTTCTGACTCTGTAAATTTCAGTCTGAATGATTTTGTTTACATCTAAACCATTGAATAAGTGAGTAATTTTGAAAAATCGGTGGAGATCCCCTTTAACTACTCAGGTCGCAGATGCTCGGCCAAAAATCAAACGCAGATCTTTGCTATTACTTTAAGACTTGTCTGTCATATTTTTTTCAGCTGCTGCTCGAGTTGGAGGAATGGTTTAAGAGCAATGAGAGTCTGTAAAGAGTCGGACGTTAAAACAGACAGATTATGCTGACAGTAAATAGTGCTGACGTGCAGCTAGAAGAAGAGGAAAGCCAGCTCTACAGATGAATTCCCTCATTTCATCATTGAATGCATTCCCACCAGCAGTGAAATGAACAGGGTTTGGTTGGAAGTGGACCGAGAGCCTCGAGTTTGTGCCGGACCAGTTCAGCTGTTTGATGCAGACCCAAATATAGGTGGAACGTTCACACACGTCAAAAGGGAGCGAACTAAAGAAAAATGTTTCATAGGTTCATACCGAACAAGTTAGGAGAAACACCCAGAGAAAACTGTCCATCCCTGCGTAGCTGTCTGCACTACGTCTCAAACCGATGACATTTAATTAGCCTGCAACGTTTTTATTTATACGTTTCTACCAGCCCACTGCAAACTAGTGCAAGAGCCGGTTTATGAGAAGCCTGGCCACTTCCTGTTTTCCCCCAATATATCAAAACACGACTGCGAAACGCTAGAAGGTGCACTCAAGCTAGTCCTTAATGAATGGGAGTAAATGGAGCTAAACAACTCCTGAGTACAGGCCCGTGGACCTCTAAAGGGTGCTGCACGGCCCAAAGGTGGTCCGCGGCCCACAGGTTGAGAAACCCTTTTCTACACGGTGAACATGAGTGAGTGACATGCTTCACATCTAAAAACTCAGCCACAAAGCTAGAGCAGTCAAACACTGAATAACATTATAAAGAAAGGAGAAACTGCAAGTGTGAAGGCACAAGATTGTAAAGGGTCACACTGTAGCATTTTTGAGACATTGTTATTCTTTCATTAAATATTCTGGATGTAAGAAACATCCAATTTTCAATCCTGAAGTCTCTGAAAGGGAATCCAGAGACTTTAGACTTGAAAGCAATTTAAGATGCATTTGAAAAACTAACAAAGAGATGCATCAAAGAGTGTGTCCTCCATGTTGCCTCAATAAATAAAAAGGTTCAGCACTTAATGACTCTGAAGGTGCCATTAAGGCACACAATGCCAGGATCAGCTGCAATGTCTTTGCAGTGATCTTCCTTTTGGGCTCATTGAGTGAGTACACATTCAAAGACTTTATTTCAGATTTTATATTCAGTCAGCTCACATCTTTAGTTTTCCTACTGCTGATCTTTCATGCACAGTTGCCTCTAGAGAAATCAAAAACATCCAGTGCATGGCACTTCTGTGAGTGGCTACAGTAACTCTAATGGAGTTATGGATTAACTGAAATTTGGAGGAGGACCATGCCTTAATCCCCTCCTCCTTCCTGTCTAACTCCCTAAAAATAATACAGTTTTCACGTTCTGGGGTTCTGGCCTTCTAGCCCCAAGCAAAAAGCACCCAGAACTCCAGCCAAAATTTTCAGGGTTCTGTCCCCTCTCTGTCAATCAGTCTCCCCTCATACTTTCACCATACATTGTCCAAACTCGCAAACCACTCTTTACAACAGCGGTCATCAGAAAAGCATTTGTGAATGCACAACAAATTGAACCTTGAGGTGGATAGGCTACAATAGCAGAATATCACATTTGGTTCCACTCCTGTTAGCCAAGAACAGGAATATAAGGCTACAGCGGACACAGGCTCAACATAACTGGATAGCTGAAAATTGTAAAAGTGTTGCCTTGTCTGATGAATCTTAGTTACTGCTGCAGATGGCAAGGACAGAATTTGGGATAAACAGCATGAATCCATGGAGCCAATGATAGAAATTTTGAATATTACCTTAATCGGTAATCAAATAGATTAGATACTGTAATCAATAACCAAATTGGTAGTATTGGCTAACAGAGAATGTAAAATGTAATCCAATGGATTTACTTTGAATGTTATATGACTTGTTATATTTTAAAAAGAGATCTGGAGAATGTAAAATGTAGACTGAACAGCTCATCTTAAGCTAATTCTCATGTCATAGAAAAACCTCAGCTGTTTTATATTTTATTGTTGATTCTAAATAAGGTCATCTGTGGGGAAACTGCACTGGAATAATACTTGCTCTCAAGCTGCGGTATTTCTAGTTAAAAGATGCTTTTTCATTGTCAAAATTAAATATTCACTTGATGAAGAATGATTAATAACTGTTTATATTCTAAACGTAATGAAAAAACACAGACTTCAGAGTTTTGATGCTATAGTATATATTGTATTGCTTACAAAAGGTATCAACAGTTTATGCAAGCTGAGCCAGGCCCACGCTGTTGTTCTCCCTGTTAAAGATGGTGTAGTAGTTTCTGATGAAAACATCACCCAAGATCCACAGTGAGTCACTGCTGCCACTAAAACCAGTCATGCAGCCATAGGAGTTCTGAAATAAAATCAATGAGCTTTCATTGTTATTTATGCAAAATATATTCTTTGAAATTGTTTTGTTGTTTTGATACAGCGTTAGGTCTGAGTAAACATTCAAAGTATGCAGTTTGTCACTAACAGATATAAAAGAACTGACCTGAGAAACATAGGATGAAGCAGGGATAGTGAAAGTGTAGCCGTTAAGGGTGAAGGTAACTGAAGGCATGCTCTGGATGTTGCTGCAGCTCACAGTAGCCTGCAAGACAAGCATGAGAACACATCATTTTCAGTTTTCAGTGAAATTTTGTGCCTGATCGGAAGAGGAGCAGAAGTTAGACTTTCTAACGTGACTCAAAACAGCTTTACCAAGCATCACTAAGTACATCAACTTACGTCTCCATACTGGTCTGTGGTGGCGCCCACCCAGGAGTTAATGTTGCTGATATCAGTGGTTGGCCCCACAATCATGGAGGTTCCAGTATCAATAATAGCCTGACACCCACCAGAGCAAGCAACTGTCTGCCCGTTGATGGTAACACTGCAAACATCAATAGGGACAATTTGTAGTTGACATCAGTGTAGATTTTGGTGAGTGAAGAAGTAAGGACTGGATGAAAACTGAGAATTGGGAGCTTGAAAGCTGCGGTGCTCACTTTTAGAGGCATGCAAAAATTCAATGTATATGTAGCTCTAAGAGTATTTGAAGACTACCTACGCAGGGACATCATAATACATGCATAAATAGTGAATTATGTATTTGTCAAGTAATATTTTGCACAAAGTATTTGATGAAGAAAACATCTAAAATGCAAAAGACATTTGCTTTTAAATGTGCCTCAGTAACTCAAGTAGAAATATATACAACTGATATCTGTTAAATAAGCCTCTGCCTTATGAGTTCCATTGCTTGGGAATCAAGCTTTATAACGTGTTATAAATAAAAAAAAAAAGTCCATCACTTCAGTTTGCCAATACCATTTCATTACATCAATAACATCTCATGTTAATACCAGAAGCTGTTCATATGTTCATAAATACACATACATAAACCTGTTGTTCAGTGCTTACGCATGTGTTATGGAGTACTGATATAGGTAGAATTCAAATAACATCTGCATGATCAGACTCTGTGCATAGCTCACCTGTCCATAGTGATCTGGTAGTAGGTCTCAGAAGACAGAGGAATCCAGTAGATGTCGCCAGTGTAGTAGGAGCTGTCAATCTCACCAAAGAGCACCACACTGCCCTCCTCCTCACTGCAGATTTCAAAAGGAGTCAAGTTGAGGTAAACCCCCATTGAAGTTTTTCAGACTCAAACTAAAGAACAGCTAAAGCTAAAATTCCTCCCAAATGTTATTTGAATTTAGCCAGACTAGAGATGATAATAATAATAAATAATGAAGAAATAGCAGTAATTTAGTTGAGTTGAAGTAAAGCTGTAATGTTCAACTAAAGCATGTTGCTGCTGAGACTTTAAAGGCATGGTTACAAACTTTTTCAGGGTTAGGTGATACTGTTGGTCACCTAAGCAACTAGTAAGAACTAGTTAGAAGCAAATTTTTTCAGGTGACATCTTACTTGCTGCTCAGGTAGACAGAGAAGACGTCCTCAGAGACCAGGCCCTGGCTCACCATGTTGTCAAAGACAGGGGTGGCGCCATCGGAGGCAATGGACTGGTAGGCCAGACCCAGGATGCCATCTGCAGCCATGCTAGCCATGAAGGGAGCCTCAGTCTCGCTCAGTCCAAAGATCTGATTCTGAATTGAGATTCCACCAACCTACAACACATGAATTTAGTTTTAGCACAGTGATACACGTTATTCAGTTCTCCCTTCACTCATTACTTTCAGTCAACTTAATTAGCTTTGTGAAGCATAAAGAAGTTAATTGTTTTTACCTGTTTTTTTACAGGCTGAGGTCCCAAGTGAAATGTTACAGCTAAAAGCCAGTAAAAAAATGTTTTGCTAAATAATATTATCTTAGAATAAATGAAATCTGCACTATTCAAGGTTTGGGGATTTGGAGACTTCTTTGGTAGAAATGTGTAATTGCACGCAACATGCAGAATAAGAAGATATTTATAATGTCGCTTTTGCTTCAGACCCCTTCCCAGAGAGGATGAATCTGATGATTACAAGCGTTTTGGAAGAGAGAACTTAAAACTCGGTGTCTACCGAGAATGTAAGTTCATTATCTTCTGTTACGATCATATCTTCATCAGTATAACGCTGATTTTGCATTTGAGACCTAAAAGTCGAGCTAGACCTTCCTTGTGAGTCTGTGTGTGCGATGTTCATATGTAAAGATGCATGATGTGGTATGAAGAACTACCGCAACAACTCCACACATTTTCCTCCACTTTTCAATTATTATTTCTAGTATGTAATCATACATAGTGCAGCTTCAAGCAAATGTATTGCTGGATAAAGAAATGTCAAATTGGCTTATCCAGTTGAATGATATAATGAGCTACAATATCAGTCAGCAAGTATGCAGGTTTATGTGTTACTATTTTTTACAACAACTGGAACCACCAGCTTTCAATTTACATTAGCAGCATTAACTTTGTATGTCTTGCATAAAACTAAAAAACCAAAACAAGATTTCAAAACTACGTTAGTGCTTTATGTTTTGAAGAAAGTACTAAACACCTTTTGATCTCTGTTAACGATCTAATTTTCTAGTGATCTAATTTTCAATGTTAGGATTCTGAAACGCAGTAAGTACCGTCACAGTGTCGTATCCCAGGTATCCAGTCATGCTGCCGGTGCCGTACTGAATGGAGAGAGCCTCATTGGCATTCTGGAAAGTGCTGGAATCAGAAGGGTTGAACTTGTTGTGGTTCTCTAAAGAAAAGAAATACATTTAGTGCTGAAAGCTAAACGAGTTTGTTGTATATCTAAACCGAAACCTTCAAGAGTTAGCTGACCATGAGCAAACACTAGATGAGATTATATCTAACCATGAAGTAACTTCAACTCGTATAGCTGATGTCTATGTCCCTTGTGTTCACAGCAAGTACCAGTAAATTACTATTATTATTTTATTATTATTTTTTACTTACGGCAGGCTTCGCTTGAGCAGTACACTGAAGGCACCCACAAGTTAGAGGAGCCACTATCAAAAATCACTTGGAAGGACTGTGGTGGGGTGCCAATGGAGATTGCACCATAGTAGGAGAGCTGAGAGGAACAATAACGTATTTGTAAGTATCAACAGCACTTTTATTGTTATTGCTCTGTCTTAGAAATGTTAATGTTTAGCATTTTTTTTATTTAATCAGTGAGTGAGCTGTGCACATGCACTTAATCATCCAATCATAATCAGATTTTTATCTGATTATTCAAGTGGTCATGTAAACAGCATACTCTGATTGTTTTTAGATCAGATTAGGGCTTAGAAATCTGCATAAGAAATCTGATGCTCTTACTCTGATTTCTTTCAGTTTTCTCAGTCAGTTCATATGCAAAAACAGCACACAGCATTTAACACAGGACCCACGAGAGGGCAACAAAACACTTTCAGAGTGATGCTGAAACTAACTACATGCTTGACAAAATGAAGAATTTAAATATTCTTGCTCTTCTAGATGATTAATATTGATATTTCCTGCTCAAGTGATTTTCTTTTTAAAAAAGCCACAGCTTAATGAGTTATACATTATGTTGTCACATCTTTTCCATTATCTGATTAATTTGTTTGCAAGTGCATGTAAATGTGTTGAACAGATTTCTGGCAAAATCTGATTTCCTACAGTTATCAGATTATTAAGTTCATATAAACTCACTCAGTGATTCTTCAGGCTCTATTGAAAATTGTTGCATGAAATAATGACTTTAGATACTTTGCACTTTAGACACACACGTTGCTTGATTTGTGGGGGGCCTGGTGGACCTGTTCCACCCCCTTGGCCCACCCCCCAGTGGAGTTCTAGAATCCTCATGCTTTTTTTACACTTTAAATAAACAAAAGAGGCCACCAAAGATCACTTTTGATCATCATCAGTTTTTGGTAGCCACTGTCACCATGGCAACATTTACATGGCTGCATGCCACGATTGGTCATGTACTATTGCAGATGTACCCCAACTCTATTTTCTCATTTTTTTTTCCCCAACAGTAACACATAAATATTGCATTTCACTGTTAGGCTACTACTTACGTACTTAGTGAGTTAGTAACCAGGCAGTTAAATGAGCACATGTGTATATAGTTTAATTTTCTTTTTTCTGGTTATGGTAATAATGGCATACTTTTCTAACAACAAAGCTACATTTAAGTGGGCTAGTTGGTTGTCAGCCTTGCTACAGCAATGGCTGTTGGATATAGTGTTTCCTAGCTACCCCCTAACTTCTGGCTTCGATCCTAAGATGGTAGAACACTTTGACTTGGCTTAGATATTTTGGTAACTTACATCAGCATCATTGGTCATGGACTCAGTACCAGTCTGCACAAACTTGACGGTGGGCCTAAAGGGATGTTCCTTCCTGAACTTCTCCCAAATGCCTTTCTCCATCATCTTCTCACGCACAGTCTTGCCTTTGATCAGAGGAACCCTAAAGCACAGGTTACAGCGTTACTTGTACAGGTTTAAAATTTAACCACAAATCAAGTGTAGAATAAAACAGACTGAATAGCATCATGAAGCCCAGAGAGAGAAGGAGCTGCTATGGTAAAAGCACAAGAAGTTTGAGGCTCATGCAGTACTAATGCCCATATTTATAGACCAGTCAAAACGACTGTATGATCATGAGGACAGTTGTGCCGGCCACACTGCCGTGTCCTCCATAATATTTTGGAGATATTTTTATATTCTCATATAGATGCTCTGGACATGAGTAACATTTTAAACCCCAAAGTCTCTGAATGGGATTTCAGAAAAAAGGATTTAAGAATAGGAAAAAATTTAAGAAGCAGTTTAAAATAAGTAATACCAGTCAATGTGTCCCCCATGTTGCTCTAATAAAAAAAAGAAAGAAAAATATAAAAAAATATAATATAAAAAAATAATAATATATACAGCACTTACCTGAGGCACTCAGAAAGTGCCACTAAGGCACACAAGGCCAGGATCAGCTTCATTGTCTTTACTGTTGGGCTCAAAGAGTGAGTACACACCCACAGAGTTCAGCCTTTATATACAGTCAGCTCACGTCTCCTATGTTTAGTTTTCCTTATCGGCCAGATTCTGACACAGATTAAGCCAGTGAAACTAAAACACGACCTTTTACATAACTGCATTCACATGATTTTCTCAATGTTTCATTGATATTTTGAACTTGAAACATCAGATATACATTGTGTGTGTGAGAGAGATTTTTTCTCCCCTTCCCTCAAGGTTGATAGTCTTGTTCATTTCAAGGTAAACTGTAGCTTATATCATGTTTAACTTTGATAAGCTTAACAAATGGTAACTAATGCAAACAAAATGCTTGAATATTCTATGCACTGTTTAGAATTTACATTACATTTATTCACCTATGAAAGAGTATTAGGTACAGATTTCTTTAAGCTTTAGAAATATGATGTAAATGAGATTATGTGTGCATGCTGCAAGTACGTATGTGACAGCTGCAGTTATTAGAGATGGTTGGTCTGTTACTATAGATTCACGTCAGTTTATTATAGTTATATGCAGTGTGTTATACATAAACATCTAATTTCCATTCCTCAGTTAACTTACTAATAACTCATTTAGTTTCCTTTGTTTTTCCATGTAGTTACTAAATAATACATTTTAGGATGTGGATGTTTGTGAAGGAGACAAAAGGGGAGCATCTAGAAAAAAATACAAGCATTCATTCTAAAAATCAGTTAGGACAGTATGTAGAATGCTAATAAAAACAGAAAAACGGTGATTTAGAAATCCACTTTCACCTGTATTTAAACAAGCACTACAACCACAGGATTTTTAATGTTTTACTTTATGAACTCAATTGTCTTTTTGTAAATATGTATTCATTCATATTTATAAATCATTCTGAGGGATAAAAAGGAGAATCCAGGAAAGGCCTCATCCTTCATGGGCAAGGATTTGAGCAGTTGCAAAATTCTTAGGTATTTCACCCTCTTTTATGCATAATATCTTCAAAAGATATTTTGGGAATCTGGAGCAATCTCTGTGCATAAAAATCAAGGCCAAAAACCGCAGCTGTATGTGTAATACTTTGACAAGCTGTTGTTATGAAACACCATTCTCTGGCCCCAGAAATTAAAGTTGAGTCTGTACTGTGCATAGCGGAAGCCATGTGTCAACAATATTGAGAAATGCCACTAACTTCTCTGGGCTAAAGCTCATCTGAAATGGTCTGATGCACAGTGGAAGTGTGCTGTGGTCTGGTGAGTCAACTTTTCAGCTTGTTTTTGGAGATAATGGACATCATGTTCTTTGAGCAAAAGAAGAAAAGATTGTTTCTAGATTGTTACTAGCATAGAGGACAAAAGCCAGATTCTGTCATTCAAACTAGTATTTGTGAGGTCAGGCACTGATGTTGAATGAGAAGGCCTGGCTCTCAATCAGTGTTCCAATTCATCCAAAAGGTGTTCAGTGGGGTTGAGGTCAGAGCTCTTTGCAGGCTGGTGGAATTCCTCCACCATGTGTTTATGGAGCTCACTTGAAATGCTAGAAAAAGGAAACGGCTTTCCTTAAACTTTTGCTGCAAAGTTAGAAGCAAATAATTGTCTAAAATGTCTTTGTGCGCTGTAGTATTAACTTTACCTTTCACTAGAACTAAGGAACTGAGCCCAAACCCTGAAAAACAGACTTAGAGTTATCCCTCCTTCACCAATCTTTA
The DNA here is from genome assembly GCF_904425465.1 of Colossoma macropomum. Lineage (NCBI taxonomy): Eukaryota > Metazoa > Chordata > Actinopteri > Characiformes > Serrasalmidae > Colossoma > Colossoma macropomum. Next base: position 34,046,298 of record NW_023494793.1, on the reverse strand, counting down.
TTGTTGGCACTGCTTATTCTGATAGGTAGCGTTCTCTTGGCACCGGCCAAACCCAGATTTGTCCATCAGACTGCCAGATAGTGAAGCGTGATTCATCACTTCGGAGAACACGTTTCCACTTTTCCAGAGTCCAGTGGCGCTGTGCTTTGCACCACTCCCTCCCAGTGCTTGGCATTGTGTATTTTGATCTTAGTCTAGTATGTAGCTGCTCGGCCATGGAAACTCATTTTATGAAGCTCTTGACACATCAACACAACATATTTTACTGATGTTGCTTTCAGAGGCAGTTTGGAACTCTGTAGTGAGTGATTTGACAGAGTATAGGCGTTGTGCACTTCAGCACTTGCTCTGCAAGTTTGTGGGGTCTACTGTTTTGTGGCTGAGCTGTTGTTGCTCCGAGGTGCTTTCATTTTACCATAATAGCACTTACCGTTGACAGGGGCAGATCTAGCAGGACAGAAATTTCACAAACTGACTTGTGGCAAAGGTGGCACCCTATGATTGTGGGTTTCTTCAGTGCGACCCAGTATACTCAATGATTATCTATCAAGACTGCAAGGCTGTGCGCGTAATTTTATCCAGTTGTTTGCAATGGGTTTGACTGAAATACCTGAATTCAATAATTAGGAGGAGTGTCTGTGTTCTTTTGACTATACAGACAATGAACACATTTTGAAGAAATGTGTGCTGCTTTCTATCCATGCTTATTTCAACATGCTAAGCTTATCACTCATGAACATGCCCACAAGGTTTTTAATCTAGTGTAGACAGTTTAATCATCCCTCAAAAGAGCTTAGTAATGGTGAGTACCTGGATTGTCACACTGATTCATCAGACTACTCAGGCTTTAGCAGGAACTTAAGTGGCAAAGAAGCTGTTTGTTCCTCTTTAGAGTTTGTCTACCACCTAACATGCGCCGATTTTGAAACAAGTATTAATTGATAGCATAAATAAACAAACACTAATTGTTGTATAAGTATTATAAATATGTTCTCCTAACATGTAAAAAGTAAGTGTATTCTGAATACTACCATTTTAAAATGTTTAGCATAGACTGAATACAGATCATTTCCATATTGTGGAAATGCATTCCGAATACTTGAATTCTTCTACATCCCAGTCCTGAACATTGTTGCATTAGGTTAAATTTTTGGTCAGTGCATAATTAATAAATATCACTTACAATTAGATTAAAAGAAATGCAAAGAAATGTAAATTTATGTATGTAAATGTGTATCACACATTTAAGCGATGGTAAAGTTTCTGTTCTTTTGTGAAACTTAACTAATCTGTGATGAATATACTGTTCCTTTGTGTTATTTATCTACTGGAAACATTTCTGTATGTGTCAGGGTTTTTATTGTTAGCTGTTCCTCCAGAGGGAAAGATTCGTGCAAGGTCAGGCAGCACCTGACTTTCTAGTCACCTGTGTTTTTTTCACATCTGATGATATGGAAACGTAAGAACAGCAACAAAATTTCATAAATTAATCAAATTATTTTCTGGTTTTCAAATATAAATTGTGTTTTGGGCTCTAAACCCAAAATAATAACATGAAATATGTCTTATGCAGTACAGTGATTATCTCTTATTATTTATTTAATTTTTACCAGCTCCTAATAACACTGCAAAAATAATATATTAATGAACTTACTGAGGCGCTGAATTAAAGCTCTTTATGTATTTGTTCATTTATGGTATAATTTATGAGTTTATGCCAGTGAAGAAAAGATACACATACTTAAAGCAGTGTTGTTTCGATCACCTAATTTCTTTAAAACTTAATCCTTTGTTTGCCTGCCTTACCCTGTTCACACCCTCTTAAATATTACCTGGAATAACCCTTATGAATAATAGTGTAGAAAACAGGCGTGACACAATGTCATTTTTCCCCTGTGAGAAGCCTATAAGATCTCATAATCCACACAGTAGAAATGTAGGTTTATAACAGCAGCATATCTTATATTACCAAGCATTGAAAAACATGGAGACATTGAATATGGAGCATTAGATTTATTTGGAAATATAATGTTCAATATGTTCTTATCTGCTATGAGCACACATTTCAGTGCATATGACTTATTACATGACCTAAGTTTAAATAGGCCTACACTGAGAGCCAAAGTAAACCAACTATGACTTTGTGTTTCTGAACCAAACACTGTTTTGTGTGGGTGAGAGTACGACAGCATTTCAGAGAAAACCAGATAATGGTGTGTTTAGTGCAAAGTGCATGAATGTGAAAACCAAGAGTCAGGAACAGTGGCACTTATTCTTGTGCTATCTTCATTTCTCCTTCAAGTAATCTTTTCCACTAGCTTGCAGTCTTCCACTCTCTCTCTCTCTCTCTCTCTCTCTCCCTTATATGCATTTAAAAGTCAATGTTTTTGTAGTCATTGGTACATCGGTATCTGTTGTCTGCGAATCTGGTGCACACCAAGTGAGGCAGGCAGGGGCAGGTGTGATGCTGTCTCTTCCCAGGGAAAGGTACCTGTACAGAGAAGTAGGAGAAATACACCTCAACATGTTATTATTTATTACTCCTAAATATGACTTTTTTATTAACAACACCATATTTGACCAAATATGCATGATCAAAAACAGTATCTTAAGAAAACAAGTCCCAATGCCATAGATAAAGATATATAGATCATAGAACACTAAACACAATATAATGCAATTCATCATCATCATCATCACTTTTATTTACATAGTGCCTTTTCTATGTTTAAGGACACTTTACAACCAATTCAGTGCAGTTCATTTCAATTCAAAAGTTGCAATTCAATTGATATACAGTGTATCATCACTGACTAAAGAAAGAAATGTATCTCCAAAATAGTAATTTTACAGGAGAAGTCAAAAATGTTCTGAACTTCTAATGTAAGTTACTGTAAAGAGGTTTCATGATGAGTGATTTTGGAGCTTTTCAAAATTTCTGGACAATGTGAGGTTCAGCTGTGGTGCTTAAATGAGCTAGAAATAATAAAATAAACAAAAATTGAGATTTTTTTTTGCATGGAAAAGATGTGTGAAAAGAGGTCAGTATTCATCTAACTGTGATGTGTCCTTTCCATTCTTTAGTTGAAACAGTCTTCATTCACTGTCTCTTTGGCTCTCCCACCTCAGCATCTGCACGGTTTTAATATCTCAGCATCAGCGAGATGGACAAGGAGAGAGATGTATAACACTGATCTCTGATCTCTCTCTCAGACAGTCAAGAACCTGATCTCAGTATAAGATACACTTGTCAGCAGCGCTGCAGCTGCCCTATAAGCCAACACGGCCTCACAGCTTAAAATGTGGCCTGAGCAAAGGATAGAGCACCTTTTATATTTTTGCTTTTCCGATATGTTAAACTCAACAAAGAAATAGAAATTGTGCACTAAAATTAAATTAAAATAAAGTGTATCTATAATGATGAAGGGAGCTGTAGATAGTTCAGATCATGAATTTAGCTATAAAAATATTTAGCGGTCATACATTTATTCCCAAAACATTTGGATGAACATAAAGACTTGGATGAAATAACATTTAAATCTGCATTATATAAATTATTATTGTATTTAAAACAACAAAAATTAATATGACAACTGATTCCAAACTTTTGGAAGGTAGAGTATATAGAGTCATGAAATATAATGCTGATATATTGTATTCATAACATTCTCTGTATTAAAATCAGAATCCTTAACGCTAATGGTACTCCATAATTTAATTTACCATAATTGCATGTTCCCTCATGCAGATGTATAAAAGCTCCATTGCTGGGTATCGGAGGCACTGTCCACCCCTGCCTGCCTGTACATAAGATCTGTCAGTAATCATTCCTTCTTCCACTCCCTCTCTTCCATTCTCTAAATATGTGTATGCTGCAGTTCACTCTTAAAAAATAAATATTTCTAAACTGTTCTTGGTTTCAATGTATGGGTCTATAAAAACTTACATTTTGCAGAATTTCTTTAAATCTTTAAAAAGGTTCTTTACATTCACAGTTATAAAAATCTATTGAACGGTTCTTTAGGGAATCAAAGAACCACACCAAAGAACTATTTTTGCCAACTTTATGAAAATGTGTACCTTATGGCTGAAAGGATGGCACTCATCTCCCTCTAGCCCTTGTGGCGTGCACATCCGCAGGCCCCTCAGCCACAGGCTGACTGCGCAGCACAGCCCCATGCCACACTGGACGTCTCGGTCACATGCCTAACACACACATATTAAGCATACGTTCATTCTCACACGTACACACATGCAAACATAACCATGTCACGCAGTGCGTCACACTGTCATACAGACACTCCATCATATATAAATGACATTAAAAATTATAGCCTTTGTACTCTTAACAAAAACATACTACACTGTAACTGAGGTGGAACCCTCAAGAGTACGTATTCAGTACCTTTAGTCAGGGAACATAACTGTACTAAATTTTGTTGCAATTATATTTTAATCTCTTGACCCCTGGGTTCTTATTTCATTTTTGTATTTTAATACAAGGAACAAATATGCAAATTTCCTTTGGGAAAAATACTTATTTAAGGTACTCAGTTGAACCTTAAGACCATCATTGTACTTTTGTGGGTACATTTACATTATTTGTAACTTGATGAACAAAAACCTGCACTGTGCTCTTTTTTTCTGTACAGTGTAACATACTTTGCTTGTTACTTAAGCTTAACTGTTAGCTAATACAATCAAAATGGCAATAAAATGACAATAATGGGCTTAACAGTAAAGAAAAAATCAGATCTAGTGCAGACACTGTAAAAGGTCAAAAATATCAGGCGTTGTTTGTATCAAATATACTAGACTCGCATGTGATATGTTATTTTATTTATTCATTTATTTGTTTGTTTGTTTCCAACCCATGAAGTCCTTTTGTATACATTATTTTATGTAAAACTCATTTTTAAGGTTTTTATAGTGTTTCATTTTGAGTTATTTTGAATTAGATGTAATAAACTACAGCTTTTAAACTATAGAAAAAATCATATTAATGCATAGATTAACTGAATTTCAGTGAAGAAATTTCATCTTAGTCCCTTTACTGTAATTCCTGTTTAATCATCTGTCTCATTTTTTTAAGCTATTATAATTTTGTTATAATATCATTTTTAATGGATGCCTCAAATTTGTTCAGCATGACATCTATTGAATTCAGGCAGTTGGTTGAAATGAAATGAAATTAAAACCTGCACTTGGTTCTTTTCAAAACAGATCAATGCTGTTAATCTCTTTTAAACAGTACTTGTCAGTAGTATTGATGTTAGGAGGACTTACCCCAGTGATGACAGCACATCTGCAGCCACTCAGAGACACCAGGAGTACTGAGAATAAGACCACCAGGCTCATAGCAGCAACTCCACACCAGACTATTAGGCTCTCACTATCTTTCCGTTTCCTTGCCCCCCCTGTAACCCTATCTTTCTATCTGTCTCTTTAATTTTCTCTCTCTTCTGGAAGAAGGCTTTCAGATGACCTCGTTTGTTTTAGTTTGAAGGAAATGAGATAGTGGACTCCTGTCCTACTCTGTGTCAGATCCTTTCTTCTTCTTCTTCTTCTTCTTGCCGGTGTCCTGGGTCAAAGAAGCTCTGGTAACTTCTAAAATCAGACTCCAGGCTTTCTCTCTCTTTATCTCCCCTCACCCCTCACCACCCCCTCCCCCCACCTCCATCTCCGCAGGGTCCTCGTCATCCCACTCTATATGACGCTGGACAGGTCGATAAAGCTACGCTATTCAGTGTATCTCAGGATGCTTCCCTTTAAATGTTCCTTTGAGTCAAATGGAGTAATTTGTGGCAGTACTCACAAGTTACATTGCGAGGCTGACGTCAGCGTTATTAAATATAAACAGTCATCATCAAAGAAATCATGGAGATGGCAATCTACATGACCCGATACCTTAAGAGGAATATATTATGATACATAGAGGAAGAAACAATTTCTCCTCTTTTGAGCTGATCAGAAGAGCTTTTTTCCCCCATCTAAACGTCAGGTTTTTTCGATTACGTACAGAATGGATTTTTCATGTCGAAAAGAATTCAGCAAACCTGCAATAACAAATTTCCTGCATGCAAGGCCCAGGTGCAGCTAACAGAAATAAATTCATTTACCATCCTATTCTTCTATTAGATGACCATCTCAGAGAACACCATGCCCTATGACCATGACCTTGTTATTTCCGTCATGCTACTCTTCCACCTTTATATGACCCTGATGTCTGTGGTCGAGGTTTTTGAGCTTAAGAATATCAGTGAACGTCACGTAAGTTCTCCGAAGATGAGTCATCGGAGAACAGAGTTGGCCAGAGTAAGTTTTTATTTCCGTTTACATGTAACCCCATGAAAGCATTCAGCTTGCAGGTAGATCACAACAAATTAAGCACTTGTCACTGTTCTTGAGAAATAGCAGCCTACAGTCACGCAGTGATATAATTCACCCTGTCGTTCACTGACATCCTCAATTTGCACGTCTAAGAATGCCACTCAGGCTGAGATGGTTAGGCGCATGTGACGTTGCGTCCACTTAGGCTTGGATACTTCCTTAACCAATGATACTTTACCACAGCGGCCTCATATGCTCACTGTACAGAATGTGAAACAGAACATGGATTTAAGGAAAGCTGAATCTCAGGGATTCAGGCTGTGGGAAATCACAGGTCTTTTTTGTTAAGCTCCTCCCTGCCACTATATCAAAGTTAGAGCTGCTAGGTTCATGGCCTTGAAGTGTGGCAAATGCCATGTTCATTGTGTACATTTCAGCTCAAATCAATCATGACACAAGATGACATTTTGACTCCTGAATAGCACGCTGCAGAACTGTTCAAACTGCTTACCGTACACTATACAGTACTGTGCAAAGGTCAGAGACCAACCTTTGTTTATTTAATTTCACATCAAAACAGCCATTAAGTACAAGTTAATCATTTTATATGAGATCTTTCTGAAAAGATCAAACATACGATAATCCACTTGCATAAGGAAGGGGAAGGTCAAAGGAAAATAAGTGTAAAAAAACATGAGCTTCCAAAACTGGATTCAGAGAAACTGGGACTTCTGACAACCGTGGTAGACCACCAAAACTATCACTGTCAGAAAAACAGTACTTAAAGCTTTCGTCTTTGAGAGATAAGAGAAAATCACAAAACCACAATTACAGACTGTAGTCCATCTGTTTCTCTGCATACTTTGTTAGCTGGACTAAAAATAGTTCACCAACCAAAAATATCCAGCCAACAGCGTCCTGTGGGCAGCGTCCTGTGACCACTGATGAAGGACTAGAGGATGACCAACACAAACTGTGCAGCAGCAGATGAGCTATCATCTCTGACTTCTTCATCTGCAAGGTGGACTGACAAGGTAGGAGTGTCTAATAGAGTGTACAGTGAGTGGACACAGTGTTTAAAAACTCCAGCAGCACTGCTATGTCTGATTCACTTGTACCAGCACAACACACACTAACATACCACCACCACGTCAGTGTTACTGCAGTGCACATAAATGTTTTGAGTTTACAGCACACGAAAATGTGCTGAAATTATTGTCTGTCATAATCAACCATATGCCACAGATGCAGCAGACAGATATTATGTTTAGAAAAGCTGGAGTATCCCTTTAAGCTGTGCTGTTGAATTTCAAATATAACATTCGATTAACTACAGTGAGGGTAAAGCCACATTAAAGGCTCCAGGGGTGAAAATGCGGGGGCGGAGTGGTGCTATTCATGGCAGTTGTATTTCATGTATCTCCCCGGCATTTTGAATTAGAGGTGAATAAATTATCCGAAGTGGCGGCGACGTGCGTGAGGTATGACAGCCTGGGAGGTGTTGCGTGTGCCTGTTAGATTCTGATTTAGAGCGAGTTGGAGCGTAAAGTGCCATAGGTTAGTCAGCAGGGCATCACTGGGCTGCAGTGGGGAAGATGTATGCCTCTGATTCACCAGCCAAATAATTATATTGCACCTTTTTGCCCTGTCAGCACAGCCGTCTGGCCTATGTCTTGCAGGAAAGGGTAGAAATCATCCATGGGGAGAGAGTCTGAGCAGGCTGAGAGCATCCTTTGGCTATAATATAAAACCACTGTAGAGTTCCAATTTGGCAATAGAGAAGTGGCCACTTGTATAAAGTAAGTTAATTGGAATTTTTGCCACCATTTTAATTCAGTGTGTGAACTTGTGATGGAGTATTCATTCATTCCAGTCCAAGTGATTCAGTTGAAAAGCCTAATGAGTAAGCCAAGCATGATAGTGGCAAAGAAAAACTCCCCAAGACCAAGGTATGAGAATAATAATGAATAAGGGAGTGAATAATGATAATATACAATAATGTATAACTAATAAAGAAATAGTGTGAGGCAGGTGTGTTGGAGTGAATAGTTTTAGTTAGGTGGTCAAACTAATATGTTTATTTATTTCTTATTATTTTTTTAATGACTTCATTATGTCACATTTCATAGCAAATGAACCACCAGAAAGGTCTAAAGACACTTGGATGAAAATCTCATCAAATTAACCTCCAGAATATTAAAAGATATAAAAAAAACTCCTAACAACCTTCAAGACCTGGTAGACAACCAAACCTTAACTATCACATAAACAGTAATTAAAGGTAAATCTTTGAAAGATAAGAGACAATCAAGCTCCACTCTTGCTCAGATCTGAATAAACCACAGGTGTTTCTGTCCATCTTTCCACTGTGAGAAGACAAATTTTGCAGAATTTGCAAATGAATCAAAGAAGCTGCTGGTGTTCAGAACAATGAACTGACCTTTCCACAGTCTAGACCTGAACATCATTGAATGCGTTTGGGATTACTTGGATAGTGAGAAGCAGAAAAAGGTACTATTTAGGTGGTGGATCATTCTCAGCACTGCAGTAACACTGACATGGTGGTGGTGGTGTGTTAGTGTGTGTTGTGCTGGTCTGAGTGGATCAGACACAGCAGTGCTGCTAGAGTTTTTAAGCACTGTGCCCACTCACTGTCCACTCTATTAGACACTCCTACCTTGTCAGTCCACCTTGTAGATGTAAAGTCAGAGACGATAGCTCATCTGCTGCTGCACAGTTTGTGTTGGTCATCCTCTAGTCCTGCATCAGTGGTCACAGGATGCTGCCCACAGGAAACTGTTGGCTGAATATTTCTGGTTGGTGGACTATTCTCAGTCCAGCATTGACACTGAGGTGTTTAAAAACTCCAGCAGCACTGCTGTGTCTGATCCACTCAGACCAGCACAACACAAACTAACACGGCACCACCACATCAGTGTCACTGTAGTGCTGAAATTGTGCCTATGTGGTAAGTATAGGTAGGAGGTGATAAAATGGATGATGAGTGTAGAAACAAGGAGGTGGTTTTAATGTTATGGCTGATCAGTGTGCCTTTTCAAAGAGGTCCCAGATGATACATTCAACAAAAAGAATGAGATCATTCCTTATCCTGTTATTTGACCTGTGGTAAAATACACATCATATTATACAGGGCATATTATGTTTATTAAACATATTCATCAAGAACACAAAATGAAGAAATGTATCTATATAGGAAGCATCCCATTTAAGCTGTTCATAAAACAGTATATTCAAGTTAGGCTGATTTGATTTTGATGCCTTAAAATAGTACTTAAGTGCTCTACTTGCATTTCCTATTTGCATAAATATTGAGTTCATAAAAAAACTCAATTTAAATATGATTGACCGCTGGCTTACTTGCCTAGGAGCAATAGGAGGAAATAAGAGGCATGTGAGATGAGAACTGGCATTTCTTATTGATCTGATATGGAAGATCTAAAACCTGTCCTTACACTAATCTCTCTGACTACTCTGCCAAGCAGTGATCAATGTGTAAAATGCTCAGGAGGATATACAGTCAGTCAGGAAGGCTAAATCCACAGCAGTGGTCTTTTCAAAATAATAAAAAAGGAAGAATTTGATAAGAAACTCCTGCAGGGTCTTCAAACAGAAAAGTCTTTCATGTCTTTTGAGCTAGAGTCTCCTTGTCAGAATCAATTCTTGAAAAAAAAAAAGATGTCGGCAAACACAAAAGACAAAGTTTTGCAGTATCATTGTCACTGGATGGAGAAAGCAATACAGATTTCTGATAAGAACATATACCCTTTTAAGAGTTGGTGAGGAGAAGAATTGGTCTTTTCATGGTATTACAGTCAGTGAAGAGGGTTCATCTGATATCCACATTCACAGTGGGCACTACCGTCCCCCAAAGACCTCACTGACAATAGCAGCTAAATGTGAGCTTAACATCCGGTTGCCGGGATGGTTTCCATGTGCTCTTGCAAAGAAAGGTTGACATACAGTGGTAGTCTGCTTATTTCCAGAGGTAAAAATGAGCTGTGTTGGACAAATGTGTCTCTGCTGAAGTCAAAGCAAGTATAAATAACTTTATACACGAAGCTATGGCTCATCTCAGTAAGGTTATATACATTCATATACACAGATCAGGCATAACATTATGATCACCTCCTTGTTTCTACGATCACTGTCCATTTTATCAGCTCCACTTACAACATAGGTGCACTTCGTAGTTCTACAATTACAGACTGTAGTCCATCTGTTTCTCTGCATACTTTGTTAGCCCGCTTTTACCCTGTTCTTCAGTGGTCAGGCCCCCCATGGATCCTCACAGAGCAGATACTATTTGGGTGGTGGATCATACTGAGCACTGCAGTAACACTGACGTGGTGGTGGTGTGTTAGTGTGTGCTGTGCTGGTCTGAGTAGATCAGAAACAGCAGTGCTGCTGGAGTTTTTAAACACTGTCCACTCACTGTCCACTCTATTAGACACTCCTACCTTGTCAGTCCACCTTGTAGATGAAGAAGTCAGAGATGATAGCTCATCTGCTGCTGCACAGTTTGTGTTGGTCATCCTCTAGTCCTTCATCAGTGGTCACAGGACGCTGCCCACCGGACGCTGTTGGCCACCACCACATCAGTGCTGAAAATAATCCACCACCCAAATAGTACCTGCTCTGGGGGGGTCAATGGGGGTCCTGACCATTGAAGAACAAGGTAAAAGGAGGCTAACAAACTATGATGAGAAACAGATGAACTACAGTCTGTAATTGTAGAACTACAAAGTGCACCTATATAGTAAGTGGAGCTGATAAAATGGACAATGAGCGTAGAAACAAGTAGGTGGTCATAATGTTATGCCTGATCGATGTGTGTATATATATATATATGTATGTATGTATATATATATATATATATATATATATATATACATATATATATATATGATATATATATATATGTGTGTGTGTGTGTGTGTATTGTATACATATATTGAAATATATTTGAATATTTGAAACATTTCCTGAAAGAGTCTTCTATTGAATCTCATCCAGATAAATACAAGCACAAACATATGCCCATTCCAGCCAGGTAGAGGAGAAAAAAGCCTTTATTTTCTCCTCCTGCTCTGTATCTGGCAGCAGTATGTCGACATTTTGACTTTCAAAATGACATTTTCTCAAACCTTTGACATAATGTCTTGAAATAATGACTTATTATCTTCCATAACATATAATACCTCGTTATTTCGAGATAGCACGTCTAAATGTCGAGAAATTTAATCAGTTAGAGGTGCTTAAAACGTTGCTGCCACAAACAGAGAATTAGGAAAAATACAGGCGTTTTCTGTCACTCCCTACCAGAAATCACAACAGGTTTTGTTTTCTGTCAGACCCGCATGTCTTTTAGCCGCTAGATGGCGCCGCTCTATTAACGCTTGCACTTGGCAGCGTTTAATCCTCATAGGCTTCCGTAGCAAACCGATCACATGTTATGCTGTCACCTGATTACTGAAGTTACCCGCATAGCAACTGGGGTAATAGTGCAGCTTTTCCACTTTCTCAAATTAGTTTAAAAATATTTTATTCGTTATTATGGAGGCAACTCTAGAGCAGCACCTCGACGACACGTGAGTGTGCATTTCAGTTATTACTCTGTCGTTGTTTCTCTGAGCTGTGGTGGTTCGTACGATTCTGAATTTAGCTTCTCTTTAGACTTATCGGTTCCTCCTTAAATGGTGCAGCAGTTACATTATGGTGCTTAGGCTTCGGGTTCGTGTCTTTTTTGGGTGGAACTGCTGCACCATTTAAGGTGGAACGGATGATTCCGGTAAGAAGCCAGCTTCAGCCTCACTGGTTTGTATGGTGTGATTGGTTTTTAATGTTTCGCTGTGTTTACTGTGTTTCTGAAGCCTGTAACATCTACAAATGTGTTTCTTTATGTTAGAATGAAAAATCCTGCTATTGTTGGGGTTTTATGTACGGACGCCCAGGGTCACAATCTTGGATGTAAGTATCACTCAGTACTGTATAGTAAATTACAACTTTTTTTCTTACGAAAATGTTTGGTTCCTCTTTAACACCCTTAAATGGCCAAAGTTTTATTACACAATTCTATAACTTAACAATATGTTTGCATTGAAGTCCCTGTAGTTACTCAATAATAAGCCTTAGTCTGTAATAAGCCTGGGTTTTATTGGATTTTAACTTGCATCTTTTTTCTGGTTTAAATGACCATGTGTGAATGCCCCCTCTACTTTTGACCGGTAAAGTAATTTTACACTATCAATTTTTCTAAGAAATGTGGAGATTTGTCCTAGTTTGCCTAAACGGTTATTGCTGGCATGTGCAGATACAGCAAACTTTTAAGTGTAAGCATTTCATATATTGTTGTTAATAACAATGAAACCAAGCAACCCTTGAAACCCTTGTCATGGGTCCAGCAAACAGCATATCACATCACTCATTTTATTCATAAATGGCATACAGCCCTGCCTAACCTCTAAAGTCTTATCACATGAGTTCTGTCATATCTGGAAAATGTTGCTTAAATACTTCCCTAAAATTCCACCAAGTATCCATCAGATTTCTCAGCCGTGTTTGTAATTAGCCAGGAGACATTTTGCTTCAGTTGTGTTGCTGATAGAGTGAGTTTGAATGTTTAGAAGGTGTTTTAATGTTTCATTTGGATATTTCCACACTGCAAGGTTTACATCAGGGATCAGTGATGGGAGGAAGTAGAAACAGTAGACTGTTATTACCCAACTTTTTTAGGGGATAGTGTAGAATACATTCACAGTTCATTTCTGATGCTCTGTCAGTTTGGAGTCACGTTCATAGTGATGTTTTAACTGTCCAAAACCAAGAAAAGTCCCAGAGTGTCAGTGACTGGGTAGTATTGAGGGGGGAGAAGTGCAGAAAAACCAGACTTGAGTGAAAGTAAGGGTTTCTCTATCAAAATTTTACTCAAAAAAAGTGGAGGTATGGAGACAAAAATGTACAAGGGCTGAAGCTATAAAAGTATCGACATTTCAACAAACTCAAACATCAGAAAGTAAAAAGTAGATGTTGTAATGAATAAATTAAAAGTTTTCTTTGGTGGTGTGTGGTGTGGTGACTAATTATCAGTACTGGTCTTTGTACAAAGACTAGTTAGCAGAGTTGAGCAGTTTCATTGTACACTGATGTGAATTTGGTTGGATGTTTTAATAAACACAGTAAATGAAAGCAACTGATTGGCAAGAGTAAAATAGAAAAAATCTCCTGGCCTTTTGAAATGTTTTTTTGAAATACTCTACTAGAGTAAAAATAACTGTGTACTTTTACTCAACTACATTTTCAAAGGAATATATATATATATGTATTTTCCTTTGACAATGTTTTTGAGTAAAAGTACACAGTCATTTTTAATAATACTCTAGTAAAGTACAAATCTCTCAAAAACAACATACTAAAGTACAGTACTAACTCAAGTATTTTCCATCCCGGATAGTGTTTAACTAATCAGGATTTTTAAAGCCTTTTAAACTATTCAAGCTGATTCAAACCAGTGTGTTGATTTCTAACAGGATAACTTGGAGTTACTTTAAGTTTGAAGAGTAGAAAAGAACTGTGTTTTTCACTTGTCGTGTGTGCCTGCAGGCCGTGGCTCCCTGTCTGATGAGCATGGAGGAGTTGTGTCTGTTTTGGCTAAACAGGCTGCCTCTCTAGCTAAAGACCCAACAGACTCCCCTACTGTGTGTCTTGAGTCTGACACTGGGTAAGATACATGTACCGGCTTATATAGTACTTCATACAGCTTCTAGTTCATTAGGCACACTGTTCACTGTAATCCCACTTTGTAGGCTTGCTTTTACTAACTATAGTCCATCTGTTGCTACACAGTTTATCGCTTCCCCCCCATGTACTCTGGTGGGTGGACCATAGGATGACTAGATATTATTTGAGTGGTGGACCATTCTCAGCAGAGCAGTGACACTGACATGTTAGTAGCATGTTAGTGGATGTTGTACTGGTGTGAGTGTATCAGACAGTGTTGTGGCAAGTTTTTACACACCTCATTATGCTTGTTTCCATTAACCCTACTTTTGGTGATAAAAATGCTTTATTTATTAAAGTCATGTCCTGCAAAAGAATTGCTGTTGTATAAGTCTTGGTTTATCAATCAAAAAGTTGGAATTGATATGTTTTCATCTTTAATTCCATGTGTACCTTTTTTCTTTTTCTCAAAAAAAAAAAAATCTAATAGGACATCTCTTAACAATTAACAGCTATCTATTAACACATTTTCTGCAAAAGGTGAACGAAAAAAGTTTTATCCACATTCATATTACCATCAGTTTCTATTTCCATAGCCTACAATGACAAATATTTTGAATTATTAAAGCATTAATGTTTTTTGTAAAAGTGGAAACATAGCTAGCTAGTGTCACTGCTAGGTTAAGAATAGTCCATCAACCAAAATATGCATGGAGATGAACTATAGTCTCTGACTGTACACGTACAAGTTCTGCCATCAAGGTAAGGTTAGTAAAAACAAAACTTTAAAAACAACATAGGCTCATCTTCAGTGCAATGCTAAGCTTAATTTAGTTCTAAAGGCACTGGCCTATGATGGATAGCCTAACTTGACTTTAAGTCCTCAGTTATCATCCAGCTGCTCAATAGAGAGGATATATTAATATTTCCTTTGAGTGTTACGTTTGAAATTTTTAAACTTTATTTTAAATACAGTGTCTGTAGACTAGTTTGTGGTAGCGATTCATGAGTGTACACTGCTTTCTGAGTTGACTCTACAAATGTTGTCTATAAAATAGTTAAATATATGTTATTGTAATTATTTTTAATTATTGTATAAAACTATCTATTATGTACTTGAATAATGCACTTTATTGTTGCAGGAATGTGTTGGTGAGAACACACGGAACCATCACAGTAGCTGTACACAAGATCGTGTCATGAAGTCTTCTGGTTTTTGCCACTGAACTGTAACTCTGCATGTACACATACTCATGATCATTGTTTTTTCATGATTTGCTCTGCTTTTAACCTTTTTTTTGTTTTTGAGTGGTTAAGAAATTTTTCAGTACGTATATTGTATATTTGTTTGCTAATGTTTTGATAACTCAGCTTTTTCAGTTTTTGTTCATTCAATAAATTATTAAAAAAAAACAAAAAAAACCCCAACAAAACAAATCCTGATTATTTTAGCACAAGATGTTAGGCCTGACAGTTAACACATGAATTACTGTTAAGTATCTGAAGTGCTTAATGTAGTAAAATTCATAACACAAAGGATACTATTTTAGAAGGATAGTTGTGCTCTATATTGAAAAAAAGTCTTTGTTTTAAATGTTGTTTGAGTCGGGTGCTGTTTGGGAAAACATCCATTGAGAGAAAAGAGACAAGAAAAGATTAAAAAAACTCAGAACCAAGGAGCTGCTTAAATTAAAAAGTCTTTTTTGTATTGACATGTCCTGGCTGGGCTCATCAAAAAGCCCATATGTGGCAGCTTGTGCCTTCTTCAGGGAATAATACAAATAAGCTAAAGGAAGGTGTGTATATATACATGCCAGGTTCATTAGTCAGGCACAAACACAGATGTCTGATCAGTCAGGTGAAAGTTGAGCCAACTAGACTAATTAACTTGGCCTGTATACAAACACGTTTATTAAGCTTATTTGCATTATGCCCTGAAGAAGGCATGAGCTGTTATGCGTGGGCATTTTTAAACAGCCAAGCTAGAACATGTCAATGCAATAAAGAAGTTTTAAGGAGTGCCTTGGTTGGGAGAGTTTTTTCCTCACTCTTTTTCCACAGTAAACAGATAACCTATTCTTAATAATGTAGTTTCCAACAAACCTTTATGCACTGACTGTGTGAAGTGTGGAATATATGTTTTCTGTTTCTGACGTGCAGCTCAGTGTACAGGACTTGCTTCCTTCTTGATCAGGATGGACCTGGAGAGATGGAGACTGTGGTCGTACAAAATGTTGCGCTGATCTGTAAATATAAACTCACTATAGACTGTTTCTCTGTATGCTTGATTAGCCCTCTTTCACCCTGTTCTTTAACGGTCAGGACCCTCACAGAGCAGGTATTACTTAAGTGGTGGATCATTCTCAGAACTGCAGTGACACTGATGTGGTGGTGGTGTGTTAGTGTGTGTTGTGCTGGTCTGAGCGGATCAGACACAGCATTGCTGCTAAAGTTTTTAAACACTGTTCACAAACTGTCCACTCTATTAGACACTCAACCTTGTAGATGTAAAGTCAGAGACAATAGCTCATCTGTTGCTGCGCAGTTAGTGTTGGTCATCTTCTAGTTCTTCATCAGTGGTCACAGGATACTGTTGGCTGGATATTTTTGGTTGGTGGACTTATTCTCAGTCCAGCAGTGACACTGAGGTGTTTAAAAACACACCCAGACCACATCAGTGTCACTGCAGTGCTGAGAATGATCCACCACCCAAATAATACCTGCTCTGTGGTGGTCATGTTGGGGTCCTCACCATTGAAGAACAGGGTGAAAGGGGGCTAACAAAGTATGCAGAGAAGCAGATGGAATACAGGCTGTAATTGTACAACTACAAAGTGCACCTGTAAAAGTAAGTGGAGCTGATAAAACAGACCAAGAGTGTAGAAATAAAGTGCTCAGTGAGTGTAGATCCAGCTAATTACAGCTATGGCCTTTGACTAGTCCTCCCATACATGTTGAAGTTATAAGAAGCATTTCAGCCTGGACTGTTTGGAAGGAGGCACAATACACGGCATCTCTATTTTTACAACACAATAACAGAAACAACCTCTTTAATTCTAAGGGGTAAAGAGGGGTTGGAGAATGGCCATGTGACCGTGAATTACAACTGTTTTAAGACAGAAAACCACACAAATGTCATAAGTGGACCTCAGCAGGAAAAATCATTTTAAATACAACACAAGAATAGTATGCACATTTTAGGTTGCTTAGTTGAAGTACCACTAGTTTCTCTCAAGGTGGCAGCAGTTGTAATACATTGTAACTACCCCAGCAATGCATTACAAATAAAGTGCCTGAACAAAGTACCCTTAAAGCACATTCAGGAATATTGAGAGAATCCTATCAAGATCCTTATCATTATACAGTTGTGCTGATGCAATACTGTTTGCATGAGCATTGAATTATTAACTCTTGCAGTTTAGTATTAATCCTCATTGCATTCACATTTCCACTCTCATGCATAACTGTAACAAGCATTTCTTGGATTTGAAATAATCATTGTTGAAATGTGAACGATCAGCCGTACCATTCATGTTCCGTTTCTGCTGAGCGCACATGTAGGCTGGAACAGTACATGCTCTGGATAACCTTTAACGGGAATCGAGATGATTAATCTGACCTCTTTAGTTTTTGGGATTTATTATCCATGAAGGAAGGTGACCTCTCTTTGGCCACATCCACTCCATATTGCACCATGACATAAGTCTGTGTGTTTCTACATGGGGCAAAGATCTTTTATCAGGGATGCATACTGCATTGATTAAAAGGTTCCGATTAATAGAACTTGGGACATTTTGGTTTTTCATTCGTTCCACTGAAATTCTACAGCCATTATGGACAGTTCCTTCATGCAAAGAATGAAGAGGTTATACTCTTAGCCAAAAGGGTTCTATATAGTACCCAAAATATTCTCTGACTGTGTAACAATAGTGAAACCCTTTTTGGTGCAGATACAAAACCATATGTAAAAGGTTAATTAAAGAACCATACATAACAGGTTTTCCATCATAGAGAGGAACCATGCAAAGAACCATTTAAGTGGTTCCTTGAGTTGTCTTGTTGGTATATATAACCACTGCCTTTACTCAAGAACACTTGAAGAACCTCCCTTCTTAAGGGTGTATGATTAATGTAAAGCTCAAAAACAGTAATGACGATCTAGGCAATGACAGAAATTAGACCTTAGACCAAACAAATATAACAGTATTAGCTGATAACTGGTGCCAAACAAATATAGCTATGGTCTTCTGCTTCCGTCTCAGGTTCTTCCTCTTGTGCATGCAGGAGTTTTAGGACTCATAGTTTCACTTGGATAAATGTATAGCATAAAACAAACTGTCCAAAGGAGTATTTGCCAAGGCACTTCAATGGGAGTGGTAGAATGCAATGGCTTATTACATTAACCACAGGTAACTACTTAAGTAATTTCCTGAATTATCAGATAAATGTAAGACAAGTGTTTTTGTCTTTTACGTGAGAAGATCCTGAGTATTATTGTAATCCATCTACATCCAGGATTTTGGATTATAATAATAAAGGTTATGCCTACCTCAAAGATAAAGGTGCCAACGAGTTCTTTGGAGCGATGCCATAGAACAGGCCTGCCAAAAGTGTAGCCTGCTGGCCAAAGTTAGCCTGTGAGGACATTTGATTTAACCCACCAGAAAGCCTCCTCACCTAATGAGAGAACAAACGTATTTTTAACACTATATACATTTTAAAATTGTACTTTGGAAGCATTTTAGTAACAAAAAATATAGTGCAGTGTTGTAAAATCCATGTTTGAAAGCTCAAATTTAATTACGCATTGTTTTTCTTTTTGGCTCTCAGCCCACCACAAACATTGCACTTTGGCCCCCTGATACAAAAAGTTTGGGCACCCCTGCCACAGAACAGTTATTGGTTGCCTAAAGAGCCTTTCACTGGATGGTTATTTAAGGAATCAGCTGAAACTGGGGGTGATCTGATACGTTTTCTTTAAAAACTACTAAGCTTAAAATTGAACTGTTTTTAATCAAAGCATTCTCATGATCCAGCTACTTAAACACTGTGCTACATTACATAATGTGAACATATTGTATTACAAGCTAAATGTAAAATAAAATGGGATTCTTTTTTTCAGTATACACTGTGCCATCTCTAGTTACATACTAAGCAGACTAAGCATACTCTAGTTACATACAAGCCAAGAACCATTTAGGAACCTTTATTTTAGGAGTGTAGGTGCTTCAGCATCTCCTCATGTCTGCTGTATCTCTGAAGTAGACATGACCTCTACACTAAGTCAAGACTAATGACACAGCCAAGTTGCAGGAGAGCCATTGCCCCGCTTGTAAAGGGTGAAAGTGTTGAGGCTGCTCTGGAGCTCTTGGCCTCTGCAGTAGGTCTCACGTCGAGTCTTATGGTGGAGATTGCAGTCACGTGGTGGTGAAATTCTCCCCAGGGCTGCAGTGCCCCAGTCCGAGGCTGCAGTGAGCGCAGGAGCCATGTAGCACAAACTGAGAACCCCACCTCACACAGCTCTTAGAGCGGGACAGGCCAAACGAGTCGGACAAAACTGCAGAAAAAAGCAGCCATGGTCAGGCATGACATTAGTACGGCATGTGGTGTTAGAGCGGTAGCTGTGCTGAGGGTCTGTGCGGATGGGGCGCAGAGTGGAAGTGTAGATGCCCAGAGGAGCAGAACACTCCCGAGCTGCCTGCTGCACGAGTGACCACAAGGAGGGACATATCGATGACCTTTTCCACACAGTAAGGTGATATTCGTCCTTTTTTTAAACTCGTTACAAACTGTTCTGTATTCGAGGACAAAATGTGGCCTCGCGTTAAAGTCACAGTGATTTTATCAGAGCTGGGTAGGTGTTTTTCAGTATTGAGAACTCTTTTTTTGTATTTTTCTGAACATATTTAAGTGAGAATTTTAGTTATTCTTGAGTTTATCTACTAAAAATCGACTTTTTACTCAGTTTAATCCTTAACATTTGCTGAGTAATTCTCTTTTTGAATATAATGTTATTCTGTTGGTTGCTGTTGTTTAACCCACTCACTTTCGAGCTTTAAGCTTTTATTTCAGTCCAAAAGGCTCACGAGACGAGAAGAATGACGGCTAACAAACTCTAACTTGCTCTTGCTCATAGATGCTACATGTTCTGTGAAGTTCCACTGCAGTTCTGTTGGGAACTCAGTACTCGAGGGGCTGTTTCGGCAAAATGTTTCCTTCGTCTCGTTATTTAATTAAAGAAAGTACAGCCTACTCGTTCTGTAACTGGGAGAGGCTGTATGCCCTTTAGCCACCTCCTCACACTGTGAGGGAAAGTGAATGTATCGTAATGCTGAGACTGAGGCGCCTAAGGGAGAATCGAGCCCTGACCGGGGCTCCCCTGATCACGTGACCGCAAGGGAGTTGTTGGACCGGCTAACAATTTAAAGAATGATCCGTTCTGCTTCTGTACATAAAGTGAGATAACTCTGTTACGTTCTGTCAGCTACCCAGTCGCTGGTGTAATTCCTAATTATGCTGAAGGGTTGCCTTTTGCTCTCAGGTCTGAACTGAACGTCCACTGGTCGGATGGTGCGCTGCTCTGCAAACACTGTGGACAACTGCGCCCGGACAGCTGGTCAGTACACTACTCTTGTTCCTTTTATCCCTCCCACCTCACGTTGGAGAGGGTAAAAAATACAATACATGTGTTCTTCTTCTTCTTCTTCTTCTTCTTCTTCTTCTTATTATTATTATTATTATTATTATTATTATTTCTGCTCCTGAATTATAATTTAGGTCATTACCTTATGATGAAGTCCATCACAAGCACAGTTATTTAACAAAGCAGGATTTCTCAGATAGCCTATAACTTGAACCCAAAGTCAAGGCTGTCCAATGGGATGAGAGGTCAGGGACACTACTATTGGCCAGTTTTCACATGGGCTTTAGCATACTTTATGCATAGTAATGCATTAGCATAGTAATGCTTTTTTTATGAAATCCCCCAAGTGTGTTAGGCAACCCACATTATGGAAAAACAGTTTTCCTCACTTTTCTGATGTAATCATGGTTAAAGTTTCATAACATGCCTTTCATTCCCCTAACTAAGCTGTTTCAGTTAAACATTTTTGTGATGTCACAGAGTCTAACGCATCTAAAGAAATCCACCTGTTCTGCCTACAGCAGTTTAGCTCTGCAATTGTCACTGAAGTTCTAAGAAGTGTTTTAGAGTCCTTTTTGAATTAACCACAACTCAGAGAAGCAAGTGAGAACAGAGCTTATTTATGTATATCAGTCTTAAAAAGGGGGCAGAATCAAAGAGAGCCTGTTCATTTGGAATGAAGATAGGAAATGGTCGCTTAAAAATTATGACTGTTTTTGGTACATAAACCCATCCAAACATCATAAGTGGACATCGAGGACAAAAAGATGATGTGGCCCTTTAAAGCAGGAAAAACTTGCTAGTTAGTTAGGAGACACTGTCTAAATATAACTGCATTCCTAACATTATTTAAATCACTAATCTTGTTTAGTCTGAACGTGTATGTAATTGTGTTCAAAAGAGAATAGAATCATTATAGAAAGTGGTACTTTCTTTGTTATACGTGTTTGACCATGAATTTTCTGTATTTGGTAATTTTCTCACAAAGGGAGCTAGTCATCAGAGGAGTCAGCGTCACTTTGTATGATGAATAAACATGCATTAAACATGCATTTAACAATATGTTAGATGGTCCTGTGAGGTCATCTGAAATGAAACATTAAAACACCACTGTAATGTTGTAATTAACCACTATACAGTATAATAGAAGGGTGGTAAATTTCCCACGTCATTCCCATACAGTTAAAGGCTACATAATAGCCTAAGAACTCTGTCCAGCTACAATTTCACAAAGCAGTCCTGTTTCTTTGAACTAAACTGAACTAAACTGAAGGCTGAAGTGAGAGATATTACGTAGAAAGTAAGCATAACCAGCATTTTACACAAAAGCCAAATTTGAACAAACTTGTTTGTTTTTCCAGCTCTTGCTGTGACTGCTGAACTACACGCAGTGTGAGGAAGCTGAGGATCCTCATTCTCTCGTTTGGTTAAGGTTACTGAAAATTGACAAACACAGAGATACAGGGCTAACTAACCAGTTAAGCTGGTTTGTATAGTCTATGAAAACACTCATTTTAATTCAAAACAAATTATTATCAAACACGGAAATAACATGGAGGACACAAATGTTGGTACTCGTGAAAGGTGTTAGAGTGAATTCCACATGAATAAACAGAGACAAAAAATAATGGCAAATGGCATTTTTTGGTATAATAGCAGCTTTTTAGTGTCTGAGTCAATTGGCTTATAACAGGCTTCAGGGACAACAGCTGAAAATTAGCCACTTGGCTAAACCTGACACATTTTGTTTTGGGTTTAATGTGCATTGTCTCTGACTTATTAACCAAAACTGCATTAATAACTTAGTGTGGGCATTAATTTCTGTGTTACCCTGGGAATGTTCTTTCCTTCGAACTGACATCACAGTACAGAATGGCTTATTAAATGATGTTTTTGATGTGGAAGGCTCCTTTAAAAATGTCTGTGCACTGTTCCCTCTGCACTCCAGCACCACACAGGCCATCGGTGCAGTGGGGTGGAGATAAGAGCAGGGCATGTCCTCTGATACTGTAGTGAAGCCTCCTGCTCTACCTCCTCCCCCAACAGACAAACAGCACTCTCCTCCCTCTCTCCCTCCCTCTCTCCCTCCCTCTGGAAAAGCCTAGCTTCACTGCAGCATGGACATACTGTCTGCATTTCATTGCAGCACTGAGATGACAGAAAACGTGCTAATACCTCGAGAAGGACCACACGCTAGAGTAGTCTGGTTGTAACTTGCCTTGCAACTTAACAATGGCTTAGCACTCCATTTAACAGATGTCAAAACAAAAGCAGTAGCATTAAGGACTTCAGGGAGGTCAAGGCATACAAATATGAGAATTATATCAGAATTATTAGAATTTATTAACCTGAATTTAAAGAAGCAGTAGGCAAAAAAGTGAGTGAGAAAAAGTCTAGCTAAGAGAGCTGTGCTCCAAGTGGATGGCGTAGAAATAGGTAAGCCAAGCTTTTTGTTTTGCACCCTCCTTGGCCTCTCTCAAGGACAAGGGATGGATTTCACTTTGCTTCACACTTGTTTTATCACAGCCTTCTTAGGCACTTGCTGCAGCACTTCTTTGCCTGCTCATGAATTGTGTTTACATTGAGGAAGATGATAACAGTTGAAGAGCACCAAATACCCAGACATAGATCAGTAATTCAGTTTCTCACTTCAAACTCTGGACACTGAACCCCTCAGGGGAAAGAGATATCCATCACAATCAGCATGTCTGGGAATGACTCTTCTATAGATCTTCCTGTAAATTTCTGCTGAAACAGGTTTGGCCAGGGTGCAAAAGTTCCCTTGCAAACATATAGATTTTGTTGGACCTTTTACTTAGATCCCAGGGTGAGGTACTGATGGCTCAAGTCGTGTTGCTCTTTACTTATTTTAATTGTTACTGAATTGTTCTTGTGTTCTAGGTTTTGTGTTCCGAGGCCTTCAAGCTAAGTTCACAGGTCAGAGGATGGCACTAAGAAAATAGACTGTATACAGTTTCTTCATTTCTTCCACATTGCATCAAATATGCTACCCAAAGAGCACAACAGGTAAGACTGCAAACTATACTCTACTAGCACTGCTTGGTGAGGTCGTGAGGCTTTAATTCATTGATTTTATTGTTCCTGCTGAATGGATAGTATACACTTGCATGTGGAGGTCTGGGCACCCAAGTCAAATTACACGTTTTGTTGATTTTCTAAGTGAAAATAAGCTAACACATCCTTTATAGAGAACACACCTCAGCACATTTAATAATATGCATTCATTAATAGAACATAATACATAATTACTGCTTACTTGCTTAATTGGGCAACATATTGGAAAAAACATAAAATGTGACCTGTACAAAAGATATGGAACATTTTATATTTTATGTATTTTTTGCTCCTAATATACTAAACTCAGCAAATAAATAGAAACCGTGAAATAAAATTTGCAGAAAAATACCAGATTTAAAAAAAATTATGTTTGTCCAGTGAAGGACAGCAAATAAAAACCATCACACATTAGTAAAATATGGAATATTGTTTCTGAATAACTATAGCTTTACCAACTGTTAATGTCAGTTTCATTCATGTACTTATTTAAAACCAAAATACTAACATCTGACAGACACTAACAATGAGAAGATCCTTGTTTGGATTTTTTTTCTCTTTTTCATTTTAAAATCTGTGTAAGCATATGGGACAAAAATGTATTTGTCTTTGTTTACTAAAGGTGGCTTAGTTGTAACGCTGTGTAACAACTAACCCTGCAGTATGGAGGCTATACTTAGGCTTAGCTAGTACTTGCTGTAAGCTTGTCACATGCTTCAAAACAGTGCTACGTTGTAGGAAACAAGGTGGTGATAAAGTAATACAAGATTGCATTTTGTGATTTACGCAAACAGCTCAGTAACTGAAAAAAAACTTGTGTTGAAAAAAATTAATTACTTGCCCGAACACACTCTTTGGCACAGATCTCTTTGGAACACTCTGATGGATCGCTCTAGACCATGGCTAGGAAATGTGGTAATGTGGCCAGAGGCACACGCTGCTTGACCGTTTATGACAATACTAAAAATGTGTTTATATTGCTGTTAGATCTGTCATAAGTATATTTTTTGCAAGCAACAATGTCAAAGCAGTTTCCTTTGTTTCTTTCTTCTCAGTTTTGGTACTACTTATTAACATCATTAGGCTACTAAGTTTTAGCAGCGACCACCTTCCATCTTGCTGAGTGAACCCTGAGAAGTGTCCATTAGATAAAAGCCTGTGATCAGCATTTGTCACTGTCAGTAAATTAGAACTAGATTTTAACTAGTGTCCTACTTTTCAAGGTAGTTGTAGTGTAACTAACAACTGTTCACAGTGAGGTAATCCTTCTACAGATTTATTGCTCCCAGTACACACTCTAACTCAATTTTTGTCAAATATTCCCAATGTTGATTCTGTCAACAGTAACTGAACCTCTGTCAGAACCTTCTCAGTACTCTCTGTTCTTCACTCTTCTAAGTCCTTTCCCATATTGCTCTGTTTAACCATCTAGATTTCGGTCTACTGTCTGTCTTCTGTTTTTCATTACAGCAGCACTTGTCCTGGAAACTCTGCATCTTTTTGAGCTTCTTGTAGAGAGTCTTCCTGTTCTTGGAGAATGTTGAGCTAGTCCTTCCCCTGCTGCCTTTGCAGGCTGCAAACTTGACTTTATGGATTACTAGATTTTTTTTTACATGACCCCTTAACTTCAAATCTAATCGCAGAAAAATGCAAGCTATGCAGAAGACCTGTGGTTAAGCAGGGTAAAGGAGAAAGCAGAGATTGTATTCTCTTTACATTTGGGTGACCAGTTTGTGAAGTATTTGCTTACCTTACACATCCTGTAAGACCTGAACCACAGGGTATGAACAAAATACTAGAATCGCAGTTATCATTCTGAGATTGCAGTGTGCTTTGCAGTATATTAATAACTGCACAAATAACTAATAACTGTGGTGAGACATGGTAAAAAAATTGCTTTATTTTGAGCGAAATAATTTACTTTTTTGACATACATAAGGAATTTGGTTCCAGCCATTGATGTCTCTCTAGAATTAAATGCAATATACAAGCAATATACAAATAATTCACAGACAGTACATAATATACAATATACACAGTGTACACAGAATACAAGCAATATGCAGATTCTATATGGACAAGTAATATGCAGACAATGTAATTAATTACAGACAATACACAATATACAAGCAACATACGGATTATGTAGGGGCAAGCAATATACATAAGTGTGTGTAATAGACTGCAATATCAGTGTTGCAAAAGCCAGTATTACAATAACGATTTGGAAATTATATATTGCACAGCTCTACTGCAGTCCTTTAGAGTGTTACACATGTTAACCTTTTAAATGGCCACAACCGGCCAGTGTGTCCAAACTTTTATTACACTGTTCTGTTGCATTACTACAATTTAACATTGTAGTCCACATAAATACTCAGTAATAAACGGCAGGATGTAATAAGCCTGGAATTTTAAGAGATTAATATTAGGGATGCACAATGACATTGGAATCATATCGGTATCAGCAGATATTTGCTTTAAAAAATTGTGATATCAGACCAATATTTTAAACTGGTATTTTATGATGTATTTATTGTACTCCATATGAGCAGAAATTTTAGGTGACTCCGGGCCACTGGCTATTTCTCTGTACTGCAAATTCATTTGGATCTAGTCCAAGTTTCTGCATTTTACAAATGTTTATGCATCAGCATTGGCAAGTATGTATATGAAAAATATTGGATATGGGCATCAATTCCCAGCTGCAAGAAGCACCATACGTGTCATATTGAGAAATGTACAGTCTTAGTAGATTTAGAGGAGAGAGTACAGCACTGTATGAGGCACCAGAAAGGTTTCTTTGTGTGATGCCGTAGCAGAACCACATTTATGTCATATTCTTTAAGCCTTTAAAAGGTCCTTTACAACCAAAAAAAATAATTCAAACATGGTTCTTTAGGAAACCAAAAGTGGTTCTTCTATGGCATCACACCCTTTGGAACACTTTGTGACACCAATTTTTTTTTTAAGAGTATAATGTGGCTACCACTGCTTTTCTGAAGCATTTGCTCCAGACTGTTCTCATAAAGTTTTAAAGAGGGCCACAGTAAAGATTAGGATCTGTAGACTGGGGCTGCATAGTATGGACAAAATACTAGTATTGCAATTATGTTGAGTTCCTGCATTGTGTGTATGTTAAAAACAGTAATATGACATGTAAAAGACTGGCCAGTTTAAAGAGGACTACAGTAGTACAGCACTCGGCCACAACTACGCCCACACACACACACACCCACACCCACCCACCCACACTCCTGTGAAAAGCACATGTAAAGAAATGCTTTTGCCTGCAACACACAGGCGCAATTCATTGCTCTCTAATCCGCTAAGCAGTTTCTGCCTGATTTGGACTAGGCCTCTCAACATGTCTGCTTCTGCTTGAGTTAACATTCAGAAACTCTTTACAATATGAACCGGCATTTTTTAATACTCCGGGTCAAACAATGTCAGAAGCATTCCTGTCTGATGTCTGGCTGTTGTTGCGTCTGGGTTTCAGAGTGTGTTGCTATGTAACTGTGTTGTTGTGAATGAACTGCTTTAACATCAATTCTAGATCAGTCATCATTTTTAGAACCTACATTGAACACAATCTGAAGCTTATGAACCCTGTCGACTTGAGAGGGTTAATGACCCCTGCTCACTTACAGTGTAGATGTACCTGTTGGCTGAGGCAATAGGCAGGTTTTGAGCTGCCTTCCTGTTTGAGGAGAGAACTGGATTACACCAGATCGGCTGGGTTCCACTGAACACCTTCAGGGCAAACACAGATGGGGAAAAAAAAAACTGGCTTGTGTTCATCTTTACACACTCCTTTTACAGTCTTGCTTGTGCTCTACTGTCTTTTTCTGATGGAATTTTTAGGTCTGTATATATTCAACTGCAAAGCTACATGTTTCTGGTATCACAACCCACAAAAGTACATACACCTCTGCATGTATACCAGGGCATATGCAAAGCTGTTAGTCAAAGTGAATGTGAATCAGAAATCAAACTCATTTTCATGCCGTACTGTGACATATTTCCTAGTTGAGTGTTTTCATCCAGTGATGGTGGGGTTGATGGGAGTGGAAGGTGAAACATGATACTGTCTCAACTGTTGAAACTGTTGTGGTTGTGTAGTTGATCTATTTGCTAACGGGCAATGACAGGTTCAGAATATCTGCCTGCTTTCACACTCTTTTTCAGAATCTGACTAATGGGCTTCAGTTCAAACGTTATAAAAATTATCTATTATATTTCTTTTCTGATTTTGTATGTGCTAAAGTAGCAGCATAGAATGGAAGGGAATAATACAGTTTTTGTGAAAAAAGTGCTGTTATTGTGATAATAGTATGCTTCTCAATCATTGTGTGGTCAGAAATAACTGCTGTATAATGGTTAATACAAACCTCAATTTCAGTTAGGTTGGGTCAGTAGGTAAAATGCAAATTAAAACAAGGAAGCAGTGATTTATAATGTTTTTTTTTATCAGCTTCATTGTTTTGTTTTTTTTCCATATGCTCATTCTAAAATCGATGCCCGCAGCGTGTTCCAAAAACATTTACATGGGTTAATTTAAGACTAGGAATGTTAAGAAAACATCTTAAACGTGTTGCAATCATGCTTGGGTAGAAAAGAAAACATCCAGAAAAGTCCTTGTCCTATATGGGCAAGGATAAGTCCAGACTTGCCACAAAAATATCAGCAAAAAATCCAGAAAAAAAATGTTCCTCGTAAGCAATTTTAGATGTTTCACCCTCTTCTGAGCATAAAAACAACGAAATATTTAAACAACTAAAGATATTTTGTTGAGGCATGAGCTCTTGAGCAAACCCAAGTAAATGTTTATTTAGATATTTTGTATTCAAGACACTACTGCAAATAATTCTCATCTCCGCTCAAATTGTAACCACCAGAAAAATGTGTAATGCTGACGGTGACAGTCTGCTGCCATCTGAGAAGGAAGATGATTAAAGATTTACAGTGACTGCAGAAGATGCGACCCTGCAAGCTCTGATAGATGCCTAGACTTTCATACACTTTCAGTAACTTAGAATACATTCAAACAGTTCTTGTTAAACAGTGAGGACACAACGTCTTACACAATGTGTCCTGATTAGACTTGTTTTCCTTTTGAATGTTGCCCTCCAGAATCTGTTATTGCTGCTAAGTGTTTGTGAGTGAATGAACTGGCCTGGCCTGGTCACTTTGTCTGTAGAAATTTACTCTGAATCTGAGAAAACACTATGGTCGTGAAAGATGTTGTTCCAATTTGCATTTCACACTTTTACTGTGGCCGATATTGGCAGTTGTTAAATGATAAAGCCATTTTCCACTAAAGCTAGCTATGTTCTAGAGCTGGGCGGTATGACAATATTTATCGTTATTGTGTACATATTGAGTACATTGTTGACCTTATCAGTACTCAAAAATCACTTGCTAACTGCATGTTTGAACTTAAACAGAGAGCAGAATGGATTTAGTGCAGCACATTGTGTAAAATGTTGAATACAAGTAAATGAGTTCATAGTTTTTGATAGTATTTTTAAAATGTGGCACTGCTTTGTCTGTTTTAAAAACGTCCTAAAGTATCGTGATATTACATTTTATCATATTGCCCACCTCTACTATGATCACTGAAACCAGTGAAAGCAACTCGAGATGCTGAAAAAAAGAGGTGGTAAAAGAGGTGAAATGTAAGGTGATACAGATATTGATTCCTCATGTCCACTGCCACTAGTTGTTGTTGCTGTTAAATGAGTGTCAATCACTGTGTGTTTTTAGCGAGGGCAAAGCAGCCAAACTCAACCAGTATGAGCAGAAGGTCAAAGCTGCCAAGAAAGAGGAGGAGTTATGTTACGTGAGTCCACCGGATGGAGGATGGGGCTGGATGGTGGTTCTTCACTGCTTTCTGGTATGTGCTGCAGAAATAGTACTGAATAGTACTGAAAAATGGTTTACACAGTTTTCCCTTTACTGCAAATGTAGTCCATCAGCCAAGATCCCATGTAAGCTTCCATTAGTTGTTAGCTGTAACAGCTTCATAGTTCATTACAAAACTAAAACTTCAGTGATGTCCTGGTTGATCTGACTAGATTGGGATAAGAGGACAATTAATGAACTAAATGAAAAAGGGGGGACAGTTCCAGTTTCATGTATTTCAACTATGATAACTGTTGTACTGTAATAAACTATTGTGAAGGCCGACTGATAAATTTGAGTACTAACTAAATAACTAAGTAACTAAGTAACTTTTTAACCCGTCCGTCCATGGTGAGTGAAGCTATGGAAAACTATTGAAAAAGAGACCCGTAGCCACAGAAAAAAGACCCCTGGCTATAGTCCAACACGAGATTCCAGGCAGCTCCAGTTTTGGAGAGACAGAGATGGCTGTTATCAACATATTTGTCATATATGGAAGGCTGAAAAAGTGACACAGTTTAAAAAAATTATGCACTATTTGTAGATCGCATGGTAGCCTGCCTTCAAGTAGACTGTATGCCTCTACAAATCAAAACACCTGGTAGTACGATTCAAGTCTGATGACCCCACCGCTGCTTTTAATCCCTTGACACTTGCACTTTTTTTCACACAACAGTATTCTCTAAAACTAGGTGAGCAAGTGGTAGAAGTGGTAAGTAAATAGCGACAGCCAGCGCCCTCTGCTGGCCAAAACAAGCACAACGCCGGACATCTGCTCATCTGCTCTGCTACAGGTCTTTCTTAGGACTTTCTAGTGTGTTTTTAATTGACGATTAAAAACGGGGACATTTTTGGCAATGGCTCCAGCCAGAGACAAGCCACCAAAAACAGGGACTGTCCCCAGAAAGTGGGGATGTCTGATCACTCCCTGCATACAGTTGTTTCCTAAGGGGCCAATAGACTTCTTTGGGCAGGGGAGAATATGTGATCAACGTCAGGAAGCTGTAGCCATCATACAGCAATTCAAACGTAAAAATGGCTAAACAAAGTATACTTACTTTTGCAGTGATATACAAACTTATACTGATATCTCATGCTCTATATGTCAGTATAAAAACACAAAATAAAATACTAATACTATACTATACTAATATAGTAAACATTCAGTAATTTTGTTGCCAATTACAATGGCATTTTTCTTTCCACTGTGTCCACAAAATTCTTAGTCTGCATTATAAAGATTTTAGTAAAATACCCCAGTAATGATAAATATGACGATAATTAAGAACAAAAGAGGGACTATTAATAACTGTATATTAATAACTGTAAATGATCGTAGTACGGTAAAGAGGAAAATGATTCCAGGACTATAACTAAACAACAAAATCCATTTTGGCTTTAATCAGAGTTTTAAATTGTAATTGACAGCCCTTTTGCAACTCAGCTATGTACTTTTTTCGACATCCATCCCACAAACCCCAAAATATCTCACGCAATTTCAAAAAGTGGGAGAGACATGTCCCCTTTGAACACCAGACCCCTCCCTAATTTGCACCAGCATCTATAGAACTAATATATATGTAACATTAACTGTAGTAATGCTGCCATTTAGCTTTGTGCTGTTTGCTGCCTATTAGGTGAACGTGTTGGTGATGGGGACCTTGAAGAGTTTTGGGATTTTCTTCGTAGCGCTGCAGGATGAGTTTGGTGGCTCAGCCGAGAGTATCAGCTGGATCGGCTCCATCATGTCCAGCCTCAGGCTCTCAGGAGGTGATCCCTCTCTTCTAATTAAGCCCAGAAAGCATTCCAGTTTACAGTTCTTTGTCTATGTATGAAGGTAATGCTAACTCCTGAAATGGCTTACTAAATGGAGCAGGCTGCAGCGTGTTTTATATATTTCTTTATTCCCAACCTCCTGGTGATAGCCACTTAAACTGTTTTTTCCCTCAGGTCCTCTGGCCTCTGTGGCCTGTGCTAAGCTGGGGAACAGAATTACCTCCATCATGGGAGCGGCACTGGTCAGTGCAGGCTTTCTTACCAGCATCTTTGCTACCAGTGTGGTCTACTTGTACATCAGCATGGGGCTGGTGGTAGGTAAGTATTATGGTTGTAGCACCTTTAGAAACCTGCAAAGAGGTGATGAGTATGTGATGAGTATGTTGAGGTCTGAACAAATGAAGCTTTGTAAATGGGCATTAAGGTCTGATACTTTAATGTGCTACTGTATGATGGTCATTGTATATAACAGTAACTTAACTGCTAATTTTGAGGTGTTCTATGTTTAATTGTATGTGCTATAAAGTTATAAAATTGATTAATTTGTTTTGATAACTTCTCCCAGGTCTTGGCTTCGCACTGTTATATCAAGCCACGTCTGTTGTTACCGCGACTTATTTCCGAAAGAGGTTAGCAACAGCATACTCCATTGGCCGCTCTGGCATGGGTTTGACCTTTGCCCTCGCCCCCTTTACCCAGCTGCTCCTGGATCAGTATGCATGGCAAGGTAAATATAATTCAGAGGACTAGGAGCTTTTCACTATCTGATGTGCTGTGTGGTGATTTTGTGTATTGTTCTGTTGGTTGGTGTATCACATTTTCATATACATAAAGATACAGATTTGTGTAAGCATTATTTTCAGTGCTATTTCTTCTTGGTCATGAGGACCAAAGTCTTTTTGACATATTCTTACTGATCCATGTCATGTATGTAAAAAATCCTTTAAAGTTAAAATCAAGATGAAATTTGTTTCTATGTTGGATCTTCTAAAAATATGATGTTCAGTTTTTTATACATGCACCTGGGTATTATGGGCAAGTGCAGCAAATGTTCATTAATTCTAGTCACATTGAATCTCTCTGACTGTCTTTGTCCAGGAGCTCTGTTGATTTTGGGTGGTCTGATGTTGAACCTGGTAGCCTCTGGAATGCTGCTGCGACCAATCCATGTGCGACCTGCTGCCTCCTCTCCCCCTTCCTCGTCTAGCCTCCGCAAAGGTCTGACAGGTTCTCTGAGAGGAACTAAGAAGGAACCTCTTCAGAACGGCCTGAACGTGACTATGGCTATGTCTAATGGCATTGCAAAAACAGAACCCTCTCCTTCTTTTCATGCTGATACACTTATCATAGAGAACCCATCCCTTGGGCAGAAAAACCTTCAAGCTGCGGAACTAACTAGCCTGGTCCAGAATGGTGTAAATGGACTGGACAGTGGCCCAGTAAAGGTTTACCCAGAAAGTAATGGCAAGACAGTTGTGGATTCATTACTGCATGAGAAGACTCCCCCCAAAAAAGCCAAAGTCTTGGACTTCTCACTCTTAAAGAATCCTTTCTTTTGCATCTATACCTGGTCGCTGGTCTTCAGCCAGCTAGCCTACTTCATCCCCTACTTCCACCTATCAGCGAGAGCTAGGAATTTGGGAATCGACCCCATGGATGCATCCTTCATTATATCTGTAGCAGGTGAGTATCGGGGGTTGGAATTCTATCCTGTATTTGATGATATCTGTAACTTAGAATCTCTGCTTCCTAATATATTTTGCACTAGGAATGATTTCATTAATCACTGTTTCAAGTTGATACATTTCAAATGTGTAATTTGACCAGTTTTATGTGGTTTGCAGATTTTCTAAGTGGAAATAAGGAAATAAACCTATCTACAGAGAAAACACCTCTGCACATTTTAATGTTTTAATGCAGAGTTGCTGTTTATTATCTGAAATTAACATATTGTTAAAAATAAAACATAAAATGTGGCTTGTGCAAAAATTATGGCACATGTTATAGTATCTGTAGTCTGTAGAGGATGTATTAATGTCTTTTCGCTTAGAACATCAACATAACATGTAATTTGACTTTTGAATTTTCCCATGACACACTCTATCTCTCTCTCTCTCTCTCTCTCTCTATATATATATATATATATATACAGACAGATAGATAGATATAATATATATATATATATATATATATATATATATATATATATATATATATAAGCCAGGGTATATGTGTAATTTTTTTTTCTTATTATATTTTTTTCAAAGTACATCTATTTTTATTATTTATTTTCAGTCATTACTGTCCATGTGTTTGCTTGTGACTAGGTAGACTTCTGTACAGACGTAATTACCAGTACTCATATATTGTTGCACTGGTCTAAGAGAGCTAAGTAGCTTTTTTAAATGTGTGCTAACCTAAGCAAGGGTTAGTTTGTGCAGTGACAGTTCTAGCAGAAAGTAATCAGAGGGGCCACAGTGATCTTTGGGCTTGCACATGCTTGTCTTTTGAGTTCCAGGCACAGACAGAGAGCTCTACACAGAAAACATGGCATGGTGCACTCGGACCACTGTACTTTGCTGTGACATATTCTAAAGGCTGGTTAAAATTAGATGCAAAAAAAGCACAACTCTGTCAACTTCTGCACATTAATTATTTGTGAGCTGCTCAGAATCTGCAGGCTTATGTAATGAATGTTCTTACATAAAAGCTGAACTTTACCCCAGTGGCCAGAGCTGTTGAGTTCAGAAGTATCCTATTGATGAAGCCACACTATACAAAAAAATAAGAATTTTAAAAAGAATAATAATAATAGCCATCTTTTCTCGAACTGTGCAAGTTCAACTATTATTTGGGTTCGATAATGTTTTTTCTCCTCATTTTATGGATAAATTGCAAACTGATTATTTAAAAGGTCTGTTTTATTTGGTGTAATAGTAAACACGAGTATTGCTCAGAATATATGCTATATTATTGTAATGTACTGGCAAGAATTTCACATTATGGTCAAACATGTGCCATACCAAGTAAAAGTATCAATTCAGTACCTAGAACACAAGCTGCAGCTTTTGTCTTTCATGAAAGCTGGCAGAATACACTGAGTCATAAATATGAGAAGTGGACTGGACAGGATCTACGGCAGACTGGGCAAGGTTTAAACAAAAACTCATGAAAAGTTATCAATCATTGTCTTCATAATATACAGTGAGCTAAGAGGTAAACATATAATCTAAGGCTAACATATAAAATGAGAGATAAGCAGCATTGAATCTATTACTGCATAGCATTTAATGTAGAATACAACACTAGAATAACACTACCGTAACCTGCTGTTTTAATAATTATAAGTGGGCTTGTGGCAGTCTTCTCATATAGACAGCGTGCATTGTGCTTTTACAGAAATGCAGTCCAGTGCAGCCCCTCCCTTTCAATTCAGACCTCTTTTCAAACGGGACAGCCCGGATCAGACCAGGCGAGTACAGCTCAGGCCTCTAAAAGCGGCTCCTGATGGTGGGCCGCTCACTGTCGCTGAACCAGGGGGAGTCGCTAAGCAACGGGCCGAGTGGCTGCCGTGGCGACAGCAGGGCTTCCCAATGCGGCGGCCAGCTCTAGAGTGGCTGACATTGTGCTGGGGCGCACTGAGGCAGCAGCAGTGCACAATAGCAGGGGGACGAGAGGAGCCAAACACGTTTGTGTTTTTAATGAGTGGGCCGGGAAATTGGACATGCATTCGGGCCCGCTGTTCCCCAGTGTTTGCTCTTTGTCTCACTTTGATGTAGTGGGGAACATTGCTTTTTGTGGCCATTCAGGGAACTTCATAAAAGGCATACAAACACCTGTCACATGCCTGATCACTGGACTGAGACAGTGCAGAGTAGGGCCCGACCGATATAACGTTCTGTAAATGTATTGGTGCGTAATAAAAAAAAGCCGTCAATAAGCATCAATATTGCTTTATGTATATACAGTAGTGTGTGTTAAAAAATTTTAATTTGAATTAGCAGAAACCAACAAACTTCTAAAAATTGCAAAGAACTTTGATGGCGAAAAATTGACAATCATAGTCAGTGAAGCACTGTTTTCTAAAACCATAATAGTATAAAGTTATCAAATCAGATATGTGGCATTTTATTTATCAGAATTTTTAGCTCCTTAAAACCCATGTCAGATTGGCGACACCATTTTCATATCGCTTAAGAGGACTGGATGGCAGGCTTGTAAAAGGAGGGGAAAAAGGGGTCTTTTTTCTAAGCTTCGCTATTGAAGTCTATTGTGTGGAGCTTGACAAAGACAGCTGTGAACCTCACTAGACCCACTGCAATTTAAACACACAAACAACTCGCCAAACGTCTCTGTACTCAAGTGGGGACGCACCGGGAGACTGCCTCTGGTGATGCGCCAAGGACACATAAACATTGACCAGCTGTTTCGCTTCATGTTTGACCACTGCTAAGAACCTCACAGGGTGTGCTGTAATACTGCCACTGCATTAAGAGTCGCGCAAACTTTTCAGAGTTGACCTCATTGACTTGCCTCGTCAGTAATGTAGCGCATGCACACGTCTGTATTTGCATGAGGCTCTTGACTGCATTTGGCACGGCTCCTTCCCTCATTCTGCAACTCTCCATTCAATTACCATTGTCAGGTCTAAAGAGATTTTTACTACACCACATTCCGCGATCTTTTATTTAACCCCTTAAATTTTGAGTTCTCAACTCCCAATTTCTTTGTCTACAACTTACCAGCTACATAACTCACATAGTCATTTCATAGTATTTACTTCACAATGATTCAGTATACTCTTAAACATAAATGTGGTTCTAAGAAAACCCCCACATTGTGTGTAGGTTCTTTAAACCTTAAAGCACCCCTAAAGACATAAATTAAAAACCAAATTATTATTGTATTACTGCTTTGGCCATAAAGCTTCTAAGAATGGCACAAAAGTGTCCCTAACCTCAAAACCTCAACACTCATTAAGAATGCTAAGACCAATGAATATGCACAGTTATGCAAATTGTAAATGCCCCCTTTTCTCTACCTTTCTAAACTGTCCCTTCTCCTCACTACCCTGCCCAGTGTAACTTTAATAATGCAAAAATTCTGTCTTTCTGTCACTCTGGCACCAGTCGATTTTACTTGCTCAGTTTTGAGTATTTATCATCTAAAGTTGCCTCAGTGCAGCATCAGTGAGCCAGAATTGCTGGTGGTTTAGCCTTTTTGATAAGCTAACAGTAGCTTCTGGTGCTAATGAGGATATGAATTAAAAGCAGCTTAAGCCAACAGTTCCACAAACAAAAAAACACAAGTTTTCCTTCTCTTTTTCAGTGAGGCTTCAGGGAGCCGGAATGAACCTGCGTGGTTGTGTGTACAGCTACATAGGCCTTCTTGTTAAGCTAATGCTACTTTCTAGGCTAACGTCTAGCGGCATGGCTGCTGGTGATATAGGCTTTCAAAATTTAATGCTGGTAGCATTTTTTGTCAATTTAATTCAGACTGTTAAAATATCCTGCTTATAGGTTTAATGCTGGTAGCATTTTTGATATGGTAATTTAGGCTGTTAAACCATCCTGCTTATAGTTTTAATACTCGTAGCATTTTCTGATAAGCTAATTTAGGCTATTAAAATATTCTGCCTATGATTTTAAAGCTGGGAGCAGTTTTAATAAGTTAGTTAATTTAGGCCTTTAAAATGTCCTACCTAAAATTTTAATGCTTGTAGCATTTTCAGATAAGTTCATTCAGGCTATGCAATTGTCCTATCTTTTATGTAGGGGTCTATTTAGACATCACAACAAGGTAGGACAATTTGTCTGGTGGCACTGCTGTGGGACGCGAGGGCTGAGACTACGAGGAACTGCAGATTAAAGCCGCTTCCCATGGCTCTTGTCGGCACTTAGGTGCTGGTCGCTGATAGTGGACCATGATAGGTTCAAGTGCATTTGTGACATTCAAAACTGAGCCACTACGTCGAGCCCTGTTAATCATTTTTTCGGATATACTGAGAAAAATTTGAACACTGTGCTATTGTAACATTTGACGTATCAGTCTGTATAACTGTAATAAGTCTTCCAAAGAACTTTGGAAAGGATTTTCACACTTATATCTTGTTTACAAAAGTCATTCCCTGAAAAGCCATCTATTGAAAAAGTACTGAATAATAGGTCTAAAGATCATTTATGAAATAATAAATCTGCCAGTTTTAAGTGGTTAATAAGTTGTTAGCATTTTGTAAAGCATTATAAACCTAAAACAATGCTACAGAGCCAAATGCTAAAAGTACTTATCATCATGCTGTATTAGCAAGTGCGCTGCTGTGCCTGCGACTGCTGCCACTGATCCATAAATGTTTTCGCTGTTGTTTTGTTCCATTGATCCCTGCAGCCGTGCTGCCTCAAACCCTTTCCTGAACCGATCAATAGCCCACTGCGGCATAGGCCTACAGTTATGATTTGCACAGGCAGTCACCCCGCCCCCAGCCACTGACATCAAAGAGCAAGGAATTAACTCCTTTAGAAACTGCTGGAGGTTAAAATTCGTATTATCCCTCCATTGGTTCTTTTCTGCACGTTCTGCAAAAGAAAAAAAAAACAGTTTGTTATACCTGCAGGACTCCACAGAGATAATAACATGTTTGAAAGCATCTTTACATGCACATGTGAAACACATTGCTGTGCAGGATGATCGGCTGGTTTTAAGGCTCTTGAGACTGGGGCCTGTTCTCTTTAGCGCTGGGTGCTTGGCTGATTGATAGCCTGCAGGGTCATGGAGCCGGTGATCCAAGTGAAGAGCCCATACAGATGTTAGGCCTCTTAAACCTACTGTTGGCCTTCAACAGCAGCTCATCCTTTTACACACTGTACACAGAGTGGCACACTTTAACAATGACACAGAGGTCACTCACCGCTGAGCGCAATTGACTGATGCCCTGAGTGACTTTTACACTAAGGCTGCAAAGCACTGTGCAAAAGTCAGAGATCACCCTTCATTTATATTTCCAGTCAAAATGGCCATTACGTGTTAGTTATTCAGTTTTCAGGAGACATTTTTTTAGCAGATTAGATATAAAATAATCTGCTTGCATAATGAAAGAGAAAGTCAAAGAAAAATAAGTGAAAAAATAGGAGTTTCAAAAATGGGGCAAGGCCTGTTAGACCACCAAAACTGTCTGGGATTTCTTGGATCATGAAAAACAGAAAATGCAACCAACTTTTAAGACTGAACTTTGTAGGTATGGAAAAATAACCCTGTAGATTTCTTTGAAAACTGAAATGACTATGTTTTCTGTTTTCCCCTTCTGCTGAAAAATGTATAACTTGTACTTAATGGTGGTTTTAACTGGAAATTAAATAAATGAGGGGTGGTCTCCAACGGTGCATACTAATGTAAATATTTGACCTCACAATTCAATTTAAAAATCTCACATTTCACCACACATTTAATTCAGTTCATTTGTTAGGTTATTGATGTTTTAAAAATGCATTTATTACACATATAGGCCTGGAGGGACTGCATACAAAGTAGAATGAAGGCATTAAAAATGGAGATTTTTATGTTTTAAAATAGCCTGATGATCTTATTTTGTCCACAAATGATCGAAGACTTTATTGTAATTGATTAGAATTGATTCAGACATTTCATGTGGTTGAATTACCACCCTCAGACTATGGCTGAACAAGACCCTGTAAAAAATTACGAAAAAAGTAAATTTAAAATCATAAGGCAACTTAGTTCAGCTTTTTTGTTCACTCAGTTTGATGGCAGGGGTTGATCTGACTTCTTTTGACTAATTTTTACAATACCACACTGCAATTCTATTGTATTTAATATGCCTTACAACAGAGGTGGGCAGTATGATGATATTTATCATTATTTTGACAGATTACATCACAACATGCTTTTCTGAGCATATTGTAGATGTCGTCAGGACAGCATATTGTAGATATTGTCAGGACTGAGCTGTTTTCTTAAAAAAAGATCATAATTAGGCTTGTTTAATTGATTTAGTACAGTGCAGTATATGCAATGTTGTGAAAAGTCATTGTATTCCTTTTTTGATAGTGGTGCTTTTTGGTGTGTTGTCTGTTTTTATCAAACTTCAGAAAAACTAAATATTGCAATACCTTATTCTGTATTGAGACATATTGTGATGTTATATTTTTGTCATATTGCTCCTTATTTTAAAAACGCTGGCCAGTTCTTGTTCAGACCAAAAATGAATGATATTTTTTGGATCACATGAATGCCTTTATTTATTCATATCCTATCAAGAAACGTTGAAGATTATTAAACACAATAAACCAGTTTGTCACTGGTTCTAAGGTTTATTTGCATATTGCAACCTTCTGGCTAATATTGCAAAAGCAGCTAACAAAATACTAAGCAACACTACTCCAGATCTAAACGCTCTGACGCATTTTTATATCCCTTCCCATTGCTGACTCAGCATAGGTAAATTGGATAAAGTTATTGGCACAGCTCTCAAGCTCCTACATGCTGCTGCTTAGATGACCCTTTGCACAGATGTAAAATGTGTCAGTGTGTAATGGCTGACCTCTTTCTCCTGCAGGTATAACAGAAACCATGGCTCAGCTGGCATCTGGCTGGGTGGCGGACAGGAACCTGGTGCATAAATACCACTATCACAAGGCCTATCTGATCCTATGTGGTGTAGTGAACCTGCTCTCCCCCCTCGCCACCTCCTACATCCTGCTGATGGTCTATGCAGTCTTTTTTGCCATCTTCTGTGGAGGCTACATGGCCCTGCTGCTGCCCGTCCTGGTGAGTACAAGACTGACACAAAGAGAACACAAACAGTGCTGTCAGAATTTAGTATAGTTTTAGCTATAATCGTACATTCTGAGGGTCGTAAACACATGAACACGTGAATTTCCAAGTTTACTGAAGGGAAATTGCACGAGAATGGCTGACAAAGTTGTAAATACAAGTGGTAAACTTGTATGTTACTCGAGTTTACGAGTTGTGATGGATCACCAGCCTGTACATTCTCTAATACCACGGCAATACAATAGACCAATACAATTGCGTGAAATTAATGAACAAACATAATGACAAATATATCAATGACTGTAAGAAGTCAGTAAGCACCCAACAATGCCTAATTTGTCCCTGTCATAATAAAACTTCACATCGCTGAAATACTAGCTGTACTTTAGAAGTAAAATACATTAACTTTTAATTTAAGTCAATATATACGGCTTCATTTGAAGTCATTTTGGAAACATACTGTTGGTCCATTCGTCATGAAAAGTTCAAGCACTGTAAAGGGCAGCCAGTCATGACCACCCAAATGCAAACAATGGTAGTTACGATTTGGTGACATGACAGTGTTGCTTTGATGAGTGGACAAGGGCCATCCAAAAGTACCATTAAGGCAAGGCACTGCAATCATTCCGGTCATTCCCTTCAAGGTTCCATTAATAATTTTCCAATTTTTTGACAATTGCATGTGTGACATGTCTTCTTTTAAACCACAATCATAAAAAATGTCAAAATGTTTATTTCAGCATCCTTTTTTCGGTTTGCTTCCACTTCTGTCTAACCTTATTCTCAAAAGTCAGCAACTTTAATGAATACAGTTGAATCATGTACTGTAGGATTAACTAGAATATCCAAATATGTCTATTTCCCTTGTATGAAACAATGAAAAAAATCACATCACGATAATATTATTTTATAAAAATAATTTTTACAGAGTATATCACGGAAGAGACACGATCTGTTTATAGTTTATGGCCCAGATTTGAGGAAAAATGGGTCAACTTTCAGTAGACAAAAAAATTGTGAGTTCAGCTTCTTTTATAATAAAGTTTAAAAAGTACATTACCCATCTATTTGACTGGAAAGAAGACAGTTACAGCTCTCATACGACACCCACCTTTTGATTGTAGCTTATGAAATATGAAAGTTATGAAGAATATGATGAAGTGCGTTTGGGAACCACCGGTGGTCTCAAGGAGTTGAAGAGGTTTTAAGTACTGACAATATCCTCAATATGCTCAGAAAATCTGTTCTATAAAATCCTTTCTCTAAATTGTGTCTTGAAATAAACATTTTAATTGTAACATCATTCAAAGGGTAGATGTTTTAAAATATGCAAATGTATGCATGTTTAATTAGGCAGTGTCTCATTTGTGTATATAAATGTAATGTTTTTGGAAAACTACGAATAAAACAGTACTCACTGGAATATCAGTAACCAACTGGCAAATATTCGTTGTGATATCTATTGTTTTAAAATAGATATCACTTGTAGTGTCTCGCCTTTAAGGCTCCAGCAGTGCAGAATGGATTGCAGTGTATTTTGGGGAATGTAGTTTTTCAGTCCACTCCAGTATTGATGAAGATGATGCTTAGCAAAGCCCCACATCTCATTAAATGCCCCATGGTTTTGAAAGCACTGTGCATGTACTTTTGCTGGTAGTGTTAGGTTGAGGTGTTGTTTTCAGTTGCTGAGACTCTGCGCTGCGTCCAGGGTTCAAATGTGGTGTAAATTGAGAGGGCTATCTTGCTAGAGTCCAGCTCTCAGGGCAGCTGCAGTAGCGGTTGGCTG
Source organism: Colossoma macropomum (assembly GCF_904425465.1). Classification (NCBI taxonomy): domain Eukaryota; kingdom Metazoa; phylum Chordata; class Actinopteri; order Characiformes; family Serrasalmidae; genus Colossoma; species Colossoma macropomum. Next base: position 34,004,260 of record NW_023494793.1, on the reverse strand, counting down.
CCGTTTGCTCACTCCTCTGGTTAGGTCGTATTTTGCCTTTCAAGTATTTTTACAACCACTTCAAACTAATTCCCACAGTGTAAGGCAGCCTGGGCACTCTGAAGATGGGGTCCACGTGATAAACGTCAGTCAGTCTTTGATGTTATGCTAGTCTTAAGAAAAAACAGTGCACCTGGGTGCAGAAAAGTCTGTAATTAAAGATAATGACGTTTCATTTCAGAACTCTGTATCTAACTTACAGATGTCTTTGAACACTCTTATTTCTTAAATGCTTTAAATCCCTTGTCCTGGCCTCGGCACAGTGAGGAGTGAAAGTAGACAGAAGAGAAATATAGCATATTACAATATAGTGAAAGTTAAAGAATTCTGGGAGAATTTATCTAGGTTTTATTTTTTATTGGAAAAGCAATCATTTCTGCTGACAGATCCTCAGTTGTAGCTGTCAGAGTGAAAAATGGAAGATTTTAAGTTGCCCCAAGACAGGTGAAAATTATGAACCTGAAACCTCAGGTATATTCCACACACGTATCAGAGTAAAAGGGAGTTGGCAAAAAGTGTTCATAAAAAACATACAGAAGATAAAGCCAGTGAGACGTTTTAAAAGTAGAGAGTTTCATAGCCAAGCTGAAAAGAAGGACATAACTTGCAGTGCTGATACAGTTTTAATATTATTTCTTTTTCTTGGTAATTATTACCTGTGGGATTGTTGTTGCAGTAGCAAGTCCTAGTTTACAGTCCAGTCGAGGGTTCCACCTCTCAGGATATTGGTGGGAAGCCGTGCCATCTTGGTAGTGTGCACATAATGAATACTTTCCAAAGAGGCACTTCAAAAGGACCTTTGACTTTCAGAATCTGGTCTAACCTTATATTTGGAGTGTATTGCTGAATAGATCACTTTACCCAGTAGAAAAACAGGCATAATCAGTCTCTAGATCAGGGGTGTCAAACCCAATCACTGAAAGGGCCATATTAAAAAATCTCAACAAATCTGTGTGCTACAGAATGTTTTTATATCATTTTAAAATAACTGTTAATTTTTTAAATAACAATTTCTGAGCTGCTGAGCTGAGTGTTTGTATTGCTTGACCTGTAGCTGAAATGCATCTAGTGTGTTTGGTGATATGACTGGTGTGGAATTGTGTAGAATTGCCTACAGTTGTGGTGTAACCGCTGTCCCATAGATTGTTGTTGGGGGAGGGGGGTGGGAGCGCACAGCACATTGCTGCGGTGCATGCTGGGGATTGTAGTGCAGCACACTGTGAAATGGGCTTATATCAATAGAAAATCAATAATAATTATGTGGGCCAGGTAGGATTGTGCCACAGACCTGATCTGCCCCACGGGCCTTGTGTTTGACATATGGGCTATAGATCATCCTATAGCAACTCTATTTCAAGATGTTGCCTAAGGGTAATAAACCCATTTTCCACACTTTACAGTGACATTATACACATTCAGTGACATTAAAAAGCTTAATAATGAAGAGACTCATAAAAAGCTTGTACATGGTCACTGGATCTCTTGGTATGCTGCAGAGAAGTTTGCACTGGACAGTTCCCCTCAGAATAATGATTTTTCATCTATTTTTATCCATCAGAAAACAATTTGAATGTGAAGTTCATTATTTAGCTTTCAGTATCGTATAAATGATTTTTATGTTATGAGAAACTACTTAAATATATGCATCATTCTACCAAATTAGTTCAAAGTCAGAGTTAAAAACACATTTTGGACTTTTAACTTGTACTTGGACTGGGACTAAAATTCCTTTTGCTTTGAGTGACCCTACACCTTAATTATGTTTACTTTTTCTAACTTTACTTGACTGCAGAAAATGTGATTCAGTTGTGACAGTTCTTCAGTTTATACACAGATTTTCAAACTTTGGGACACATTTACTTCAAAACAATGGGATTTAACTACTGACCTTGTGGCCATGAAGGACAGGGATGCAGATGCAAATGTCACTTATGTAGCCTCTTGAGAAAACAATGCAGTTACAGTTTAGTTTTTCCTTTTAGATTTTTATTTTACAAGATTTTTGTAGTTTTGCTTATTAAGGAAATCGAACTGTAATATTTTATGCTCACTTAATAGTAGTGGTTAGAAGCCTATTCTAGTCAAATATGTATGTTTTACTTGTGCAATTAATAGTTTTTGTTTAGAAAATTTTGATTATTTGACAAATGACTTGATTATTTTTATGTTTTAAATTGTTTTACTTGGTTTTAACAGATTGTTTTACTTTACAATTGAGTAATTGCTTCACAATGTTACATCATGAGATAGTTTTTTATGACTGTCTGCATCATTTTAGTCTCATCATTTAGTTTTATTGTTGCACAACACAAGCTGATCAAGTCACATATACCACTATGCCAACTGTTTGTTTTTTTTTCCCAGGTTGACTTGGTAGGACCTGATAAGTTGAACAACTCCATGGGATTTTCGATGTTCTTTGTGGGACTTGGATGCCTAACAGGTCCTCCTTTAGCAGGTAGGTGTTTTTTTTCTTTGTGAAATCTGTGCTGAATGTCGTAAGTAATAAATATTAGCTAAATGCCACATGTGACATCATGGAATTGAGAGTGTTTCTAAAAGCCAATGCCTGAGGTGCCTTCAGGCGGTGGTAAGACGTGGGAGTTGCCCCCCGCCGGTGTACTTGTTGACCCACTTTGTGTGTGTGTGAGGACACACATGTGTGAACAGTGTCACCTTTCTTAAGGGAGGAAATCTTCCAAGAACAGATTTATCTGCTTTTGACACTGTTAGGCAGATCATATCACCTGTCTTTATTTAGCAGCAGGTTAATGTCTTTGGTTAGATCATGGATGTTTTTACCATTGACCTTTTATTTCTATAGAACTTAGCCTAAGTGAATAGACAGTGTCTCTAAATTTAGCGTAAACGTTAACATTAGCTGCACCAACAGAAGTAACTTAAGATTCAGCACTTTGATCCAGTTGCCATTCTGTTCACATGGAAAATATGAGTTCATTACACAGTAAAGCACTGGTAGATGTCTGTACAAGCAGTCTGCTGACAGAGCTGCAATTCTTGGAAACGCAAGAGGCTCTCTCTCACTTAGAGGGGCCCTGTGTGGGAGGGGGCTGTGTAGGCCCTATTTGGACAGAGGGTATGTAGACCCTCTTTGGGTGGGGGGCTGTGTACGCTCCCTTTGGGAGAAGGGTGTGTAGACCTTGAACTTAGCCCCACATAGTCACTCTAACCCAAACCATTTTGTCAGGAACCCCCCAAACTTGAGCCCCAGCTGGGGAAGCAAAATGTGATTAGTTAACCCCCATGTGGGCTTTTCCGGACAGAACCTTTTGCTGTTGACTGGCCCTGCTGGTCACGGCTGGAGCGCACCACAATCCACACTGACCTCTGCTACATAGGAACCAGAAACATGGTTCAGCCTCCCTCAGCTTCGGCTATATGTCCTATAGTATTGGCAATTAGCAAAACAAGCGAAGAGAGAGATTCTGTAAAGCACTTTTCACTAACGTTCCACAAGACCTAATAGTTTTGCAGTTGGTCCATTGGCTTTCCCATCCTGGAAAAGACATGTTCTGGTCTTGAAGGGGAACTCCACCAATATTTCTAAATTTCTGCATAGATTAATCAGTGAGATGTAAACAAGGTTTGATGTGAAATATGGTTCATTATAGAGAAACGTACCGACTTCTTTACAGTGATGATAATAACCAAGGGATGCAATGTCTTAAACGCAAATGTAACAATTTTATTTAAGATCCAAATGATAGAACAACCTTATACACTCTCAGAAATAAAGGTACGAAATTCACTGGGGCAGTTACCCCTCTTGTCACTGGGGTGGTACCCTCAAGGGTAGCCAGGGAACATAATTGTACCATAATCCACTGAAATCATATTTTCTAAGTTGTATTGACTCCACACAGCCAGTCTCGTCTCCAGGCTTTTTATTTTATTGTTCTGTTTTAAAACATTAGATTATGAAAATGTACAAAAATGTTCTTTTCACATGGGAAAAACTTATTTAAGGTACATAGTTGGACATTAAAACCACTGTTGTATCTTTGAGGGCACATTTCCATTGTTTGTACCTTGATGTACAAAAGATGTACCTGCACAGAACCTTTATTTCTAACAGTGTAGAACACCCTGCAAGTACCTTTTCGGCATGAACGGCTTTTAAATAATACATTTTTGATCAAAACCTATTGCAAAATGATCACAAAACAATGTCTTGGGCATCATGCAATGTGTTTGTACCCAATTTATGTTAGTCATAAACGCTTTGGGCATCTACCTCCTACCAGCATCACTGAGAATAATTCTAGCTATTTCATATCAAACCACCCTGAATGACAATTTTAACCAATTAATTATTCCAAATTTTTTGAATAAATGTAAATCTTTAATGCCATTTCTTGATAGAGGGACCTAAAAAAGAAGTAAATTGTCTCATATGAATTAGCTGGTGGATTTTTTTCATGAATGAATTGGCAAAAAAACAGATTTACACAGTTTTCCTTTTATCTTAATTGTGTGACATACCGCTGCTGCCGTTCTTAGCTATGGGGCATAATTTTGTCAAGCTTTTATAGGTAACAGTGATCAGAAGCGAATCTATTTTGAGATGGGCCCCATATCTCAATCAGATTAAAGGTCTGACTCCTCATCTGTATCCTCCAGGTTTTCTGTACGACTACACTCAAACGTACGACTGCTCCTTCTACCTGGCTGGCGTGTGTTACCTGCTGTCATCAGTCTCTCTCTTCCTGGAGCCACTGGCCCAGCACTGGCAGGCAAGAAAGAAACGACAGGAGCTGCTCAATAAAGAGCTGATGTGGAGCAACGGCTGCTTCTGTCCAGTGCCTCAGAGAAATGGGGTGGTGTAGATGAAGCAGAGCAGCACACCATGGCCACGTCTTTTCTCGAGGTTTCATCCTCCAAGAGTTACCCTAACCTCAGCTTTGGGGTGGACTACAGTACTAGCCTTTTTGAGGGAAGGACGTTCATTTGAATGGCACAGATATTATGACCAACACAGTCTTAAAATGCTTGAAGACACCATACTGGATACTGCTTTTAGTTCCAGAGAACAGACGGTCAGGTCCGTTCTGTAACTTCCAATAAAGCCAAATTGATTTCATGTTACAGTAAAGTAGTAACCTTCCCTGTGAGTGAAAAACTGTCATCTGTAAAGGCTTTTTTTGCCCAGTGGGAGAAACAAAAACAAGTTTTTTTTATTGTTTTACTTTGATTTAATGTCTACATCTTCACTTTTTGTGTATTGCCAACATCCAGTTCAATATCACCGGAAAACTCTGTGCTTCCATTGGTATCGGTGCATCAGAGGGTATGAGGGTTACGCAATAGATTATTCAATGAATGAGTAAGTAAATAAATAAAAACCTCTTTAAAGTTTTGCATACAAAACCATGCACTTTACTAAATGCTGATTGTTCTCTATGCAACTTGTCTGCTGGTTTGAGGTAATAAGCAGCCAGCAATCCACATCAGTTTATTTTTGCTGTTTATACACACAAACACAAGGTCCAGTACTATCAATCAGCCACATACATACTCTAAAATGAGCTCATCTAAGAGAGTCGTTTAGATTCATTATGTTTTAAAGATAAGTTGTTCCTATTGGGTCACAGCCCTGTTTCTACATCTTAGACATGCATTTTTTTCAGCTGGTGGTGCCAAATTATGGTCATGCCATTAACCACTAATAATAGTCCAGCAAATTTCCAAAACAAGCTGCTTTATTCATGCTATGAGTAAAAATCCCTGCCACTAATTAGCTAAGGGCTGAGTCTAAGAGATTTAGGGCACTGTGTGTAGATTTACCCAGTCTTAGATATAAGTTCATTTTACCTTCTTTTTTACCACAAACTGTAATTGTACTGAATTATCTGTAGTGTTATGTTTATCACCAATATTTGTCTTTTATGTACTGCCTAACTGTACTAACTGTTCTGTAATATGAGCCAAAGATGCAACTGAGATTAGGAACTATGCATATTACCCACAGACATGTATAGAATTTCACTTTTTCATTTATCTTTTGAGTCAAAAACTTTTAAGTTAGCAAAAGTTTACTTGACAGATGGTCAAATACCACATATGGGGTCCTCTATCAGGTAGTGCCCTCTAGTGGCACCACATAGTCCCGCTGAAGGGGAGCATTAATTTTGTGTATAATCCTTCTTCTTAAATCCTCCTCTTGCTTAAGTGCCTAGCAAGATTAATTGTTTAGGCCTCATTTTTTTACCTATTTTTATCAGGTCTAAATAATTGTATATGTTTTGGCTTGGCAAAGGGCCTACAGGACAAATTCTTACTGAGCTCACCCTTAAAAACACTCCTGTTGAAAGGCTGGCTTTGTGTTCTCTGAATGTCTTTTTACTTCAGTTAGATGTTAAATACTTTTGATGCTTTAAAGCATTTTTTGTATCACTTTTATCTTTGAAGGCAGGGCTTTCAGCGACCTTGGACAGGTGATGTAATGCCTAAATATCATGTAGAAAGTGTTAACTGTGGAAAAAGAAAACCTCCAAAGACTTTGTCTTAAGGGGCCACAATATTACACAATCATGGAGCCTCCAAGGGCCACATGACATAGTTGATGGATAAAACGATTACAAAGCACAGTGGCCGATTTGTCATCTCAGTGGTAATTTGCCACTAACTATCTGTGAGGACAGAAGGTCCGATTTTTTATATTGATAAATATTACAGTGTAAATTCTGGAACTGGTTCAAAAAAAGTTGATGTCAATCATTTTTTGTCAAGATTTTCTTAACTGAAATAAAAGCCAATGGTGAATTTGGCAACACAGTCTAAATTCCATGTAACGTGATACGGCTCTGCTGTTCAAAAATTAAACCAGGTTTTCCATAAAGTATTCTCTGTTGATATTGCATGTAATCTTATTACTTGCCGCATGCAGTGTTCAAGAAATTACACAAACCAATATGAAAACATTGTTTATTCACATTTATGATAAATGTACAGACATCACAGAGGTATTTACTGTCATTTTCCCCACAGTAAATATTTTACCCTCCCTTAGACAAGTTTTATTATTATAATAGGAAATGCATTTCCAGAAAGAATATCATTGCTGTTGCGGCAAAACTTTGTATCTCCCTTTTTGCCGTTTTTTCTTTTTTGCATAATTAGAAAAATCTAGTTGCCTTTTGCATTGTGCTAAATTTTATAATGAAAGGACCAACAGAATTGGTCCAAAATAACTTAGGAAAACATCCTTTTACAGTAAGTACCTTGTACATTTTGGAGATACAAGGTTTTGTTCTGACAGTGATAATATATAAGTTTTATAGTTTACATTTACGTTTTAAAATCGATATAAAAAGGTCCAGTACTTACGATTCCGAAGCAATGGTGACAGTCTGTGGTACTTTACTGCTTTTGTAGAACAGATAATTTACTGGACGATGTGATGTTCATGATCCAACATCTGACTGGGGGGGGAAAATACTAATAGGCAACAAAGTTTGAAGGAGATTAACAATAAAGATCATATAAGCGTGCACACAGACAGAAAACGGGTCACCACTGCATCCTTCCAGCCATGTCAAAGGTCCTCCATCATCCTGGAATGGATTCAGTGTGGAGCTCTAGGGAGGAAAAGCATGATTTAACATGAGGAAATTTAATAATGTGATTAATGCATGAGATCATTTAAGGTAAGATTTATTCTCCTCTATTCTTAAATTGTTCTTATGGTCTCTCTTACAGAAAAAAACAGAGCCTAATGAACACTCATTCATATGTTGTTACTGTTAGAACAAATTGTGTATCTATACTTTTTTCTCCATCATTTGAAGATGCCAGCGCCCTTTGCATTGTGTGAACAATTAATGATGAATGCACCAATAGAAATGGTCTAAAATGACTAAAACATTCATTTACATTACTTTAAAGGCTGCCTAGTTAACTTTTTTCCAATGAAGTTTTTTATATCCATGAAAGGTATTGCGTTATTACTGTTAAGTCCACTTTTAAAACTGATTACTTCACTGTTAGATTATTTCATTCCTAATATAATCAATAATGACAACCTTAATTTTTACAGTTTGTAATGTCCAGAAGTTTAATTATGATTTACCTGTAACTCATTTCCTGAATTCTATAAAGAAAGTGGCAAAGCAGTTTCTAAACAGAACATACAAGTGTGTGTTTCTGTGGATATCAGAAGGCAAAAGTATGAAAACATACAGATGTTCAACCTGGTCCATAGCTAAAACTAGTGTTCCTTAACTGTCTAAACGGCCTTTTCTTACCTAATACAGCAGTTCTAAGTAGATTTTTATTTTCTCATTCACTGACCAAATTAACATTCATATTAATCTATATGTTCTAGGGACTGTAAATAGAACGATAAGCCACATTAAATCATATACTGACAGGAATTTGCAGTTAATAGTTCTGTATAACTGCACCCACAACAGTGCCTTGTTTGACACTCCACTGCCTTATGTTGGCCCAGATTCAACTGTATTAACTAGGACTTAAAGATTTTCCCCTTTATATCCAAAGTTTAAGTAAATAAGTATGTATACTGTTCTTTTCTTTTCTTAGAGGTTATTTACATTGCTTTAATTACTGGATTATATAATTTCTAACTAACTATCTTATTAATTCTGAGAACGTGACTTTCATAAGCAACACTAAAGGAGTATGGTATGGCAAAAAAATAATACATACACTCATTCTGTATGATATTTCAACTACATTACCTGCATTTATCAGTTAAGATTAAGATCAATGAGACTGGAAACAAACTAAGCATTCTGGAGAAGAACAAAGCTGCCAGCATACAGTCTTACAATTTAGTCCTAAATATCGGGACTTATTCAAGCAAACACTGATCTATAGCTCTGTTATCCCTAACACTCACAAGCAAACTGTCAGCTTTGATGCTAAACTGATGATTTTATTCAGTACAACATGTACGTAAAGTTTACACTAAATGCTCCAATTTTCACTCATACAGGGATAAATCCATGAATAAACACTTCTGTGGTTGAAGCAGCAGAGATTAGGGTCACACATAATTGTGCAACCAAGTAACAACAGTGCGTCATTCATATGAGCGACATCACAGAAGTGCATTACTGTATTTGGACTTCCTATTGATTTTACACCGTGTGCTTTTTTTTATTATTATTTATCATTGCGCATTAAATGGTTTGTGTTCTGTGCAACAGTTTTCTCATTTCCACTGGCTTAATTACTGATGCTACTGTGACACAGAAACATATAGCCCTGGGCTGCCTGGCAAGATTTTATGGACTGATTAGAGCTGCATCTTAATTGGGCTGTTAGTTATTAGTGAGTGTAGCTCAGACCACACAATGAGGCATATTTATGTTTAGTTACTTTTTCTCTCCTTTTACCTCGGTGCGATACTCAATTCAATTAACTCTGTATTCACGTTAAAATGAACATGTATAGGGCAGGTTCACCTGTTTCTACTGGGCTGGACCAAAATTTATCATTATTGTGATCAATTACATCAAATTATATCAGAATATGAGTTTTCTGAGCATACTGCAGATACTATTAGTACTTAAAGAATACTGACCAATTGCATGTTTCATTGCAAAGACAGCACTTTGTCCTATTGAACTGAATTCACACCTAATTATAGTTTTGTTTTTTTTGTTTTTTTAATGTGGCCTCACTGATGCCTTTTTATTTTTTCCAACTTATCAGACCTGAGAAAAACTAAATATTTTGACAGTCAGAGGATGCTTCCAGGGGCTCTTTTTGAGACTCAAAGACGCTAACATTAGAAAGCTTGTTCCCAGACACTGACTAAACCTACTTTTGTAACAAAACTGATCTTCAATGAACAATCAGGGACATAAAAATTAACCAAAAAATAACCTAAACCTGAGGCATAACATATGTATGCCTAATTGGTGGCATGGCATTCTCCTCTCAAAGACAGATCGAAACAGTGATGTTGGAATTTGCTGTTACTTCAAAACTAAACATTAATCCTTTATCTGTCACAGTGACACTTGCCTAAGTTGATACTTACCTTTACCAGGCAGACTTTGAGAAAAGGCCCTGGCATGAAGCAAACTAACCCTACTCACCACCACCTGGCTGTCACTCACTCTACCCCAAGGTGAGCCAAGGTCCTTTTTTCTGGATCATCTGCTGGAGAGCTGCTGAAGGTGAACAGACATCTGACTAATGAGGGAAGGAGGGGTCTCTTTCTCTTTCTCTTTCCAGCTGAGGCTCCTTGCAAGCAAACTCCTCCATATGTTAACTTTTGTGCAGTTTGAGGAAACTGGCAGTCTAGTTAGGAACACGTGAATTTCTTTCCTGGTTTCTTCACTGATGGACGGTCAATTTAAAACTGAACGTTTAAAATTTCTTTTCACAAATAGAAGTGTAGGAGGACAAAACTATCAGACTCCCTTCAAGGTCAATACAAAACTGAAGGCCTACAAGTGCTTTTACTTTCTATTTCGCTCTCCTTTTTTCTGATCATGGAAATCCTCTTCCTTCACTGCTTTTTCAATGTGGTGAAAAATAAAATCAATTCTGTAGATATAAAAGGTTGGGACAAACAAACGCCTGCTCCTCTGAAATGGAAATCATTCAAATTCGGCCTTTAACTTGCAGGTGGCAGCGCTGGCAATGCAAAGCGGGCAGCAGCAGTGCGGCCGGCCAGGTTACTGCAGGCCCGGATGCTTCCGGCTGATGTATGTGTGTGGGCGGCTCGCAGTAGGCCACACCTTGGAGCTTCAGGGCACGAGTGACAGCGCTGAAACGAAAAATCTCTGCTTAGTTGAAGGTCTGCAAAATCAACACTTCTCCTCTGACTTTGGTCACCAGCAGAGAAGAACACTGCTACATGTACAACACACGGTAGCACCGTCTCAGCTCTCGCTTTTCCCTTGGGAGTGGGGGTGGGGGCGGTGGCAGTTGGAGCAGGAGCTTGCACAAATAGGGATGTTAATTAGCAAGCCGGGCAACTCCAGGCCACAAGGTTGGAAAACACTGATCATCAACAACTCAGAGCAACAAAAGCGCTTTTGCCCTCGGCTCCTACTGTCATGCCTGATCCCGTGGTGCAAACATGGGCAATTTCTCTTTCCTGAGCAGAAAACAATCAATCAGCAACAATTCCTTCGAAACACAACCGAAAAGCAGTGGGAGATGTTCTTCAATTCATTTCCAACGAATTAATATTTCTCCCTCAAATGAAACAATTTATTGACAGCAAGACAAAATCAAATAAGTGCCAGTGCACTTTTTGTGTGTATGTGGACAGCTACTTCTGAGCTGCGCAAGGTGTGAATGACCGATTCCTTTTTTTTTCTTTCTCCTTCAAGAAATCAGGTAAACACAGCACAAAGCATGAGGGTCATTTTTCCGTTTAAATATGGGAACTGTAAGCACAAAAACAATTACACAAGTGTGAAGCTGCTCTCTCAGCGAGAATACACAATCACTAAACGGAAAGCTCTTGCTCTGCATCCAAAGGGCTCCTGCATCAATTCAAAACAATCTTTTCTGATTCCAGCCATGGGAAGTCCTCTGGCGCAACGGTCCTTATCTCATCCTGTGAGATGTCTACTGAGGGTACAGTACATCCAATCATCCATACATATAGTTTTGAAATTCTTCATTCACAAACCAATCAATTTTAAAAAATGAAATTTAGTGTGATCTTAAAATGATAGAAGTATAATACAGAAGACACCTAAACATTTGTTAATAATCAGATCAGACCCCTTACACTTCAAATCAGTAACATGTAAAGAAAAGGAATACGGAAAATTTATGTTGTGGGGTTTAGAAAAACAAATGCTATACGCTACCATTATGAAACATGAAACACACTGAGCATCATAAAGATGGTGACCTCCCAAAACACCCAATCATTCAACCTGAAACATACTTAAACGTAGGGCTGCACAAGTAAGATATGAAGCAAATGCAAAATCCTAATTTTTAGGTTTACAATTAATGTAACTGATGGATTTACCAGTTACACCCAGCACAGCTACAACACTGACCAATTTAAGAGCTTCCCAATCTTTTTTTGAAAAATAATCATAACTGTTTCTACAGAGCACTTTTTCAGATGGCCTACTGGAAGATGCTAATCACTTTAATAATCTCTCTTTAAATTGTGCAGCCCTGCTTTAAGTATGATCTACACTTACATCTAAGGTAATATATGTAAGGTATATTATGGTTAGATTACATCATTAATTACATCATAATTCAATGAACTGTTTCAACTCACATGTACCTACATGTCAATTTAACAGTATCAGTTTCCTCAATGCCAATAATGTGGCATGCATAATAAAACTGTGGCCAATGTTGACAAAGAAAATGAAGGCCACATGCATGAAATTGCTTTTCCTGTCAAATGTTCACATTTTTTCCTGTTTTTTTTTTTAAGTGTCCCAGGGCTGTGATTACTTAAACAAAGATAACAATAATGATAAAAGCAGTGAAAAAAATAGAAACTAGTGGCTGACTAAATCACCAATCTTTATCAGAGATCATCAAGTACTCAGTGTATGAAAAGGAAAAAGCAAATGAGAAAATTGCCAATATCTCCACATTACTTTTAGAATTTAAATGACCTTGAAAAAACATGTAACCTGAAGATAAGACAGTAAACCATATCTCACATGACTGAATGCTTCACTGTTACTATGACAGTACGGTACGAAAAGCATGACAAGAATCGTACATTTTACCTCTTGAAGCACATTATTAGCTCTGTGCATTGGTCTGACTTTTTAACATGTTAAAACTAAAGGAATTAAGCCAAAATAATCAGTGATTCATGTTATAAGAGGTCTTGGATATAATAAAATCTTTACACAAAACAATAATTTGTAGCCTCATTAACTGCTTGCCCTGTTCCACACTGATGAACATTTCAATACTAAGGTACAGTTTGTGTCTGTCATTGTATACATTAGCCTGTATTATGCAAAAATTTGAACGTGAAATATCTGTGCAACAGTTTCAAAACAGGACACTGGAGTCAACATGCAGTTCTATGTGAGAAATATCTTGACTGCTGCAGGTGCCTACACAACTACACACCTAGGCCTATGTTACACTTTAACACTGGCTATCATTAAACTGATTGTTCCAAGCATTAAGTCACAATAACTCAATTACCCTTTTAAATCAGAAAAATTAATATACCTACATGAATCAATCAACATTCATGTGTTGGCTACTGCTTGCAATCTAACAGTGAAGCAAGAAAACTATAGGATTCTGAACAGAACAGTGTATTCTGGCAAATACTCAATTTTCTAATTCTATGTCTGTCTTTTATCATCCACTGTTTCATACAGCTTTGCACAAATATGATTTGATTTGGACAAAACACTCAAGTTGTAATAGTACTCAAATATTGTAATATCAATATGAAACCCAATTCTGCTGTTTGAGACATTTTCTTCTTTTCTTTTCCATGCACTGCATTTGGCAGAACAAATGACACACACCCCTTTAACCCTTTAAATTATAGTTTGCTGCACCAGGCTTAACAGAGCATGCAAATGAGACATTTTCTTTCTCTCTCTTTTAAACAATGCTTTTTTTGGTGTGTTCTGATTGTTAAGATGCTCCGCGGACGATGATCATGACCAGGTAGTCCTCTTCTGTTTTGGCAAGAGCTTTTGCAGAGGAATCTAAGAACTGCTGAGAGAAATCACAGGGCGGAAAGGCGTGAAGCACCCCCGTGTTGTCCTTATCGCGACTGCCCCCAACAGGCAGGCTGATAACCCCGGCTGCCTGCTTTTGCTTCAGGTATGACACAAGGTTGCGCAGGGGCCGCTGTGTTGATGCTGCTGGATCTGTTGAAGATGAGGATGATGTGTCCTCGGAGCTGCCAGGAACTGCTAGAAGGATTGCATACCCGCCCGGGCCTGCGACTTTGATGCGACGAGACACTTCATCCATCTTGGGCTGGTCGAGTCGGAGGCGCTGCGTGATGCGGAGTTGGGTGACCTTGCCTCCTGTGGTGCCGTCGACAAGGAGGCTGCTGGCCACGTTCAGGTCGCCCTCCAGGATGTGCATGCTGGCTGGGAAGTTGCTGTTCTTAAGCAGCAGCATGCCATTCCAGGCCATGCTCAGTTTTCCGCCAGAGTCTTGCTTGGACGACTGGCTGCTCTTGGAGCCCCCCTCAGCTCGCTCTCTCTTTGAGGGGCCTTTACTTGCTTCCCCTGCTTTGCGCTTTCTCTCTGATGGGCTTGTTCCGATGCTGGACTCTGACAGGCTGCTGCTGCTTTTGAGGCGCTTTTCCCCAGGCCCTCTGTCCAAGCTGCTGCGGCGCTCTCGTGCCGGGGATGGTCGCTCGGTCCTAAGCGGACGTTCCGAGTCACTCAAACGGCCATCGCGGCTGCTGCCTCCAGGGCTGCCCTCCAGAGAAGGAGGTCTGCGGCGCCGGGCTGCCCACTCGCTGCTGCTGTCAGGCGAACACTCCAGGTGGCGCCCGTCCTCCAGGAGGCGCCGTTTGCGCGCAGCATCCCTGCCAGGCAGCTCGCGCTCCAGTGACCAGGGCTCTCTTGGCCGTCGCTCACGTTCTAAGTGCTCCAGGGGTTCGAATGCAGGAGTCCTTACTCGTTCACGAATGGCAGGAGCTGGCCATTCAGCTCCAGCATAGAGCTCTCTCTCTCTAAAGTGCAGCGGCGGGGGAGTCCTTTCTCTGACCCTGATCGCTTCAGGAGTGGCACGGTGGACGAAGGATTCCGTCACAAGGTCATAGTGTGGCAGTGGCAGTGGCTGTAAGAACTGCTGCTGGTAGCGATGCTCTGTGTCAGCGAAGTCCACCCTCAGCCGTCTGTCTGGTCCGCCCAGAGGAAAGCCACGCATGTGGGTGCAGGCTGCCTGAGCTGCATCCAAGCTTTCATACTGAATGTAGGCCCATGTGTCCCCTTTTCTGTAGTCTATAGTCCTAATAGTGCCAAAGCGGTCAAATTCCCTTGCTAATGCAGCAAGAGGAACCCAAGGTCCGAGGCCCCCAACCCAGAGTCGCGTTGTTGGAGTTGCTTTTCCATAGCCGATTTTAATAGCATTTCGGCCAACCACTTTCCCAGACATGCTGATCTTTGCTCTGTGAGCCATGTCCAAGTTCTCAAACTTAAGAAAGCCATACGTGCTGTTCTGACCGCGGGTGGGCCTCTTGATGTCCACCTCAGTGATGGTCCCGAACCTGTCAAAAGCCCTCCTCAGATCGCTCTCTGTGACCGTGATGTCCAAGTTACCCAAAAACAAAGTTCGGTTGGCTCTTTGGTCGTCTTCTGGAGAGATAAAATCCTCCTCGCGGAACGCGGCGGCCCGCTCAGCAATGTAAGCAGGTCTTGCTCTTGCTTCGTAAAAAGCAAACTCTCTTTCTCTTTCCAGCTCCCTGGGTAAAGGAGGGGGAGGGGGTGGAGGAAGTCGACCGAGGGCTAGCTGCTGTAACCTGTAGTCTCTATAACCCAGTCCAGTCGGGGACAGCGGCCTCTGGGTGTGCAAATGTCTGTGGCCAGCCACCGCAGAAAAGTGGTCTTTCTCCACTGGAGAGCGACTTCTCCTCCTGTTCATGTACACCGCCTCTATTTTCAAAGGACGGTCATACAGCACCAACCGGCCTCGAGCATGTTTCGCAGCTCTGGCATCGTCTGGCCTCCTGAAGTTCACAAAAGCGATTCTCTCGTCGTTCACACGGCTAATTTTAACACTCACGTCACCGAATTTTTTGAACTCATGGAAGAGACCGTCTTCAATTTCCTCGTCGCTCAACTGCGACCCCAGTTCACTTATTTTCAGCGTTTTGTACTCACTTTCGTTCGCAGGAAGCTGAGTTCGTTGCTCGGCGCGAGAATTGCTCCTGGCGGCCGCTTCGAGGGACAGACTCGAGTTGTGGTTCTTGCTGCTAGCGCTGCTAGCAACGGGGCTGGTGTAGCTGTGGCTGTTTCCAGTGCGACTAGAAACGTGTCCGTCAAAGTCCCGACTGTCTCTTTTGTCGCCCAGCAAACTCCTTCTTGCCGAGCCTCCTTCACTTTTGGAGGAACTGTTGCCATTGTTGCTTCCACCAGAAATGGAAATGACCCCCATTTTCTTGCTGGTCGGATGGCTTCCTCCTCTGTCTCGTATATCATCCAAGGCCCTTGGACGCTTTTTCACGGGCGACCGCTCCTTTCCTTTCATGTCGGACACTCTGTGACTTCGCGTCGTCTAACAAACACTTAAAAAGCTAACGCGCTACCGAAATTAAGTAAATTCAGACGAAAAAACACTGTATTTCGTAAACTATCATTGCAGCAAAACAACCGCATACGCCATCTTGTCTAGACTCAGGCGTACCTCGCCCGAAGAATTTGATTGGTTTGAATTTCTGAAAGCGTCCGTTTCTATTGGCTGTTGTACATGTCAATCAAGGACACAGTACAACGCCCAGCTGCTTTCGGCTCGCATTCACAAGACCAGCCCTCGTGGCATGCGGAAATAAGCGCTGAGAAAGGGCATTTGCTTCTTTAACCAGTTTGTTTATTTCCTCTACAAAACTGTAGACACGCCTCGCGATTCAAATCGATTATTTACAATATAAATCTTACATAGGCTCGATAAAATATATAAGCGTGAGTGTATTTCACGTGCAAACCATTTGACCTTTGCAAGAGGCGATGCAGCATTCATTAAACTGGGTGTAGTTCACTTTATGTTCAATAGATGTCGCCCTCTGTATTTCGTACAGGTCCTGAGGTGTAAAGAGACGTTTTTAAAAATACAAATCATTAAAATAATAATAGATCATAACCCCATAACCACACACTAAACACACTTTCATTTGTAAATTTAGTTTACCTCCAACGGTTTACGATTAGCAGTGCTTCCATAGTCAGCAAGAGGTGTTCGCTGCAAATATGTTTACAAAAATGTTTAAGTTGAACTACTTAAGAAATACCTTATCTGTGTATTGGCTTCTAGTATTTGTGTATCTAGTGCAGTGCAAGAGGTTAATGCCTGGATGGTTTTTGTATTATTTCAGATAGCCTGTAAACTGGCCATTTCAAATTAAGCATGCTCGACCATTGTATTCAGTAGGCAGTATTTTTACAGCGCAGTGTTCCTTAACTCTCAAGCAAAAATGAAGGCCATTTTGACCTACATTCATAGATTCATAGAAACCAGCTTGTCCAAGGTCTAATGACATACCTGTATATTTTTTTAATATTTCAGATAGCCTGTAAACTGGTTATTTGGAATTAGGCATACCCAAGCATTGTGTTTAGTATGCAGGATTTTTTACAGTGCAGTGTTCCTTAATTGTCAAGCAAAAATTAAGGCCATTAAACCGTACTGACCTATAGATTCATAGAAACCAGCTTGTTCAAGGTCCTAATGAAGGCCTAATCTTGACGCATTTCCAACAAAAAGCATCACATTTTGGTACTTCTTGTCTATTCTATCAGCTATAGTCCAGAAAGTTTATGTCTACACTACAGCCTTCACCTAGAGAACTTTCTCCCAATAGGAAAATGGAATATGCTGCAATATGATGTCAATATATTCCTGAATGTAAGCAGAACATATCTACGTTCTCAGCCTAGGTCATTCTTGTATGGGTCTGCATGCATCCTGTTGGCTCCAACTCGTCCTACAGTTCCTTTGCTTGGCTCATCTGTTTAGTGGTTCTTATGTTTTTTTTCTACTTTGCTTTATCTGCTTATCTCATTCACTTAATCTGAGACCTAATCAGTTTGCCTGTGTGGCTGGAGCAGGCCTCGCTGTCTCGACGGACCAAGCTGGAATTCTAAGCTGTGGGTGTGGAGAGTGTTTCTGACAGCCTCGCTCTCTGCTCTATTGGAAACACATGTCAGCTCTCACAAAAACACGACATGGTATGCTAGACTGGCACTTAATGTAGTCCAGTGCTGCCGTCATGCTGAACATACAATGGAAAGAAGCAGTAACAAATGCTTGCCCCAAAGCAATCCTCCATCGCTCCTCACTTGGAGAGTCGGGTGAAATGAAAATGGCTTTGAACAGGTTGTAACTGCAGCTGTTTAGCTTTTTTCATTGTGGCAAGAGCTACATCTCAGGCATTATGTAAATTAGGCTGACTGTCCTGAAAAGGTGGCTGGCATGTGGTCATTAGATCCAGATGGAGCTGTCCCATGCAGCACCACATATTAGGCCTTGTCACATCTGCTGTGTGCTACCTCTGCAACTATTAGCTGGCCTGGATGGGGCTGCCATGTATGTTAACATAGCTATTTTCTACACTGAAAAAGTGATGATTGGATTGCCTTGATTCAAATGTGTACACTATTTTCAGATGAACAAAATATACAGTACAGTGCAAAAGTCAGAGACCACCTTTCATTTATTTCCAAAACAGCCATTACATAAAAAATATTCATTTTCCACTGTAAAAAACAGAAAACATTTAACAGAAAACTGTACAGAAGTCTCCAAAACAAAACATAATACCACATTTTTCATTATTCGGTGTGTCCAGTCTTTGCCTTTATTACAGCTTCCATTCTTCTCAGGAGGCTTTTAGGGACAGTTTTTCACACCTCCAAAGTTCAGTTTTAGAGGATGTTTGTATTTTCTGCTTCATGATCCAAGTGATCCCCAATACATTCAATGATGTTGAGGTCTGGACTCTGGGGTGGTCAGTCCATTGTTCTGAGAACACCAGCATAGTGTTGAGTAGGCGTTGGAAGGATGGACAAAAAACACCTGTTCTCTGTATCTTTACTTTTTTTGGACACCAGTATTTTTTCACTTATTATCCTTTGACTTTCCCCTGTCTTATGCAAGTGGATTATCTTATATCTAATATCTTCAAAAACATCTCCCAAAAAATTAATAACTTGTACTTTATGGCCATTTTGATTGGAAATTTAATAAATGAAGGGTGGTCTCTGACAAAATTGTGTGCATGTAATATATTTAATGAACGTGGAAATATACACATTTGAATGCATTACTTTTCTTCGGTGTACATCCATGTTAGGCGTTATTTACAAAAACAGCAGTATGGAATCAAACAATAATTTCATATAAGCCAGGATGTACAAAATATAAAATGTTACTCATGTTTTCCAAATTTGGACATGATAGCATCATGCATATTTCCTTCAGTATGGGTTGTACTTTGCACCTTCAAATAAAGCACCCATGAATCCATTCTTATTGTACAGTAGGTTATGTCAGCATCCATCAGGCCTACAGTTCATCCCTGCTAAGAGAAAGCAGTCTTGTGTAGGCCTGTCACGATCATGGCATTTTAGCTGACGACTGATTGCCATGTAAATAACTGTTCATTGTATGCAACTAATAAGGTAAAAGCCCAAAGTGGCCAGATTGGCTAACTAGCATTCTTACTTTTTAGTTGTTGATACTTAGTAGCTCCCAACTAGTGCAGAAACAGCTTAAGCTCCTGACTGCTGCCCTCTATAGTCTTAATATCTGTTTTTTCATCTGCATGCATTTGTCTCAACTCAACTGCTGAAAAGGCAACTTCTTCACAATCTGTTTGCTGTGATGTAAACATATGGTTGAGAGAGCTATCAAATGTGGAAAATAACTGAGATCAAGTTATTGATCAAAAATTGTGACAGGCTTCATTTTGTGGTTAATGGGATGTGCGGAAAGTGGCCCTGGAACGCATCATCAGCACTCTGTGTGAGGGGTTGTGCTTGTTCAGTTGAGTTTGCTTTAGCAGTGCTGTCACTTTCTGATGAAACATTAGCTGATTTCTAAAGGCCTCTTGAATTACAGCAGGCGCACAACACCTCTGCTTTTTACTCTGCTGAAGAGCGGAAACAGCACTGTAAAACAATATGGTCACAATATCACCATGGAGTACATCTGTCACATAGAGTAAAGGACTTTACCAGACTAAAGCCACTGAAAAATATCCAGAAATCGTACAAATTATGTGGTGTGTGCAGGAATACCATAGGTTAAATGTTGACGATTTGGCAACGTGCAACCTACTGGAAAAATACCAAAACATGGTTAAGGTGTATTATCCGTATCTGTGGGTTATAGATAGAGGGAAGCAAATAAACAAATTTTTGTGTTGACAAACTAACTTTAATGGCAGCACAACTGTTTCTTCTTCCTCCATATAAACAAATTAATGAAGTATAAAAGAGATATAAAAGCCATTCATTAATTGTCTTACTACTGTAAAAATTCAGCATACATTGAACACAAGATTAGTCATTCTGTTCATCAGTTCTTACAATGTTTATACAATTATGCTCAATATCAAAGAATACATTCTTAAACAGTCTTTGATCTTAAGGCGCACATATTTATAAAACGGTAACCAATTGCATGCTTCCGTATGGAAACATACTATTAAAACAGCATATACAGGGCATGAGGCATTTATCATTCTTATAATAACTGCAAATGTAGGAAAAATGTATAAGCAAATCTGTTCCTCACACAGGATGGACGGTGAGCTCTGTGTCCAAAACTGGGTCTCCAATGTTTGAATTTCTATGACGCACAAACGCACCACTGTGTATCCAACGATTACTTGTTGGCTCAGTCATTTCCTAGCTGAAGGCCCAGTCATGCGGTCACGTTGGCCAGGATAAGAGGCTGCCAGGGTCTTTGGTCTTCATGCGTAGGGCCACCAGACCTGAAGGCTTGTAGTCAGACTCGGGGCCTGGCTCAAAGGAGTGGGCCCCCAGGCCCCCCTGAAAACTGTGCAGGGAGTAGAGGCCGTTGATGCCGGGGTGGTGTGGGTGAGGATGATGAGGAGGATGAGTAGGGGATGTAGACATGCTCATAAGGCCAGGAAGGTTGCCATGGGGGTGGGAGTGGGGGTGGTGGGGGTAAGGGGACATGCAGGAGGACGACATGCTTTCTGTGCCCAGGACGCAACCTCCACTGGCAGTGCCTCCACCTCCTGATCCTGCTGACCACAGGTTACTCTGCATCTGTGTAGTAACAGAAAGAGTTGTTAAAAAGACAAATTTATAAGATTTTACCCTTTACCCCAAATGTAGTCAATCAGCCAAGATATGTTTGGTGTCTGAAATATGCTTCTTAATTTTAGAGCCACAATGCAAATGTAGCTAACGTGTAAGCAAGCTTATACTCTTTACCAGCGTGCAAACTGCATGCCTATTTCACCTGCCTCAGGCGAGCTTTGACAGACTTCCTTATGTATTATCTAACACTGTTTGAAATACAGTTATCTGTAAAAAGTGGAGAAATTATGTTGACTAGTTATAACAGTACTAGCAGTCATTTTCAAGTCTTGTGTCCATAATGTTTTCTAATTGCATAGATAATAGTATGTCATACAGTGTCAGAAACCACATTCTACTTGGCTTTATTTATCAACCATGTGTGTTAATCTCAAAGTCCCTGAGTTGTGAAGCAAATTTCAGATACCAAACATGTATTGGCTGATTAGCTACATTTGAGGAAAAGGGAAATTACTTCAACATTTACGTCATAATGTGAGATAATGATTCTGCACATGAAGCTGTGCTGGACCTCATTTCAGGCATTACTGCCTGTCTAGACCCTTCGCTCAGCTGATCCAGGCTTACTGCAACCTCCTAGGATCAGCCCAGTTAGTGGAAGTTCATTTTCTTATTCGTCTCCTAAACTCAAACAGCACTCAGAGAATATGAAGAATGCAAACTTGATAGGTGTTTTGTAACTGTTTGTAATTGTACTGTTATTTTCATTTACAGCATAGTGTTTTTATGCATCTTGTGCTATATGAATAAATATTTATTATTATTATTGTTATTATTATTATTATTATTAATCCAATCTTTAAAAAGTGCCAGCTTGCTGGTGGCCACACATAAGACTGTAAACATGAATACACCCAAGTTTACTCTATAAACGCTTTGTTGGTCATTTTTAACTATATTCTTATTTAGATTTAGAATTAGCTCACCTAACTTTCAAGGTCTGTTATTATGATACAGCTAGCAAACATGTCATCTTCTAAAAGAAATGTACTGCATGTAAACCCATTCTAAACTCTGTAATGCTTATACAATGTAGTGTGCATGTTGTACCTGGTACGTATCGGAGCGAGGGAGGAGCGAGATATCATATGTAGCAGCAAAGTGGTTTCGCACTTCCTGCATCTTCCCATAGCGCTCCCTCTTCCTCCATTTTGCCCGTCTGTTCTGGAACCAAACCTGTCAGAGTGAGAAGGTAGAGGATCATGCAGGTACTTTCATATGACTTATTTCTTAGGCATTAGCACTAGTCAAATGATGATAGAGATGAATTTAGTCATTTCACAGAATAAATTGTGTTTTGCTTTACAACGATTTAAAAAGGTAGCTACAAAAATGAACAAATATGCACCGTTCCCTTGGGGAAAGTGAGTGGTGTGTATTTTAAAACATATTTAAGGCGCACAGCTTAACCTTAAAGACAATGCTGTGCATTTAAGGGTAGATTCACATTGTTTATACCTTAAAGGACTAAAATTTACCTGGACAGTACCTTTTTTCTGACATTGTACAGAGAATAGCAACAAAGAGAAATGACCCTTTACCCTCTTCTCTGAGCCTGCTAAACTAAATATTGTGGTATACTGCTGTAACTTAAATACACTGGTTCCCAATCCTGGTCCTGGATATTGCTTGTGAAATATAGCAATTACAGTGTAACAGTAAGAACAGCAACTACTGTTGTCACTATTTATGCTAAAAATGCATAACAGTGGTGTTGGCCTGTAGACACCAAGGATCCGGGAATTTTCTCAACAGACCACTAAAAGTTGGATAGATGTAGAAAAGTGGTTTGTGTTAGACAAATACGGAGATGTTTATTCTTCTTTCATGAAGAAAGCTTTTTGGGTTTAGGTCCCTGTGTGTATTCATATGAAGACATTCTATCCAGCTTTATTAGACAATTTCACTCTTAAGAAAGACCATAAACATCTAATTTAATACAGCACTTAGCCTAGATTTCTTTTTTCTTTTAATGTTTTCTAAAGTATTACTTGGGTGTTTTCCTTGCTGGAGCACACCTAATCAAGACCTTTGTGAGCTGAAGTGGTTGTGTTTGTGCAGGAAAAACCCTAAAACGAGCAGAACAGGGGTATTCCAGGACCAGGTTGGGGAAGAACTGTTGTAACAGATAGCATAATACCTGCACACGTGCTTCAGTAAGTTCGGTCCTCAGGGCCAGCTGCTCACGCGCATAGACATCTGGATAATGCGTCTTCTGGAAGACCTTCTCAAGCTCCTCCAGCTGAAAGGTGCTGAACGTGGTGCGGTTCCTTCGTTTCTTGTTTTTGCCTGAAAGGTCGATCGAGTCCACAATGGAGTCTCCCTGGTTTAACCCGTTTGACGGCTCTTTCAGTTTGCCGCAGCATTCTGTGTCCAGGACTGGATACCCCAAAGGCTTGGACAAAGACTTCTCCCCTACAGAGAATAAACAATATAGATTGATCATACTGATCTGAATAAGACTTGGTTCTTAAATTGCAAGTGGCTATATGTGGGTCCACAATTTAATTCATGCATATTAGTTTCACTGAAGTTACTGAATGTTTAGTAGGTGTTGAACAATAAGTCTTGAAATGGTTGCCTGAGTGATAAGGCTGCCGTTCACTAACACACTTAAAAAGACCCCAGATTACTAAGGAAAACCGACCCCAAGCCACAACTGACATCATTTATAGGCACATATAAGGCAGCTCTTGTGTGAAGGTATCATCTGAAGATGTACAGTATGGTATCAAGTTTCAAGTTTATTTGTCATTTGCACAACATCAGGACATTCATGCATTGAAATGCTTGTGGTGAGGCTCAGCTAATCACTCTATAGAAAGTAAAAATAAAAATACAAAGAAAATACAGAAACTGAAATATGTTAAATATACACAAAATATACACAACATATAGAGACAGGAGGGACCTATGTAAGGGGGAAAAAAGACCTCTCTGCTATGTACAAATATATTTATATTAAACAAGGAATAATCTGTGAAGAATATATACATTTTAAAGTGACTTAAGTGACTTGGTGTTATTGTTATTTACAGTGTGTCACTGTTTTCTATAATACAAAACAATCTTTTGCAGATGCATGCATAAAATGTTTCTATAATGATGTTAATACTCTGCAATTTTTAACGATTCAACTAATTGGTAGGACATTTTAGATGTGTCCAGACTCTAGAATGATAAACTATATATAGATATATAGATAGATATATAGAGCTATAAATGCTTCCATAACAACTAAAAAAGCTGTATAACATTGAGAATGAAGTTATACTAAAATTAACATCAAGAGCACCTATTGGAAAAGTGTTGATCATATCTCAAGGTGGATAACTTATCAAGGGATAATAATTATAATAATAATTAAATAATGATTAATACTAAATCATTACAGCATATTATTTATGTAAATTCTTAAAATTTTAAATAAAACATTAAAATATCTTCTGGTACTTAGCTTATAAAAAATCTTATTAAATCTTACTAAAATGTCTACATTTTTTTTGAATAAAATAACAGCAATTATAATTATGACAGGCAAATACAAACTTTTGAAAGATAGTGTGTATCAGATTTGATAGAAAAGTAATATTATCCTTAACTTTACACAAAAGTGAATAACTCTATGCACTACACCACAGAAATAGTGAAACGAGGGAAAGAGAAAAGAAGATGCCGTTAGACGTTAGCAGTGTGGATAGCTGCAGACAGTGTTTTTCCCTACTGTTAAAAACAGTTTAACATGGCGAGTTATAAACAGGATGCAAACAGACTTTAGTCAGGAGATGCTAGAGAGGAAGCAGCCTTAAAACGCAGCGGACTTTCCTCTATCCTCCTTTGGCACAAGCATTTAGCAGATTTGAAGAATTAGAAGAATTGAGACCAAGTGACTTTCAATAATGAGCAAACCAACCTTTGGTTCTTGTATAGTTGGCTCACATTAAAACAGACACTTCTAATATGATGCACTTTATCAAAGCAAAGATGTCTTTGCATACACTGAAATAAGAAAATGGATACATTTAGACATATATTAAGTCTATATTAGACATTTACTACAAGTTCTTAATCTTTGCGAGGGAAACTGCCTCATAATGCCGGACAGAATATGAGAGCTTCATTCCAAAATGCTGTATCCATTTGTAACAATTTTAGATTTAATGAGCTTTTGAACAGAGTAACAGCTGATGTATGAAAATGGTATTAATTATAATGTAGCAAAGATATTTATAGCATGTTTAAAGCTCACTCCCAACTACAAATATCATGGAAAAAAGAAAACTCTTGAAAGTATTCTATAGTGCATTTTGGAACAAAACCTCCTAACCTCTTATGAATAAAAGAACAACAAACTTCTTAATGTTTGTCTAACACACAACACTTTTTTGCAATGAGCCAGCATTTAGTGGTCTGTGGAGAAAATCCCCCGACCTAGATCTTTGGTATCTACAGACCAATACCACTGTAATGTAATTTACACACAAATAGTGGCTAACATTTAATTTTTCTGCTATTCTGAAAGTCCTACATTTCACAATATATAATTCCATGCTCGTCAAACACTACATGGAGGATTTAAAGCAATGTGCGGTATGTGAAGTTTCATTAACATGAATTAATTTACAAGTTATTGTTAGCATAGTACAGCAAAAAGGGTTCTATAACTTGTACCAAAATAGATTCTACAACTTGTAACAATAGTGGAACCCTTTTTGTGAAATATAGAACTTTTTTTGAAAGGTTCTTTGAAGAATAATTTACAGGTTCTCCATCATACAGAAGATCTATTTAACTGTGTAAGGATTAGGGATTCAAACAGTTGTTGTCAGGGTTCTGTATTTAATCATGGCTCACTTTTTAAGGGTACAGCCTAACAGCCTACAGCCTATCTTTGCCGATTAAAGGTTTTTCGTAGAAGGTCAAACTGTCCTATACTGTCAGATAAAAAGATACTGCACCGGTTCATTTTTGTTCATCAAGGTATAAACAACATAAATGTATCCTCAAAGGTACACCAAATTGTGTACTTTAAATAAGTTCTTCCAGGGGAAAGGCATGTATTTGTACCTTTTTCATAACAATGTTTTAAAAGAGAAAAATGAAATGGAAAGCAAAGAGCCAGGACAAAGTGTACAGAGTCAATGCAACTTAAAAAAATAATTTAACTGCAATGGAATATGGTACAATTATGTTCCATAACCAAAGGCACTGAAGACGCACTCTTAAGGGTACCACCCCAGCGACAGTTTAGGATCTTTTTGTCTGAGAGCGTATCAGGTCAAAACTCCCCAGCTGAGGTTTGTTAGGTGCTATTCTTCTCTTTTTTGGCATCCTTTTAGTTTAAAATGAAATAATATCATTTAAAAGAAAATTACCAAATAGTCCAGGTGTTGAACCAACAGATCAGAATAAAATTAGATACAAAATAATGGATGATGAAGTATATGCGAATGACTAAAATGTACATGTATAAGAAGCTGATATTTTTCTTCACAAATATACTTGAGCATAAGTAAAACTAGCATTTGAAAATTCTCAGAAAAGTGAAAAATGGAACTGTGTAAATGTGACTAGTTACTACCCACATCAGGTCTCTGTGTATCTTAAATAAACTCTGAGAACAGCTACACTGTAATCGACAGCCGTATGACGTACAGTCCATGTGCCAGCATCATCTGCTTGTAATTCATCTGAATTAGAGTGAAATTAGGAATTAGATGTTTCTGTTGATATTAGTGACATCTGACCTTGGAGGGTGACTTGTCACTGGATTGTGCGCTTTTAAGTCCCATGGCCTCAGCACAGACAAGTAGCAGAAATGGATGAATGAATATCTTTTTAATTCAATCTTCTAGTAAACAGAGGGATGCATTCACTACACCGAGTTATCTGTCAAGACTATTTGGACTTGACCCTCTGAGAGAGTTCAGGCTGAAAGAGCTTTTCACTTCTCACGAGCTAAAAATACTGAATACAGTTTTGGGAGAAGACGAAAGTTGCATGCGGTGCACTATAGCTTCATGTGCAATAATCTCTGTCCAGATCTTTTCTATTTTTCCAGCTGTGGCTGTTAGCTTTATTAAATAAACTTAAGAATTATGGTCATAATTTGTAGTTAATCAATTGTGGTCATATTTTTCAGTTCAAGAGCTAGTCACTTCAATGATTAGTCAGAAAAGCTCAACTGCTTTGTAGCTTTTCAAACCCATGAGGGACTCTAGGACCTTTAGCCAAAAGACAAAACAGGAAGAACAAAAGTCCTCCTAAAGCTGGAGAGCCTGTGGAGGCCTCTCAGCGTTTTAGAAAATCAGTGTCATGTTCGGAATGGCTTTTTCACTCTATTGCCTAATAAAAAACAGAAAATTAGGCCATACTGTAACACACGCCCCTAAATGACTGGACTTTTATTCTCTCAATTGGACCACACTCAGGAAATGTGCTACAGTCTTTAGACTTGGTAGTGTGGTACAGTTAGGGCTGAACGATTTGGGGAAAATATCTAATTGTGATTTTTCAACTAGTATTGCATCTGTGATTTAAATGCAGTTATTATCTATAAATTAAATTCTGAGCCTGTTTTTTCTGGCCAAGAAGAGAAGCATGTCAATTTGTTTGGGCTTGAGACTTTTAAAACAGAATGTAGTGTGCTAGTTCGCGAGCTCTGCATTTGTTAGGTTAAATTTCCCTTCTGAAAAATTTGAATTACATTTAGATTATATGAATAACATATATTTAGGAATAGCATATAGTTAAATAGTTCTTGCAATTTGAAAATTAGGTACAATGTCAGTTAGTAGGCTTACACTTCTGTATTGGTTCTTTGCTTGGATGTGAGGTTTTAGCAACTTAAAATTTGGTACAGAACCTTTCTACTATGTGGAGGTTCTTTAAACACACACTTGCACATCTCATTTACAATTTCTTCAGGGAACCAAAAGAGGTTCTTCTATGGCATCGCTCCAAAGAACCCTTTCTTTCTACTTAAAAAAAGTACGGAGTTCTCAGTAATGAACAGTTTGCTATAACTTGCACAACTGAACTCAGAAAGTGCTTGTAAATCATATGATGATATGAATGGGCAAGGTTAAAGAAGGGAGAACGGTGAAATGCCCAGGACGGTGGTACTCCAGGACCAGATCTAAGAACCACTGGTCTAGGCAACCAGATTTATTCATTTGTATTTTTCCTCAATGGTTTACTTCAGATAAACTAAACCTCCCCTATTAGAGCTGAGCGACTTCCCTTTGACAGATTCCTAGAGATTGTAATTTAAAACCAGAGGAAGTGACTGTTTGTGTTAAGAGCCTGTCACAGTGCAGTCCACACAGGGTGACACTGTCTCAGGCCTGAAGAGCCGAAGGTCATCCGCCAAATACTGCGGCTGTTTTTGGCAAAGACATGGAAGAAAAAAAGAACAATATTGTTCCAAATGTTACAGGCCTCGTTTCAGCTTAGAATCTGAAAAAGACTTTTAATTTGTCATCTAAAAGAGAGAAAAACGAGAGAGAAAATGAAGGTTCAGATGGGTCTGTAACTGCTCCATTTAACGTCCCTGAAGCATGTGGAGTGTTTTGAGGACAAAATTAAATTCCATGACATTTCATATCATGATGGGTCTGTTTTCATTCAACGACCTCCTGATGTAGGCAACCCAGCCTGTTAAAACAATGGTTTAAGCATATGGCCCATGTATTACTGCAGCACTAAACTGAGCTAGCGCTTTAGCTCACAGCAGTAAAGCTCCCAGTTCAGTTTAACTCCGGCTTGTTTCGGGTATTTTTTTAAGACCGTGAAGCTGTGGGCTTGCAAATATGAGCCAAAAGTGAAAAAAGTCAAATATATATTTGAGAAATTGCTAACAAAAATTAGAAATATCTAGGTATGTTATGAATTATATAATATCTCACTATAAGCATAATAAAAGTAGACCTACCACATGCTGATATCTTAATTCCAATAACGTCGATATTTTGTTTTATTTTATTTTTTAAAGGCCGCTAGCTAATTTTTTGTGGCTAGTAGCATTTACCTCAGAAATGTGCTCATTACCCAGGCAGCAAATTCAGGTCTCGTAAATTCACAGCAGGTCTTAAATCACATTTCCACATCGGCAAAAGCTCGATAAATTTACTTTTAGTTCCTTTTCAAAGTCTTAGTTTGTTGGCGGGGTCGCCTCAAAATGGTTTCTGTCGCGTTTCTAGTAGGAAAGCTTTAAAAAAAAAAAGCTTAAGCTTTGTTGACCAACTGACAATAAAGAGCATCATGGGAAAGATAATTTAAGATTAAAAGGCCTCTGGTGTTAAAATGGATTTGGTCGCCGGACAGTCCAACTCAACCCACATTTATCCATAATTTTCCTCGCAGTAGGCCTGTCTAATTTATTAATGAATTATTAAATTATAAATTATAAAGTATAAACGGGCAGTGAGAGGTCTAAAAGAGCGAAATAAATACACGGACGCTAAAATACTCTCAGATTAACACGAGCACCTTCAGCCTTCTGGCACGTTCACACAGTAACACTGATATGAACTTCCTGTAAATGAATCGACGCGCTCCGTCAAATCTTAATATAATTCACAGATGTTTTAAAGGGTTTAATCTTCAGTGTTGTGGAGTGGAGCCTCGTTTTTATGTGGTACACTGTAAAAACAGACTTTTCTCATCAGAAAGTTTTTTCTTTAGTCTAGTCCTGTTAGAGTGACGATGTTAAGATGATGCTGAGATCCACATCTGGAATTTACAGCGTGTTTACTGTTGGAGTGTCAGTGAGGTTAACATGATAAGACTTTATAGGTTTCTTGTTTTTTTTTTTTTTTTGAAGTAAAATAAACTAATCAGTTTTACAGTATATTTTACATTTTTCGTTTCGTTCACACTTTATAGCACGCTCGTAAAAATGTTAATAAAATTTGAGAGAGTAAAGCATGAACAAAGCCTTTGGCTCTGATTGCATTGCATTGTGAAGCTGTTACACCTCATATAAAAAGCCAACGGTGGATTAAAGGAACTGTGCAGTTACATTCTTCGTTCATGAAGGTACGAACAGTGTAAATGTACCCTCAAAGGTACAACAGTGGTTTTAAGGTCTTTTTGTGAACCTTAAATACGTTTTCCCAGTGGAAATGTACATATTTGTATCTTTTCATAACCTAATGTTTTAAAACAGAACAATAAAATAAAAAGCCTGGAGACGAGACTGGCTGTGTGGAGTCAGCACAACTTAGAAAATATAATTACAAGGGATTATGTTCCCTGACTAAAGGTACTGAGATGTACCCTTGAGGT
This sequence comes from Colossoma macropomum, assembly GCF_904425465.1. Lineage (NCBI taxonomy): Eukaryota > Metazoa > Chordata > Actinopteri > Characiformes > Serrasalmidae > Colossoma > Colossoma macropomum. The sequence goes on along the minus strand of NW_023494793.1, from coordinate 33,973,937 downwards.
ACTACCCCAGTGACAAGAGGGGAACTGCCCCAGTTTTTTTTTTTGTTTTTTTTTTTGAGGGGGTACGAGCAACGAGCAAAGGAAACTGTAGGTCTATCAGTGATCAGGAAAATAGTGACAATCCTTATTATTATTATTAGGTTATTGTTATTATTCTTATTATTAGTAGTAGTATAAGTAACTGGTAATATTAGAATGTTACTGTTTAATATTACTATGTTGGATATATTTCTGCTGCTACTTATTACTATTATTGTTATTATTACTAGGTAAAATTATCAGTATTAATACTAGCTTATATTATTAGTAACATTATTGCAACTACTATCCTATTAATATTTTTATTTTTTATTGTAATTACTATTATTGTAGTCATTGTTGCTGCTGCTGCTTCTAATGATGATGATGGTGATAATAGCCTAGTTTTGTATTGTGTAATTCTAAGTATTTTTTAGCGTTATAATTGTTATCTCTAGTGCCCGGTTGGTTTTTGGCAGTTCTGCTCGTCTCCTCATCTGTCTGGTTTGCTTATTCTCCACTCACCCTCCGAGCTGTCATGGTAAAAGGGACTCTTGCTGTTGGCTGTTAAGCTCCTTATTCGCTCCTCCTGAGCGCTCGGCGCGTATTTGCTGTGTTTGGCTGGAGAGGAGCGGCTCAGGGGGAAGTCCGGCATGAATCCAGGCCGCTGAGGGAGACCCTCGCAGGGGAAGAAGGAGCCCGAGCCCGAGGAAGAAGAGGAGGAGGAGGAGGAAGGCTCCACGGCCGAGGTGGGCTCCGGAGTGCTGCGGTGAGGAGGAGAAGAGAAAGGCAGACAGCTAGTGTCCGAGTCCATGGCGCAGACGGAGGAGCAGCGCGCGGGGAGAGAGATGGAGGGAGCGCGCAGAGAGAGAGAGAGGGAGAGAGAGAAAGAAGATCATTTGCTTTTTTTTCTCTCTCGCCACTTCTCCATTTCGAGTGGGTGGGATTTAGGAGATCAGAAACAAAGAGCCGTGAAACAAGGAGGGGGGAGGGAGGGGGTAGAGGGGGTCCTGATCCAATCCGCCAAGAATCCAATCACGTGTAGATCCTGTCTGTCCGTTAACTGTTTAATTTCTCCACCATATTCAAGCAGACAGGGAGTATCAGGAGGCTGAACCGAGAGGTTAACTGCGCGGAAAGAGCTGCCAGTTATTTCAGCGTTTAGAGCGAACCTGGGCTGAAGACCCTGAACAGACGAGAGCTTTTAAAGAGCCCCTCACTTCACTTCTAATCTGAAAAGCTTATATAAAACACTATGACTGAACTGCTACTGAACCACCAGCAGAAAAAAAACTCTTCAGCGCGCTATCACCACTGTTTGTACTGGGTATTACTGTTATCATGCTGTAGATATTGGAGAAAACCCAGAGACTCAACCAGAACTAAAACATGACAGACTGTCGTTCATTATATTTCGTCTGCCCTCTATTAAACACAGTGGAGTTAAATTAAACCTACTAAAGCACTGAAAGCTGGTGAAGGGGTTTATACTGCAGTGCAGAACAGCAGAGCTCATCTTTCAGAGAAATGAAAACAAAATTAAACACCTGTCCGAGTCAAAAAGGTAAAGGATGTTTCAGCAGTGAAGATCTAAACGAAGCTCCTGAGTGGCGGGACTGTAGGTGATCCAACGGTGATGTACAGTTACTATTAATTCAGTAACCTGTACTGGCATGACCACATCCACTCACAGTAGTGTATTATTCATGAAGTATTTTGAAAATCTGTGTCATTATACTATTATTTTCTTAAATAATCTTAGGAAAATTGGGCACATTATTAGTAGTGATGGAGAAATATGTTATCGTTGTGGTAATAATAATGATAATAACAATAATAACAATAATAATAATAATAATAATAATAATTATTATTATTATTATTATTATTATTATTATTGCGATTACTGTTTTTTTATTGTTTTATTGTTGTTACGATAACATAAATATTGCAACAATAATATTTAATATAGTTATTGATAATATGGTGTAACAATAATAATAATAACAATAATAGTATATATATATATATATATATATATATACATATAAATGTGTGTGTGTGTGTGTGCGTATGTCTGTGTGTGTTATATATTTAGTTTGAAAAAAAAGTCATGTGAAATTAATATAACAAGTTACTGTAAGCTGAAACACGTTGTAGTTATTAAAAAAGGTCAAGTTAACAAATTAATTTCAAGTCTAAAAACTTCTGAAAACTTCTATTCTTTGAGTGAAATATGAATTTGTATGAATTTGTTCCACAATAAGTAAACTTGTGTGTAGTGAAGTGTGCTATCACCTTTTTAATTGATAAAGCAACCGATAAGTACAAGATTATGGATAAACAAAATAATGGTTATCAATAACTCTGTGAGTTCTGTTCTGATCTCCGCGTCTTGAGCGCTCATATTCAACCATAACTGTTTAATCTGTCCAAACAAATGAGAAGTCTCCAGTGTAGAAGAGCACAGAGCGGGTTTGTTTTCTCACTTTAGAGAACCGAAGATCATGAACGAACCTCTTACAGCTCAGAGACATCAGCCCGGTCTGCAGTGGTCCACAGGTTCATTACTCAGCACACCTGAGCTTTCATTATCAAACACAACAAAAAACAGAATAATACAAAATAAAGAGTTTTAACACTCAGGTATACAGGTTTGACTGTTTCCTTAGTTGCACTGTAAAGTTCTCAGGAGGAGGCTAATGACAATCTGTTGGCGAGTTCATGTTGTTGGTCACATAAACATGAGCTATGGAGCAGCTCCATCAGCTCTGACTGCTCTGTATGAACCAAACACACAACAGGCTCAGAACACTTAAACTGATTGAATTAAATTTTCTTTTTTTCTCCAGCTTCTTATTCTAATTTTCCGTTCCACCTTAAATGGGGCAGCGGTTACAGTCTGCCTCAGTGTGACTGCTGCCCCATTTAAGGTGGGACGGAAAATTTAGCTTCATTAACTTCATTAACACCGTAAGTGAGACTGTAATTAACTGAAGAAACAAACAAACCGCCTGCATCTCTCTTTTTTCCACCTGCAGGATGAAACACACCCCAGTGCCGCTCACACACTCACATTCCCTAACTTCACACATACACACACTCCCGCACGCGCGCGCGCACGAGCTCACGGCTCTTTCTGTTCCTACAAAGAAACTCAAAACTGTTGATCCTGACGTGGCTGCGCCAATCTGCGCGAGCGATCTGTAAACACGGGGCACTTACGGAGCTTTCACTGCTTTTGAAGACTCTCTCAGAATCTCTCTGGATGCCCGTAAGGCCACACGGAGCCCGGCTGACGGACAAGTGTGTAAACAGCAGGTCCATTTGGTACACTCAGCGCACATAAGAGCCATTTCATACCGAACTGAGCCCTAAAACCGCTCCAGAACGGCGTGTCACCCCCTGACAGCCCACCGCTCTGCAGCTCCGCTCAATCACTGCTTCACTGATGGAGCGAGACTGACCGCATCAACACAGCATCAGTACAGCAACTGCCCTCTTCTCATAGCAGAAACAGCTCATACAACAGAAACAGCTCATACAACTCACAGTAGCGGGCAGACCTGTTAGTGCTGATCTGTAGCTTTTACAGATCATTCTGGAAATCTCTGCACAGGCATAAAGCTAGGAGCCTAAATGAACTTGATTAGGATCGTTCACTAATATATATTAAGAATAAACGTTTTTGAATTCGAGTTCTTGAAAGAATTTGAATTCCAAAAATAATCAAATGAAAATGAGAAAAACTGGACCAGAGAAGCCTACAGAGCACTGAATGGGTAAATTCACATGAACACAGTCGTGTTCACTGCAATAAATAAATAAGCAAGGAAGTAAGTAAATAAACAAATTTCTTATTTTATAAATACCTAAAAATAAATAGATAACTAAATAAAAAATAAAAAACGTTTATATAATTAACAAAGTAATATACATTTTCATTTACTTTTTATTTATATTTATATATATACTTATTATTCTTAAATGAAATAAGAAAATTTGGACACTATTAGATGTGCATAAAGAGCAGTAGGCGTTAAATTCACGTAAATATTGTTGTTCACTGTAAACTAAATTAATACATAATGTAATAGAAATAAATTATTTTTAAACGAAACATCTAAGAAAGTGTATACACACACACACACACACACACACACACACACACACATATATATATATATATATATATATATATATATATATATATATATATATATATATATATACACACACACTCTATTCAAAGTTCTTGTCAGCTTTCCATAACGGTATATGGAATATATATATATATATATATATATATATATATATATATATATATATATATATATATATATATATATATATATGTGTGTGTGTGTGTGTGTGTGTGTGTGTGTGTGTGTGTGTGTGCGTGTGGAAAATACTGGAAATCAGGATGTCATAGAAGCAAGAAAACCGGTTTTTAATCAGCATAAGACACAAGAGAAAAGGAAAGAAACTGTGGCCTTTAAAAAACACAGCAACTCGCTTAAAGACGCATAAAAGGGCCGGAGGAGGTTTCTGAGCGCTGTCGTTCATTAGAGTGACCCAGAAAGAAGCAGCAGCCCTGCAGACATTAAACAGACAAGACCAGAGAACCCAATTAATAAGCAACGTGACTTCAATTAGGATATAACAGGAGAGGTGAACACACTGATCTCTGTACCAGTGTCAGCTCAGCAAACCACACAAACTGACCTGTTTACCTCCAAACTGACCTGTTTACCTCCAGACTGAGCTGTTTACCTCCTCCTCCTTTTCAGTGTTCTTTACTGACTCCTTAATGACAGTATGAGTGCAGCTTTGGATCTGTGCCTGCTCATCTTCACTGTTAAAAATAAAGGTGCTCAAGAGGGTTCTTAGGAGCCCCCGAATAACATTTTGGTTCATGAAAGAATCTTCTAAATGGAACATTTTTTTTTGTCATCGAGATGTTTTAAAGTTTAAAGAAACTCCACATATCGTAAATGTTCTCCACTCTTAAGAACCATTTAGAACCGTGAGTGCTGTATGGAACCGTTTCATGCCTGGTTCTTTGCATGGCGAACTTGTTCTTCAGATTGATGGAAAATGTGTTGCATATAGTTCTATATAGAACCTTTTTTGTTGTATACAGCACCAAATAGGGTTCTTCTGTTGTTACAAACTTGACATCGTAACAATAGCAGAACACCTTTTGGTGCTACATAGAACCATCGTCAAAAAGGCTCTACATAGAACGATATACAACACATTCGCCATCAATCTGAAGAACGATTTCATTATGCACGAAACCATTTAAGTACACAAATATTTTTTGTTTGTTTGTTTGTTTGTTTTTTTTTGAGTGTTCGTAGTTCTATATAGAACACGTATTGTAACTGAAGAACCCTCGAAGAACCACTGTACCACTGCACCACTGAAAGAGTTTCCCCTAAAGCCATTCCTTTAAGCCTAAAGCCAAACAGTAGTTTTGGTTTAGTCAAAAGTATCAAAAACTCTAAAACAGCACCGAGTTCCCTGAAGAACTGCAGTGCTGAAGTTTGTTAGCACTACTCCTCTGTTTGTGTGTTTGGACTAAAACACAGTGCTAAAGCTCGAGAACGAGAGGAGTGAGCAGCAGCAGAGCAACCCAGGTGAAACCGAACAGAACGAAATCTAACAGAAAATACAGAGTTTAGGGTCTAAACTGTTGTCTGAAATACATGAGCACTGCTTAATTAGATTACATTCAGCAAAGGGACAGAGCAGAGGTAACACACGAACAAGTCTGCCGTTTTAAACGTGCAAAGCTTGAGTTATTTATAAAGCAGTGTAAAAATGACAGTCAGGAGGAGAACAACTGGATGGCAGACGTTAAAATAAAAGAAAAGAAAAACAGGCATTTAAAAAAGCGCTGCATTCTCCCAAACTGAGAAGCATCTGTGCGATCTTGGCCCGGTTCGCAGAGTGACTCAGATCACATAAAGCGCGTTTCCACTGTAGCCCGAGGTGATGGAGCGCTCTTGAAATCAAAACCCCAGCGGAGAGAATGCGCTCCAGAGGACGGCGCAGAAATGTCACTGAGTTCCGCGGGAAGGCCGCAGAGCAGCGTTTCAGCTCCACGCTGACACAACTGGCCGGCACACAACTGTATATAAAACAGCCATATCATTGGCATCAAAGCTGGAGTAAAGAGAGCTGAGCCGCTGCCATTTGTCTGCAGGCTTCACCGCTGCTGAGCGGCTAGAGGAGCACGAGTGAAGGAGAACCAGGCCTTTACTTACCAACGAGGGATGCGTTCAACATTTCAACATCCGTTCTGCAGAAGAGCAGCTGCAGTTCTTCATATGACTGAATCTCAGTCAGTTATGGAAAATGTAAAAAACGTGCAAGCATAAATATATTTTCAGAAGTACATATCAATTATATATATAACTCAATGAATGACTGAATGTATATATATACATATATATGTATATATATATACAGTCAACAATTATGCTGATGTAAACCATTCAAACGTCAGAGACCCTTCACTTATTAAATTCTCAGTCAAAAAGCAAAAAGCACAGTAAGTTATTCAGTAAGTTCATTTTTCAGATGCTATTTTTCTGAGGATTGGAAAATAATCCACTTGTATTCAAGGAGAAAGTCAATGGAAAATAAGTGAATAGGACTTTGCAAAACTGGAGTGTGAAATATCCCATAGAAAGAAAATGCACCACCAAAACTGTCACTGTCAGATAAACAGCTTTCATCTTTGAGAGAGTGGAGAAAATCAAGCTCCACTCTTGATTCAGATCTGAAAAAGTCCACAGATGTTTCTGTCCATCCTTCAACTGTAAGAAGACAACTCAGCACTATGGGTATGAAAGCATGTGTAGCTGACAAGAAGCTGTTACTGACTAAACAAAGAAGCTGCTGGTGTTCTCGGAACAATGAACTGTCCACCCCAAAGTCCAGACCTCAACATCACTGAATGTGTTGGGGATTATTTGGATCATGAGACGCAGAAAATGCAACCAACTTCTAAGACTGAACTTTGGAGGTGTGAACAAATATCCCTGCAGATTTCTTTGAAAAACTGAAAGTGAGTCTCCTAAAAAGAATAGAAGCTATAAGAAAGGCAAAGAGTGGACACACTAAAATACAAAAAAAATCACAATATTTACTTGTTGAAGATTTTGCATAATGCTCTGTTTCGTCTGTTTTTCCCCTGATGCTGAATAACCTTTGTGACTGGAAATTAAATAAATGAAGGGTGGTCTCTGACTTTGATACAGCACTGTAATATATTTTGATTTATATGTAAAAGATGTACAAATTTAAATGCAGCAAGTTCAATGCAACACTGTTTTGGTGCACCAAAATGTTCTATAAACATTCTTTCCAGTGTCGTAATGTTGCTCAGAGAAGTACCATTTCTATGATTCACATAAAACTCCGTAAGTCATAACTCAGTCACCTGAAAACGAAAGACTGCAGATCGAGAATTAAGAGAGAACACTTTCTCCTGAGCTATAAACTTCCAGCGGCTTTAGATTTCCAGTAAGTGATCAAACGGCTGACCCTCGCTCTCCTGCGCACCGCGGCTGCTCTTGTTTCCTGATCCCGAGGCTGCTGAACCTGTCCCTGGCATGACCCTGCACAGGAAATCAGTCCAGTCTGTGGTCCACAGGCCCAGACTCTCTCTCTCTCTCTCTATCTCTCTCTCTCTCTATCTCTCTCTCTCTCTCTCTCTCTCTCCAGACAAGGCCTGCCAGTCCAGCATGATTCAGAGTACAAAATCAGAGTTAAAGGTGAGCCCCCTTAAACCCTTTAACTCTCACTTTGTAACCCCCTGGGTCAGTTCTTCTGCAGTCTTCTCACTTCTCTTTCCTCTCCATTCAGCATTCTCCTGAAATGTTTTTGAAATGTTAGTTTAGGTTGCTAGTTCATCAGCATTTATTCAGGGTTTTTTCTCATGAGGACTTTTATTGTGAAGGCGGGGCTCAGAGTGAACTGAGTTTTCTTGTGAATAACAATTTGTACAAGAACAGAGTAACTGTAGGACACATAAAAGCTCAACATTCACATATTAAACTGAATTTATTTATAAAATATCAACAGACGAAAAGCAAAAAGACTAAAAAAAAAGAAAAGTAGAAGAAAAAACTAAAACGAAAACCATTGGGACTCTATGGAGCCCTGCTGGTATCATCCAGTATCAATAAAAATAATGCGTGGCCACACAGTGTTAACACATGGGAACGAGATCCTAATGCATGGCCCTGACTTAGTAAATCATGGGAACAAGATAATTAAGTCATGGCCACAACTTAGTAAGATGTGGGAACAATGCCTTACTAAGTTGGCATTATTATTTTCATATATAACAGGGTGTCATCAGCAGGGCTCTGTAGGAGATTCAGATAAAACTGAAAGCCTTAACACAGCTTTTGTTTTGCTGCAGTGGCAAAATCACTAATGTAGAAATGTAATCTCTCAGATCTGTGTGTGCAAAGGTCATATGTGTTATTTTTCTGGAAAATTTCATCTTATGCATGTAAAATGTAGCTATTATTGTCATTGATCCATATATATATATATATATATATATATATATATATATGTATATGTCATTGGGCGGAGATATTATTGTGATCTAGTTCATTATAAAGTGCTCATCAGGGTTAACTAAAAGATCTTCAAAAAGTAATAAACACAGTCATTCTTTTGAAGTCTAATAAGAGATCAACCCAAAAAGATTAAGAAAATACACAATAGATAAATGAGTGTTCAGGAGATTCTGTAGCCTCTTTACAGAAAACACAAGCACCACTCACGTCAAATAATTTGCGCAAAGCACCATTAACAGGGTAGCATCTATGCAATATTTTATAAAGCAGCTTTTTCATCTTATTATTAATAACATACGTATAGTGCACATAAGTATATCGCTGCTGTCAGAAGAAAACCTTGTATCTCCATTTTTGTCATTTTTCAGTTTTTGACATAATTCAAAAACGCCTGATGCTGTTTACATTATGTGTAAATTTCATCATGAATGGACTGAAAGAAACGGCCCATGATTACTTGGAAAAAAGTCTGGTTCCATTGACTTACATTGAAAGTGCAGTGGGTTTTTTCCTTTTCCTGTAAAGTTAGCGTTTTGGAGATTTTCTTCCAACAACAGCGATATGCTTATGTAGTATGTAGTAGTCCACATTGAACATCTGTTTTGCCTTTGTTGAGCTGACCACTGAAAGCTCACTAATGGAATGGATTTATGAGATAATACCTGCCTTATAAAAATATTGTACCATTCTGTACGCTACTATATTATGTCCATTAACAGAAATCAAATAGCTTTGTTAAGAAAAATTTGTAACCTTGTAATTACCTTTAAGTAAAGAGAGGAGACCATCAGAGTAACATCCCTCACAATGTCAGTATTTGAGCTAGTAATACCAAATTTGTTGCAAAAGTTGGAGTAGATAATAATATAATGATTATCATCAAGTAACTGGTGAATCAACATATTGTTAGTATTAAACCACAAATGTGAGAAGAGTGATCTTCCCTTGCAGGTAATGTACTTATAGTTCCAAAGTAAAGACTGATAAGTGAAAAATTATGTTTGTAAATTAATAAACAACTTAACAAAGCTTGTCTGTGGAAGGCTGATAGTTTAATGAGTAGTTTATTTACGCTGTAATGGCAGTAAGAACTGAGAGTCAGTCAAGAGCTGACAGCTGTTTGCATAGCCTAGGCTTAGAGCAAACAGAGAAAACTCTGCTTATGTACGGTGTAGCTGTGGCCATAACAGCTGGTTAACCAAGCACCAAGACTTATGCGAAAGCTGTGTCTCTTTTAATAGCGGTGAATGCTACAGTATGTCTTAAAGGCCCATTTCAAGCAGGATCTGAGGCTCCACACACCGCTGCAATTTATACTCATAATCATTCTGCTCAGCCAGTGACAGACAGAAAAATAAGTAGAATTTTTTTTTCATTTGAGGCCTTTTTCTATAAAGGAAACAAATAAAAACAGATACTATGAGGCAGAGAGAGAAGCACAGAGTAAAGTAAGTTTGATAAGTGTTTTTGATATGTGTTATATTATGTTTATTAATTTTTAAATGTATTATTTCTATTCAGGCCTACAGTATAGAGCGTATTTAAAGATTACATTTTACTGGGGATGCTCCGCCCACAAATATGTTGTTTAACAGTGACAATAATCCCATTTAAACTAACAGTATGTAGGACTAATTAAAAAAAAAAACGTTTTTTCAGTTTGTACTACATTTTTGCTTTTTTTTGTTTCTTCAAAACAAATGGTTTGCCAACATGCTAATGTTAGCTTGATTACGGGACAAAAAGAAAAGCCTACACCTGATCTGTCTTATCTGTGTGATCTTTCACACTCAATCACATCGCCTCTAAATGCTGCTCACTTCAAAAAGATGGTTCTTCAAGGGTTTATTTAGTAAAGGCAATGGTTCTGTTTAGAACCATGTGTACTATATAGAAGCATTTCATGCTTAAATGTTTCTTTGCATAGTGAAATGGTTCTTCAGATAGATGGAAAATGTGTTATATATGGTTCCAGCATGATTGGTTGGAACCATGATTGGATTATTTTTGAAAATAGTTGTATATAGCACCAAAAAAGGTTCTTCTATAGTCTATGTCAAACTTGTGATAGTAGAAGAACTTTTTTGTTGCTATATAGATTAATTTTGGATGGATAGGCCAGTTGTATTGTGTTTTGGACAAAATGTGTCATTCTTATCATAATCTTTTGCCTGGTGTGTGGTGAGAGATAAAGAGAGATGTGATCATGATAAACAACCTAAACTGCTTTATAAAGATGTTCAGTGGCCTGGAGTCTCATCTGCTCAAAAACACACACAGTTTTAACCAGTTTTGTGTGATAAGTGAAAGCACTGTGTGCTTTCAACAAACTGGTTAGTGCACGCTCTGAACATATGTGGGGGTCTTTGTTCCATCAGTACGTCCAAATGCTTCAGACAACCTGAGGTTTGCATTAAAATGTGCAGGAGGAAAGGGAAGGGCAGTAATTAGATTACATGCCCTGAATGTAGAGACATGATCCCAGGCGAAAGGGGACTGCTCTTCCTCTGAAGGCTTTTCTCTTTCTCTCTGTCCGGCATGATGACCAGCTGAGGCTTTGACTGACAGCTGACCACCCCTGGGTCATAAGACAGGACAGAAGCAGTCTGGGAATCAGCTTTATTCCAAGTTTGTTTCTGAGAACCTTAGGAAGCAGTAGTGTGCATGTGTGTGTGTTTGTGTGTGTGTGGGGTAGGGTGTCGGGTGAAAGCAGGGTGACTGTCCTCTCTGTGACCCCACACTTGGCCACAAAAGGCAGTGAGATGTAGTCACATAATATGATATGATCTAACTGAACATAAGTAAATTTTTTGGAAGTCGTTTGCAAAGTTTAGCAGATTCATTTCTTTGTAGTGGGCGATCGATCGATCGATCTATCGATCTATCTATCTATCGATCTATCTATCTATCTATCTATCTATCTATCTATCCATCCATCCATCCATCCATCCATCCATCCATCCATCCATCCATCCATTTCCATTTATCCATTCAAACATTCATTTATATAACTACTCATCATCCATCAGCATGGAATAATGGCAATACAAATGGAACTCCATTGGATCTTCTCTTAGACCATCAGCATGGAGAGAAGGCTCCAGCTATCCATGCATCCATGAGCATTGAATAATGGCAATTGTCATCCATCCATCCATCCATCCATTTTTATATTCATCCTTCCATTCATCCCACCATCCATCCATCCAACCATCCATCTGTCCATCCATTCCACAACCGCTCATCCTTCAGCATGGAATAAAGGCAATTGCCACATTCTTGGCAATGCAAATGGAAACTAAAGACTACCAGAACTAAGCATATAGCTATCGTGCATTCTTATATGCAAAACTGACTCACTCTAATCAGTGACAGACTGAAGGACCCTCACTTACCTCCTACCAATCTGCAGGAATCCGTAAACAGGCGCCTCAGCGAAACCATCTGGGTATCAGTTGACCTGGCTGCTGTGGACGCACGCCATTGCTAAAAATAAATAATCCCTAAATGTGTTTATAGTGGATGGGGAACCAGTGGCGAAGCGTCCCTGTGACCTATGGCTCTGATTAAATTAGAGGTGGTCGCACAATGACCATGAAGAAGTTTCTGGAGCACGGATGCTCAGCCATGGGATTTTCATTAGCTGGAGCCTGAGGCCGGGAACCTCTCCACAGACAGAGCTAAACCTCTGGAGAGCTGGCTCAGACCCCCAGTTTACATCTTTTCCCATTTGGGACTTCCACTCTGAGGAGCCAGCAGCTTCCCAAACACCAACACTATTAGCATCCTCTTGCTAGATAAATTCCACACATCCCACTACTAACCGCTCACATAGTACCAGAAGCCCTAAACCATGGAAGAAAAAAGAGAGAAAAAACAAATGATGGATGCTTACAAATAAAATTTTTTATTTTTTGGAGTTTAATTTATATTTATTACTGTATTTATTTCTGTATTTATTTATTTTTTTGCACTATTTTATATACCTAAATACTTAATAACTAAAAAATACCTCAATACCTAATAACTAAAAAAAATAAGGAATACAATTTTGTTCCATTAATGCACCTTAAAAATAAGAAAGATTGAAATTATTTAAGTTAAAATTTAACTATATTCTATATATCGCTGCTGTTAGAAGAAAACCTCGTATCTCCATATTTGTCGTTTTTCAGTTTTTGACAAAATTTGAAAATGCCTGTTACTCTTTACATTATGTGTAAATTTCATGATGAATGGACCAAAAGAAACGGCCCAAAATTACTTGGAAAAATTCTGGTTCCATTGACTTACATTAAAAGTAAAGTAGGTTTTTTCCTTTTTCCTGTAAAGTTACCATTTTGGAGATTTTCTTCTGACAACAGCGATATACATCCATCCCTCCGTCCATCCATCCATATATATCCATATATAGCAACCATATTGTGACACATTAAATACAGAAAAATATGTTTTCTGGTTTGACACTGAAACAGAAATAATTTGTACTTAATGGTTGTTTTGACTGGAAATTAAATCGCCTAAGGCTGACGTTTTCACAGTACTGTACACAAATAAAATATTTTAGACATAACGGTATTAGACAAAAATACATTTCCCAGCCTGAGCAGAATAGCCTCTCCTACTGGTATAAGGCCTTTTCAGTGGCTTGTATTGTACTTCATGTGGAGTCTACAGAGACTCTTTTACTGTCTCTAAAACTGCTTCAAAGCGCATTGTTAAATCCGTGCCAGCTTTGTGCCTCTGTGGAAAAGAGGCCAGTTGTTGTGGACTCTGCAGAGTCATCAGTGATTCATCTGCCTCATAGTCAGTCTAATAATAGCCTGCACTGGAAATCGTGTTTGTTCACACATAGACTAATTTGGGCAGCAGCCTGCTGGTGGAAACATTAGGTCAGAATCCTGCACAGCTTGTGATGTGATATTCAAAAAAGATGTAACATTAAAAACACAATCGTCAGTATAGGTTTATTGAGTATGATGTACACTATGTCTTTTTTATACTCACAAAATGAAACTCTTAATGGCCATGTTCTTTACAGTACTAAGAATTTAACAGGCTTATTTACTTATTTATAACATTACAAAGGAACCCATAGAGTCTATACAGCACAAATTGCATTCATTCTGGTATTACTGCAGGAAGCCCAACAACGTGCACATGATCTGCACTGCATGTTCCGGTCATTCATGGCATTTAGCAACTGCCGAGAATTTAAATGAATTACCTCAGTTAACTCTTGTTTGTTTAATAGACCTAACACCCAAGCATATGTCTAACAAAACCAGAGTGGATGATGGGATTTTTTAAAGAAATCAACGTTTCCTGTTTTAGCCCTGAATGCATTCTTTTGGGGGTTGCGTTAAATTGTGCAGCATTAAAGAAATGTCAAATCAAATGGACATAATGTAGTCTAATGGTCTGATATATGAGCTGTAAAAGAATAGCTGAGTAAACCTCCAGACAGCAGGGGACTATTGTAAAGAATTATCCGTATCAGGGTGAGGGAACAGGGATTAGTTTTTATATTCTACAAATTTGAGTTCCTTTTGAGTCTGAGGGATATTAAAGGAACACGATCGAGAATTGTGCAGAACGGCCTGCTTTCACTTACCATACGTTTAGGATAACACGATGATGGTCTACAAATAGAAATCTAATAAGAATAAGTGGTGCTTAGGAATCTACAATGGTCTTGGGTAACTGGGCACAGGCCACTTTTTGGTACAGTGGTTGACAAAAGCATGTGGCTAAATGGGCTACAAAAGAGTTATGCAGTGTTTTTTTTTTTCTTATAAAACCAACACGGGGTGTGATTTTATCAGAAACGGATCTTCTGATGGTTCAGCTCATTTCTCCTGGCAGAAGCCAGGCAAATTCAGAACAACAATACAAAACTGAGAGTTGGAAATCAGGATTTGCGCTCCATTGTGGTCTTCATTGCTGCTGAAAGCAAAGTTAAAAGTTTTATGGTGTGAGACACAGCAGACATTAACTACACATTCACAGAAAAAAACAACTCATGTTGGATCCAAGCCGCACTCTGGAAGTGTAGAGTTTCCAGTGAAATTATACTTAACTTAAATATATGTTTATCTCTGTGTCAACTCAGAGAATGTCACTTTTTGCCGTTTTGGGTTGGAGATTTATAACCAAGTCTACCAAACTATGCAACAGCAATCTTGGCACACTTTTTGAACCTGAAGGGCTACAGCAACAGGCAGCAGTGGTGTAAATGAATATTCCATCTTTCCCCATTTCCAGCAGTTCCAGCGATATCCAGTTGAACTGTGTTACAGGTGGACGCAGTGCAGAAATATATCACGACAGGTTTTAGGCAAGTTTTTATCAAAAACAAGTTTTTTTTTAAATCTTCAGCCTTGTAACTTGTGCAAATAATAAACAATAAATTGAATGGATTTGCCCAAACCATGTGCCCAGTCCCTGCTGAGTTTGCTCCATAGTTAGTTATGTGCTTAAAGCACAGAGGACATTTCAGTTCAATTTGTGTTATTAAACTTTGTCAGTTAAATTGAATGAAGTGTTGGATGTAACTTCCAGTCAAAACAGCAATTATTTGCGAATTATTCTTTTTAGCATCAGAAAAATATAAGTAGAAAAGAAAATTACACAAAAGGCTCAACAACTAAATATTAGTGTTTTCAATATTTAGTGTGTCCACACTTTGACTTTATTACAGCTTTCTTTCTTTTTTGGGAGACTTTGAGTGAGACTTTGAGGGACACTTTTCTACATATCCAAAGTTCAGTTTTAAAAGTTGGTTACATTTTCTTCTTCTCACAATCCCAGTAATCCCAAACACATTTAGTGATACTGAGGTCTGGGCACTGGGGTGGTCAGTTCCATTGTTCTGAGAATGCCAGCAGCTTCTTTGTTTAGGTTTTTTGTTTATTTCCTTTTCTTAGTAACAGCTACTTGACAGTTACACATCCTTTCAGACTCATAGTGTTGAGTTGTCTTCTCACAGTGGAAGGATGGACAGAAACACCTGTGGATTTTTCAGATCTGAAGCAGAAGTTAAGCATCTCAAAGATGAAAAGTTACAGTACTATTTATCTAATGGGGACAGATTTTGGTGGTCTTCCAGGTCTTGCATGGTTAATAGGAGTCCCATGTTCCCTGAACTTTTTAATCGTTTTTTAAATGATTTTTTCTCTTATTTTCCTGACCTTCTCCTTTCTTATTCAAGTATATTATCTTATGTCTAGCCTCCTCAGAAATATCTCCTGAAAAATAAATAATTAGTACCAAATAGCTCTATTAACTGGAAATTAAACGAATGAAAGGTCTCTCAGTACTGTTAGTATCCAGATTTTATTAAACTTCAAATCAAATGAATTAAGTATGTAAGACATGTTCTCTTACACTACTCAGAATTATAAGGCAGCCAAGTTACTTTTATAAGTTAAAATAAAATATTTTTTACAGTGTATTCCAAAAGATAGGTACATACTTATAATACATTAAACATTATGCAGTGCATACAAACTATCAAAGCCTGCAAAAATATACTGTCTAAAAATTACCCTCCATGCTTCATGCATAGTCTTAATGTAATATAAACATTTCTTGGGAAATTTTTGGGAGACTTCAAAGTTCACTTATTTTTATTCTTTTTGAACCACATCTATAATCTAATACAGTCATAGGAATTTGAGCGTCCCCATTCAATTGACATGTTTTTAATTTTCTAAGTGAAAATCCACTACAGACGACACAAGAACTCACTTAAATATGTCAGTTTTCTGATTTTTCTGCAAATTTCTGTTTATTTGCTGAGTTTAGCTTTTTTGGAAAAAAAGTAAAACTTGGTATAACTTTTGCACAGGCCACATTTATGTTTTTTTTTTCCTGATTATGTTAAATTTAACAAATAAACTGTAATTGTGCATTAAAATGTGCATTAGTTTGTTCTCTGTAGAGGATGTGTGAACTTATTTTCACTTAGAAAATCAACAAAAACACAATTTGAGCAGGGTCATCAGAAATTTTGCATACAACTATATATAATACAATATATTTTCAAGTGTAAAAGTGAGGATAAAATATCTCCAGCGCTGGGCCGGTGGCAGTGCTGTGAGAGTGCCAGGCTGTGAGCTGGCTGTCCAGCAGGATGAGAGGCAGCTGTGAAAGCCAAGCTGCGCAAGAACAGCGTGGGTCATCCTCACTTGGCCCTCACTTGGCCCTGCAGCCCATCCTCATCCTGATGCCCTGAGGGCCAGGCTGCTCAGTATGACCCTTCACACAGCCACCCATACGCTGGCCATAATACAACCTTTCATAAGTGTCCAGTGTGCCCTGCCCGAGTATCAGATTCAGACATCCGCAGGACTGCAGCTTATTCTTTTACAAATGGCACAGACAAGGCCACTATAGGTCTGGGAATTTTGATCCAGACTAAATGGTCCATTCTACTGAATTAGTTTAAACAGCATCTCACAGTTAAAACACTAAAACAACAATTCAGTATTCAGACCTTACATATTTACAGTGATTGTGTTATGATCTATTTAAACCAAAGACAACAATTAAAATAATTATGTACAAAATCGTCATTTATGGGTTTTATTCATCATTTATTACTTTCTGTTGGGGGGTGGCTGTTCCAAACCCCAAACCCTAACTTTCCACTTATGAAAATAAAACTTATATTTCACATTTTAATATTGCATTTTTTTGCAACATTTTTGGTGTTTTTAATTTCTTTTAAAGTTGTGCTGAAAGATTTATGTTCATAATGGATTTTTGAACATTCGCTTTCCCATGTTTTCATGTCACTACCGAAACAAAGTGTTTCAGTGTATATGCAGAGTCTTATTTTAGCCACACCACTGCATTTAAGGCAGGAAGTGAGACTGCATCCCTGTCCCTCATGGCCACATGGTGAGCATGTAGATCCCAGTATTTTGAAGTAGAGTCCCAAAGTCTGAAAATTAGTGTGTAACTTTAAGAATTGTGACCACAGAAACACATTTCATGCAATGTAGTAAACTTTTTTTGTGTTTTAATAAAAATGTTATGATTTTATTTGTGTACAGCTGTAAAACCTAATAAATTCACTAACTTTATTTTGGTTTACTTTACTCATCTTTTAATCTTGCTAGTACATGTTACTAGACTAATGCTAAACTAGTAACACGCACTATTCCTTGTATGTTGTCTTAGTTTCTAAATCTGGATCAATTAAGTTGGACAAGTCCTTCTCTTTTGCCCAAAAATCTTCCCAGCATTCTTAGCAGTTTTTTTTTAATTCTAATTCTAATTTTTTCTCTTCCCATAATGTCATTTTTGTGTCACAGAATATTCTAATGCTAAAATGTGAAGTTTGGAGGCATTTTATATGTTTTGTTATTTTTAACATGGTGGTGTTTTGTATGTTCGTGCACACCAACCCCAAGCAGTTTCTACACAGAATGGCAAAACTTCTTAGAAATGGGTGACTCTGGTCTTATCCATTTCTTCTCTACTGTATGAAGAAATGGATAAAACAATATAGCCATGGAACTTGCAGCCATTTTTTCAGTATTGTATGGAACAATGCATTTAAAATAATGGAGCTATTTCACAGATCAAGTTAACCTAACTAAACCAAGAATAAAGAGAACTCAAAAAAGCCAGCTCAGAAGACACTAAAGGTTATTTAAGCTGGAATCATCTGGCGAGTGACAGATAAAGAAGCTGCTATTTGTTTCCTACAATTGGAGTGGGCAGATTGATAATCCCTGTCCTTTTGAGAACTGATATGGAGATATTAATGTCAATATGAGGGTTTTTTTTAACCATTGATTTAATACATAGTTGCTGTCAACAAATTCTCCCACCAATTATTTCTTGAGGAGCATAATTTTACAATAATAATCAATGAATAGGCATGTAAAGGTAGAGACTGAGAGCTCAGTTAAATTTTGTTTAGTTATGACTATGGCCAGTTTAGTTATGACCTCTTTAAGGTTTAAGGTCTCAAATTCTACATACGTCCCAGTCTAATGTGTGTCATTCAAAGCTAGAGTTACCATGTTTTACAAGGTTTAGTTTAGGATTTGTGGAGGTAGTGTGTCTGAGAAAGTAACCCCAAATTATCTTAACTCACCCTCTACAGTACTGTACAAAATTCAGACATCACCTTTCATTTCCAGTCAAAACCACCAACACAAATTATTAATTTTCCAGGATCAGAGACAAATCAGCAAATAAATATTAACAGAAAATGCACAGAAGCCTCAACTAATTATACTATCAAAATATTCTGTATTTAGTGTGTCCGCCCTTTGCTTTTATCATAACTTCCATTCTTTTCAAGAGACTTTCTTTTATTTTTCCAAAGAAATCTGCTGGCAGATCTTTTCACAGCTCCAACGTTCAATCTTACAAATTGGTTACATTTTCTGCCTTTCATGATCCAAGTAATCCTAAACACAATCAGTGATGCTAAGGTCTTAAATCTGATCATCCTTTCGGAAAAGGCTCCTGAACAGTCAGAAGACTTTTAAATGTATTGATATTAGTATTTTAGCCTTGGTATTACATGGTATCGTCCAAAAAGAAAGTCAGTGGATGAGTGGTATCATCCATCCCTACACATCAAAACTTCCAGAGAGACACTGTGCAAAAAAGTAGGCCTTATCTGTATTTGTATCTGTTTAGAGTGAATTAGCCTATCTGTTCAATAATTAAATTGTGCTTGGTTACATCCCTGAAATGCATATACAAACAGACTCAGAGAGAGCAAAAAGCTTTTTAGTGAAACCCCAAAAGTAAAACAGAAATGCGTGTCATTGTGTGTGTTTGAGATGAACAGGCTACACAGGCCAAATGCTAATCAAGCAGACACTCGGTACAGATCTCAGAGGAGGACTTCTCTAGCAAAAGCCACAGGCAGAGCTCAGCTGGAGAGAGAGAGGGAGAGAGAGAGAGAGAGAGAGAGAGAAAGAGAGAGTAAGCTGGCGTGACTAAGAGAACCAGATCACAGGGCTCAACTGAGGAACATTACCATGTTGTCTGAATCTGGCCCTCTCTCCCTCACTCTAAACGACAGCGGTTGACCTTGAGTTACATACTGGTCGCATCGAAACGTAAACTGTTTAGAAATCCTCAGCACTTAGAGCTATTGGAAGCAGATGCTGATTGAAAAGCAGCATCACTCTTATGCTTTATTGGTGGAACGTTTTCTACACAACAGAGCCTGGCCAGAAAGCCAGAGTAGAGACAAGAGTCATCGTACAGTGTTCTCGCATAGGCATTCCCAATGTCAACTAATCTGTAAACGTCCTCAGACAAATGTATACGAACTATTCATGATACAGTGAGCATAAAGTACCATCATCCGGATCTAGGATTGCTCTCTGGCATTGATAAGGCCTCACATTGCCGGCTAAGAGCGCTCTGGAGACCTGCACGCCTGGAGCACTGCAGAAAATCTAATTTATGGAAGCTCTGCAGCAGCTGGATTTGCACTTCCAAGACAGGGATACCATTACACCGAGCGGAACCTGGACCGCGGCTCCAGAGCTCTGGAGTTCTGCAAGAGAGCGGAGCGTACCGAATAGTCGTGGGAGAGCCTATCTACGAGGCTTTTTCATAGTGATAAGAACGCTTGAGGCACAAGAATAGTTCACAGGAATGTTAAAGACAAGGAGGCTCCAAGGCCTTCGGTGATGGATAAGTTTGTCTGTTATCTTCTGCATCAACATCAGAAACTGATGACCATCTGAAACTGCCAATCAATCCAATTCTCCTCACTGTAAGAGAGGGAAGAAAACACTGCAGGCGATCAGATCCAATGGTAAAGGCTACCCAACCTCATATTTCAACTACTGTACCATGGCCAGTTCCACTGGAATGTCTTAAAGATACAAAGTTTGACAAAAAAAATTCCCTTTGTAAGAAAATAAATAGATTGTTACAATACAATGACCAACATGCGTTTAATTTCCAGACAAAACAGCCATTACAGCTTTCGTCTTTGAGAGAGTGGAGAAAATCAAGCTCCACTCTTCAGATCTGAAAACATCCACAGGTGCTTCTGTCCATCCTTCCATTGTGAGAAGACAACTCAACACTATGAGTCTGAAAGGATGTGTAGCTGTCAAGAGGCCCTTACTGAGAAAAGGAAACATTTGTGAGTCAAACAAAGAAGGTGCTCATGTTCTCAGAACAACTGACACACCAGAGTCCAGACCTCAAGATCACTGAATGTGTTTGGGATCACTTGAATCATAAGAACCAGAAAATGCAACCAACTTCTAAGACTAATCTTTGGAGGTGTGAACAAATATCCCTGCAGATTTCTTTGAAAAACTGAAAGCGAGTCTCCTGAAAAGAATGGAAGCTGTAATAAAGACAAAGGGTGGACACACCAAACACTAAATGTTGTTGAGGCTTCCGTTTAATGGTCGGTTAAATATACTGTATGCTTTCTGTTTTTTTTCTGACGATGAAAAATTAACACTTTGTGCTTAAGTACTGTTTATCTGAGGTGTCAGTTTTGGTGGTCTACCAGTAGAAAAAGTACAATTATCTTACATTCAATTTCCTCGCTAATATCTCTTTAACAAATGAGTAACTTACACTTTTTCTGCTTACCAGAGATGTAGTTAATTAGCCAAAACATGTTTTGTGTCCAAATTTTGCTTCTTTAGTTTAGTGCAGGAGCTGCAAATCTGCTGTTACCCAAGTCGCCCAAATCTTTGCTGTAAATAAATCCCCAAAAAACTCCCAACCCACTTGACCTGCATCCAGGTCTTAATTAATGTTGCACATTAGACACAAAATGACTTACTGTGAACTATAAAAATGTTGCTGTGCTGAATTCCAGCTCCCACTTATGTACATCCAGCTACATGGTGAAGTTTTTATTTAGTTATTTTTGTAGCTCACATTAAGTCATGCTGTGCTGTGAACCACATCAACATGTCTGTGTGATCTTAAAGAAGACCAGGTTTGGGTGGGTTGAAAAAAGTGGGTGATTATTGACTTCTAGTGTATTTTAACTAAACTAAAGAAGCGAAATTTGGGCACCAAACAATCTTGGCCGACCGACTACATCTAGAGTCAGTGGACAATTGTATCCACTTGATTTTCAACTAAACTGCTCCTTTAATGTCCATCTCTGACTTTTGTACAGTAGTTCTTTTCAATTGTTCCACAGATTAGTTATGGGAGTGATTATTCTTTGGTCAGATAGTATGTTCTTCACACTAAACGTAGCCATCGCAGGCACAAATAAAAATAATCTTACAAATAAAGGTGCCAAAAAGGCCTCTTGGGAGTGATGCCATTAGAAGAACTATTACTGGATCTCCAAAGAATCTTACAGTTGAATGGGTTTAATTGACTTTTGTAAAGAACTATCCACTGAAAGGTTCTTCAGAGAACCAAAGAATATTCTAGTATGGCATTCCTCCAAAGAACCCTTCCTGCCACCTTTATTTTTAAGAATGCATATGGAGGAGCACTGGCTGTGACCTTTCTATGGCCAGCCGCCCCCCAGACGGCAAGCCTCAGGCCCCAGCCTCCAAATGCACTATCAGGCCTGCGGGGCAGCCACCCCCTGCCCTTCCCTTCTCTCTCCCTCCCTCCAAACTCTCTCTCCCCAGTGCTTTCAAAAGCTCCCTGTGTCACCAGACTGATTAAAACAAACACTGGCCGTATTTTGGTATCTAATCCAATTGTGCTCTTTTTCTTCTAGCTGGCCCTGGAGCACAGGGTATTGGTGTCCAGGACCCCGTAGGCCCCCTATGTGGCTGGGCTTCAATTTCAAACACTCTGGGACATCACATGTGGAGGGCAAAGCGTAAATAAAGGCTTACTGCCGCTCTTTGAAAACGTGCAGGTAGAAGTACACTTTCATTCTGTTTGTGTGTGCATATTGAGTACAGTAAGTTCTGCTTAAAGGTCTAAAATGATGGCTTGTGTTTGAAGGGCGATATATGCGAATGTACGCATATCATAACTTGGCATAGTGTGTGATCTCATAAGTATCAGTCTATTGTGTTGGTGTGTGGCAGTGGATTGATATAAGGATGAAAGGCAGGGGTCTCTGAGGGATGACCCCTGGCTTTCTGGAGTGGTAGGCTTGGGCGGGGGCAGATCCTGAATTTTAGCCCATGTTTATTGTTTTATTAGAAAGGGCATGTTGAGCTTGTGGAGTCAAAACCGAGACTGAGCCTCCAGGAGTAATACCTTCAATAGCGGCTTTGTATATTAAGAAGACTAAATATAGACCGTCAGTGAAATCAGCTAGTTCACACTCTTCAAAATAAAGGCGACAAAAAAAGTTCATTTTAGCGTTTATTATTTCATAGAAAAACAAGGGCTGTAACAAAGTGTCATATCATATTATATTTTACTGTATTATACCACGTAATTGTATCGTTGATATTATGTTAGCTTGTAGCTAGGGTATTAGCTCAAGGCACATTAGATTAGGCCACTAAAAAGCACAGCTGTTGTGCAGTGTTTATACATTGAATCCAATCTGGATCAGTCAAAACTTCACTGTTCCAATCTAAAGTCTCAGAGACTGTTCTTTTATAATGTTGAATCCCCTATTAAACAAAAAACGAAAACAAAAAAGAACAACGTCCAATGACTGTAAAGCTAAAATCCACTTCCTGAGTTAAGAATTCATCAATTTATCGTCTAGGTTTTGCAGAATGTAAAATACATTGTGTTTGCATTTTTCAAAAATAGTATTATTAATTAAGGAACAGCACCAAAACAGTACATTTTCAAATGAAACTAAAAACGGGTTAGAAATAGTTAGTAATTAGCTTGTAAGCACCTTCAAGTCATTAATAAGCTGTTATAACACCTAAGTAAAACTGTATGTTTGATGAGTATGAATATCTGGTGAAGTTGACAGGTTTAATGCTGACTGATGGAGAAGACAAAGTAAGAAAAGTATCCAGAAAGAGCTGAGGTTTAACAGTATAAATGAAAGTGGGCTCACTGCTTGGCAGGCAGCATGTCACTGTTGCCATTTTATTTATATGTTATAACTGCTTATTAACAATTTAGGGTGTTTCTGACCTACTTATTGACCATTAATAAATGAATTTTAACCCATTCATAAATACTTTATAAGGGTGTTGTTGAAAAATGTAATTTTACTAAACAATTGAATAGTTATTCTGATTAGATGAGTTAAATAATTATATTACATATTACAATTAATACACTTCATATAATTGTATTATTATTACTTCTAACAGCAGTGTCGGTATTATTAATAGTATTACTATAGGGTTTATTATAATTATCAGTTATACTGAAACCCATGGTCAAATTCCTTGTGTTTAAACTACATACTTGGCCAATTGATTGATTGATTGATTGATTGGTTGATCGATCAGTGGATTACACTTCACATATAAACTTATTTCCATTAAGACAGCTAAAAATGTTGCCTAATTATAGCTAAAGATTGCTACAGCTAGCATGTGATAGAATATTACTAAATCATATTTTTGGGAGAAAATTGAAAGAGGTCTTTTGCCCCATGTCTGGGGGGACTTCTTTCCCCAGTTGTCTGAGCTTAGGTTTTCACGTCAAAAGAAATAAATCCTCTCATAACTGCTCCCGATACAAACTGGATCAACTGACCCCAAAAGGTTTCTGGGGTAATAAATCCCAGGAATGTAGTGGTCCAGATGAAATTTCATAATTAATTGGACCACAGCCATTCAGTAAATCAAGGTTAAGTCAAGGTTAGATTTGTCCCCATCATTTGATAAGGAGAAAAGATCCCCATCTCTTCATTGGGGGAAGGTGTGGGGGGGGGGGTCTTCCCTCAAATACCCCTGAAATTTTCAAGCACTCCTTATTGTTGCTGTATCAAAAATGTATTGAATTGTGTGAATTTGTATATTGTTTGACTCCTATGAAGAATACTTTTGGTTCCCCAGGGGAACATTTTGTTGATCCATCTACTGTAGGAAACCAAAAGTGGTTCTTGTACTGCTTTACTCCCCAAAACTCTTTTTGGCACCTTGATTTTTAAGAATGCAGTTCAGGTTAGTTGATTATCACATTGTTTGATACAAGTTTCAAGCTTTCTATAAGCTCTCTGTCTGTGTGTGGGGCCTCTCAAGAACCTAAACTGGAACATTTTCACAACTCTATTTCCAAAGAATGACAGGCAGCTGCATCTTGGCTTCAGTCTTGCTATCAAGAGACTTCCTCCCAAGGATCTGATCCTGAAATGTTGCCAGGTTATGACAAATGCATTCTAGCATTAGGACTCTCCCATCGAACACATACAAGATAAACATAAAGAGATTTAGGCTGAAACTAGAGATGCTCACAGCACACAGAGTACACTACTCACAGTGACCTGTGTAAAGATCTAGGCCTCCACTATTTTACATTTACAGCCTAGCCACACAGATCTAGAGGTGGGCTGACAATTGGTTTATTATTAGTTTATTGTGAATTGCTAGTTACATTCAAATAATGTTGTGAGCTTTTTATGTTACAAGTTATGGCGTATTATGACACATTAACTTAGTATAATCACTTCAAATGCTGCTTATTGAAGTGTCCATTGTAGACTGACAGTTGTGATAAACCTAAAAGGCCTGAAGAAAAATCACTTACTTTTGACATTTGATACACTCCTAGAGAATAGTCCACAAATCTATTGCCTGTCCCTGGCAGGCAAGTTCTCTGCTACTTCAATTCAGCAGTGCTCCTTTCACTCTGGAAGAATCTGAACTCTCTGTGTTATGACATTGGGCTTCTAACATTTCTGTATAGGCCCATATCTTGATTAGACAGATATAACTACATTCACTGTATATAGTTTTCATTATTAGTATATAACATTTTATACCAGAAAGAACCAGATAGAATTTACTGGACATCAACTCAGGAGCAGGAAGGGGAGCCATCTGTGAGGTGGGAGTTATTATATTAGCTGCAAAGTACAACAGCAAATGTATGGAAAAATAGTGTATAGAAAAATCAGATAACACATATGTAATATAAGTTATCAGATAATGTCTCATGCTGTGCTCTAAATAAAACTGTGTAAGTAGTTTCTTTAGTACTGTAGAATGAAAGCACAATGTTAGTGGATGTGGAAGGCATAGAATCTCGCCAAGAACAGTATGCAAAAGTTTGAATACCCCTGGTAAAATGACATGTTTTGCTATTTTTTTTAAGTTAATAAGTTAACACATCAAGGAATGAAATGAAATATTATAGTTTATTATAGTTTTTTTTAAATAGTTTTTCTGCAAATTCTAGTGCACAATAATTATTTTTTTGCTCATTTTTACATATTGGACCTATAAAATGTACGGTAACTTTTGCAAAGGCTGCATTCTTTTTTTTTCTCCAATATGTTAATTCAGGAAACAAACAGTAATTGTGTACTAAGTTGTGCAGAAGTGTATTCTCTGTAAATGTCGAGTTAACTTATTTTCATCTAGAACACTAACAGAATAAGAAAATGATGCAAAATTAATATCAAAACACTGCTATTTAGCTGTCATTGTCATCTTACGACAAAAAAAGAATCATTTCACGGATCACAGTGGTTGATTCCCAAGTCAGGCTACATTACATACTTACCTTACATTTAAAAACCTCTTCTTCTTCTTCTTCTTCCTCTTCTTCTTCTTCTTCTTCTTCTTCTTCTTCTTCTTCTTGTTCCTTCCTTCCTTCCTTCCTTATATTTGCATTCATAAGACCTCATAAGGCCAACCAGAGAGGCACACTGAAGGCTTTGAAGTTAACATTAGTTAGCATTTAGTAGAAATTCTGTAGATTTCCAGGTCCAGCCGCCTAACTAGCTAGGTAGATCATTTAACTACATAATTTAAGAGCACAGCATCATAAAGAATTCCTTAATGAACAATTAAATGTACTAATGTTTTACAAATTTGAGAAATTTTAATGTTGAATTGAATTACCAGCTACTACAGAAAGAATGTGTGTGTATATATATATACATATATATATATATATATATATATATATATATATATATGTATATATATATATATATATATATATATATATATATATATATATATATATATATATATATATATACACACACTCTCTCTAAAGTAAAATGAATCAGGTATCCAAAGCTCCAGTGTTCTACTTTATTTTCTAATTTTCTATTTTTCTGTTTCTATTTTATTTTATTTTTTTACTTTTTTAAAACATTATTTTATGTTTATTTATTTCAATTATTTATTGTATTCATTCTTATTTTATTTTGTTTATTAAATTATTTTCTGAAAATGGGCACTTATGCCAAGGAGGCCAAAGTATCAGAGACTTGCCACAGTTAACACCCCAATCTGTACATTTGTTATACAAGAGGTAATGCAAAAGGCACTGGGGGATAATAGATCATAATGATGGTCTCAGTATTATTAGCTCCCTCTAGTGGAAGAAGTATTGTCAGATTCCTGCTTCAGTATGACCTGCTGCACAGTCCCTTCCTAAAGAGCTCAGTCTTAAGAGGTCTCAAGAGATCTTTCTAACCTGAAAGCACAACTTCTGGCTGTATTCTGAGGCTTTCATCAGGGTTGAGGTCAAACACTGACAATGCTGCTCTGAAATCATTTATAGGTCTATAAAGTAACTTGTCTTGTCATGAAATTTTAATATCTATTAATTGTTATATAAATTATTGCGATTAAAGATTTAATTGACTGTTCATCTTATGAAACTAATAAAGCACAAGTCTAAAGTAGCTAAATTGGCTTATTAGCTGTCTTACTTAGTTAGTGCTTTACTGCGTAGCTAACAAGAGATGATATATTGCCCTGCAGTCTCTGAAAGCTGACATGCTAAAATCTGCAAAAGATGTTATCTTTCTTTTGGCCCAAGCCAACTGATAAACTCATTCTGGCTGACATTATGCCTGCAGTGATACAGTATGATGAATTGTTAAATCTAATGACTGTGGTCAGATTAAATAACTGCGATCGTCTCAAATAACTGCTGTCAGGTGATTATGTAATAATTGTTACAGGCCATACACTTTCACGCCTATAAATGTGTCAACACCGTAACCTGATTTTCAAATATAGCACATCTTATTGTGTAGACTAGGCCTGAGGCTTGACTAGACAACGTGCATGCACAACATTTCCAGTCTTTAATTCTTAGGAAAAGATTATAGGCTGAGCCCTGCAATCAAAAAATAAAGGCTCTCATATGGTTCTGATGGTCCTAGAAAATACCTTTCAATGATATATAATCTCTATTATGTTTTTTTTCCTACATTTAAAATACATGTTATATATAAATGTTATGTATATGAAAGATTTTTCAACCTTGAAAAGGTTCACACTCACACATCTAACAAAAATAGAACCATCAATTGAAAGGTTCTTCGGGTAACCAAAAGTGGTAGCTTTCCTAAGAATCCTTTTTGGTTTCTTTATTTTCCAGAGCACACTCAGCTTGTTGAAAACTGATTCAGACACTAAAAAAGCCAGTCTGCAGCAGTTGAGAACTTAAAGTTCTACTATTTTTTCATGCTCTCAAGGTTGATTCATGCCTCGTTCAAATGATTTCCATCTACCAGGTCTTAGGGCCTGGAACCCACCCAAATGCACCACCACCACACAGTTGGTGATGTATAGCCTATTATGGGCCACTGCCTTTGAGTCATAATGCGTCTTCTGCGCTGGAAGGGCCGAAATCCAGCAGTGACTATAAGTCGCAACTTCAAAAAGCGAGACAAGAGCATCAGGCAGGAGATATATGTCCATAATCATTCCCTATAATGACCATGCCGCTTGAAGTAGGGAATCTGAGCAGGAGTTTAAAAAGCCTAAAACTGTATATCAATCGTGGAGACCGTGGAGCTTTTTATGGTGCTTTACACCAGGTTCGACGCTGAAGCCAAGGTTGTTTATAGCCGTAATGGTGCAATATTGCCTGTTTTCATGAATACAGCAGCAGGCGAGGCCTAATGTAAAAAAGATGCTCCCCTTTTCTCTTCTACTTCTGCCAAGACAGCCTAGACCTGTATGTAAAGCTACCAAAGCCAGAGAAGACATCATGCACCACTGAAAGTGAAATAAATCTCTTGAACTTTCTGGAAAACTTACATTTTTTACCATTTCAGTTCTTGCTTGGGTTTTTAACGACTAGAAATATATTCTTGCGGTCGTAAGAAAACCATGTATCTGTGAAATGTTGAGTTTATAGGCAAAGTCTTTACTTTAATGTTTGTAAATGTAACAAGATTTTTATAGTAATTTTGGATTATTTTTATTCATCCACGTCACAAAATGTTCATACAATGTGAAAGGGGCTCACTCATACAGAGTTTTGATATGATATAATTTGTATACTAGTCTGAATACAAACCTAAGCTCACAGAGGTTGAACCAGGGGAGCTGCAGTTGTGTCCATGGAAAATTAAACGTAAAACATAAAACTATATGGAGGTTTGGAGCTTTAGAACGACACCAGTATATTGAACAGAGGCCTGTGAGAATGGGCCGGGGCTAACACAGATACACTGGAATGAAGAAGATGTCAGTTGAGGTCTTTATCTGCTGGAGCAAGAAGCGAAATCAATAGAACAATGAGGTGTGAAGAGGGGGAGGGTGGAGGAGGATGATAAGTCACGCTGCCCTCTGTGGTGTGGAGACATGGTCATTTGTCACTGGGTGGAGGGCTGACAACATAAGAAATAGAAGCAGATATGGATTTCTTTGTGTGTGTGTGTGTGTGGGGGGGGGCACTGACGGTCCTCCAGCTCCTTCATTTTTCACAGTCAGAAAGTACAATCGCTATATACGGCTATAAACTATGCACAAGCAGCAAAAGCCACTGATGAAACTTAAAAGTCATTTTAAAAGAAGACAGCAGGGCAAAATATTGCAATGTTCAGTAGTTCAAATCTAGAACAGAATTCCAGAAGTTTGGTCAGATTAAAGCTTCATTATGTACTATTGGTGTTACTAAGTAAGGAGAAATAACACTAAAATATGGTGTAATTATCACTGGTGTAAAGCTAAAACAGTATTTAAAAGTCAGAGGCGTCAAAATTCACAGGTGTTTTCGGTCCACGTCATACGTCTTTATGTATTAACGTCACACGCATGGGCTCAAAAAGAAGGCCTGGCTTGACATTTGGTTTGACACTTTCAAAAAGAAGGCCTGTCTTGACACTTTCTTCACCAAGTTTTGACTGAGTACTTTCTGAACTTGATGCATTCGCAATCATCAGATTCATCCACTCCAGGAAGGGGTCGACGTTACAAAATGTTTTTCTGTACATTGCGTGCAATTACACATTTCCACCCGAAAGGTGTCCAAATCTCTAAGTCCCCAAAACTTACATAGCTTAAAATATTTATTTGATATTGCCAGAATATAAGTGATTATCCTGGAGCTACAAAGCTATAGTAGCTAATCAAAGCTGCATATCCCACAAACTAGAACTGTGTAAACTGCACCTCTAAATCATCTCACATTTTCTTTCAACCACATCAAACTGTTAAGTAATCTCAAATAGACTTGCTCATTTGGTTTCACGATGCAAACTGGCAGCCTTTAATTGTTTATTAGCTATGTAGCTCCAGTGCGAAAATAAAGAGGCAAATTTCATTCACCGAAACATGTCTTGGCTGATTAAGTACATTTAGGGTAATTTTGTAAATTAAGTTTTTTGCCAAACTATCACTTTAATAGCATAGTGGACGATAAGGAAAGCTTCGGTATGGCTCAAAGTGAGCAGGCTCAGAGACTGCATGATATACAGCTGGCTCTGTTCTCCTATGTGAACACTCCAGAGAGGTGACCTTTAAGGAAGCCGAAACAAAAAGCACAGACAGTGAAAATTTTCACACACACACACACACACACACACACACAGAGAGAGAGAGAGAGAGAGAGAGAGAGAGAGAGAGAGAGAGAGAGAGAGAGAGAGAGATCAGCATGATTAGTAGAGAAAACCTGACCTAGACAGATGGAGATGCATTGTTAATGGAGATGCATTGTTAATACTCAGTGTCTGTTTTGACTGGACATTAAATAAATAGCAAATGTTCTCTGACGTTTGCACAGTACTATGCATATGTATACAGATAGATAAATAGACAGATAATAAGATAAAAAGTGAATGCTGATATTCTGCTTGTTTTTATATGATCTGAAGTATCTGTGTATGAAACACTGCCACTAGAGGGCACTAGAACATAAGTCCATCTTTCAGTTTACTACTGAGTTTCTTCTGATGGCAAAAATGACATTTCACCTGCCTGCCTGCTTCCCCCCACTATACAGCAGAAACCCCAAACAATTAATATTAAGGCATAAAGATACTGATATTAATACTCCCACATTTCAAAACAGGACACTGATAACCTGCTTCTAAAGAGATGGTAGACTTACAGTGCATTTGTAATACTTACTGCACAGATATAATTTGTACACGGCTTTTCCATCCTCCATCAAGTAATGGTGTTTTCCCATGTAGATTTAATTGGATAAGAGGCCGAAAAGCATAAGAGATGCACTCAGGTGTGATAAATGTGCAGACACATCCAGCATCCTCACACACCTCCTCACAGCCTGGCCTCCTCTCTGTGCGAGAGCCGGATCTGTGCCGCTGGTAACCTTAGACAGCTGTTGTATGAGGTTAGACTGAGAACATGGAGAGACCCAGAATAGCTCATTGATCCCTGGCTGTTTGTGAGGCTTCATCGTCTCAGTGCTCTTAACTATCCCATAACAAGCGCCTGTTTTGCTTGCACGTTTATGAGTGGCACTATAATGAGTTTTACCTTCAGCTTACATGGAAATGAGATTCATGAAGCAGAAAGCAAATTACCATTCTCTCTCTCTCTCTCTCTCTCTCTCTTTCTCCCCATCACCATCCTTCAGCATATGTGCCCTTCTGCTTAGTTAAACAAGAAATGAAGAAGGTAATAACCCAGGCTGAGCTGTAAGGAGATGAAGAGATACAAAGACATCCAAAAAGACAAGTCATGAATTTTTTCTCAGAAAGCCAAGAAACATTTTGTTGCTGTCCAAAAAAAAACTTACATGCATCTTCATTTTTGTCGATTTTTATTTTTCTACACCATTTAAACGTGGCAGCAGTCTTTTACAATGTGTGAAAATGGCTTGATGAACGGACCAATAGCTCCAAAATCACTTAAAATAAAGCTTCTGTACATTAATCTACATTAAAAATGTATAGGTGCCTAAAACCTTTGCATGGAACTGTGTACATGTATATAAGTTATGGCACCCCTGGTCAAATGACATTTTGCTGATTTTATAAGTGAAAATAAGTCAACAAGTCAATAAGTCAATAAGTCAGTAAGTTTATTTGCTGAATTTAACATGTTGAGAAAAAATAAAAGAAAAATATGGCCTGTGTGGAAGTTATGGCAAGAACACAGAATATTAAAAGTTCATGTTTTACTTGTTTCCAAGATGATAAGCTCAGCAAAACAAAAAGAAACTGCACTAAACTGGCAGAAAATGGTCATATTTAAGTGTGTTCTCTGTAGATGATGTGTTATTATAATTGCCATTTGACCAGGGGTGTTCAATCGTTTGCACACGACTGTATGCATAATCTACTGTGGCCCAGAAGAGTGTGGATTTCCCTGTTTGAATCTTGGTTCATCTCAAGGTTTCTTTCTAATGCTGCTATAAGAGTTGACAGTCATGTCACTGTCACCTTCAGCTTATTAGACGTCTGGACATGGACTTCTGTAAATCTGCTTTGGGACAGTGGCTGTTGTTAAAAAAATGCAATATAAATCAGTTGAATTGAACGGAAATAAATTGAACTGAATTGAATTGTGCTTTTCCTCATCTTGGCTATCATGTCACTTTGTATGCTGTGCGCTGTGTTGTTTGCTGTAGTGAGCCAAACTTGTTTGTGTAATACAGTGGTGTGTGAAAAGCTCTGGCTGGGTAGTCAGTCTATTGTTAAACTGTCATACTGTCTCTCTCTGTCTCTGTCTCTCTCTCTCTCACTCTCTCTCTCTTTTTATTTTCATTTATCAAAAGGCCCCTGTGAACAAACCCTGTAGTCATTAAGCAGGTGGATTAACAAGTGGAGCTTTAGGTTACAGATTATGAATGAACTGTGCTCAAGTGAATTGCCTCAAATGGATATTACACTTTTAATATGTTATAATGGCCACAGTTTTATATACAGTGGTAGTACTGTATAGGTTCATCACTTACCTCACTTAGCAGTCGTACGTGCAATATGGTATAGCTGTTATGCTCTATTATTAGTATTATTGTTGTTGTTCTTGTGTATTAAAATAGGAAAGTAAATAGATATATAAACAGACAGGCAAAGATAGACATTCTTGGATAGAATGACAGAAAGACAGACAGCTAGATAGACAGCTGTGTATTACTCAACTTACTGAATGAACAAACAACAATGTATATGCATATTTATTTATTTATTTGTTTATTTATTTATTTATTTTTATTTATACCTACTTTTAGCACTGTAGTGTTGTCAGAAGCCTGCACAAAAGATTTTCTCTCACTTTTTATACGGTGTAAATTCTGAGGTAAATCTAATCTGATCTAATCCTATCTACTACTATCCTATCTAATACTTCCTCCTTTCGAAAAGCTGGTAGAATGTTACCTTACAGCGAGCTCACTCTACTGTTTGACTGGCATCCTCGTGTGTGGCAGGAGAGGCTGTGCATCTGCTTCATTACTTTCCTATGAGCTAAAGCCTCACTGCAAATCACAGCGTGGAAGGGTCAGTAAACATGACCATCATGAAGGCTGAGCCGCGTGTGACTCAGACTGACACGCCATTTCTGCACCGACACATCCTCGGCTCACAATGGATGACTCATTACTAACACTTTCCCTCTGTTTCCCCCCCTCAGTTCATAAATGCTTTGTTTTGCTCTTGATCATACCCTGCGTGCTTTTCTGTTAAAAATAGAGACGGGGAAGCTGGAGAAGCACTGAAAATGACCACTGCTCCTACTTACCATGAGATTAGAGATCATTTTAGAGCGTTATATAAGCCAGGCCCGCTGTCTATGCTCAAAGTCTGTAGGAGGCCATCTGCCGTAGCATTGCACCTCACACTATCACAGTAATATGGGCTTAGGCCTGACTTAACCCTCGCAACCCTCTTACAGCGACTAGTCAGAGTGGCTTACGTAACAGAGACAAGCATCGTAGTTCATATTAAAGATGACTAACACAGTACAGGACACACAGTTTATTCTGCATGCATATACTGGTTTCCAAGGGCAAGCCTGCTGAAGAGGGAAAGAAATGACAATCAATGAGTATGCCTCCTTAGGGGGGTTGGAAATGAGTGAGTGATATGTTCATGACAGTTCTGTGAAGAAGAGTGTCACGTATATACAAAACATTCAGATTACACAGAAACATCAGAGGCTATTTTAGTATAAAGAGCTATAAGAACGAACTGTTATTCTATTGGTTATCTTTTTTAAGTATTTTAGTGCATTGAAAAATGAAGAGTAGCACCAACTATTTCGAGCTAGGCTTATACTGATTTTTTTTTATATGGGTATGCAACTGATGCCAGTGAGGGTTTTTTATGAAGCTGCCACTTCATAATATTTGCAGAAACAATATATGATTTCATGATATTCATATCATATCTTGGTCAGCAAACAAATGTGTAAGAATGTTGTATGTTAATACATGTTTAAAATGGTTCTTGGATTTCCAAAACTGCTGCAGCAACTAAACCTGTTGCACTCCATTTTACGTGTCTTTGATGTCGACTTAATAAAGAATGAAGGGTTTCTGACATGATGTGTAAATCCTTAGTGATTTCCTAAGTGTCCACTGGTCAGTTTCAACAAAATGTAGGCGGACACACATATTCACTAATTATACATGGTGAGGGGCAGATGACGTGTACCTCAACCCCTCTTCATAGGCTCATGACTCCGGATGTGTGTCACGTACAATCTCGTGGTTAGATGGAATCGAAAAGGCGGAGTCTACAGATTCTAGAAATGTTTGAACTGTGTTCCTGCGCTGTATAATCGAAAAGATAGAGAAACCTAAATAGAAACATTGAATTAGTTAGAGAACCTCCAAAGTTCAGTCTTAGAAGTTGGTTGCACTTTCTACTTTTCCTGATCCAAGTAATCCCCATTACAAATTTAGCCTCAGCAGTCCTAAAATATTTCACATATCAGATGTCCAGTTTTGTGTTCTAGCACAAATTTACTTCTTTATTGTCAATTCCTTGTCTTTTTAACAGCTTCTTGACAGCTACACATCCTTTCAGACCCATAGAGCTGAGTTTCCTATACACA
This sequence comes from Colossoma macropomum, assembly GCF_904425465.1. Classification (NCBI taxonomy): domain Eukaryota; kingdom Metazoa; phylum Chordata; class Actinopteri; order Characiformes; family Serrasalmidae; genus Colossoma; species Colossoma macropomum. The sequence continues at coordinate 33,938,998 of NW_023494793.1, read as the reverse complement.
GTGGAAGGATGGACAGCAACACCTGCAGATTTTTTCAGATCTGAAGCAGCTTGATTTTCTCCTCTCTCTCAAAGATGAAAGCTTTAAGTACTGTTTATGTGATGGGGACAGTTTCGGTGGTCTACCAGGTCTTGCATGGTTGTTAGGAGGCCAATTTTATTTTTTATTTTTTTAATAATTTTTTTTAATTCCAGCTTTGGAAACTCTTGTTTTTTCATTTATTTTTCTTTAACATTCCTCTTCCTTATGCAAGTGGATTATATCATTTCTAATCTCCTCAGAAATATCTGAAAAATGAATAACTTGTATGTAAGGGCTGTTTTAAATGGACATTAAATAAATGAAGAGTGGTCTCTGACTTTGTCTCTGACTCAAAGCCAAAGGTGTTCTTCACTCATTAACTATATATTGTGCATATTAGGCCAAACAGTTATAGAATGTACTTAAAATCTGCACTTTTAGCTATCGTGCAGCATGCAGGCTGCCTCAAACTGCTGACGCCAGGAGTACTGTATACTGAGGGATTATCTGAAAAAAGTTCTGGGAAACTTGATTCTGCTCAGTCTATTTTGGGATCATAGATTGTGAAGGTAAATGCTTCTCCTGTGATCTTTTAACATACAATAGCAGCTCTGATTAATATGTATTTCTTCAGATACAAAAAAAATCAAATCCTTTGTGAACAGGTTTGCCATGAAATTACAACAGCTGAGCAGAACCTTGAAATTAGAGCATGCAAATGATCCTAATCAGCGCTTTATTGTCCAGTGACACATACTGATTAAATAGGAGAGCACATATGAAGTGTGATTTAGTTATTCTGCTGCATAGTGTTGGCAACAATATCCCATGTACACAGCAACACAATCCTCAGAGAGCTCCTGTCAGCATGCAGGATGAAACGGCTGCCTCGTTTTCTCATAGATAAATGATATATTTAGGTTATTATTGAAATGCATGTTCACTGGGATCTTATATTCCTTTCAGTATAGTAGATCGATGAGTCACAGTGTTCCTGCTCATGGGCACATACACTGCTGGAATCATCATAAAGCACTGTGTGGGTTTTGCCACTCATGAATAAACCCTCAAATAAAGATTATGGAAGCAGTAGTTTGAGCCTTTTCAGAATAATTCATATTATTTTGATTTCTTCTATTGAGCACATTTAATAAACAGGAACATTAAGCATTTAGTTTACCGGAAAAGCAAATACAAGGTATCCTAAATCATCGTCTTATAAATAACAACTCTACCGCATATAATGTTACCGAGAACATAATGCCTGCTAAGACAGCTTTGTTTGTATATAGGTATATCTTGTTCGTAGTGACTTTGTTCTGCAGATGGTCGCATGTTTTGCTGTGTAGGCAGATCCACCATTCCAGACACTCATTAACTTTATGACTTCCACAATTTGCAGTTAGCGCAAAATTAAATGTGCTGCCAAGCTTGCATTCAATCAGAAGCAAAAGCTGTCACTTCTGCTTATGATGAATAATGACAAATTGTTATTTTTTTTTACCAGTAAAAAGCCCATATCCTACTCTTTCATCCACTTATGATGTTTATGTGGGTTTATATAACAGAATAAGTCATCAGTCATTTCTACATGTCCATTTCTTACTGCTCTTTAGTCCTTAGAATTAAAAAGGCCGGTTTTGTTTCTGTGCCTTTAAGATTGAAAGGCCTAATTCAAAAAGCAGTCCAGGCTGAAACACTCTTTATAACTTCAGCATAAATGGGCAGGGCTAATCTGATGTAGGCTGACAAGATGGACATACACAGATCAGGCATAACATTAAAACTACCTCCTTGTTTCTACACTCATTGTCCATTTTATATGCTACACTTACCGTGTAGGTGCACTTTGTAGTTCTACCATTATAGACTGTAGTTTGTCTGTTTCTCTGCATACTTTGTTAGCCCCCTTTTACCCTATTCTTCAGTGGTCAGGACCCCAAAAGGACCACCACAAAGCAGGTATTATTTGGGTTGTGGATCACTCTTAGCACTGCAGTAACACTGAAGTGGTGGTGGCGTGTTAGTGTGTGTTGCACTGGTACAAGTGGATCAGACACAGCAGTGCTGCTGGAGTTTTTAAATACTGTGTCCACTCACTGTCCACTCTGTTAGACACACTTACCTTGCTGGTCTACCTTGTAGACATAAAATCAGAGACAGTAGTTCATCTGTTGCTGTACAGTTTGTGTTGGTCATTCTCTAGTCCTTCATCAGTGGTTACAGAATGCTGCCCACAGAATGCTGATGGCTGGATATTTTGGGTTGGTCAGTCCAGCAGTGACACTGAGGTGTTTAAAAACTCCAGCAGCACTGCTGTGTCTGATCCACTCATTACCAGCACAACACACACTCATCAGCACCACCACATCAGTGTCACTGCAGTGCTGAGAATGATCCACCACCCAAATAATATCTGCTCTCGTCCTGTGGGGGTCCTGACCACTGAAGAACAGGGTAAAAGGGGGCTAACAAAGTGTGCAGAGAAACAGATGGACAACAGTCTGTAATTGTAGAACTACAAGGTGTGCCAGTATGGTAAGTGGCCATGAGGGACAGGGATGCAGTCTCACTTCCTGCTCTAAAATGCAGGGCAGTGGCAAAAAAAAAGTCTCCACTCATGGACTAAAACTCTTTGTGTTTCTATAGTGACATGAAAATGTGAGACAGCATTTTTGAATATATATTTTTTATTTAAACATTAAACTCAACTTTCATTTTTTTAATGTGCAACTGCAGTTTGCAGGGTCTCTTAGTTACAGCTTCTCCTAATTGATAGTCTATTGTAATGTTGCAGCTTTGTAACTCCACCTTGCTGGTGTACAGTTAAACACAGTAGTCACATAATTTGTGCTAGCCATCCTCCAGACTTTCATCAATGGTCAGTTTCTGACCTTGGCTGAATTTTTAGCGGCAAGTCACTCTAACCCAACAACTTAACACCATACACACAACCTTGTCAGTCTCACTGCTGTGCTGAGAATGATCCACCAACCAAATAATAAGTGGTCAGTGGTGGTCCTATGGAGATCCCTTCCTAATACATAGTTGATGAGAGCTGGTAAATTGTGGGGCAACAGATGGGCTGCAGTCTGTAACTGCACACCTATTGAGTGGACCTCATTATGTGGCCAGTCAGTTTGAAATACAAGGTCGGTGTTTTTCTAAAGTGGACAGTGAGTGTACTCTGATACCACAGGACATGATGTAGTAGCTCAGTCACTTGTAATGCACAGACTTTAAGAAGTCATTTAATTTCAAAGGCGTTACTTTTAATGATCTGAGGCAATGCTGTCTTCTTTCTGTTATCTATTCTTAGCTCTTTTCTCTGGTCAAGGTCATTACTCGCTAGTCATACACTGATAATTTTACTCTTTGTGGCAGAAGAAGCCAGTTTCAGGTGGTTAACGATGCTCTTCATGTCTGACATTTCTACAGGATGAGGAGGACACACGCTGAATACAAAAGAAGTCTGCGCCTTCTCTATCTGCTGCTCTGACACTGTGATAGCCCCCTGGCAGCAGCCCCTCATGGCTACTGTGACGTAAGAGACTGTGAAAAACAATATGTGCTAAGGCTATTTCAGTACCTCTGAGATGAGGTGTAGATTGTGTGGGCTGTGATGTTCATTAGGGGTGGGTGATACAACTGAATTTCTTTTTCGATTTTGATAACGAGTAATATGAAAAAAACAGTATCCTGATGATCATACTTGGAAGTTTTTGCGTGCACATAGTAGTGGCTCACAATAAGTGTGATTTCTACATTCAGTACCAAAGAAAATTGACCTCCCTCAAAAGCAATGTATTCTGAGTTTTGCTGGGAGTTTGGTTTATGTGGTCATGGATTGTGTGAAAAATAAAAATTAAACTTCAACAAGACATAAGTGTTACACATTTCAGGCACTCTGGGTTAGAACTTCGCTTGTCTGCGAGAGCTTATATGGTTCTATATAATGGCTTTTTCTACATAAAGGTAGGGAGATGTTAGCTTTTATCAGGCTTAGGTTTATATTTTTAGTTTACACGTGTCAAGCTCCAGTTCTCAACAGCCAAAACACTGCAGACTTCAGCACACTGCCTCATTAAACACACCTGATTCAGCTCATCAGCTAATTGGCACGGCCATCATGAACTGAATTCAGAGCGTTAGATGAGGGTAAATTCTATTCTCTGCAGCACTTAGACCTGGAAAGTCCCCAGTTTGACATGCCTGGTTTAGTTGGTGCATTTTGTATGTTTTGTTATCGCTCATTGGACAGTCATTTTGTTAAGCTTTGGCTGTTGCCTTCGAATTTTACTATAGAACAAATGCCCCCACATCTGTGTCTGAGGGGCTCTGAGTACATGTGTTTATGCTGTAAGCAGTGGGAACCCTCCAGGCCTTCTAGGCCTTCAGTGAAGGCATTCATTTTTATTTAATAGAAACAACATGCTAGTTGTACTTAAACTCTATTATACTACTATTGTTATTTCATGTTAAGTTTTGGTTGGAAACAAAAAGCGTTCAATTCTTGAAACACCAGATAAAAGATTGTCCAATCATGGTGATTTTTCTCCATGGTAGGTACAGCCAAGTGAGCTCTCCCATTGATTAGAACATCCGGAGCTTGACAGATGGCCTAAAGTATCAGATTAACCACTATCAGAATTTGGAACTGACAGTGGGACATTTTGATAAACAATGGGTGAGACTAACTTTGGCTCTGTGGAAGTCCTAAAAATGTCACTGATTGCAAATACGAGTGGTACACTCTCAAAAATGATGGTTCTTCAAGGGTTCTTTAGTAAAGAAAATGTTTTTATATAGAACCATGAACACTTCACATGGTTAAAACGTTCTTTGCATCATGAAAGGGTTATTCAGATTGGTGGAGAATGTGCTGTGAAAGGTTCTATATATAAAACCTTTTTCAAAAAGGTTCTATATAGCACCCAAAAGGTTTCTTCTATTGTTACAAGCTTGACATTGTAACAGTAGAAGGAATCTTTTTGGTGCTATATAGAACCGTTTTCAAAAAGGTCCTATATAGAGCATCTACAGCACATTCTTAAGAACTCTTTCATGATGCAAAGAACGCTTTAGTCATGCAAAGGGTTCTTTGCGTGTTCATGGTTCTATATAGAACCATTTTCTTCACTAAAGAACCCTTGAAGAACCATCATTTTTGAGAGTGTTGTCTAACTAGATTTCAGCTGTGGCAGCTCTATGCCAGGAGTCACTGTGAAACGGTTAAACACAAGGTAGAAAATGTTAATATAATTAGAAGCTTCAAATAAAACACAGATCATCTTTTACAAGCTTCAAGCGTCTATGTTTAATCTAGAATTGGCAATTTCTGATTATTCCTGGTTTTTGACCTGAATTTTGACATTAAAGGCCTGAACTGAAAGACTAGTCGTCAGAGTTCACCACTGGTAGCACATGTAGGTTACTATGCTCACCATTGCAAAATACAAGAGCCGTGTTCTACTGTGTAGAATGTGATACATTTTCGGTGCACAGTGCAAACAAAATAACATCTGTAGGTACCTATGCATGTCATGTTCAGACATGTGTTTTCCAGAGCCAAAGGTTGGATCACTCCACCACTATAATTGTATTGTCAATTTCAAATACACTTGAAAATACAAAACACCACGCTATAATGTGAGGCTATGCATGCCTGTACGTTATGATGGATCAAATCTGGGATGTCTTGAAGAGATCCCCTGAAGATGTAATTCAAATATGGGTAAAAACCTTTTGTTGTAAATTGTGCTTCGCAAGAAATAACAAGAAATAGAGCTGCTGAAAGGATTCTTTGCAGTGATGGCATAAAATAAACAATTTTGGCTTCCGAAAGTTATCACTGGAAGGTCCTTTCAGGGATTATATATGGCATTTCTACAAAGGAACCTTTACCTTTTCATCAGCATCAAATACACATTCGATTTCATTGAATATAACCATATAAATATGTTAAAATCACTGGTTATTCTCAAGTAACATTTGTGTCTGAAGCACATTCAGTATTGATCTGCCTGACTAATGGCAATAATGTGATTGCAATCTAGAGATGGTTAATCTTTTTGATTTTTAAAATAATACTACTAGCAGTAAGAACTGAACTATCCAAGTCAGCTTGGCCTGTAAAAAGAACAAAACAGCTATCAGTTCTTTGTTTTTCTTTTGTTGTTGAGTCATTCTTGGACTCCTTTCTGTTGTTATTTGCTCTTGTCTTCCCCAGAGTTCTGGTGTTGTGAAAAGGAAGAGTGAGAGGGGCTGGCTGAAGCATCCTCTTCTCCTCCGTCTGGCACATCTTCCTCCCTCGCTCTCCCCCCCTCCATCCCTCTTTCGTCAGCACCTGACATGCGTGAGCGCAGTGATGCTGACGAAAAGACGTTCAACACCACTCCGGAAGAGAAGGATCAGGGACAGCCAGAATTCTCAAAGCCAATTTGGCATTGTGGTGCAGTCCCACAGTGCACTCGGCTCAGCATATCTAGCGGCATCCGTTTGATGCCAGGTCTAAGCCTGCCTCTATTGTTCTCTTGTGGATGTTCTGTGGGTGTTAATATTGTACGGTCTTATGTGTGGGATAAATCATTCAGCAAAAGAATTCACACTAGTACTTTTTTCATTTCAAAAGCACATTTTTAACGTCACTAAACCGGCACGTTACAGCACGGTCCACCATATCACAAGAATCACTCCTGTTAATCCAATATATCACGATTGCATTTCTGTTTAGATAAGATGTGGCTAATTAAAACAGGCCAGAGTTCTGCTTTTCAGTTGGTCCTCAAATCCTAGACTGACTCATGGGGACTGACTCAGAAAACTCATTTAGTTCTTTCATTTCCCAACCACAGCGACACCAGCAGCATGGCTAATTAATGTCACAGAACTCCACTGAGGCCATCCACTGTGAAGCCTTTGTCAATAGAGGGTACCAGAGGGTGAACCCTTGCTAAAAACAAGGGCAAAAACAGCCTTTTTTAATTCATACATACATCCTATAGTAGACTGCCCATCCAAGCTGAAGCGATAAGGAGTGTTGTTACTGCATAACTTAAGTTTTTTTCTATATATATATTTGAGTCCAAACTAGCCAATCAAAACAGAAGCTATTTACGTATACAGTTGTATGCAAAAGTGTGGGCCCACCTGGTCAAATTTCAGGTTTGGTTGATTTTCTAAGTGAAAATAAGTTAACACATCCTCTACAGAGAACAGACTTCTGAACATTTTAATACACAATTACTATTTATTTGCTAAATTTAACATATTGGAAAAATGAAATATAAAAAGTGGCCTATGCAAATGTTACAGCACATTTTATAATTTATGTTTGTATTTTTTCCAACATGTTAAACTCAGCAAATAAATAGAAATTGTGCACTGAAAATTCAACAAAAAGGCCTTATTTAAGTGTGTTTTCTGTAGAGGGCTGTCACTTGGAAAATCCACGAAAAATGTCATTTGACTAGGGGGTGTTCAAACTTTGCATACAACCGCATTAGTCTTAAAGGCACAGTAACAAAACAGTTCATTTTTATGGGATAAAGAAAGACTGGAAAAACTGTCATTGGCCATTTGTTGTATTTCAAACAAGCTAAATACATTTCATGAAAAGTACAATTGTGACTTTGAGAAAAACAATACTAAGAAACAATACTTCTAATTAAGTGAGGTCAAAAGATGCAGATTGGTCCTATTTCCTCAGGAATCATTGTTTGTGAAGCTGTAAATGTTATATCATTTGTTGTCAGTAAACATCCACTGGTAGAATTAGATAACCTATTCAGTTCACTCAAATTCACTACCAAATGTCAGTCCATTCAAGTTCAGTGTAACAAAGGCTCAGGTTTTTAAAGCTTAACATAATCTCTTACATTCAAAAGTAATAAACTATAATGTGCTTAAACTCCCAACGACAACATAGAATGTATGTGTCACTGGCATCTTTGCGAAAAGGGTGACATCCCTGGCAGCACAGTTGATAACAGTTTTTGCTGTTTAATATCTATTAGGCATTAACTCTATATATAAACGCCCATAAATTCAGACCTAATAGCCTGTTTCAGCCATGCTGTAAATTCAGACCTTGTTCCATGCTCCATTACCTCAGTAATAAATATACAACCTGTCAGGCTCCAGCAGCCAGTGCCTGCAAACCTTAAACACAGTGCATGATGTCTTTATCTATGCAGAGGTATGATGTGCAGCCTCTAGGCACTGCCAATTTGAAGCTTGAGTGACAAAGTCTTTTGAAGACTTTATTAGTGGAAGTATTTTGATAGACCCCCATATTTTCCTTTTTTTCTGCTTTTGGTTGCTATGCCTATAAGACTGAAATATGTGAATGAGGTCTGTTTTGATTGGCTGCCCTAAAACACTCCTTATAACCTCTCCATGAATGCGCAAGGCTAAACTGCTATAGTTGGGTATATTCGAAAACATTGTTTTTTGTGGCATCATAAAATAATGGATTCAATACAGATTGTTTTTGTAGCTTTGTTAACTATGTATGAATATGAGAGTGAATTTTGAAAATGTTTACGTAGCATCTCAGGCTCTTTTATTTAAAAAAAAAAAAAACAATGGAAATTCAGCTTTCCATGGTCTAGGCCCTTTAATCTCCAAAGAATAATTTCCAATGTTCCCAAACAATCCCAACTGAAATACTTTAGACAAACTGTGATGTTCAAATTCATATGATTGTTTTTCAGATTTTGCTGCATATCAGGCGACAGGCAATCGTGGTTCTATCAGAGAGCAGATCTGATGTAACGGATTGTGCAGTGATATGAGTGGAAGTGGCGCACATCAACTGAGCAACATCACGCTCAAGGTCAGAGTGATGCAGAGGATTTTTCAATAATTAAAGGGAGACCCTTCATTGCTGCTTTACTGCATGAGGGAGAAACGAGACATAGCAGTAATTTATTGTAGCATATCATGCTGTGGTACTGTTACATGCTTTGCTGTTGTGAAAAAGGATATGAAATGTGATTCTACCAGATTGGAATCAAGAGATATTTTGCCTTGCACATGAAATAAAACTACTGTCAATTATGAGATGCAACTCAGCATTCAGATATTTGATCCTGGATGCTGAGAGCAGGCCAGCGGCTGTGTTATTGCATTAATATCCGGTGTCATCGTGCTGTACGTGCCTCTGTGGCCCATTCAAGCTCAGGATGGTGGGAGGACTTGGTGTTGGGGGAGTGGGGCACTTACACTGAGAATGAGTAAGAATCATATGATCTGCTGTTGCCATAGCAACAGATCCCAGCAGTGGGCCCTGGCGAGGTGAGTCACATGAGAGCGGCGAGGAGCTTTCTGCGTGCGAGAGCTACACGCGCACATGCTGCAGGCTCAGGGTGCTCCACTCAACCCAAGGCTACATGCTTTAGCACGAGGGATGGCTCCGTGCCTCCAACCTAAATCTTTCAGTTTCAGTTGATGTTTGTGTGCTAAATTTCAATAACTCCAATGTACAGATATTACAAATAGGTCCCTATGTTTAAATGGATATAACATCTCTGTTGGCTTATTTCCATTTTAGGAACTGTAGGTCTAAGTAGTTTTTCTCTATGGGGAAAAATAATAGCTTTTTCGAAAATCGCCACTGTTGTACCAATGTGGTAAACAAAAATGATCTGCCAAATACGTTTTGTTCTGTGTGCATTTTCTCCCTGAATATTGCTGGATCCTTAAGCAATTAGTCCAAATAATGCTACATACATGGTACAAACAAGCTAACTCTCCTGCACATTGAAATGATGTTGCATGGAAGTAAGTCTATTTTAACACTACACCGGCTACTCAAACTGTAGCCTAAAATTGTCAAAGCAACTTAACTACCATACCTGACAAAGTTTGCTGGTTTGTGTGAGGTATTTTGGTGATGTAGCTTGTCTTACAATGTCAGTTCAGTGTGCAGCAGTGTTAGCTTGCATGTAGCAATCATTTTGACTCTTTAACAACCTCGTATTTCAGAGGATCCATCAACATTTGGGGGGAAAATGCATGCACGGTGGGCAACAAGGCAAAAATATAATATGATGAATATTGTCATATTCACGCTACACAATATTTTGACAGGCAGACACAATTCACTTGTAGTGCCACATTTAAAAACAGCCATTAAAAACTCAAGAAAAAGCACTCGAGCAGTTATTTCCACCCATACATGAGCAGAATCCTATCTCTATGAACAGAGAGAGACCTCTAAATCTGAAACTAAAAGCCATCTTAATGTTTCAAAGACATATTTGAAATCAATGGTAGAATCTGACAAAAAATCACCTAAATAGTGTAGCATTCCACTCAAACTTTGCAAACTTTTCAGCTTGTTCTGGCTACTGCACATACCTCCACAATGAGCGAGGCACTTTCCCTGCTTGCATCTTCATCACCTAGCCGATTGGCTCTTCTGATTGAAGGGCAATACGCCATGTGTTATGAACTGTCGTCTCCTCCTTTATAATGATCTGACTGCACTAAATCGAATTAAACATGAATAAGTATGCTCTCTCTTTAATGAGGCATGCAGATGGTCAGTGTTATTTAAGTACTGACAATATCCACAATATGCACAAGTCTTAAAATGTCAGTAACAAAATGACACAATAAAATATCACAATAACAAAATAACAATATCATCATATTGCCCACCTTGAAATGTACGTACCGAAAAATGTATTGGGTTCGTAATATTTTAGTTTAACCTTAGGGCACAATGGTGATTTTTGAAAATGCCATTCATTTTTCCTATAGAGAAATCTGCTGAGAGCCAGAATTTCCTAAAATGGGCATGAAACTCACTACAGAATGTTGACATGATTTTCCAGGTCTATTCTGAAATGTATATCTTCTATATCATTGCTCTCTTAACTCATTTTTACACCATTAGAAAACACCAGCTGCCCTTTACATTGTAAATATGTAAACGTCATGACAAATGTACCAATAGAAATGGTCTTGTTACATGCACATAAGTAAAAATGAATAATGTTTTGTCTTCTATAATGTTATAAATGCAATGATGCAATTTTTATATTTACTGATTACAGAATTTGCTTGCTGACAATAAAGTCATTCTACTCTGTTATGACATCATGATGTGTTGATCATATCTGCTTGCAGTGAGGGAAATTAAAATGCTTGAATTTACTGTAGATCTAAGGCAGAACTATATATAATTCAGTGTAGTTGTTATTTAGGTTAATGACCTCATTTACAAACATAAGAGAGAGAGAGAGAGAGAGAAAGGGGGAGTCTCTCTCTCTCTCTCTCTCTATTTCTCTCTGTCCCCCTTCCACACTCACACCTGGATAACTAGAGCTACCTGTTTATTGTTCCAGGAAGCAGCAACGAGGGCTGAACAGCTGTGGCTAAGCACTGATCTCCCAACCCAGGGGGTGCGGCACCTAAAGTCACACACTCACTCAAACAGAGATGCCTTTCAATCACATCTCCACAGGAGTCAAATCCTCTGTTTGTTGTTCTCTTCGCTGATGTATTTAATCTATTACTGTTTGAACTCCAATCTCATAATTGTGTTATGCAGATGGCATTTTTCCCATGATTCACCCACATGCAAATTTCCATTAAAACACTGTATTCAGTGTAAACTTAAAACATGCTTTCTGTCATGCCTTCTCACTTTGACTTGTTTTCATGTATGACAGGTAAATAGAAAAGTTCATCTGAATTTACTTCCTCACATATCTAGTAGAGCAGTAATCCCAGTTAGCACAATTTGCCTGGCCCACTTCTGGGCCACATCCTCGGGTTTGTTCTGGCCAAGTATACAGCCGGGTCCTCGGCCCAGATCAGGCCCACACACTGTAAAGTGAGTAGAACCAATGGATGTGGCCCAAATGTGGTGCAACACAGTACTGGTCCACAACATTCACGCCGGAATTGGCCTACAAATTTAGACACAAGGCAAAACTGTATGAAAAAATCTGGCCCTGGCATTGGCATCTGGCCCTCCTGGCTTGCACATCTAACATCTGCCCAGTAGTAAACCAACCCTCACATAGGAAAGCCGGAAATGGCCCAAAACTGTCTGCTATCTGGGATATCTTCCTGGAAGGGGAGTAAAACAGACATCATCACAGCAAGCACCATTTTCTGGCCAGCATTAATGAGTTGTGCTTGATATCCACGAACAGCGAATATGTACTGAATAAAGTCAAGGGCAGAATAAATTCACTAGACTTGTCAAGAAGAAAAATGAGTCAGACACAGTCTGACTCCTTTGCAGACCACACTCCGGTGTTGGGAGCCTTACTGTCACTACATTATCTTACTGACAAAAAATCTCATAAAACACAAAACAGTGTTAAGCGACCAAACTGTTCAAGTTACAGCCAGAGTTTCATAAAAGCAGTTAGTTACATAAAAAGACACAGTATAAGTAAACGTTAGCTTAGCATGTCTGTGTAACCTGAATAGGTATTTCATCAGAAATTTCCCGCGTTGCCCAGGTTACGCGGATGCTGACGTAGGAGCGCGTGGGTGACTCACGCGCACCTATAGTAGGCTAATTTGCTAATTCGCTCTCCACCAATCGCCATCAGAAAGAAGTAGTTGCGTTACACTTTTTTTTTGTTTTTAACCGCTGGAGGGCGAACCGAGAAGCTGGCCGCACGACCCTCCCGCTGCATATGACCACCGGCTCGGTGCTCAAAGTTGCTATTTTGGGGGTGGCTAACGAGGCGCTATCGGCTCCCGCGGGGGCTTTGCGTCAGGAGGCAGTGAAGCTCGCGCTGCGCACTGTGTGACAGTTTCAGCACTGACCGAGCAGAGGAAACATCCAGCGCCTCACAGAGAGAAAGAAGACATCTTTCTACACGGAGAAGACGCTCTGAACCCGGAGGCTGCTCTCCCTCACAGACACGACTGACCTAATCTAATGATTATCACACACTGACATCCAGTAAGGTGAGAGATTTCAAGTGATTTTTCTCACGTGACCTGTGCATTTATTGCATGAATGGGTGATGTAGGTTAGTGCTTTATACCTGGGACGGATGACTTTCAGCTCTCAGCTGGAGCTGCGCACAGACTGGTTAGTGAGAAGGCAGGGTGGGTTGAGCTGGCTGCTCACCTGCTCTTCGAATAACTGCACAAACGGGACTGTAATGTGCTGAACGTGAACAGTGACTTTTAACTTTAAGCTAGAATTGCGCACAGGCTGATGGTGAGGCAGGCTGTTGTGATTTCCTTAGCTGAGGGTTTATTTTGGCTCCTGAGGCAGAGGGTCGAGTGGATGTCATTGCTGTTTCTCACCTCATTCTGGATTCCGCCCATGCAGTTTGTTTTGTCCTTTTCATATGCACGTCGATAGAAAATGTGTGCGGGTGAATTCACAGGTGAATTATCCTGATCGGTAGGTGATCTCTTGCTCGCGAGGGCTGTGACGCGTCAGTTTTAGGGTGTAAACGTGACCCACTTGTTTGACCTTGAGGATGCTGCGCGCGTCTTCCACGAATGGACCACGTGTTCATGTTTCCAAACAAATGTGCGCATCTGCTGGTTATGCCAAGAGGTCAGGAAAACCGAGCATGGTGTGTGTTGGATGTGTGAGACCTTAGCCCGTCAATGCAGTGGAGCGCATCCTCAGCATAGTCATGTCCCAGTTCTGCATTTAAAACCAAAGGTTCCTCAGTGGTTCATGGTTTGGACGTTCTAGGAGAAACTTGTCATTGATAAAGAACTTTTTCTTTGTGTGGTGGTTCGTTCAACTTTACATCAACTAACATCCAACATCAAGAGAGAATCACACCATTTTTTTCCCCTAAATTACTTTTTTACTTCTTTTTTTCCCTTAATGACTCAATCATTAAAATGAATACATAAAAATGCTCATTCAGAGTGGTTTGATGTGAAATGCTTAGTTCTAACCCTCCTGTTATCTCCAGGGTCATTTTGACCCCATTCAGTGATTAACATCTCTGAATAAATGATTGACATCTTTTTTTTTTATTTTTTTGCTTAATATTTAATGATTTTTTCCTAATTTAATGGGGACAGTTGAGTAAACATAAAGTTAACTTGATGATATGTTTTCAATGTTCTGCACACATTTTGCATGCATCAGTTTTTAGGGGTCAGTTTGACCTCAGACTGTTTTAGCTGCAAAAAATATAAGAAATGTTAACACTGTACACAGATTTGTCTTGATTGTTTTGGATGATATTGAGGTCACTATGACAGGGCCCTAACCTAACATAACAATACCTGCAACATAACTGTAGTGCAAGAACCACTGATAGTTCACATAACATGGGGGAAGGGGAAACATTCCTACCAAAACTTTGATGTTTCCTGGAGGTTTAAATTGCTGGGGTCAAATTAACCCCAAGGATAAATGATATTTGTAAATTTGAGGATAACAGAGGAAGAGAAACTTACTGAGTTTTTCTCAGTGGTAGTGATAGGAACCAGACGTCCATAGCCTGTAATTACCTCAGGGAATGTTATTACGTGAAATTATTAGGAATGCGTTGCCTGATGTTCAAGACAGTGTTTCCCAATAATTTTGAGATGAGACCTAAACATGGAGGATGGAGAGGTACATACATGTAAGGCATTGTAATATAAATTAGTACCAAGATTTATTGATATTTTACAACATTATGTATAAAACCTCAGAAGACACATGTAGGTTCACTGGTCATTTTGGATATTAAATAAAATGACTATCTGTATTGTAGACATTGCAACCTCAACACCACTGTAAAGAAAATCAATCACTAAGTTTCTCTACAACACACCATTTGACATAAAACCGCTTGGAATGACTTTGGTTGCTTAATCTCAATGACTGAATTGTAAATTAATTGAATTCCCCATCAAAATGTTAATTAAGAAACCAAAGGGCTTCTTTTATAGCGTCGCTGGAAGGATCCTTTCTGACACCTTTATTTTTAAGAGAAGACTTTTAAGTCTAGGTCAACTACGTCATGTAATATCTGTGAGAAACCCTGTGTTATTCTATAGAAAGAGAACGCTTCAAGCTAAAATCTATTCCTCACGATAAATGTGCATAAATTATGTAATAAAACTCTCACAGTCAGGTCGTTACCAGTACTGATAACCACTAGTCTTAGATGCATGAGTCACTCCTAAGGACAGTTTTAGCTTTGCGCCTGACAAAGCCTATGTATCTTGAGTACCTTATTTGTTTGAATGAATCTTTTTGAGCTCTTGTGCCTCACAGCTGCTGCTGGCAAAGTTGGAAAGTTCAACCCATACAAAGGAAACAGCTATAGGACAAGGACAGTGCCAGCCAGGAATATAATTCTTTAAGGCATATGCAGTGTCACTATGCGTTATCTTCACTAGGTAGGGTTCCATCCCTGGACATGTGTGCCTGTGCCATTGTAGGCATTGTTGTAAAATACAGAATCGTGCCTTTTGTACTGCCTTTGTATTTTAATGTAAATATGTTCAGTTGTAGCCGTAAGTCTCCCCTCCATGCAGTACATTTGCTCTGTTTTTCGAGGAACTGTCAATCAAAGTGCAAACAGATGGATGAGAGAAAGCAGAGGTTCATATGAGGCATGGAGAGTGAGAATTTCATCGAGGCCTATTGCCTAGCAACCCTTTGAGATAAACTAGAGCAGTCTCCACTACAACTGTCAATTTGAATGTAATGTGTTAGATTAGCAGGATCTTTTTTTGCCTTTGGAGAAAATCATTGCCAGGTGAAAACCAGTTACAAGCTGAGGCACAGATAAGATGTCTTTACAATTTAAAAGTGTCACAGCGAAGATTAGTCACTTTATCGCATAATATCAATACTGGCTAGGTGGAATTTATTTTCCATTCACTGTTCTTTTCAATAATAATTAACACCACAGCAATAATATTCTTGTTATTCCAATGGTAATAGTGAGCTAGATGTCTCTCCTGCACATCAAAGAATCAAAAATTGAGATGTGTGAGTGTGAAGAACCCTTTTTAAAGGGCTCAAATCATGGAAAAATTACTGTTCCCTTTTTTTAACAAAGGAGTTTGAAATTATATGTAAATACAGCTAAAGTATAAAAATGTATCGTTTACTCTTCAGCTCATACAGTCCATGTATTTACAATTCAAGCTGCAAAAACAGCCTGGTTTGAAATCATTGTTTGGGTGATTAAGAGAGTGTTAAGAGAACCAGCTCATTTAGATCCCTTCGCCTATTCAACAGTTTACCATTCATATTGAAGTTCTACAGTGTCTTTCAGCTCTGAGTGCTTTTTTAATAAGGCACGGTACAGGACAGCCAATCAGAAAAGCTTATTTATGTTATATCAGTCTTAAAGGCACAATAACAGAAAGAGCTTGATTAATTCTAAGGGATAAAGAGAGACTGGAAAAAACAAAATGCAAATAAAATGTAGGACCATTTAAAGTTTAAAGAACATCCACTATAATGTAAAAGTTCTATAACAATTAAAGATTTTTCAACTGCAAAATATAATATTGTGACACATGAAAACATCTTGAATCTAATATATAAAATTTTTGAGATTGTTTTAAGTAAACTATAAGATTATTGCTTTATTAACAGTGTGCAAAATGGTGGATCAAACCCACCTGGGATTCATCTGAAGACAAGCTTCAGTGGAAGAGATATGACTAAAAAAATCTGCCTTTTTCACATGGTCACAAATATGATTACATTTGAATAGTAACATAGAAATAGTGCAGAATCTTCTGTATTTCTTCCTCATTTTACTCCTTTTTTTCAAGTTTAAATGCAAACAATTTTGCAAGATTTTAAATGTAGTCTCAAACTCTTGGAACCCAGTTATATTTCTAAATGTGTATTACTTGTTTAAGTAATTTTATCTAATGAAAGTGTCTAATTGTATAGGCAAAAAATTTTGTTTGTTTCCAGAAATAAAGCTTATTTCTGGAAACAAACAAATTGTCTAATAGAATAAGACCATTTCCATATATACAATCTTAAAGCAAGTAAAAATGTCTCAAAACAAGTTCATAAATCTTAATTTTATTCTTACAACAATCACTGAATAAGAAACATAATAGATATTGACTAGATTTAAATCATTTTCGCTTCCCAAGATGTAATTTTTTGCAGTGTTCTTGAAACCGTGCATCCAAACCAAGAATCTTTTAGAAGGCTTTGTGTTTAGGAGTGTGGTAAGACTGCACACACCTGCCATGATGCACACTAAACCTACAAGACAATTGGCCATGTTCTGCTGAGTGCTTCGTTGTGCTCAGAGAAGGGCAGTGCAGATGTCTGAAAGGCTACTCTGTCCTTCGCTCCCAGTGTAAACATAACTAGCTTCATTCTCTTGGACCATGATGTAAAATTCACTCCAGCCATGCTAGAAGTGTTTTAATACATGTAAAAGCTGGAGTGGACGTAATCAGTTTCAGTATTTTAGTCTTCAGTCTCACACATGCCAATTAACAACAGTAGCATTTGCTCTGTTTCTTATTGGCATTTTCACCATTAATACTTTGCAGTTATCCAGTTATGCTGACTCTGTATTTACAATGCACACTGTCTGTGTGGTGAATACTAAAATTCATATCTTCCACTGAACCTTTACTGCTGCAATGGAAATGACTTAAGGGTTACTGGATGTAGGCCAGAATGCTCTTCTTGTTCTCTGCTGACAGGTTGCATTTCTAAATAGATCTTTTCTGGGGAGCTTTATAAATAATAACTTGCGTACTGACAGCAGAGCATGGAGATTAGAATTTGCCAAATGTCTTATGGTCTGCATACACTGGACTGATTTTATGTTGGTGTGACAGTTTTTACTTGGTGTTGAACAAAGTCGCATTGATATGTCTTACTGAACAGATATATAAAGAAAATTGTTCTGCTCAGCCTTCATCAGAAAGGCACTACAACAGCAAAGAAGAGATTCAAAATGAAATATAGGTCATCATTTTCAAATGATTACAGTTTTAACAACTCCAAAGACGCATGGGCAGGTCCAGATGTCCACTACTCACTCTTGTAACTATGTATCTTGCATAGCACTTTCATAATACAACCCAATTCCAAAAAAGTCAGGATGCTGTGTAAAATGTAAATAAATGTTAATAAAAACAGAATGCAGTGATTTGCAAATCTCATAGACCCATATTTTATTCACAAGAGAACATAGAACACATATTAGATGTTGAAAGTTAGAAGTTTACCATTTCATGACAAATATCAACTCATTTAGAACTCGATGGCAGCAACACATGTCAAAAAAGTTGGGACAGGGCCATGTCTATCATTGTGTAGCATCCTCTCTTCTTTTAACAGTTGTCCCATTCTTGTCTGATGTAGGATTCTAGCTGCTTAACAGTCCTGGGTCTTCTTTGCCAGATTTTTCGCTTCATGATGCACCAAATGTTTTTTGTTGGTGAAAGTTGTGGACCGTAGGCTGGCCAGTTCAGCACCTGGACTCTTCTTCTGCAAAACCATGCTGTTGTGTTGTATGCAGTATGTGGTTTAGCATTGTCTTGCTGAAAAATGCAAGGTCTTCCCTGAAAAAGACTGGATGGGAGCATATGTTGTTCTAAAAATTCTGTATACAATTCAGCCTTGATAGTGCCTTTCCAGATGTGTAATCTGCCCATGCCATAGGCAACCCCATACCATCAGAGATGCAGGCTTTTGAACTGTGCACTGATAACAAGCTGGATCTCCTCTTGAGTCTGCAGGACACGGTGTCCGTGGTTTCCAAAATGAATTTGAAATTTTGATTAATCTGAGCACAGAACAGTTTTCCATTTTGCCTCAATCCATTTTAAATGAGCTTTGGCCCAGAGAAGACAGCGGCGTTTCTGAATCACAGGCAGTGATTCCTAGAAGTGTTCCTGAGCCCGTGCAGTGATTTTGTAACGCGACAGAATGACGCAGACGCTTGCAGATAAAAAGAGAATGAGAAGCTTTACTGGTGAAAACAGAATTCACAATCGTAGTCAGGTCACAGGCAATGGTCAGATCCAGAAAAGACAAAATATACAAAAATACAAACATAACCAGGCAAAAGTATCCAAAAGGGGTCAGGCAAAAGGCAGGTCAAAACACACAGCAAAAAGGTCAGAATATGAACAGACAATCAGAAAAAAGCAATACCTCACAATGAGACTAACTACAAGCCCGGGCTATAAGCTAAACTAATCAGAGAGAGACAGGTGAAAACAATCAGTACTCTGGGGAACTGGAGCGCTGGTTGGAGCGCAAAAGTGAGGCTGGCATCACATGATCTCCCAGGGGATTCTGGGAAGAGTCCAAAGAAAAGTTCAGAGCCTACGGGATTCGTGACATATTTCCAGTACAGAATCATGTTTTCAGTGCAGTGCCGCCTGAGGGCCCGAAGATCATGAGCATCCAGTAGTGACCGTCAGCCTTGTCCCTTGCGTATAGGGATTTCTCCAGATTCTCTGAATCTTTTGATGATATTATATACTGGAGATGGTGGGATATCCAAAGGCTTCACAATTTTACATTGAGGAACATTTTTCTGAAACTCACAGATTGGTGAACCTCTGCCCATCTCTGCTTCTCTAAAATGCTCTTTTTATACCCAGTCATGTGAGTTAGTTGCAAATTGCTTCTCCAGCTGTTTTTTTATTTGTACCACTTACTTTTCTAGCCTTTTGTTGCCCTGTCCCAGCTTTTTTGAGATGCCATGTTTCTGCCATCAAGTTCTAAATGAGTTAATGTTTTTTCATGAAATGGTAAAATGTCTCACTTTCAACATCTAATATGTGTTCTAGGTTCTACTGTGAATAAAATATGGGTCTATGAGATTTGCAAATCATTGCATTCTGTTTTTATTAACATTTACTTACATTTTACACAGCATACCAACTTTTTTTGGAATTGGGGGTGGAGTTGGGCTGATATTTCTTTTTACTGAAATGCATACATCATTACGTTTGCACAAAACATATATTTAAAAGAAACAGTTTTTCAAAGAAAGGATTATGTTTCCACACCCCCATACTTCAGTCTTAGAAGTTGGTTACATTTTCTGCTTTTCATGATCCAAGTAAACTCACATTCAATGATGTTGTGGTCAGTCCATTGTTCTGAGCAGACCAGCAGCTTCTTTGTTTGATTTATACATTCTTTGTCTATTTTCTTTTCTCAGTAAGGGCTTCTTGGTAGCTACACATCCTTTCGGACTTACAGTGCTGAATTGTCTTTTTACAGTTGGGTTTTTGTAGATTTTTTCAGATCTGCAGCAAGAAATGAACTTGATTTTCTCCTCTCTCTCAAAGATGAAAGCTTTAAGTACTGTTTATGTAATGCTGACAGTTTTGGTGGTCTACCAGGTCTTGCATGGTCATTAGGAATCCTATTTTTCTGTATCTTTTGATAATTTTTAACTCCTTTTTTGGAAACTCCTGTTTTTTTCAGTTATTTTCCTTTGACTGTGCCTTATGTAAGTGGATTATGTTATATCTAATCTCTTCAGAAATCTCCCTGGAAAAATGAATAATGTACTGGATGTTTTGATGAAATTGAATAAATAAAAAGTGGTCTCTGACTTTTGCACAGTTTTGCATACTTTTGCACACAAAATTATGATGCCAGACTCCTAACTAACCCTTGGTGTAACAAACTGTTTCTCAATCCAGGAACCCAGTCATAACTGGATAAAAGGGTTATCATAGATTGTGCTGCTGAAATAGCTTGTGTTGAGTGTGCTAATAAGTGTGCATATATCTGTCCTTAAACGTTCTCTAGTTGTAGAGTGTGGGTGGTAGATTGTACGTCCTCATAACAGGCCTGAGGCAGACTAGAATCATGCAAGATTGTTATGTTCATGTGAGGATGCAGTGAGCACTGGGTGGGCATTGCCTAGCAACGCCAGCATTCTTCACAGTCCTCTGACCTTCATTGATCAAACATGGCTCTATCTGTGACATGAAGAGCCTCTTTTTCGTTATATTTGGACAGTAAAAAAGGAGCAAGTTTCACTAGTTCTCCATTCTTGTCCAAAGAAAAAGAGGTTGCACTATAAACCAACATATAAAATTAAAAGTGCCAAAAAAGGTTGTTGGGGGCCTTTATTATGAATAATATTGTTGTGAATTTGACCCCTATGTAGTTTACCAGCTCATTTGCATAGCCTCGCCTTGTTGGAAGCTTCTGTTATGGTGTAATCAGCCGTGTTATGCACTGACATTATGCACCACAATGTTGTATGTGTGATGTGAGCCAGCCAACGAGTTTGGTTGGTACACGTTAGTTTTTTCGTTCACATGAAGGCTGGCAGTTCTCTGGCCAGCAGGGTGCCAAACCTATATTGTATCACCTAGCATGTATCTGCCAATAAAAGAGCATTGCATGTTTTACAGTGCTTACTGGCCCTCTTCTTGGACTCGTCAGGATATGTTACTCAATTGAGCAGTTTCATCAAGAAATACTGTAATTAACCAATTTATTTTTTTATAGAACCATTCATTGAAAAGTTCTTTAGGGACCCAAAAGTGGTTCCTCTGTGGCATCGCTTCAAAGAGGCTTTCATGGCACCTTTATTTTTAAGAGTGTGTTTACAAATGCAGTTCACCTTTTGCTCTTTGTAAAGGTAGTTCAGTAGGTCAGTAGGGAGAATGGCTGCCTCTTAGCCAGTGGCCTGCCCAGACTTCCTCCACTAGAGAAGGGATCAACCAGCTCCTTGCTGGAAGGAGCCACTGATCATCATCCTCTGGAATTTGCGGATTTTCTAAAAGCTCCCCCTGAATTTAGCACGAGCGGAATGTTACCATAGTGAATTTGGGTCTGAATGATTCAAACAAATCCCTCTCCCCTTTCAGAGACATAATTGCCTAGTCAGTGCTGGCCATAAGACTCAGCTTTTAGAACTAACAGCTGCAGTGCAAGGCAAAGCTAGAGAAGCACGTGTACGACTTCCTCAGCAAATTAATTCTATTGACTACTGTTATCTTTCTTTTGTAGATAAGCTTTTTAAACATGGGCCAAAAAAGAAACATGGGTACCACATTATTCTTATGTCAGACTAATGGGAAATATTTCTTTGCTAGAGGCCTACAATTTGTGCCGTGACAGCTGCATCAATCATGGTGGCGCGCTTATCACATATGGTCGGGGTGTGTTGAGTTTCAGCTTACTGAATTCAGGCTTTTAATGTAGTGTCTTATTCTTGTCATGCCTAATCTCTCCCATTCTTTCTCTGTTCCTGTACAGCACAAGCTCTTCTTCAGCCGCACATCTAGCGCACATCTAGAGTGGTGGCTAGCGTGTCCACCATCTTGTTCCACTCTCGTTTCTTACCTACACCTGTTGTGGCCGACACAAGTGCAGCACAACCATGCCCAAAAGCAGTAAAGTGACCCAGCGCGAGCACAGCAATGAGCATGTCACAGAGTCTGTGGCGGATCTGCTGGCCTTGGAGGCCCCCATGGACTACAAGAGCAGTCAGATGAGCATGAACATGGCCGGAGGAGGACCACCACCGATAGGCAAGCAGCCAGACATCTCCCCTGATCTGGAAGACGGACGACCAGCCTGGAACAGCAAGCTGGAGTACATCCTGGCCCAGGTGGGCTTCTCAGTGGGTCTGGGCAACGTTTGGCGCTTTCCCTACTTGTGCCAGAAGAATGGAGGAGGTAAGGTGTTAATGGTCTCAGTTGATTTTTGTGATTTCAGTCTGTGTGTGACCTTGTAGGTCATTACAATGCCAGATGAAGCAAAAGAAAAGGAATCCTTAATTTTTTCTAAACTTTTGAAAATAAATGTTCCTAAATGATTGTTGGCATACATGGAAAACATTTAACTGGTATATAACCTCTAGATTATGTGTAGTTCAAAAAGGTTCTTAATACTCACACATCTCATTTACAGACATGGTTCTTTCAATAACCATCAACTGAAAGGTTTGTTAGGGTACCAGAAGTGGTTCTTTTGTGATATCACCCAAAGAACTCTTTCTGGCAGAAGTGTTTGCTAATATTTGTGGGAACTTTCTAATAAGATTATTGAGTAAACATAACAAGTAGGGGTGGGCAAACTGAAAAAAAATGTCGCTATTAATTTACTTGATTCAAATGTGTATATATGCGTATATCACAGATATCATCAGTGTTTAAGGAATAATGACCAGCTGCATACTTCACTGCAAACAGAGCAGGATTTAGTGTAGCACAGTATGTGAAAATGCTGAATAAATATCATTATATTTATAGTTGTTGATAGTATTCTATATAGCATTACTGAGACTTTTCTGTCTATTCCAATTTATCAAACCTCAAAAAAGCTAAATATTGTTATGTATATTTTGTATCAAGAAAATTTTAAGTATTGTGATCGCCCCCCATTGCGCTAAAGAAATCTGGCATCAGACTTATTTCTTACAGAATATGATTCATTAATCACTAAATTAACCTTTACATAGCACTTTACAGAAAGCCTATTTTGGTCTTGGAGTTTTGTAGTCCTTGTGTGCTGAATTTTCTGAGCTGACAGTTTAGTGTAGTTATTTACAGCTGCTGAAGCTAAAGGCACTTTATAAACAGGCTAGTCAAGGCCACGGGGGCATGATTTAATCTTACTTTCCCAATTATAGCTGCCATCACTGTGGTTGCTTGGTCTAACTATGCATTGTGAATTCTTAAAGGAAAGCTGTTTTAGTAGTGTTGTATGTGCTGTATTGCTGTTACATTGTTGTATGGAGACATCAGGACAAAGGCCTGACAAGTACATTAAATGAGACAGAAGTATTTCCATTTTTTGTCTTTGTAAGGAGGCATGGTGATTAACATAGAGACTGAATTCAGCTTGCACTGATGCTTCATTATTAGCTTCATCATGAAGCTTTCTAAAATCAAGGGTCCAGGATTGTTGTTCCACCTCAGCTTGCAGATTCACTCAGGTGTAAAAGCTAAATTCAATATTGAGATTCTGTCCAGATACTGATTTTGTTGCATTTCTGTATAGCCATATCTAATGATTAGCGACAAGTTTTGTTAGTCCTCTGTAGAAGATACATCAAATGAAATTTTGTTAGTTTTAGTCATAGTTGGTTTTAGTTTAGTTATTGATTAATCCTAGTGGATTCTCCACTGAAATTCGGTTTTTATTCTAGTATTAGTGCCTCTAGCATTAGGAATTCCTGCACTTTGCACAGAGCATTCAGGAACAGCTGATAGATCTTTAATACACTTGTAAAGGTTAAAGGGGCCATTTTCTACCTTTAACTTGTGTTTTATTTTTTTCCCTGAGGTCCACTTACATACCACAAACAGTCAGAATTTATTTTACATGACCATTTTCTACCCTTTTCTGTGCCTTTAAGACTGATATATGTGAATTGAGTCAAGTGAAAGTTTATTTATATAGTTCTTTTTACAATAGACGTTATCACAAAGCAGCTTTACAGACAATCCAGGTCCAAGCCCCAGTGAGCAAGCCAAGGTCAACAGTGGCAACGAAAAACTGCCTAGGAGCAAGAGGAAGAAACCTTGAGAAGAACCAAGACTTGAAAGGGGAACACATTCTTCTTCTGTGTGATATTCTGACTGGCTGTACTGTATTGTGTCTCATTCGAAAAAGCAGTGCAGGCTGAAACAATCCTTATAACTTCAGTGTGAATTGGCAGGGCTAATCTGTTGTAGGCTGAATAGGTGGATATATGTAAATGTGTTGCTTTTTATGGCATCACAGAAATAGTGAATTCAAAATGAGCTGTTTCTGAAGCCTAGTTTCCATAGATGGACTGTGTGGCCTAGGTCAGCCATAACTAGCTTTGAGCACATGAGGTCCAGAAGTTTCACACGAGTTTCAGAAGTTTTTTTTTTTCACATATTTCTATTAATGATTTTTAATGTGAAACAGCGCTGTTCTGATAATACAGTAGCGTACTCTGATGCGTTTATGTTTGTTTTGTGTGAGTGCTTTTGCTGTGTTATGGCCAATCAAATCATTGCACTCTAAGCCATGCTCCACCTTATTTTCTCAGCCTTTCAATCACTGCTTAGCTCTCTGCAATTGCTTCTAGCCTTCGATTTGTTTTAGCACCCGTCCTCTGTAGTTTCTGAAAGTTTTTATGAGATTCAGTGTGGAAATATTGTTGCAGTGAAACTACCTAGAGCAATTTTGACTTCTTCAGATGAAACGTTACAAGTATGCAGCACACATACTTTAGACTAACATACAACATTGCTATGATAAAATGTGAGAGTGTGTGATGATAATTAACAAATTATGATTGTAAAATGCAAACCCTATAACTCATTTATTATTTGGAGCACTTGTAACATTACTAGCTAAATAGCATGCTTTACTCTAGTTCCAGTAGCTGCTCAGTTTAGGCTACAGGCTCTGTAGTGGGCAATATTAGCAATTAATGAAAAATTAATGGTAGTTCAAAGTTGTATTGTTTTACCTACTCATGACATAAATAACTCTGGCATGAGAACTTACTGTTAACTAGCATGTTGGTAGCACAGTATCATATAATGTAATTCAGAACTCAGCAGGTGCATTTGGCTGTATTATGATTGGACAGACTTTTATAAAGCGTTTTTAATATATTCTTTTTCAGTAATCTGTGAGGACAGAGAAAGAAAAGAGCAAAAGAGACAACCACAGAAACAAACACACACACATTTTCTAAGCCACTTGGGCCAGGTGCTGTAGCCTATCCCAGCGCTCATTGGGCAGAAGGCAACAAAGAACTAACAGAGTTAAATTAAATAAAATCAATATAACTGATTTAGTATATACAGGTTTTAGTATGTATTTTTAGCTGTAAATAAATGGGTAAATAAAGAGTTAAATTATTAAGTAAAAAAAAATCAACAGGGTAGCTGGAGTTTATGGAACAGGAATAGCAGTTTATGAAAGACTGGAGGGATGGGAAAGGAATAAATGAAAGGGAAACATACATAAAAGTTATGGACAGGTAAAAAGGAGCAATGATATGGTTTAAAAAAATAAAGGAGAAACTGACAGTTGGTGTCATACACATATTCAGCAATTAGTATGGTCACTGCGTGATGTAGGTCACTTTTGCCAAACTCACAAAATATTTTGATCCTAGTTGCAGCCCTGTGGACTAGGGAGTGAACAGTACATTTTGAAACTTTTACATACTACATGAAACTCTTTTATTTCAAGAAAGAGAGGAACATTCCATTTCCCACAATATTTTTTTCAAAGTTAGCTTATACATTGAGTTTATTAGGTACACATTTCTAGTAGACTGTTGTGCCTACTTTGGCCTGAATACAGCATTTGCCTGGGTAGAGATTTTACAAGATTCTGGATACATTGTGCAGGAATGTTGTATCATGCGGAAGTGACTGCATTGTTCAGTTGCTGCAGAATGGATATGTGCACAGTCTTGCTACAAACCGCCTTGTGACTTGATGCCTTATCATTGTAGAAGTGTCCATCTGAGTGTGGATAAGCTGTAACCATGGAAGGATGAACATGGTCAGCAACGATTTTCACATATGTGGTGATTCAGATGTTCTTCAGTGAGTATCAGGGCTTCAGTGCATGCCAGAAGAACACTCCCCACATCATCACACTGCCACTGTGTTGCTGATACTAAACATGATGTGTCAGTGGACTTGCACCAAATTCTGATACTTCGTTAAGCATGATGCAAAAGGAATACGTAGTCGTCTGAGCAGACAACAGTACAGTATATATATGTATGTATGCATATATATGAATTATTTATGTTCCCAATACGCTTGTACCAGCACCACACACACACTACCATGCCACTACCATATTATATTTCTCTGCAGTGCTGAGGATGGTCCACCATGCAAATAATGTCTGGAGTGGTCAGCAGTGGTCCTGTGGTAGTCCCTTTCCACTGATGGCTCATAAATTGTGCAGCAACAGTAGGGCTACAGTCAGTAACTGTAAACTTACAAAGTGCACCTACATGTTTGGTGATATTGATAAAAGGCAAATAAGTTTAGATGCAATATAGATGTACCTAATAGTCAAGTCGAGTCAAGGGGTCTTTATTGTCATACCTGAATATAACTTGTATATATTGGTATAAAATGAAATCAAATGTCATTCTTCAGGCCTCAATGCTGCAACACACAACAGCAGTGCATTAGTCAGGACTACACAGAGTGCAGATACGTGACAGTGTGAAACGAGTGCAGGATATACTATAAATATACCAGACAATAAATATACAAAAGCAATAAAGACTAGATTTGACATCAAAACAGTATATAAGACTGGGCCTCATTCAACTGCATACAAACATATATGTATGTGTGGATTGGCATTAAAGCAGCATGTGAGTGGTGAAGGAACTAGTGCAAACATTGTCAACTGTAATATGTACAGAAAGATTGTAATCTTACAGCAGCATTCAGATAATTCAATAATAGGTTTTGTAATACACTGTCAGAAAAAAGGTATGAAACCATCACTGGGGCAGTAGCCATGTTGTCATTGGGATGGTACCTTCAGGAGTACATCTCAGTACCTTTAGTCAGTGAGCATAATTGTACCATAATCCACTGAAATCATATTTTCTAAGCTGTATTAACTTCACACATCTCATCTCCCATTATTTTACTGTTCTGTTTTAAAACATTAGGTTATGAAAAGCTACAAATATGTATTTTTACACAGGGACAAACTTATTTAAGGTACACAGTTGAACCTTAAAACCACTGTTGTCCCTTCGAGGGTACATTTACACTGTTTGCACCTTGAAGAAAGAAAAATTTACCTGCACACTACCTTTATTAGAATTTGTGTAGTTATGAGATTTTTTTTTTCATTTGAGAGCAGAAATTGGATTCTGGAACATGTAAGAGCAGCTAGGAAAACTTGTGCTGACATGACTCCAAATCCCAAAAAAATGTTTGTCATATCATTAAGATAATAGTTGACACACTGTTTAAATGATCAGGTATAACATTTACTTAAAATAACTTTGAGGGTACAAAAAAAAGAATCCAAATTGGGGAGGGGTTGCTCTACGTTTTGTTGTCATATGGCAACAGCATGTGAAAATGGAACTGCAGTTTGCAATGCACACAGTGGAAGAAGATGTGAGCAACCATGTGTGCGTTAATGTTCGTACAGAGAAGTATGAAAATAATTCATCAACTTGGAATGTAGAAAAGGTGTAGAAATGGCAGTGTCCAAAAGCAGTGCATTAATTTACTGCACTGTGTATTGTAGGTTGCACTGCTGTTGCCATATGGCAACAATTATATTTTATCATTATATAAAACTGTTCTAGATCTGATTTGATTTTATTTATGAAAAAAAAAACTTTTTCCAATCAAGTTGTGACAAGAACCTGAAAAAAAGCCTCTGTGTTTTCAAAAAAATTCAAGAACAGAGTTGTTGCCATATGGCAACACCACACAGTGAAGGGTTAAAAGTGTTTAATGAACTTGACTGCGTAATTGATAAAGTTTGGAAACTACACGGTTTGTGTAATGAACTGCCAGCCTGGTGTATGTTTAGGTGTGAGTGCTGGTGTGCCTGTGAGTAAAACATAGCACCTTATGCAGGTTGTTATCTCAAGCCTCAGCTTGTCTGGTAGTCATGGAGTTCTATCTTCCCTTTGTCATCCCAGTGGGCCTTGTTTCCTTTACCCTCCATCCCTCGCTACTACCTCTCTCTCTCTCTCTCTCTCTCTCTCTCTCTCTCTCTCTCTCTCTCTCTCCCTTTCTCTCTCCATCCTTCCCTAGTCTCTTCTTCCTGTGTCCTCTGTTCTAAGAAAGACCTGCAATTTTCCTTTCATTACCGGCCAGCATAAATAACTCCCAGACAAAAAGCCCCAGTTGAGCAGTGCGTGTCGCAGCAAGAAAGTGTCACAATCAAACTGATAGCAGTAAGCTTTTTTTTTTTTATCAAAGCCCATCAAAGAGCAGTGTACTGTGATCAGCTCCGGCTCTAATTACATTCATAAGCTCATGGAAAACTAGAATAGTGGTTGGCGTAACATAAGCCCCGGTCTACTGAGCTGTTATTTTGAGAGTGCTCTTTGACTTCAAACAGAGGCTCGTGAAAAGGAGGATCAAGGTGTAGTCAGTCATCTCAGGATGAAATCTCCGTCACCATGGAGCTGCTTGACGTCAAGCCTCTGCATCATGATTTACCATTCCATTGTGTCTTGTTAGGCTTCTGTCTGCTCACTCATGCTTACTGGACCATGGGTTGTCATTAGATGATTCAGCAAGGTACGTTCAATGAAAAATCAATATAGGGCAATTACTTAAAGACATGAACTTGCCTTGTTTTAATGATGAAGAGGGATAAATGTGAGATTATGGAAATTATGGTCTTTTGAAAAATCAAATTTTACCTCAAAT
The DNA here is from genome assembly GCF_904425465.1 of Colossoma macropomum. NCBI lineage: Eukaryota > Metazoa > Chordata > Actinopteri > Characiformes > Serrasalmidae > Colossoma > Colossoma macropomum. The sequence continues at coordinate 33,909,658 of NW_023494793.1, read as the reverse complement.
GTAGCTGGTCAGTCCAAAATTTGCTCCTTTAATTTTATACTAGAGCTACGAAGCTAATGTAGTTAACGAGTAGTGGAAGCTTATGCAACCTGCATTTATAAGTCATTACACACTTCCCTCAAACCATGTTAAATTGGTAAGTACTTGTTAAGTTGCTTAAGTTGATTGTTGTCATCCCAGTGGGCCTTGTTTCCTTTTAATCACTGCCTCATTCATTTTGAGACCTTCAAGTGACAGTTGCTGGTCCACTGCACAAAGCAGGATTGCTGAGATGTACATAGTTCTTTTTAAGTATGCTTTTGCAGCATGTCCAGCAGTACTTCAGTTTCATTTAGTTCTTTTGTTGAAATATACTGTCAGCTTTAGACATATTGGTATAACAGTTAAACATGATGTTAGCCCATGAGATTTTTAATTTCTGCATAAGTAGAAATGAAGTCAATTAGAGTATATTGGTGCTCCATTCTAGAGGAACTTACCGAGTCAGAGTGGTCTTAGTCTCAGTGGTGGTGATAGGCGTCCAAATCATGTAATGTTTCTAATACCTACCTCACAGAAAGAAGCATGAAACATGAAATGGTTATGAATATGCTACTTGATGCCTGAGACGTTGTTTTACAGTAGTTTTGAAGCATAGTTTTGGCCTAAATTGTCATTTTTTCAGGATGGAGAGGTGGCTGCAGAGTGTTGTAATGCAAAATAGACCCCGAAGAAAACATATTTTTCAGGTTTACCTCTATTTTGTCATTATCAACATTACGTATAAAAACTCAAAAGACACATTGTTTTGGATAGTAAATAGTAAAAAAAGTTTCATATATATATATATATATATATATATATATATATATATATATATATATATATAACATATATATATGATTCCTGTCACTGTAAAGGAATCCAAGTCTGTACATTTCTCGTTTGTGTACAATGCACTATTTCATATTGAACCATCCTGAATGGCTTTGCACATCTTTTTTTTGTGTACAAGATTGAATGTAGAAAAATTGGTGGATTTCCCTTGAAGAGCCCAGCTCTGGCAGTCAGTAGTTTATAATTTGGATGCACATGTACATGGTATATATAGGGCAATGTTGTGCTAAAACTGGCCTATGTTCGTGTAAGAGATAGCATCTTAGCCTATTGATTTAAGGCAACTCTCACTAGGGTTATCTCACTTTGTGTCCATAAATGCTGTTATCTTTTCTTCAGGTGCATACCTTGTCCCATACTTCATCCTGCTTCTCCTCATTGGCATCCCACTCTTTTTCCTGGAGCTGGCCGTGGGTCAGAGGATCCGCAGAGGGAGTATTGGGGTCTGGAACTACGTTTATCCTCGACTGGGTGGCATCGGCGTGTCCAGCTTAATGGTGAGTGAATGGATAAATGATAAAGGAAATAAAAGTATAGATATGAGCATAAATATGAATCTGATGAAGTTCCTCAATGTTCTTCAGCAATGATCGTTGACATGGATTGGCTTTTTTGGTTTTGTATGCTCACATTTCTGCAAGTAGTCCTCTATGTCTGTAGTGTATCTGGATTTGAAGAGCACAAGGGTAGGTGGGACAAGCCCCTAGAGCAGCAGCTAAAGCAGAAGCTACACTGAGTCTTCCCAGGCTAATTTATTCAGCACATTATCATACAGACTGCATGTTCTGTCAGTGCCTGTCTGATGTCAGCCCAGACCGAGTGACTGATGTGGTTGGAGATGCTAGTCTGGACATTAATGTGATTCTGGAAAGGGGTCAGTGTAGAGAAACTGTTCCAACCTATTTCATTCAGCCTAACTTTATCTCTTTGACGTGTTCATCTAGTGCAACTGAACGGCAGCACAACTGGCTGCACAGCAGTGACTGATTTCTGCTTAATTGTAGTCTCAAGGACTCAGAATAGAAGTTGACGTGGCAAGTTAAATGATGTGAAGGAACCATACATTTTTGATGAGTCACCCAGGCCGACAATGCTAATCCTTCTTCCACCATACTGCTGACTCACTCTGTAGCCAAAATTGTATCCTCACCAGTGATCAGCGAACATCTCCAAAATCTATCCAGGAGCAACACCTTGTTTGTTTGTGAAAGTCCACACCAGAGTTTGGGTTTTTGTGCCATTTTTCATGTGGTTTGGTTGGTTTCACACTACAGTGGTTAAAGTGCACCAAATTATACACATAGATGTTCTTTTATTGATCAGAAATTCAGCACTCTACTGTTACTGTTACATTTTGCCACCATTAAATGACCTATTTTCTTCTCTACTTTCACTATCCTATCATGGTATAAAATCTAGATCTGTCCCTCTCTTATATATGACAGAATGTATTATCATATCTCTTATGTTGCATGAAAATAAAGATGCTTAATGTCTACATATATGGCAATCAGAGTAAGGGAGTAAAAACACAATTGATTTCTGCTTCTTTATGATCGATTAGTTTAATTATGCATCAGTTGAATTCAGCCAATCAGATCACCGACGTCCAACCCAACCTATAAAAATACTTTCGTCAGCCCATGTGCCAAAATCAAATGCAATGAGAAAAGTATGCTCTGGTGTTGAATTCCTCCCCTGTTTGGTGCAGAAAATTGTACAAATACATTCCCACCAGCAGCGAACAGAGCCAAGTGGAATGACTTGAAAGCTAGAGATTCTTACTGGAGCATGGCACTGATTTTTTTTTTTTTTTGTGCAGACCCAAATAAAGAAAAGGTTTGATTGGTCCACACCAAATGCACCTAAAAGCACCTTTAGTGCTCCATCAAGAGCTCTAGACAAAAGTAAATGAAGCTGCTGCTGCTGAGTCTTATCCTGGTCATGTTCTACAGAAGAACAATGACTAATCTTCCATCACAACCGTCTTGACCCAAAAAGAGGCTAATTTAACAAAGAAGGACGGTTCTCATTTGAGGGCCCCATCAGTATTTAAGAGTAAGAAATCTGGAAGTGGGTCTGCGGTGACGAGAGCTGCTATTAATACCCACAAAGAGAATGTGGCCCAGGCCAGGGAGAGAATGTCTTTTAATAATTCATTGATTCCTCTGACTGTAGACCTGTGACATAGCCAGGAGCCATTTGCACGTTAAGCCTGGAGACACTGAGAAATACAGATGTATACACAAACATGTGGAAAACAAAATGGTGCTTAACTAAGCAAATATAAAAATACTGACAAATAAGTCATTAATTCCTTAATGTCGATGCAAAAAGTGCCTTTCTGCCTTTTAATCTGCTCTTGTCTCTTAACATTTCTCAGTGCTGTTGTCACTTATTATGACATGTAAAGAGCATGATCTACACTCTTAGAAATAGGGTTCTTTGACTTGTAACAATACAGGAAGCCTTTTTGACATATATAGAACCATTTTTAAAAGGTTCTTTGAGTAAGTTCTCCATCATTGTCATGTGTGAAGAATGATGAGACTGGATGTAGGACAAACTCTGAGAATGACACCAAATAACAAACTACAATACTTTTAACCAAGAAACACATAGAACAAACCAAATACAGGGCAAACATGTAACCACCACATGTAACAACATAGACTAGACAACCAAGGACTGAAACAAAGGGGTAGAAATAGCTAGAGACAATAGGGAGCACCTGGGAGAGGGAGGAGACAGGAACTACAACCAGGTGGGAATCCTAATAAGGGAGGTGGGGAAAAGGGCAGAGCAAAGGAACTAAAACAAAAACAAAACCATATGGCCTAAAAGCACATGGCTTCAACACAGGGAAAGAGCCAGGCACACTCAGAGAGTTGTCATTGTTCTATTCAAAAAATCTGTTTAAAATTACAGTAAATTATTAGCTACTGGTTGCATTATTACAACAGTAATTTACCTTACCATACTAACAGTAAAATAACAGCTGTAAACTGTGACTTTACAGTCACCTGAACCACAAGATTACTGTGATGTAGCTGTATTTTTCTGTACACTTACAGTAATACATTGTAATTAAATATCTTAATCTCCTCTATTTTTACATAACAGCTGTAAAAGTCATTCAAATTAGTAGCCAATAATTTACTGTAAATCTACACACGAATCAATGACTTTTAATTTTGCCAGATCTATAAATATGTTCTTTAAAAAAAAAAACAGTATCGATGAACATGTGTTCACCATGTTTTGCACTGTATGTTAAAGGAATATCTCAAATACTCATTTTTAAAATGTAAATACACATGTAAAAGATATTTTAACATGTCAACAGTGTTTCAGCATTTAAATAATAATAATAAATCCACTGTAAAATTTTAAATGTTTTTATAACAACACAACCAGAATAAAGACATTTTAAATGTTCACACATTTTTAACCTTTACTTGCTGTCATATCCCATAATGCTGTGCAGTACAGCTCAAGGTCAACCTCACAGTGATTTGCTATGTTATTACAGAAAATATTTAAGGATTAAACGATGAATGCAGTGTTTTAGTGTTAAATATTGTGAATTTTTTTAATATTTGTAGATTTTATCTTGCTTGTGTTGCAAACTTCCATTTTGAGCAAGAAAGCAAATGCATGGGAAAATACTTCACATTTCAGTTTTTTGTTGTTACTCAACAATAAGCAGTTTTACTGTTTTATTATGCCAAACATGGATGGGCACACGGTGCAACTTCTCTGTTTCACAGGCAATATGTTAAATAGGGTTGATTCTTTAAGGAGTAATAGAGCTGAGGTTTAGAGAAAATGCTGCTTTTAGTCTTGGTTCTGCTAATGATAAAAAATGTTTTTGTCATCTCTATCTTTTTCATTCTCTTTACCTCTCCCTCTCCCTCTCTCTCTCTCTCTCTCTCTCTCTCTCTCTCTCTCTCTGTCTCTCTGCTAAAGGTGTGTGGCTTTGTGGGTCTCTACTATAACGTGATCATAGGCTGGAGCATCTTCTACTTCTTCCAGTCGTTCCAGTATCCTCTGCCCTGGAGCGAGTGCCCCATCCGAAGGAATGGAAGCCAAGCCAGTGAGTCTGCTGCAATACCAACACCGACAAACTCTTCAGCGGCTTCTTCTCTCAGATATAAATAGCTGACCTGGATGGTTTGCTTCTGTAGTGCGCTAAATAAACTACAGCTTGCAATGTCGTGATTTTCCATGATTTGAGAGCAGCCCGATGAAGCTGACGTGCCTCAGATAATATACCTTGTAATTGTGTACTCTTCATGTAACAACAAATAAAACCAGTGAATATCTGTTACAGTTCCACAAGTTTGGATTTAAAATTATAAAATCAGTTTTTGCAAAATATATATCATTTTTTTTTAAATGGTTGAAAGCTGTGTAATAATATTACATTGAAAACAGTAGCCAGGATCCCTCATATTTGAAAAGGGATGGTCAAATCTGAAGGAAGATAATTTGCTGAAAAATACTGCAAATAATAATTAGTGTAAATGAATGGTTATAGCAGGCTAATTTCTTTTTGTTTCCAGAAACCTTAAAGCATCGAATAAAGTATCTAAATATACATTTTAGTGTTGATTTTATATGATAATCTACATATTCAGAGTTGTTTTAGAATAAAGTATGTCTATAAACAGTCGTTTGCAAAATGACGTTTTTGTTGATTGTCTAAGTGAAAATAAGTTAACATGTTCTTTACACACTTCTGCATAGTTTAATGCACAGAACACGCTTACAGTTTAACATATTGGAGAAAAAATAAAACATAAAATGTGGTCTATGCAAAAGTTATGGCACATTTTATATTTTAACAGTGATTGTAACTGATTACTTAGTTAAACTCAGCAAATATATAGGGACCATGCAGAAAAATGTCATATTTAGATTTTTCCCTGTAGAGGATACGTTACTTTATTGTTATTGTCCTGTTTTTGCTTCAACAAAACATGTAATCTGACCCAGAGGTGTTTAAGCTTTGGCATATGACTGAAAGTATCAGTATGTAATCCAACCTTTTAATGCTACTGTACATTACCATACAGAAACCATCTGGTGCCACTGAAACTGTATGTTTGGACTGAGCCCTGTTTTACTCCTACCAGCAGCTTTGCTGGTGGGCGTAACTGTCAGCTGTCTTTTGTGTGAGAGTTCCCAGCATGCCCTGTGGCCAGTGTCCACAGTGTGACTGACTGGAGTTCACACTGGTGCAGACAGAGCGTAAGCCCTGCAGTCACATCTGCTCTCTGCCGCTCCAGCTGAGGATGTGGCAGCAGAATCGTCTAAAAGAGCATTGAGCATTGAGCACTGAGAAACTGGCAGATATGGCTGAGACGAAACCTTGTATCTCTGAAAGAGTGACTTTATACGGAAAAGAAAAAGTGTTCTTAATATCTGTCAACAAAAGAAATTCCACTTAAATGTTTGCTTTACAAAATTTCTTTTGGTTGTCATGTAATGTTAATGCAAACATGACAATATATAGACTACAGATGAACCCTTAGAAGTCGATAGTTATTCCTTTATTGTACTTGAATATTTTTAGTAATTATTACAATGCATTACATGGATGGATTAAACATTTAGAATCTGCACTTTTAACAGAATTCCATAAGCTACAAGTGAGAAATAATTCATGTTGGATTGCTACATGCTTTCACTATTACTGGTGCTAACTGTGACTACTGGGAGTTAACAGTTATTATAACTGATTACAAGATTTGCAGTGATATTTTAATACTGCAGTAAATATGAAACAAAATATCCGTAATTTGATCACATCAGAATTGTAGGCTACATGATGCCACGAATATAATTGCTTGTCATATGAGCTGAACCTATATGAGTGATGCAGCAGAGTTGTATACTTTGTCTTGTCTTTTCTACCTGAGCAGTCGTGGAGCCGGAGTGTGAAAAGAGCTCCGCAACTACGTACTTCTGGTACCGTGAAACACTGAACATCACCAGCACTATCGCTGACAGCGGAGGGCTGAACTGGAGGATGACTCTGTCTTTGCTGGCAGCCTGGATCATCGTCTGTCTGGCGGTCATCAAGGGCATTCAGTCATCTGGCAAGGTCAGTGCAATCTTTAGTACAATGAACTGCAAATACAGTTTCAAACATTTGTTTTTTTCATTTTGATTTGTTCTTCACCTGGGTAACTGTTTTACATGCATACCACAAAATGCAAATGCTTCTGTTTTTTCCATATCCATGTTTTTATCATTTTGTATATGTAAATATGCACAATATGAGTAGTTACATTTGCTGGCCACAAACAACTACCTTGTTGGTACACCTTGTAGGTGTACAATTACATACTGTCTTTCTTTTTTCATACATAATAGGCATCAAGTAGCCCATCAGTGAACCACTGTTGGATGCATATTTTAGGTTGGCAGACTATTCTCAACCCAACAGTGACAGTGAGATGTGTAAAAACTCAGCAACACTGCAGTTCCTGATTTACTTGTACGAGCAGCAAACACTGTACCATGTTGGTGCCACTCCTGAGTAAAGAGATTATTTACTTTGCAAATAATATGTGGTCTGTAGTGGTCCTATGATAGCCCCTTTCCACTGACGGACAGACAAGCAGATAGTTCCTGCTACTGCAACCAGGAACAGACTGTGAACTTGTGCACCTGTATGATAGTTGTTTCTGATAAATTAGCAGGTCTGTTTATTATAAGTACATATTGTCAGTGTTTGCACTATTGCAGCACCTAAATGCCCCCCCTGAGGGATGTATTGAAGCACACTTGTTTGTATCTATTTATTGTATAGTGATACAATTATAATGTGTGATTCTGATTTCTTTACAGTCTTATTGGCTGATGGCTGATTTTTTTGTCAGATTTTTATTAGCCTTTTTAACCCAAAGCTCACACTGTGTGGGCTAAATGAATACATAGAACACACTAGCACATTTCCAGAATCTTCTGTTAGCCAAAGTTGCAATATAAAAAACAATATTTGCATTTTAAAATCTTAAATGAAAAATCAGTTGCTTGTTTAAAAAAGGTGAATCAAATCAAGTGTTACATTGAAAATAAGAAAAAGCTGGGTGTTTAGCAGAGTCATGCATGAGTCATGCATAATTATGACATTTTGGTATAAGTTTAGCAGCATATTTAAATATAGCACTTACTCCTGCACATTATTTGCATTATAAAATTTGTCATAAAAATCACCCAAAATCAAAATAATGAACTGGCCAAAAAAAGTCCTGTTTGGCACGTTCTAATTGTGCATCCCTACTTTTGTACTTTGTGAAACTTACCTGAAGATTATAAATGCTTGTGAATTCTTTGATTAACCTGTGCGCCATCATTGGCTGGATCTTTGGTAGTAAACTCCTAAATATGAAGGTGCCACAAATGGATTTATGAATGTGAAGAACCTTTTAAAGGCTTAAAGAGCTTTACCAATTCAAGGGTTCTTCCTAGAACCTTTACGTTATGTAGAGTATCTTTAAACTTTAAAAAGGCTCTTCACTCTCCCACTTCTCTTGTACAAGATCCTTTAATTGAAAGGTTCTTTAGGGACCCAGAAGTTGTTCAATGGTGTCATGCAAAGGAAGTGTAGGTAGGACCTTTACTTGTGTAAAATAGAAAGTCTCTTAGTCTGAAAGAGCTGATTACTTTTTCTACATGAAAGTGAGCGTGATCAGAAAACTCTCTCTCCCTCTCTGCGTGCATTGTGGGAAATCATCCTCTTGTTTAGGTGATGTACTTCAGCTCCCTGTTTCCATACGTGGTGCTCTTCTGCTTCCTGGTACGTGGAATGTTTCTTAAAGGCGCTGTGGACGGCATTGCTCACATGTTCACCCCTAAGGTAAGAAGAGTGAGCACTCATGCACGTGCAAACAGGTTTATTTTTATATGATGGCAGGGCATGAGGTCATACATGTGTCCCATGTATTATTCATACATAACTACCTATGTGCAATATTACATACTACCTCCAACCTTAACCTCAGTAACAAAACGAAAATGCTTGTTTCAGTCAGAGTTAAAAACTGAAACATGTAGCTCTTGTGAAAAGCACTTCACAAAGTCACAACCATTTTGCTCATCCTGACATTGTTTTCATACATTTTTGTCCTGAAAATGCACAAAAACAAACACATACACACACTAGGTTAGTGAGAGGACTCAGGGTGTTTTTCCACATCTCTAAGCAGTGAGGCAAGGGGACGCAAGCAAAACTCCAAAATGTACTTAAGAGTCAGCATTCTAGAAAAGAAGCTTATTTCAAAGGCTTGAACTCTTCTCCTTATCTCAGTCCCACAGTGCACCACTCTAACCTTTGTCTCCCCCTGGTGGTGAACTCAGTGTAACTACAAGCAAATTAAGACAGCGACAAATGTATTACTCATTACTCATGCATGCCCAAAAAGAAGCATGGGACTTAAGGGAGGCCTGATAAATGAGTTATTAAGTAGGACTATAAGTAGATACTGGGAACTAATTTTAAGGATGACTAAGGATGGGAAATTGTCACACCGTTTTCTTGAAGTATTATGACCATATGCACTGGTTATACTTCAGTCAGAGAGCAGAAATGGAGGTAAATCAGCCCTAATATATATTTGACACCCAATAGTTTTGCTGAGTGACAAATATAAATAAATTGTCGTATCATATCCCGGCAGCTGGAGATCATGCTGGAGCCGCAGGTGTGGCGTGAAGCTGCCACACAGGTTTTCTTCGCTTTGGGCCTGGGTTTCGGTGGAGTCATCGCTTTCTCCAGCTACAACAAGAGGGACAATAACTGCCATTTTGATGCAGTGCTGGTCTCCGTCATCAACTTCTTGACCTCCATTTTAGCCACACTGGTGGTGTTTGCTGTGCTTGGATTCAAGGCTAACGTCTTGAATGAGAAATGCATAGTGGAGTAAGTGGCTCTCTCAAGTAGTCTTTAAAGGCTGTATAATAGTATATGTCATAGGATTATGGTGATTACAGTATATTGTCACTGTCGCGCACAAACTCTACATCTCCATTTTTGTCAATTTTTACTTTTTTGCCTAATTAGGAAACTCCAATTACATTTTGCACTGTGTTGATTAACAAGAAATGCTCCAAAATTACTTGACAAAAAGTCTTTTACATAAACATCCATCACAAGTTAAGAATGATATTTCCTTCTCCTGTAAAGTTGTCATTGTGGAGATATGAGGTTTTGTTCCGACAGCAACAATTTATAGTCATATGCCAAAGTTTGGGCGCCCCTGGTCAAATTACATGTTTTGTGGATTTTATAAGGGAAAATAAGTTGACAAATCCTCTGTAAAGAACATTTGTGCACAACTGCTGTTTATTTGCTGAATTTAATACATCGGGGGGAAAAAATAAAACATAAAAAGTGGTCTGTGCAAATGTTATGGCACATTTTATATTCTATGTTTAATTTTTTTCCAATATGTTAAACTTAGCAAATAAATAGAAAGTGTGCACTAAAATTTGCAGATGAATGTGCTCTAATTTGTTGTTTGTAAAGGATGTGTTAGCTTACTTTCACATTAAAAAAAAAAGTAATATAACCAGGGATGTTGAAACTTGCGAACGACTGTATGTATAATTAATATTGTGAAAATTATAATAAATGAGTCTAATGCAATTTCTTTGTGTAACATTTCTTAAGAACATTTTTTCAGCATTTGTGCATCTATGTTCTCTCCTTATTAGGAATGCTGAGAAGATACTGGACCTTTTGAACTCAAATGTGCTGAGTCATGATCTGATCCCTCCTCACGTTAACTTCTCCCACCTGACTTCTTCTGACTATGCCGAGATGTATGAAGTGATTAAAATTGTAAAAGAAGGCAGTTTCTCTCAGCTGGGCCTGGAGCAGTGTCTGCTGGAGGATGAACTCAATAAAGTGAGCTGCCACTGCAGTAGTGCTGTTCGGTCTAATAAGCAGTTTAGTGTACAGTCAAAGACAGACTGCTGAAATCTCCTGTACATTACCTGAAATGTGTTTTGCTGTAGGATTAGGGACACATTCCTTTGAAATATTGTTCTTTTGGCCTTGTTCCATTAAACTATAGTCTTTTGTGGTTGATCTAAGGACCTATTACAAAGGTTTCTCCTCCGATTTCTCTTGCAGGCTGTTCAGGGAACTGGCCTGGCCTTCATCGCTTTCACAGAGGCCATGACACATTTCCCAGCATCCCCTTTCTGGTCAGTGATGTTCTTTTTCATGCTGATTAACCTCGGTCTGGGCAGCATGATCGGCACCATGACTGGTATCACCACGCCCATCCTCGACACCTTCAAAATCCGCAAGGAGATCCTCACCGGTGAGAGCTTCCACGTGTTGTAATGGCTGGACAGAAAGTCATTAGTACTGTAGAGGAACGGTCATGTTTGGAGTGCTTTACTGATTTACTGATTACAAAACTGGCTCTTTGAACACTTAAACAGAGATAGGAAAAGAATGCTGTTAGATATTATTGTACCTTCAAACGGCATTTCATACATTGTCTACGCTGGAAAAAGAATACCTTGAATTTATTTGATTACATCATTAACACATGACTAAAATATATTACTGCCCAAAGTAAGTAAACAGAAAGAAATTATGTTGGTCTGTTACATGGAAAATATAGTACACGTTTTAAGTTCAATGAATAACTCTTAAATTGAGCCCCTCAACCCAAAACAACATACATTAAACATTCCACCCTTTTTGGATTATCCTTTTTTTGTTTTCTGTTTTATTTTTTACAACTTGGTACATAAAAAAAAGCCAAACTATGCTTTATTTATGTTTTAATTACCCTTCAAATAATGCCATGCCATGCTTATATAATTTTTACAAAAAATGTCACATATACTGTTTTTCATTGCAAGAGCTCAATTCATTCAGTTAAATTCATCTTTATTGCCATTATACTAAAACAACATAACAAAGAGTGTCTCTGTTATCTCTTGTGCAACATGGATTCTTAAATGTCACCACAGAAACATTACTGGATAGTAACAGTTAAAGGGGCAGTCCAACCTGAAACCACCATTTAACATGTTATCATGTTGTGTAGTGTTCACATTCTTCAGTCTCATCAGCTTGACAGAATTCACACTTTCTATATCATGTTTTTTCATAAATGTTCTCCCACTACAGTGCCCACCATCTATGATACATATCTGTGGTGTCAACCAATCGTAGTCTATTCACTGATCTATGGGCTAATAAATACAACCAGACTAGTATTAGTGTGACTCTTACCTTGGTCAGCAAAAAATTTAATAAAGTACACAGTGATTTTTGTCTTTATTTAGCACCAGAGGTGCTAGAAACCAGTTTTTAACCTTTCAGCCAGAGATATTAAGGTTGCTATCATGTTAACCTTTAGCTTGTTGTCCTCATCTGACAAGTCACTTGAGTAGCCCATTCTCTGCATTGTAAAAGTGATGTGAAGATGGTTACTGTAGTTATATGGCTGCAACTAGATATTTGGCATCTTAATGGTAACATTAATCCCTACCTTCCTTCTGCATGTGCCAGCTAGTGGAAAAAATATATAAAACAGCCCCACAAATCCACCAGTTCCTTCCATCTTCAAGATACATCATAAAAAGGAAGATTTCCTTTTTCCTTCAACACAAAAAGTCTCACTCCGGAGACTACTTCTGCACTGCTGTAGGATGTGTGTAGGCAAATGTACAACAGATTTAGTGATGGCTAACTGTCTCTTGACTGATATTGGACTGTGAGACACCTTTAGCAGACTCTAACCTAACTTTGACCCTTGTGTGTCCTCAGTGGCTTGCTGTATCGTGGCGTTTCTCTGCGGCCTGTTGTTCGTCCAGCGCTCAGGAAACTACTTCGTAACCATGTTTGATGACTACTCTGCTGGCCTGCCTCTCACTATCGTAGTCGTCTTGGAAAATGTGTCTGTGGCCTGGATATATGGCACCAAGAGGTAAGCAGTGTATTTTTAGCATTACATTCAGTTTGTGGAGATTGTTTACAGGTGCCTCAGGATAGAATTGCTGAGGTTCTGTTCACTTATGTGTGCATGAAAATAAATTTAAAGCTAAACTGAGATGCTTCATCTGTGTGGTATAATATATGAAAAATGGCAATTGTATTTTAACTATTTGTGTTCTTTTTACCAGATTCATGCAGGATCTGGAGGATATGCTGGGTTTTAAACCATACAGGTTGTATTTCTACCTCTGGAAGTACGTGTCTCCAGTCTGTCTTCTTATTCTTATTGCTGCCACCGTTGTGGAGATGTCCATAAGTCCACCTGGATACAATGCTTGGGTTCAGGATCTGGTGAGTGGAACACAGTTTAAAATATGTGTTTTGTTTTGGTTTGGTTTGGTTTGTTTTTAATCTACTTTTTTTTCATCTGTCATCTACTGTACAAAAGTCTTAGGCATCCAAGCAGATTGTTTAAAATCATTTAAATACACAATAACAGTGTTTCTGCTGATAAAAACACCATATAGCATTAGAAAAAAACACAAACAAACATTAATACAGGGAAAAAAAAATATTTCCTGTTTTCAGAAAAGTATTTAATATCTTTTGAACTAGTTGGAAATACACAAGTTTGATTCTTGAAAACTCCTCACTGCACTCCAGCCAATGTATTGATTTGTTCAATTTCATCACCAGCATACTGGAATTAATTTAATGAAGCATTAGCGAAACTAGGTTTGGGAAGATAATTACAAATAATACTGTGCTTCCTCATGGAGAAGTGTGGAATATCAGTCTCACATTAGGGCGTTTTCACATACAGTTCTTTTTAAATTAACCAAACTGAGTTCTGTTAAGGTGAACCTGAAAGGGAACCAACTGCAAATGACCTTGTTGTGTTCAGAAGTGAACTATAAAGAGGACAGTTCTACTTGAACGCAAAGTGGGCAGTGTTCTTTGATAAATCTAACCTTTCAGGTGGCAAGAGGAACTACTAAACACGCCTGTTGCTCTCCTATTGGCCACGCTGAATTGATTGGCTGCGTGTCTGCCATGGTGGGTTCCGTTTTCGGCTGTGCTCCTCACTGAGCTCCACCCGGCGAAAAACCACATTTGCAATGAAACAGTGTATTTGAAAGAGCAGCGGTGAATTCAGTGTGAAAGTCAGTGTGAAAGCAGCTTAAAACTCTGTGCTGCATGCATGAACCTTTAATATATATGTCAGGGTTGCTGTCTTGTCACAGATCACAGACAGACTTTATCCTGAGTAGAACCATATAAATGATCCTTGGTGGTCTGTTTTTACCTGCTGAACTGCTGGAAGATTGTGGCTGTGTGTGTATGTTAAGTCTCGAGGTCTTCACCATAAAGCAAAGCAAAATGAGACCACCTCAAGAGTTCGTTTGTCGTGTTCACATATGCACAGAAAACCATGACTCAGCGGTCTGAATCCTCTTCAGACACTGAAACGGCCAAAGTGTGAAAACGCCCGTAGTGTTTTCTGAGCAAAACACACTCCCTGCCCAGATAAATAGCTTTTTAAATATAAAAAAAAAACCCAGATTTAAAGACCTCTGTCCTAAAGAATCCTTATGCAATCAAGTTGTTGTGAGGTTAGAGATTTACAGCCAGAGCTTCTATGAATGCCCCATCATCTCTACGCCAGCTTGTCCCACAGCAGTCCCTCTTTCTCCATTATTCCATCTGTACCCCTGGCACATCCTATTACTTTGCTTGCTTTTGGTCTTCATGCCTCTGCATCCTTTTTTCCCAGGCTACAGAGAGGTTCCAGAGCTATCCTCCATGGGCGCTGGCCATGTGTTTCGCCCTCATAGTTCTGGCCATGCTTCCCCTGCCCCTGGTCTTCATTGCCCGCCATTTCAACTGGCTGCCCGATGGCTCCAACAAGCTGTCTGTCTCCTACCGCAAGAGCCTGACCAAGGACACGTCCAACCTGGAGGACGAGACACGCTTCATTCTGGGCAAGAACCCCAGTGAGGCGCCCTCCCCCATGCCCAGCCACCGGGCATACCTGGGCCCTGGCAGCACGTCGCCCGTGGAGCTCATCACCAACTCCACCTCCATCAGCGGCTACGGCAGCAGCTACCAGACCAACCCCGCCCCACCCAAATCTGAATCATGAACCCCCACCAGCGCATCCCAATAGGACTGAGGCTGAGCTGGATGCAGCAATGGAGAGAAAGTGGAGGAAAGGGAAATGGAGTGAAGTCACAGCATACGTCACACTTTAATCCAAGCCATACAGAGGAAAGGATAGGAGAAGAAAGGGCAAAAGGAAAAAATAGCCTGCATTCACCAAGTCACTAGAACTAGCCCAAAAGTAACAGAAGGTACATTAACACCTTGTCTCTCTCCTACTCACCCATCTGGACCAAAGCTGCTAAGCATTTCCACCGATGAGGGGGTAGACAGAGATCGCACTGAATCATCCACACAGTACTTAGAGGTCCACATAACCGTCTGGTGAGTGGCTTACTATGACTGCCCTTGCATATAGATTTGCTTATAGATGAAAATACTGTAGATACATTGTTAAAAACCAGTTTAAACCACTGACTAAACTCTGTATGGCAAGGCTTTGGGTCCAGTAATGGATGCAGGAGGGATGAAGCACATATTTGTAAAAGCTTTTCAGTATGTTTCTCTCTGTTGTAACCTTAGCTCGTGCAGCAGACCACGATGATGCAGTGGTTAATGAGCACTGTCTAAGCAGCAGGAACCTTTTAGACCTGTGTTTCCGTAAATGGATTTTCAGAGCGGGGATGAAAGAAAGCAACAAAAATAATTGAGCCTGCCATTCCGGGTGATGTAGCCAAGCACATAAAGACATAAAGGTATCACAACATTGAGAAATATACTGTACAGGTAATGCTTATGTAATCAATAGTATTTACTCTAACTCTTGTTCGTTGTAAGTGTTCATGCTTATAGATAGATAGGCCTAGCACAGTCTACCATGATCTCACCTAGTACTGACCAAACGTCTCCACTAAGGGGCAGTAAATGTACCAAAAAAAAAAAAAACAGAACACAATATAGTCTTAATGCAGTATCAATCATACACAGTATCAATGACAGCTTGTTTTTGTGGTTATAGGAAATTTTGTTGAATTTTTTTCCTTAAGGTTTAATTTTGGAAAGCCTTCATTAGATATAGATATATCTAGTTTTAGTAATCAAATGACTGCCAGAAGAGAAAAAGATAGCACAAAAAGAAGCACATTTATGTTTTTTTTGAGATGCAATAACAGTACAGGAGATTTTCAAGGCAGTCTTTACCAAGCACAAAAACTATGACCACACGTACAAAATCTTTATTGCATAGCTGTGACTACAGCTACAGCTTATGACTGAGAAAAATAGGCTAATGTTTTAGGCACACCCAAAAAAGCAACAAGTGGTAGCTTTTTTGGACACAACAAAGAGTACATAGTTTTTGTGCTTAGTGGGGACAGCCCTTTCTGACAGGAATGGATGTAATTATACAAGAAGAACTACAAGAATGGTGACATACCGGTTATTATTACATTTATATATGTTATTTACATATGCCAATATCATATTATTGTGTATAACAATCATTTTGCACATCACTTGCACTGCACTTCAGTGCTTATTGCCTACTATAGGCCGTCTAACTGATAGCGCCTCCCTAGTAGACAATGAAGTTAATTTGCTGAAAGAATCACACATGATAGGTTTTGTACGTTATTGTGACGGATTGTTGTACACCTGTGAGCACAAGTTGTTTGGAAAACAAAGCAGACACTGGTATTCTCCTCTAAAAGCAGGCACACTTCAAGCTATTCCCCAGTTCTGCACCTTGGCAAATGAGGCAGCAAAGCGTTTGATCGCTCGGCAGCTTGCACCTTCCCTGTGTTTTCTCCGGCGACCAGCACGGTGAGCACGGTGTAAAAATAGAGGCGAGCAGCGCGGTGCGCAGCAGCCGGTCCCCAGGGGAGCCCATGTCACACACAGTGCAACCGCATGCTAACGAATTCTCATCGCGTGAGGTGGAGGGGTTGGGGGCCAGATTCTCAGCATGGACTTGCTGTTCCTGCAAGAGCTTTGTGGAACCCCTGGCAACCACTGCACTACACACAATCTCTTTTATCCAACGCATGAAAACAAACAGAGAAACAAGATTCCACACACTGAAAAAAAATGTGATGCTTTGAATTTAATTTGATGTTTCTACAAATTTGCTTTAAGCGAACAAAAATGTTTACATCATTTCCATATGAATGAAATATATCACATCAACACAATTACTGCCTAAATTACGTAAACTGAAAGACAGAATTGTGTTGATGTAATACAGTTTATTCATGAGAACATCATGTATGCACTTGAATTGCAATTAGTGCATCACATTTTTTAGTGTTCAAATTTTTTAGTGCACTTTATTTTTCCACTAATAAATGTTCCAGATACTTTCTGAGTAATTATTCCGTTTCAAAACAATTCAAATCTAATACCTACAGCCTACTTTATGCTGCATTGTAAAAGCTATGTTACACATAACAGAAGTTTCAGCAGATTGAAAGTTTCAGTTTAGATTGAAAATTGTTACAGTTCTCCTTCAAAATATTAAAGTGTAACATTTCTTTGGATGGTCTAGTTTTTACGTTAAAGAGGGAGTGATGTGACACATCTGCTAAACCTGATAATCAACTAATGAATTAAATTAGGCATGTCGAAGCAGGAAAATCACCCAACTGTGCTGGAAAAAAGCCCTCCAGGGCTTTACCCCCTTCAGTTAGGCCTAGTGAGATAGTTGTTGATGTTTTGTCTGTAATACCGTATTGTAACCACAGTGTGTCGTCATCTGCCACTGAAAGACAGCTTGAAGGTGTGTCTCTATGCCTCCTTTTTCTCCTCCACAGCATCTCCAAAATGTCAGTGGACCAGCCCCCTCCACCCCCACCTACCCCATTTTCCCCTGCCCCAGCTAAGCACAGCTGCAAGACAGTGCCTATTAGTGATTTCTAGAACACAATCCTGATGTCCAATCTGTACGTACGCATATTATTGTGCTGGTCAGAGATGATTTCAAAGGCTTTATTCAGACAGGCAGCTCAAATCCAATTTTGGCATGTCCGGTTTAAGAAGGAAAGATTTTCTGCAGTGTGAAAGGCAAAAAGGATACTTGAAATTCTTATTTTTCCAATTCGAGCTGCATTTGTATTTCGCATTGGTTTCAAATGAGATTTAAATGCATCTTTGAACATGTCAATCAGTTTAGCCAGTGAAAAAGCACATACAGAATCAGATTATATTTTTGCCTGGACTGTAAAAAGTGTTTTAACTTAAAAAGTTAGTGACCTGCTTGTGTTAAACTTTTAAAGGGCCCATATCATGGAAATCTGAATTCCCCTCACTTAAGATAAATGAGTTGTAGCATGTAGATGTAGTATGCAAACTGTTAAAGCTTCAAAATGTACTGTTCACTCCCCAGTCTATGAAGTCCATATATGAAAACAGCTGATTTGAATTCGCTGTTTTTTTCATGTCACAGAAAACAACCCATTTACATATATCCTCATACTCAGCCTGCAGCAGTTTAGCCTCACCCATTCATACTGAAGTTATAAGTCTTTCAGCCTAGACAGCTTTTTGATGTGATACAATACAGGGCAGCCAATTAGAACAGAGTTCATTTACATATCTGCCTTAAAGACACAGTAACACAAACGGCCTATTTAAAGGTTCAAAATTCAAAAATTAATATTTGTTACATAAAAACTATACAAATATTATGAGTGAACCTCAAAGCAACAGATAAATAGAAGAAAAAGTGTTCGATATGGGCCCTTTAATGTCATTGAACTTCTCTGAGTAAGTGAAAATATAATCTTTCAGCTTATTATTTGAAGTTTAATAAAATCTAAATTTTAATTTACCAAGTTCCATTTTCACCAAAATGCATCCCCAAAGTTAAATCGGATCTCATCTGGCCAAACTATTGACACATTTTAGTGAAAAGGGTAAATGGAATCCCGTTCAGCTTCGTCCAAATTCGATCCAGGCACAAAACATGTTAATGAAAGGGGTAAATAGGCCCTAAAAATTGAATTTAAGAAATGCTGATTTGACCAGCTGTCTGAACAGAGCTTTCAAGTTTGCCTCATGTCACCCCTGCCGTAGTCGAGGCCCCAGACTTGCACCTCGCAAAGCACAATCCAACAAAAGGATGGTTTCAACAGCGCTCAATTGTGGGACTGATTAACAGACAGACAGAAAGAGTGAGAGTGATATAGAGGTGAAGGCTCTCTGTTCAAATTTCCATCGTGGGCTCTTCTCCTCCACTGCACCATGAGTACAAACATCAGAAATGTTTGCGGGACTTTGACAAATGAGAGCTACACAAACAGGGGGAACAAAGACTACACTCTGCACAGCTAGCGCACACACACACATGCACAGCACAGGAAAAGATGGCTTTAATGAGCTACATTATCACATACAAGCACATCATTCTAAGCACAAATGAATGCAGCAGATTGTACTCAAGGCTACATGAGTTCTTGTTGTTGCAGAGTCTTGAAGTGCGATATATCCAGGGGGAACAGGGATGCTGTTGACTTAAAACCTGAGAATATCTCACAGATCTTCAGTCATCGACTCCAGATTTATGTGCAAGTGTTTCCATATTAGGTGTACATGCACTTAAACAATTGCCTTATAATATAAGGTTCCAAAAGATGTAACTTCATAATGCATCCTGATCAGCCTGATTGAGTAAAAGAAGTCAAATAATCTATGACTTTAAAAAGGTAATTGTTTATTGATGAGCCAATAATACATCCTCTTATGATGAAAGCAAATTGTAGGCCTACTCTGACATCATACAAATGATGCTATTACTCCTACTTTCCAAAATCCACAGTAGGAGTTTGATATTTTATATGCTAAAATGTCTTGATTTTGTCTGGTTTGTAAAAATACAAGTTTTATTTCAAAATAAAAGTCCACACAGTAGGATGTCTTTGAGCAAAATAGTGAAACTGAGGTATAAACAATGCAGAAATTGACAGGACGCACCCAGATGCTTAGTTTTGATCATTGATGGTGGGAAAAGTGGCAAGTAACCCACATCCCTAGGAAATATATTGTCTTATATTTTTCAATAATATTATGTATATTTCACCTACATATGTGCAAATTGACATGTAGAAATATATTGACATATATGAAAATATATTGGCATTTAAATGTTTAAAAATGGCACAGTTAAATGTATTTAGCACATTTTAAAACATCACATACATTGCACATATATTTTTAATATGAGCAAATATATGTACATATGTTTTTCTTCCATATGGGAGGAGAGGTATATCAGTGGTAAAGTTTTAAATGTTTATTTTTCAGATTTTCTCAGTGTTGTCTCCAGTTACAGGAATGAACTGACCTCATAGTTATGTAAGTCATTAAGACAATCTAGAATTCACCAAATATATTAGGGACGCACCCATTCTATTTTTTTATGGCTGATAAATATTCTGATTTCTTTATGGCCAAATTGGCCACTTTTTGTGTGACACTGTGGGATAAATAAACAAACACACTAAAAACACACTAGCACATTTCCAGCACTTTGTATTAACCAAAGTCTCAATATAAACAACACTATTCACAGGCAGAACTGCCATTTTTATTCTTCAATAAAAAAAAATCTGTCAACTATGATATTAAATAAAGTGCTCTACAAGAAGTGAGAGGCAACTGGCTATTTAGCACATTGAGTCATCCATAATTATGTTATTACGTTAGTATAGGTGAAACAACAATATTCAAATACAGTGCAAGTGCACCTACCTGCTTCACATCATTTACCTTACAAAATTGCAACCTAGATTGGCCAAAACCAGAATAATAAATTAGCTTATTAGCTAGACTATATGTGAGGAGCAAAACTCTGATCTTAGCTGATTTCCATAAAAAACATATATTAAATCTGTACTCTTTCCATAGTAGGAGCCTTACTGCAACAAAATACAGCACACCATGAGCGCTAGGTGGTATAACTAAATTGACTTAACAAGGCACAATTGAATTTGTCGAAAACTATTAAGGCAATTGCAACTCTGGGGCCTCTGGCCATTTCCATTAAGTCTCACAAGTAGAATAGACAAGATTATTCTAGCTATCATTTTCAAGTGGTGCTGGGGGGGCCATGGTGTTTGTGAGCAAATGACTGTACTGTACATGTATGTAAATTGTGATTCTGAGTATAATAACTGTAAATATTGGTGTAAATTTTGTTAATTTACTGTGAAGAGTATATACTGTATGACTGTATACAAACGGGTGTATTCTTGTATCCTTAAGTATGATGTACATTATAAACTTAGAATATCTATTTTGTACATGTCTCCGTACCAGTGTACATGTTGTATGTGACGCTTGTGACTGATGTGTCAAAAAAGTGTGTGTTGAAAAATGCAGGGTGTTTTTTTTCTTTAGTTTTTTGTTGTTGTTGTTGTTTTGTTTTTTTTAAGTGTGATGTTGTGAGACCTGATGTTTTCATTGGTTCTTCCCAGTTAAAGGGCCTCAGGACCGTGAACTGTCTGTGCTACTGTCTGTCCTCTGGACCTCTTCACCTTAGTTCCCTTAAAACGACTTAGGTTTTTGTTGTAAACGTTGGTTTTGATAATCAGTGTAGCTGTCAACATATCATTTAATGCCGACTAGACCTTCTGTACTTTACTCAGTGTGGTTAATCTGCAATATTATTGTTTTTTGCTGCTGTCAGATTTTGTGAAAATGTCAAAAATTCATGCACTTCTTAGTTCAGTGTGTTGGTTGTCATTAGAGCAGAAAGATGATAGAATAATTTAGCTAAAGCAAACCCATTCTTTATGTCTCCAAATATAATGACACAAGATAACAATCAAAAATGAAATAGTAAAGCACTCTGGCAGTGCACTTTTTATCATTAGGAATGTTTATTGTGAATGTAAATGCATTTTGATCCCCTTAAAGTGCTGTAATATTATTTGACTTATTTAATGTGAAACACAGCCATGCCTTTTCATTAAATGTTTATGCTTTTATCTTAAAAAAAATGATGTAAAGTCTACACATTTGTGCTGTACTAGATTTAGGTGCAAAAAAGCAATATTTCTGCAGGCACTTGAGCTAAATGTGGGTAGATGAACTGTGAGACAGATCAAGTGTGAGGTAATATCAGAGTCATGGAGCCTGTTGGGACCAGCACTGGTGGCATAGCTCTTTATCACGAAATAGAACACTGTTGTCGTGCAGTGTATTTTAGGCCTTTCAACTTGATATGACCCCACACCAAACCCTCTTCGTTAGGGTGCGAGCACATTCATATACTAGCCAAACTTGCTCTCTTACTCTTAGCTGTACCGAGGACTCTTCTGATGTCAGTGTCATTGATATTGTACAGTATTTCTGACACACAGAAACTATATGACTACTGTATATTGACCATCACAAAAGTCAACAATAAAGAGTTGATTCTCAGCCCTGTAGTTCTGTCTCATTCTGTCTGTATTAGTGGAAAGACAGCAATGTGTGTTCACCAACAGCTAGAAAGCACCAGCAGGGGTAAAATGTACATGGATATTTTATATAGTTAAACCAATTTAGACAAAATATGCTTCTGTTCATTTCTGAGTGAAAATAAGTTAACACATCCCCTACGGAGAGCATATTTCTGCACATTTTAATGCACAGCTACTATGTATTTTGCTGAATGTAACATAATGAAAAAAAATATATAAAATGTGGCCTGTGCAGAAATTATGACACATTTTATACAATGTTTTTTCAATTTTTACAATGTTTAACTAATAAATAAAGTAGAAATTTGCAGAAAAATCCTATACTTAAGTGTGTTCTCTGTAAAGAATGTGGTAACTTATTTTTACTTGGAAAATCAACAAAATCAAGAATTTAAACAAGGGAGTTCAATTTTTGACATACGTATGTAAATACATAAAATACAGAAATATCATTACCAAAAAAGTAGGCTGTGCCAAACATGGCTACAAAGTAAAAGATGGAATATTAACCATATAAAATATACTTTATTTTATTTATATGATATCTAGAGTAAATTTCTGATGAATCTGTGCATAAAACAACCTGTTTTAATTTATATGGGTAGAGTTTATAGACTTGTTTACCTTGGGAGCCTTCGTTGGGCCCATATCCTACTTTTTTTTGTACTTTTCTCGCTGATATCCACATCCTATATTTGTGTGGCTTTATGAACCAAAACCATAATTTAAAAGTTAGAATTTACAAGTTATTTATACAGAGCCCTTAGAATCCCTGCTTTTGTTACAGTCTTCTAAAACCGACATAGGTAAAAAAAAGCTCTTTTCTGATTGGCTGCCCTGTATTGTGCCTCATTCAAAAAGCAGTTCACACCGAAACACTCTTTATAACTTCAGAGTAAATGGGTGGGGCTAAACTAATGTATGCTAAATAGGTACATGTATGTAAAATTTCTTTTCATGACATCGTAAAACAATGGAGTCAAGGAACATCATAAAAACAACGAATTAAAACTAACCCTGCCATGTGGAGGCTGTACTTTAGCCTGGCTAGCTCTCATTGTAAGCTCTTTATATGCTTCAAAATGGTGCTACATTACAGACACCAAGAGGGTGATTCAAATAATCTGGGAGAAAACTCTGTGACGTATACACACTACTTAGTAACTGAGTAAAGATCTCTTATGATGAAAAGTTATTTTTATGCTTTCAAAAACAGTTTTTAGGGTGAATCTTGAGAAATGTCTGTCAAACTGCTGTTAAAACTCATAGCTGAGGTTGCTATGGGAATGAGATGACCAAAAGCACATTCTGCTTAAATCTGTTAAGTTATATAAAAGGTCCATGTTACATTTTACCCAGTGTTAGATTGTTACCTGCTCTCCCCTGCTTGCAAAGTGCTTTCCAACTGTTAGTGAACACACACTGCTATCTTTACATTGATATACACCTCACCTGTGCTCTACAGAACTGAACACACATTCACTCTCCACCAGACAAACACACACACACACACACATTTGCAAAGTTAAACAGTCTAGTGAAAAGCCGTGGACGAGAGGCTGAGTCACTGTGTTGAGTGGTGCTTCTTTTCAGGCCCGATGAAAGCAAACACAACAAAGTGAGAGTGAAAGAGATGACACTCGCATGACATCCAGTGCGCTTACAAACAGAAAAAACATGACTTCTTTTTGTTGCACATTTCTGCAGTAATTTACTTCTGACACTATGCAAAAGTTTGAGCACCCTGATCAAATGTCACGTTTTGTTGATTTTCGAAGTGAAAATAAATGAACACATTCTCTACAAAGAAGACACTTAAACATGGCATTTTCTGCTAATTTGTGTTGTATTCATATCTGACTCTACCTAGAACCTATAAGAATAAAGTCTTCCCAGTCCTATGCGAATAAGATGGGAATTTAGATACATTTAGCGTAACAAGGTCTTAACAAAGTGTTTGTGCATTACTGCAACTGGTAACGTAGTAGTGCTTTTCACATAACAGACCTCCATGTCCATACTAATACAGATCATGATGAATAAGAGTTCGTATATAAGGAATAAACCTTTTGAAAAACAAGACCTGTGTGTTTCTAAATAACTAATTGCCCATTTCCAACATTTTTCATTTATTCCCTTGAGGTCCATTTGACATTTGTGTTGATTCATGTACCAAAAACTGTTCTAATTCATTTTTACATGACCATTTTTCAACCTTTCTTTGTTCCTTAGATTTAAACAGGCTGCTTTTTTACTTTGCCTTTAAGTTTGACATGAGCTCTGTTCTGATTTAACTGTATATATGTAAATGAGTTGTTTTTCATGTGAATTCAAATCAAGCTGATTTTGCAGCTTAGTTTCCATATATGGACTGTATGGACTGGAGAGTAAATGGTAAGTTTTATAACTTCTGATGATTAAATATTACTTCAAACTCTTGTATTTAAAAAAAAATCACATTACTGTGGACTGAATTAGGTGTGAAAATGCATAGCTCAAAATGCCTGTCCTGCACCGTCTGGCTAAACCTTTAGCCCTTAGATCATTCGCAACACTTCCTATGCCTAAAGTGAGTATCTGTCCAGCCAAGCGTGTGAGGCAAAAGACCATTCGCTGACAGGAAGTCAGGCAGAAGGCCAAGTGGAATTGACAACACTGGCTGGCTCGGAGGCAATCCTCTCAGCTGACTGGAAACAATTAATGCCTCCAGATCGATCAAGAGGTCTCTAAGGAATCAGATGAAGCTGACATGAAAAAAATATGGGTTTATGTGGGTCAGAGTGTGTGCGTGTTCTTGCTTTAAAGTAATACTGTAAGTGAAAGAAACATAAAGAAACTGTCTTTAGTTTGCTGCCACCTCAATGTTACTCCTATATCTCTACATCTACTGGAGCTGAATGTACAGATTTGAGTGAATAAAGGGCTGTGAAAGCCCCACTCCACCCAAGCTACATGGTTTAGCTTTCTCAACACTTTGCACATGCCTTTTAGGACCATCGGACTAATTGAATAAAATTGCTGTAGGGATGCCTGATCGGGGTAGATTTCCCCTGTAAATGGACACATTTGACGTTTTTTCAATGCATGTTTGGTGGCCATTACTGTCACATGGGGTAATTTAGCCCTGGACAGCTAGCACGCAACCCAGCATTAGTGGGGCTCACTATCTCGGCTCTGGCACAAATTACCTAGTGTGAATCTGGAGGAGCCAAGTGGCACTCACCCTGCAGAAGCCGGCATTAGCAGCTGCTGTTGACAAGAGGACATCAGTGGCAATTTGAGCTGTTGAAGGCTGACTTTCCTCTACAGTGCAAAAAGCTTGCTGATTTAGTAAAGATTAGAGGAATAGCTTCTCAGGTAGGCTAACACTTCCCATATTAGCTTCTCTCACAAAAGTGAAAAGCTAACATGTCCTTGTAAAGATATTTTAATTCTTGAAGGAATCTGTTGCTTCCATTTGCTGCACTGTCTGACCCCCCTTACTCTGCCTGTCCAGAATACTGATCGCCTGTTCCTCATCACCATTCACACCACTAGCCCCTACAATTACACCAAAACGTTCCACCTGTCTGTGAAGTCTTGCCATTACTGAGCCTTCTATGACAATAACCCTTGCTCCTGGCTCTCCATGCTTTCTGCAGTTCTGGTTCATCATTTGTCTGTCCATTTCACTTTGTTGCTGGATTCCATTAAACTCTGTGTCCTACCTAACCTGTTTCTCTGTGTGACAGAAGACTTTGCCACAAAACATCAAGCCCAACAGCAATCCCACATTCTGAGGCTACAGCAAGTTTAGATACTGAGGTACTTTTAGCCACAGCAGTAAAAGATACCGCAAAACCAGGACCAGATTCTGCATCAATGGGAACTTCTCTCGTAACATCTTTCGCAACAGTGACTGCTGTCAGAACGACCTTTCTAATCACCCCACCTCAATGTTGGGTTGCCAGGAAAAGCAAGCTTGCACTTCCTGTGCTCAACGAAGGCCTGCCATGGTTTCCTCCCCTAGTGCTCCCTGTACTTCACTTCATCATGTTTTTTCAGGTCAGTGTTCAACAACAGAGCAGTGTAACAAGAGACAGGAAAAAACATTGGCTAAGAGAAGACTCCTACTGAGTACCCTCCAGACATGTCTGTGAGCAGTGGGTGCAGTGTTCTTCTGGTTTACAGAAGAGGTCTGCAGGAGGAGATCCAAAATAAGCTGGCCAGTAGAGATGACTGCATACTGTTTCAGCATTGATCAACTCCACCCTGGCCCACTCTCAAATGGTTTGTGGTAAACTCTTTCTAGAAGTCCAAAAAAAACACTGACCATAAACACCAACAAAGGAACTGATTTCTGATTGTCTCATTGACATTGATCTCTCCAAGAAAAACATTTTTTCCTGGTTACCTTAATGTCTCTGCACAGTTGTTCTGCACCCCTGGTCTATCATGAGCTCCCACACAATAGAGGCAATCTTTGTCCCAGCAGTGCTTCAAGACCTCGCAGAGGTATTCAGCAAAACCAGGGTTAAAGTATCATCACCAAGTGGATAGATTCTCTGGGCCTTCTGTCTAATGATGATGGCCAGGCTCCCTACCACATTCCAGGGACTTTTGGAACAAGTGCTTTATGGATACAGGCTGTCAGAAGATGTTGTCAGTGGCCACGGTATGCAGTCCACATCCCAGGTCCATCTGAGTGTCATATCTGGCCACCATACATAAGCTTGGTAGGCCAACTCAGTCAATGTCTGGTATAAGATTCTCCCTAGAGGAGAGTATGTATACAGCTCACTTGCCTTGGTGTGACTCCAGTGCATGCCTGGATATCAGCTTCCCCTGTTCCTCTGGAATCCAGTCCCTTGGGATAACTGATTCCACTGTAGCAAAGTGAACTGAAACTTGGTGTATTGTCATCGGCAGTGACCATCAACAGAGACAATCACTGTTGAAAAGCACTGGAATACCAACCAGGGAAAAGAGCCTTGGAGAAGGTCACCTTTTCCTCGCCAAACTTGTTTAACACATATTGATGAATTAACCAGGTCACATGCAAGCACTGGGTACCCCCAAAGTACTGTGGGCCTCAGTGTTTTATGTATCTCTCATTAGATCATAGGTTTCGGCCCACTGCAGGAGACAATAAATGTAGGGAAATGTTAATTTACTCTCACCCTGGACAGTCGGCCAGCTTGTGCTGTCTCCTGTACCTGGTTGACTGAGAGAGATCAGCCCAAAGAATGATGCTGGATACCTGCAGGGGACAACCTGGACCAGAGGAAGAAACCCACTGTCACCATCAAGACTGACCTCCAGAATCCCAGAATAGTGCAAAAGGAGCTGTGTTTTTGGGGGTTATTGCCTCTCGTTGCAGTACTCAGCTCCATCCACCTCTGGATACTTATTACTCATCCATTCCTTAACTACATTGCTGGCAAAAAAACATAAATAGACCAGACCGTTCTTCCTACCAATGCAAAGGCTTGCAATAGGAGGCTTCTTTGAGGATTATCCATGTTCCTAGTTCTATGTGTCTCTGTCTTCATTCTTATCCCCAAAAGGATCCCTCCAATCAAGCAGAGGCACCAATGATTCCATTTGTTTGATCAGTTGGTTTTAGTTTTCAAACAGCTGATTAGTGACATTACGAGTACTCTTGCTTGGTTGGAATGAAAACTTGCAGCCATACATTTGCAGGCAAGATTATCAAAACCTGTTTTAGTTCAACATGTGTCATTTTCCTTTGACCTTTTCATGTTCAGGTTCTGTTTTGTTTTGTACCTGCTTTCCATTAAACTCTTTGCACACTTGTGTCTTATCTACCTTTTTATTTTTTCCTTGATTTCTGTGCTGTTGTGATGAGGTTTTTTATTCACTGTTTTCACAGTTCTCTTTTTCGAGAACTCCCGCTTTTGTCTGTTCCAAAGGCTACATATCCGTTATCAGTGGTGCAAACTGTGACTTTGATTTTCCTCAGTTGCACAAACATATGGGTTTTGGGAAGAGTGCAGGAACTGAGAGACAGTCTTGACTTGAGAGAGACAGTCTTGGCTCATGACCGTGTTTCTGTTTTGCAGTGGAGGTGCGTCATGCCTGAACTCTCACATTCTCCCCTGTGTTCTCTTTGAACAGTATCCTTCTCATTTATATCCTGTAAAAACACCTCGCTTCCATCGTGCTCCTATGATACACAGAGACGCTATCAGACACACTCACACATACACATCCTTTCTCTCCCTCACTCACACTCAAAGTACTATGAAGCACAACTGCACACATCCTCTTTCTCACATACGCTCTCGCAGTCACAGCTGGGACTGACATCCTGACAGGCTAATTAAAGAAGAGGATGCGCTGGTTTCCAGGTTCCTCTGTAGATGTTTACTTGGCTGAGAGGCCAGTGACGAGAAGCTGTTTCCCCTTTTCCCACCACTGGAGCACCTGATTTAGTAACAAACTCTCTGCACTAGATACCCTTTCTCATCTTGCCAGCTTTCACAACAGTAAATGCTGCTAACAAATATCTTTTTGTTTCCTTTTCTATTACAGTAATACCCAGTGGTGAACCACTATTAGAGCTAGGCCTTAGTTCGGGTCATACATTTCAAAAACAAGGAAACATAAAAACACCTGGACGTTAAAGCTAATTTCCAGCGGTGAACCATGACTGTTAGAGCAAGGCCATTGGGACGTACATGTCAAAACCCAGTCAAAACATAAGGAAAACACCCACCTCAGTGATAATGCTAATGTCTGCTAGCATCCATATAGGAATCCGGTATTTTGTCAGCAAATAACAGCATGAATGTTTTCTGATGTCTTAAGTTAGGTTCTTATTTGAATTATCTGTTCCACTTCAAACAATGCAGCAGTGTTCAAGGTGGAACAGAAAATTGGTTGGCACTAGAATGTAACTGCTGCACTGTTTAAGGTGGGATTTGAAAATTCGAAATCCATCAATTTGGCTGCCACTTGTATTCAACTGGTGATGTCTAGAATATCCAGAAAGCCTAGAGTGATGTTTTTTCTCATGAAATTGGTCCTACCTATTGGAAAATAAAACATAATTGATTCCTCTGTCAGTTTATCATAATGTCACGTTAGGACTTTTCTTCAGCTCGTGTAGGCCTGACCAATAAAAGAACTTGCTGTGCTATATCTACCCAGATAACACGGAGAAAAACAAATCCTTCTTGGCCAATTTTCCACTCTGCTTTTAAGGAATTTAACACTTTTGTTTTCATCCTATACTTATTATACAATAAACCAAGTATAGTACTGCAATACTTGCAGAGTTTGAATACAAGCAAAATTTTATTGAATAAAAATTAATTTAAAAATTACAGGCCTGCATTTTTAGTCCCCAGAAATCATTAGGCCTTCTCTGAAGGCCTAGAAGATCTTAGATTCCCCCACTGCTATGTTCTGCTAGTAACCATATGAGATTTTAGTAGAATGTTAGCGCTTAGCTAACAGCGATTCACATGAACTTTTTTGGCCATTTAAGATTAAACACAGACATTTGTAGCTTGTAAAATACATTCTATGGATTATTTGAATTGCATAAAAGACATATTAACATATTTCACTTTAAATGTAGCAGTTTTACAGCGACTTCATGTAATAAGCCTCTGCTGCTCTTTTCCATTTCTAACAACTGACTGAAATAATGCATTGGACAGGCACTTATTCAGTAGTCATGCAGGCAGTGAGGTATCAAGGACTTCTAGAAGGCATAGAGTGACTTTTTTTCTCACACATCACATACTGTGTTCTCTGATGCCTAATGTTGGAAAAGTAATCCGAAATGCCTGGCGATCCTTTACACACAATGTTATCACACCCCCAATACTTCAAGTAGGGTCACTCAGTGATGAGAACTGCTGTCATAAACCTTCTAATAGCAAGAGGAAACATGTTTTTTCAGTTGGATTTAGGATGAATGTGGTGGAAAAAATAGTAACAATGCTGTGTTACATAACACATTATACAACAAGTGCAATAGTAGAACAAAGGCTCTACTTGCAGCACCTGTTTTCATTTCAGATTATAGAGGCCGATGGCTTAGACAAAAGGCTGCTGATTTTTGGTTATTTAGAATTGTATGCCAGTGTGCTTTAACAATATTTGTCTATGAATTTAAAAAAGTCTATATATGCTAACTCTGCTCTGTTTGATTGAATGGAAACATGTGGCATAATGAAGTTAAGGTAATACAACAGTTAATTTTTTCAAGGGGAGAGAGAGAGAGACAGAAAGAGACTGAGATATAATGAGGATATTCTGGGGCAGGTAGAACAGACAGAGGACAGAGGAATACAGACACTGCTTTTGTTTTTTCCTGTTGGCGGTAGAGAGTGGTGCGTGACTTTTCCTCTGTAAGATAGCTGGAAAGAAGAGAGAGGTGACCACAGGGCCATTGTTTTCTCCTGGCCCAAGGGAGCAATGCTCTAAGGGTGTGTTGATCCGGGAAAGCGAGGCCACTGCCAAGAACGTGCACTGACCGCCTTACACTGCCTGCATCCTCACACCTCTAACATCCAGCATCCTTTCACACCCAAAACGCCTGGAACGCCTGAAATTTCACACATTAATCAGCTAAATATAACACACAGCTTTGAGTTGACTGAAATGAACACTGAGCATTACTTCCTATTGTATGATTGCATATCTAGGGTAAATATATCATTATTTCAACGGACGCTCATGACTTCTCACTGAAATGTTTCTTGGACATCTCACTTCATGTGTAAATGTGTTTTACTATAAGCTTGAACTGGTTTACAGAGAATAGTTGGACTCATTTAGAGCTGCTCTTTCATAAGGTTGAATTCCACTGATTTTACATTTCTACAAAATTTATTCAT
The DNA here is from genome assembly GCF_904425465.1 of Colossoma macropomum. Classification (NCBI taxonomy): domain Eukaryota; kingdom Metazoa; phylum Chordata; class Actinopteri; order Characiformes; family Serrasalmidae; genus Colossoma; species Colossoma macropomum. The sequence continues at coordinate 33,878,399 of NW_023494793.1, read as the reverse complement.
TGGGATGTAAGAAAAGTCATTCCGAGTGGTTTGATGTGGTATGTTTTATTTAGAGAAACTGACTGACTCTGATATCTTTACAGTGGTGCTGATAGGAATCAGTGATTGTGATGTCTACAAATATATCCAAAACCACCCAAAACTGTTCAAAATCACCAGTGAACCTACATGTGTCTTCTGAGATTTTTTTGTATGTTAATGGTAAAATGGTGGAGATTTTAGAGGCATTAAACTCTTCAGATGTCTGGTTCCTATCATCACCACAGTTCAGCAATTCTGACTCAGAACGTTTCTCTAAAACAGAGTATCTCACAGCATCTTAACAACGTAATTATGCAGGAATTAAAAAAAAAATCTGTGGAATTCCACTTTATTTTACGTAATTAAAATTAAAATGTATATATGAATTATAGTATGTATATATAGTATGAGTGCAATATATATATATATATATATATATATATAATATATATATATATTATATATACATATATATATATATATATATATATACACATATATACTTAGAATATATATATATATATATATATATATATATATATATATATATATATGTAATATTCTAAGTACATATGTATATTATATACATTATATATATTGCACTCATTGCTAGGTATGACACTATGTGGCCAATTATCTACATCAACAATCCAATTACCTACCGGTAATTACAAAATTCAAGACTGGATTTGGAGATTTTGAGATTTAAAAAATCTTAAAGCTTAAAATTGTTATGTTTCATCAAGTCATCACACCTTTTCTTGCTTTGACAAAAAGTCCCCTGAAATAACCATAAAACAGTTCCACATGGATATGTAGTGCAAGAGAGAATGAATTTTAGACATCATTACAGCATTTCATTATGGCCCTCAGGCCACTGGCTGTGTCATATTCCGAATTCAAACTGCACATTACAAGAGTTGAAAGCTGCAGAACAAAGTCTGCACCAATTATCCCTCCATCAGCCACTTCCCACAATGCACTAGGCTTTTAAACAGACCAATTAAAATCTGCTGCTTTACCAGCTTGCAAGCCACCAGCACATCCATGGACTTCACACGAATTTGTAATAGGAACTACTAAAGCTTCATTTTAGATGTAAGGAATGTAGCTACACAACAGGGGAAGTAATCTTTTCTGTTCTCTATTTGTCTGCATTTGATTTGTTGTTATGGCAAAATGTTCTTCCTCAAAGTCTTTGAATGGTCTCAGAGCAAATTAAATATACACAGGCAGCTTACACAGGTCTCAGCTTCTGACACTTTTCATTTATTTACTAAACTAGGACAAAAATGTTTAATGAAACTGGTTTTAGTGGGTTTACTGGTTTTTGTCTATTAATTGCCAGGACATTAAAACCGTTTCAACTATTCATTCTGTTAATTTTATTTCATTTCATTCCTTATGTGCTCTGGAATTGTTTATTTTTATGGAAAATTTGCGTCTTTTATGCGTGAAAAATGTGCTGTTGGTTTGTTGTGCGGTTTGTTGGTTGAATAAAGATTGATTGATTACTTAAAGCTACACTATGTAAGTTTTGGGGATTTGGAAAGTGCAATCGCACACAACATGTGGAAGAATAAAGCAATGAGCCACAAGAGGTCATGGTTTACTGCGATTTTATCAAGGGAACTCCCTTCCCATGATAAAATCGCAGTAACACACAGCCTTATTGCTTCTATAAAACAGCGTCCAACATAAAATATGATAGAATACATGACTTTTCAGAAAAGAATTTAAGTTATTATTAATAATAATTGACATAAGTATTCCGCCAAGAAATGTAGTTCATTTAGAGTATGGTATTGTTGCCAAGCAACCATGGACCGCTGAATGAGGAGAACATTCGGTCGCCCATCACTGTACGTATTCATTTCATGAATTTTTTAGGATTTTGTCGTATAAGAAGGAACATATGATAAGACAGCACTGTTTAATGCAAAAACTTCTCCTTTATAAGTACTTTTTTGGTCACCAGATTACCACCGCGAGTCTTATTAAGCACCAATCCAGCAGCGCCCCTGTTCTTACGCTGGGGCTGAATCACAAAGGGCTCCCTGCTCCCTAAATAGTGGTCTACGTAGGAATTGAAATACTGAATCCTGCACCCCAATGGTGCAAAATACAGCTAATAAATACTCATTTGGGCCACATCTATACTCGATTACTGGTGCACTATTTGGCTGTAGGGGCTAGAATTTCTAAACTTTCATAGTTAGCACACTATTTAGGGAGTACAGAGCCTGGGACATTCAGCCTGGGTTTGACATGGCTTCTGATTGAAACATGAACATTTGAAGCGTGTAAGTCATTCAAGTGACATTTTTTAGACTTTTATACTGCCATTTTACAGTTAATCAGACCTTAAGTACTTTAATTCAAGCCTGTGATATTAATGATGGAGTTGTTTAGCCTGTTAGCTAGCTGACCAGCCTAGTTCTAGTTAAGAACAAAAGTGACCACTTCATCCATATACTCAGTGGTCCATGTGTATATTATAATATTTATAATATTTTATAATGTCCGAGACAAAGCAAAAAGAGAGAGTTTGATGCTACTTTTGCTGTCGATCCTGTCTATGTTAATAGCGTTACTCTTGGTGTAGTGATGGCAGCCAAATTAGCTTTGCAGTGCTGAAGCATAGAGGGTTCCTGCTCATATCTGCTAAAGTGCACAGTCTGTGGCTATAAGCATAATTGGAAACCCTTGTGGATTTGTCATAGTCAAAAGTATGTGGACACCTAAATATCACACTGATGAGCTTGTTGGACATCCCTTTCCAAAACCATGGGCATTAACATGGAATTGCCCCCACCCCTTTTTGGCTATAGCCGCCTCCACTCTTCTGGGAAGGCTTTCCACAACATCTTAGAGTGTTTCTGTGGGAATCTGTGCCAATTCAGTCAAAGAGCTTTTGTGAGGTCAGGCACTGATGTTGGACGAGAAGGCCTGGCTCACAATCAACGTTCCAATTCATCCCAAAGCTTCGATGGGGTTGAGGTCAGGGCTCTGTGCAGGCCACTGGAATTCTTTCACACCAAACTCATCAAACCATGTGTTTATGGACCTTGCTTTGTGCGCGGGGCACAGTCCTGCTGGAACAGGAAAGGGCTTTCCCCAAATTGTTCTCACAAAGTTGGAAGCACATAATTGTCTGAAATGTCTTTGTATTCTGTATCCTTTACATTATTCTTCACTTGAACTAAAAGGCTGAGCTGTAACCCTGAAAAACAACCCCAGACCGTTATCACTCCTCCATCAAACTTTACTGTTGGCCGTGCACGTATAACTCAACAACTGTGAAAAAACTGTATTTTATACTGCAAAATTGAGGGGGTTAACAACAATGGATTCGCTGCCTCATCATGCCGTGACATTACAGTCTGTCACTGATTTTCTCAAACTCAAAAAGCTGCCAAAGATAAAGATTGTGTCTGTATAATTGACCTAACCGTGCTCTGCCACAAATGTGTTCTTTCACAGCAACTGTTGCTAGGTTGGTCAAGCTTTATAGAACATCGAAACTAATGAGACATTAGGCACTATTTTTGTTTGAATGGCCAAATTGTGCTCTGTTTCTTTCAAATTATATTTTTTTTGATAAAGTCCTATGCAAATGTGTTTGTTTTGTTGATTTTCTTAGTGAAAATAAGTTAACATCCTTTACAGATTTTAACACACATTTTAATGCACAGTTAATGTGGATGGCACAAATGTTCTGGTACATTTTATGAATATCAATAAAACATCTTATGTTTTGTTTTCAATATGTTAAACAATTTGCAGAAAAATGCCATATTTAAGTTTGTTCATTGTAGAGTATGTGTTCATTTATTTTTACTTACAAAATCAACAAAGTATTTAATTTCACCAAACTTTTGCATATGACTATATATATTAAAGGTCACACTGTTAGGATAGATGTAGTTGTCAACATGTTGGCATCATCATTGTTAGCTACCACAACAGCTCAATATGGCACAACAAAAGATTGTTCAGTTTCTTAGTAGGCTGAATGGAAATTTTAGCATGTATAGCTCAGCTGTATATTTAGGTAGTAATTATATAGTAATTATATATATATACTATATTTATAATATATATATATATATATATATAAATCTATTATATACTGTTAACATACACATCAACTGCATAAGCCTATTATGATGTACAAATGACTTAATTAAATGCTTTCTCCTACAGTGCTTTGTGCAGTGACCGTTTTCTTTTACTGCATAAACATTTCACATATGGAGCAGTTGAGTGATGAATGTCATACAGAAAATGACATTTAAACAGAGCCTGTGTACTGTGTACGTACATGTGTGCGTACATGTATGTGTTTCTTGTGTTTCTTGTGTGTGCCTGTGTGCCGTATGTATGTGTGCATAAGCGCTACTGCACTTTAACTGTGTTGCCATGGAACTTCTCATGGCTGTGTGGATGGAGGCTAGATTGGAGTGCCCACTGATTAAATGATTAAAACAGCTCCATCCTCTGCCTCATTGATTTTAAAATTGCAGGGACTTTTCTCTCTCCCCTAACACAAGTAATTCCTGGAAAAGCACAAAGCAGCTTCCCACACATAGCACACAGATTGAGGAGCAGTCTACCTGCACCATCCACTGAACCTCTCACCATGACCATAAACTCCTCAGGTCAGCAGGATCAAAGACATCATGTAGCATGTAAAGCTGCGCAGCCGTGATTAATATTAATGCTGCTGAACTGTACTGATGAAAGTGGATGACTGAAATGCATAATAACAGCCCTTCAGTTTTGTATCCTTCCATATGTATCATAATTGAGTCCAATTAGAGTGCATTTAACAGCTGATGTATGTCAAGCACTTGTATGCAGAGCAAAAGTCAATCTTGCTAATGGTTCTCTGTTCATCTTTAAAGACAATAGTACAACTCCCAACAAAGAATGCATCAAATAGGATTGAGATCCTGTTCATTTGGCACCACAGCAATGTACCAAAACATTCTGACCACCTGTCTAATTTGCTCCACAAGCCACCAAAACAGCTCAGACCTGCCGAGGAACAGATTCTACAAGACCTCTGAAGGTGCCCTGAGGTAGCTGGCACCAAGATGTTAGCAGAAGATCCTTTCTATAAGCCACAGCAGACAGGACTTCTTGTTCCAGCATCCCACAGATGCTTGATCGGATTGAGATGTAGGGAATTTAGAGGCCAGGGGAACACCTTGAGCTCTTCATCATGTTCCTCAGACCATTCCAAACAATGTGTGTAGTGTGGTGGCACGATTTATCCTGCTGAAAAAGGCCACTGCCATCAGCAATACCATTGCCATGAAGGGGTGTACCTGGTCAGCAACAATGTTTAGGTAGGTGGCACGTGTTGTGTTGACATCCACATGAATGCCGAGGCCCAGAGTTTCCCAGTAGAACACTGCCCAGAGCATCACATTCCCTACACTGGCTTGACTTCCTCCCACAGTGCATCCTGGTGACATCAATTCCCCAGCACACGGCACACACGTATCCAGCCGTCCACATGATGTAAAAGAAAATGGGACTCATCGGACCAGGTGGCCTTCTTCCATTACTCCAAGGTCCAGTTCCAACCCTCGCATGCCTTGTAGCTACTTTTGACAGTGGACAAGGGTTAGCATGGGTGCCCTCACCAGCTATGACACCCCATATGATGCACTGTGTGTTGTTTCTTCCATAAGCATCATTAAAAATTTCTGTGACTCGTGTCAAAGTAGCCCGTCTGTGGATTCAGACCAAACAGAAAATCATTCATTGACCTTATGCAACAATGAGCCTTGGGCGCTCAACATGCTGTTGCCCAACACACCACAAGCCATGCTGTTTCAGACTGGGCTCTGACCCAGTTGTCTGGCCATAACAATTTGACCCTTGTCAAAGCCACTCAGGTCTTCACACCTGCCCATTTGTACCACATCCAACACGTCAACTACAAGTACTGAAGATTTGCTTACCATCTAATATATCCCAGACCTTGACATGTGCCATTGTTACGAGTTATTCAGCGTTATTAGCTTCATCTGTGGTCATAATGTTTAGGCTCACTGGTATATGTTAAAATGACATGTTATTCAGTGATTTGTTATTTCAAGTGCAAATCAAAATGAATTCTGGACCAAGAGAACTGGTCCGAAATTACATGAAATGAAATCCTGGATTATCAGTGTACCTTTTTTTTTTACTCATCATATTAATTTACCATTTTGGTTTTGCAATAACAGCGACGAGTAACATTCAACAACAGACTAAATTGAAGTTGTGCGGGCAAATGCAAATCAGAATGAAAACCTGCACTGTTTTTGATATAATCTAAAAAGAGGACAGCAGTTTGCAATCTATGTTTATATAACAGAACAGACTAGGCTAGTGGTGCAGGTATTACCTAGCAATGCCTGCCAACAGGGTTACCTGGGAACAACTGAACTCATTAACTCTCTCCCTGTGGTACAACATGATGATGGTAAAGAGGAGAACGAGGTTGGCATATGTATGCAATTCACTGTATATATGTACTGTAAAAAATCTGAGATCACCTTTTCATTTATTTAATTTTTAGTCAAAACAGCCTTAGAGACTCATTTTTCAGTGTAAAAAAGCAGAAAACTTATATTTAACAAAAAATTACACAGAAGACACAACACCTAAGTATATAAGTATTCAGTATTTATTGTGTCCACTCTTTACCCTTATTAAAGCTTTTATTCTTTTCAGGAGTCTTGCTTTCAGTTTTGCAAAGAAATCTGCAGAGATTTTTTTCCACACCTCAAAAGTTTAGTCTTAGAAGTTGGTTGCATTTTCTGCTTCTCACGATCCAAGTTAATCCCAAATTTGGTAATGTTAAGGTCTGGTCAGTCTATTGTTCTGGGAATGCCAACAGCTTCTTTGCTTGATTTGCAACTCTTTTCTCAGTTCCTTTTCTCATTACACATCCTTTCAGTCTCACAGTGTTGAGTTGTCAACCATTTAGGACCCCTGGGTGTCAACAGTTTGTAATCTTGACATAGTTTTTGATAAGCAGTAAGAAAGTAGGCTGCATCACAATAAAGTCTATAAGACGTATGAGTGTTGTCTCTTCCTCATTGGCACACAGTGCATGACATACTGCTGCTGCTGCACCCATATCCACCTAAATGGGGTCATTCTTTGGTGCTTTGCTCGATTTTTGAGTGGTTATGAAGGCCTCCGCACGGATATTTCCGTATTGTCCACAGATTTGTTTTCCACCATTATACCCCATTCTCCTGTTGCACCTGGGCCTTCAGCCAATGTAATTGGCTCATGCATTGTCATGCCAGCAGTCGACGGGCCTTCTCGGCCAAATCTGGCACCCAGGAAAAATAACACACAGTTGGATCTGTACATGACATTTCATAATGCACAGGTACAGGCCCTGAAGAGTCACGTTCTTAACCATAGTTTTATTAGATCTACTGTCAAAACACAGTGTTTTTTTAGCATTACACCATGCAGGCATTGTAACTGTACTGTCCAAATGTTAACCGAACATCTAGATATAGACAATATACTGTTAAGATACTATCTTAAACTACTTTTCTACTCAAACTTCCTAGGATTGCAACATGTCAAGATTACAGTCTGTGGTATTTACTCAAACATGTCATCTGACAGCCAAGCATTCATGAATAGCAGGAGAAATTAAGTTGGTTATGGTCTATAGGAATGCATTGCATCAGAAGAAATCACACTGTGCACATACACTGACATACAGCAGAGTGGCAGTGGGACATAAACACATTATTCAGAATTAGTCTAAGACATGAGGTGCGGAGGGAGGATTAAGGGAGAACAAAGGGAGAATTACATTCATTAATCCAAAGGGATTTCATATCTCTCAGTGGACATTTAGTCTGTATGTAATGCAAAGTATTCCCACTGGCTCTTTTCTGTACTTTGGAGGTAAAAACATGTTGCTCTATCTCATTTGCACCTTATTGATTGCTTTCCTTCAAAGGACAGACAATAAACTCTGGAATTAAGTTCTGAATCGCAGTTGTGCCATGTGTTGCCCGTTGACACGGGTGCTCAGGAATCTTCTTCAGTTTCATTCTGGAGGAAATTTAGTAAGTCAAATTTTAAAGAGTAACTAGAAAGGGAAAGTTCGTGAACGAACTTTAAGTTGGCTTAATAATGCCAGCTACTGTTCCCTTAATGCCACTGATACCTTAAATCCAATGCCTCCTTAAATTCGTTGCTGCCTTAAGTGCACTGCCACTTTGAATTCAGTGCTGCCTTCAATTTACTGCCACCTTTAATTCACAGCCACCTTAAGTTTACTGATACCGTAAATTTATTGAAACCTTTAATTTACTGCCACCTTAAATTTAGTGCTACCTTAAATCTCCTGCCACCCTAAATGCACTTCCACTTTAAATTTACTGCCACCTTAAATTCAGTGCTACCTTAAATCTACTGCCACCTCAAATTGAGTGCTACCTTAAATGTAATGCCACCTTAAATTTACTGATACCTTCAATTCCCTGCCACCTTAAATGTAATGCCATCTTAAATTCAGTGCTACCTTAAATGCAGTTCCACCTTAAATTCAGTGCTGCCTTAAGTGCAGTGCCTCCTTAAATTCAGGGCTACTTAAATGCAGTGCCAACTTAAATCCATTATTTGTGTCATATTGCTGTGCATTAGGCTTTCAAGTCTTGTTGAAACAAAATTTTTTAACCATGGTAAGGCCTATAGGAGAGTTGAACCAGAGGCCTTACCATGGTTAAAAAAAATTGTTTCAACAAGACTTGACTTACAGCCTAATGCACAGCAATATCAGCACAAATAATGGATTTAAGTTTGCACTGCATTTAAGTAGCACTGGCACAACATAGCTCAGTACTAAACTAACTAAACTAACAATGGGCCTCATTCTCCAATATCTTCCTAAGTTTTTTCTTAAATTTGTTCTTGAGAAAGGTCCTAAGAAAAAGTCTACATCAGATTCGTGACATGTTCTTAAACCACAGAATTGTTTGTATCTTTGTGCTCTTGAGTGTGTGTAGATTCTGTACTTACCTATGAGCAAACCCCAGATCCCAAGAAAACACTGGTGAATGTCAGAATCTTTGTGAAAACTGCATAAGCGAGTTTTAAGAATTTCTTTCCTAAGAACGGTTGGTGAATGAGGCACAATATTATGTCACATTTTGCAAGAGTGAGTTACGCAGTTTACACCATGCTAAACAGGTGTCTACAGCTTCCATTAGTTGTTAGCTACATTAGCCTCATCGCCTCAAAAGCCTCAATGCAAAACTAAAGAGGAAAACCTTTGGAAACTAAACATGTCCTAACTGATCGACTACATTTGAGTAAGGTTGATGACTGTGTACACTTGATTTTTGGCCAAACTCTCACTTCAAATAAATGTGAGAAATGCACCCACTACAGTTCCCATAGGTGAAGATATTTTTAAATTATGGTTATTCAACATGAGAAATAGATACAACATGTATGACCTGAAATGCAACATGTACACAGTCTACACTCACTGTATAGCTGCACTGATACAGCAGAGCTCAAAGTAGTGTCATTATAGGGCACAATGTTATCTGCTGCTCACAAAAGACAAAAGTGCCCTTACAGTCACCCAGGACTCTCTGAAAAGGCCATGAAAAGTGGGTCATACTGAAGCAACAAGCATGAGTTGTCGACATTCTGCCTTAAAAATACTGACCATTATCTTCCTCTTCTTTTACAGTGCATAATGTCCCATCATCTTCAATTGCAGTGTCTCTGCATGTGATACGTGTCAGTTCTCAGCACACTACAAAGACACTACAAAAACAAATCAACTTCAAAATTCTTCTCAGTTCTGTCTTAATGTGCCATTCTCAAAAATGATTTCTTCTAAATGAAATTAAAATGATACTGATATGTGATTCATTTACTGGAGTTGTCAAGGGGTCTATAACAGCTGATGCCTCCATGAGGAGAGAGTTCACAATATTAAAATCTTCATGTACATGACTGAGACATAATCAGTTACAAAATCAAACTCTTTCGCAATCATGGAGGCTATTTCTTCTAAAACAGGAGTTACGGTAAGAGAGGATGAGAAGAAGAGAAGCTAGTTTAAAAAAGAGGACCTGACTTTGTTAACACTGTCTGACACTTGGGGATTGTGGACAGAGTCTCATTTCATGATTCCCAATGTGTGGAAGATGAGGAGGGTAAAGGAGAAGAAAAGAGAATGGGGTGGGGGGAAAAAAAGGAAAGATGCCTCGGAGCAGTGTTACCATGACAACTCCTTTGTGGCACATTCATTTTTTTTTTTTTTTTCATTAGAGCCCAGGGGCACAGAGCAGCATGTGTGTGTTTGTGTGTGTAATTGATTAGCATCATAGATAGGCTCAGGCTAAGAGACTAACCTGTAGGCTTTGTCCTGTGGCATTACATGCCTCATTTAGAGAGATTAGCTTTCTCAGTCAGTCATGTCAATATTTATCAGTAGGTAACTCAGCCAATCTCATAAGCAATGTGAATATGCTCCACCCACAAATGCTTTCGTAGCTACTGTTGCATGGTTGGGCAGGCTTGGCAAAACTCCCATTCAAACTGCTAAAACATTTTAGCACAGTTTCGGCACTATATAATGCTGAGTTTCTAGTTTACCAAGCTGGACTATGTTGACAGTTAATCAGATTGGAAATGATGATGAATTTTGCACCATGTTAGCTTTAGCTCAATTACATTAAAAAACTGCATCCAATCTATTCTAACAATGCGGCTTCTCAAATGTATACAAAACAAGCATCATTTGAAATTAATAAGGTGCTCTGAATTTTTGGGTATTTTGACAAAAACTATGCTACAAATTATCTTTAGATTGAATGGTATTTTTGTCCTACAATGCTTATCCAACCTAGCAACAGTCAGTAGTAAGAACACATCTGAGGGTGGAGCCAAATTCCTCGTAGGAAAGACTGTTCTTTTGGCGACCATCTTTGAAACGCCTCCGGGCAGTTATTTCCAGTCAAACAAAAGACTCCTCTCTATTTAAATGGGGAGAGACCTAAAAACTCAAAACTGAAGGTCAAATTGCTGTTTAAAAACATAGCGTCACTGTCCGAAGAACAACATGTATCTCCGTTTTTTGCAATTTTCACTTTTCTGCATCATTTGAGCATGACACTTGCACTGTACATTGTAGTGTGTACAATATACTTCTAACATTTTAAAGTTCAGCTTTTGCTAGTTGGAATAATATTTTAGCATGTAGAAAACTGAGTTAGCGCATGCTAACACTTCGTTTGTACTGGCAAAAATTGTTTCTTCCATGGAAATGAATTAGGAAAAGCATGAGTTACTGTTAACTCAGGGCCTGTATTTATTGGGCCTGTAGTCTATTCATACAGAACACAATAGGATTGCTGATCTAGGATCTGTTCCTAATAAGGTCAAGGTACATAAGAGAGAGACCCTAGAAAAGCACTCCTACTCTGAGAAGCTTAGGCCCTGAAATCTTACATGCTAAAAGCTTGATGTTACATTTATATTTAGATGTGCAGTGAAGTGACACTCCATTACTAGCCCTGCTAAACACTGTTCTAAAGCCTAAAGTTACAGCCAGACAAAGCACTGTTGATAGTAGAGTTTATTTTACTGTTGAGATAAGTGTTTCACTCCATTTTAGTCAGAACAGTGGAGCGAATTAGATGATACAGACCTGAATGTCTGCCAGTGCCTTGAGTCTGAAACACTTCTACAATAACAAACACCAGTTACTAAGGAGCTTAAATGCTGAACCGGCAGAGCGCCCTCTCTATCTTCAGCTCCCAACTAGCCACTTTCATTCCTATTTAAAAAAAAAAATCAGTTGGCCGTGTTTGCGACCCGGCTGGAGTAGCAGATGAGCATCTCTCCCCATGGCAACCGTGTTCAATATTGCCATGACAACCAGTTTTGTGGGGTAAAAAAAGACAACAAAGGTGGGGTGGGGGCACACCGAGCACCGAGCTGGGGGATGATGGAGAAAAGCACTGAGAAACAGCTCATCTCCTTAAAGCGGAAAGCATTTTCTCTCTAAACTTTCCGTAAGCTTTTTTGTCCAGTCATGCTGGTGCTTCACTGCTCACGCTGCACCAAACAGCTGCTGGTGGAAGATAGGAAAGAGGTGAGTGTAATTACCCACACAGGTAATTACTGTAGTAGAACTAAGGCCTTTTCTACTGCTGTCATATTAGAAATATACATGGCTGAGATAAATAACACAAATTCACTAAGGGGGACTATGGAAGCCTGTTTTCACCACTTGAATAAGAAAGCCATATAGCATGTCATTAGAATGAAAATTATGACTTACTATCTCATAATAATGACTTAGTGTCTCATAATAATAACTTACTGTCTCATAATAATGACTTAGTATCTCATAATAATGACTTAGTGTCTCATAATGATTTAGTATCTCATAATAATGACTTGGTGTCTCATAATAATGATTTAGTATCTCATAATAATGACAGTGTCTCATAATAATGACTTAGTATGTCATAATGATTTAGCATCTCATAATAATGGCTTAGTAGCTCAATAATGACTTAGTATCTCATAATAATGACTTAGTATCTCATAATAATGACAGTGTCTCATAATAATGACTTGGTATCTCATGATAATGACGGTATCTCATAATAATGGCTTAGTAGCTCATAATAATGACTTGGTATCTCATGATAATGGCTCATTATCTCATAATAATGACTTAGTATCTCATAATAATGACTTAGTATCTCATAATAATGACATAGTGTCTCATAATAATGACAGTGTCTCATAATAATGGCTTAGTAGCTCATAATAATGGAGTTGGAGATGTAATAATAATAATAATTAATAATGAAGTTTCTCATAATTATGACTTGAGATCAAAGTAATGACTTCAAATTGATCATCAAATTCTAAAAATGTTATCACAATTATAAGATGCTAAGTCAGTATTTTGAGACACTAAGTCATAAGTATGAGATTGTATGGCATAATTATGACATAGTAAGTCATAATTATGAGATGCTATGTCAAAATTATGACAAATGGTCTTTACTATGAGATAGCAAGCCATAATTATAAGAGTATAAGTCATAATTATGACACAGTATCGCATTATTATGTTATTATGGGACAGGAAGGAATGATTATGAGATACTAAGTCATAATTGTGGGATATCATCTCATTATTATGAGGCAGCAAGCCATAATCCTGAGATAACACATCATAATTATGAAACAGTCATAATATTGTGAAACGTTCTCATTATTATGACTTACTAAATGGCTATTTTTTTCTGTGGTGGAAATGGACAGACAAGAGCGATGCATTAGACAATGGTGTGAAAATGTTAGAAATAAGCTAAAGCATTATCAGTTAGTTTGGCATCAGAGGTTTTTGGATGGATTGCAGTTAAATGTGTCAGCTTTCTTGAAAATCTTGTGAAGGCAGTTCTCTAGTCTAGACACTGTCAAAAAGGGTGCTGTCCAGGTGAATTTTAGTCCACTAAGGTACAACATGGTCATTAATGTCCGACTGTACTGTATACCTTAAAAACGTTTTAAAGATACACATCAATTTTCTCAGGAAAAAAGGGATATACACAACTTTTAAAAATATAAAAAATACAATAAAAAGCATGGAGTCAAGACATGGCGTATGGAGCCAATGCAACTTGCAATGGAATATAATACAATTATGTTCTGTAACTAAAGGTATTGAAGTTGTGTATTATTTTCTATAAGATAATTATATCTTGAATATTTTCACTTTTGCATAATATTTCTACCATACTCTCTTTATGGAAGAGTATAATATTAGTTTAGGACACTGTAGTGTATTATAGTATAGAATTGACCATTTTAGAGTATAATAGGAAACCTGTAGAAAGTCCTTTAGCATTACTATAGCTCTTTTTCAGAAGTGCAGAGAGAGAGAGAGAGAGAGAGAGTAAACATGAGAGACAGGCAGGAGAGAAAGACAGAGGGAACAAGCAAGCTTAACAATAATTAGAAGAGCTTATCTGTCCCAATCACCATGGAGACGCATGTGTTTTCCTCTCCGTTTAGCGTTTAGCATGTGGCCGTGGAGGTCTGCAGGCAGGCAGGCAGAGGGAGGCTTTGGCAAAGCTCTGCTTTCACACATCCAAACCACGGCAACACACCCAACATACGCACACTGCCACCAGAGTTCCAGCAGCAGGAACCTTCAGGAGGGCTTTGGAAGATTATGAATTAAGAGTAATGTTCCAGCTTTCAGTATTTGGGGAATATTTTATTTATTTGTATTCCTGCAGAGGTGCATAGAAACACATGCCTACATGATACGATATATTAACAGCATCACCATAGACACACATTATACAGTTTCATTAACGGTTACTGTACTGTACCATACAATCTTATATGAGGAACCTCTTATTGGTGTGTTTCGTCTCCCCAAGTACACGCACAAATGTTTTGGGGGAAGCAACATTAAAGATAAATACAATAAAAAAAATAATCTCTCTTCATTTCATGTATAGTTACTGTTATAGCAGATAATGCATTTGTGGCAAGATTATGCTAACTGTATAATATATGCAATGACCTTACATACTGTGCTACATATGACTGTGCTTTTATTTACAAATTGTACTTTCTAGTCTAGGAGTGGGCTTGTACATTAAAACGAAACTAACATTCTGTTTGCTTCTTAAACATAAGGCAACTATGGCAGACTATATACTGGACAGAACGACTCGCCTGTTTGACAGATTATACTCTATCTTCCTCTGTCCATGTGTCCAAATATGATGGACATACGTTCACTTCTCCAAGAACAATGGGCAGTTTTCTCCATTACGTGACAGTAGGCACAACTGGGGCAGATTATAGCATGTATCCCTATATAGGAGGTTTAGGTAGTCACTCACATATACACCATAATGGTGCTTGGTCCCCTTTCAACCAGTGACATTACAGATGGTCACAAAAAATGAAGACAAGTGATTCAAGGCTCTTTTATAAGGAATTGATTGGTGGTTATTTCAATTGGAGCCATGAAAATCAGAGCGCTTCTGTGCTCTTCAACAGAGGTGCATCAAAGAATCTTTTTTTAATCCCTACAATAACCCCTTTTCAAGTGGTTCTTGGAAAAAAAGGGGGAAAAAAAATCATGTCTTTGGAAAATGGCTCTTCAAAGCAGCTGTCTAAAAGGGTTTCCCAGAGACAAAAGGCTTCTTAGAAGCAACTTCTTTAGTTCCAGTGTGTTCTGCGGGTCCATTGCACACTGCTGCTGTCTCTTTAGCAGAGAAGCAGAGCTGTGGAATGATGCTGATCAGATACAGACCTGCTATGCTTTAGTCAAAACAAAGCCGAGCTCCCGATTTGTATCATAAGGACAGTGATGATTTATAGAACTAGATTTATCCGATATAAGGGCATGACTTCACTAAGCAATTATCAGACATTGGTTCTACAGTACTCTATGGCACACCTCATGAGCTTGTGTTCGCTTCTGAAAATCCAACTCTGATATCATATACCTCAAAAACTTCGCCACTCACAAACAGTTTAAAAGTTCCTGAAGATTAAAGGAAATATTGCTCATATGGAACAAAGGTTTCCACAATGATGCTTACAATGTTAACGGCATTGTGAGAATTCACCTCAGGTAAGACGACATAGAGTACACTCATGTGCCCTAGTTATTAAGTACATCAATGTTATTTCAGATCCAAGGTATGACATACAGAGCAAGGTCATGCAAAGACATGCTGGGATGCTTGAAGACAAGTAGATGTGTACGTGACTATGCCATCAAAAGCGTTACATATACTACTAGCACGCGAATGTGTTGTTTAAGGGAAGGGAACATAATGCATGGATGTGACTGCTGGATGAAAGAGTGACCCCAATCACCCCTAAAGAGGTCGGCAGGCTCCATCATGATGCATTTGGTGCTTCAGGTCAAGGTAGTAACTTCAGGCTGGGTATAGCTGGCTGCTGCCGCAAGGGCGTCTTTGCAGGTCTCTGTAACAAAGAAACAAATGAAAGCACAGTGACTATGTTAATATTTATACCAGTTGTTTGATCTTGCCCTAAAGACAGCTAGTCTAACACATGATTATGTAAATAGCATGGTTCAATCACTATGGTCTGACGTTCAGTACTGTGCAAAGAGACCACCATTTATTTGGTTTCCAATCAAAACATTAATTAAGTACAAGTTATTCATTTTTAGGAGATATTTCTGAAGGGATTAGATATAAGAATCCACTTGCATAGTGAAAGTAAAATAAGAGTGTTCCCCAAACTGGATTTAAAATATATTTAAAAGGACTCCCAGAAACCATGTAAGCCCTTGTAGACCACCGAAAGTGTCAACATCAGAAAAACAGTACTTAAAGCCTTTATCTTAGAGAGAGAGGAGAAAATCAAGCTCCACTTTTGATTCAGATCTGAAAAAATCCACAATTGTTTCTGTCCATCCTTCCACTGTAAGAAGACAACTCAGCACTATGAGTCTGAAAGGATGTGTAACTGTCAAGAAGCCGTTTTCGAGAAAAAGAAATGTGTGATCAGAACAATGGACTGGCCACTATAGCTCAGACCTCAATATCACTGAATATGTTGGAGATTACTTGGATCGTGAGAAGCAGGAAATGCAAAAAACTTCTAAGACTGAACTTTGGAGACGTGGAAAAATATCCCTGCAAATTTCTTTGGAAAACTGAGAGCAATTCTCCTGAAGAGAATGGAAGCTGTAATAAAGGCAAAGAGTGGACACTAGAAAAATGTATATTGTATTTACAACCCAATTTCCAAAAAAGTTAGGATGTTTAGGATGAAATTTTGATTTTTGAAAAATATATGCCCATTTTGAAATTGATGCCAACAACACGTTCCAAAAAAGTTGGGACAGGAACAACAAAAGGCTGGTAAAGTTAAAAAACTAACTAAAAAAAATGGTGGTTGATTGGCAACAGGTCAGTAACATGATTGGGAATAAAATGAGCATCGCTGAGAGGCAGAGTCTTTCAGAAGTAAAGATGGGGAGAGGTTCACCACTCTGTGAAAGACACATGAAAATAGTGCAACAATTCAAGAATAACGTTTCCCAACGTAAAACCGCAAAGAACTTTTACTTTTCATCATCTATGGTACATAATATCATTGGAAGATTTAGAGAATCTAGAGAAATCTCTGTATGCAAGGGACAAGACTGAAAACCAGTATTTGCTATCCATGATCTTTGGGCCCTCTGGCAGCACTGCATTTAAACAGACATGATTCTGCAGTGGAAATCTGCATGGGCTCAGGAACACTTCTGAAAACCACTGTCTGTGAAAACATTTTGTTGCTGCATCCACAAATGCAAGTTAAAACTCTAAAATGCAAAGAAGAAATCATATATAAACAGGATCCAGAAATGTTGCCACCTTCTCTGGGCCTGAGCTCATTTAAAATGGATTGAGGGAAAAGTGTCCTGTGGTCTGACAAATCAAAATTTGAAATTCTTTTTGGAAATCATGGACACTGTGTTCTCCGGGCTAAAGACCATTAGGCTTGTTATCAGTGCACAGTTCAAAAGTCAGCATCCGTGATGGTATAGGGGTGCATTAGTGCACATGGCATGGGTGACGTGCACATCTGTGAAGGCACCATTAATGCTGAATGATATATGCAGGTTTTGGCAACATATGCTGCCATCCAGACAACATCTTTTTCAGGAAAGGCCTTGCTTATCTCAGCAAGACAATGCCAAACCACAGTCTGCACGTTGACCCCGAACTGTTGAGCAGCTAAAATCCTATATCAAACAAGAATGGAATAACATTTAACTTTCAAAACTACAGCAATTGGTCTCCTCAGTTCCCAAATGCTTACAGAGTGTTGTTAAAAGAAGAGGTGATGAAACACAGTGGTAAACATGCCCCCAACTTGTCCCAACTTGTTTGGAAATGGGGTTGTAGTTGTTGAGGCTTCTGCGTAATTTTCTGTCAGATATGTTTCCGCTTTTTTCCAATACTGAAAAATGAATAACTTGTTCTTAATGGCTGTTCTTACTGGAAATTAAATAATGAAGGGTGCTCTCTGACTTTTGCATAGTACCGTAAGTCTTAGTGCGATTAAAACAAGTGATTCAGCCCAACCTTGAGATTATTTGAGATTGATTTGGACATGTAACCACTTAAATTGCGAAACTGATCGTCTGTCCCACTTGTGGTTTTGTGTCCTTGTGAGCACAATCATGTGCTTTCCTGTTGGTGTCCAAGTGTTCTCCATTTCTCAAACTTGTAAAAGCACAGTGTGCAAGATTGTTTGGGTGGCCATGGTCAAATGACACGTTTTGTTGATTTTGATAAAGTGAAAATAAGTCCTCTAGAAAGAACACACATCTGCACATTTTAATGCACAATTACTGTTTATTTAGCATTTTGGAAAAAATAAAACATAAAATGCAATGCATAAAAAGGCCTGTGCAAAAGTTATGGCACATTTTAAGTTTTGTTTTATTTTTTTGTTCCCAAACTGTTAAACTTAGCTTTTTAGTTTGTTCCCTAAAGATGTGTTAACTTATTTTCACTTCAAAAATCAAAAACACATGTACTTTGATTAGGGCTGTATATACCATAGTTCAGCATGTTGGTGATGTTCTTACATGTTGTTTTGGAAGTACTGGACAATAACAATAATGTGTGAGAACATCTGCGACTAGCTGTCCCACAAGGATAAAATACATGTCACACCTGCAGTCTAGACAGGTTCTGGTGCACTTTTGCCAATTTTGGAAATCTTACTTATCTTGGAAATCAACTTAAACTGCAAGTGTGGGACAGGCCGTGACTCTCATGTGTGATTTTTTGAGACATTTTGTAGGAATTCCCACAATATCACACTGCTGATGTAAACTTTTTGACACAAAAACAAAAATGAGTGACAAAAGGTGAACAGACTCTCACTTTTAGGGGATAAAAAGACCCTCCCTCATATTAAACATTTTGTCAGAAACAGATATTAATGATACATTTAGATAAAAGAAAAATCACTAATATCAACAAGCATTACCTTATTGAATTGAGCATTTCACGTTACAGGTAAATCAGACTATGACGTGCATATAAACAGGACAATAAATGAATTTTTGTAAATGTCTTAATTTGGTCCAGCTTCTAATACTAATGAAAAATATGGTTGGGCTATTCTGTGCATGCCAACATAGCTAACGTAAAGCCAGAGTTTTATACCAGAATAGATTCCTTTTTCTCTATTGCCGTTATTTATTGCAGGTTGGAAAGGTATTAAAAGCCATAATCCTCATAATTGTGCTGGAAGTCAGAACATTGCAGCTGTAGTACATAAATATTGACATTGCAACAATGTGTAATTTTATTCCAATACAATTTTACACAGAAAGGCTGGAGATAACAGTAGGATTCTGTTTGTGCAACTGAACAGTGCTCCAGCACCTACCAGCCCAGATGCATTTATATAAGAATGTACACAGAGATACACTCCTGCTCTCTGGTGCAGAGCTGATTTAAACCAGACCACCTCTGGCCCTCGCAGACACCGAGCAGGCTCCCGCAACACAGTGGTGATCAAGAGAAAGGCCTTGAGGTTCACCCATGCTGCTTGTGAAGGCCTATTAGCAGCAATTAAAGTAGAGATGTCACTCGGGACCAGAAGCACGTCCAGAACTCACGCTGCTGCTGTGCCTGCTGATGGTGCGTTTCAGAGGTGGCTGACTGCTCTGCCACATCATTACACTCCCATCAGAAAAGAGGCAGCCTGAAACCGGCAGTGCTGCTCAAATGCACATGCTAATCAGGCAGGCTATTTATGGGAGAAAACCAGCTTTCTGAGAGGCATGGCTGTGACACATGAGAGCTTCATCATTTCTTCATTTTTTGAGGGGGAACAAATATTTGCAAAGCCTACAAAGAGCAAGATGAAGTCATTAGGAGCTGATGAAAAGACGAAAACTAATTTCAACTAAGAAATCACAATTAACAGCACAATTTAATCTGGAATTAGGCGGAGCGTATGGGCCAATGACATATTATATACTGTTTGCCAATTACAGTGAGTTAGATCTAATAATAGACCTTAATAAGGAAGTGTCAGATGTTTAGATGAAAATGTACTTGAGCTGCAAATCCTTTCAAATCCTACAAGCTCCACCAGCTTTTTTGCACTACATTCCAATGTTCTTTTGATAGAAGAAACTAGTATATAACAAAAACAATATATAATATCAGTTTTCAAGATATTTTCACCAGTAGAGAACCCTCAGGGCCTTCTAGGCCTTCACAGAAGACCTAATTATTTCTAGGAGCTAAAAAATTACATGACTGTAGTTTTTAGTTTATTTTGTATTAATCATACTTGTATTCTGCAAGTACAGTAGCAATCTTTGTTAAAGTTTGGTTAAAAACAACAGTGTTAAAATCTCGAAATGCCCAATAAAAAATTATTCAATCAGGATTTTTTCCCCTGTGGTATCTAGATGAAGCTAATTGAGCTCTTTCATAGGTTAGGCCTTCAGGGGCTGGACAGAAGGCCTTAGACCTTAGATTACCCTATATGGTGAGAGGAATCAACCAATCAAGTTTTCATTTATAATTGGTGGAACCAATTTTGTGAGTAAAAACATCACTCTAGGCCTTCTGGAAGCCCTAGATATGTCAATGTTTGCAAATATAAATAGCCTAACCAGGTTTCAGATGTTGGAAAATAGCAGCAGTACTGAAGAAATATGTGTAAAATATATGTGTGATATACGACAACATCTGTTACAAGCTTCAAGCGAAAATAAAGGAACGTCTTTTACAAGCATCGAATGTGCTTAGTCTAAAACAGCCAAAAATGTTTAAGAGCTTAGTGCTTACATACTATTAGAAATCCCACAATGGAACTGGCAGTAATTATCATTATTGTAGAGGTGGGTCTCTTCACTGTTTTTTGACCACGTTTTGCCATTTATGACTCAAACTGAAGGTCTAGCTATGATAGTCATGGTTCGCCACTGCAAAGGCACAGGGCAGTATCTATGCCAAGAGGGAAACAGAGAAAAATAGTTTCAATATTATTTTGTTTTTCAGTCAAATATGTTGTCTGTAATCATACTGATGATGAATGACACGTGACTTACATACCAACAGCACATTTATCTGGACAACAGAACATCCTCAGTTTCACTGTCAGCGTACTTACTGATGTTTGCATTTGTAGGGCAGAATGAATGTTTTGACTGACAGAACTTCCTTAGCATATATCAGTAAATTTGGCAATGACACGTCTAATGATAGCACGGCATCCAGAGGTCTGGTCATGGAGTCAGCGCCCTTAATCGCTGTTCATTTTCTGACAAGGCCACAGCTGCCACCGCTGCTGCTGCCCAGACTTCTATCGATTCTTCAAGTGCATCTGTCTCAGCACTGGCAGGGGAAATTACACGGCCTTTCAAACAGACCAGAAATCAACCGTCACAGCATGTCTGAACAGGTTATTCGCCCTTTGCTTGAGTCTTCTATGAATGGGGAGGAACCACAACATAACATCAGTATGGTTGAATAAGATACCATTCAAATTCTAATTAAGTTCCAAGCCAAAAACTGAATACTTCAAAATTAGGACACCAAAGGTACATTATCACTGATAAAAAAAATCAAAAACACCTTTTTAAATCTTTTTCACATTAGCTATACATTGCAATGGAATATATTTTAATGGAAGTTTGTATGATTTACAAAACTGGAAGTGACCTGGATTTTTATGGTTGTAGGTGAGCAAGCAACTATTATAAAAGTGTTTTAGTTGTGTTGAAATTTTATTTATTATTGTGGCACCTGTACACAGTTTTATGATATGAAGAAAGCTGTAGTTGTGGTGTCTGTTTTATCTAGGCACGGCCGTGGAAAGTGTGAATTTTTTCAAAACAGAAGGTTCTACCCTTCCCCTTTCACTCCTCATTGCTTGCTAGCAGTCATAACATTTCACAGACAGAAAGACAATCTCATAATAGATTTACAAAGAATATATTTTATTATATTTGTATTTATATTTTGTTGGAATGCAAACCTGTAGCCACACTGGCCCTTTGCGGAATAGACTGGACACCCCTGCACTAGGGTTAGAGCTACAGAAAAAGGTTAACCCCTTAAAATCTCAGGCTTTTTACATACTAAGGCTTATTATTTAGTAACTACAGGGACTTCAGTGCAAACTGGCTGAGCTGTTCTTAGGCTATAGAACTGTGTAATAGGACTTTGCATGGCCATTTAAGAGGTTAAATGCTGTAGACAGGATATTTATGCTGGCTGTGCACTAACATACCACAGTAGATCATTCTGGGTACTGAAGCACAAATAGCAGCAGATCTGACCCTACAACCCCTCTGGTTCTCCATATTTTCAGGCTCTAAGAGGTTAAAATGTCACAGCTAACAGCAGTTAATTCTCAAACATTCAAATATAAAATTGTTATTAAAATTGTGCATAATGTGATACTGCCCAGGTATCTTGTTGTAAGGACTTTTATGAATGTTTACGTATCGTCCATGTGCATTTTTCAAATGTTTATGTATTAACCTTGCACACCATTATGCCCAAAGTCACATCTGAACAGTTATCAATGGTACTGTTTCCACAAAACAAAACAAAAAAGAATTTGGCTTAAAAATACATTAATATAAAACAAAAAACACAAAGAAATGGGAAAACTGCCTTTTGGCATGTATGGCTTTTAGATTCTAATCATAACCTATATACTGTCGAGGACCCGTCCAGTACATCAAGACATGGTAGTCTGTCTTTTATAAACCTGAACTGCCTGGCTCAGGTGTGTTGAAAAGAATAAGAATGAGCAGGTCTTCACTGGCCTGGGAACATTTTGTCTCCATTAGCCTCATTCATGTTAGGGTACCAGATTTTTTGTCCTTATGCCAATCTACAGATGGGGCCTTCCAGGATGTAGCAAGGTACAAAAAGCTTATTCTCAGTACACTTTTGTATGTATCTAGATTTGGCAAAGCATAGCAAACGTCTACTGTTCACATTTTCCATTTCCCATTCCCCAAGAGACATCTTCAGATTTGAAAAGTGAATGTTTATGCTCCAGCTGAACACAACTTGCCTGCCTATCAGATTATTGGCCGGACACACTGTTCATGGCCAAGCTCTCTGATACTGCTGATATTCAATCCTGTAACTGTCAGATGTTAGGGTGAGTTTTATGACTGGAAGAAACACCATTCATTTTGTGGTTGAATTTATAGAGACCGCCATAAATGATTTGTATATTGCTAACATACAATGCTTTTACCAATCGTCCCAAAACTGTTGTAGAGAAACACTATTTGTAAGTTGATAAGATACAGTCATATGCAAAAGTTTGGACACCCCAGGTCAAATAACAGGTTTTGTTGTTTTTCTAAGTGAAAATGAATCATCAAAAGTGATTTAAAATGGCACCTCTCCTATTCCGAGATCTAAAGTCTCAGTAAAAAGTACCATCAATCAGTTCCAATCACTACAACTATGGGCTTCTTGGTATGGCTGATTGATGGTTTGAATGAATTAACTTCAGTCAGTATGGACCCGAGTCTGTACAGTAAGCTACGCTTACTTACACATAAACATAAAGTATGTGGCTGCATTTATTGCACTCAAGCCCTACATTTGTATAATAGACCAGACAATAAAGCATTAAATCAATCAGTATTACGTTTTGAAGTAGGGAGGCTAATAGACTCAAAGAGCTAAAGGGAGCCAATAGACTTAAAGAGCTTTTCCTATGACCTTAAATTTCCTATGGCCTTAAATTTATCTGATTTTTGTCTCATGGAAAAACAAATTTACTTTACTATTAAAATATAAGAGTGTGATATTGTATGTAAACATTGTGAGTACTGTTTACTCCCCAGTCTATATGGTCCATAGATGGAAACTAAGTTGCAAAAACAGCCAAGTAATTCAATGAATTCATTGTTTTTTCTTTTTTAATGTATTGAAAACCCAACACATTTATGTATACCCCCCTATTCAGCCTACATCAGTTTAGCCCTGTCCATTCACCTTGACGTTATGAGGAGTTTTTCAGGCCAGACTGCTTTTTGAACAAGGCACAATACAGGGCAGTCAATCAGGACAGAGTACATTTACATACATCGTTCTTAAAGGCACAGTAACAAAAATAGCCTGTTTAATTCTACAGGATAAACAGAGGTTGAAAAATGGACATGTAAATAAAAAAATAGTTCACAAATGTCAGAAGTGGCCTCAGGAAAAAAATAAAATTAAATACAAGAAAAATGTGGGATATGGGCCCTTTAACTTGGGCTGTTTTGGGTCTTCTGGACAGTGTTTAACCCCAACAGACAGCACAATACCATACAAGCCTGATTTGTGGTTGCGGTCTAGTGGCTGTACCTGTGCGGATGGTGGGATCAGCTCCACAGGAGAAGTCTCCGGAGGTCAGGAGGAAGCAGGTGCCCTCTTTCTTGCCCTTGTCTCGGTTGCGTGAGCGTCGTAAGGACCACTTCTCACTGGGGGAAAGTGGCTGGGTGAGACTGCAGCCCTCTTCATCTGACAGAGCTGCATTAGCATCCCCATTCTGCTTTGAGTCTGACAGCAAAACAAAGAAGAAGGAGACAGAGATGTCAATGGATTGGCTTTAGTTGTTATGGATGTATGATCTATTTGTCTACTTTTGCACGATGCATTCATTCTATTTACCTGAACGGTTTCTCACAATGTTCTCCTCAGGTGCAAGAGGGCATGTGTCACTTTGCGTGCTGTTCCTATGGGAGTTGCTCTCCGATTTTCCAAACGAGGCTGAATCCAACACTGCATCAGGGTTGGGGAGGTGCCTCTTCTTCTTCTTGGGCAGCTTCTGTTTGGCCATGGCCAGGGAGTAGTACATTCCAAAATTATTTACAATAACAGGGACAGGCATGGCAATGGTCAGCACGCCTGCTAACGCACACAGAGCACCAACCATCATACCCAGCCAGGTCTGAGGATACATGTCCCCATAACCCAGGGTTGTCATTGTGACCACTGCCCACCAGAAGCTGATTGGAATGTTCTTAAAATGAGTGTGACTGATGCCGTGAGGGTCATTCGGGTCTGCACCGATACGCTCAGCGTAGTAGATCATGGTGGCAAAGATGAGGACACCAAGGGCAAGGAAGATGATAAGGAGGCAGAACTCATTAACACTGGCTCGCAGGGTGTGGCCAAGCACCCTCAACCCTACAAAATGTCGAGTCAACTTGAAGATCCGCAGAATCCGCACAAAACGCACCACTCGCAAGAACCCGAGCACATCTGAGGCGGCTTTGGAAGACAGTCCACTCAGACTCATCTCCAGATAGAAGGGCAGAATGGCCACAAAGTCAATTATGTTCAGAAGGTTCTTAATGAAGACCAGCTTGTCAGGACAGCAGATGATGCGCACCAGGAACTCAAAGGTAAACCACACCACACAGATGCCCTCCACTAGGGTGAGCACAGGCTTGGTTACCACCTCCAGAGTGGCCACCACCCTTGTGGTGTTGCCTTCAGCAATCACCTCAGTACGGTTCTGAAGGTCGTTAAAGGCCTCGTGGGTCTCTAGGCAGAAGTTGGTGATGGAGACCAGGATGAAAAACAGAGAGACAAAGGCAATGATCTGCAAGACAAAACAACCATGTCAGCAGATGAAAGAGAATACATCTGGATCAAGAATAACATTACATAATATACTTCTCAAACGCCGCTGGTATTACCTTTTCACCTAAATCATTCAAATTTGATTGCATTTATGAGTTTTCACATCAAGTCTCATTGTGATACACTGATCATCACAGTGTGTCGATGATCAAATAGAACAAACCTGTTACTGCTGTCATAACAAAAACTTAGAGGAGAAGAAATAAACATTCTGTACTTTTAACATAAGTTAATGCAATGAAATTTTATTGGACCATTTAAATCCATTTGTCATAAAATATTCACACAGTGTAAAGGGCAGCCAGCATTTTCAGGAAGTGTGAAAAAATGAAAATTACATTTAAAAATTGAAATTAAAAAAAAGGAGATTTTATATGATAGCAACAATGTTCCATATCAAAATAAAAAAAGCAACTGTATCAATTAGGAAAATGCAGCTTAATCCATGTACATACAACATGATGTCAGCATAACTTTACATGTTTATAATAGGATGATTCTTTATATAAGCCTAACTACCATTTTAATTGAATTTGATTTTATTTACTTGTACTTTCTTTTTTTTTTTTAACTGTTACCAACGCACACTGACCTGTACTCTAGCATTTCAATCCAAATCACTGCCTTAGTTTGATTTAGCCAACTGGCATTAGATGGATTTATTCAGCGTGAGCACTCACAGCGCTGATGATCGTCTTCTGAAACTTACAAGCTGAATTTAGACATAGATTTTGGAGCCATACTCTAAACTTTCAAACTATACCACATTTGGGTTTGTAAGTATAAGAGGAGATATTTTATTATGATTCCAGTTTAATGAAAAGTTATTGTTGTATTGTTATTTTTTTTGTTTTGCGAGAAAAAATTCATTTGCGTCAACTGTTGACAAGAAACAAACAGAAGTGTCAGAATTGCTGACTCAAACTGGTCAATACAGAATATATACTGAATGCAAACTACGTAATTATGCCATTCTATAATTACATTTACACTGTAGCAAAATGAACCCTAGAATTAATGAATCCAAGCATTAATTCAAACAATTTGAAAAGGCCAAAAAATGTGGACTGGAAGCAGTTTTAGACTTTTTTGGGTCTCAGTCTCACTTGGACACAGATTTGACTTGGTCTCTGCACAATTTCTGGCCTCCATTGTTTATTGTAGGCAACATACTTGCTAACACATTTTGTAGAGACACCCTTTCAAAAACCTAAAACAAGGTTAAGTTAAACGGAATCTATATTACTATACATGCTTTGAATGTCAAGGTCAACAGGCCCTCACATCTCAATTCTAATTCACCCTGTTATCTATGCAATATCTGAATTAATCCCTGCAGTCAGATAACAGAAAAAACATATACCGGAAAGTGTTCTATGGCCCCATCCACCACTATTCTCAAGATGCAAAAAGAACATTAGTCTCTATTCAAATGATCCCATTATTTTATCCCGTCAAATAATTTCTTTAGGAATAGAAAAAACGTCTCTTACAGAATCGTCTCTCGAGTTAAATTAATCAAAGCAGTAACACACTGAGCCATGCTGTGTGAAAAAAAATCTCAATTAGCATTAACAATTACAGCTTCTTGGTTTAGTCGGCACAGCAGGTAGGCCTTCGTTTCAGCTCGACAGCAGCAGTGACAATTAAGACAAAGAGACAGAAATAAAGATACATACAACAGATGGCATCAGAGTGGCTCTTTTCTCAATGTAATGATCACATAAATAACCAGGCTATGGAAAGTTTCAGGCAAGCTTTATATTCGAATTATGTCATGGTACTAGGTGGAGATAGAGGGACAACAGAATGAGCAGAAGAGACATTAAAAAAGAAGGGGGTCTCTGGATGTACCCTGAGGTCCTGTAGCACTGAAAAGAATTTTTAAAAAGGCCCATGTCCTGCATTTATTTCGTAATTTATTTTCCCCTGAGGTCTACTTACAACGTCTGTGTGACGGCAACGTCTGTCATAAATCACTTTAACACGACCATTTTCCAACCTCCCTTTATACCTCAGAATTAAACAGGCTATGTTTGTTACTATGCATACATATATAAGAGTGACATGTAAATCAGCTCTCTTCTGATTGGTTGTCCTGTGTTGTGCCTCATTCAGAAAGCAGTCCAGGCTGAAACACTCCAGCATGAATGGGTATAGCTAAACCACGGTAGGTTAAGTAAGTCGATATTCAGCTTTCAGGTTTTCAGCTTAGTTTCCAGTAATGAACTGGGGAGTGACCAGTATGTTCTGAAACCTTAACAGTGTTTATATACTACATCAAAAATGCAAGGAAATAAAATGTTAGTTTCCATTATATGGACCCTTTAAGTGACACTAAAACTAAGCCATAAAAACTGTAAAGAGTGTGAACAATCAGAGTCAGCATTGCTGGAATGACAGTAATGTTGTTACACATTTAGACTTTAAAACTGTAAATGTGCGGATATTTAAGAATAAGAAGACTTAATGGATTTAATGCCATTTTTTTGTCAAGCTAGCGCTACTAGGCTGATGGTTTCAGGAAATAGCTGCCATTACTCATCCCTAACTAGGTTAGCATGCCACGGCTAGCTCTCTGAATGACACTGTTAGCTGTATGTGGAGACAACTAAATGCATTTTGAGGGAAGAGAGGGAGAGATGGAGTGAATGAATGGAGACAAAGGAGAGGAAGAGAAGGGGAAAGGGAAGGTGAATGAGAGAGGAGGCCATGGCAACGACGCCGTGCTTGTGCTTCACAGTAGGAGACGTGTACTCGTAATGAGAGCGGCAAGCCCGCCGGCATCACATGTTGCTAGATGTGCTAAGGTTTGTTTGTGTTTACATGTGCCCTCAGGTCAACCCCCTAACTGAATATCATGGTGACAGAAGCACTTACATTCAGTTGACTCTTTGCTGATTTCACAGCCACAGCAAGTATAGACAGCCTTGATTCAGCCCTATTCTGGATGTACTTTGAAACAGAGCCTAATAGAGCATCCATCATTCTGCTATTGACCATGTCATGAACACAATACCTGCACCTCTATTCTTCCGCTCTCAGCAGCTGTCTAAATATGCGCTCATGCCATACACACTCACAGCATCAAGCATCTCGTTTTCGACTTCAGAATCATAGAAACCACATTTTCACAAAAAGAGGAAATCTAATTTAAGTAGGCTAACTGCAAATTTCTATTCATCTGTCAATACCATTCATTTAACATGGCTCTATGCACTCAGAGCTGTTGGAAAGGGCAGTTTAATGTGCAAGTGTGCAACACTGAATCTTTAGTAAGGCCTCACCAGCTGTTATCCTGCAGCCTAATAAGCTTTTACTGATCGTTTTAACATCATTTATTCAAATGATATTGACGTTTTAAACGAGTTAAAGGTTTCTGTGGTCAGTTCCTCAACAATTTGATTCGATTATAGGAGAAGTTAATTATGGTCAGATTGAAGATTGCATTACGGCCAAATTGAATATTTATTTTGCTCAAGGTTTGCGGGAGGCTGGAACTTCGGTTTTAAAGTTTAGCTGGTCAGACATTCCTTAAATTAAACATGATTGAAGAATACAAAATATGAGCATAGCCAGGTTTTTGGCTCTTTAACAGTAACTGTAAATAGGGGCAGCAGTAAGAGGATGCAAAGTGATTTTACTATACACCTTACACCATCTATCTACATCTTCTAAGACAATGAAACTACACTTTTTAATAAAACGAATCTAACAAAATATCTTAAAGGGCTTTACTTTAAAGGGCTTTACATGTTGCCTTCCTAAACGTTCTAGTACTCTAAATGCAAAACCAACATTTAATCGCATGAATAATCCCATTTAAAATCTTGAAATGATTTAAATGTAAAAAAAATGTTCAGGTAAGAATAGCTGTATTTGAATGATAAGGATTTTGTAATTATAATATTTAATAATGAACCAGAATATAATACATTTGATAACAAAACACGCTTTACGAATGAGAACCTCATCCACTTGCAGTAATGTGCCGTCCTCATTGCTGAGACTAGATAAACTATAAGCTAATCACACTTAGGCTTTAATGAGAAAATGGACAAGTAATAACATCAAGTAGTTCTCACATTTCTTGAAGTGCAAAAGTGTAATATCATTATGTAAACCTTACACTAATTGGGCTGAAAACAACCTAAATGCTGTTTGCAGTTGTTGGACGAGCTAGAATATATTAATAGAAAATGTCTACTCATCTAATATAACATCTGTTTAAGTTATGTGATATACTGTTGCATAAATGATGCTGCTACAAAATGAATATGACAGACATTCCCACCATAAATAAACAAAAAAGCAATATTAAACTGCTTGTGGTAGAAGAAACGGAAGCCATGAACAAACCACTTCCAATATAGTATCACTCTGCTGAGTAGGTAAATTCATTATACAACTTTTCTAATTTGTATTTCCTTTCTGAAGAGTCAGGAGAAACAGAGTTAGACACTGCTAACTGCCCGGTGCCCTGGCAAAAAAAGCATTTACATTTTGATTCTCTTACAATGCAGAGCCTACAGCGGGAATGGCCCCTTGACTGGTTTTAGTACTGAAGAATGCTTGTCAATTGTAAATACTACATACATACAATAAACATGTTTGCTCTGGCAACAAATTATGGCCACACGATTTATTTATTCGCAGATTTTTGTGGCCACAAATAGAAACCTTCATTTTATGACAACGTGTACTCCTGGTAACTAAACATATTAGTAAATCTATAAAAAATACTATAAAAATACTATAGCAGGGAGATGTCAGAATTAGCAGAGTTATCACAGACAAGCTCCTCCATACACACACACACTCAGAGCCTGGTCAAGGTCGGCATGTCCAGATGCTTCTAATCTGGGCTCAGTCATTAATACCAGGACTTGCAGAAGCGCGCACACACAGAAAAAAAAGCCCAGAGCAGACACTTGACAGACACACCAGTCTGAGTGTCTGAGCGCATTTGTGTGTGTGTGTGTGTGGGCACAGCTGTATACACTGCCTCACATGCCAGCTGTTCATTATGCCAGGCCCGTACCTCACTGATCACACAGGGATATTACTCAGCAGGTTATGCACCTGTTGCTCATTCTGTGACTCCTGCTCTATTAACAAGCCTGGCTCTGTCTGAGTTCGTCTTCTTAAACCAGTCTAACGCAGTAAATTAATAATGCATTAGGCAAAATCTCACCCTGGATCAGCTGTGAACAATCCAATCAGAACACTACTCGGATCTAGACCACCGGGCAGTCTTAGCTACTAAGCAATAGACCTCTGAAGTTTTGTAGTCAGCCTATCCAGCTTGGGATTTAAGCAATAGGAACGCACTGATGTGGGAGCTGTAGATGGAAATATCCGATATTTTTCCTCAATGTCGGCTTGTGTAATTCCTGGTGGGTCGGTAGAGTTTTGGGCTGCATCCAATGCGTACATCTGTAGTATTTAAGGTTAAACCAGCAGCCCTCACCTCAAGTGGTTCAGCCCCAGTGCTGATTGTAACTGAGTCTCATACAGTGGATAGAGAATGGATGAAGATGAATTTTAGCCTCAATTTCCATTCCACCTTAAATGATCTGGTAGTTATATTCAGATGTGTGTCTGTTGCACTATTTAAGGTGAATGGAAATTCGAAAAAGAAGCTAACATCAGCCTTGAGAGATTAGTGTACCAAATTCAGCACGACAGAATGTATCTGGTTCTGGCGGACACAACAGGCAGTGCTCTACAGAGTGCATTACTTTTTCTGCATTACCAATGTAGCAAATGTTATTTGTGAATCATCTGAAGATGGACAGCAGCAGCAAAAAACTGCAAAAAACAAGGTGGCACAGAGAACACAAGAATGAAAAAGCTATTTAAGGAGGATAAGGACAAGCAAGGGGGCAGTGAGAAATGCTGACCTTAACTTACATAGCTAGTATTAGTTTGCAGCTTACTGACTGTTATGATTGTGTGACATTTAAGACAAAAGCTTTTGGCAGTTTTCATTTAACCACTAGCTGGCCACATCTTAGTGTAGCATAGACATAACACAAGACAAAAGACAAGAGACATAAGACAAAAAACATCAACAGATTTTAGAAAAAGTTATTTTGCACAAGTGCAGTACTGTGGTGTGTGTGTGTCTGCAGTAGTAAAACACAGTTAGAGTTTAAGGTAAGATGGACTGCATCATGTAACTCCCGGTCTGGAAACAAGTCCAACTCCAGCCCTGTTTTTCACATGGAAATCTGCCAGTGCTGACCCTGATTCACATTCCAGAGAAATGTAGTGTTTATTTCTGTACAGTTACAAATGGAGTGAAATGAATAAAATGCAGACATTTCAGCATCACCTAAACATTCAGCTCTTCTAGAGAACAATAAATACATCATCAAATATCAGTTTGAAGTATTGCTCACATCTAAACATTTGTCCAATGCCAAAATTTCTTATTTAAGCAATTATCTCCCAATAATGACCAGTTCTAATATCATTGTGTATCCCATGTTTTCTCCTTTGGAAAAATGAATGAAAATCAAAATATGAATCCTACAAACATGGTATGAACAAGCTAACACTCCTGCGAAGGGAAATGATGCTACATGAAAGTATATCTTCTTTCAAACTTTAACTTTTATTTTTAAAGACACCTTTATAGCACACCTGACAAAGCTTGCAGGGGTATTCTGATAAGGTTGCCAGTCCCATGATTTCAATTCAGTGTGCAGCAGTGTTAGTTTGCATCCATATTTTGACTCTTTAACAACCTCATAATTCAGAGGATTCAAAAAAAGCCTTCGCATTTGGAAGCTTTTTGTTTACCACAGAGTGTGACAGCAGACATTTTTAAAGTCATTCATTTTCCCATAGAAAAAAACTACCTAGACCTGGAGTGTACGACATTTTGGGCTCTGACATTGTCATTTTTAGTTGTTTGATACTTTTATTTTAATGCTGAAGCAAAGTCTATTCTAGCAGTTCCGTCCATCCATTCAATTAAATTGAGACTGTTATGCCATTTGAAGACAATATAACAGCCCGTAAAGTTAAGCAGGGTCTAATAATGTGGCCATCGAACCATGAAATTGTACAGCCTTAACGCATAGCATGGAAAATGATACATCTTTTTATTATTTTTATACAGTATAACCTTGCGCAAGAGTTGGGAGCTGGTGAGCACATTAAGCAGTGGGGCTAAGCACTGAGGATAAATTAACTCGCCATTATTTTGGCTGTCAAATAACTTTGCTCTAAGCTGGGTGTCAATGAGCTGTGCTGTACTGCTGTACCGCAGCTGCTGTACTGCTTTCTAACAAAGCACACTGACAAAATAGCGCCCATTACATCTATCACTGCTGGAATGTTTAGAGGTAAATTCTACCATGAGAAAGGGTACTGAAAGAAAAAAATGAATACAGAGAATTATCCTATGTTTGTGTAAGGGGTAAAACTGAGTGTTTAAAGGAGCAATATGCAATATATTTACTGTATTAAATATGTCAGCAGAGATTAAGAAAACATCCTAAGTTGAAATACTGGCTTTTTCATCAGTAGAGCTACAGCCAGTATGTCCTCCTTTGAAAATTTTGTTCCATAGCAAAAGTCTGTTTGTGTTTTGGCCTGTGATCCCACCCACTGCCCATTTCCTAGTACTATTTCAACACCTCGTGTTGCCAGATATGAGACAAATTGGCCGGTAACCACAGCGTGCTGCAGCCATGGAAGCAAGCAAACAAACTGGATCCCAACTTAAAAAGCCTCTGCAGCCTTCTAAAAAGCTCCAAGACCACAGACATAGTAAAACGCAAGTAAATACTGGCAGTGCATTTGAAAGATGGAACAGCTCAGAGCCCAAATGTTCTTCAAGATGGACGCCAAGTTGGCTAATTTTCTCCTGAACAGGTCAGCATTGAGCTTCAGCTAAGCTTCAGCTAAGCTCTGTGGTTCGAGTGCAGCTGGGTTATTAAGGCAGATGAGGCTGAAGTCAGCTTCCTATTCACCAGCCTCTTGTTCGAATTTTCCCATTCCACCTTAAACGGTGCAGCAGTTACAGGTGGCAGAATGTAACTGCTGCTCCATTTAAGGTGGAATGGGAAAATTCGAACAAGAAGCTGGTGAATAGGAAGCTGACTTAAGCTTCGTTCAAGGCAGTGAGTATTTTCAGTGCAGTGGGCTTTTGTTTTTTGAGATAACGGGCTAAGCTTTGGCTACCGTACATAACCAGCCATGCATCTAGCTAATACTGACAGTTATAAAAAATCCACATGAGCTGGTTTATAATTAGCAAACAAAACATCGCAAGCGTACACAGTGGCTGATCAACTTACAGTGTAGGACTTGCTGTCGCTTGACATTGTCAAAGTTTATTGTTGCGCTCGTATTGTGCTTGTTTGTCGAGTCTGGGGAGGAGGGGCCGGGGGCAGACAACTCTCTCCAATGTTTTAAATTTGGACTGCAGTAACCATTTTAAACACTTGCTGTCAGTATTACATATTGTTCCTTTAAGTCTCTTAAGAAAAGACAACAGCAAACAACAACTTATTCAAGTCAACTTTATCTCTTTACTTAGAAGAAAACCAAGGACAGAAAAACACTTCACAGTTTTACCAAGCACGCTGCTTCACTACTATTCATGCACTGTCTAATGGTTAACGATTTATGTGCTGACAGTAAAGAAAAAAATAAATAAAACAAAGCAGATAAAAAAATCTCACACCAGCTTTCTACATTTTTAAAGGCAGCTGAAACCAAACAGTGCCTTCGCCAGAAAGAGCTTAGTTTAGTCATATTATTATGGCCAGTTTAAGGGGAGCCTGGACTGTTCTGTTGGAGCCTGTCCTGTTTCTCCTATTATATCAAAAACATGAGTTTAAAATGCCAGAGCACAATGAATGGGATGAATAAAACTAAACGTGTAAAAACGAAAAGTTGAATTAGTTTCTAATCATTTGTCCAGGACCTTCCATTAACTTTGGAAAGCAGAAGGATGTATTTCACTAAAAATGCTAAGTATACTGTGTCTATTTGCTTTTCTTCACAGCAAACGAGTTTTGGGCTGGAAGATGCTAGCATTACTGAGTTCTGATTGGTTAGCATTACTGCTACTGAGTGTTGATTGGTTAGCATTACTGCTACCGAGGGCTGATTGGCTGGCGAGCTGATCAGCTCAGTGGATGAGTGAAGGTTCTCTCCAACTGAGATCATGAACACGCATGAGTTTACTAAGGAAAAATAACAGTAAACAAAGCTTTAACTGGTCTGTGTTCTCCTCAATCCTTGCTTCAAACGATAGAAATAAATCTTTGAAATACATTGAAATGCCTAATATCTGATGAACGTAATTAAAATGAAAATATTTCATCGTATTTGAATAAATAATACAGCAGTAGCTGTAATCTTCACTTGTCGCTCCTGCTGCGCGGGAAAAGCGGTGGGAGGGGCCAAAAGAGCAGCTGCACAGCTTCAAGTTCAGCTAAGGCGCGAGGCTGGAGGGGCGGGGCCGCCACCCGCAGTCCTGCGTTTATCTAACCGACAAATGGTTTATACCACTGCTAAACAGACAGGGGGGAGCTGCCCACAGTCTTTTCCAAAGAACTTTACGAATGATGGTGACAAACGTCTGGCACAGCAAGGAGACGCCATCACTGTGCTCATAAAAGGCTCCTGCGAGGCCTAATCATAACATACAGTACACAAAGGGCCGCTCGTGCTGCCTCTGGAGTGTGTGTTTGTGAGCCCATACATAAAGATGAGTGAGAGATGCGCTGGGACTGCTGCCCGTGTACTCGCGCTTTTGCCATGGACGCCTCTGGGGACCTACCGGACTTCTCCTCTGTGTACTATTTCACACAAAGAGTTACCATGACATTAAGTTTACAATAAAGTAGGCCGTTTTTTAAACCCTGTCACTTGGTGTGAACCCTTGCCAGTGGTAGCAGCAGCTTTCCAGTGTAGTGTATTTCTGTTCTGAGCCTTATTCTGAACTGCTTGTTATGTTAGTTGCAGATATAAGAGACTACCGAAATCAGGAACCAGGCCTATTACTGTCCACTATAAGGACCACCTAATGTTTATGAAATGAGTTTAAAGGGCCCATATCATGGTAAGTGAATTTTCCTTACTTTTTTGTGAAGTCAGTGAAATTAAACAAAGTTTAAATTCACTCTGCAGTCCATGTATGGAACCTAAGCTACAAAAATGGCCCATTTTAATTTCAGTGTTTTTGTGATGCCACACAAAAAAAAAAATTCATTTGCACACATTACTAAAAGTCTATCTTGGCAGTGAGTGTGTTTTTAATTATAAACACTATTTAACATTAGTATAACTACAAACAAACATCAATATGTTGAGAAGAAACAACACTTGATTGTAAAAGAAAAAAGTGCTAGATATTTTTTGAGCTAGTTAGAACAAAAAAGATTTGGTTCTGACTTCTTATCAGTGCCACCGACCAGATTTGTTCAAATCCAACACCAGCACACCTGATTTAATTTAATGCAGCATTCCAAACCAGCCACACCAGGTATTTAAATGGTAGCTACAAACAATACTGAGCTTCCACAGGGAGAGTTTCGGACTGGGCTGGCAGTATACTTTAGCTGAAAAATTATGTTTTGAAGAGAAACGTCATCTTTTTGACCCAAACAGTGCGGTCATTGGAGTTCCTGTGGTGCAGCGTGCACTGCTTGCTGAACTCCTAATCACCACATCATTAATTCTGGGACCTCCAATTGCTCCACAGCATGAAGTGGGTGTCTAGTGGTGCTGAGATGTACATTAAGTTCTTTTTAAAAATGCTTAAGACAACATGTCCATCTGTAGTTTGGTTTTGCTTAGTTCGTTCGTCGTTTTAAGTGTATGGCTGAGTTATGAAATAAATGATTTTGAAAT
Organism: Colossoma macropomum; assembly: GCF_904425465.1. Taxonomy (NCBI): domain Eukaryota; kingdom Metazoa; phylum Chordata; class Actinopteri; order Characiformes; family Serrasalmidae; genus Colossoma; species Colossoma macropomum. The sequence goes on along the minus strand of NW_023494793.1, from coordinate 33,841,773 downwards.
TGGATGAATCTTTTTGAATCACCCTGTATTAGCAAATAAATGCTTACTTTCAAGACCTTGCACAGTACTGTACATCTGTACAGAGGCCTATTCAGCCTACAGTAGTTTAGCCCCACCCATGCATGTTGAAGTTATAGGAGAGTATCAGTCTTAGACACTTGGAAAATGGTTATGTGAAAAAGAATTGCGGCTGTATTTGGTACACCTATATAATAAGTCGAATAAGGGAAATAAGGGAAAAAATAATGCAAGAGAAATGTACAATATGAGCCCTTTTAAAATGTAGCCACCCTCCTATACCTAATTTCAAGTGTAGTCAAGTAGGTCTACACAGTATGTTCCACTGGTTTTAATCAGTTACATCATTTTTTAGAGAATTAGAATGGTAATATCCTCTGCACTGGGGTGTCCAACCATACTCGACATGCACCATCCTGTCCTGCACAGTCTAGTTCTAATCTCTAATGTCCAGATCTTTCTGAAGACCCTGATTATCTACTTCAAGTGTGTTAGATAAGAGTTGAATGATAGGTGTATATTGATGAGCAGGTTGCTGTACACTGCAGCTACAGGGCTATATGATGAGAGTAAAAATAACAGTACTACTCGCAGAATTCACAGATTGAGAACAGCTCCCACTGTAAGACCTTGACCTGGCTCAATGGAAAACTCACGCTGTTGATTACACGAAAGTGTCCATGGAAAAAATCAAACCACCAACACCAAAGGCTGCACTGTGTGCTGAGTCATAACTGCTGTTAGTTGAACAAAAAGAAACTTCATCACTGATACACAAGCCATTTTTCAGTGCTATGTGAAAACCATTTGCGAATGCAGAGTTCAAGCAGGTTAGACAAGCTTAACGTTTCTTCATGTTTGATACTCAAACCTCCGCATGAGCGTTCCAAATGGTACCTTTTAACAGCTATGCACTAATGTTTTCTCTAATGACCTAAGTGGCTGTTAAGGACTAGAAATGGACTTATGGTATACCATGCACTGCTGCCTGTTTCTCTTACACTGCTATCTACATCCATGAGAGCATTATCGTCATGTTCCCCAGGGTACCGAAAAGCACTCTGACCATGCAGCCCGGATGAGGGTAGTGGATGTTGTGCCCCAGCACAAACAGCATACTCGCCTTGTGGTCATATAGATCAGTTTTCATAATCCTGTCCTTTATTTTGCACCACTGCTTGTTCTATTGTAATCCAGCATATATGACCTTACTACAGAAATGACCATCAATTTAAATGACATTTTTTCCAAATCTGCAACAAAAGCACTTGTTGTTGAGGACTGCAGTTTCTGACACTTAAATGTCCAGGTGGGCAAATTTGGTCTGACAAGTGGGAAGTTGGGGGGCAACATCAGGAGGGTAGGTCATACTATACATACATGCATACAGTTGTATACAAAAATTTGAACACCCCAGTCAATTTACATTTTATGTCTTTTTTAAATGAAAATACATCCTCTACAGGGAACAAACCTAAACATGGCACTTTTTCTGTGAATTTCTATTGATTTTCTAGGTTTAACATTTTGGAAAAATAAAACATAAAATGTGCCATAACTTTTGCGCAGAACATATTTTATGCTTTGTTTTAGTTCCCCAAAATCTTAAACTCAGCAAATAAACTGTAATTGTGCAATAAAATGTACTATGAAGTCTATAGAGAATGTGTACTTGTTTTCACTCATGTTGTCTAATGCTGTATGTCAATATTAAAAAATATCAAGAGGAATATAAATGTACTTTTTACAACACATTCAATATAGGTATTTAATTCCTTACAATGGCATGTTTATTCCCAATATGTTACTGAAATTCTTATTAAGTTTACTTGAAAAAGCCAATTTAGTTTTCTTTGCTTTCTTCTTCTTATTAGTCTAGGGTCAAAAATGTGCAATGCCACTTCTCCTACAGTGTTTCAAGCTAGAGCTATGAATCTTTAGAAAGCCTATACTGAAATAGGTTGCTTGTGCCAATTCTACTTATTCCACCACAGTCAGCCAAACTGCTCTTATGTCACCACCATGCATGTGTAGCAGCACCTTACCAACTGCCTGAGATGGCAATTCAACAGCCTAGCAACACCTTAGCAACCAACTGGGATAGCATAGTAGCAGCCTAGCAACACATCAGCAGTCACCTGGCATAAAATAGCAACAGCTTTGCAACACCATACCAACTGCCTGGAACAGCATAGCAAGAGCCTTGCAACACCTCAGCAATCACCTGGCATAGCAACAGCCTAGCAACACCTCAGCAACCGACTGGCATACCAGAGCAATGGCCTAGCAACACCATAGCAACCTCCTGGGATAGCATAGCAACAGCCTGGCAACACCTTAGCATCCACCTAGTGTAGCATAAAACAGCCTACAACACCTTTATGACCACCTGGAATCCCATAGCAATGACCTTAGCAACCACCTGGGAGAGTATAGCAATGGCCTACTTTAGCAACAATCTGTTTTTGGTTTAATTAGAGTTAAACTTGTAGGAATAATTGCAAATACCAGAAAGCTCTTTTGCAACTCAGCCACTTCCATCTGATCTGCTAAAGGTGGCAGACTTTTTCTGAGAAGCCAGTGCTACACAGACAATGATCCCGTAAAGGTGTGGAAAATGTCATGGAGTTATTCTCAACAAAGTTATCAGTAATATAAGCTATGCACTTTTTCCGACATTCATTCCGCAACAGGCTGAAATTATCTTGTGTAATTTCAAAAAAGTAGCAGGAACATGATCGCAGGAACATGATCCCCCACCCCCCAGTGCTAGTTCAAATGGCCTACATAAAAGCAGCTTCGAACAGTCAAACAGAGCTGCCATGTTAATTTGTATTTGTATTTATTACAGATAAAAGGAGCTTTGATGCCAATAAATGAAATGCAACTAATGAAAGGCTATTTTTCTTTCATTCAGACACCTGGCTCAAGCTCCTTTCAGTATGGCATAAGAGCAAACAGAGCAGCCAATGAGAGAGTGTTCCTTATGCCGTAGCCAATTACCCAGCCGGTGATTAATTACTGCTGAGCCAAGGCATGAACACAGTAATGATGAGGTAGGGCTGCAACAACAACAACAACAACAACACACACAAACACACAAATAATCGTGTAGTCAGTCTCTGAAGTACAAGCTATCAAAGTGGATCTAATTCACGTGCTATAGAATGACTCACAGAATGTGGTTTAAAACGTTACAGTTAATATTGTGGGGAGAACATCTGGAGCTGTGACTTTTATCATACATCTAAATCACAGGATGTGCACGTTGGCAGAAACAAATGATCCTGAAGTAACAGTCATAGACAATGGTACAGAAAACAGAGTTTAATGTTAGAGTAGTTTGCTGGCTGGTAGAGCAGAGAGTGCTCTGTGATTGGCTATTATATCTACACTATTAAAAATAAAGGTATCAGGGACACCATAGAAGAACCACCTTTGGCCCCTTTCAGTGGATGGTTCTTTAATTTGAAGATGTTTCAGTGTGAGGAACCTTTTTAAAGTTTCAACAGCCTCCAGATAGGGCTAGTTTTCTGGACAGGGATTAAACCTGGTCCTGAACTATACAGTCATATGCAACATTTTTCGGCGCCCCTGGTAAAGATTAAGATTAAACACATTCTCTACAGAACACACTTCAGCACATTTTAATGCACAATTACTGTTTATTTGCTGAACTTAACATATTTAGGAAAACAAAAACATGAAATGCGGCCTGTGCATAAGTTATGGCACATTTTATCGTTTGTTTACTCAAATTCATAACAATTATGCACTAAAATGTGTTGGATTTAAGTTTATAACACATAAAAAACATGTACCAACTTTTATGTATGACTGTATTTCCCTTTCAGTGGAAAATCTCCACTCTGGGAATCTTGGCCTTTAATGTCAAGGTTCTATACCAATAAAAGTTTTTTTTTCCCTAGAACCTTGTTTCCAAACCAAGAACTACCTTCTTTATAAAATGGTAAAAATCAAGCGATAATGCTTTTCACCATCCTCCCTACCTCCTATGTGTGCAGGTCTTTTTTTCTCTCTCTCCCCCTCTCTCTCTCTTCCTCTCTCTCCTCTGATTTACGACACTTCTTACAGACTGATTAACCTCCTGAATTCTGTTTCTAACAGCATTAGTCAGCCAGAGAAGCAGCTATTCAGGAAACATGAGCCCTCTGGCCCATAATGCGCCAGCAGTGAACACGAGAGGGCCAGAGACCACAGTAGGCAAAGCATCCAGACTGGACCCAGGCAGGATGTGAGGTACATCTGTTCCCTGGTTTTACTGAGAGATTAGAATGCACTGGTGTTTATATATTGTAAGAGCTTTTATCTGAAGCAGTGTTTGTTAGAGTGTATCAGCTTTGGCTCTCTCTCTCTCTCTCCCTCTCTCTCTCTCTCTCCCCCTCTCCCTGATTACCTGTTTTTCAAGAGGGCTCAGCTCTGCTTTAGACTGTCATGCTTGCTCACACAATGCCCATCTAAATTAATTAGAGAAAGAAAAACAGAGGGAGGTGGGAGTGATTGCGAAGCAATGGTGCAAATGTGTGTGCAAGTGTGTTCAGGTGAAGCACTGCTGACTGCTGAGACAGAAACACAGAAAGAGGAGATGGTGGGATGCATTATATTTAATGTGCTTTAACCCCTTAAATCGCCAGGACAAACCCGTGGGTCTAGAAGAGTTAATAAACTTAAGAATAACTCAGCCACGTTGCATTACTGAATAATACGCCTGAGATATAATATATTGTGCAAAAGTCAGAGGATCACCACAGGAGTTTAAACAGTACATAAAGCTTTCATCTTTGAGTGACAGGACAAAATCAAGCTCCACTCTTCTTCAGATCTGAGAAAAACCACAGGTGTTTCTGTCCATCCTTCTACTCTGAGAAGACAACTCAACACTATGAGTCTGAAAGTATGTGTAGCTGTCAAGAAGCTGTTACTTACCACCCTGGAGAGTTCAGATCCAGCACACCTGGCTCATATAGTCAGATGCCCCTGAAGGCCTTGATAACTTGGATCAGGTGTGTTACATTAGGGTTGGAGCTAAACTCTGCAGGGTGGTAGATCTCCAGGACCAGGACTGGGCACCTCTAATGTAATGCAATAACAATAAGTCCTGAAAAAATATATATTTAGTTGTTGAGGCTTCTGTGTAAATTTATGTTTCTGCAAATTTCTGTTGAGGCCTCTGTGTAAATTTATGTTTTTTTTGCTTTTCCTCCTGACACACCTGAATAACTTGTCTCCATTTTGACTGGAAATGTATTTTTTAATATATTTTTCAAACAGGGGAGTGATTTATTTCCTATTTAAATTAGATCCAAAATATCAAACTCTCAGCAGTAAAATCCGTTTGTATGCTCAATAAAAAGCTCTCTCACCCAAGCTTAGTCTACTTCTTTTGTCTTTTATGCACCAGCTTGCATTGATGCAATGCAATTTGTTGCAACAGAATCCAACCTAGAAATTTGCCTCAGTGTGCTCAGTGTCTTTGACGTGAATCCATTAGCTACACACAAACAGTGGAGCATGCTAATAACCCACAGGAAATCTGATTCAGGAAGCAAAACACCTCAACTGGTAATGAAAATTTTACAAGCAATTACACTAACGCATAAGAAAAAGATTCCTTCGGGCCACAAAGCATGCCATCTACTCATTGTCGAGTCTTACAATAGTACCCATAGTATTATATGTGACTGATGTTAATTTTAGAGAGAGATGTCTGGGGGAGGTATTCTTTGTCATCCAAACTGACAAGCTGACTTATGTCATTGCTGAATAAAAGACATTGTACTGAGCTATAGGGATTGTACAGTGTACAGGAATGTACAAAGGTAGAGGTAAAACTAGAAAAACTATGGCGAGAGTCAGTGGCAATGATTTACATCACCACAGCAACTGTAGAGGCCATCCTGTGACAGCTCTGGCTCGTCTCAATCTGATAGACTCAGAGGTGTCAGCACAGGCACATTACACACACTACGGGGCCTATCTTGCTCTCTTTTCTTGCTCTCTCTCTCTCTCTGTCACTCACAGCTGCCCTTTGCAGGCATATGAATGCCCGTGGCTCACTCAGCAGAAAGTCGATTGGTGAAGTGGAAACTCCTTAATTTACCACAGGAGAGAGCTCCGTGCCCCAGCCTTAGGCCAGTGCAATGGCTTCTCCAAGCATTTCTACACACTGACATCAGTTTTACCTTGTAGATAGCACAACAAAAATCCTTTAATATGAACAGCATTCTGTGTAAACACTGAAGATGATTCTGAATCTTTTAAAACTGTATAAATTGTATGATAATTGTGCACATTTTAGGCCTGTACAGATATGACATTTATGGGCTGATTATCAGAATTTCCCTTATCAACTAGTAACAATATTTGAGATCCAAGAAAATAATGACCATATCTTGTATGAGGCATCTTTTATTAGTTAAAATGGTATAATGTCATCTCACCTGTAACATGGACTACTGTGCATTCTGGAGTGTGGTAATACCCAAATACTGAACACTAGTCAGGATATATTAGTTAATATTAGTCAGTGCCCACAATACTATATTGTTATTATACACACACGGCAAAGCAGGATTGTATGCAGTGCCAAAAAGGTTGTATGAGTTATAACAATAGCAAAACCCTTTTGGAACTATGAAGAACTATTTTTTTAAATGGCTCTTCACAAAACGTTTTCCATTATATAGAAGGACCATTTAAAGGGTGCATATCATGGAAAACCAGATTTCCCTTGTTTTTTTAAATAGTGCAGTTTAAAGTAATATGAAAACACTGTCAATGTTCCAAATGGAACAGCAATGTTAATTCAAACATTGCTGTTCCATTTGTGTGACAGCAATGGACATCAGGAGAACTGCCTATAGCAGTTTAGCCCCGCCCATTCATGTTGAAGTTTTAGGGAACGTTTCAGCTCTGAGTGGTTTTTGAAAGCAGCACAATACAAAGCAGCCAGTCAGAACAGAGCTCATTTACATATAATAGTCTTATAGGCACAGTAACAAAAACTGCCTGTTTCATTCTAAGGGATAAAGAGAGGATGGAAAATGGTAAAGAGAAAATGAATTATGACCATTTTTGGTAAATAAACCCACACAAATATTGTACGTTGACATCAAAGGGAAAAAATAAAATACAAGGAAAATGTAGCATTAGTCATGCAAAGAACCATTTATGCATGTCAAATGTGTTCACGGCGCTATAATCATTGCCTTTACTAAAGAACCCTTAAACTGTTTTCTAAGAGTGTACTATTAGATTATAATAGCAAATGTTATCAAGTATCTGTTTTAACATCTACAAAGTAGACAGAATGATGCCATCATGGACACATTGGAAAGATTTTGTTATAATACGAACCTACGTACATTACTTATCATATGAATCTGTGTGCACTACTTATGAGCCTGTGTGTTAGTTTATAATATGATTATTGACAATAGATGTTCTATTCTGTGTATAATAAAAATCTCTTACTTTAACTGCTTTAAGGCAGCTCACAATGCAACTGTGTGGAATCTGACTTTTCCGGTGACAGCTCATCTGTCTCTGCCTGCTTTCCGTCCAGCTGCTGTAAATAGTTTTTGCTGAACTGTGTTTGCATTAAAGTCACCCTTCAACTCAAAAACTTGTTCACAGATCTGTTTAGCAGCCAACACTTCTAAGGGTAACCTGTTGCATATAACACCGCTATTAGTCTACTATGTCTACACACTTGAAAAAGATGGTTCCATGAGTTCTATATAGAACCACTTCATGCTTAACTGGTTTTCTAGACTGATGGCTTAGTATATATATATATATTTTTTTTTAAATGGTTCTATCTAGCATCAAAAAGGGTTCTTCTGTTGTTAAATGCTTGACTTCATAACAGCAGAACCCTTTTTAGTGCTGTTTAGAACCATTTACAACATATTCTCCGAACCAGTTCACCATGCAATGAATCACTTAAGCATGAAGTGGTTCTACACAGAACTCATGGTTCTAAACATGGCACCTGTTGCTCGCGAGCGTAACGGGAACTTTTCCCACGTTTTGTCCTTCACTGTTTTCTTTTCTTTTCTTTTTTTTTTGCTGACTTACCCTTGCGGCTCGAGAGGAGTAGGGGTCTTCGAAGAGAGCCCATATCTTGGGCTGCCAGGCGACGAAGCGGCCGCGCGCGCGCTCGGGCGCGTCCTCAATGCCCAGGCGCTCGTCGTCGTCGGCGTCGTTGTCGGGCTCGGGCGGCTCGAAGATGTCGAGCGCCTCCTCGGCGTCGCGGTGCTGCCGGTACGTCATCCAGCAGCATGGCTCCACGTCCGTCTCGTCGATGCCCCAGAAGGCGAGCTCCTCCTCGAAGAGCGGCCCGCACACATCGGCGGGACAGTGCAACTTGCCCGTGCGGTAGTAGTTGAGCACGTAGGCGAAGATGGCCGGGTGGCGGTCGAAGAAGAACTCGTTTGCGGTGGTGGTGGTGGGGTTGTTGGTGGTGGCTGTGGTCGTGATGGTCGTGGTCGTGGTGCTGGTCGTGGTGGCGGTGGTGGCGTCCGTGTCGGCGAGCCACGCGAGCCGCGTGCCCGGCAGGCTCCTAAGCGTGCTCTTGTATGTCTCGTGGCGCGTGCCGCCCACGTTGAGGATGATCTTTTCCGAGTCCTCGGCCCTGGCCATCTCCTCCTTCAGACATGTTTTGGACGGAGGTTTGTTGCCTGACTTGCGCCCGCGGTAAGACGAAACACACACCGAGCTGATCATAGATTTGGACGGGCGGGCCGCTGGCCGATGGCGAAACGTCTGCGCTTTCCAACGTCTATCATCTGCACGAGCGACAGGAGCCGGGCGCCGTGACGAGCCTCAGCATGGTGCGATCAGCAGAGCCACATGGGTGCCGGGGGGCCGCGGGGGACACGACACAGAACCACCTGATGCTCTCCAGACGACTGAGACCAAAGCAGAGGGACGAGCTGGAAGCGGCTGGAAACTTGTCCTTTAATTTCGAATTACTGCGATAACATTACATTAAGTTCCAGGCGGCTGCATAGGAGGAGCGTCTAGGGGGGATTTTTCACGACCTTCAGCGCAGAAGCTCCATCATGTAGTTTTGCGCGTCCTAAGGACAGCATAGATATGAGCCAGAAAGTTGAAGTGTCGTCATACGCTAACATTAAAGCTCCTCTTTTAGTATCTTAAAGTATCTAACTTCATACATTAAACACAGACAAAAATCATACAGTACTCTCACCTCACCTGCGCTCGCATTATCTCCGCATAGCACCCAGATGAACAGAAGTTTGAAGGAAAATAGCGTCTCTACAGACCCAGAAAGAAAGGACGTCGTCAACGTAAATTAGAAAAATCCATCATTTTTCTGCCGGTGGAGGACGAGACGATGGCAGTTTGTTGGGAAAAGATCTGTTGCATCTCCTCAAGTATCCTCCCTCAGCACAGTCAGGCGACCCAACCAGCACCCAGGGGGACGGATCGGCGCGTTAACTCTTTCCCTGCTGCAGCCAAAGAGAGAAGAAGTGCCAAACGCAGGATGCTGCCTCCATGTTGAGTAAACTGCTCTTAAATTAAGGCCAAACTGCCACGAACGCCGTGTTTCACTGAGCAGTCTGACACTGAGTAAGCAGAGATGCAGTTTTTAGACCTCCCCCCTGCTTCTGTTCTTTAGAGTTGTATCTCATGCTCTGCACTGTGGCTTCATGAAAATTAGACTGCGAACACAAGCCCAATGATTAAAATCAGGACTGAAGTATTGATACAAAGGAAATGAAGGATCTGCATTTAAGGTACATAAAGTTGTGGTTATTATCTATTTAATAATTATCTATAAAGAGCTATAAAAGTCAGAGAGAGTTCTTCGTTTATTTATTTCCAGTCAAAATGGTCATTAACTACAAGTTAATCATTTTTCAGTGTCCGAATCAAAAACAGAAAAAATACTCTAAACAACTAAATATAATATCATATTTTATTAATTCTTAATGTGTCTACCTTTTGTCTTTCCTACAGCTTCCATTCTTTTCAGACTTGCTTTCAGTTCCAAAAATTCTGCTGGGATATTTTAAGTACAGTCTTAGAAATTGGTTGTATTTTCTTCTTCCTGCCATCCAAGTACACATTTAGTGATGTTGGGGTTGGATTCTGGGGTGTTCAGTCCATTCTCGTGAGAACTTGTCAGCTACACCTCCTTTCAGACTCTCACAGTGGAGGGATGGACAGAAACACCTGTGGATTTTTTTCAAAACTAAAGCAAGAGTGGAGTTTGATTTTCTCCTCTGTCTCAAAGATAAAAGCTTTCAGCAGGAGCAGTTTTGGTGGTCTTTTAGATCTTGCACATTTGTTAGGAGTCCTGTTTTCTCTTTTAATCATTTTCTAAACTCTGGTTTTGGAAACTCTTGATTTTTCCACTTATTTTTATTTGACCTTCCCCTTTCTTATGATCTTATAACTAATCTCCTCAGAAACTCTGCTGTGGCCATAATCCTCCTTAATAATGACCCCTCACACTTCCATCTTGTGTAATCAGTTGCGCACACACTAATACATTACAAATTTATAAAGTATATATCCACTGCTCACTTCTTCAGTTGTACATATTTTATGTAATTTGTAACGTACTTTTTAACCTGACACTTCAATCCTTACAATGTAAATGTACAGAACCACCAGTATGCCTCTTTTATTACTACATATGTTGTGTATTTTATGTATTTCTATATCTAGTTTTCTTTTGTATTATTGGGAGAGCCGCACAGAAGTGGTAAGGAACAGCCCTTTTAAAGGACCAGTTTTAGATATATCGTGTTGTGCTACCCATTATGTGGCCCATGGGCCAGATTTAGCTCGTCATATCTTCCTGTTTGGCTTGACAAGTGACCTCTATTTTGACAGTAATGTGAGTTTTGCGCAGCTGGTGCAATCATAGACCAGTTCATTGTCTTCTTGCTCTGTGAAAATATATTGTGACTCACTTTCAGCTAATGTTTCAGCTAATGTTCTTGGCCTGCAACGGCAAAACAGTTTAGTACTCCTCATGTGAAATAGCCAAAATGTTCTGAACATGTTCTGTATAGACTGGCACCAAGAATCATGTAGGCCTAGATTGACCTTTTTTTTCTAACAGACTTAAATTAATCTTCTTTGTAGGCAACTCAGTATGATTCACATTTAATTATATATCAATACTGAAAGTTCTAGCTGTTAGTGGAGAATTATGGTTCCATATTAAACTTGCCTATGACTCTCAAATTAAGCCATGACCATTTGTCCAAGTAGTCCTGCAATGCCATCTAGTGTACACAGTAAAGATTTAACACCTGGGCCTTTTGCAGATGGTAGGGCTTACACTTGTTATGTCTTCTTACATGTACATCAATTGAATTCAATTACAAGAAAGAGAAGCAATATTTGTATCCATTATTTTATTTAAATCATAAAGTAATATAAAAACAGGCAGATAAGACAGTACAGAGATAAAAAGTGTTCACAAAATGTATGACAGTGCAAGATGTGCTCACTTGTACACTTCCAAAATAGACCACACCATTTGGTTTGTACCAAAGCACTTTATATAATTTAATCAACTTTCTAGGTCAGTCAACTTCCCATCATCTTCAATCCACTTCTTCAATGGTAGGGCCCTGTGCACTGGACTCTGCCTGAGCTCCACAGCCGCCCATAGGAGGCATTCCTCCCTGGTACAATTTAGAGATGATGGGATTACAGACACTTTCCAGTTCCTTCTGGTGATGCTCATACTCTTCCTTCTCAGCCAGCTGATTGTTCTCCAACCATGTGATAACCTCCTTACACTTGTCAATGACCTTCTTCTTATCATCCTCGCTAATCTTGCCTTTAAGCTTTTCATCCTCGACGCTGTTCTTAATATTGAAGGCATAGGATTCCAAATTATTTTTGGCTGCAATTTTCTCCCTCTGCATCTCATCCTCAGCCCTGTATTTGTCCGCCTCCTGCACCATTCTCTCAATCTCCTCTTTGCTCAAACGACCCTTGTCATTGGTGATGGTGATCTTGTTCTCTTTGCCAGTGCTCTTGTCCACGGCAGACACGTTCAGGATACCGTTGGCATCGATATCAAAAGTCACTTCAATCTGGGGTACGCCTCGTGGTGCTGGGGGGATACCTGTGAGCTCGAACCTGCCAAGCAGGTTGTTGTCTTTAGTCATGGCTCTCTCACCTTCATAGACCTGGATCAGCACACCTGGCTGGTTGTCTGAGTAGGTGGAAAAGATCTGTGTCTGTTTGGTGGGGATGGTGGTGTTGCGTTTGATGAGGGCAGTCATGACTCCTCCAGCGGTCTCGATGCCCAGTGATAGCGGAGCAACGTCCAGCAGCAGCAAGTCCTGGACGTTTTCGGAGGTGTCACCCATGAGGATGGCAGCCTGCACGGCTGCACCGTAAGCAACTGCTTCATCTGGATTGATGCTCTTGTTGAGGTCCCTGCCATTGAAGAAGTCCTGCAGAAGTTTCTGGATCTTGGGGATTCTTGTGGATCCGCCAACCAAGACAATATCATGAATCTGGGACTTGTCCATTTTGGCATCTCTCAGAGCCTTTTCTACTGGTTCGAGGGTGCCTCTAAAGAGCTCAGAGTTCAGCTCCTCAAAGCGAGCTCTAGTTATGGAAGTGTAGAAATCAATGCCATCAAACAGGGAGTCGATCTCAATGCTGGCCTGAGTGCTAGAAGACAGGGTTCTCTTTGCTCTCTCGCAGGCTGTGCGCAACCTCCTGACTGCCCTCTTGTTCTGGCTGATGTCTTTCTTGTGCCTTTCTCTTAAACTCCTCCACAAAGTGTTTGACCATGCGGTTGTCAAAGTCCTCCCCACCCAGGTGAGTGTCGCCAGCTGTCGCTTTCACCTCAAAGATACCATCCTCTATGGTCAGGATGGACACATCAAAAGTGCCTCCGCCCAGGTCAAAGATCAGGACATTCCTCTCCTCTCTCTTGCCCTTGTCCAACCCATAGGCAATAGCCGCTGCGGTTGGCTCATTGATGATCCTCAGCACATTCAAACCAGCAATCACTCCAGCATCCTTGGTAGCCTGTCTCTGTGAGTCATTGAAATAAGCTGGAACTGTGATGACAGCATTGGTGACTCTCTGACCCAAATAGGCCTCAGCAATCTCCCTCATTTTGACCAGGACCATGGAGGAGATCTCCTCTGGGTAGAATGTCTTCGTCTCCCCCTTGTATTCCACTTGGACTTTTGGTTTGCTGCCATCGTTGATCACTTTAAAGGGCCAGAGCTTCATGTCAGACTGAACTACAGGGTCATCAAACTTTCGACCAATCAGACGTTTGGCATCAAAAATTGTGTTGTTGGGGTTCATGGCAACCTGGTTTTTGGCAGCATCTCCAATGAGTCTCTCAGTGTCTGTAAAGGCGACGTAGCTTGGAGTTGTTCTGTTGCCCTGATCATTGGCAATGATTTCAGCTTTCCCATGTTGGAACACACCCACACAGGAGTAAGTAGTTCCCAGGTCGATTCCAATGGATACTCCTTTAGACATTCTGATGGTTTATTATGTGTAACCTGTAAGTCAAAGAACAAAACACATATTTGGTATATCATACACTAGTAGAATACTGTAACTGTTTTTAAAATGTGCTCTGAGTAAAAGCTCTAATATACACAAATGACACCATATAATGTACGCTGACCAAATAGACAGTTTCCAATTATTTGTTTTGTATAACTCTATTCGCATACTTGTCACACACTGCTTAATTTTCTATATATCTGCATAACATATAAGAAGTTGAAGTAGTGCTGGGATTTTGCTTAAAGTTCAATTCCACTGATTTCTCTATATTTCTGTATAATTCAGAGTGGTTTGATGATAATGTTATTTCTCAAATACAGATCCAGATGTGGAGTACATTGTAAACAATATGATTTTAATGGGTAAATACTATATACAAAAATAATAAATTTGTTGACAATATCCAAGTGTGATTTCTTTTTACTGGACTTTTAGATTGGTGAACAACATGAAAAGTTTAAAAACTTACAATTTATGATATTATGAATGCCTCATGAGTCTTTTCTTGCTTTTAGAGGTGGGAGATATGGCAAAAATACAATATTGCAACACTTCAAGAATTTTTTTTATGATACATGACGTCATGATATTTATTTTTATAGACATCTGATCCGTTGGAACAGACAAAAAAGAACCAATAGTGCTACATTTTAAAACACACTATCAAAAACTCTGAACACAATGATTTTTATTCAGTATTTGGCATACTGTATTGCACTTCCAGTTGTGTTGCAATCCAGTTAGACAGTCTAATTTTGCTCTCTTTATAAAGAAACAGGCAGTTGATAGTACTGATGATATAGATGATACGTCCAGAAAAGTGTATTGTACTGTGACATCATTCATCACAATAATGATAGATACTGTCATATTGCACAGCCCTACTTTCTCTTAATGCTTTTATAGAATGTATTTTCTGTCATTCATATTTACTCTATATTTTTAATTTATCATATTTTGTTAACCAATGATTTGCATTAAAAAATGTCTCAGGAATCAGGCAACATATTCATAACCACTTCATGTAATAGCTTGTGAGGGAGCTTTTAAAGGTATTGCACTCTTCCCACATACGTTTCATATCAAACCATTCTGAATGAGTTTGTTTACATCTTAACCATTTAATTAGCAGTTTTTTAATAGTGGAATTCCTCTTTAATATCATATTATTCTCAAATGTAAATGGTAAAGTAATGCTACATTTTAATGCTATAAAATCTGCAAGTACTTTAATACTTTGTCATGTTAATACTACACCTGACTTGCAGTCTCGGACTACAGCTAAAATGAAGCAAATCCAGAGGGACTTACAGTTCGGCTGTAGTGGGGCTTCTCGCGTTTCTGAGACTGGACTCTCCTCAAGTCCTCGTTGCCTCTCGTGTGGTTGGAGTCGTCTGTGCTCGTCTGCCTCGCAGAGTGAAGCTCCATTACTTTTATACACTCCATGTTGTTTCTAGAACTACTAGACTCGTCGCGGGTCTGACGAAGACGTAACTTTAGACGCTGACGAATCGCTCCGGAAGGTTCCAGCTATGGACCACGTTCAACATACTGCACTGACACCGCAGGCCTGAATTAGCACAGTGGGCGGGAGGATAGCGTCATCGACCAATCACGAATGAGAGATCAGCTATCTACACTGTGATAGGCTCTCGGTTTATATTTTGATAGTAAGTTGAGTGACATCATTTTATAGTTTTCTACCAACTTGTCTTATAGACATAAAAGTCTCCCTTAAAATGACTTATAACTGTATCTAGCTAAATATAAACTGCGCTCTTTAAAAAGGCATGTAACAATAGAAGAACCATTTTTGGTGCTATATAGGACCATTTTCAAAAAGGTTCTGTATAGAACCATATACAACACATTCTCTGTCAACCTGAAGTACCATTTTTTCATCATGCAAGAACTATTTAAGCATGCAGTGGTTCCATATGGAACTCATGGTTCTAAATAGAACGATGAACCCTTGAAGAACTATGTTTTTTAGAGTTTAGCTAAATTTAACTCTGCTGATTCTGACACCAGCGAACCCACATATGTCTTCTGTAGTTTTAATATGTAATGCTGATAATGGGAAAATAGTGATAAACTTTAATAAAAATGTTTCCGTTGGGCACTATTTTGCCTTAAGTTTCAAGCATGTACCTCTCCACCATGAATAGAAAAAAAAATGTCATATTATGGTACAACAATGTGTCAGCTCCCTTTGTTTGTACCTTTTTTCTGACTTTTCAGTTTTCATTGCAAGAAAAATAAAGACTACCTTTAACATTGTTGCATGATAATATGTTATTTCCAAAATATAGATCCAGATGTGTACTCAATAGTAAATAAACACACACACATTTTCTAAACCGCTTATCCTTCTGGGTTGCAGGGGGGGAGCTGGAGCCTATCCCAGCAGTCATCGGGCGGAAGGCAGGAAACACCCTGGACAGGTCGCAAGTCCATCGCAGGGTCAATTGTAAATACTATGATTTTAATGGGTAAATACTATATACACAAATATAATATTTTTACGACCATACAAGTCTGATCTTTTCGTACTGGACTTTAGATTAGTGAATAACAAGAAAAGTTGAAAAGGATTTATGATTCTATGAATGCCTCATGAGTCTTTTCTTGCTCTTAGAGGTAGGCGATATGGCAAAAATATAATATTGTCATACTTCTCGAAATTATCACAATACACAATATGTCACAATATAATTTTTCAGACATCCGACGGGTTGGAACAGAGAAAAATTAACTAGCAGTTTTATATGTTACAAAATATGATCAAAAACTGTGAACGATATAATGAATTTGGGATTGTTTCTACTGCAAAGTTTTCTGGATTTTTCTATGAAGGAAAGTAACTTGTGACTTTCAGCCTTAAGAAGCCAAAAATCTATATACACAAATATAGATTTCCAATAATAACCTATATATATATATATATATATAGAGAGAGAGAGAGAGAGAGAGAGAGAGAGAGAGATACACATAAATTCTTTGTATGTACAGTACATGACACATTGTTCTATAAAGCATGTTTAGCAAAAATAGAAATAAAATAGTGTAATGAGTATTTTTATGATAAGACTAACAGACTAATCATTAAAACAAAATAGTAATCAGTAATCATTAACTGTGTTGCATTATGTACATGCATATTTTCCACTCCAGACAATAAACTTAATAAACCAGCAATAACCAATGAACTAATCCAACTTTGAACAGAACAAACATTTAATGAGATAACAAGGCAGGGAATATATGTCATTTGATAAAGAGAGGCATATTAACAAAGAGGATTAAGTACAGTTAATGTTAAGATAAACAAGTAGGCCTACTTCAATGTCTGCATTCACAGTGATTTATCTTTAAGACTCATTTTTTAGTGGTTTTAATATATTAACACAAATCGGTGTTCAACCAGGCCTGGGAACCACCTATTAATTAAAATTTTATTAAAAAAAGGTGAAAACTTTAATTACTCAGTTGATTATTGTAGCCTAATTGATTGTGATTACTCATTGCGTAAAGCTCATACCAAACTACTGAAGTTTATTTTTGATTAAAATTAATTAAATGAAAAATTCTGTCAAAGGCCACTGACATGATGTAAAAAGGACAAATGAGCAGAGCATAGAGACCACCTGTTGGTGTCACTATTTGTATAAATATCATGCTGGCTACCTACTGTGCCGATACTCCCAGTGTACTGTGGGTTTACAGTATCTCTTTGCCAGAACACTCTAGCGCTTGGGAGAAATAAACACACTGCAGTTTCAGTAGCAAAGACAAAATAAGCCTACATTCACTTCTTCTGTAGAGCTCACATGTGTACTTCTGATCATTTCTTACTCAGGAAGAAAGTGCAAATCATTCTGATATATATATAAAGAGTAGTTTTTGTGCGCATATCCAAAGACTAAATTAAACAGATGAAAACAAACCAAAAAAACCCTCACTGTCCACTGAAACATGCTCCTACAACAAGGATTTGGTCAAAGAGTTCCATTAGCTAAACCGCTATTGGAGCATAATTCAGTGTGTGGGCTTTTTTTTTCGGTTTCCAGAAACATAAAGACCAGTCATGTAACACCAAATAAAACAAGCACTGAAATGTATGACCACAAAGATATAGTACAGAATTTACCCCTCAGACCTTTCACTACCAATATATGGCACGATTTCAGACCTATAGTCAATGGTCCTCTTATAATGTGATTAAAAGATAACAAGTACATACAGTATATTATAATCCAATGAAGTGCTAGCAGAGTATAATCAGATCTAAGTGACAAACATGTATTTGGTCACTATATGTTAATAACACTATAAATAAGAATTCACTTAAAATGAAGTTTTCCTTTTAGAAATTTACAGTAAATAGAAAATAAATCTCTTGGTTTGCTTGGTTAATGCAGGTGTCTCCATCCCTGATGAAGGTCGTTGTGAGTCATACAAATTAATATCTGTGAATGTAAACAGAGATTTATGATCAGTGCACTATTGAGCACAGCATTAAACATCATTCATTTATTATTATTATTATTATTAGTAGTAGTAGTAGTATTATGCTGTATATTAATTGCTCTACTGGACTTACAATACTAAACTAGAAAGTTCTACTTTGGCATATGCAGGACTCTGAAAGGCACTTCTTTTTGGACACACTAGGGGGCGACAAATATTTTATTTTCCATGTCTACTGTACGTGAGAGATGAAATATTCTACAAAGATGTAAATAAAAATCTAGATACATTCATTGGCCACTTTACCAGGTACACTCTTTGTATCTACACACATTGTCCATTTTATCAAGTCCACTTACTTATTAGGTGCACTTTGTAGCTCTACAATTACAGACTGTACTCCATCTGCTTCTCTGCATAATATGTAGGCCCCCCATTTTACCCTGCTTCACATGTCACTTCCATGTCAGTGTCACTGCTATGCTGTAAATGATCCACCACCCACATAATACCTGGTCAGTACTGGTCCTGAGCATTGATGGACAGGGTAAAGGCATGCTAACAAATGCAGAGAAACAGATGGACTACAATCTGTATAACTGCAAAGTGCACCTGCAGTTCAGTGCAAAAGTCAGAGACTCTTCATTAATTTAATTTCCAGACAAAGCAGCAATCATGTTATTCATTTTTCAGCACCAGGAAGAAAACTAGTTAACAGAAAATTTCCCAGAAGCCTCAAAAACAAAATGTAATGTCAGTTTTTTTAGGATTATGTCCACTCTTTGCCCTTATTACAGCTTCCATATCAGGGATATTTTTCTCATCTCCAAAGTTCAGTCTTAGACTTTGGTTGCATTTTCTACTTCTTACGACACAAGTAATGTCAAACACATTCAGTGATGTTGAGGTCTGGACTCTTCTTTGTTGGATATAAAAATAGCCTCCTTTTTTACTGTTTCTTTTTCTCAGTAAGGTCTTCTTGACAGCTACACATCCTTTCAGACTCGTACTGTTAACTTGTCTTCTCACAGTGGAAGGATGAACAGAAACATGTGTGAATTTTTTCAGATCTGAATCAAGAGTGGAGCTTGATTTTCTCCTTTCTCTCAAAGACGAAAGCTTTAAGTACTGTTTATCTAAAGGTTTTGGTGGTCTAGCAGGTCTTGCACTGTTCTTATGAGTCACGTTTTTCTGTATCTTTTAACCGTTTTCTTTTAACTCCAATCTTGGAAACTACTGTTTTTTAACACTTATTAACAACATTCTCCTTCTTTATGCAAGTGGATAATCTTATATGTAGTCTCTACCATAATTTGTACTTAATGGCCACTTTGATTAGGAATTAATTAAATGAAGGGTGTTCTCTGACTTTTTGCACAGTACACAGTACCGTATATGGTAAGTGGACCTGACAAAATGGAAAATGAGTGTAGATAACAAGGTTGGTGTGTTTCACAGAGTAGCCACTGAGTGTATGTTGCACTACTCAGATTGCGTTGAGTGATGCTGGTACCTGTAGTAGTTTGGTTTGAATGGTCCATTCTTATTAAGGCCCATGTACTTGGCCTGCTCATCTGACAGTTCTGTGAGGTGAGCGTCAAAGTTGGGCAGATGCAAACTTGCCACATATTCATCTGTAACATGCACAAACAGAAAAAACACTACTGTTGTACATTTTGTGATGGTCAGTGTTTCATTAATGTAACTATCTTTAGTGTAGTGTGCTAAAGCAAGTGGGAATAATGCAAGTTTACCCATCTTTTTGGGCAGCAGATACACATCCTGTCTGTAGCGCCCCTCTGGTGCGTTGTACAGCTCTATTAGGGCAAGGGCCTAAACAGACACAGACAGGCATCAGTATCAGAATAGTTCAATTTTACACACCAATTAACTTCGTGCAGACTGCATGCCTAAGTCATCACACACTTGTCTAAACCTTGTCAGGTTGCTCAGTAATTTCAAACAGACTTACTTTTTTGTCTTTTGAGAATTTTCTTTGTATACATTGCTGGGATGTCTAATATCACCTCTATTAGAGAAATAAAAATGTGTTTTCCCCCATACATCAGCTGTTATTCTTTTCAAAAACGTGTTATAACTGTAACAGGCATATTGATGAGGTTAGTATTGGTGCCAATAACAATCAAGTATATCATCTCAGTGCCTCTCTTTCTCTGTTTCTCTCTCTCTGTCTTTCTTTTTTTCTCATCTTTTTTCCCTTGTTACTTGTTATATCAAAACTTGTTATATCCAAAATTGTTACACATTTTACACATAGACATTCAGCATTTTTAGATGACACTCTGCAATTTTTGATGTCAATTGGAGTATATGAGGATATATTAGACTGTATTTCCCATATAGCAGCCTTATGTGGTCATTTACCTCTAAAAACCCCAAGAAAAAAAGTCTATTTATTTGCTGTTTGACATAATGTAAAAAACTAAATCGCAAAGTATAATGTGCCATAATATTTGCATAGGCCATATTTTGTGTATTTTTCAGCGAATACACAGTAAATGTGCAATACAGTGTGTTCTCTGTAGAGGAAGTGTTAACTTACTTTCACTTAGAAAGAAAACAAAACACCATTTGACCAGAGGTGCCCAAACTTTGCTGTGCTTTTTTAACATACTGGACAAAAGTAATCAGGCTTCAGTGTTGCTGCTGCTGTTTTTAGCTATGTGACACACTTTTATCCATTTTTATAGATAACAGTATGTCATACAGTGAAACCACATAAGCAAGACTACTGGAGATTACTTAACTAACAACATGACGCTATTTGAGGCAAGTGACAGATGATTCAACATGTACTTTCCACAGTGCTAACTGGTGTGGTAAATTTCCATTATTTGTTAGCTACATTAACGTCATAGCTTCAGTGAAAAACTAAACAAGCAAACTTGGTTATTCCTTTAAGTGTTTTATATTCATAAAAGTCGAAACAAAAAAAACTCTCTGACCTGTGTCGTGGCTGTAATGGACAGCACAAATGAGGGCACTGTGGAGCAGCTCAGGTTCAGAAGACGCCCCTGAAAACAGAGCATAACCAGCTATTGCATTTTGTGATACGCATTATTTGACCATTTCCGAAGGATAAAGGTGAAAGTGATGAAGCACCTCTGCCAGCAAAATGACTCTTTTCCCATCAGGCCAGATAATGTGGTCCACTTGAGAGCGAACCCTCTCCCAGGTCAGCTCTGGGGTCCGCAGACTTGCCTAGATACAGAAAACATGAGTAAACAGTTTAAATGCACACACACAAACACAAACAAACTTTTATATCTCTTACCTTACAAAACTAAAGCACACATAGGATACCTAAACAAAAATACACACACCCACACACATCCTCTACTTTAATGTGCACCCTTGAGTTGAGAAACAGCCAGATAAGAGGCTTTCAGGCTGTTTAAGTAAAAGCCTTTCAGTCCTACAATCTCACAAACATGCTAAGCATATTTCACCCACATACTGCATACAGCAGGATGGAAAGAGCCTTACTTTTGTTCTCAATCAATCAGATAAACATATAAGATGTACCGAGCCAATTTACTCGATCATTACTGGCACCAACACCAGCCTTATTAATAGGCCTGTCACAATTATTACATAATAGACAAACCATTATTATTTGAGATCATCCCAGTTATTTAAGCTGACTGCAATCATTTTCCAGCCATTAGATTCCAGTCACATTATGCTAAAGCAAACAGAATGTGAATTGGATTGGTGCTGGGTTGTTGCAAATAAACGTAAATAAAAGAGAAATAAATCTATTCATCATGGGGCTTATGAAAACAAAAAAATATCAATTAATCATCAGCTTAAAGGTCATGATTATGACTGAAAACAGTATTGAATGTGGATCAGTCATGTCTGACCGACATCTGACCTGTTTAATAAGCACTGCTGACTGATCCACATTCAATACTGTTTTCAGTCACAGTCATTATAAAACTGTAACAATGCAATTTTTTAAAATAATACACTTAAAAATTTGTACGATCCTAAAAAGACTGCTATAAAAATATAGATTTTAAAATATTCAGTAACACTTCATTTGAAGGATACCTACACAGAGAATTAATAACACATACATAAGCATTGCATGACATGGTTATAAAGCAATACCTGAGACATAGTTATAAAGCAATACGAGTAATATGAGTAAAATGACTTAAAATGTTTTACGATGGAAATAACGTTGTATTGACAGAAGGGTCTTATACTAAAGTGATGGACATTTGTAACCGTCATTGCTAAGAAATCGTGCCGCACAGAACTGATAATATGGTGTTCTTAACTAGGCCTCTGCTGTACCATTTCTTAGAAATGATGGTTACAAATGTCCATCACTTTATGTCTGTAGCCACACAACTTTCTTTAATAGAAATTGTTCATCAAAATAGCATAACCAATGGAATAACTCACAGTTTGAAGTGCATTTAAAAGCAAGTTCTTTTGTATTCCATCAGAAATACAGATAGAGAACTTTTACTGAAGTTATATTTTACCAAACATATTCTAGCGTATTCGGATTTATGTATGTATATATACCCTGGATCAGAAAATGTATGAAATGTACCACTTACGTTCAAGGGCATCAGAATCTTCCATAGAACTAATACATGGTGTTCTTAACTAGGCATCTGCCTTTTAAGTTCTATTACCTGAGAATGATGTCTCATAACTGTGGGTGTTATAAATGGAACAAATGACTTTTGACCTCATATGTCAATACAATGTCATTTATGTCATAAAACATCTTATGTCTTCTTGTGGATAATGCCGGACGCTGTTCATAAATGCTCAGGTACTGCTTTATGAAACCCCTATGTTACGAGCCTTTAAATAAAGTATTACCAAATGATGAAAATATGAAAGCATTTGCATGCATATGATTGCTATTACTGAGTTTTGTTAAATACAGAAAACACACATTTCTAACCTACTCGTCAGAGCATTGCAACAAGGGGCAATATGTCTAACTTTG
Source organism: Colossoma macropomum (assembly GCF_904425465.1). Lineage (NCBI taxonomy): Eukaryota > Metazoa > Chordata > Actinopteri > Characiformes > Serrasalmidae > Colossoma > Colossoma macropomum. Next base: position 33,818,723 of record NW_023494793.1, on the reverse strand, counting down.
CTACTATTAAACATGAATGTCATAACAAAGCATTGGTACTGGTATAGGATTAGTACTTGGTATCTGTCTTAGGGGAGAAAAAGTTGGTGCATCCCTGTAGAACCTACAGGACCAGAACAGTTCGTAACAGCTTCTTCATAACTCACCACATCAATCTCTGTGTTAGAGTGGCCCATATTACACACAATGCAGCCGTTCTTCATACGATCCAACTGCTCTCGGGTAACCACATTTTTGTTCCCTGTGGAGATACAATCACCACACACTGAACCTGACTCTGGAAACATTACCATGCATCCTTTAGGTATACAGTCACTGTCACAATGAAGCCTTATTTCTTTTATGTGTTTTGTTTTTCAACAGAAATGTCTGCCATCATTCACATTTCATGATGAATTGGACCAAAAGAAACTGTAGACACTGATTTAAAAGCACAGTTTCTCTTCATTTGCTAAGTTTAAAATGTGCAGAAATGTGTTCTCTATAGAGGATGTATTATTTTCAATTTGTAATACTTGTAATTTGACTAGGGGTGCCCAAAGTTTTGTATTTCAGTCTCAAAGGAAAAGTAACAAAAGCAGCCTGTGAAGTTGGAACATCATGTAAAACTGAATTACTGAATTTTTGCTACGTTAAATCACACAAGTGTCATTGGTAGACCTGGGGGAAAAATAAACTACAGTAAATGTAGGATATGAGCCCTTTAATGTATGGTTAGTCACGTAATTAAATTTTTAATTAGACCGTGGACTATGATTATATATTAAACTTTCTCTCCAATATGTTCAATTTCAGCAAATAAACAGTAACTGTGCATTAAACGGTGCAGATGTGTGTTCTCTGTAGAGGTTGTGTACCTATTTCCACTTTCACAAATCAACCAAATATGTCATTTGACCGGGGCGCCAAAACTTTTACGACTGTATGTTCAGGAAATTGGAACCTACTAAGTGATTGTGTTCTCAAGAAGCCATTGTGTAGCCATGCGTTAGACTAAGGGCACCCAGATCTCCGCCCAGTACAAACGGTAGTCACCCTCTCTGCCTCTTTCACACTTCATGACACACTGTGATTCATAAGACATCGAGTGCAAACATTGGTTTTCTCCAGACAGTTCAAACAAGTGTTGCACTCAGCGGGCGCTGCTAAGAGGCTGGAAACAAGGGCATCAGGTGCTGTGTTTGAGCTCTGATTAGAGCTGGAAGTCACAAGGGAGAATAACTCTGGAAGTGAAAGTGGTGCCACATGGAAAAACACATGCTGTTAACATCTGGAGGCAGCTACCTGTGCAGGTTATCACCATGTCCATTTGGCGGACCACTTCATTCAGCTTCACCACTTTGAAACCATCCATGCTGTGGGAAATAAAACATCTGGCTTTAGTTAATCCTAACAGGTACAACATGGGTTTAAACGATTAGCAACATTTCGCAAAGATGTGTAAACCCACCAGTTGATTGTGTTCTTTTGATTGAGGTATTTATAAGCTTCTCATTGGGATTAATGCGCTTGTTGGTTTGTTAAATGTCTTCCAGTGTGAAGAAACCTTATTTACTTGACTTCTGAGGTCCTGCATCATTTTGTATTTGGTGACATGTCCAAATAAGGGTACTAAGCCATATTTGTCTCTGGGAAGAATGAATGGCATTTTAAACCCAAACCCAACCCCCCACCGCTCTTTTACCCTGATAAACAAAAATGTTCCAAAGGCATTTCCCCCCGAATGTTACTAGTGCTTCTCTGAATTACAAGGTCATCAACGAGAGCTGCACAATGTGTAGAAAGTTCAATACTTTTTCAATGTGGCAAACAATTCAATACTCTAATTGCCAGTGCTTTCAGTACTTTATTTAGATGAGCTTGCACAAGGTTGACATTGTATTTTACCTACATTCTTGAAAATAAAGTGTCAGAAAGGGTTCTTAAGAGTGATGTTATAGAAGAAGATGATTCTGTTAAAAAATTATTTTTGTAAACGAGATGTGTAGGTGTGAGCAACATTTTTCAAGTTTAAAGACGGAAACGACATAAATTAAAGATACTATACCAATGAAAAGTTTTGGTCTCACCCCTATAGATTATCTACACATGCTCAAACTGTTAATAAACTATCTGTTGAAACTAAACTGTTGATTCTAAATGGTGGTGGGGTTAGGCTTAGGATTTGGACCAGTGTTAGGGCTAGGACCAGGATGAGGGTTGGGTTTAAGTTTGGGTTGAGGTTAAGGTTAGGGTTAGGATTAGAGCCAGGTTTAGAGTTAAAGAAAACTGTGGTCAATTTAGTAGATATTTAGCTGATTGTAACTTGAAAGTAAATTAAGTGTCTACAAAGCATCGAAAGTGGACTATCCAAATAAAGTGTTACCAAAGTTTTTCTTGAACTGTGCGTCCCAGCCAAGAATGTTTATTTTGAACAGACTATACGCAAATCAAATTGTGCATGCTAATTTGACTCAGATGGACATATATCCTCATAGGCCTAACAGTAACACTTTAAGGGTGTCTACATAACACATTTATAACATCTTACATAAACACTTCATCCCACGTTAATGAATTTTTAAATCAACATTTATGAAGTATTCATGACATGATATTAATATGGACTACTATGTCATTTTATTGAGACACAATTTTCAAAATAAAATTGTAATTTTTTTATTTTGAAAAGGTATATTGTTTTCAATAAAAACAACTCACTACTACTTTTAATTATCTGTTTTTTCTTAAGCATTTGTTGCTTTGCATGTCACTTTACTACATGGGCAGTAAATTAGTCTTAAATATGCTTAGGAACAATTATTTGACTGAATCTCAGTGTGGTGGTGTGCCAAGTGTCAAAGCATTTAATGACCTTAGGGTAAAGCAAGGTCATTTTGGCTGTGCAAAAATGAGGCGTTTACTGAAAATGTTATAGTTTTTCAAAGAACTTTTATTTTGAAAATGGTCTCTAAGTAAAATTACATAGTAGTACATATTAATGTAATGTAAAACATGTATGCTTTATGAATGTTGATGTAAATGTTCATGAGCCTGTTATGACCCTTCAAGTAAAGTGTTACCAGCCTAACACACAGGTGAAGAGTTTTATTCAGTAATATAGACATCATACACAGACGTTTGTACACCCCTAAGCATTTTCCTGAACATTTTAGTGCACAATTTCTATTGATTTGCTGAATTTAAAATATTTGAAAAAAGAAAATATAAAATATAAGGTGCAACTTCTGCACAGGTCTCATTTTATATTTAATTTTTTTTCCCCATTGTGTTAAATTCAGCAAATAACTAATAATTGAATCCACAACCAGCAGGAGCGTCCAAACTTTCACATAAACGACTGTACAGCTACACCTGCTAAAGAAGCAACAAAAGCAAAGCACAGTAATGATCCTGATCACATGGTTTGACCTTGAGCGCAGACAATGCTCTGTGTGTATGTGTGTGTGTCTCACCAGGCCTGGAGGGCACAGATAGGGTCGATCTCTGTCACACAAACAATGGCTCCCAGAGCTTTCAGAGCAGAGCAGCAGCCTTTGCCCACCTAAATAACAGCAGATATCCACAGACCCACATTCAAAACAACTAGGACATAAACACATATTCAGCACTTAAGAAAGTAAACTATGGAGATATTTTTAAAACAGAACACTTTTATCACTACATCTTCAAATCAGCTGATGTTGACTCACCTCTCCATATCCACAAACCACCACCTGCTTCCCACCAAACATGACATCAGTGGTTCTTTTAAGTCTAAAAAAGAAGTAAAGACAGATCAGAGCGACATGCTGTCGGAGCAGAGCTTTATCTGTGTGAAATCACGGCAGGAAGACGTGACACGCCAAGCTAAAAATAGCATCTTAGCATCAGTGCGCCTCACCCATCCAGGATGGACTCCCTGCAGCAGTAGAGGTTATCGAACTTCTGCTTGGTGACAGAGTCATTAACGTTCATAGCAGGGACGCAGAGCTTTCCGGCCTTAGACAGCTGGTAGAGCCTGAAAACGTGAGTGAGACATATCAAAACAGAACACGAGTAAGATCAACACTGATGTTGATGAAAATATTAATTTAATATTCAGCTGATGGTTCAAAACATCAACGTGACCTTTTCAATAACAGTCTTTTCAATCTACACGTGGCACATTGATCAATATAGTATTAGGGGTATTATTGTCTCTTACCTCACAATGATTCTACTCAATTCAATGCAGTTTGATTCAATTCAGTTTGATCTGATTCATTTATTTTGGTATCTTTCCCAACTATTTTTAAAAATGCAATAAATACACAAATGTGACTAGAGAAACTATTTACTCTGTAGTGGAATGTTGACAGTAAAATGAAAACACACAAACAAAGCTAGCTTTTTTTAGAATTTACATTTGAAAAATAGCCTGAAAAAATTTAACTTGGCCAAAACAAATGCACAGTTTACTCAATGTTATTAGTAGGCTCATTACTCATTCTCCTGATTGCAATTATCTGAGGTGATCGCAATTATTTGGGCTGATTATTCTTTTTTAGCTTTCACAATGATTGATTTTAGTTGCAACAAAGAGAATGTGAACTGGGTGAGTTCATCAGTTGGGTTGAGGTAAATCCATGTAAGTAAAAGAAAGCAGAAAACACATTTATTGAGACATTTCATGAGTCTTGACTTGGTGCTGTAACACCTTTACAGGGCAGCAGTAAGTGATGTTTGTATAATTGAACTTGAGCTGTGAAGTTGGGAGCAGCTAAGTATTGACAGGCTAATTTTTCAGCCAATTTGGCGAGTTTAGGCTTTACTTCAATAGTTGCATTCAAAAACAATTACATGATATACCAGTTAATTGTCAATTGTATTTATTTCTAACATTTCAGTGATAGATAGATTCAGTGAAATGGCCACCTTCAAATTTATCCATCACAACGCATTTCTCCACCCCTACACAGTATACTTCACAGTGCATAGGCCCATCATGAAATTTCAGCTGACAATTAATTGCCATATAAATAATCTTACATCACTTATTCTATTGCAATAACAATTTAATCGTCTTTTTTCTGTTTATTGTATGCAACTATTAAAGTGCAAGCCTAAAGTCTTCTTAGCTGTCAGTGCTTAGTAACTCCCAAATGAAGACAAACACAGCTTGAGCTCAAATAAACAAACAATACTCACTGCTGCCCTCTAAAGGTGTTACAGAACCAGTCAGAGGTAAGAACACTGTTATTGTCTCATGACGTACTTCAGTAAATGAGTTTTCTACTTTCTTTTGCTTGCATATATTTGACTCAGGACAATAGATGAAACTGCACCCAGTTCACATTCTGCTTATTATAATGTAAAAATATGATTATAAGTTAACTGTGAAAAATAATTGCATTTAATTCAGCTTAAAGCTGTAAGATTTTTTTGTTAAAATCAAAAGTAGCATTACTAAGTCAGGAAAAAAACACGCTAAAATATGGTATGCATGCGCTGCTGTGAGTCACCCTGTAAAGCATGAAATAATCATTTAACATCAGAGACGTCAGGTCAGTTTTCGCAGAGATTTTTCAGACCATATCACTGGTCTTTACATATTAACGTCACACAGTCTCAAAAAGAAGGTCTGACTCGATGTTTAGGTCTCAAATACAAAATCAACATTACACTGATGAAGATATGATGGCTGTAGTAGTTAGTTCACTTACACCCTCAGAAGACGTCCTTCACGAAGGTTTGACTGATTTCTCTTTGAATTCTCTTTCAACACCCTCGCGATCATCACATTTATCCATTAGGAAAAGGGGTTCGAAGCACAACTGACGTTATAAAGCGTCCCTCGGCACATTGCATGCGTTTACCCTTTTCCACCAAAGAGGTCTCCAAATCCCCAAAACTTACATAGTGCGGCTTTAAATATTTGTGAACAGGCAACTGTATAGTAATTGTGACAGGCCTAACAGCAAACTGGATTAGCCATGTCATCTCACCTATGAACTCCTGTGACGCTCTCTTCCACTATTCCTTGAACCTTCTTAAACACACTGGGGTACTTTTTATACACCCAGTGAGTCAGATCACCACCATCATCCAAGATCTATCAGCAAGACAGTAATCAAAGTCAGTCATATACTGGCATTCAGTGTAGAAATATCCAAAAAGGTATTAATGTTTAGTGCTACCAAGTCTTCTAAGAAAGTTAGCAACTGCACTTAAAGTCCTTTAAAAAACTCATCAAAACACATCAATAAAACATCCAATGCAGTAAAACAATGGAATTATTATGTCTGGTCAAAACAAAAGCGCTGTGTACCATGTTTGCCTGCCAGCCTTCGGTGTTGACACAACGGTCGATGCACCACCAGAAATCGTCCTCAGACTCTCCTTTCCACGCAAAAACCGCCACACCTTTTAAAACACAGAGAGATGAAAGAGTTTTACTCAACCATAGAAAGCTGGCATGACAACAAACGTGTGGTGACCCAGATTCATCTTTTAAGTACTTATTTAAGGAGCACAAACATATTTCTTTATCCAGCTCTAAGCTCTGGTGCACATTGCTCTGGCTAGTACCTGCATTCCATAGATGCTTAGATGGATGTTTAGGGGGTCTCACTGTAGAAGACTTAAATTGTTTATTGGAACAATGTCAAACTCAGGTCATAGAGGGGCAAGGTCCTGCAGAATGACTGTTTACTATGCTTTAACTCACCAACATTAACTTTAACATCAACCTGAAACCAAAATTGACCTTCTTTACCTTGCTAGTTTATGGTCCTGGTCATACTAAGCATAATTCAATATATTAACTCAGTATATCAGCCTCTGAAATGGCTTCTTAGTTCTGGCTTTATCACTGTGCACAAGCAGGTAAAGAGAAGAATACCAACCAACAATAATAATCATGTTTTACTATTCCTTCCACTACCTATCATCAAGTGAAAATGCCCAGTTAGCTCAGAGACTGTGTTTAACAGTACAAAAGGAAAACATGTTATGATTTCTGATTCACACTGACCCTAAAGGACCCTTGTGGGTCCTTTATAATTAATTTTCCTAACTTTTTTAAATAAAAGAGTGAATTAACTGTTTTTGTAATGTCACAACAACCAACATTTACATCTAACCACCAGTTCAACCTACAGCAGTTTAGACTCGTCCATTCTCAGTGGAGTTATAAGGAGTGTTTTTCCACCCTGACTGCACAATACAGGACAAATAGTTAGAATAGAGCTCATTTACATGTATCAGTCTTGAAGGCACAGAAACAAAAACAGCATGTGTAATTCTAAGGGATAGAAAAGGACAGAAAATGGTCGTGTAAAAGTAAATTGCTGGTATATAAACCCACACAAATGTCTGTATTGTCCCTACAAGGCCTTGACAATTAGCTGATGAGATGTTAGATCTGTGAAAACACTGAACTCTGTACCATTGTGACTGGACACTGACACATGTTGTATATAGTGGTATATGGTTTAGGTTACCAATCTCTGCCAGAGCAGCAGCCACTTCATTCTGAGTGGAGTAGATGTTACATGCTGTCCAGCGACACTGAGCACCCAGGGCCACCAGCGTCTCAATCAGGACCTGCATGAAAGCAGCACAGACAGTCCAAAGATGCAGAAAAGCAAACTAAGAGGAGGCATTTGGACCACAATGCAATCTAGATGTGCATATTTAACAGCATATGTCCACATTTACAGACCTGTTCACAAAGTTTGGAATCACTTTTCAACGTTTTCAATAATGTGAGACCAATATGGTTGCAGATAAATGTGTACAATTATTCTAATATGCAAGTCTTTTGCAACTTCATAGGTTTTACATAATTTGTATGAAGCTATGTCTCTTGAATGATGAACACACAGCTGCATATGATTCTAAAAAGACTGAAAGTTTATAATCAAATGAATATCCAGAACAAGTGTTTCAAAAGTGGTGATCAGATCATGTGGCAGATAGGGGTGCGGGAAAAAATCGATTCTTAGATGCATCGCGATGCGGACGTGAACGATTCTGAATCAATTCACAAATGTCAAAAATCGATTTTCTAAATATTTAATTTATGACGTAATGTTGACGGAACGCAAAAGGCGGAACTGGGAAGTGCGGAAGTGCAGCGCCCGGACAGTCTGTGGCGGCACATGACAAAAACACGAGTGGAAAAGCAAGAAATCCGACCGGCTCCCTCTGCATTAAAAGCCAGGTTAGGTCAGGAGTCACAACACAAATGTTAAGTAGAGCCATTTTGACCTTTCAACAAAAATCAAACCACCATGGGAGCCACAACATTTAATGTCCAGTATGTGATAATGTCCTAGTATAGGCTAAACAATATAAACGAAAAGACAGATTTACTTCGCTCTGCTTTAAGCTTTAGCTCAGGTATAGCCGCTTTCCTACCATCTCTGCCAGAAAACTTTTCCTAAGAAGTTGATCAATTTCTTGTAAAATGTCTCTCAACGACTGTTTTACGAGGCTGAAGTACATCACTTCCATTCGTTTTATTAAAAAAGATATTGGAAGTAGATTCATTATGGATCATTACAAATACTTTGCTTTAAAAGTACCAAGTCACTTTAAATAACAATAATACCGAGTCACTTAGTCACTTTAAAATGTATATTGTCTCTACATTCTGTATATATTTTCTGTATATTTTGTGTATATTTAATATATTTCAGTTGGTTTTTCTTGTATTTTTATTTTTACTTATTTACTTTCTGTAGAGTGATTAGCTGAGCCTCACCACAAGCATTTCAATGCATAGATGTCCTGACATGTTGTGCAAGTGACAAATAAACTTGAAACTTGAACTCGAAACTTGAGCTCACACAGTGGGAAAATATAAATGCTATATAGAAAAAAAAGCTGCATCGAGATGCATCGATAATCTTTTTATAATCGCATTGCAGCCCTCTGAATCGTAATCGAAACGAATCGTGAGGTGCCTAGAGATTCCCACCCCTAGTGGCGGACAACATGACAATACTGTGAATAAATACAGTGGTGCTTGAACGTTTGTGAACCCTTTAGAATTTTCTATATTTCTGCATGAAGTTGAGCTAAAACTTCATTAGATTTTCACACAAGTCCTAATAGTAGATAAAGAGAACCAAATGAAACAAATGAGACAAAAACATTAGACTTGGTCATTTATTCATTTAGGAAAATGACCCAATACTACATCTGTGAGAGGCAAAAGTCTGTGAACCTTTAGGATTAGCAGATAATTTGAAGGTGAAATTAGAATCAGGTGTTTTCGATCAGTGGGATGGAAATCAGGCGTGAGTGACCACCCTGTTTTATTTAAAGAACAGGGATCTATCACAGTCTGATCTTCACAACACATGTTTGTGGAAGTGTATCATGGCACGAACAAAGGAGATTTCTGAGGACCTCAGAAGAAGAGTTGTTGATGCTCAACAGGCTGGAAAAGGTTACAAAACCATCTCTAAAGAGTTTGGACTCCAAAGTCAGACAGCTTGTGTACAAATGGAGGAAATTCAAGACCATTGTTATGCTCCCCAGGAGTGGTCGACCAACAAAGATCACACCAAGAGCAAGGCGTGTATACTCTGCGAGGTCACAAAGGAACCCAGGGTAACTTCTAAGCAACTAAAGGCCTGTCTCACAGTGGCTAATGTTAATGTTCATGAGTCCACTTAGGAGAACACTGAACAACAATGGCAGGCGTAGAAAGGTTACAAAACCTAATATTTTTGTATCATTTGTTTAATTTTGTTCTCTTTATCTACTATTAGGACATGTGTGAAAATCTGATGAAGATTTAGGTCAAATTTATGCAGAAATATAGAAAATGGAATGGCAAGGTTGCAAGGAGCCCCTGTTCTCCAACAAGAACATTGCTGCCCATCTGCAGTTCGCTAAAGATCACATGGACAAGCCAGAAGACTATTGGAACAATGTTTTGTGGAGGGATGAGACCAAAATAGATATTTTTGGTTTAAATGAGAAGCGTTATGTTTGAAGAAAGGAACACACTGCATCCCAGCATAAAAACCTTATCCCATCTGTGAAACACAGTGGTGGTAGTGTCATGGTTTGGGCCTGTTTTGCTGCATCTGGGCCAGGATGGTTTATCCCTGCCCATTCACACTGAAGTTATAAGGAGTGTTGGCCTGGGCTGCTTTTTGAATGTGGTACAATGCAGGGCAGCCAATCAGAACATAGCTCATTAACATATATCAATCTTAAAGGGAAAGTAACATAAACAGCCTGATTAATTCTAAGGGATAAAGAGAAGTAAAAATGAGTCTTGCTTTAGTACAAACATCCACAAGTAAAAGAAAAATGCAGGATATGAGCTATTAATAAGTTCTTTTGGTTCTCAAAATAGTTGAACTACTGAATAAAACATTTATAAACATATTGTAAAGTTATAACTGCATATAAAGTAATGACGTGTATAGTGGCAACTGGACAATATTATTGTGGGTATAAAGAAATGAAACATAAAAAAAATTTGCAATTTCAAAATAAAAACAGTTTTTGTAAACTGAAAGTGTGCATTTTGCAGTAGTGGATGAGCAAAACGTACTGCGGTTTGTGCAGTGATGTGAGTGCAGCCGACCACTTTGGCTCCAGCGAGGGGCTTCTCGCCTTGAGCTCGCTTCCTCAGTGAGATCAGAGCAGACATGTCTGGGGAGAAATCAGAGAGAGGAGGCTTAAAGTTGAAGATGATGACCAGTTTACCAGACATCAACTAAGCCACGTCCAAGAAAGCTTGGCTACAACATGATTTACAAATGGCCTCAATAGTAATCCTAAAATGCATTCTGTATTCAGAGTCGTTTTTATCCTATTTAAGCAATCAAAATGAGACATTTATGTTTCAAACAGATGTATGGAAACAAAGAACTAGAAAAAAACAACTGAAACTGTCTGGTGCTGCCACAATCAGCTGTTAACCAGTCCTTGCAGCCCACTGGAGAGTACTTTTCTGAGTACACTTCTTTCTAAGCAACTATAAATAGACATACAATAGAACTTCCTGAGCTTTTCCAGAAGCATTTTTGTTTAGTAGTGTCAGGAATACTGAGGTTTTAGCTGGAACAGTGTAAATTGGCCCAAGAGCTTTTCAGCACTGTGATCTGAGTGAGTACACCTGAGTACAATGCCGAGATCTGTAATTAAGACTAAAACATGATATAAAATATCTATCTTTATCTAAAGTGTTCCTAGTGCTGAGTGCTAGAAGTCACTTTGAAACTGAAGTGAAAGAAAAGAGTTGGGTGGCAGATATTTGACAATTTAAAGGAAAATCCTGAATAAATAAATAGAAAAAAGTGCTTTTAGAAGGGTGTACAGCATGATACAATTATGCTCTGCAGGATGTTGGATCAAGATGGCAAAAGGAAAATGATTTTGAAAGAGCGTTTATTATTGGGGCACAGGTGGCAGGAGTGTCAGTCACAAAGACTGCTCAACTGGCTAGTGTTTCAATAGGAACAGTGACTAAAGTGACACCTGCATTCAGATCTATGGTAAAGACATCACTAAATGGGGTTAGAGATTATAGTAGAAAGTACACATTCAATGTGCATTAGTGCAATATGTAAGAAAAAACAGGAGCAGCTGCTCCTCAGTTGGTTGAGAATGTCAATGAAGCATGTGATCAGACTTTCAGCAAGAACAGTCCATCCACAACTACATAGAGAGGCATATTATAGTAGAGTTGAAGTGCATAAGGCCCTCATTACAATGATAAATGCACATTTGAGAGTTGAGTCGTGTAAAAACCATAAACACTGGTCTATAGACATGGAAAACGTGACATGGTCAGATGAGTCATCCTTCACCATATTCTCCACGAGTGGGCAAGTGCATGTGTGGTGTACACCAAGAGAACAGTACGCTCTGTTATTCTGTGAGGGGCATTGTGCTGGTGTGGTTTGGGCCCTTTGTCCCCTTAGAGCAGGAGTACCCATTCCTGTTCCTGAACATCTACCACCCTGGAGAGTTCAGATCCAGTACACCTGTCTCTAATGTTCAGATGCTCCTGAAGACCTTCATTAGAGAGGTAGATTAGGGGTGCAGCTGAACTCAGGATGAGGATTAGGCACTCCTGCCCTAGACAGGGATCCTATGAGGAAACTTTTCTATCCAGATGGGAGTGGTTTCTTCCAGGATGACAGTGCCCCATCAACAGGGCATGAGGGGGTCACTGAATTATTTGAGGAGTATGAAAATGATAAAAAGCAATGCTGTGGCCTTCGCAATCACCAGATCTCGACCAGTTGAACACTTATGGGAGATTTTGGGCTGCTGTGATAGACAGCACTCTCCAACACCAACATCATCAGAACAACAACTGAAGAAAATATCTTTTGGAATAACTTTCCATTCCTCCAGTAACGTTTCAGAGACTTCTAGAATCTATAGCAAGGGGTTCTGGTGGCTTGTGGTGGCTTCTATTAACACATTACTCTGTTTTTTCCTTTAATTTGTCAGCTAAGTGGCTCAGGTTGTTAGTGACCTGGCACTTTTAACTCAAACAGATCTAAAAACTGGCACTATAGTGTAAAACTGTCACTGTTACTGACAACAACAAAATAATAATAGTATATATTCTATTATGTTTTGCTTTCCACTTTTCTGAAACGATGTTTAAGGCAGAGTGGGTGGAAATGAGGTCGCAGGTTGCTAGCCACCGCAGCTATGTGGTTTAAGGACAACTAGAACTAAGTGGGACCCAAGAGGAGAAGATCTTTTTCCACTGCTGTCTCCCTGGAGAGCTCATCTCCTCACCCTGTTCTGCAATCTCGATCTCCCGCCGGCCGAACTCCGCCTGCTTTATGTTCTTGACACAGAAGTCGCTGCTGCCTTTGGAATTGACCTGAGTCTTCTCTCGAGGAGACGTCTCGTCGTCCGAGCTGTCCGTGTATGAGGCAGCTGTGGGATCAGCACACAGAGACACAATGTCTGGCTATAACAGGCAGTAAAATTGCAGCAGATAATAACTCTATGCTATAATCAAGCCCAGATTATTAAACTGTTTTTTTCTCATCACAAAATTAGGCAGATCAGGTTGCTTGTCTGCTGTCATAATCAGGTTAGAATGTTTTAAGCATCATGAATGGCTCAGTAATGTATTAGAAATCCCATTAGGTCCATTCAACATATCATCAATGTCATGAGAAATCCTCATAATCTCGCTGTTTCTTTTTTGTGTGTGTGTTGTTTTTATTTTTTACCCCAATTTGAAAATGTCAGCTACATTTAAAGGGGATTTTTTAAAATTTCTGCATAGTTCAATAGCTGAGTTGTAAACAAAGTCATTCAGAATGGTTTGATGTGAAATGCTCAAATGTAGAGAAACTTGCCAAATTTCTTTACAGTGCTTGTGATAGGAACCAAGATGATGTAAATATAGCCATTTTATTCACTAAAATACCAGTGAACCTACACGTCTTCTCAGATTTTATATGTAATGTTGATGAAAAGTAAAGATGTAAAGTATTAGTAGTTTAGAAAAAATAATATGCATATTTTGCCTTACAACACCCTTCATATACCACTCCACCAAGAATGTATTTTTAAAATATGTTTTAGGCCAAAAGCTTCTTGCAAAACTATCATAAAACAATATTTCAGGCATCATGCAGCAAATTCAAAACCATTTCATGTAATAACCTTATGTGAGGGAGCTTTTAGAGGTGTTAAACTCTTCAGACATCTGGTTACTATCGCCAACACTGTGAACAGTTATGACTCAGTAAGTCTTTCTATACCAGAGCATTTCACACCAAACCACTCTGAATGGTTTACATCTTAAAAATGTAATCATGCAGAAATCATGCAGAAAAAAAATTCCACTTCAACATAGCTCTTTACATGATGAATGGACCAACAGAAATTACAGAAATTTAAAAAAATTAAAAGCAAAGCTTTTAAGGTTTGTTAAATTACATTAAAATGTCATCACTGTAAAAATATATCCAAAATGCTAACTGTACAGGAGGAGGCAAGTACATTCTTAACTTTTAAAGCAAGTGAATGTAAAGGTATTTATCCTATTATTATATATTAAGTCATTTTGCAACATTTCTATTGTTCCATGCATCATTAAATTTTCAGACAATGTAGAAGGGGCTGCTGTGTTCAAAAGATGTTAAAAAAATGGAGATAGATGGCTTTTTTAGACAGAGATGATATTTAAAGTGGAAAATTAGCCATTTGGCTAGATCTGGCACATATCTGGAGCATATCTGGCACATCATAGAACAAGGATGTTATGGAGTGTACATTGTTCCTGTAATAAACAAATAAACTTAAGAACATTTTCCTTCTTCAGTAAAGTTACTGTGTCAGAGATATGAGGTTGCCAATCAAGTAGTAAGAAGTAGCCAATCAAACCACAGCCTGCCAAGCTGCTTTGACATTGACATTTACCACATGCACAATATACTACTTTTAAATGTTATACATATATTCTATGTAACCCTTGGCTTTCTGTGCAAGCAAGTCTGATGTGCAGTAAGAGAGGAGAATGCGTGAGACCAGAGCTGTAGCTGTCGGTGGACGACTGTGAGATGGAGCGGGACAGGGAGCGGCGTCCAGTCTTAGTGGGGAACTTGCTGAACTCCTGCTTGTCCTCCTGGTTGGCAAACTGAATCTGCTGCAGGGTCAGAAAGAATAGCACAGTTAATCTATGGCCAAACATCACATTTAACTATTAACAAGTGACAAAAGAGTCATTATTGTTAAAATACTACAGCTAATTATAGTTAGCCATAGACAGCAGGTAAATGAACTACACGGTGTAGTTGATTAACTTCTTAGAAAATGCAGTGCAGCATGACTCTTACATCATTTAACCTTAGTGTCATGTGTTCAATGTATTGTAATGAATTGCTGAAACAATATATATCTGCATGCAGTGAGGATTCACATAACCCAACGTAATGTGCACACTTTCATATAGCCTGGAAGATTTCTATAAATAGTACCAACTCTCAGCTGAGTTGGAAGTTTGTACAGTTATATAATAGACACTGGGAGAAAACCCCAGAACAGGGGTTTCAGCTTTACCACATAAATAATTTAAATAATGCAAAACAGAGTTTAATTAATGATGAGGCCTTTGTTTGAAAGCTGTATGCAGTTCCCTGGCAGTGTGTTGTGAGGAAGCTTCTGATTTGTAACTGCTGTAAACTGACATTAGTGTTGAGCTGGGCATTTGCTTGGGTCAGTGGTTTCAGTTTCTGTGGGCAAATTAAAGCACGTGCTTAGAAGGAGCTGCGTCTGTTCTTTTGCTAGGCTAAAAGGGAGGGATGGGTGACACCATTAATTTTCATTTAGATCCAGTACCAGATACCAATACTTGTGCACATATAACAATTCAAATGACATATGTTGTTTTATTCACACAGATTGGGTGAAAATCAAACATCTTTTTTTCAAATTTTGAGATGCATGACATGCAGTGGGGTCCAAAAGTCTGAGACATTGAACATTTGGATTTTTTCTTTTAAATAATACCAGAAAGTTTTAGAAATTTTGAATAATTTAAAACAAAAAAGTGACACGGTGAAGAAGAAATTTTCAAGATAAGGTCACTATTCAAATTGGAGCAATGTAAAATTGACCATGTTGTAGCCATTGTACAAAAAAGTCAGATTTTTTTATTCTTATTCCTTTCATTGAAGCTCATGTTCATGCGAGTCTTAGGTGGAGCTGATCTACTGATCCAAGGATTTAGTACACATTTATGGAGCCCATGGCAGCTAAAGCGCACACTGTCATTAAAGCAAATGGGAAACATACTAAATATTAAGAATTTCACGTAAACTTTCAAAGATTCTACTTTTCACTGAAATCATCATGCTGACAGTATTATTTGTAATAACAAACTTGTGTTAAATTTAAAAAATGAATGCAAAATAGAAGCATTTTCATCAGTAATCTCAGACTTCTGGATCCCACAGTATGTCTTTTCAGTGCACTTGACTCTATTATCATTGCCCTCTAGCTCTTCATCAGTGCTCAGTTTCTGATCATGACTGCTGTTAGCTGGATATTTTTGGTTGGTGGACTATTCTGAATTAATTTAATATACCCAATGATTTCTTTTTTAATACACTCTTTATGTACAGTCTTAGAAACTGCTACCACCAATAGTAAAGACATTTTAGATGTTTTGTGAACCTTTTCTATGTATTTTAACCCTGTTTATATTTCAGAGTCTTTGCATTAGTATTAAGGTCAACATGAATCAGAAAAGCACTTTCCTTCTGTATCAAGAAGTATTTCTGAGTGAAACAGTATCAGGGAGGGTCTCTGAGCTATCTTAGCGTTTTCACTCAAAGATAGGTTGGGGAGGTTGGGGAGGAGGTGAATCATGATTTTGGGATGTAAACACAGTCATTCAGAGTGGTTTGATATGAAGTGTTATATTCTAGTTAGAGTTAGAATTATTCACAGTGGTGGTGATGAGAACAGGAGCAGCAGCCCTTTATATGGTGTGAAAAATTAGTGACGAATGGAACAATAGAAATGCTCCAAATTCACTTTCAATTAAACATTTTTACATTAACTTACATTAAAAGTAGAGGTTTTATAAAAAAAAAAAGGTAAGAACTATTTTGGAGATTTATTTTTCCTTGAGATTTGCTCACTGGCAAATGACTGGCCCTTTAATGTTGGCCCTACACAGGCAGCCCTAACTCTGCGAGTTCGTCCAAGTCCACAGCTCAGTGGGCCACTTTCCAGAATGGTGGTGTGTGCCCAGTGTGGCTATCTTCTGTAGGGCCTTGTTGGTTTTATGTGGATTTGCCTAATCCTACACTGCCCACAGTCAGCACACAGTGGGCTAATGGGGGCATGTTTTCTGGGGTCTTGGGCAACACGTGTTCTGCATACATACAGTAGTGTGTAAAATTCATGGACCACCCTTTATTTATTTAATTTTCAGTAAAAGCAGCTATTACATTATTCATTTTTCAGCTTCAGAACAAAGCAGAAACCTATATTTAACACATTATGCAAGTAACTAAAACAGCTTCAACCTCAAAGATGAAAGCTTTAAGTAAGGTTTATCTGGTGGTGACAGTTTTGGTGGTCTACCACAGTCTGTACACTCTACAACTTTGCATCCCCTCTTCCGGTTAAAAAATCAGGCAGCCATGAACTGTGGTTTCTGTAGTATGAAAGAAAAAATATGCAGAATGTATGCCCTTTATGGTTTTCCCTGTATTCAGGGTAACATAGCATGTCATGTAACTCAAGCCTAAACTGTAGTTCACCCTGGATTACTGTGACCTTAACGTTTGGCCGCTACCTCAACGTGACTTATGTTAAAGGAAAGAGCAGATTAGATGAATGTGTAGTTTTTCTGGGCCAACTGTTCATATCTTATCAACTACGGTATCTTTACTATAAACAAAGCATAGACTCAGTGTTGCCTGGAAGGGCAGCGACTCTACAAATGAAAGGGAAACCTGTGGCTCAGTCAGTGGAGATAAAGCCCTTTGAATAGTTGGGGTAGTTTGAAACTATGAGATATGATGAAAGAGCAGGTATTTGTCCTTCTCTTAAGATTATTGACCCTGACAGACAATATGGAAGAGGCAGAATTAAAAAACCTGACTAAAATGGCAAATGTTGGCCTCAGGCTTTATACCAGACAGCCCAAAACAAGCGGACTAGAGATGTGTTTGGAGTAAAAACTGCAAGACATGCCATGCAAAGTTGACACAACATGCTGGTGGTGGTTTGAGGATATTGCAGTGGTAAAGAAAAAATGGAACCGATGCCTTCAGGGCAAAGGTGTGACATTCCATTGTCTGAAATAAATATCAATGAGAAGATGGAAAAGGATCCTCACTGCTAAAGGACAAAGAAAGTGAAACTGTCCAGTTTGACTTTACATGCCAGAAAAATAATTTTGTTTAATATAAGACAATATCTTGTGATGTCCAAGGCTTTTGACACAGAAGAGAAACCTGATATTTTTATGGAGAATTACTGAACGTTGCAACAACTATGTGAAAGCCAACAGAGCCCAACATAGGTGTAGAATTCAGCTGAGTGGGAAAATCCTTTTAACCATATAAAGAGGTGACTCAGCTGATCCAATGAGCTTCATCATAATGAACACCTGCAAATGTGGTGGAATTAAAATTTCTGATAATGAGGAGCTCCTCCTGGACCTGACAAAATCTAGACCTTCCAAATACAAAATAAAGGTACTCTTAGAACCTGAGGCACCAAACAGAAACACTTGTCCACTTTGCACTATGCTCCTTCCATCCATGGTCCGGGGGTACCCCTGCCCTTCATATGGGCGCAGCGTGGTGACTTCCCTCATAAAGGGGTTGCTAAAGAGCTGACCAGCTGCATCAGGTGTGTTAGAGCAGAAGAAATACCAAAATATGCAGGGCAGGAGTACTCCAGGACCGGATTTGGGAAACAATAATGTAAAAGATATATACACTAGCATTTAACAAACACTTACCCTTGAATAACCATAGCCATCCATTGTCCCTGCTTCTAGCTCTAGCTCCTGGGCTGACCTCCCGAATAGTGTCACCTCTGTATGTACCATCCAGTGTAGTCATCCACACAAGGGGGAGGTTCTTGAGGATGGTTAATGATCCTCAAAGCTGATATGCAGCTGTGGGAGGTGAGGGGGGGAGTCTACTACCCCTAACCAGACCTGCCTTCTTTCACCTTTTCCTTAATTCTCTATCTATGATGTTTCCACTATGAGAGCTTTATGAATTAAGGTACATATGTACTTTTATAAAAATAAAAGATTGTGTTGTTTCCAAAATAAAGGTTTCTGACATGGCTGTGAGATTATAGCACAAACTTTTCATTGGTATGGGAACTTTATATCATTGGGAGGTTCTTTAAATTTTAAAACGGTTCTTCACACACACACATCTGATTTGCAAAAAAGTTCTCTTTAAGAATCGTCCACTGAAATGTTCTTTGGGGAACCAAAAGTGGTTCTTATATGGCATCGCTTTTAGTGTATAAACTCTTGGCCCATCAGCAGGTCTAAACTTCAATTCCACACTCTTGTAACTACATACCATATTTGTTAGTTTCATAATAGTTACTGCACAATCCATAATAAGCCTTAGCACAAACAAACTGACCAATAAACCTTTTAGATCCTCTGAAGTTAAAAATATGTTTTTTAAATAGTTAACTCCTTGAGGGCAGCGGGCCACTGTTGGCAAACGCTGGCTTTTTGCCCAGCGGTTTTTTGGGAGACCCACTGGTGGTTAAGCAGAGTATTAAACAAAATGCACCTTTTCATTGCTCATTGTCCACTCATAGTCCAACTAACTTATTTTCTCTCCTTGCTTTCTTTAGATATCCTCTGTAAATTAGTTTAGAAAATAATTTTGATAGCTATCATAAATACAGCTGGTTATACAGCTGTAACCAAGCCAGCACAGTAACAGCAACAACTAAATCATTTTATATTAGGCTTTGTCATTATTTTTTCACTCTTAGTTGTTTATTTCCAAAATAAAATTCTACATGCATTTAAAATCTGTTTGGGGAGATTAATAACTAGTTAGTTCTTGTATTCAGGACAATAATCTGGGTGGTGCGAGGGTGGACCAGCAGTGGCATACAGTCAGCGGGGTGCTGGCCTTATCAAACCAGTGAACCGATATGCTTGGATGGCTTATTATTATTACACAGATGGGTATTTTTGTCAAATGTATTACTATAGATTTATGTGGTGCTACTTACATCCCAAATGAGCCTGAACATCTCTCAGTCCAATATACTAAAATATGAGAGGATTACAATGTGGCTAAAGCCCAGGTAGTATGTAGCTGATACAAGGTTTGAGATGTTTAGCTAAAACAGACATGATGGTATATTTAAAATTATGACAGTGTCAAATTTATGTTCCACAAATATCTAGACTGTTAAATATAGTGTAGAAACGTCCTAGTAGATACCAGTCGCAGGTTCCAGTAGCGTAGCATGTTACAGCTTCACATTACAATGCAATTTTATTGGATTAAAAACTCAGATGTGAGCAAGTGAAGTCAAGTGATTGTTGGAGTGACAAAAACACAGAATCTAACCTGCTCTGTGGTGTGTGTCAAGTTATTACTCTGCTAAGCTAATACTAGCATAATCAGCTGGAGATGGACAAAATTTCTGGAACTAAATAACTCTACCACTTGCCAAAGGTACAAATACGTGCACAAAATAATGGGGGAAGGGGCAGGGTCTGGAAAGTGTGAGGCAAGGGGGCATATACAATTTGCATAATCCTGCATATTCATGAATCTTCTCATTCTTAATGAGTGAAAGTGTTATTCCAATGCCAATTTAGTAGTTTTCTGGGCATGACAATAATACATTCAAATATTTACCAATTTATTATTCAACATAGATTTTTTGTGGTTTAAATAATGAATTTAGGGGTATTTTAAGGGGTTAACTGCCCCGTGAATATTAAAGGTACTGGTCTAGTCTGGCAGAAGTTTAACCCAGCTGTCTCCCTTAGCGTTTGCCAGCTTGAGCCCCTCCTGCCGAGCGTATACTCAGCCCGGCTAATAAAAAAGGAATCAAGAGGGAATTACGCTGTTGCCATAAGCCCTTAAAACATCTACTACAGGTCACACAAAGCACAAAGGTCAGGAATCAGGCCTGGTCACTTACTGGTGCCCCGTCTTGAACTTCTAGGCTCAGAGGTGCAAAAGCTGACAACATGCTTTGTGCCAGCAGAAAGCCAACACTGGGCGGATGCTCCAGAGCTGTTTACTGTGACCCTGCTAATACCTGCTCTACTCCTAATGTTACTGTCCTGGCCCTCTGCCATTTCCCATAATCCCAGGCCTAGGACATTCGGTGCAGACTCTATGGTCTACAAAACACTGTAAACAACACCAGAGATGTGATTATAAAACACTCTGAGCTCCTAAAGTTTGGAAAACTTTTCTGTTATAATATTCTGTATAAATTGTATGTTTTTCAGTGTTTTGGATGTAATTTACTCAGTGACAATGAGGATAAAGCATACGCTGTCAGGTGAATCATTCTGAAATTAATGCACCATTTACAAATGAAGGTACCAAAACTTTAATCTTCTTAGACAGGTGTGCTCTGCCATGTTTAGCTGCAATCACAGGCCACCCACAACACGGTCAGTCATAATTGTAGGCTTTGCTTTAGTTCCGTTTTGCTTTTCTTTGGTTGCTGAGAATGTGGGGAGCAGGGACACATCAATGCAGATAAATCAGGTCATCATGAACCTGAAATATTAATAAATCAGAGAAATACCAAAATAAACTCTTTTTCATGACATTAAGAAGAAAGAAGCCAGACATAAGCTCAGCCATCCTCAGAAGATTTCTCTAGAGGATGATGAAGAATGCTTTCTGTTTTCAAGGTCAGAAACATCTCTAGAGCAGCCGTTCTCTGAAGCTGAGGGCCTACAGACAGAGTCATTTTCCTTTTGTCAGTTTATTAAATCTGCTTCAGCCATACCTAAAAAGCGATAACCATAGGTGTTATTAAACATTATTAGTATTAAATATGTGACAACCAGTCGGCACCACATCTCTTGTACGTACCGGTCAGTGACAGCCGTGGTGAAAGCTAGCAATATGAACAAGTATCAAGTAAGATAAGGTCTTATCGGGAGGCCTTAGACTAAAAGAAAATGTGAGGACCACTGCTCTAGAGCATATGTGTCAAAGACCACCATATACAGTACATTAGAGACACAACAAGCACAAACAAACCAGAAAGCCCAAGCGTTGGGCGTTGAGTTTTGTGGATGCATAAGAACCAGATGTACCATTACCATAATGACCCAAAACACACTGTCCTGCCAATAAGTCAATTTTTCAGAGCTAAAAGATGAAAACTCTTAACAGGAGATTCCACTAATTTTTTTTAAATGTTATAATTCAGTCACTGAAATAGAAAAACAGTGTAGCACATTTCGACTGGTTTGATGTGAAATAGTTCACTGAAGTTGTAGACAAACTTTTTCACAATTCAGATTTCTTTACAATGTTGGTGACAGGAACCAGGGGTCACAAGCAAAAATGTAGCCATTTTATCTGCCATCTAAAACAACCAGTTAACCAACACGTCTTCTGAGTTTTACATGTAATGTTGATGATGGGAAGATTGTAGCAAATCCATAAAAAAGATTTCTTCTTTTTTCTGGATGTACCACTGAGCTTTCAGAGGCATTAAACACTTTAGACGTCTGCTTTCTATCACTGTTAACAAATCTGATTTGGTACGTCTCTCTAGAATAGAGCATTTCATACCAGACTACTTCAAATGACTTAGTTTATTTAATTACACAAAAATGTATAACAACAACCAGTGGAATTCCTCTTTAACTGGCCAACTGTTCTGATCTAAATTCAAAACAGCACTATTCACATTTTTCAAAGAATGGACTGGAGTTGACTCTGTTCTTCTGGAGTCAAATACTTATGGTGCCTTACAACAAGATTAATATGTATATGCATTTGTTTCTAAGTGGTTTATCTTATGTGGATTAAAATGCATCTAAATGAACACTGATGGGAACTTAATCACCACGTTTTCTGTAATTCAAAATACTTGAGTACTGAGCCAAGCTGACAACAATAATGCACCACTGTATCAATAAATAAATAAAGATTAAGATGAAGATAAACATAAAATAAATAAATAAAAATGACTTACATGCCTACATTTGGGGCTCTTAGGTGTCTTTAGGCTTTTATGCGAGTGTGTTTTCACAAAACGTTTCACTTTCACACTGACTGCCAGGACCACCATGTTTTATGCTCTTTTGTTTGCCTAAAATATCTTCTTAACAGGAACCTATAATTACTGCAATGCAACATGATGGTGAATGGGACACTAATCACTAATTAAGTACTGAAGTGAGCATGTACACGTCCGCCTGCTTTTTCTACACTGCTAAATGATCGGGTTAGTAAAATAAAAACGCATTTGAATTTAGACATACACAGTAAAATGCACTTCACATTTTTTATGCTGACTAAGAACCATAAAACACATTTTATACAGTGGCTCCAAAAAGCACAGAACTCTGCAAAAGTCAGAGACCACCACTCATTTATTTCATTTCCAGTCAAAATGTTCATTAAAGCAGCACTATGTAATACTTCTTCTTAAAACTGAAAAAAGTAGCATTACTGAGAATGGAGAAAAAAGTGTGTCTGCAAGTCTCACTGTAAAGCATGAAATATTCGTTTAAAAGTCAGCGGTACCAGGTCGGGTTTGGCGGGAGTTTTTTGGACTCAGAAAGAAGATCTGACTCAATGTTTAGACTCAATGTCTAGTGCACGATCAACATTATACTGATGAATATATGATGACAATAGATCATTCGTTTATATCCGCAGAAGACACAAGTCCTTCACCAAGTTTGGTTGAGTTCTCTTCGAATATTCTTTCACAAAAAAGTCAGATTCATCCACTTGTGGAGGTCTAAAGCAAATCGACGTTACAATATGTTCTTCCGCATGTTGCATGCAATTACATATTTCCACCAGAGAGGTCTCCAAATCCCCAAGTCCTACATAGTGTTGCTCTAGGTATAGGTTATTCATTTTTTAGCATCAGAAATGAAGCAGAAACAGATAATTACACAAACACCTCATCATCTAAATAGAATGTCACACTGTGTTCACTTTGCCATTATTAGAGGCCCATTCTGTTTGGGAGACTTGCTTTCGGTTTTTTTAAGAATTCTGCAGAGATTTTTTCCCACACCTTCAAAGTCCAGTCTTAGAAGCTGGTCTATTTTCTCCTCTCTCTCAAACATGAAAGCTTTAAGCACTGTTTATCTGATGGTGACAGGTTTGGTGGTCTACCAGGTCTTGCACAATTGTTAGGAGCCCCATTTTATGTATATCTTTTAATCATTTTTAAACTCCATTTTTTTTCATTTACTATCCTTTGACCCTTCCCTTCTTTGTGCAAGATTATCTAATCTCCTCATAAATATCTCCTGAAAAATGAATAACTTGTAGTTAATGGCTGTTTTTACTAGAAATAATTGAAGAGTGGTCTCTGACTTTTTGCACAGCACTGTATTTGGATACTTCAACTACTTAACTACTGGTAATCTTTAATGTTCTTGAAGGTACTTTAAAGCACAGTGGTGAAACTGTCAAAGTCTGAGAATTTTATTTTTTTACAAAAGTGTCAGTGAGCTTGTGTCCAATAATAGGATCATGAATTTGAACAGAAACTTGCAGAAATCAGCAAAAAAAACTGTTCAAAACGATTCTAATTTAAAAGAAACCAGCTGCTTTTTGAAAGAATTCTTTGGCAAAAAGAAAACTACAGTCTTAAAATGGTCTGTTTAAAATAAATGCCACATGGTTTGACATTTTGTTTCCCAATGCAATGAATTTAATACGTTTTTTAGTATGGCACACATATTAAATACTTTTTAGGGACCACTGTAAGCTTGACGGACAGCTTTAGGAAATCAAATCAAACATCTCTAAGCTGAGTAGGCCCATTTAGATAAGAAAACAAAGACACAATTTTGGTGTCAGAAAAAAATTTGAACTCAGGCCTACCAGAGAACAGAGAACAATGATGACAAGGAGAAGGCAAGGTCAGTGCTGAGCTCTCAGCAGGT
This sequence comes from Colossoma macropomum, assembly GCF_904425465.1. Lineage (NCBI taxonomy): Eukaryota > Metazoa > Chordata > Actinopteri > Characiformes > Serrasalmidae > Colossoma > Colossoma macropomum. The sequence goes on along the minus strand of NW_023494793.1, from coordinate 33,794,110 downwards.
AGTGCTGGACCCTGGCCTTCAGCCAGCTCTCAGCCTGAGAAGTTCAAGGGATAATTTTCCTGAGCGAATCAGCAGACATGTGTCATATTTCTCAGCTCAATGCAGCGTGCTGTCCTGGTGTTACCAAAACTGCCCCCCCACGCTGGAGTCTGAGCCATTTGAGCCGCAGTGATCCTGTGCATACAGAGAGAAATGTTCTCCCACATTCAGGTCATGAAAGAGAATAGGGCTCATGCTTGCAAAAGAAACAGTGCATGTTTTGTTTGGCTCAGTGATTTTCAGAAAAGCAATGGGGAAGATTTTCTCCCAAAGAAAATCTATGTTACATTTGATAGAGCTCTACATTGTTTGATAAAACTATTAAAAATGACTTCATTGGCCAAAAGATTTAACCCTAAACTGTAGGATTATTATACACTTATTTACTCAACTATGAATCTGAAGACTTGTTATTCTACTAACTACTATGAAACTAATATGTAACTACAGAGGGGGCTCTGTAGTTATGGGCTCTGCTCTTAAATATTTACATATGCTCATTTACATTTGTCGTCATTCTTAAAGGCACAGTAACAATAGTTTTGAGTTTTGGAAAATGATCACGTAAGACTGTTTTAGGAAAATAAAATCACATACATGTCATAATGTCAAAAATACACACACACACACACACACATTATATATATGTGTGTATATATATATATATATATATATAAATATATATATATATATGTATATATATGAAAGATATCAGATATGCCCTTTAAATAAAAACAAGGCCTTCCTTAAAGCAGCTGCTAAAACAGCCCATTTTGGATTCACTGCTTAATCAACATATATTTAGGAATGGAAATGGCCAGATTTTACTGGGGGAACTCCAAGATTTTTTTGTTCCTCACTCACCTTATTTCTTAAAGCCGAAAGAAAAAACACTCAAATTCTGCATAAGTTAATTGCCTTCTACTAAGGTTGCACTGGCTAACGTGCTAATTTATCACAGACCTCTGAAACTGAGCTCACTGATGATTTTCAACAAAAACAAGTGAATCAGCAAAAATACCACTTACATTAAGTAGACTAGATATTCAAATGAATGCCACTAAGTTTTGAGGAGATAAGAATGCAAACCACTTTTCTTACGGAATGTAGAGTTTCTTGGTTACTTTTACAGTCCAAACACACTGCATGCATTATTATGCACACTGGGTAGGCGGAGCCTGCTGCAGCACTGTAACTTTCCATTGGCTGAAGGAGCACGAACTTGCTGTGTGTTTTGGAACTCTGAGCTGAAACACTGTTCCGCTCCAACTGGCACTCCCGGATCGGGGCTTTCCGCGCATTCCGGTCCATTTTCACCCCTGCATATATCTATCTGCACTTTAGCCCCACCCATCCACACTGAAGTTATAAGGAGTGATTCAGACTTGAATGAGGCACAATATAGGAACTATCAGATGATGGCTTATTTACACATATCAACAGTCTTAAAGGCACAGTAACAAAAACAGCCTGTTTAATTCTAAGAGATAAAGAGAGTTTGGAAAATGCTCATGTTTTGGGAACATAAAATCACATGAACATCGTAAGTGGGTCTCAGGAAAAAAATTTCATGTAATAAAAATTTCAGTGCCCTTTAAATAATAATACTAAGTGCTTTGAATGTCTACAAAAACTACTCTAGCAATGTAATTATAAATTAATTCATTCAGTGGTGCAATAGCATGATATTTATATTATGCATGATACATTAACCAGAATAAAGGCATTATGCACATAAGGTTAAAGTGAGTCTTTGGCCCTGAAAAAATGCCTCTGCATATCCTAGAAAACTCTGAAATTCAAAATTATATATCCACAGTCAATGAACACTGAATATAATATTGTTGAGGTGCAGCAGGAATCTGCTGTTGGGACTGTTGTATAACCAACTGACAAGCGAGTGGGATGAGTAGTAGAGCTACTTCATCCACCCACACACACACACACACACACTTCTGTGGGACTCGTTGCATAAATTTACACACTGTGATCAGAATCAGCTGCAGTGTGCCATTTGTTTTACTGCATTATCTATCTATCTATCTATCTATCTATCTATCTATCTATCTATCTATCTATCTATCTATCCACCCATCCATCCATCCATCCATCTACAGTACTGTGCAACAGTCAGAGACCACCCTTCATTTATTTCATTTCCAGTCAAAGCACCCATTGGTGATTAATTACAGTGACAGAAAAAAAGCATAAAACATAGAAAATTACACAGAAGCCTCAACATTTAAATATAATATAAAAATACTCCGTATTTAGTTTGTCCACTTTGCTGGTATTGCAGCTTACATTCTTTTCAGGATACTTGCTTTCAGTTTTTTAAAGAAATCTGCAGGGATATTTTTCCACACCTCCAGAGTTGTCTTAGAAGCTGGTTGTATTTTCTGCTTCTCACAACTGAAGTAATCCCAAAAAATGGTGCAGCAGTTACATTCAGGCACCTCAGCCTCACCATTGTTATCACAGCTCTTTGCCCTTGCCTGATCTATGAACTTATTTTTCAAACTCTGTTCTTCAGATTTTCTCCTCTTTGGCCGTTTCTCGGCCAACTCTCCTTGAACCAACAAGTTCGGGACATAGCCCCTCTACTTCCCCCTGTCCTGTGCATGAGCAAGCATCCTCCCTGTTGCTGATTGGCTGGAATAGTGTTGTCTTTCTTGTCCTGAACCACTTTGTTGTTTTTTTTTTTTCATTTACAGAGCCAGGGCTGTGTACAAACTGGACTTTTTCCAGCATGCACACATAACCTAAAGCTAGTGGACCTGAATTTGACAAAAAGTGTATGGATTGAAATCGTATACTGTGCCTTTAAGTGCTGTTTATCTGATTGTGACGGTTTTGGTGGTCTACCAGGTCTTGCACAGCTGTTAGGAGTCCCATTATCTTTTAATCATTCTTAAACTCCGGTTTCTGAAAGTTTGTTTTTGTTTGTTTTTTATTTAGTTATTTATTTTCCTTTGACTTTCTCTTTCCTTATGCAAGTGGATCTTATCTCTAACCTCAGAACCATCTATCTATCTATCTATCTATCTATCTATCTATCTTTTAAAGAAAATCTGATATTCATGCTACTATACAAGAATTCAAAAAAGTTCTCATATTTCAGAACAATTTTTTTTCTGTGACATTCCAGTGAGCGCTTAAGCCTTTAACAGAGGCCAAATGAAGACATGCGTTGCCAAGGGCTGTGAAGGCGAGTCAGCATGAATGCTGGACTAGCCGTTTCCCCGTCAACATAGCCTTACAAGTGGAATTAACAACCACATATTATTCCCTGAAATCTTGTTAAAGCCTCTTTCTTAAAACGACTGTTTAAACTGTACTACTGTACTACTTAAGTCATTTTCCTGAAAGCGTTTTAAACTTATCTCTCACTAACTCTTTGGCCTGTATGGAAAACAAAAACGGTCACAAAAGTAGGACAGAGAAATGTGCATATTCCTAACACAGCTAGTACGGGGACACCAGGGTTGGGCTCTGCTCTTAACTGACCCAAGAAAATGAGCAGTTCTGTTCCTAGAATGTGGTTTGAAGCCTTTGGGCATCAAACTGGAAATACAGGACACAGATTTCAGTTCCATGAACCTCCATTAAAAAGTGTCTGTATGTTGCTAATCATAGCAAGAACCATCAAGCTACACACTTAAAAAAGAGGGTTCTTTAGTAAAGGCAATGGTTCTATTTGGAATCATGAGTTCTATACAGACGAATTTCAAGCTTAAATGGTTCTTTGCATGGTGAAATTCTTCTCCAGATTGATGGAAAATGTGTTGTATATGGTTCTATATAGGACCTTTTGAAAATGGTTCTATATAACACCAAAAAAGGCATTTCTACTGTTGTAAGCCACAATAGTAGAACACATTTGGTTCTATGTAGAACCATACACAGCACATTCTCCATCAATCTCAAGAACAATTTCACCATGCAAAGAAACATTAAGCATTAAATTGTTCTATATAAATAGAACCATTGCCTTTACTATAGAGCCCTCAAAGAGCAATCTTTTGTGTAGGCAAAATGCCATCAAATAATAAAATGTTGATTCCCACACTCCAGTATTTTAAAACTTTGGGGTTATTAAAAATATAATTATATGGAAACTCATTCATTGCTAAATAACATAACTCATGTGGTCTTGCATGTTCTATATGCAAAACAAGAAACTCTTTTGTTTTACCATGTGGCCATTCACTAATGACGACCAGTCCTAACCTAGGACGCCTCCTTCTTAATGTTCACCTGCTCCTGACCTCTTTGAAAGCTGGATCAGGTTTGTTAGATTAGGGAACTAAACTCTGCACGAGCAGACTGACATTTTTTCACATACCGAGCTCTCTGCATAGGACCCCCTGGTGCTTTGCAAAGTGGAACACTTCATATCCATCACAGGCTACAAACTTAATCACAGGCTGCAGTGAGATGAAAAGTGAACCAGTGAAGCAGCCAATCAGCAGCGTTCACTCCAGGGCAGCGATACACGAATGTAGCACTCCAGCTAAACCTGCCAGTGACCGAACTCGCCTGGATTACCGTGGATGTTCCCGTGTAGTACCGGCGAGAGTCAGCAGCCTGCCTGTCCCGCAGTCTGACAGCAGCCATATTCCGTGTATTGAATTATCACACCACACCGTATTCATCCCATAACAGGCGGCTGGTAGCCAAAGCAGCTCTTACCTTCTTGACGGACTTGTGAGCGGGAACCGCAGTGAATGCGGCGGACAGTTCGCCCACGTTCATGTTCACGTCGCTGTTCTTGGACACGGTCATCGCCGAGTACTTCTCAGCCACATTCTCGCTCTCCTTGAATTCTTTACTCGCCTGTTTCACCTCCAACTTCGCGTCAACGGTAGATTCTGTCATGGTGAGCTGATGATTCTCGCCAAAATGAGTCGACTGCTTCGACTAGGACAGCTCGGTTCGCTACTGTAACCTTTCGTCTTGTCCTCTAGCTCCGTGCTGTACCACTTCCAGAGGAAACGAGCGAGCGAGGACTCAAATTACACGACACGACGCTACAGAAAGACACGGGCGAGGCTTGAATATCAGCAATAACGCGATGTCGGCGCGCGCTGCTGAGTGTTTTTACTTGTAAAGCGGAGCTGATCACAAATTATTACATTTGGCTGTCCGGCTCCAGGCAGGCAGCATCAGCGGTGGGTGGAGCTTACACACAAGCACCTGCAAGCAGACAGCGCGCGAGCGGGGGGGGCGGGGTGAGATGAGTCACGTGACATCAAGCCGGTGCATATTAAACAGCAAAGCGAGCTTCTCGTAGTGACGAGAAGTTCGATTCAGTTTGCCGGACTGATTCTTACGAAGCTCGTGCTTAAATGAATCGAACGTCTGATTCAGCGATTCACTGATTCCCGAGTCAATTTTATTCTCATCTCCTGCATTCAGCGAGTGAGTACACCACTAAGCCTACTTCTACTGACTAATGGAGTCCACACCACGTGACCTAAGTACGTGGACACCCAAACATCATATCCACATAGGTTTGTTGACCATCCAGTTAGAAAACCATGTGCATTAATATGGACCCACTGAGTCCCCTTGCTTCTATAATCACATTTCTGGGAAGGCTTGCCAGTAGGTTTAGGAACATTGCTTTAATGTTGCAGTTGACTGGGGCAGCTCTAGCAGAGTAGAAATTTCACAAACTGACTTGTTGGAGAAGTGACATGGTATGATGAGTCACTGAGCACCTCAGAACATCCCATTCTACTTCCTGTTTTTTTTTATGGAGAAAAAGAGAAAATTAAAGCAAATTCAAAAAGGTTACTTAAGTGGTATATTTATGCACTTTTTGTGATTTTATCCAAATGGTTCAAGGATGTAAACATCACAGATACTGGAAAAAGCTAATCCAATTGGAACCAAGACGTTCGGCTGCATCAGTTTATGGAAAAGAACCAGTTCAAAGAACGCTGTTTACAAGTCGAACGTTGCTAATATCTCAGCCATTACTTGTAGGAGAAATGTTAAATTTTAACAGTTTATCATAATGACAGCTTATGTAAAAAATATCATTATTCCTGTAGATCTTTTTAAGTTTAACCAAAGCGAGAGGTAAGTTTACGTTCACAAACTACACTTGGTCACAAGAAAAGCAAGAATGCAGTGGATGTACAATGACTAGAAACTAATATGAATAAATTGGGCACTGAAATCTTTGATTTCATTCCATGAAACTAAGAGGATTAAAGGACAGAACTCAACTTGATCACATTAAGATCATTTACAGCCTCCAACAGTACAAGTGCTTGCACAGATTAGACAGGAAAAAAAAATTCACGCTCACACGAAATGTGGAAGTTTGCCATTGACCGGACACAATTTAATCAAAATACATCATGTTCAAAGACTGCAACGTCTAACATAATTCATCAAAAAAAAGTATCTACATTTGCCTGCCATGAGGATAGGCAGAATAAGGGAAGAGGAAGTAATGGCTATTTCAAATGAAACAGGAAGACATGTAGTGCGGAAAGACCATCAACAACGGGCACAATGGTAAGAATTGCAAAAAGACTTTCCTCTAATTACAAATCCTAGTAAGATTATCAAAATTTGAATGTAAAAAGTATTCGTGTTACAAACAATAATGTAACAAGGCTGAGCCCCAGAGGCACAAATCCCCTGGTGGACAGGATACATTGCAAAATTCTTTGCTTTGGCCCACCCCTCATCCCCCGTTGTCCCAATGAAAAAGAGAAGAACTACACAGAGCACTGACACTATCTTGAGCAAAAGATACAAGATAAATGCAAGTTTGCACTAACTAGGTCACATGACTCACTATCCTGACTTTTTTTTAAACCAAAGCTTTTTTTTATATGCAAAAGCGCCACATGACAAAAATCAGAAGAAATTATAAAACTGAGTTACTTTAAAATCTTTATACACTAACTACCTAGCCAGCCTTCAATGTACATTTGTTCTATGGTCTGTTCTGAGGAACAGATCACAGTATCCAAGGCCATTTGTTAGCCTTATACCTTCCGAGCACAACGATCCAAATTCACTAACCTCTACAGGTAATGTAAATGTTTCTCCTTTATGCTTGTCACTATTGGTAATGGCTGAAACTGGAAAAAAAAGCCAGACCCTTGCTTACAGTGGAAAAGGAGAGAGGGGCGAGACACAGTATTGCCTTTTGGGCTAGAGTTGTGTTAAGGGCTGAGTTTACGATATGCACTGTCTTATTTTTGGGGTGCTGGTTGTATAGGGCTTCCGAGTCGAGGGGGTTCTCGAACCTGCTGCTACGATACGCGTATCATCTGGGACACTGTCTCCTCTCCTGCCTGATTCTGCTCTTGCTGCTCCTACAGAGAAGGAGGGAGGAGGGATGAGTAAGTGGGTGGATCAATGATTACACACATAACCCAACACAAATACTCAGCATTTAAAGGAGTCATGACTCTCTTTACTAGTTAACACAGACCAAGATATGTGGAGACACTAATCTGTGCAGGGGTCAGAGAGAGAAAGCACACCCTAAGCAAGAAACAAAAATAATTATGTTAATTATTTAACTATATTAACATCACGATTTAGCCTACATTTGCGTATTAGTCACTTTTTAGAAACCTTTTCAGGGAAATGACTGCACTGCTATGCATGAATCACTGAACATACCTGTAGTTGGGCTGATAAAGATGGTGTTTTTTAAGTTTATCAAGATAAAATGCATGAATATGCAAGATGACAAAGACATGCAGATGAAATGCAGCAAAGATACATTCCCAGATGTCTCAGCTTATTCTGAAGTGTTTTTGCACATAAACTCTTAGGAGGGGTTGTTGAACATTTGACTAGTCTGCATCATTTATTCATGAAAGATAAAAATCACAACATATGACAACCATGCATCAGTGTCAGAATTGCAAAAGCAAGTAAACAAAGGCAGAGAACAAATACAAAACAAAAGTGCAACACAGAAGCATGCAGCATGTGTAGGGTAAATCATATAAAGACTGGGGGCAAGACTGCAAGCAACATTCTCTGTGCTGCCAAATTCTCTCTACATTAAACTTGACTGTTTGCTTAAAAATGTAACATGATTCCTACAGCTTGAATGCAAAACATCTTAATGCTTAGTAAGCTTTCACCCCCCCCCCATACATATTCTCAAGACAGTGAAACGGAACAGTACATTTTTGTTCAAAAGCAATATGGACTTCTTACTCACAGGAGTTCTGTTTTTTTTTAAATAAACAAACATACATTATTATGTAACTGTACATGGTATATAAAAGCACATAGCTCTTCTGATATTTGGATAGAGCTAACCACATAGCCTTGGCTACAGCGGCGCTCACTAGAATCCTGTGGCAGAGGAGCAACAATGTGTGTTGTGGTATGTAAGAAAAGCATTGCAGCCTTTAGCTCATCATCTTTGGTTCGCAGTCAAACTGTCCAAGTGTTAAAATGCTGACAAAGCACAAACTCACAGCATGTTAGAAAAAACAACATAAATCACCCGTGAAAAGGGCTTAGAAAAAGCAATGATTCAGCTAAGCAAGAGGGCAGGTGATGGGCACAGCGTTGCCAATGAGAGCTCAAGCAAGGGAAGATGTAGCCAATGAGAGCAGAAAACTGCAGCTAAGCGAGAGGCGTGGCGGGCTCAGGTAGCCAATGGAAGCAGTGAGCTAAGCAAGGGGTGGGGTGTGCTCAGGCAGCCAGTGAGAGCCAATGATTGTGGCGGCCCTTTGTAAGTCCTCCTGTTTGACTCCACCCTGCACCAGGAGCCTCACCTGCCCAGGCAGACCATCCTCTTTATCCTTTGGCGAAAAGAAGCGGCCACCGTCACCCCGCTTCCTCTGCATGGCGTGTCTGTGCCGTGACTCATGCAGGTATTTCTGAGAAAACAAAAGTGCAGTCAGGACATAGAAAGGAGAAAAAAATCTGATCAGAAACACAAACCTGAATTATGAATGCATGGGGTGCTTCCATTTTTGATTTAGAACATTACACTGTTTTGGTCCAAACGCGTAACGTATTACAAGGAAAATAAGTTAGAAAATTAGACACTGAAAAATGTTTGTTGTCGTATCGAGTAAGGAAAATAGGTGGTTAGGACAATTTTCTGGCAGTCCAAAATGTCCTTGTCCCACTTTGAGCAGCCCTGGCATAGATAAATTAGGCTTATGCCTTTGAGAACTCTACTTTTTACACTCTCTGCCCTGAGAAGTGTCATGGTTAAAACATAGCACCCTCTAACATATGGAACTGGTTATTATACCAGTCTGCCACACTGGTGCACCTGCCAGCCGTCCCTTACCCGCCTCTCTTTGGGGATCTTGCCCTCAGCCTCGAGCTTGGCACGGGCTTGCCGTCTCTTAAGGATGCGGTGGTACTGTTTGGCATTGACGTAGAGCGGCTCTTCCTCCAGCATCTCAGCCCCTGGCAGAGGGATGCGCTGGATGGTGGGTACTGTGCCTCCTCCAGGGACCATCTGAAACACGAGCACAAATGCACCAGAACCACATTAATTCAATCCACTACCAGCTAATATGATTTACATGGAATTTTGGCAAGGTCACTGGGAGAAAGGACACCCACGGAGCAGCTGTGTGCATAATTTGTAATGAGAGGCCTGGCATACTTTGCTGTCATTTAAATTTTATACCATTAGCTCAGTAGCATGATGGCTGTGGTGGCAGTGATGGCTGTCCATTTTCCACACTAATACCAAGCAAATTCCTCAGACTCATCACAGATTTCCCAAAACCAGGAACTACTTATTTAGGCCTCAAAACTACATAAATTAAGGAATTAAACACTAACCTTAATTCCAGTGGCATTAGTTCAGATTATTACAGAAGAGTGCATTTTTGGGTCTCACGTACAACACAATTCAAAGAGGAGGTCAGTACAGTACAGCACACCACCCCCACCTGCAGTTCTGATAAAGAGGTGTACTCAAGCTTATGTAACTCATTCTGAGCTCTTACCATGACCATCCCTCCAGCATTGACCACGTTGCCGGACACTGGCAGGGTGACTGTGACTGTGCCTTGGCCGCTGTTGGTAGTAGAGGTGTTGGCGCCCCCTGCTGCCTGTACAATCTGGGTGCCAGTCAGAGTGCCTGCTGGGATGGTTATCATGCCTATGAAGGGAAATTTCAGCTTTAATAAACACTGGGAATCACCTATTTAACATTAGGATGCTCTTAAGAAGCTGGATTCTACAAAGCTACAGTTGTACGATTTAAAAAAAAAAAAACCTTCATGGTTAAATGGTTAACTAAAAATTTAACATGTATTGCTCTGTCATTAGCTTATTAGTGGTTTAGTCGCAGTTTAACCAGATGTAATCTGACGTTACATCGTGACCATCCCAACTAGAACATAATGTTGCATAATAATGACATTTCACTCTATAACAAGTGTTTGATTTCATATTAAAATTAAATTGTAACAACTATTGTAACTATATTACATTTATATTATTGTATAATACAATTATTGGCTGTCGTACACCATATTCTATTATCATTTCTATACAAGTAAACACTGCAAAACAATTTTCATACTGTACTTTTAAATACATACAAGTTTTATAACCTACATAAAACTGAAAGCCATTCATTTGTGTTTAGTTAAACAAAACTGACATCAGCTAAAAATGTCCCTGAAGCACACAAACCATAATGGTGGGAGATATATAGATTTTAGTATGGAATGCTAAAATATCTGAGCTGAAGACATATTTCATTTATAACTGTCTTGTCTTAAACCACAGTAAAATCATGTCTATAGCAGGTTTAAGATAAAACTGAGTTAAACCTCATACAGTGACATCTAGTGGCAGATCTGTTTTTTTCTTAAATGACACAGCAAGTGTGTTTAAACACTAGAACCACAGCTCCCAATGACACAGATTAAAACCCCGCACAACTCATTCAGGTTTAAACTTGGGTTAAACTTGAAATCACAGTTAAGCTAATAGCCACGTAATGTCTGATGAGGCTTTTACTTTCAGGGTTCATGTCTTGTCAGTAATAAAAGTTAAAAACTTCTTAAACTTCATGCATTTTGATAAGCCAGACAAGCTAGCATTTGTGAAAGTAGACAATTAGAACAGTGCCACAAGTTTGCTCACAATACTGACTCAATATCTGCAACTATTTACAAAGATCTGTTAAAAGTAACTGAAATAAATTCAAAAAGCATTCATATAGCTCCAATTTTAAGAACATCTGGCATGCCAGTACAACCATATGTATGAAGGGTGTGTACACACATACAAAATGATGTTCAGCAACTATATGTAAAAATCGACATTTATGAAAAAACCTGACATAAGAAGGTGTGTACTCCTCAACATACTTTGGATAATGGCTAATAATGGGTTCATTTTTTTCCAAACTCATATGAGTGGACACAAGCACATACACTTTGTCCCAAATCTATGATGAATTCACTATAATGCTCTGATTTATGATGAGAAATGTGTGTCTGTGGCTTTATGATAAACGACTACAGGCAAATCCAAAAATGTGTATATATATATATATATATATATGTCTGTACACACTTTCATACACGTGACCTCAGAAAAAGCGAGGCAGAGGGAGGCAGAGGTGTGGTCTGTAGGTCAGTACTTACCCTGCTGCAGCACAGTGCCATCTGCATTCACAGGCTGGTACACAATGGTCTGCCCTTCAGCAGTCTGAGCAACTTGCTGCCCCTGTACTGCGATCTGTTGGCCCTATCACAGGTACACACACAAAAACATTTTTAACATACAGACAAAGATCTAGAAAATAGAAATGGACTCTGTACCCATAATGTTTATAATCATATCGGAATCAAGTGTAATATCCTGTTTACATGTGAAATGCAATTCATTTTACAGCACAGAATTGAAGCAAAAAGTTTTGTGAGGTGTAATGTGTTCATTACTGGTTGCTGACAGCACTTTTGACTGCTCAGTACGGGGTGGTTTTGATGATAAGCCACAGTATAACAAAATTAATTTTAATAATTTACACTTGGTCTTTTTAAACATTTCTGGTTTAAGTAAACAACCTACAGAAAATCACGCACCAGGACACCCATCTCAATAACTATAATCTGAACAGTAAACATAAGCGGTGCTTAGAGGTGAGCAATATGATGATACTTTGTTATCGTTACAAATTTCGTTTTTGTGATAAACAATGCTTTTGTGAGCATATTGTGGATGTCGTACACTAACCGACTGCATGTTTCGTGAAAAAGAGAGCATAATTACAACTGTTCAATTAGATTTAGTGCAGTACAGTATGTGAAATGTTGAGGGGAAAAAAAAAAAATCATTGCATCCAAAGTTTTTGATGGCTGTTTTTAAAATGTGGCACTACTAGTGTATTGCGTGTCAAAGTACTGTGATATGTATAGTGTATAATTTCACATTTATTTAAAATACAGTTGATCGAGCAGTTAAATAATAAGTATAATAATCCCTCCGGTGGAAATACTTTATGATGTATAAGTGCTTTTTCAAATTTCTAGTACATTTTAAGAATACCCTGATTATACCAAAAAACTATTGTGAACAATGATATCGCAATTGGAAATATACCTACCTCCCTATACATATTCCAGATGTAGAGTCTAGATCTTAGTACTAATTAATTTACCAATATTACAATATTCAAACACAAATTTAAATTGCAAACAGTACAGCAGAGAGTAAGAGTGGCCGACCTGGTTCTGTCCTGCAGTGATCGCAGTTTGGGGCTGTTGGATGATAATCTGCTGGGCCTGGCCCTGCTGTCCCTGCAACTGCAGGGTCTGCCCCCCCTGCAGCTGGATCTGCCCCGGCTGCACTAACTGGATCTGAGGCCAGATAAGAATAAGACATATTAATGCATATGTAATGAATATATGATAAGAAGAGAGATGCCATATATAATCCAATAGACCAGAAACATTTTTGTATTGTCTTTAATTGTAACTCAGATACTTATAATACTTTTGTTCTGCTCTAACATTTCATCTACAGTCCTTAATTATCACTTCATGAACACATGTAACTCAAGGTAAAACAATTACAATAAAAGTCTAGAGGAAAACCGTATGCGTTCTCACCTGCTGCAGGCCTTGAGCTCCAGAGACAGGCACCTGCATTATAGTCTGGCCCTGGCTTCCAGACATGGCCTGCACCATAATGGGCTGCCCAGAGGAGGTGATCAGCTGACCTCCACTCACCTGCACCATCAGAGGTTGACCTTGGACCTACACACAAGGGAAGGAGCCCATGCACAGTTAGTTCGGTGCCTCATCAAGAATGATATCAACAGGTAAACTTTGCATGCAGCTTCAGGCTTTTGACAAGCAACCAAAAACATAATGTGCATCTCTGTTGGCTTATCAGACCAGTCCAGAGGACACTCTGAATCATGTTAGACAACAAGAAAAAAAAAAAGCTTAATTTCAGAAAAAGTCAAAAACTGAATGTTTACTGACTACTTAAAGAAGTAGAAAAAAAGCCATCTGGAGTGGACTGGGCTGATAATGATGACTGAATGAAGGGTCGTGCTGTTCACATGTTTGAGACAAACATGGTCAAACATTAGAAGAACATGCTGAACGTAATGCATTAAAAGTCTGTAAAATGCAACTTTGCAGTTCAATCAGGTGCATACAATTTATTCTTGTGGTCTTTCTTTCTCTCTCTGTGTGCGTGTGTATATATATAAATATACAGACAAAACATTAGCCTGTGAACTGCTCGAACAGCTCATGTTGCACACGAAGCAGCATGCAAACGTACTGCAAACATAAAAAAAAGCTTAAGAAAGGCAAGAACAGGCACCCAAAGACTGCCTCTGTAGACCTTCTTAAGACACACAGGATAAAGGATATGAATATTTCAGAGACAAAACCATAGTAGAATGGCCAAAAGAAACAGTCAAGGTGTAAAATGTCTGACTCAGTCAACAGATCAGGGATGAGTTTCCAAAAAGTCTCTTATGTAATATAGCATAAGACCACTTATGTAGCTTAAGTCACCTTCAGAAACTCCACCCTGGCCCATTAAGAACTGAAGCACTGCATGCTGGTCAGCTCACGGTATCACAGACACAAGCTGCATGCGACAGGTTAAGACTTAAAGCTCAGAGTTCTCACAACTACCTGGAGGGTCTGCACTTGCTGACCCGTCGCCGTAGCGACAGGTGCTTCGGTCTGCAGCTGTACAGCTGTTACTGTGCCCTGTGCCTGTGAATAAGCCCATATAACTGGATCACACCTAATTCGTCGTCGCTTGATGCAGGTTTCTAGGCTGTTATGTACTGCCACTCCCTAGTGGAATGTTTGCATCTGAATTGTACCATTAGATCCTCATTTAAAAAACAAAAATGTGACTGTAAAAAACTTTGTGGGTAAATACTCTACTGATAAGGTGTGCTACTGGATAATGGTCTCACGCAAAAATCACAAACAACTGTAATCCAAATTTGTTCATTTGCACTTGAATAACGCACTCAAGAACATAATCAGACTTTGTGTATAATGCATAATTTCTGTCCTATCAGGTTCACGATCTCACACAAAGACTGCAAGGATAAGTGTGGAAACTTTTTTTTTTATTGTCCCCTTCTCCTCTCCCTCTCCTCCCCCCCACCATGGGCTTACCTGTTGTTGGACTTGCCCATTCGATGGCTGAACGACTATCTGCTCCCCACTGCTTGTGGAGTTGTACTGCTCCATTTTCGTCCCAAATCTCCCTAGTCTGGGGAGGAAGCATTCAGTTTTTCAGCACATGCCCAATACTAATAACAATACATGCTATATAACAAAGAACGCAAATACAGCTTCAGACATCTAGCTATAGTAGGGGCTGATCTGCAGTTATCTGTGTAGTTAAATCTGCGTGTAAGTGAGTTCAACAGATATTATCACATTTTACAGAACAAGAGTCTCTGCTTATGGGTAAGAACAGACGACTGAGTGCAGGAGGAGTAATATTATTTTGAGAAATGCTTTTTTTATTAAGAGACTGACGGATAGTTACCTCGCCAGAGAGAAAACAGAGCAGGCTAGTAGCAATGCTAGCTATAGGATACATCTAGTAAAATTGGCGGCAGTTTAACATTTTAAATCCCATGTTTGTACAACAATGGCTAGTAGTAGGTTAGCTTGCTAAGCTACTGTATACAACAAATGGTAAAATGACAGAGAGGACGATAAAGTGTACTTGAAGGGTAACGTAAGCTAACTGTAGTCATCAGGTAACCTTAACGTTAGCCAGCTAACCAAATGCTTGCTGCTTTTATCAGTTAACGTTACTCCTTAAGCAGCGCTGAGCTACGTTTGTAGGTTACCCTCTAGCTTAGGTATGAGTTTTTTTCCTGAACTACTGAATTACTAGGCAGTTAGCTTGCTAGCTAGCGGCTGAAACCAGACTGCTCAGGCTAGCCAGCCAGCTAAGCTGCCTCCTTTGTTTGTTGGCTGGTGAACTACAGAGCTAACTGCAGCTCAGCGACGTCCATTTTAGCCCTGTTTGTTTCGCCGACACGCCGTTTGTCCGGTTCTCGCATTACCGATTTGATTTCTGTATTTTGCAGAATTAGTAATTTGGTTGGTCAATGACAAACCAATCCGTGCTGTCAGCTACCATTCCCCAGGAGCCTCGCACTCTTTTACCGTTTCTCGGTTGTCCGGTGTCCCTCTGATTGGCTCCAGTACAGCGCGCAGAAACCCAATCACCACCGCGCGCTCACAAAATGGCGCAAATGAGGCGCGCGGGGGGCAGGAGCTTCAAGGGAACGCGCTCAGGCACGTGGGGGCGCGCCCGACCGGACACGCGCCGCGGGAACGCGCACATGTGTTAAGAGTTCCGGTGAGGCCTCGGTTTGGAGTTGTTTGCTCGTGAAATGAAACTTACCAGTTTACAGTGAGGTCGACATAACAGCTAAATACGAGTCAGTGAGGCAGGTACTCGTGCTCCGTTTGTTTTTACTATCCATATGGCTGCAGACATTCAGGTCGAAGATTGTGCTGTTGGAAAACGTAGCTAGTTAGCGTAACTTTACCTGTTATACTGATGGTGCAGCTTTGGCTAACCTAACGTTACCTTTGATTTCTGATAGATGGGCTACTAGACACGCATTTAGATCGCTACTTGAATAGTAAAATCTCTCCCGTTTCTCCAGGAATTCACAGTGCAGAGAAGAAGCATGTCGACTAGTTTGGCTCTGGTTCTGAAAGGAAAAAGCTAAACAGAAGTTAGATTCCTATTCGAATGTTTCGGTTCCACCATAAAAGGTGCAGCAGTCACCGTCTAAGGTACCTCAGGCGCCATAATGTACGTTAACTGCCGCACCGTTTAAGGTGGAGCGGAAAAATTCGAATGAGAAGCCAACTTCAGCTTCATAGATCTGATGCGCTCTGCTTTTCGGGAGTGATGTCTACTACACAGCATCCTATTTATTAATGTCATAGTCTATGGGGTGTTGAGTTTGGGGGGTGAAATGATGAATTTGCTATCAGCTAGATAAACCGAACAGCTGAATGATAAAAAAAAATGATCACAACGATGTCCTTCAGTAAAATGACCCAAGTTTCTCCCTCTTCCTCTCTTCTGTGTGATGGGTCAGTGGCTAAGGGACATGGACTCCACTGGGGGCGCAAGTTAAAGTGGAATATTCAATCGATTTCTTTAGGTTTCTGCTTAATTAAATGTAAGGAAAAATCTTTGAGAGTGATGTGAAATGCTCTGTTGTAGAGAAACATAATCGAGTCAGGATTGTTCAGGGTGGTGGTGACAGGAACTGGTGCCTCTGAAAGTTCCTCCTCAGAAAGTTATTGCATGAGATTGTTCTGAATGTAACTTACGTTGCATGATGTCTGAGGCATTTTTTGGCCTACTTTTTAAAATCTATTCTTGGTGAAGAGGTACACCCAGGGACGTGGACAGATTTACCACTCACTATTTTACTCTTATCAACATTACATATAAAACTCATAACACACGTGTAGGTTCACTGGTTTGGATAGTCAGTGAAATGGCTATGCATTGTAGACATTGTGGCCCCTTTGTCCTACCCACCCTGCAAAGAAATTGGAGTCAGTAAGTTTGTCTACAGTGCACCAATTCACATCAAACCAAGTGGCCTGAGTGTGTTTTGGTAAACCCAAGACATTCATGTGATCATTTCTGTTCCTGTCTGTGGTAGTGAGAGTTTAATATTCTTATTTGTTCTTGCTCAAAATAGGCCTCCATCATCTCTGCCAGGACGAGGCTCTCTTGTTTGCTCATCAGCATGCTTGGCACTCTGAGGCTGGTTCGCTTGGTGAAGCTAGCTGCTCTTCCAGGGCCTGTAACTGCACCGATTTGCTGCCATGCCAGCCATGATGCCCGTGTGTGGTTGGGCTCTGCTGGAAAGCATTCCACATCTGACAACAGAAGGAGAAGCCAAGAGGATGCTTCAGAGGAGGAACTTGATATGGATGCAGTGGAAGCCAAATTGGAGTCCCTTGTGAGGTAAGACAGCATAAATTTAGGGTAGTGATATAATTTCTGCTGTTCTTTCTTTATTAATAGGTTGATGTTTGTTTTCTCTTCAGTGAGGAGAGAAGAGTAAGGAAAGCTGCCAAATTTCACAAGATCAGGCGGCAGTTGAGCGAGCGCGGAGCCCCAGAGAGGAGATTAAGTTGGGATGCCATTGAGCAGATAAGGTACTCTTTGAACCCTAACTATTTATGAAGACAAGGTAGTTCTACCAATTCCAAGTTTTCAAAATGTCTGTATAATTTAATTGTTCAGATGTAAACAAAGTCATTCATAGTGGTTTGATGTGAAATTTGGTTTGATGGTGAAATTGACCCTAATTTCTTTACAGTGGTGGCAATAGAACCAGGGGTTGTGATGTCTACAATGCAAATATAACTATTTTACTTGCTGTAAAAAAAAAAAAAGTAAAAAAGTATGTCAAGTTCTCTGTATTTGTATTTTGGTTTTCACTAACACTTGTAACAGTTATACTGACTCAGATACATACAGACTATGAAAGTTTGTATTAATGTAATTCATTTATCACATTTTGAAATGGGGTTAGTGAAGTAGTGTAGGTTAACATTACCCACTTTGAGCGCAGCAATTTTACATTTAAAAGAACATGCATATAGCTGCTAATGGAATAAAACCTCATGTCCGTAAAATGTTATCTTTAGAAGAGGAAAAAACATTTTTATATTGTAATGAAAGTTAGTGTAACACGCCCCCCCCCCCACCAAGTAATTTTTGACCATTTCTTTTGGTTCGTTCATCATGAAATTTTAACATTTCAAATTATGCAAAAAAGTGGAAAGGGAGACAGAAGGTTTTTGGATATCAGCAACAAAAAATAAGACTCCTATGCAACTGTCCAGGAATTAAAGAATGGAGAAGTTGGTTCAGCATTTAGTATCATAAACCACCCAGCACACGGCACTGGTTTTGGCACTGAAAACATGGGCCCACAAGAGCCAATCCGTATTTTTGCTATGTTGTTCTTTAAAATTAAACTCCCGCTTTATACTCCTTTAAGCACTAATGTGAATGTAACCTGTTCACAGATACCTAAAGCAAGAGTCACCACAGGAATGGACAGTGCAGAGATTAGCGGACAGTTTCTGTGTTAGTCCTGATGTCATCTGCAGAATCCTCCGCAGCAAGTTCACCCCCACTCCAGAGAGGAGGATCAAACAGGACTCTAAAGTGTTGGCCACAGTCAGACACCTTTCACTCGGAGATGGTCAAACTGACCAATCTAAAAAGGAAAGGTTGAGACTGCCCATGACGGATAGGACTGTGCCAGCTATTTCCTCAGGTAACACAGATGCCCTGACAGCCCTGAGCTCTGAGGCCCTTGCACCCACAGAGTTTGAGACAAGACTGGTTCCCTCTGGTGGTGATTTTACACTACAATCAAGAGGAACATCTCAAATATCAGCTGCCCCAGCTATGGCACAGAGCATATCATGGGATCAGACCTTTGAGAAACAAGAGGCAAAGAGTTTAAAGCTGGAGGAAGAGCAGGACTGGGAACGAGTGTTTCTCACAGAAGAAGAACTTGAGGAACTTGTGCAAACACTGCATGAAAAGCCCTGTGCGGTGGAACAGAAGGGCAGGGAGTTTTTTGACAGTGAAGGCAACTTTCTTTACAGGATATGAACCAACCATTAGCAGTCCACTTCCCAGTAAGCATCAGTAATGTTGCTTCTTAAATGAATGTTCTAGTGTGACATGTTGGGGATTATTTGTTCTCATATGCCTTTAGAATAATAAAATGTGGAATTTTGATTGAAAAAAAGTCATCATGTATGAATGTTCTTGAATGGTAATATAATATTTTGCAAAATAAAATAACACAAATTATTTAACATTGAAATCTCAGTATGTTGCAAAACACATGAACCCAATCCAAAAGCTCAAAAAGAAGGGGACAGGTTGATTTGTCAAACATATTTTTTTCCCAAATATACAGAGTGAAAACAGCTGGTACAAAGATGATGCAGGTATATATTTACAGAGCCTGCATGAATGACTATTATATACAGTAATTCTTCAACACCAAGAAAAGTGACAGCTCTCAAAGTAGAAAACCCCTTTAGTCTTAGATTGTGCTGCAGCCAGCATACCCAGCTTTAGTCCCCAGTGCAACCCAAACAAGTTATGATTTATTTGCTAAATTAGCATGCACAGGAGTACTGTTGTGGGATCTAGAAGATATCAAAGTTTATGTTTTATCATATTGCCAAAATCTCAAATTGCTGTAAATCTGCAAAGCAGCAGGCTAGATCAAACTTCACCATATGAGTCCGTACTGAAAGACATTCAATCAGGCAGACCAAGTGACAGCTTAAACAGTTCCAACACCTCTGGTTACCAAGTAATCTCCAAAGAAATTAGATACACATATCTGCTTCCTCACTGTTAATTATTTAACAAGATGAACTTTATGGTTCTTTCTGAAGGCACACACCATACCTTCATGGTAGGCACTTGGATGAACACATATCAGTATTTCTTTACTGATTACTTCTCTCAAAGAATAAATAAAACCCATTCAAATTTGCACAACTGAGGCATAACTGCCATATATTACAAATGATTGTTGTAGGATTTAACAGGAAAAAAAAGAAATAAGTAAAACAGATTTATAAATGGGTTTCTGGGCATTTGTAGTCTAACAGTTTTATAACTAAAAAGGAACAAGTAACAGAACTCTGGAATCATAATCTATATGAACTATAATCCAGGGGTTTATATTCCAGACCTCAGGGACCCCCAGCCAGTCCACAGTTTTATTCTGTTACAGTTCTAGGCACTCAAATGCTGTAGAAACCTGGGTCCATATACTCAAAGCACTTAGAACAGTCACAGGAACATCATATTTTGTGACTTTGCTCATAAATGGCTGCTCCAGTGATTCTCAAAACATTTCTGGTGGCATTCTGTCATATCACCAGTCTTATCTGTGGACATGACTGTAGCAAAATTTAGGACCACCTCAAAACTTCAGGCAACATATTTTCTGATTTACCAAGAAATATTTCATTCTCAACATGAAAAGAACACGCCCACTTGTAGTAAACTAAACTGAAAAAGCCATCAAAACATGTAGATACTTACATTTGGCCAACAAGAATGCTGAATTTGTTTAATAGCAACAGGATCAAAATGTTGTGTATTTTTTGTGGTTGTTGTGGGTTATGTCCCTGAGGACTGCATTTAAACCCCTGCTTTAATTTGCGAAAACAACACTAACTAAATTAGACCTCAAAACAGTGGTAGGAGAGAAAAGAACATCCTTATAAAAAGAGGTAAAGTGTTCTATTGCATTTGAATAGTCAAACACAGAAATTGCAAACTGCATGGGTTTCTTTTCTCAACTTCAGTTAAACACACGGGCATATCTACAAACACTGATCTCACACATTCAAGTTAAGCTCATTTCATGCTGGAATTGTAGTTTTAAGTTAAAACATTTTTAACATTTTAGCCTGAACAGTCTAACTCAAAACTCACATATTATTTGTGTACTTCAAGCAATACTGGAATACTGTAATTACGAGTTTCCAGCACATTAACGCTGCTAAGATCTTTATCATTTACTAATTCCTCACATACAATTACATGTATGGGCTCATAACTTATGCTGGTGCTCGTAACTGCAATATTTCCAACAGAACTTTTCCAAAGGCAGCAGTGAACCTCACATACTTGCCTCATGTATCACAGTGCAAAAACTGCTGACCATCAAAAACTTCACGAAAATCACTGTGCCTTCTATAAAATTATTGGAGTAAAATTTCTCTGGATATAGATACTCATAGATACAAGAACAGCTTTACTTTTCTTTACATATCCTTTCCTATTTCTGTTGGTTCCACTCTGTAGAATAAATTAACTTTATATGCAAAGGTAGTTCACAAACTATGCAGCGACATAAACTGTCTATTATTCTAACACAGAGGCATAGTTTCAGGTAAATTAAATATTCTTTTTGTCATTTTTAAGAAACAAATGGGATAGTTTATGTGGGTGCCTATATCTGCAGATGCACTGTATCTACACTTTGTATTGCTGCTTTAACAAGATTCTCCAATCACAAAAAAAGCAAAAAAAAAAAGGCCATAAAACTTCAGGCTGCGTATTTTCTGATTATCATATTTAACAAGAATGGAGAGGGGTGTGGCAATAGGGTAGTCAAAAATATAAAATGTCACAGAACCACAGTTAATTTGTCCATCTAATATTGCAGTGATATGATTCATTGGTCTTCCTATGCTAGCTTCATATGCTAATAACCAGTCATAATGGGATTTTGAACTGTGCACATTTCTAAAAGAGGGGGATTCTGTATAAGAGTAAGTGCCGTAATAGTAACCCACTGCTAATTTCATCCAACAAAGTATTCTCCAATTAAACCAATAAGATCTAAGCTCCCCAGGCAAGAAAAAATTGACATCCTCTAAGCTGTAGCCATTTAAACACTGGCCTGCCACCCTGCATTATTCTGGTTCATCAAGTTACTATCTATATCTACATTCATGAGATACCTTTATAACTGCATTTCACTCCACGGGAGAATTAAGAACTACAGCAGTATTTCTGAAGGACTGCAGAGCCTGGGGGCTGGGTTGTGCTTTCTAGCAGGAGTATAAACTGCAGCAAAGATGCCTGAGGGAAAAGGAGATAGAGATCTCCCCTGTTCCTGCTGGTGCTGAATCATCACAGTTATTCCAGGAGGTCCTACACAAACAGCGCCATCATTTACTTTAGATTGGTTTTGGAATGCTTTGCATACATGTGAAAAATGCAAAATGGAGGTAATGGCTCCGAGCTTCCTGGAAGCATTGCTTTGCATGGATGGGTCTTAGCAGTGTTTTTTACTGGAAAATTGTCAGTCGAGTCCATTTAGCGACAGCTCTTAATGTGCGATTATTTAAGCTTAATGCACTTAATTGTACCTCATCTGAATCATCATGGAAGCCGATCTTGGCATGTCCAGCCACGTCTGTATCCAGAGCTTCGTCTACTCCTTCTATGCCATTAGCCTCTGCATTGTGCTGCAGAACTGAGTACCTATGCACCAGGAACCTGCAGCACACAGAAAAGGCAGCTTCTTCTAATGACCATTACATTACCCCCTCGCGCATTTACTCCAAACGACTAAAGCAATCAAGTCAAGGTCCCCCAAACAGTGGCGAAACAGGAAATTCATTCATTCATTCATCATCATTAACCGCTTAATCCACATAGGGTTGCGGAGGAAACAGGGAAACAACTTATCAAACTTTCATCTTTTTTGATTCTTTAAACCAACTAGTAAAACCAACACCACTCCCTTTTTGGGCTATACTTCTATAACCCCATTCAGATTGGATTCATTCATCAGGAGTTTTTCCGTTGCATCTGGATGGCAATGAAATTACTGCCCAAGTTTTTAGTCGGCTGTATTTCCTACGAGCCCATACATTTGCATCACATGTGGCCATATGATAACATTGTGAATACAAGTAATGCTTTGCTTATATATTTAGCTGTAGCTGCCTATTTAATCAGCCTGTGGGATCTCGCTTTACTGATTGACTTTGTCCCCCCATATGCTCTCCTAGTGTAGAGAGGACAGAGATGAAGTTCTACCACTTGGTCTAAGACCAACTATCTCCAAAGCGTCTGTCGTTTTGTAACTCAGGAAGTGTTTGAAATGGATACACACAGTAGGAGACTAAATGCAGCCAGCAGCAGCCGTCGAAAAGATAAGCATATCAGGACGGGACTAAAATTATCACAGCACCACTGAGTTCAGTGTAAAGGTCATTTTCATAGGGGAGTAGGCAGACAAGAATAATCCAGATAGAAATAAAAACACCAAGCAGCACCTGTAAATGAGAAAATTACCCCTGGACCCCATGTAAATTTGACCCCATCCAAATTGGGCTTCTGGGTGAAAAAGGTTTGCAATCCAGTTGCTTTGTAATTGACCTTATACTGCGCACATTATCTGGGACCTGGACATGAAGGACAGACAGTACTTTGTCATTTTTTGTGTTTATTTTTTTAATAGCAAA
Source organism: Colossoma macropomum (assembly GCF_904425465.1). Classification (NCBI taxonomy): domain Eukaryota; kingdom Metazoa; phylum Chordata; class Actinopteri; order Characiformes; family Serrasalmidae; genus Colossoma; species Colossoma macropomum. The sequence continues at coordinate 33,770,498 of NW_023494793.1, read as the reverse complement.
GAAGATATTAACACCTCAAATCTTGCAGTGGCCGAGTGACCTTGAAAATGATTCTGAAGTCATTAAAATTGGTTATAATCCATTGACAATGTTAAATACTGTTATCTTTTGATATATATATATATATATATATATATATATATATATATATATATGATTTATAATGAAATCTGTGGATGGATGAACAGACAATCATACATATAGACAGACTGACAGGGTGATTAGAATAGACCATATGCATTTTATGCAGGGATTCACTAATAAAGTATCAACAATTATACCACAACAGATTTGTTTAAGAAAGAGAAATAACTCACCTTCCTCCACAGATGTACTTCTTCACAAAAAGAACACCAGCTATACAGCTGATGAGTAGGATGGCTACGACTGTCACAATAACAGGGGCAGAGTGTGAGTGTTTCATCTCATCCTGCTTCTACCAGAAAAAAACAAAAACATTTACATAAAATAAACTTTATATATTACATTAGTTTCCAGTGTCTCATTAATTGATGCATTTATTGCTGCTTTCCTTTATTCGTAAACACATTCACTCACCCACTCAGTCACATTCCTTATGTGCAACACTGTTACTGCAGCTATTCTCACCTGCAGCTGTGGTTCCAGTAGATTGCTAACACATTTTGATCTCACATCAATGACTTTTCTTTCAGGTTCTTTGCCTCCTTCACACTTATCTCCTGGAATCTTACGATACCTGAGGATAGGAAACAGGAGTTTTTATTGCATTACGCTAACCACCTCCATACACTCTATATAGCTTCCCCTATTTACCTGAGACAAAGGAAGGCACTGTGTTCTTTCAGTACATTTCCTTGAGATAATGCAGTGAATTTAGCAGCTATCATTTATTATGATTTATTATTAGTTTATTACCCACTGGTCTGTAGGTGTTCTTTCTTGCCATGAATGCAGATCTCTAGATCATGGCCTCTGAGCTCAGCCTGTTCCACACACTCTGAGCTGTTTTCCTTTCGGTAGTATCCAAAGTCACTAAGACAGAGAAAGATGGATAAAGATATTTTGAGTCACTTGCAAGTAGAACTGAAAGATTAATGATATTAAAATTACAATGTAAAAGAGTGCAATTTTTATTTTAGCCTGTATAATCCACAATGTTTTAATTGGGAAAATTATACCTAATAACAGGTTGAGCTTGAAACACCTGTAGATAAGGGTAATCAGAAACACCCAAACAACTATGCTGCGAACATAACAACACACCTTCAACCAACCGGCATTCTGGCACATGATGTGTAGCGTTTAAGCCTTAAACCAGAATGTGGTGGAAGAGGACGTGCTGGTTTTCATAGCAAAAAAAAACAAAAAACAACCAGGCCTGGAGCTCAACTTACAGAAAATAATTGCAATTGAAATTATAGTCATGATATTGGTCAATTGCAATGAAAAAATCTGGCCCAAATTATTTAGCCTTACTTTAAAGCTAAGGAAGCCAAACCAATAAAACTGTTTTCAAGCACTTTGGTTGATCTTTGTTGAGTTCTTTTACCTACAGGAAGTGAGTAGGGTTTTTTCAGCTATCATGAGGTTGTGGCTGCTAAGAATAACAATGCAGCAAAACATGTTATGCATAATGTACTGGTCTCACGGATAGAGACTTGGCCTAGTACTACACTGAAAGCAATTTTCTCTCCAAATTTTACATACCACATTTTCCAATACCAGTATGAATACTGACCACAGGAAGTCATCCAGCGTGCAGGGGCATGGTGTGGGCTGCTTGCTGACAATGTAATCTCGCCCATTCCAGCACACCGAGTCCTTCTTCAGTCGTAGAAAGTGCTCCTTATAACCAAGCATGCAGCCATCGTTAGGGTCACTGATGTCATCTGAATGTGCCAGCCACGGCACATAGTCTTCATCACCACCTAAAAAGGCAAACAGTACCTTTAACTTTCTACCGAGATTCACACAAATAATTAATATTAATGAGACATGACCCCTTAAGATTTATATTAAGGTAGGCCAAGTAAAAATAATTTTTGTAAGCTGTTGCAATGTAACATTCACAGACTTTACACATAGCTATTTTATAAGTACGTAATTAAATATAGATTGGCACCAGCAGCTCTGTGTGCATTATGATCACAGTAAAAAACACCTACAAATGACACTCACAGTCACGAGTAAGCAGCTCTCTGAAGTCGATAGTGACGGAGACCCAGTACTGTGTGAACAGATCTTCTCTGTAGCCCCAGATGCTGACATTCATGGAGCGCGCCCCTGGCTCCGAGGCAAGCCCAGTGAAGTAGAGAGGCTCTTTAGTGAAGTTGTACACATGCCAGCACTGGCCCTCATCTGTGGAAAACCTAATAAACAAGGTAACATTTAAGTGTTTAAGCTTTTGACTGACCTACTATCACACCCACAACTAATATTAAACAGTGGCTCTTCAACCAAACAGCCACTTACAAATCAAGTGCACTCACTTGACCTGAGAGATGGGCATATTGGGTTTGTGCTCCACAGCCACCAGCAGGCCTCCTGAGTCCAGGATGGCATAGTGATGGGGGCCCTCAAGTGCACGCAGCCATGTGTATCCACCGTCATCAGAGACATACACGTCTGGAGTCAAGACTGAGATGGCATCACCCACGCTACCTGTGAATGGAAGAGGAGTATTGAGGCCAAAGCCTGTCGAAATGCAGGAGAAACTTATACAAACACCTACTGGCGGTGTACTGGCACTACAGCACTCTACTGTTGTCATTAATATGGGTAGTGGTAAATATTGTGCATGCGCTTAATGAGGACCCCTGCACTATTCAATGTGTGTGACATTAAGACAGTTTAATACTTATTAAGGCCTTTATTTGTAAAATGTAATTTTAGACAAATTAAGACTTCTTAAGAACCTGCAGACTAGCGAGACCCCATGTGAGCGCTGAACACAGAGGGTAGGGGCACAATGATATCTGGTAGCTTCCTCCAAAAGAAGTCCACTCATGCAGGGGATTAACTTAAGGGAGAGTGGAGTGAGGACTCAACAAAAACACTCTTGAGAGTCATCAAGAGGCACAAGCAGGCTACTCACTGGTTATGTCTGAGTGTCAACATATCTATCGTTGTTATGATGAGTGAGACTGACTTTTCTTGACTGTTTTTTACAGATAAACTGCCATCTGTAAATACAGGGTAAGCTGACCTGAGATAAGCTTGTCTATTTTGTAAGCGGACGTCAAACATTATTTAGAGTTATTATGTGTTGATACTATTTGCCTATCCATTTCCGTGTTAGACTTAGCAACTGTCAGGGTAAACGTGATCCCAGGTGCAGAATTTGGCTCGTAAAACAGTAGCAGCTCAGCTACATCAAGGTCTAGTGACACTGTTTGCATAAGAGGTGGTGAGACTTTAAACATGTGCAGTTTATCAAGAAGTGTCTCTGTGTCACAGCTTATGTGAGTGTGTGCATGTTAAAAAGAGACAGAGCATGTTAACCCTGGACAGTACCGTGAGCAATTATCAGTCCCACAGCACTGGGCTCACTCAGAGGCAGCACTGGCACATTCACCTTCATGGAGATACTGTAGGATGCATGGATATGTAGACTACACTGCATTGAGTAAACAAACAACAGATTAATACACATATAAGGCACATAAGGCATAAGGCACAATGGAAAGTCAAAAGCAAAATTAAACCAAAACAGTTAATTTTCAAAACAACCAACACAGAGATAACAGGAGTCACACATAGTTTCTTCAAGTTACACCTTGTTTTTGAAACTGTGTGTTTGTATTGGGTCACAATGAAGCTGCATCGATGAGTATATTTATAGTTTTACCATTCATGCTTGCATATCGCTGTTATTGGAAGAAAACCTCGTATCTCCAAAACGATAACTTCACAGGAAATTTTTACTTTTTACTTTTACCTAATTTACTTTTAATGTAAGTCCAAGTCATTTTGGGCCATTTCTATTGGTCCATTCTTCATGAAATTGACAAACAATGTAAAGGGCAACAGGCACTTTCAGATTGTGTCAAAAACTGAAAAATGTTTTCTTCCGTCAGCAGCGATATAATCATATAGGCCACATGCAGCAAGCATATATAAAGTTTCATGCAAATGCCAAAAGCTTGCTTTAGCCTAATTAATCTATGGCGATCAGAGTGAAAATCTAGCTGACAACATGGATCACAACAAATTTCAATATGTAGTGTCCAACTAAACTAAATTATTGAATAATAAATGTGTTCATACTGAAGGTAAAAGCTGTCTGAATTACATCTAAATATAGAACAAATAACTGTTCTCATTGTTTTATTATTTTTCAATTAAAATCTTATTATGTGTGCAATTATGTAGGTTTACATACATTTCATTCTTTTATCCTGCTCACTATTGTATTTGCTAAACAGTAATACAGAGTGAAAGCGGACTGAAAATATTTATTGTGGGTATGTGGGTCCTGGCATGAAAAAGTTTGGAAACTCTGGCTTTTAAGTGAAATTTCTCATTCCCTCACACTGGCCCTCACCGCATCTTTATCTTTAGCTGTGGAATCACACTTGCTGTTCTCTGGTTTCTTCAGGGGCACCCACTCTCCTCCTTGGTCAAATGACACCACAGTCTGCACGGAGCCATCTACAAGGTGGAACATTCACAAAGAATGCCAATATAATCAGCTGATCGTTGTCAAGCTCAGTCAATAACTGAGTTCAGGTAGGATCTGAGATAGTAGCTCTGTGCTGAACAATCACAGCAGAAATACAGTGCACAGGGTTTCTAGGACTGAAACTACTGTAAAAAAGAAAATAGACTGTTCAACATACATCAGTCTGCCATCTTATATACAGCAAGTAGCCTTACCCTCAGCTAGCACGCTGGTCATGAAGACTCCTCTGAGTGAAGTAACATTGGTGAAATCATTGTCACCCCCTGTGGCTGTGTACAGGTGGCGCTCCAGAGACTTAGAGTACACCATGCCCCTGTCATCTGACACATAGATGGTGCCAAAGCCAGTGTCTGAAAATATAGAGACAATATATAAACTTTAAAATGCATAACAAAGGAAAATACAGATGGTGTATTGTCAAAAACTTACACTCTTGGTAGTATCAGATTCAGTTAACTTTAGTTACTAATTACTTATAATAGGAAAATGAATACTTGAATATTTTATGTAGTGGTGCACAATGATATCAGATTTATATGGGTTTCAGCAGATATTCGCTTGAAAAAATATATAAGACAGATACTTAGATTTATCCATTATTTGGGTAGATGAAGTACCAATGTCGACAGGTAAGCAAATGAAAAGTACTCAGCCCACAATTCCAATATCAGTGCATCCTTAATTTTATGGTGTCTGAAGTGATCAATTACATGTGCCTGTTCAGAGGTAATATATGGTAACATATGATAAATTCACCGCCTGGTTCATCCACATGCATAAAGACCACGTCATCGTTAGCTGCCAATATTGAGTAGAACTGCTCATGTCCTACTGGAGGAAGCTGTGCCATGTTCCACTCCTCACCCTGATCCACAGACACATGGATCATTCGCATCACACCCTGAGAGAGACACATACTGTGAGGCCCAGCACACATTTACTCAAATACAAACCACGTGACAGCCCTGATCTAAACACATTACACATGCAGTGCGGTACACAAACACCCACATACATACACCATCTTATCACAAGCCGCACCTCATGATCGGCAGAATGCTTACCGTTCCCATCATAACTGAGGCAAACAAGAAACGGCCACCGATACCAAAGGAGTAAATCTTCTCAGCGATTGTTTTAAATGTGACACCATTGTCTACTGTCTTCCTCAAAGTAAGTGCACCTCTGTCATCTAAAAAACAGAAACAAGCAGTGAGTAATATGAAGAGAAATATGAACTGGTTCATCCATTATATTATTGATCCTGTTTTAAGGTCACTGAAATAGTTTCATAAAGGAAGTGCATCAGGAAAATATTTTATTACTTTTGATACCGGGCTGTAAAGTTAAGAGAGCTCCACATATAAATGCATTGGTCAGATAACTGGAATGAGCAGACACAACATATCCCTACAAGGAAGACAATGGCACACATTCCCATCACACCACACCTTAGGTCAACACTTGTGTAATAAACATTACTCACAACAGGAGCCATTCCGGTTTGTGGAGAAGAAGAGGGTATTGTCTCTCTCCCTGTGATAAAGCATATACCAAAATTACTGATGTTAGACACATAATTTAGTGGGTAATAGGAAATGGTTATTTCAACAAAGATTTCAAACAAACATTACATCAGTCAAAATGCATGTGCTGGGGATCAGGCAAGTTAATCAACTAAAAAAAAGCTTGCTTCCAAGAAAGTTGGGACACTGTGCAAAAATGTAAATAAAAACAGAATGCAATGATGTGCAAATCATTTATATCCTTAATTTAAGTGAAAATACAACATACAAACATGACATATCAAATGCTTAAACTGAGAAATTTTGTTGCTTTTTGAAGAATATATGCCCATTTTGAATTTGATGCCAGCAACACATTTCAAAAAGGTTGGGACGGGGGCATGTTTACCACTGTGTTTCATCACCTCTTCTTTTAACAACACTCTGTAAACGTTTGGGAACTAAAGAGACCAACTGCTGTAGTTTTCAAAGTTAAATGTTCTGCCATTCTTGCTTGACATAGGAGATCAGCTGCTCAACAGTTTGGGGTCTATTGTATCAAATTTTTCACTTTTTACTGTGCCAAATGTTTGAATGACAAATTTGGCGTAGTGAACTCTTTTACTATGGAGCCATGCTGTTGTAATATACACAGAATTCTTGGTCTGACATTGTCTTGCTGAAATAAGTAAGGCCTTCCCTGAAAAAGATGTTGTCAGGAAGGCAATATGTGTTGCTCCATAGCCTGTATATATCATTCAGTGTTAATGGTGCCCTCACAGATGTGCAAGTCATTCATGCCATGTGCACCAATGCACCCCCCAGCACCATCACAGATGCTGGCTCTTAAACTGTGCGCTGATAACAAGCTGGATGGTCCCTCTCCTCTTTGGCCTGGAGGACGCAGCGTCCATGATCTCCAAAAAGAATTTCAAATTTTGATTCGTCGGACCACAGGACTTTTTTGCACTTCACCTCAGTCCATCTTAAATGAGCTCAGGCCCAGAGAAGGTGGTGGTGTTTCTGATTTCTGCTTATACATAGTTTCTTCTTTGGTGAAGTTTTAACTTGCATTTGTGGATACAGCAATGAACTGTGTTCACAGACAATGCTTTGCAGAAGTGTTCCTGAGCCCATGCAGTGATTTCTACTACAGAATCGGCTCTGTTTTTTTAAATGCAGTACCGCCTGAGGGCCCGAAGGTCACAGCCATCCACCAATACTGGTTTTTGGCCTTGTACCAAGGCCGAATTGATTTCTCCAGGTTCTGAATCTTTTAGTGATATTATGATATTATGTACCATAGACGATGAAATCCCCAAGTATTACATTGCTATTACATGTTGAGAAACATTCTTCTTGATTTGTTGCAATATCTGCCCACGCAGTCTTTCACAGAGTGGTGAACACCTCCCCATTTTTACTTCTGAAAGGCTCTCTTTTTCTGTCCAATCATGTTACTGACTTGTTGCCCATTAACCTAATTAGCTGTGAGATGTTCCACATGTGTTGCTGGCATCAAATTCAAAATGGGCACATATAGTTTAAAAAAGCAAGACAATTTCTGTTTCAACATTTGATATGTTTTCATGACATCACAAAACAATGAATTCAAAATGGGCTGCTTTCATAGATAAGTATCCATATATGCACTGGGAAGTGAATGGTACTTTAACAATGTTTATATACTACATCAAACTCATTTATTCCAAAACAAAAGCAAGTTTTTCCATGATATGGGCCTATGAGCAGTTTTGTTCATACAGTCACGTGTAAAAGTTTGAACACCCTTGATCAAATTCAGCAAACAAACACTACTCATCAATCATTAAAATGTGCAGAAGTGTTTTCTCTGTGGAGAATGTGTTAACTTATCATCATCTAGAAAATCAACAGACGTGTCCTTTGACCAGGAGTGAAATTTTGCATTTGGCTGTACACTTTAAAACTTAGAAAGCAAACTTCTAGCTTTTATTTAGGGGTCAAACTACTGTGCACCATCTGTTAGGCAAGGCATTCTGTAACTAGGCAGCTTCATTGTCTAGATCTAAATTGTATACAGATCACTGTTTTCAAACGGTGCGATTTAGTCTGTTCCAACACTCATCAGCTAATTACCAAGCTCTTTATGAGTTTTGAAGCAAGGGCACTCCAGGGCCAGAAACACTCAAATACTATGTTACTCCATAGTTAATTCAAAGTAGTCAGATCTTTAAATCATTTGCAAAACAAATTACTTTTCTCTTGTACCAGCTTTGCTCTGGCTTAAACTTTTCTGACAGAGTGCAACAGGTAGCTTAATCATATTTCTCAGATTTGCTTCTGCAACGCTGTCTTTAATGGTCATCTTTGCATGCACCACTGGACTCAGTTAACATAAAAGAAACATGGTACCTCATGCTGATGTCTTAGCACTGAATAGCAGGAAAGTCACGTGAGCCTTTTCACACACCTGGGTGTCAATTTGCTCTCTTCAGTTCTTTGTCACCCAGACCTGACTACCAGAGCGTGAGTCATTTTCCAAGAAACCAGGTGATCTAGCCAAGGTCAGGTGAAACAGTCTGAGCTAGCTACAGTGGTGGCAAGATTGTTTTTCAGCGCTAAGGTGTACACATACACACTCATACACAGAGTGCACTTTATGTAAACAATCCTACTGCAGTCCCTTTGTTCCACACATAAGCGAAACTAAAACTGAGTGTTGAAGCCAGTTCCTGACAGGGCTATTTAAGTCAAATATTAATTGTGCAGCCATATTGCTTCGAAGGTTTTGATGTGCCTCCTTTCCAAGATAATTTCCCTTTTTGTAAACAAGTTACTGAGGCATGCGCCCATCCCCCAGGTCCTGATGACAGCCACAAGAGCCAGCAAGAAGGCAGGGCCCGAACCACGAGCAAGGACTTGCGCCCTGTCCACCACTCTCTTGCAGTTCTCCTTCTCTCTCTGCCATCCTCATTGGGTTTCTTCTTCATTTGGGCTTCAGGCCCCGCCTTCCCGCCAGCTCCCGCGGCTGTCATGGGGGCCTGGTTTTTCTTATAGCCTGAGCTTTAGTCGTATTATTATGATCGTCTCACACACTCACATGAACACACACAAACACACACCTACTCCCCTCACAGTGATGCATAAAATATCCCAGAAAGCAAAATATCAGGTGGTATATGTAGTAGTTGCAGCCTAAAATGCAGCAATCCAATACAGCAGGCATATTCAGTTCAGTTTGACTGCAATGAGTAGGGTCAGTAAGTGTAGGGCAACTGTTCAACATAGAAAATAAATGTACATAAGGCAATCTTATGAACTTACTGTATGATATTGAGGCCTAATAACAATAATAATAATAAGAATAACAATAATAAGAAGAAGAAAAAGAACATCTTTATATGTATAACTCTTCTGAAGTAACGTGAAATTAGTTTTATTTGTTTGTTATTGCATTTCAGAAAAGGTTTTCTTTAAAACCCAGATTGTAATGTGACACTTAAATGCACTAAATGGTTTAGGTTTGACAGATAATATTACTGTACCTAATCTAAGCAATAGAAATGTTGATTTTTCTAAGTAGGAAACACTCATGCCTTACTTTACTATTTTTCTTCAATAAAGAGAAAGTATTTCTACACCAATTAATTGATGGAATAATTGGCAGAATACTCGATTACTAAAATAATCAATAGCTGCAGCACTACTGGATACTAATGAAAACTCGTTGACTTACATCTGGACGATATGCCAAATGTTAAATACATACATGCTCACAAACACAAGCAAAACCGTTACATTTTTCAGTCCTGTTGAAACATAAAAGTGGCATTTCATTGAACTGTTATTCTGTATATTCCCCTGTATCTTCCTTTGCGGAAACAGAACGGGTACCTGAATAGTGATTTCAGTATCTGAATACTGGCACTTTGGACAGTCACAACCCTAGTTATATTAGAAATCTAGCAAGTGTGAATGAAAAAATTAGGCATAAACAGAATTAAATACATCTGCTTTACAGACCAATCTGAGAACTGTCCGAGCGCAGTCCTAATTTTCAAATGAGCACACATAATTTAGTCCAACACTCCTAGCCTGCTACACCAACGGAGCACAACTCAACAAGTGAACTAGAGAAATAAGTGAATTAGTTATGCTTAATAGTTTAGCTTCTCGCTTGGTCATTAGCTTTCTCTCTGTAAGTTTTGTCAGACTTAAATTGGTCATAAACATTATAGACTTCCTGAAGTAAACTGGCTTTACCCCACCTCCCTATGGTAAACTATCCTGTCCGAATAAGGATTTAGAGAGATTACTGTTAAAACTTTCTGAACAGACATGAACCAATTTTGTGAAAGTGATACAGAGGTTCCTGAGACTTCGCAAGGCTGTGTTGAGCAGGAAGGTGCTCAAAATGACTCAGCAGAAAGTATCAGCTTGGTGCTATGGCAGCCATATTGGAATGTTTATTTCTGTAAACGAATAGGCCAAAAGCCTCTTACCATTTCACCACACACACAGTGTCATGGATGTTCCTCCACGTCTCACCAAAGTTCTCGGAAATCCAGAGGTCATACTGAAGTAATGCAAAAGATAAAGAGGACATGCTGATACAGTAGAGCTCAACAACAGCAAGCATAGGAAGAACTAATCACAGAAGTAAAAAGTCTAAAACCAAGTAGCCTTATCAGTTGTTTTTGTTCTTTGTTTATGCTTTGTTCATGTTTGTTTAGGCCCATAACCAATACACTGATCACATGTCTGGCAGCCACAATTTCACACAGTGATACTTAAACAAGCACCTGTATATATATATTATAATATATAATATATGTAATATATATATATATATATATATATATATATTACAGTGGATATTGTGAATTATGAACCAGATAAGAGCAAAAGTCCAAACTGCAAATAAGCTCAATAAAAAAGGAATACCAATAAAAGCAGAAATAGATAACTATAAACATTGTAAAAAACTGTTTATCATGCTTTCTCTCTCTCACCTTGGTGCTGATGGCCACAAGTACACTGGAATTTTGAGGATTGTACATGATTTGCATCAGTGGGCTGAAAGGAAGGTCTGAATGAGTGAAGCTCTTCCCGAAGTCTTTGGAGAGGAAAATTCTATAGCCACTATTTCCAGACAGATCTCCTGTAAGAATCACCTAGAAGAAAAATGAGAAAGGACATACACAGCAGTGAAAAAAATCTGTCTCATTCCTAGACAACCCACAAAATACCAATTGTTGTTAGTAATGTTAAAAATCTTCTGGCATCTTTTTGTCTCATTTTTAAGCACAGTGGAAGTTATTAAACCTCCCTGCATGTATAGTGTCTAATGTCAAAAGAAATTAATATTTGATGAATCAATGTTGTTAATTAATCTTTAAATAGTTCAGATCAGTTACTGGACATTGAACATTATTAGAGCAACCTCTCACCTTCCCGGATTGCTCAGGGCCAATGGCAATCCCAAAGTAAGTACTGATAAAGGTGTTATTGATAAGAGATGTGACATCCTTAAATGTCTTTCCATAGTCCTCACTGATGCAGGGAAAGAAAGGGAAGAGGTATGTAAAAGAGAGAAACAGGTAATAATACAGAACACATTGAACAAAAGAACAAAATATAAGAAAAATTGGTCATTAAATGATAGGCATCCAAAAATATTCATAATGATGGACACGCAAGACCAAATTCAACAGCAGCTTACCTCCTATAAAGTCTGGACTGGCCAAATTTTAGCATGAACAAAGGCACCTGAAATGTAGTCAGGGCCAGAAGAACCTGGAAAGAAGAAAGTAGACACTTCAGCATCAAGCATAAACTTCATTTACACTGCCAAGGACTACACTCCCCTCCTAGACCAACAAGGGAGGCCCACCTCCTAGTGCACAGTGGACAGCACCAGAACTCCAGTCCAAGGTTTTCCTTCTACATGTTTACAATCAATATGTGAAACCACAGTCATAGTCTGCACTCTAAACTAAACTGTCAGAACAAAAACCTGAGATTTCTGGGTCAAAATACATTTTCATTCTCATTCATTATCTATTTTGAGCCTACGTGATAAGTATAGAATAAAAAAAGCAGCGAGCCATAAAGAGTATTTTAAATACATACTTATTTCATAAAGTTTCTCAAATTGTTTGGTAGAGACTTGAAACCTAAAAACATTTCCAAACATATGACCTTCGTACAAAGTCTCAGTTTATATCTGTATCATACTTCTTGAGTTTCTCTGTGCTAAAAGTTCCTTATTATGAAAGAATGTTCCATGAAGACAACAACTTTCTAGTACTATTAAGCAGAACACATGGAAAAAACACAGAGTGGAAAACAAAGCTCAATCCAATTCTCACTCAGCAGTGTGCCACAATGACAATTCTTGACCAATCCCAGTCAATACTACTTTATCTCTACATCTGCATATGACAGTGCAAATACCATCTGAGATCATCTAAACCGAAATATGGACAAAAATTGATTAAATAAACCAGGTTCAGCAAAGTTTCCACAAGATGAAAGTTTAATTCTCACTGTAACCCAGCTGTATAAAAAAGAGGTTCTGAGCAGTGTCTACTGAACACAGGTTAACCCCTTAATGGCCAGGACCCACTGGCATGCCCAGTTTTATCATACTTCTATAACCAAAGAATAGCTCAGCTAGTTTGCACTGAAGTCCCTGTAGTCACTGAATAATAAACCTTGTATGTAATAAACCTGGGTTAAGCAATGCCTCATCAGACTAGCAGTAAAAAAAACACTGATCTCATGATTTTAAGCAATTATCAGCTGATACCAATGAAGCACTCGTCAAACCATCCATGCCCCACTTCATCTCTACCACATGCTTAAAATCCACTGTATTTAAAAAGATATATTAGCGTAATAACATTGGTATAACACATTTAACACTCACCCCTGTTCCATCTCCAATCCAAGCCAGAGACACTGATCCACTAAGATCATTAAAGACATACTGCAAGCAAGAAAAGAAATCATTAACAATTCTGACTTTGAGGAGATGTGTAAGGCTTTGCCCAAGTGCAATGCATTAAAACAGAGATCATTATAAAGGAGTACACAGAAACAAAGCAGCGCAGATCATTTTTTATAAATTAATGATCTTAATTATTTGAATTATTAATGATCCACAGTAGAAAAGAGGTTTGTGCAACTATTATTTCATATATTTGATGCTAAGTCACAATAAAAATGATCCTTAAAGGGGAATGCCGAGATGTAAACAGTCATTCAGAGTTATTTTAACATGAAGGGGTGAATTATAGAGAAACATACTATCTCTAATTTCCTTACAGTGGTGGTGGAGACAGGAAGCAGGGGAACCATGTCTACAGTGTAAATATACCCACTATTTTACTATCCAAAACAACTAGTGAATCCACACTTGTCTTCTGTTGAGTTTTTGTATGTAATGATGGTACTATTTTGCCTTACAACACCCTCCACATCTTTCTCCACCGTGAAGGTATTTCAAAAATACATTTTAAGCCAAAACTTTATCTGAAAACTCTCAAATGATGTTTCAGCCATTAGGCAGTGTATCCATAACCATTTTGCGTAATAACCTTCTGTGAGGGAGCTTTTTCTGGGGCATTAAACTCTTCAGAAAATCATCAAAACATGTCATTTTATCAGGGTCATCCAAACTTTTGCATATGACTGTATGTGTCACATGCTCCTGCAGTGAGTCAGAGAGGGACTTTACAGGTTAAAATACTAAAAGTGTACACATGAAGATGACACTAAAATACTTTTACTTTCCATTCTAGGTTGCTCTTGCTCCTGTGAAGTCAGGACCTGAATCCTCAAATCCCATCAAGTTTCCCCAGCAGTCTCAATTTGATCAAACATTACACAACAAGCATTAGAGCATCAGTGGCTGCTGTCTGGGCTGCTCTTAGGACCCATACAGTGGACTCTCTAAACAAGAAACAGGTCCTACTGGACTTAAACGGCGACAGTGCTGGGGAATTGTAACCACTGCGTCTCATGAATGCATAATCTGGGTCAGACTGGACCCTCAGAGATGGAAGAGCAGGTTTTGAAACCGGCAGTACAGGCCGGGCGAGAAGAGGGCGAGTCACATGAACTGAAAGAAGTTGCATTGCCAGACTTTACCTTAATGTGCAGTTCATGCTTCCGCAATGAAATGATGATGCAAAAAGAAACAAACGCACACCTTCAAATGCTCTGTTTTTAGGCTTTTTTAACCACTAATTTAAAAAAAAACGTCTGAAATAGTCCTGCATGGCTCACAATGGTTATACTATAGACCTATTGGCACTGCTACAAGCCCAGTTTGCCATAAAATCATCTGAATGTTACCTTTCTATTTACAACCTCATAACCATTAACCAGATGTTACCAGCTTCAGCTTAAGGGTGATTAAATTCAAGTGGCAAGTATTTAAAAAACATCTTTCAGTGGAGAAACGTAAAAAGAAAAACAAAATACATTTATGGAGGACAGTAATTAGGCGGCCCAAACAACGAGACAAACTGCTGAATCCAGTCTCGGAGTCAGACCACTAAAAGGGCTTCTGGCGCACATTCACTCGAGCATTTTCATTACACAGTAGCGCCATGCAAACACGGCCGACCCGCCGCTTCTGTATTCTCCGAGCTACTGCACTACTGTAAAGAGCCTGAGTGTCAGGTTCATACAAAACGGTTCAGACGAAGTGGCGAACTTACGCTGTGAGTGTTGCTGGATAATTTGGAGTCATATCCCTGCAGAGCTTTACAGGTGTCTCCTCCTTGGTCTGTGCTTCTCTTTTTAACGCTGTGCTGAAAATCCGCTGCGGGTTCGATGTGACTTTTCGCCGATAAGACAGTCGTGTGAAGCGACCGGGCGTTACGTGATGCCCTAGGCTCTATAAAATCTAAACTCAAAGCCACGGGAAACAGAAGAACTAAAATAAAGTGCGGCAGTTGCCTCATTGTTGTCGTTTACTCGGAGTATCAAATTTGTTAAACGTGCATCCGTGTCGACTCCTTCCACCGCTGCCGCTGCCGCTGCCGCTGACGACGTCAACAAAAACAAAGTGGCTGTGCAGCAGAGCTACGGCTTCTCATCGCTAACTCATCTCTGCTCGGCCGCCCGGGGGGGGTTACAGGCTCTCACACGACGCCCTTCGCGCTAATATGACCTACTTTCCAGACTACAGCCAGCAAGGAGGTAAAACTGCTATAGTAAAGGACATTCACACGCGAATATCGCAAAGAGCGATGAATATGACCTCAAAATCCACCTTAAGCTAGTTAAGCTAATGAAAATGTTTAACGATGCAAAGTATGCACCTTGCAGAGGCTGCGCTCTGATTGGCTAGAGCGGTGTAGGGAACGCTCTGATTGGCTGCTCTCTGTACATCAAAGGTTAATATGAGCTCGTGCTTGGTTGTGATGTCTCCTTCAGGTTAGCAGCACGTCACTTGCTGCCAAAATCAGAGATTTCTCACTAGCCAGGAACGTGAGGGATTTCCTAGCATATCAAGATTTTATAAATATATCCTAACATAGATTTCACAAACGAGAAATCCGATCCAGAGTGTTTCTATACAAAAACTACACAATGAGTGTACTCCTACTGAGCGGTCCTCCAGTCCTCTCTGTGTGCTGCTCCTCGCACAGCGACAGAGAATGAAGATACATAAACAGAAGAAAACAAATGTAAAACAGTGTATTCACATTTTTATTGTTTAAATCTAACTTAAAGATACACACATAGAAGAAAACAACATGAATGTAAAACAGTGTATTTCATTGTTTAAATCTAATTCCAACCTAATTTAATTTGCAATAATACATCGGTCATTTGTGCTAATATGTGTTTTCTGCAAGGGAGTTATATTCGGGAGCACATTAAAGGGCCCGTATTCTACGTTTTACTTATATTTGATTTTTCCCTGAGATCTACTTAAGATGTTTGTGTGGGGCTCTCTACCAAAAATATGTCATTTGGTTGTATTGTGTCTCATGGTGTTTACTGTGTCTGGTGTTTACTGTGTCTGATCCACTCATACCAGAACAATAAATATTAACACGCCACCACCACATCAATGTTACTGCAGTGCTAAGAATGATCCACCACCCAAATAATACCTGCTTTGTGGTGCTAACACTACACTGTGCTAACAAAGTATGTAGAGAAACAAAGTGCAAGTATATATTTGGATAATAAGTGATATATACACACATACATATACATATACATGTATATATATATACACACATATATATTGCCCTTTACATTGTGTGTAAATTTCATGATAAATGGACCAAAATGACTTGTAAAAAAGTTTCATCGAACTCTTTTAGTTAAGAAAGACGAGGAAGATTTGTTTCACACTTGTTTGCGCTTTTCTCCTAACATTATGACTTACTGACTGTTTCCTGTCAGTTTCGGGGATGTCCTTTGAAAAGCATATATTTTCCAACAGTCTAAAGTACGAAAACCTGAAAATGGTACATTACATTAATGATAATTAATGATAAATGATAATCCTTGTCCACTGCTGTTTTCTATTAGTTGTGATGTGCAACAGAAAAACAATGTGATTCTGATCAAAAGAAAGTGAAACACTCAGTTTTGCCAGATGATTATAACTAGTCCATCACTGTTCAATTATAGTTAATATCCATTCACCTATCAAACTCACACTTTTTAATATCCATTCACCTATCAAACTCACACTTTTCCTTTTATTCATGAATTCTGCATTCATATTTGAAAAAAAAACAGAACAAATATCCTTTATCACAAATCTTATTATACAGTTTTCAGTTGTGCTCCAGCTGTGTAGCCAGATTCCACTGACGATTAGGCTGTGTGCTTGTTTGTTTGGGATTGTGTGTGTGTGTTTGCTTGTGCATGTGATTTGGTGGCAGGCTCTGAAGCATGAGATATCTCATGACTGTAAATCATGTGATAACTACAGAATAAGACCCTGTATGTGACTACCACTCTAAATAATGAGCTTCGGCAGCTAGACAGAATCTCGACTTGTCGTACTCGAACTGTTGTTCCGAAGCTTTTAGATGATGATCCTAGAAACTACACCAGGCTGGATACTCTGCATAGTAAATCAAGCAGAAGATTCTAGCTGTTTGCTAATAGGTTGCAGGACAGGGGAAAAAGCTGACACTTCTTAACTAAGGGCCATGTAAATGTCCCTCAGTCTCTTTATTTGTTGCTTTCTTTCATTTTTGTAAAGTCTTTCATGGATTCCTGATTAGTTCTTGTTATTCATTCCCACAGATAGGATAGCAATCAGTTACTGTGTTGTTACTTGCAAGGATCTGTGTTTTCGTATTCACATTCTGCAGCAGTACATCAGCTCAGATAGGCCTGTACTGACCAGCATGGTCAAAACACACACACACACATACACACACACACACACACACACACACAGCCTACTACCAAAAGACGTAGTGAAAGCGGAGACAAATACCCAAAATGATCAGTGATTTAAATGATATTTGGCATGCATTTACTATGGGATTTATTTTTAAATTGAGCAGCTATAAAATACAATTAGTTTAGTTATTGAACTGATGAATCATTTGTTGCTCATAGACTCTGAGTTCAGACCAGCCTAATGAGTTTTGTGCTGTAGAGGTGGCGCCCCCTAACGGTAACTTTACTTTATACACGCACATTTACATATATAGTTTACTAATTTACTATTATGTAAGTTCAAAGTCTTACTGCTAAACTTTAAGATTCATCTGCAGTCTGCATAAAAAAAACTCTGAGACAGTGTGTTTTGTTCGTTTGGTTTATTTAGTTTGATCATAATTCTTTTTCTTCTTTATTATTATTATTATTATTATTATTATTATTATTGCAAAACAACATAATAATGACAATAATGATATAAAATAACATAACAAAAAACAAACAAAAAAAAACATAATGATCGTAATTATTCACTACCTTGGGCAAAGATTATTGCATGGTACACAGATCTACGATCCTGAGGCATAATATGACCAGCAATGACAAGCAACAGTGATAAAAACATGCAAAAAGTCATTGTTCTTAGTAAAAACATAATAATAATAATAATATGAACAAGAATAATAATAACAATATTAATTATAATAATAACAATAATAATTTATCATATCTCATATTGCACTGTCACTTTGTTTATGCATCCATAAATGTCAAATTGTTAAAGGTAAACTGTACAACTGGTAACATTTATTGCTACAGTCCATAGTCAGTAGTTCATTCACTGGAGGGACAGGCACCACTGCATTGTCTCATGCATAGTATTCATGCAATTACTTTGTGTTTTTGTACTGCACATTATTCTTAATGTTTATTGTTTTAGTATATTTTATTTTATCTCTACTTTCTTTTTATATATCTGCAAATAGTGTACGACAATACTTTGATCCTGTTCATTTTGCTCTTGTGATGCTCTTTACTGTGCTTTATACTTCTGCAATAGAAGAATTTCCCTCAGGGATTAATAAAGTGATCTATCTATCTATCTATCTATCTATCTATCTATATAATAATAATAATATAATAATAATAATAAACGCTAAGGCCCTAAAAGGTCCTGTTTGCACCCCTTCACTTACAGACAGCCCTCCTCCAGAGAGGAGCCAACTGATGCTGCACTAAAGCAAGACTGCTTTAAAGGGGAATTTCACCGATGTAGAAATTTTGAAATATTTTGATATATTGAAAATATTTGAAAAAATTTGAAAAAATGTTGGAGTTCCCCTTTAAGACACTGACGTCACGGGTCACGTAGACATTAATTTGCCCGAAGAAAAAAAAAAAGAGAAAAAAGTTTGACAAGTTTCCAGACATCTAACTGTCAGAAGCGCAGAGAAGCAGGATTCCTTCACTATCCGCTTCAGACTGCTGGACAAACGAGGTAGGAGTGGAGCTGTGGTTGGAGTTGATGGAGGGTGTAAAAACACCGAGGAGAACATAGCAGAAATGTAGCCGAGACGCATGAAACTAACACCAAAATCGCAGCGTTGCTTTTTCCGGGTTTGCGGACGAAGTTTGCTTGACTGAGGGTGTCGACTGATTTAATTTGTCCTTTTATTTTTCCTCTAGAAAATGATGAGCGCTTTCAATTTAGATATCAGACCACTGAAAGAGCCCCTGGGATTTATTCGTGTCCTGGAATGGGTGAGTGCTGGTGTTCATCATGTCAGACACAGGCCTGCTGCTGCACACTGTTACATTTCATTTCGAGAGCAAGTCGAATGAAATGCTCTTTAAGCTGAAGTGGGCGAACTGTGGCCTGTGTTAGTTAACGTTGCTCAGAGCCCGTGTGTGCTGCATTGCCACCATTTGCTTTATTACTCCGTTATTTAGGACTGAACACCATTGTTTAGCTCTTCAGAGGTGTAGAGACGAATGAGCAGTGCTTTATCCGCCTTTGCAACTGAACATACTAGGTCTCAGGAAGCCTATTAGACACAGCCTATGAGTAACTGTACGCGAGTTACAAATGGTAGATCATCTGCTTTCCTTTTACATTTTATTGGTATCACTTGACAATTTTTTAAGACTGGTTAATTGATTTTTTTCTCCTGTTGGAAATAGTAATTACTTGACCCATTTATCTGGTAGAATATTTTATCTTCAAATGGCATAAGTTATAGGACATTTCCTACTATCTAAGCTTGTATTAAAGGGGAATGCCAATTTTTCAAATGTTTTTGCATAATTTTGTTGTTGCAATGTAAACAAATTCATTCAGAGTGGTTTAAGGTAAAATGGTTCATTGTAGAGCAAATTACAGACTCAGATTTCTTTACAGTGGTGGTGATAGGAACCAGAAGTCGCGATGTCTGTAACACAAATATAGCCATTTTATTTATTATCCAAAACCACTAGTGAACCTACTTGTGTCTTGTAAGATTTTATATGTAATGTTTATAATGGTAAAATAGTAGAAAATCTGAAAAAATAATTCTTGGGGGGACTATTTTGCCTTACCACACCCTGCATGTACCCCTCTGCCATGAATGGATTCAAAATAAGCCAAAACTTAGGCCAGAAATAGGCCAAAACTTTATCATAAAACTGTTGTAAAGCAGTGTCTCAGGCATCAGGCACCATATTCATAACCATTTTGTGAGGAAGCTTTTAGAGGCATTAAACTCCTCAGACTTCCCTATCACCACCACTGTGAACAAGTCTGACTCAGTAAGTGTCTCTAGAACATCAAACCACTCTAAATGACTTTGTTTACATCTGAACCAATTAATTATGTCTAAATTTTGAAAAACGTAAGATTATAAAAAAAAAAAAACAGCCATCACAGCAGCACCAAACTGGCTTCTGATTTAAGTGGTTTTTGGTTTGCTAACGCCCAAACTAGCACATCCTGTGTGGAGGAGGTTCTTGGTGAGGAAGGGAGACCAGCGAGCGCTTATTTGAAAGTAAATGAGGTTTCAGTATCTGACCTGGAGTGTTTTTTAATGACAGCTAAAACTGAGCAGAATCCCCAAGCCTCCATCCACCTCAGGCCTCTGTGCACTTAACAGCTTTTAAGTGTTGACCTCATTGAACTGTGACTCAGAATTATAACATGTCATCAGTCATTTGATTTTAAGCAAGTTGCTTTCCATTCTGAGGTCTCTTATGTGTTTGTTTTTATGGACTGTGGCTTCAGGTTTTTGCCATATTTGCATTTGCATCGACCAGCAGTTACTCTGGTACCACAAGCTTTAATGTCCAGTGCCAAAAGACTGAACCTGTCCATGAAATCAACATCACCTTCCAGTACCCTTTCAGGTAAATATCGTAAACATTTCTATTGAACATTATCATAATTTATTACTACACACCAGTATGAACTACCATGTGTTATCATTTGGAAAAATACAAAGTGTTGTCCTGTTTCACACACAGGCTCAATGAGCAGTCATACCACGTCCCAGCCTGCAAAGTCAATGCCTCAGGTGAGACCGTGGAGTACAAGCTGACTGGAAACTATTCATCTTCAGCTGAGTTCTTTGTCGCTGTTGGAGTCCTGGCCTTCCTCTACTGCACCGCTACTCTTGTGCTGTACCTGGGTTACCAGCACCTGTACCGTGAGTCTAACCGCGGACCTATTATAGTGAGTGCATTAGTCTGTTATACAAATGTTTGAAATCAGATTTGGGTTGCCATTGTTCTCGCCGTTCTAATAGCATACTAAAAAGTTACAGTTCTTTTCTGATGCACTGATTTTACCAAATACAGTCATGGTGACAAACTTCTGGTAAATTTGTTTCTTGCTAAGCTCTGCATCTTCTTGTATAATATAAACGCTGTAGTGTCTGTAGTTGTTTTTACACAGTAAAAACATGTTAAGAAAGCAAGACCTAATTAACAATGTCTGAATCTTTCTGAGCCAAACAAAAACAGCTGTAACAGATGTGTCAAAGTCTGTAGTAACATTTTAAGCATTATATTAAATGTAATGAAAGCAAATAATAACAGTTTTAAGAGCACATAGACATTGAAGAGCAGTGTTTATATGCTTCAGTTGAGATGCTAAATGTAGATCTGTAGAACCTAATATACTAAATAATATTAATACAGATTCAAGAATAATATTACATAACCTTTATGGTATTCTCTGTTATATATAGTGTATAACATTTATGATAAATGCACAGTAAGTGGGATTTTCTGAAATCTTAAAGCTGTTTATGGTAAGTCATGTACTTCCTATTAACATGTTATATAGTAAACCTGTGGACCACCAGAAAGCAAGTAATACAGTGGCCCCAAAAAGTGTTTGGACACTTTCACCATTTAGTCACTGGTAAACTTTAATGAAGTTATTTAAGTGACTATAAAATGTTGAAGAAAATGATATTTGTTTCAGAGAAAAACTCTTTAAGCGCAACATCGATCTGATGGTAGACTCTTTGTGTGGAGAAAGCCTGCATGAGCTTGAAATCAGATGTAATGGTGACAAATGAAACAAAGTTTTTCGCTTGCATGTGGACTGTTGAATTGTACGGGCAGTGTACATTGTTTCTAGAGGCAGGGGGCACAAAATAGCTGAAGCGGCTTCATGTGCTGTTGTTGCGTGGCTTGTATTAATATTGTTTATCGTTTGAAAACGTTTTAATTTCTTTCTTATTATTAAGGAAATTATTTTTTCACTGAGTTTAATGCTAGAATGCTATCACCGGCCCACTATGGATCACTGGCTCCACCTCAATATTAGTCTAGGACCACCAGAGGGTGCTTCATAGCTCATTTGTGATCTGCAACCCAGTGGTTGACAAACCATGCTGTAAAGCACAAACATGAGAATGTCAGTGTGTGGGTCTGTTTTTACAGTGCTGTTGGTGAGCTTGTGTTCACTGATAAGATCATGAACTCAGAAAGAATTTTTGAATGCAAACATGAGGAAACTCTGCAAAGAAATTGTTTACATGATAAAAATCTTTTTAAAAAAAGAAAAGCTTTTTGAAAGCATGGTACAGTCTTGGGATGGTCCACTTGAAATAAGTATTACTTGGTTTGACAATGAACTTAATATATTTTTAAATATGGCACAGCCACTTTTTGGAGTCACTGTATATGAAATATGAAATATGCAAATGTTAGGTGTGCCTTTTCACAATTTTCAGCATTGAGCTCAAATTAGGACTGAACTGAATGAGCTTTACATTGGTGTTCTGTGCTGCTGACTGATGCTGACTGATGTTGAGATTTAATTAGATTTCCTCACACATTTGTGCAAATGAAGAAACAGAAGAGTGTGTTTTAGTGAGTAGTTGCAAATGTGGGCTTAGGAGGCCAGGAGCAAAAGCAAAGGCATTTCAGGAGACCTGGTTCTAGAACTAGCAGATACATGTTAGCTTTACGCTCATGTGATCGCTTTCTGATAAAAGACCTGAACCAGCAGAACTAGAAGGATCCAGAAAATTGACTGGAAAGGAAAAAGAGTTGGTGCCGGCAACAAAACACACAACTAAACACTGGAATAATTTGATAGCACATGCCATTATGGCATATGCTACTTGTGGTGATTTCGGTCCATGTGATCTTGAGCACAGTGTGCACACTGATGTTTTTCGCCACAATATTTACATGAACTTACTATCATTCAACAGGATCTGCTGATAACAGGAATCTTCACGTTCCTGTGGCTGGTGTCCTCCTCTGCCTGGGGAAAGGGTCTGACTGATGTGAAACTTAATACAAGCCCAACTTTACTTGTCTACATAGCTGAAGCTTGTAAGAACAAACACAATAACTGCACAGCGGGGGCACTTCCTGCCCTTGGCCCCCTCAATTCCTCAGTGGTAAGATGGCTTTGATGGGCAGCATCATAGGTGGATACAGAGTCTCTTAAACTTCTGAATATTTTATTTACCTTGTACTTCTGGTATCTGATGAGTGTTATTAAAGCACCTGTCAGTATGTTATAAATGGTTTTAATGATTGAATGATTCTATAACTATAAATACACACAGTTGCTTTTCTCACTATGTGCACTTTTACACTTTTTACAGATTGCTGGATTCCTCAATCTCATTTTATGGGCGGGAAACTGCTGGTTCATCTTTAAAGAGACACCTTTCCACAAATCGTCAGCTCCTTCAGCCACTCAGCAAGAAGGAAGGCAGCCTTGACAGAAGAAGAACTTATGTCTAATCACCAAGCAGGTGTTGTTATAGTTCTATTTTGCACTGTGTTTATTGAATTTTGCCATAATTAACATTGCACATTATAAATACATAAATAAATGTGTGCACAAGGATATTGCATTTAGACAGTTGAATCTAGATGGAGAACTTGTACACTGAAGAATAATATCAGATAGCAGTACAGAATGAAAGTGTTAGTCCCTGGGGAACTCCTGCGTGTTCTCAAAGTAGGTGATAAAAGAACTCGACAGTAGAACCTCAGAGAATTGAAGTTAAAGTTTTGTGAAAAGTACTACATCCTTACATCACTTAGAAGCTAGATGTACAGATTTCCACAGAAGAACAAGTCGCTCTTGCACTACAGTTTCAATGCTGAATGAGGATCCTACAATTTTAGCTTCTTCAGTATTGAAAGAGACTATTCTTTGCCGGGGCGGCTTGTCCATAAGCACAGCTTAATAAAAATAAGATAAAAATAATACAGACAAATTCATTTCAAAATCGTAACTCATTCATAATGTTTTCTTTCTTTCTCTTTATTTGGGTCCCTCCCACCCACTTTGCATTACCTTTCCTTGAATTGTAAAGTCCTTCAGATTGGTTTATTGTGACATGCATTTTAAATAAACTTACCAACTTGGATTTCTTTGCAGTGGTGGTGATGGGAACCTGGGGTCGTAATGGCTGCATCCAAAAGTGACCAGTGAACCTACAAGAGTTTTTATATATAATGTTGATGATGATAAAATAGTAGTAAATCTTAAACAAGTATTATTCTTTGGGCACTATTTTGCCTTACAACACCCTGCATGTACCTTTCCATCGTAAAAATGCATAAGTGTATTTTTAAAAATATGCTTTAGGCTGAAACCTCACCTCAAAACTATTGTCAAACAATTTAACTATTCAGACATCCGACTCGTATAACAACCATTGTGAACAATTCTGATTTAGTAAGTTTCTCTAGAACAGCATTTCACATCAAACCGTTCTGAATGACTTTTATATCTGAACGATTTAATTATGCAGATGTTTTCGGAATTCCCCTTTAATTAATACCCTGACTCAACCGCCAGCCCCCAGTGGTCTTCGGCAATTCCAAAAATTGTCCTTGGGTTCCTTGGGTCACTCTCTAGAACCTCAGAGACAAAGTGTCAAAGAAATGACTCAAGACACTGATGTTCTGGACGGTAAAAGAATGTGGCTGATATTCCAGGGTGAGCTGTGTCATCTATCACACCTGTTTTCCAGGTTTAGATATACAGTAGCTCTGGCGATTGGGACATGGATAGATGGATAGTGTACAACTGTACAACTGTATTGAAGGCCAAGCCAGGCACATGTTTTCATACATAATCTATCAGCTACCTTATCCCACCAATCCTCTGTAATCTCAGCATCCATTTCTTGTTCCCAGGCAGATTTTGTTTTGCTAATTGAATGGATTTCAAAAGATGTAAGATGATTATAGACCAGTGAAGTAATTGCTTTTTTGATGTGGTGTTAAATTCAAAATGACAGCAGGGAAAACATGAAATGGGAAGAGACATAATGCCTTATTTAATAGCATAATAACATAATTTAATAATTTAATTTAATCAAATAATGTCTGGAAATAATTGAGAAGGTGGCATCATAGGTCATAAAAATTGTACTTGGAAGGCAGACTGATAAAACTAAGCTAATATTAGCTTAGTAGATAACGCCTTTACTGTTTTCAGAGAGTAAATGCAGAATCTATAAGAAAGAGAGGAAATTAGTGATTGTTACACAACAGACTCAGTGTTGATGCACAGTAGAATTTTGAATGACTTGTAAATTGGTGCCAAATTTTGAAAGTAGAGGTTTTTGTCAGCATAACAAGAGGGAGAAACTAATAGCAAGCAAAGTGAGAAAGGCTGACATGCATGACTTTTTTTTCTGTGACCTGTAGTGTTAATCTTTAATGCAGATTTTAGGCTGTAAAATCAAGATGTGAAGAGAAAATGAAAACGAGTGACATTTGTATCATGATTCTAAATGAAAGGAGAGGTCTGTCGGTCAAAGCTGCTGTGCTGCCGCATTCATGGGAGTTTTGCAGCATGGTCACGAAGGAAGGCTTAGTTTAGGGTTATGCACATAACAAAAAGTAATGAATAACCATGTAATGCCATTTTATTCTGTGTTATTTCTTTGCAGGTTATACCATAAAAAGAAGAGAAAGTCCCAACTACTTTTGCTGACAGCTCTGTTGCAATAGCAAAAGTAAAGGAGATACTGGACAGCGTTTACAAGCCCCATGTGCCACTGGAAAATATTGACAGCATAGATCATTGTTTCAAACCCTAGCCAGTGGAAAGAAATACAGGAGCTGAATTAAGAAGTTAAATTTGTCCTCATCCTGCTTTTTTGAGGGCAAATTTAATTCCAGCTAAAAGATAGCTCTACTTTTTTTTGTCAAATGCTGTTTCCATGCTTGTTCACACTTTAGGAAGCATGGATGAATATATTATGTTTAAATGTGTTTGCATATCTTTAAAAAATAACCAGTGTTCTTTAAAAAAAAGTCAGTTTGCTCCTCTGATAGGACGGCTCACCAGCACCTTTGTAGCACTGAGGAAGGACAAGCCATGTAGGTACTTACATTTGTGGAGCCAAATGACCATAAAACTTTACAGTGTTATCACCACAGGAGAATAATATTAAGGATTTAGAATCTTTGGTGAATAGATTACATTATAAATGTAAAACAGACTAAAGTCAGTGTTGAAGAAGGTTTCCAGACTCTCCCATAACAGAGACCAAGACGTAAAATAAATTTATCAATAGAGGCAGAAATAAAAAAAATCTGCATCAGAAAGAAGAATCAAACCATCATAATGCGAGCGTGTAGCAACGATTGCTGCAGTTTTGAAACGGTACACAGCAATGGTTTCAGTCTGGAACTTTTAATGTGGTTGAAATTAGAGCAGTACTGGCACTAAATTACTTTGCTGTGAATTATACGGGTACCTAAAATACCTAAACCGTTATGTTAATTTCATTTTGTTAAGTTAAAACAAGACATATACAAGACTGAGCTGTTTCAGATGGACAAGAACAATACAAAGCACAAGCCATTCAGATGCAGGGTAATGTTACAATGCTTTATTTACATTTTTGGTATCAACTATAGAAACTGTGTAAGTGCCTCACAAATTAAAATACGCATGTCTGAATGTAATTCTGAATACTAATTCTGAAGGCCACAGCTTGAAACCTTGCCAGGAAACAATATGTTTTTGTAGGAAAGAAATGGTTAAGATGTTACTGGTAGTGTTTAGGTACATTTTTGTTTACACAGGTGTTTTTCCTAAGCTGGTTATAGAAACTGTGTACATTTCTGCATGAATATGAATGTATTGACATCAGTTTTACTGATAGTATTACATGTTTTGCTCCAGAAGTATTTTGTGAAATATGATATGTTTTGTTATATACATTTTCTCCTGTTTTTGTAGACTTGAATTTGAGGTTACATTTCAGTTTTTCAGTATGCTGTATGTTTTCTATGTAGTTTTATACTTGGACCACTATGGTAAAATTTTGTGGCTTCTATCATCTCCAGCAATATCACCACTATCTTAGTGACTGAATGTAATTCTGTTAAGGTATTCATGCTCACAGACCTTGAAAATATATATAACAAACTAAAGAATGTTTTCCTTCCCTTTTGCTTTTGTTAAACCAGAAGTGCCCAGTCCTGGAGACCTCCCACCCTGAAGAGTTCAGATCCAACACACCTGGCTTTAATATTCAGATGCCACTGAACGCCTTCATTACCTGGACCAGGCGTGCTGGATTTGGGCCGGAGCAAAACTTTGCAGGGTGGTAAATCTCCAGGAGCAGGACTGAGCACCCCTGTGTTAAACTCTGCAAAAGTGATGGGCAGATGCTTTAGTTTATTTAGAATAATAATTGGCAGTGTTCCGTTTAAAACAATTTATTTTTATGTACCTCAACATTTGTTGTCTTATATATTAACAAAGTTTAAAAAAAACATATTTTGACCTTGAAATGTGCCTTAATTAAACAGTGTTTTCTTAATCGTTCAATGAAGTAATTTCATTATGTGTTTGCATGCAAGAACCAACATTCAGAGAAGTATATATGAGCGGTGCATTCATGAATAGGGTGAAAACTAACCTAAAGTGTAATCCATTCTCTCCAATGTAATGATGATTTGAAGACTCCATAGATGTATGGCTGTAATAATATTGTTAGCTATCAGATATCCTTTTGCATTCGACAGCTTTCATCATTCTGTGAAAGACTGCGCGGGCAAATAACGCAACAATTCAAGAAAAACGTTTCTCAACGTAAAATAGCAAAGAACGTCTGGATGACATCATCACTGGTACATAATATTAAAAGATTTAGAGAATCCAGAGAAATCTCTGTGGGCATCTTCAGGCCTCAGGTGGCACTGCATTAAAAACAGACACGCTTCTGTAGCAGAAATCACTGCATGGGTTTAGGAACACTTTTCGAAAAACGCTGTGAACACAGTTCGTTGCTGCATCCACAAATGCTAGTTGAAACTCTACCATTTAAAGAAGGAACCATATATAAACAGGATTTGTTTCAGGGTCCAGTTTGAATGATTATATTTACTGCACAAAGGCTTCAGCATAAAATAGTTCTTTATTTACATATTATTCATTATTTAGGCTGTATTATTTATAGATACTATAGGCTATAGTATCTGTTCTGCTGCCTAAGAGATAAATGCAAAGCAATATCATTTAGAAATGCATCACTACCCACATTCAAATGAGCACAGAGCAGTAAAGTAATGCAAGGTGAGCTATAAGAGTACATGCAGGGGTGGAATAACTTGGTTGTGTCAGTAGGTTTAAATTACTTCGTGACAATAATTCAATATTTGGTTTCAATAGGTGGCCTGCACACCATGTATTTCTCCAATCAAAGAGCTTAATTTGGGTTCATTGCAGCTATGGCTTCCTTATTCATCATTACTATAATAATCATGCTGTCATTTTAAACTAAAACTCAGATTGGTTACATGCTGCACACACTGATGCAAAGAAGTCTCGAAGCAGCATGGAGCCGCAGCACTTAGCCAAACAGCTACCATAGTGAAACCATTATATGTTTGAACATCACATGATTATTAGTTAACTCGAAGTGTCCGCGTATTGTCAGATAGTGTGCAAATAGTTGTTGTTTTGCATATTTATGATCAGAAAGGCCATGTGCTACTGTGTGCTTGGTTACTGCGCTGATATCAATTCCTGGCCTGGGACATGGGTGAGTCAAGGGAGGTGAATTGTGGCTCAAACAAGGCAGGGAACCACTGCACTGTTTTCAAGCAAATCAAAACTATTTAATCTGCCTTTGGCAGTTTTCAGACAGTTTTTACTCATGCTTAGGTTGGGGGACCTACATCGGTCAGCCCATGAGTACACGTGTATCATCTTCATTGGGTCTCACAGTAAAATGGAAATATTATGTAAGACTAAGTAAGGTTTATTTGGCCATATCTTGCCTGCTTTGACAAAAACAAACAATATCAAAATGGATCAAAACTCTGAACACTGTAATAGTGTTACTTTGTGGAAAAAAGATGAACTCTTCCTTTAACAGTTTAGTTTGCAAAGCATGTAAACTTCATTTGAAATGAGACATTGTGCTGCTTCTGCATGGAAGGTTTACGTTTAACTGGACCAGTTCT
This sequence comes from Colossoma macropomum, assembly GCF_904425465.1. Classification (NCBI taxonomy): domain Eukaryota; kingdom Metazoa; phylum Chordata; class Actinopteri; order Characiformes; family Serrasalmidae; genus Colossoma; species Colossoma macropomum. The sequence goes on along the minus strand of NW_023494793.1, from coordinate 33,740,960 downwards.
TACGGGTAAGCCGACTGATACTCAATTCTGACCTTTCTGAGAATCGACCCTCACATGAATATACTGATGGTAGTTTTTTCTTTAAGCAGTGAACTTAATGTTTTACTAAATATAATGACTTCAATGTTAAAAAAATTAAAAAATTGTAAACTGTAGGATAGGAACTACTTTTTCTTCCGCCCTCTCAGTTTATGTGGTAGTTTATTAACACAAAGGCTTTCAAATGTATTTTTTTGAGATACACATATTTACTGGAGTTCACTGTATAAATCGCATAGAATTCCCATTTATATGTGTACAAGACAACTTTTAAAAGTACCAGTGTTGGCATGTTCAGCACCTGATTAAAATCCTGTGGTACTCCGGGGCCCCCGTAATACCCCATGAGTTTTCTGAAAAGGCCTTAGGTTTTAGTGAAAACTCATTCTACTGATTCTTCACAAAAAATCTCACCTGTACCAGAGTTAACTCCTCCTCTAAGACATAAACAAGATCAGTCAGATATCACTATGAAATGCCAAAATAAGATGCCTAAATGATCCTGACTAAGTTTTTCCCTCATAGATGCCACTGTCTGCCGAATTCCCACAATGATGATCATTTTTGGATATGTATGGTTAGTTTATCAGGCTGACTGTTGTGGTGTATGAAATGATTTAAAGTTAATTGTTTCAAAAAGTGATAACAGACTGAAATAATTTTAAACCTGCACTTTTTTGAAGCAACTTTTTGGTGCCCCTTTGTATTGGGTGCCCCTGGGCAGTCACCCAGGCCACCCATATGGTAGATCCGGGCATGTGTATGCTGGTCTTTGTATTACTTGTTGTCGGATCAAAAGAAAATTAGTGGTATCGCCCACCTCTAGCTCTTAATTCTGGACTGGTGCTGCTGCCTGGAGCAGGTGGTGTAATTGTTTAGTTTAATACAGGTTTGGTGACAGCCCTGTTGCTGGGAGAGCTGTTTCTACGGTCTGAAGCAGAAGAACTCCGCAGACTGAAGCCTGAGCACAAATGAAATCCAGGGATCGTGAACGCGCGCAGTGACGTCGCAGCTGCGCTCCTGTAGCGATGGTGGCGGAGTGCGCGCGCGCTGGACAGTAATGGCTGCCCTAGATCGGCGGATTTCTATCCTTGATGAATTTGTAGGGCAGAGCTGGAACACCTGGGTAGATAAGGCCGACGTTTCCACACCGGAGGGTGAGTGATGGCTTCGCCCTGAACCCTATCTCGTCTGACAGCGCGTCTAACGGCCACAGTAACATCATTTCTTTAAAACGGACAAGACCCATTCACCCCGAGCCAAACAATAGACCCGCCGGGTCCTAGCGCGGCTCGGGTTCGCGGCCGGCGCAATACTTCGGCAAACCTCCCAGGTCCTAGCGCTCAGTTAGCCCACTGACAAAAACACGACAGCTCGTCAAAATATGTGTGTGTGTAGGGACAGGGAGGTGGGCGCGGCTGTGGTTGCCGTGTGTGTATGAGCCTTAATATTTTACGTCTAAAGGCTTGAGGACGCGGTCCAGTTGGCAAGCTAGCTAACATGCTAACCGAGCTTAGGTGGGCTATGGCAGCTAGCTTAGCAAGCTAAAATGAATTGAAGACAACGGGAAGTGAAGGTGGAGCTCAGGCCAGCAAACTAACATGGCAAATAACCCACTGAGCTCAGTTCCACAGTATACACACCTTATTCAGCCTTACTCACTGCCCTGTTGACAGGCCGTTCTTTTGGCTCAGGGTTGCCTTAAATTTTGGCCTCAAACCTGTGTGTCAATAGTGGAACATCTCCCAAAGGCTAGCTGGGATGTCTCGGTAAAACCAGAGTTGCGCCTTCATGTTACATTTCCAGGGACAAAACCAAAGGCATATTGACTTGGATGCTACATTTGATACTATTAGCATGTGTCTCACCGTATTTGACTGCTGAAATGATGTCCAGACTGATGCCCCCCTGTACAACAACATCTTTACGGCTCGCTACTTCAAATAAATCCACATTACACGCGGTATTGTTGGGGAGATTATGTGTCAGAATAACTAGGCCACTTATTCTGGTGGGAAAGAAAACACTGATCAACCAACTCGGCCAGCACTGCCTCTGTTACCAAGCGGGCACTATGGTTAATGTGGGTCAAATAAAATAAGTTAAATCCACCCGTCGTAGGCTGAGGTTAATGACAGCAGCATTTTAAATTAAGAAACAAATTGTGCCACAGTGACTTTTGCCTTCTGATCGTTTGCTGTGTCTTCTCTGTAACTTCACATCCGATGTTCCTTGATTGCTCCTGTCAGGGACCTCTGGGGAAGAGTGCAGCAAGAATGTGAAAAAAAGGTTGGAAACCATGACTCTTAGAAAAGAGGGTGAGTGACTGTCACTGTCTCACTTAACCGATTTTAAGTCAACAACATTTTTATGACTGACATAGGCGGTGTCTCCTGTCAAAGATGGCAGCTTTCTTTGAATTGCTATAAACATTCAGCCACCTACATACTAAAATACGCTTCCCTGTTCACAGACATGTGCATATATGGACACTGCCCAGCGCAGGATGAATTCTATTTGGTGGTGTGCAGCCACTGTGGGCAAGTGGTGAAGCCGCAAGCTTTTGAGAAGCACTGTGAGCGACGCCATGGTCCCCTCAGCAAGCTCTGTGGCCCTCACTCTTCCCTTTCATCTCCTCCGCCACACTGGCCACAACAGGGACGACCACCCACCCAGCACAGTGGTCTTCATGACAGCAGGGAGGGAAAGCAGCAAGGGGCTGGACCCCCTCGAATTCCACCACTGCATCCTCCCATCCACAAATCTCCAAAAGCCCAGAAGGATGGAACCAGGTGGGGAGAGATTAAGCCTTTAATTCAAAAAGTAGCTATTTCTGCCATTTTATCTACTGTTCTACTTTAGGAACATGATTTCTCAGTGCTGTTGTCTCATTTATTTTGATGTGTAAACGACATAATATAACAAAGCCACAAATTTATAGTTCTTAATTGTTTAGTTTTTGTCAAACTGCCATTTACTTTGCCCAGTATGGGCATACACACAGCCTCTGAATGTATCAGTGATGATAGATGTGGTAAGATAGGACTGATCACAGAATGTTTAAGATACTTTTACTTGTGTAAATGTACTAAATCTAGAGTGTCAGGTATTAATTAGTTTAATTAAACATACTGTTGGGAAGCAGTTCTGAAAGTTGTTAGTCTAAGGCTCCTTTTGTGGATAGTAAGTGCCACTGTGCTCCCCGTTGCCCACCCACTGCCCCAGTCATTGCTTTCATTTCATTAATGAGGACCATGTTTTACCCGAACCTTTTATTCTTTTTTAGCCTTCTCCGCAGCTATCGCTGATCTGCACATACTAGAAACGTGGCCCTGTTCTGTGACATTACAGAGGTTTAGTGGGCAAAGTATGGCAGTGAAAAGTGATTGGTTGGCATGTATTTAATTGTAATAAGGTTTAGTAACGTTAACATCATTTTTAACCCCTTAAAATTCCAGGCAGGCTCTTGCCATTTAAGGGGTTAAACAAAGTACTATGTTTTTAGATATGGCTGTTTAATAAACTGGCAAAATTAAGACCTGCTAAACCTCTGAGATTTTTCTGCACCTTCCTTAGCACCCCACTGCGTCCCCTGCAGTTTGAGAGCTGCTCCAGTAGGGAGTCACAGCAAAGTCGGCCACACCTGCATACAACTGTAGCACTTATTTCTTTGTCTGTACCATTAAACGTGTCCTAAATGCAAAGCTTTTCTTGTAAACTTTCCTTTATCTCTTTGTATTTTGCAGTATTTTGCAGCTTGATAAGTTCTCCCATGGGAGCCCTTCGTCACCTCCGTATTTGTGCACACCAACTCCTCGAGACCTACCATGGCATCCGGGGTCTACGCCACCCAAAAAGCCCCTTCCTTCAGAGAAGCCACTGCAGAAGGGAACGGACGTGCACAAGCCCCTGCCTGGACCCAGGACGTACAGCAGAACTTACAAAAAAGTTCCCAGTATGACTGTTTTCTTTTATATTTTTAGGGAAATGGCTATAGCTGGCTAACATAATTGTTTAAACAAAAACAGCTGTAAAGCTGCATTTATAAGATTAGACATAACTATCTATTTAATTTATGTTTTTATTTTTCCAGAGAAGGAATGCGACTTGGATAAGCACTGTGGAGTTCTTGATCCTGAAAGGAAAAAACTCTGCACTAGGCTGCTTACATGTAATGTAAGTACAAATTGAGCATACATAATAGAGAGGTATTCACATAAAAGTTACTTATCCACTATGGCCAGTTTCATGGACATGCACTAAGTTTAGTCTAGGACTAAACTGCAACATCAGTAGTAATTTACCTGCTGATCAACCATTTCTTTTGAAATTAAGGATTTTAATTAAGGATGCACCAATACCATTTTTTCTAGACATGAGTAACCTACTTAGATTAAGTAGTTAGTGTAAATGAGTGTAATGTACCTTAACAGTTACATCATTAAAAACTAGCTTATTTTAAATGATGTGAATTAGCTAGCTATGTTATATTCTTTAGCCTTCCGCCCAATGACAGCTGGGATAGACTCCAGCACCCCACCGTGACCCAGAGGGAAAGCGGTTTAGATGATGTGTGTGTGTGTGTGTGTGTGTGTTATATTCTTTACCTTTGATTGAGCTGCACTGCAGTGGGAAAGAGTGGGTTTTGTTCCATGTCATAAGAGTGCTTCAGTACAGCTGTAAGTAAAATATGTTTCATAGGTTTGAACCCCGATCTGTCTCTTTCAACAACAGGATCTGTAACACAGCCACAGCAGGAATCTCATCCGAAGAGTTCACTTGTGGAGTTTTATGTCTGGAGTAGTTTGTTTGGCTGGTTGAGCTGCAGTTGAATGTCCTCTAAATCCAGACATACCCTGTGTGATTTTAGAAATCCTGTTCTCTGGTGACTCACACATTCGGTGTGAACAGACCATCATGTACAGACAGAGCCTGTGATTTATATACTCACACTGTACGAAAATGCTCCGTCATGCTGCGTGAAACACAGCCTCTTCAGACAGCTCTGTCTATTAACAATTTCAGATAAAGCTGTTTCATTCAAAGTAATTGCTGCGCGCCGAGTAATGAGCAAAGAGAAACTAAGCAGCACTGCTAATACTGTGCTAAAAGCCAGCTGTATATATACATGGTAGGACACCAGAGTCTCTCTACAGCCTGTTTTACAAAAAAATCACCGCATTAACATTTATACCTCGTCATTCTACTCAGTCAGAGTAAAGTCAGCATATATGGACTTTGGTAGGAAATGTCATCTCTTTTGCCTCTTTTTTTCTAGACTTGGTAGATATAGGCGGAATGTTTAAAGTGACCAGTGACTTTGTGTCCGACCTGCATGGTGTCAGTAACACTTCTTTGTGTGAGCAGATCCTCTTTCACTGTCAGCCTGTCAGAGTCTTTGTTCATTAGCGCAGCGGTGTACACTTGGCTTATGTCATCAGCAGGTATCAGAATGTCGGTATCTTTGAATTTTTATTAGTATGAATATGAGTAAATGAGCAAGGTGTCGGCTCAGTACCCAGTACCGGTATCGGTATCGATGCATCCCAGGTTTTAATAGAGGAGTAATAGCCTCTACTGTTCTGGAAAGGCTCTACCTTAGATGTTGGAACATTGCTGTAAGGAATTGATTGCATTTAGACATAAGAGCATTGAGGGGTCAGTGAGGTCAGATACTGATGTTAGATGATTAGTTGTGGATCACAAATGCCACTTCAAGTCATCCCAAGTGGTATTGGATGGAGCTCCATCACTCCAGAGAACACAGTTCCACTGCTCCACATCTCATTGCTGTGTGCAGCTGAACACCTCTGACAGCAATGTAGCTGAACCTGCTAGAGAAAAGTGGAGTCTGGATGTTTTTGAACACATTGTGTGTATATATGTGATGTTCCATACACACTTCTGTTACATTCCCTGGAATCTATTTTTTTTATTCTACACTATAAGAATCACAGTATGATGTAGCTTCATGTTGCCACCTCAAAGCATGGCATTAACTTCCAAACTATATTAACTTCATATAAATATATATATATATATAATATATATATATATATATACACACACACACACACACACACATACACATATATAGTGTCATGTCAGGTCATATTGCTTCATCCTTCAAGAAGTTAACCATTAACTGTTTGAAGACCTAATATCTTGTGCATGTGCTCTCTTGTTCCTTAGATTCACTCTATCCACCAGCGCAGGCAGGTGGTGGGGAGGAGTAAGAGCTTTGATCAACTGGTTTTGGAACTGAAAATGAGCTCTAAAGCTCGGGAGCGGGCTCCTCCTGTGATTAGAGATGTGCCTGAAGAAAGTTCTCCTTGTCCTCAGGCCCCCACAGGAGATCCAGTGCCCCAGCCCTGCAGGCGCCAGATAGCCAGCTATGTTTCTCTCAGGTTTGGAGCAGTGCTGTTACATGAATATATATACACAAGATTAAAGGTGTGCATGAGTTAAATTCAGGTCATTAATGATGAACATATGTAAATGGTTGTGCATGTGTGGTAGGTCCAGGACTCCATCAGAGAGTGGTGTGGAGGTGGAGGAGCGAGGGCTGTGCTCTGAGGAGGGAGAAGGCATACCAGCCCAGTGCCCTCCACCTCATTCAGCCTCTCTCTCCAGTGAGGAAAGCGATGGTGAAAACCAGGAAGAATCCACGGATCTACCCACCAGCACCTGCCACCCCAAACCTTTGGGGGTGAGCTGGTCACTTTAAGCTATTTTTATATTTTACTTAATCTTTACAAACCCTGAAAATTGGAACCTTGAATACAAAAAGACATGAATTGTCAGTTAATGGTTGTGACAGCTCAGCTGCTGTGCTCTACCATTAGCAGTATTGCACCACTGCATGCACTGATCCCAAACAATATAAAAAATATTAGTCTTTATTATTTAAAATTCTCTCCTGCTTTCTCTCTGCAGCTGTGTACTTTTGGCGCGCGTGTGCTGGGATGTAGCGTGTTGGCGTTTGACCGCAGGCTCTTCCACCTGCGCTCTGCGCTCAGTGCCATGGTGGAGCACCATCTCAGCGCCCACCTGTGGAAGTGAGTCAGCCAGCTGCACCAAATGGCTAGCATGCTGTTTGAAGCTCCAAGACGTAGACTGTGTCTGTGGAAATTAGTAAAAGAAGTACGATTGAGAGTGGCTGACTTTGCTGCACTAAAGAATTTGTCACACTAAGGGATTAGAGGTTTGTTAGTACCAAAAAAGTGTATGCAGTATTATGCAAAAATTTGAACAGCCCCGCACAAGTTTTGTTGATTTTCTAAGTGAAAAACAGCTAACACATCCTCTACAACTTAAAGGTGGCATTTTTCTTAAAATATTAGTGCACAATTTGTATTTATTTGCTGAATTTAACATATTGGGGAGTAAAACATAAAATATGAAATGTGCTAGAACATTTGCTCAGACCACATTTTTGTTTTTTTTCCTCCACAATATGTTACATTCAGCAAATAATCAGAAATTATGTATTAAAAAGTGTGTTATCTGTAGAAGATATATACTTATTTTTACTTTAAAAATGTAATTTGGCAAGGGGTGCCCATAATTTTGAATATGACTATAGATACTAACACTGTTAATAAAGTAATAGTTTGTCAAAAAGTGATTTATTTTTAAATTTTCTCCTGAATCCAAATGTAGTTGATCAGCTAAACAAGCAAAGGGGAAATGCTGTAAATAATTTTTTTAAAGTAATATTTTTGAGAGTTTACATGGTTTTCCTAAAGCATTTCTGATCTCCATAGGAAAATCCCTCAGGTGTCCGAGCTGCGCTCTCATCACTCTCCATTAGCCTTCACATCTGCTTCTCAATCCCACAATGCTGTCCGCAGCCCACCTAGCAGAGTCCCTGCCCCGAGTGCCTCCTCTCTTAGGACTAGCACCTCCTCTGTCCCCAGACGTCCCCTTGGGGACACCAGCACCTCAGGACAATCAGAGCCTAGGGCATCCAACCGAACGCCCCCTTCCAAAACCCTGACCAAAGCCCCCGAAGCCTCTGGCCCCGGCCGACCTCGGAACCCTGTGGGCCGCCCCAGCAAGCAAACTGTGCAGGCCAGGCTTGGGCAGCTGCAGGACAGCCCCACGGCCAGAAAGCGCAAGAAGTCTCCCCCGCAGGAAGAAGACTCAAAGGGCCAGAGCAGGAGCTTCTCCGGCCCGAAAGATCGACAACCTTCCTCAGCCAGACCATCCCTCTCCCCTTCTCATGGACCAATCAATGGCGTCTTTTCGCCAGGCAGTAAGCCACAGCCACAGCTCCACGTTTCTGAGATGCAGGGCTTGGCCAAGCAAAGCCCCACCCCTATCCCTTCCCACATGTCTCCACCCTCTCCCCCAGAATCCTCCTCTAATGATGGTGGAGGTGCCTCAGGGCTGCACCGGAAGGCTCTTGGCCACGATCACAAAGGTCCCAGCAGGAAACGCAAGACCAGCGGTGCCTCTTCCCCCGAGCCTCCCTCACGCCACCCCAAACCCAACAGCCTGTCCTCCTCCCACTCCCCTTCCAGCCTGTTCTCCTGGAGGAGAGACAGCAAGACAAGGCCAGTCTCACTCAGTATGGAGAAGAAACTGGATGCACAGAAGGTGGGCTCCTTACTAAACTGTCTTTTTCCCCATTAGAGATTTAGGGTGCAGCTTGTTAACTACAATTAAAATAAGAAGAATGGCCAAGGTTGCACTACAAGGATAATGTAGCTAACAAGTAATGGTAGCTTATGTCATTGTACATGCATAAATGTTTCACACACTCCTCAGTCGACCGTGAGTAATCTCAAATAGACTGGCTTGTGTGTTAGCCTTGGGCCGATAGCTTATATCATAGAATATTGAGATAATTTGAAGCTACACTATGAAAGTTTTGGGGGTTTTAAGACTTCTCTGGTGGAAATGTGTAATTGCACGCAACATGCAGAAAAACATTTTCTAAAATCGTTCGTGCTTCCAATGATGGTGCAGCTTTGAAAGAGTATTTTAAGAGAACTTTTAAGTCAAAACGGCTTCAGAGGATGTCTCTGAATTGTCTTCTGTTGTCATCATATCTTTATCAGTATGATTTTGCCTTTGAGACCTAAACATCGAGTCAGGCCGGATTCTTGGAGGAAATGAAAGAGGGAATGAAATGGAGGAAATCAATGAATTTGTCCAGAGGCAGAGTGTCAGCACACCAGTTCGGCAATGTTTTTGTTTCTTACTAAACAAACATGCAGAAACATTGGATGTTAACAGTGTAACATGTTAATGCAAAGTATATAGGTAGTGCAGAACTGTAAAGGCTTTTAATCTTTATGAAGATAATAAATTGCGAGGTTATTTTAGAAGCTAGACCAGTTGGTAATTATATTAGCTTATGGGAAAACATTGTCCAAACTTATTATGCTGTTTCTGACACTGTACTGTATACATGGCACAGTGTTTTCCATGCATTGTGCCAGTTATACACCTTTACTTGCTCACTACATTAGCCTTGTACCTCCAGTGCAAAACTAAAGTAAACCTCGGATAGCCAAATATATCTTGGCATTTAGAGTAAGGGGTAAATTGTGTAAATTTGCTCAAACCATCCCTTTAAGTAATAAAATGTTTTCTTACTGGGTACCTTTTGTCTCCTCCCAACAGCCAAAGCTTCATCACTGAGGGCAGTCTGCCTTAAAACCCACCAGGAGTTAAAAGCCTACTGCCATGTTTTGCCACAAACTTTATGCACAGGACGTTCAAAGCGTTTGCAATTCACCCCAGGAGGATGTAAGTGTGTATGTTTTTGTGTGTGTGGGTGTGTGTGAGAGAGAATTTTGTACATTGAATTTATGTATGTGAATGGATGAATTGAATTCCTGTGTGTGAGTATAGAAATACCTCAAGTCCTACCTTATGCTGCTAAACAATGTCAGATGTTGAAATATAAAATAAATATCCCATACACTTGAATGAATACCTTTCTCCATTGTCATACTGTTGTAAGATGCAGTCATCCCCTCTCACCACTAGATGTCGATGCATCATCACTTTGTTCAGGCTCATGTGGTCACCAGGCCTGAACAATTAGAATATAAACATGGTTATGACATCAGAGTGTGGCACACGATGTGTTCTGTAATCATTTGTTTACAGTATATATAATTAAACTGCATAAATATTTAATTTTGGGTTATCAGAATTGATGCCTATGTGAATTAGCAATGCGTATTGATTTATGGACGACACCAAGTACAGTCGTATGCAAATGTTTGGGTGCCCCTCATCATGTGTTTCGTTTACAAAAATCATGTACAGAGAACACATTTCTGCACAATTATAGTCTATTTGCTGAATTTAACATGCTGGGGGGATAAATAAAATGTGGCCTGTACAAAAAGTATAGTGCATTTTGTATTTTATTTTTTTTATACATTAACCTTAGTAAATAAATAGACTAGTACTAAAATTTGCAGAAAAATGTCATATTTAAATTTGTTCCCTGTAGATGTGTTCACTTATTTTCACTTAGAAAATCAACAAAACTTGTAATTTGAATGGGGTGTTCAAGCTTTTGCATATGACTGTACATGTATGTTAAGGTTATACCTCACTTATCTATTCATGAGTGTTGTACTAGTTTATGCTCCTGTAATGTTTAGTTGAGCTCTTTACAATATTTAATTATTTTAAACTACACAAGGGCCATTAAGTTATAATAATAATGCAGTTGCATTGCCATTTTTATTCACCAAAATGCAGTATCTGTAATTATCAATAGTGGCTGGTATTTGATGACTCTTGTGCCAGCCTAAATGTCAAGTGTTGTACTGCAGAAAGATGGGAACTGGGAATAGCACTCCAAGACCAGTCCAAATGCCCTTTTGAGTGTTCCGCTGGTTTGGATGTGACTGGAGGTGACCTTGAACTTGGAATTCAATTGAGAATAACTTGCCTTATCCATGTTCTGCCCACATACGCTTTCCTTCATAGCTACTTTTATAATTGGCTTAATTTAATATGTACAAAAAAAACCTATTTAAACTAATGAGAAATTGAAGCACTGCAGTTTTTCTCTATATACTTGACTTTCTAATGATAATTTTGCATGCATGTGATAGGTCACACTGTCAAGATAGGTTGTAGATTGTTAGGGTAGTTTATTTCTTTGTGTCATCATTTTGTAAAGCAGTTGCTGTGAATGAATTGAAGTAATGCTTTTGTGGGTGGAGCCTGGTTAGGTCACTTAGGATTCATTTTCCTGTATTATGCAGTACAGTTGTGATATTATATGGATACACAAGCCAAGTATTAAGATTTTTTACCCATACAAACATAAACCATAAAAGCAAGCTGACTGCAAAAATGAAGCTGTCACCTTTTTATTCATTTTCAAAATTTGTCATTCTAATAATTTGTCTACATTAAAACCTCTACAGGTCTGGCATAAGCGGTTACCAAACTCTCCCTCTGCAGACAATCTAGCATACAGACTTATTACAGCAAGACCTCTCTAGCTCTAATACAGGACCAACATTATGCAGCATCTACTAGATATTGCACTCGTAATATGCTTACTGAGACATAGGCCATGTCTGTACTATGAGGCTACTACAACCCTCATAACATTCACTTTGTATTGATGAGAGTTCCAGTAAGTGGATATATTTCTTTCTTTTTTCTTCTCTCTTTCCCACAACTAAAGGCAAAGGCTTTTGTCAAACTGATCTAAATGCGGTCAGTGTGTTTGGAATCTACTAAACACACAGTACTGTGCCAAAGTCAGAGACTACCCTTCATTTATTTCATTTCCAGTCAAAAGAGCTATTAAGTACAAGTTATTCATGTTTCAGGAGACGGATATTTCTTAGACTATTAGATGTAAGATAATACACTTGCATAAGCAAGAAGAAAGTCAAAAGACAGGATTTTCCAAAACTATTTCAAAAAATGATTAACAGATCTTGAGAAAGTGGGACTCCAAACAACTGTGCAAAACCTGGTAGACCACCAAAACTGCCATCATCAAAGCTTTCATCTTTGAGAGAGAGGAGAAAATCAAGCTCCACTCTTGCTTCAGATCTGAAGGAATTCTGTCCATCCTTCCACTGTGTGAAGACATCTCAACACTGGGGGTCTGAAACGATGTGTAGCTGTCAAGATGCCCTTACCGAGAAAAGGAAGTAGACGAAAAAGAAGAAATCAAACAAAGAAGCTACTGGTGTTCTCAGAACAATGGACTGACCACCCCAGAGCCCAGACCTCAGCATCACTGAATGTGTTTGGGATTATCTGGATTGTGAGAAGCAGAAATTGCAACCAACTTCTAAGACTGAACTTTGGAAAAATGCAGATTTCTTTCAAAACAGATCTCCCAAAAAAATGGAAGAACTGAAAAATGAATAACTTGCAATTAATGGCAGATTTGACTGGAAATTAAATAAGTGAAGGGTGGTCTCTAAATATAGCACAGTCCTGTACTGAAGTTCCAACCTTTGTAGACAATGGACAGGCACGGCTACTTTCAATTAATAGTCTCTAATACCCAAAGACTCAGAACTAAACAAGATAAAATAACATGGACATACAGAGAAGGCTGTGAAAGAGTGCATACTTGTTACATACATACATTGCACCTGCCGAAAGAAAAGGACACACAATATTAAAGTAGTAGGTAAGAAAGAGGTATGCTGATACACAAGTGTCAGTGTGCTTACATTTTGTACATCACCCTAGCAAAGGTATTAGAGGCTAGTAATGTAAAGCAGAGCCAAGGCAATTCTCTAAGGTTCTGTTAAAATTGTCTCTTTAAATATAACAGTGTATTCCTGAAGAAGAGCATGTTTTATTATCCAACTACTCTGTAATACAGTGCTTTGTTGCCTCCGTAGGTACAGTTTGTGATGGCTTAGTGAAGGTTGATTTATTTACTAATTTCTTAATCTAGTTTACAGACCTAAAGTGACAAGACGTACTGTAAACATATCTTCAATATCATATGACAGAAACAGCCTTTACAGATAATGTTATTATAAAATCAACATCTTGTGTCACAACTGGAATCCAGACGACAGCATTAAGAACACAATATATAAAGAAGAAGGATGCCAGATAAACTCCTGGTGATCTGCCTTCCGAAACAGTTTAATTCTAGTCTTAACCCGCTTGATCCACCTAATCGGGCTCTTCAGGAGTATCTGCACATTAGAGCCAGCTTTGCTCAATCACTACTGCTGCTGCAAGATCTCCAGGAGCAGGCTTGGGGCACTGCTGATAGAAGAACAAGGAATTCAGCCTTTTGAGACGTCATGGACAAGATGATTCGCTGGTTAAGAAAACACTGTCTCAAACACTGTAAACGAACAGCACGACGACACACAAAAGCACAGATGTACTGTCCATAAAATGCCGAATGATGAACAGAGAGTAATAATAGAATACTGCTGCCACCTAAGAATACCCAAGGACTGATACTCCAAGAAAACACATGACAATGGCCGAAGGGCCACTAGATCTTGCTTGGGAAAGCACTTGGCTGTCAATGTCTCTCGCCCAGGTGAAGCGCGTTTTTGAGACACTGGCACTCTTCCCATGGAGATCATGATGGTGAGGACACCAACTCGTCACAGAATTTTGGCTTCAGCTGAAGAGGCATTTAAAAAGGCCTAAAACTGCCCACTGCCTGTCACTGTCCATCACAGCTGCTCTCGTTTTCCATTACTTCTTCCCTGAGATAATACTGTGCAACCAGACATGCTCACCGTTTGCTGGGAAAATTGGATCATAAAATACATCAGAATTAGAATGTTCAATATGAAACATTGTATTGGTAGTGTCATGTTACACGAACTGTACCAAAAATGATTCCTCTGCTGCCAACTGATATTGTCCTCTGCATATTATTACCACAGAGATGCGTCTCCTGCCTTTACTTTCTATCTGAAGAGTCCTAAAAGACAAGCAGGGTGAAAGTGAGCTTGATCTGGCTGCCATGCCACTCTAATCTGCTCTGTCTCCTGTCCGTCTGAGCAAATAAGAAACCGGAGAACCCTAATTATTAATGGTGTTGGGATAGAGCTATAGTGTGTCACGCCTGAGTGCTACATGGACTGTGTGTGCTATGCACAAGTACACTGAAAACCAGGGCATGCCAAAGCAATGTTCTCAAACGTTCTCTGATTTGTTTTGGACTGTCAGGACATCTTCTCTCATGCTCATGCTTGTACATTGGGTTTGTTGAATCTTAGTCTAAAGATTCGAGTCAAGTCCACTTGCTATTTGATTGCTGAAGAGTACTGGGTTTCAAAAGTTTATGAAGAATCGATCAATAGAAATGCTCCAAAATAACTTGGAATAAAATGTTTTGCATTAATGTCCATCAAAAGAATGTTTTTCTTTCTCCTGTAAAGTTACCATTTTGAAGGTGCAAGATTTTGTCCAATAGCATCAATATTCATATCGCTGCTGTCAGAACAAAACCTTGTATCTCCATTTTTGTCAGTTTTTCAGTTTTTGACATATATTAGAAATGTAAAGATGCCCTTTACATTGTGTATAAATTTCATGATGAGTGGACTAACAGAAATGGCCCAAAATGACTTGGAAAAAAATCTGGTTCCATTGACATACATTAAAAGTAAAGTGTGTTTTTTTTCCTTCTCCTATAAAGTCAGCATTTTGAAGGTACAAGATTTTAGTCCAATAGCATCAATATGTATATATAGATATATATAGAATACTGTCAGTGGATTGTAATGTAATTGATGCATATGCATATATAGGCATATATGCACATAGGTTACACCTAAGTAAATTACTGCAGCTTCAGAAACTATCTAGAACACTCTTAGTGCTGTTTATTACTATTATTTTAGTCCCTTTAAATAGTCAACAAAGTAATCACTAATAAAAACCATACGACTTCAGTGAAATGGTATACACTAGAGATGCACTGATATGGGAAATGTAGGCCAATGCAGATGTCCAATGTTTTTCATGTATCTATCTGCTCATGCTGATACATAAACATCTACAAAATGTATGGATAAACATTACAGAGAAATCTAGCTTTTTGTAGATGGTTACAAATGCAGTAAAATGAATAGAAAGCAGACATTTTAGCTCAGCACAATAAAAACATCTTCAACTATCGTTGTGAAATGCCACTTAAATTGAAACATCTGTCCAATGGTGACATTTTTAAGCAAATATCTACTGATATGACACCGATATCATTGTGCACCCCTAGTGTTCACCACTACCTTGGACTTGAACAAACCACTTTAAAACAATTCCAACAACTGCATCTTAATTCACCAGGAAAAATTTGTTCAGATTATTACCACTGATTCTGGATCGAAACAAACGCCTGTTCCCCCCCTCCGTCTCTGGCCTTTGTTTTCTCATCAAGATTACAAAGAGCCCTAGGGGTCTGAGATGTAATTAGAGACTGGCCCAATCATTTAGAAAACATTCCGACAATGGATGACTCAGCTATGACTAAAAGCCACCAAAATATGCAAATCTGAACTCGAGAAAAGGCTTGAGAACCAGATGTCTGAAAAACATTTTTTTGGCTTCTGAATCCTGGAACGTCTCTTTCTTTACTACAGACAAGCAACAGCGATGCCTTAATCTATTTAAAAAGGTCATTAGCATTCAGGTAATGTATCCCTCTCCGGTTGTCATGACAGACAGCCTCATGCAAATGATGCTGTGCATATGATTGATATCCTAAGAAAGAATGGCAGTCGTAACGTAATTAGGTGCCATTGTTTAAAGATTAAAATTTTCAGTGCGCACAACACAGCCATTTAATTTACTCTTAAGCGGCGGATGAAAAGCAACGCTATTGTTAATCTGACATCAATTTGAAGTGATGTTTAAAGCCCAAACGGGGTGCTGGCAGCTCAGTTCCAGTTTTTGATGCTACAACAAACCGTACTTTCAACAACAGCATTGGACTGCACGTTACAGGCCGGCATACAACTAAAACATATGGTTACTGAGCTTTTTGTTAGAAAGCTCAGGAGCTGTAACCCTGTTTCAACAGTTCCTGACCGGGCTTTTATTGCAAGTGTCTGCAATTGCAATGCAATGAAATAAACTTTGGCTTAATTTTAAACAGCTAACTAAATTCTGGTACACATGATTCTTCACTGTATGAACAATAACCAAAATAATAGGGATCATTCTGTTCCTCTAAAGGACAAGTGGCAGTTATAATTCCTCCTTTTCTACTTTTACTATACTTAAAACTGACCCAGGCTGAAGTTTTTCAACAGGATGCGTTTCTACTAAGATTCCACATAGTTTCCCTTTAAGCTTGAAGGTGTTGAATTTCTAAAAGCAGATGCAAATCTTGCTACATCCCTCCAACACTATTCAGCATTCAACGTAATGCTGTTTCAACGTAATGGCATGCCACTCCTGTAGCAATGACTCATGACTGAAGTCTATATATAACGTGGTGATGCTGGTAAGTTAGCATTTGGGGAAGGGGAGAATAAATACTGTCTATACTAATGGCTATAGGGCACCAATTTATATTCTTAACATCAGCAGTCTGTAGGAATCATGCTTATGACTTGATTATATAGTGGATGTATCTATCTTTAAACATCTCTTATTGAATAATAAGGCTTTCCAGTTGCTATTCATGGAGAAACTAATCTTTTTTTTCCCCCATCTGCTTCCCCACTTCTCAACGATCAAGTCCACTTACCGTACATGGCAAGACCTTTTCACAGTATATACTTAAATGCTACAGATTAAAATGCTGGAAAGGTTATTTTTTCTACCTTGTCCTTGTCAAACTCACAAAGGAAAGTGATATAACACTGTATATTTCATCAGCCAAATGCCGAAGAGTGAGAACTGTCACTTTCTTTATCCAGGGAAGTCACAACGGCTCAGTGTCTCTGGATAAAGGTCTTATGACATACATCCACAACAGAAGGCCTCTCCCAGTCCAGAACACTGGACACTATCCGCTCAAACCACAATGGGTGTGTCGGAGAAGACTGAACTAATGGAGTCCGCCACTGATTTCTTCCGTTTGCCTTTCCCCTGCCTAGCTTCCTCATCCAGCTCCTCTTCCCCATTGGGGTTCACTTTCCCATTCTGGCCCTGCAGGTCCTTGGGGTCTATGAAGGCGACATGCCTACTGAGCTCAGCTTTGGTTGCCAGATCCTCATGCGTTGGCGTGGCACTGAGCATGGAGGAGTGGATGCTGTCCTCATGATTGTTCTTAGACTTGCCTTGCCCTGGACAGCAGAAGCAGCGGCAAGGGGTCAGGTACAGGTAGATAAGCACCAGGACCACGCTGGCCAAGCAGGCCACTAGAGTCGTGTACGCTGTGTTGAGGGTATCGCCATGTCCACTCAGAGTAAAGTTATGCACCTTCACCCAGACGTACAGGGTTTCGTTAAGGTATTCGCTCACAGCAAAGCACGTGTATTGACCAGAATCCTCAAGTTTAATCGAGCGGACCTCCAGGTTTCCATCTGGGAGAACTGATGCACTCTGGTTGTTGTTGCCAGGGGACACTACTATGTTGCCAGGCAGCATCCACGTCTTGGACATGTACCGATGCCGGGTGTCACAACTGAGGACCAGGTTTTGCTCCAAAAAAGCCTCCTCCACTGACTCGTTAAACGTGCTGCAGTTCATGTGCATATTTAGCTCGAAAATGCGCTTCTTTTCAGACCCCGGTGGTATGCAGGTGTAGTCATCTTTGAAGTCCACGGCTGAGTTCAGCCGTCGCATGTACCAGTGAGCCATCAACTTGTACAGCTCGCAGTCACAGATAAGAGTGTTGTTGTGGAAGTAGAGTCCGTTCTTGATCCAGGCTGGCAGGCCCTGCAGATCTTGCACAGGGAGGACCTTGATCCGGTTGGAAGACAAGTCCAACAAGCTCAGCTTCTCCAGCCGCGTCTTGTCCTTGACCAGCTCCAGAGGGAAGCGGGACACCTGGTTCTGGCTCAGGTAGAGCTTCTGCAGGTTGCTGAGGCCCGAGAAGGCGGTGCGGTCGATCTGAGAGATCTGGTTGTTGTACAGCAGAAGCACCTCCAGCTGCCCCAGCTGTTCGAAGATGTACTCGTCCAGTTGGCGCAGGTTGTTGGAGGAAAGGTCAAGGTAGCGCAGCTGCCTGACATAAACGAACGCTTCCGTGGAGATGAAGTTCAAGCCGTTGTGGCTCAGTAAAAGGTTGTGGAGTTTGGGGAGTTTGTACGTGGTCCATTCCGCCCGCAGCCGGGTGATGTCGTTGTAGCTCAGGTCGAGCACCGCCATGTACTTGGGCAGGTCCGTCGGAACGGTGGTTAAGTTCATCTTGGAGCAGCTCACAATGTTACTGGCACATATGCACGTTTTGTGGAAATTCACTATTGAGCCAGCACTCCCTGGCGTCTGTAGAAGGACCAGGGACATACAGACAGTCCACCTGATGCACAGTCCCATAGAGGATGACATACCTTCCACTCTCTTAAGTGGTTTTAAAACCTTGAAAATTTGGGATCTGCTTTTTAACTCCCTCTTCACGCAGGATCGGCTGAACGGAGCTGAAACAGAAAAGCAAAAACAAGACAGCTCAAGTATTGCTGAAACTAAGGGAGTTCATCAATAGAGCGTAGTACGGTCATAAAAATGAGCATGAGTCATTTATGACATTGCTAGTGAAAAGACTGGCAAGCGTCTCGCTCATGCATGCATAATAACAGGTTTACAAACAAGGCATTCATTCAGACAGATTAAGGCACACATGGCAGATAAATCCTTTAAAAACAATTCCACGGTTGAACATCAGCAACAGTTTTGCTAAGTATGAACTCATTGTAAAGGTGAGATGTTATGGCCTCTAGTGCCCCAAGGCAGTAGTGTTGCATTGCACCATTTCCCGTATGCACTGTCCCATCTTTTAATGCGCCCATGTAAACACAGCGTTGTAAAGCAGCTGATTACATAGGTAGGCCTACATTACCTTAACAGTGTTTAGCTTCAGATCAGGATATGTCAAGGTTTGCCAGAGAGCAATTCCCAGGCTGAGCTCTGTTTATCCACTGCACATCACAGTAACGTGGCATGCCTTTCCAATACAGAAACAAAAGCCAAGCAGGAACGCCGAGGGGGGGATGTTGTATTCTTCTGAGAGGGAGGGAGAGAGAAAAAAAGAAAAACGCTCCCACAGCGAAGCACTATCGCAGACGAAGCGACCGAGGACAAAACGCGCAAGTAGTGGCTGTAAGATTACGTAAAGAAAACGACGCCAGTCTTAGTACAATCCTCGAGACACTGCGAGCCTCCCGCAATGGCCATTTCGCAGAGAGGTCCATCAGGCTCGGACATGGTGCAGAGCGAGGCGAAGCAGGACGAAACAAGCTCCTGGAGAGACGCAGCACGGCGGTGTGATCAGCATCTCTCCATGGTCCATCACTTAAAGCGCATGAGCAGTGGCGCACGGGGCGGGTGGGGAGGGGGGATTCTCGGTGGTCCCTTCTCAGACAGAAGAAACCACTCCGAGCTGCACCCAGCACTGCAAACGTGCCATCCTGTTCCAAAAGCCCACCGAACCCTGCGCTGTTTCTCAGCAGACAGAGGCTCATTCACCTCCTCTTAATGTATCGAAGAGCAGTGCAGTGCTCACTGCGCGCGGGTCAGACAGCGATGTGCACGTGAGCTCGAGCGAACATAACGAAGAAATGCACTTTAGAAATGCAGTACTGTAACGAAGCCCACCCTGGCCGAACACTCTGACTGTTTTTGCTTGTTTGCCTGAGGTAGAAGGCTGAACCATCGCCAACACGTGTGATTGTTTCGATTTAGAAGCGCTGGGTGTGTTTTAGACTGTTCCCTGTACAGACTAGTGCACTATCCGGGGACCCATCCATTTTCTGAGGTGACCTAATGAAGAAACAGAACCTAGTGCACTTGACCGTTCGTCCCCTAATACAGTCACCCCCACAATAACGTACACTCTTCAAAAAGATGGCTCTTTAAGGGTTCTTTAGTAAAGAGAATGGTTCTATTTTGAACCATGAGTTCTGTGTAGAATCATTTCATGCTTAAATGGTTCTTTGCATGGTGAAATGGTTCTTCTTCTATAGAACCTTTGTTAAAATGGTTCTATATAGCACCAAAAAGGGCTCTGCTATTGTTGCAAGCTTGATATTGTAACAATAGCAGAGCCCTTTTTGGTGCTATATAGAACCTTTTTCCACAAAGGTTCTATATAGAACCATACGTTCTCCATCAATCTGAAGAACCATTTAAGCATGAAATGGTTCTATATCACCGTTGAAGAACCCTTTTTAAGTGTGTAGGGAGGGAAAACACTGATCTGATGGATCCCATAATGCATCAAACTTAAAGCAACTAACATTAAAAAATCAGTTCAAGTTCGTGGTTGAATTGGTCACATCCAGCGCCTGTTATTTCTCACTAATACTTCAACATTTAATCAAACTATAATCTAAATTTAGTTTTTTCTCAACGTTGAAGTGTATGTGTGGCTGTTAGGTTGTGCACTCTACGTCTATTTTTGTCAGACTGTTAGCAGGTTAGATTGTTATCAATTATTACAGTTCTGTCAAATGCAAGTGTTTTTTGTTAGTGATGTCACAATGGCTGTGCTCCAATAACCCAGTAAACCTAGTGCCCTTTATGACATAATCAGGTCTCTCTCATTTCATAGGACTGTAACACAGAGGCTTCTCAGAATAAACTTCAGGCAACTTGAAGTTCTTGTCCATAATGTGGCTTTACTTAGAACTGGACACAGCAAAGAGAATACAACAAGGGAAGTGGTCCTGGTAGCTGGCTCTCGACCTCCCCAGCTCTCCTGCTACAGTGATGAGTCCCTGCAAAAACAAGCCTAAACATTTCTAATGCACTGAATAACCTAAAATAAGCATGAAAACATGTCTTGAACTCACTACACTACTGCTTCACTTGAACGGAAAAGAAACACGTGCTCTGATGCCACATTATGTTTAAAATACTACATTTTGTGTTTTTAAATGTTAAATATGTAATATGATGTCTTCCTTTTGTTAGCTGATAGGTCATCTGCACTGATCCTACGTTTGCCAGTCAATTAACAGATAAAAGTATTAGATAGTATGGATTATTACTATTCTATCAAGTGTCATATGTGATGTCAAGTGTTTGTGATGTCACAAAGGTTGTGCTCCAACAAACCACTAAACTAAGGGACCTTTATGACCTAATAAAAGAATGTTTGAAGTACATCTGCTGCAGGCCTACAGTTACCAGTCAGATAACAGTCAGCAGTTTTTTAAGAACATAGCTTATTTATGTGTGATGTCACAATGGTTAAGTCACACAAAGCCATGGAAATGCCTTCTATGACCTAATCAGGTCACTCTCTCTTTACGTCATAGAAGATTCCCTACATAGGGAACAAGGCGGTGATTTGAGACACACCCACTGTCACCCATTCTGATACAGGTACAAGCACAGGAAGCTTTTAAATATTTATAAGCATTTAGCTGGGTCGAGAGTTTGGTGCTGAAGTCCTCTTACTTTCACATTAGAGAGGAGAGGAGAGGAGAGGAGTTCCCACAGCTTGCTTACACTGCCTGACTCTCATGGCGGTTTGTAATTACACCCTGGTGGACAGCATTACATTAGTCTAAATATGGCCGTGGTCTTTGTCGAGTGCATTCTCCCCTTTATTTCTACAATGTTAGTGTGTTTATCAGCATAGCGATGGCACAACAATTAAAAGCGCATAATGACAGAAGCCCAGCAGTATCAATCATATCCTGTGTTAGACTGTAAAGTCTAGGATAGTCGCTGGTCAAAAAACAAATCTATATTTGTCAATTGTTATTTTTCTACACCATCTGAACAAAGCAGCTGTCCTTTACATTGTGCAAAAATTTCATGGTGAATGGACCAATAGAAATGCTCCAAAATCACTTAAAATAATACTCTTTCACATTAATTTACATTGAAAGTTAAGACCATTTTTGTGTTTTCTTGTAAAGTCACCAATTTGTGTTTCTTTTAGGGCAGCAAGAGTATATATAAACATCTGTACTGTCACTGTGATACTACAGCATTCATATTAGTCAATATTAATTCAATAATAAGATCAGTGGACATGCTGTAGAGTCACATCCTTTACTTGACCATCAGATGAATGGCGCTAAACAGAAATTGAAGAGACCAGTGAGACGCATTATGTCATTTTTGGGAGGGCCATTGACAACACTTGTCATTTAGCTGTTTATTAACCAGCGAGGTCCCTTAACACACCTCTTCTTCATGCGCTGGCTCATTAGGTGTAGAGTAAATATGCATTAATTAGTGGAAATGAAGAGTGGGATTCCCCTGGATGATTGAAGGGTCCAGTGTGCTTGTTGGGATGAGAGTTAATTGAGTGTCAAGTTGCTAGTGCTGAGCCAGGGCCGACACAAATGTTCAGAGGCCTGGCAGGTGTTCCTGAAGCTTCCTTAGCATCTTTGGTCTCTTGTGACCTGAATGAAGAGGAAACAATCTGATCCTAGATCAGCATTATTGTGCTGAGATGTTTAGTTAACTGCTGTTTCAAATCAACGTTTTCAATAATTTAAGTACCAATTTTTTTGCATATACATGTATAAAATGCTGATGTTACTCTGTAAGTTTGTAGGTTTTAAATAATTTGTTGGAAGCTGTAAAAAACTAATGCACTTTAGATGTGCCCATTGTCTCAAACGCCTGAGAAAGCTCTGCAGCACTGCTAATTGAGTTTATAATAAAAAAATATTCAGATTGTCTCGTATTGTAATAGTGATTCGATCTCAAGACTGATAATTTTATGTAAATAGAAAATTACAGTGTAGTATTTATTAATAATAAACACATTCTAGATAACTTCTTGTTCCCAAAATAATTGAAATATTGAATAAAACATTTAAAAATGCCATTTGATGTGTAATTTCTATTCTGATTTGAATCTAAAGTATATACGTTGTTGTTGTATGACAAGTGATTCTAAACTTTTGAAAATAAATGTATACTGTAACCTGTCCAGGGTGTATCCTGCCTTCCGCCCAATGACAGCTGGGATAGGCTCCAGCACCCCCCGCGACCCAGAAGGATAAGCGGTTTAGATGATGTATGTATGTATGTATACTGTATTCAGCAAAAAAGGGTTCTATATAGTACCGAAAGTGGTCATTTGACTTGTCCGCTCTTAAAAATGATTCTTTGGTGGAGCTAATGATTCTATATACAACCATACACACTCAAAGAGCCATTTTAATGCATACGTCACTTTTATTTCTATAGCACATTGGCCAAAGTGCTATAGAAATAAAACAAGGAAAATAACATGCATGCAAAAACAAATCACTTTGCACTTCAGCACTCAGCGGCCCCACTCTGTGAGTCTGTGTGAGTAAGTAACAGCACTTACAGTTGACAGGGGCAGATCTAGCAGGACAGAAATTTCATAGACAGTGCCACGTCTAAATTTACTGAGCTTATCAGTACAACCCATTCTACTGCCAGTGTTTGTCTATCGAGACTGCAAGGCTATATGTTTAATTTGATGCACCTGTTAGCAATGAGTGTGGCTGAAACACCTGAATTAGGGTGTCCCAATACTTTTGTCCATATAGTGTACATATATTACACATATATTTTCTTTTTCTAAAGAACCCTTGAAGAACCCTTTTAAGGGTGAAAGAAATCTCAATTCTCCCTCTCTCTCATGCACATTGATTCACATGTATTTATTTATTCATGACATTCTTGCCTCCATCAGAGTGGTTTCTCATCAGAAGGTTCTGCACATGCATACTCATAACCCTTCTTAGGAAGAAGGCCAGTCACAATATCACTGTTATTAGGTACAGATAATCATAGGAGACCTTAGAGAGGCAGGTTTTAATGCAAAGCTTGTTGTCATGGTAGCCAGGGTCATAAACCACAGCTGGTGTCAGATGGTGGTTGGGCCTCAAAGGGAGGGGAAAAGAAGCAAGAGAAGAATATACCATGCCAGCAGCAGTTGTCTTCTCAAGCCCCCTTAATGAACACATCTGCTTCATGATTGTTCCTTGGCCTCTGCGTGAACTCGAGATGAATCACCATGGTTTGTTTTGTTTGTTTTCAATCACACTTCTTATGTAATCTAACTAGTAGAATTCCCTGTCAACCAGATCCTGCCAATCCAACACGTTTGTGCTCAAAATGATTAATGTCCTGTTTGACTCCGACTCCGACTCCTGCTGGGGTAGTGTTGCCTGGCAACTGTTGTGGTCTCACATGTGCAGCAATGGTTGGGTAGTGTTGCCTCTGATTGTTGATGGGGTGTCTGCATGGTTAGAGTCAGCTGGGGGGTGAAGAACGTCTAATAAACAGAGGTACAGTGTGTTTAGTATGGTTTTGGGGCTTTGTAAACATACGTGCATTCTCTGCTGTTCTCTGGCTTATTTGAATACTTGAATGATGGTGCATTCCCCTTCGTCAGCTTGTAAAGTTGGAAAATTGTCATGTCACAAAATTATATAATCCGTAACTGTTGCAGGAATGACCAGTGACACTGCTACAAAAAAAGTATATATCTATATCGGTAACACTTAAACTGTACTACATAACTTTGATATGTCCATGCCAGAAGCATGTTATGGAAGATGCTGTCATTAGTTGTCATGAACAGACCGTGTGCAGTAATATTTCAATGTCACCACTACTGGTACCTGTCATAACATAAGTCATCAATGGCGAACCATGATTAGTAAAGCTAGGCCTTCAAATCAGACCATAAATGCCAAAACTCAGCCAAAACATGAGTAAAAAACCCAACCGAAGCTTCTATAAAAGGTTCTAAGTTTATTTTGAACAGCTTATGGCAGACATATTATCATATATTTTACCTTGTAGCAGGTTCACTGTGACTCAGTAGAGAGGCCTGATAAAGAGCTGCTGCTGCTGTTGTTTTTCATTTCTAACAACTCACTGATGAGGCTGCCGTAGGTATTTACAGTCAGTGACGCATGTAGGAGTTTCAGAAGGCCTAGAGCAGGGGTGCACAACTCCGGTCCTGGAGGGCCGGTGTCCAGCACAGTTTGGTGATTTATTTACTCCAACACACCTGATTACAGTTATCTGTTAATTACAGGTTTAGTGGGCATGATTAAATAGGATAATGTCCAAACTGTGCTGGACACTGGCCTTCCAGGACCGGTGCTGTGCATCCCCTGGCCTAGAGTGACCCTGTCTCGGGTTTTGGAAATCAAAACATAATTCTTTGATTTCTCTGTTAATCTAACATGTTAGGCCTTCTCTTCAGCTGCTGAAGTCCTAGCCAATAGAAGAACCCACTTAGCTATCTACTTATAGACTACAGAGAAAAACAACTCCTGATAGGCCAGTTTTCCATTGGGCATTTCAAGGATTTTCCATCCAAAACCTATCAACGAAACATGAGTAGCAATGTAATTACAGAGTTGAAATACAAGCGTGATTCTGTTGAATAAAAAAATAACAAAAAATTACAGACCTGTATTTTTTGTGCCCAGGGTTCTTCTCTGTATGTCATAATGTTTGATGTCATTAATGTTCAAACTTGCAATCTCCCAGTGATACGGCCAACACTTAGATGATAAATGATGTTATATGTGTGTGAATGCTATCACTAGATCAGATGCAGTTTTATTGTGTAATTGAGCTCATGTTAGCATAGTGCCAGATTTGTTATTGTTTCCAACCTGCCTAGTTTTGACTAGTTACAAAATAGTTTAGCTCAGTCCTGTAGCAGTTTACACTGGAAACACTATTCACCAAGTGTACAAGGAATTTCTCTTTGTGCAGGGGCCATCATAAAATTAAATCCTAGAAAATAAATATATAGAAAAAGATATACTGCATAGAAACATAAAATAAACAATACACAAACAATCTGTAAAGGGATGTGCAGTGGGAGACAAGTACAGCTACAATCAAGGACTTAAAGGTGCAGTACATGATTTCAATCCAGTACCCTTTTGTCAAAATCAGTGGATACCTCCTCACACTCCGTTAGCTGTCCGTTCTGTGTGTGCACTGGATAAACATCTGATGTTTGTACACAGCCCTGGCTCTGTAAGTGGGAAATACACAAAGTCTCTCAGGCCGTGATACAATGCTATTTCAGCCAACCAATGATGGGGGCGCGCTGAACTCTATGTGTCGTCAAGTATGAGAGATGGCTGAGAAACAACCAAAGAGGAGAAGATCTGAAAAATAAAGATTTAGAAAGAAGTTCTTAGATCAGGTAAGGGCGTTTCAGCGGTGGAGAGTCAAAGAGGCTTAAGTTGGCTTCCCATTCGCATTTTCTGAGGCACCTGAATGTAACTGCTGGACCATTTAAGGTGGAACGGGAAAATTTGAACAAGAAGCTGAGGTGCCGGAATGTAACTGCTACACCACTTAAGGTGGAATGGGAAAATTCAAACAAGAAGTTGGGGAAAAAGAAGCTGAAGGCATGAAAAGGGATATGAAGGTTGCTCTGTTTCTGCTTGACAGGTGGGTAATATTAACTTATTTTTGCTGTTTCACAGAACCAATATGTCAGTATTGTTTTGTCTTGTTTGCCAATGTTTGTGATAGTAACTGGTTAGCTTTGCAGCAGCAATTGTAGTGACAGGTTGCTAACCCACAACCCAGCTAACGTTAGTTACATTACTTGCTGTGTCATTGTTCGCTTCAACTATATATCATGGTATTAGTCCATACGTTTGTGAAGGGTTTTATGGCCACAAAGATCTAAAAACAAGTTTGCTAGCACAGTGCTGTTCACCTTGCTAATGTGCGTCTATGATTTGCTGTTGAGTTTAAATATCAACAGTCGTCCTCTAGAATTATATACTGTTAAAGGCTTAAGTACTGAGGTACATATATACAATAGGTACAGCTAAAGGCAATATAAAGGAAATACAAATGAAAATAAATTTAAACATTTATAAAATATGAATATTGTGACAAGTTAAAGTACAGTGTACATGTGTACTGACTACAGTAGACGAAAATGGGAGAGGCGGTGATTCAGAATGATTATAGCATAGTATATACAGCAGTTATGTTTGTGTGTAATGAAGTTCATGCGCAGTAGTTTAAAGCAGAGGGGTGTGAGAAGGGTCCTATGTAAGGGTCCTATGTGTAAATATAGAGATGTGCTATGTGTTGTTTTTAACATCTGTTCGTGGGCACAAGGCCTTGTTGTTTCTAAAATAGACTTCACATACTTCATTATGCATTGCAGTGTTTAAATATTTACAACAGTGCAGTGCGTCTCCTGCACGATTATCATGAACATGAGAAAACTTTTGCTTCTGCAGTGACTGAAGTGATTCTTCATGTCTGTAGGAATCATGATGTGTTCAGACAAATGCAGCTCTGGAACAAAGCTGATTCCATTCTTGTCAGCTTTTATTCTGCACCGTCTCATTCCATGAAACAACCAGCCGGAGTTTATTTTAGGGGACCTTAATACATGTGACATGTCAAGCTATTTACCTAATTTACACCGGTATGTGACAACTCCTACTCGTGGTATGCAAGTTGAGTGGAAGGTCAGATTACAGTGTATCTTCTTCCAACATATAGACTTAAAGAGGAAAAAGAGTTTGTTTAAAACCCTGCAGTAAAGCAGAGAGAGAACACACTGAGAAACAGGTTTAATGTCACAGACAGAACAAGTTCAAGCAAAGGTTTTGCACTGCTAATGCTCAACATTCATAAAAGAGATTTAAAGCACTAATGACAGAGAGAAGGAGGAGGAGGAAGAGACCGTTGGGAAACATTGTAGAGTCTGGTAATTTTGTTATCAGCCTTAATACATTTTTATTGAGAGTGTGATTGAGAGATTCAGAGGGGGGCTGCAATAACAACTGTAATCACATTTCTGCTTATGAGCCTGTACAGCTAACTGAGATTGTGCTAGCAATAGCATTAGTCAAAAATTAAGCCTAATAAAGCACCAGGCCCTGATGGCTTAAGAGGCAGGGTGCTCAACACATCATTATGGCCTTAAGGAGGTTCTTACTCAGCTTGCATTTACTTATAGGGCCCATATCATTTTTTCTTGTTTTTTTCTCCTCATTTTGTCATTTTTGGTTTTTTTGTTTTGTGAGGAATTGGATGCATTATATAAATATTGTTAAATTTAAAAAATTAAGCCACAAAAAGCTCAAACTGAATGAATTTGTTTTGTGATGTCACAAAGGAAAGGCATTTATGTAAACAGTTATTTTAAAATGTTTGGTCACCCCCTGAAGTTACATGTTTGGACAATTTTCTAAGTGGAAATAAGTTGTTCTACATGGAACAAATTTAAATATGACATTTTTCTGCACAATTTCGTGCACAATCACAATTTATTTACTGACTTGATCACTGTGGAAAAAAATTAAGCATAAAATCTACAATGCGGCATAACTTTTGCACAGGTCACATTTATCTTTTTTTCCAATATGTTAAATGCAGTAAATGAACATTAAGGGCTCGTCGGCAGCCCTATGGCTTATTAAGAGGTTAATTCTGTATTGGATTGTGTGGAAATGTGTTCTCTGTAGAGGATGTGTTACTTACGTTCACTCAGAAAATTAACAAAACATGCCATTTGACCAGGCGTGCCTAAACTTTTGCACATATCTGTGTCTGTCTATTCAGCTTACAGCAGTTTGGATTGCCCAAGTTATCAGAAGTGTTTTAGCCTGGATTGCTAATACAGGCCAGCCAATCAGAACCGACGTAATTTACATATTTAAGCACAGTAGCAAAACCATGCTATCTAGGGGATAAGGAGAGACTGAAAAAGAGTCAGGAGAAAATGAATGATCTTTGTCATCTTAAGTGGGCTTCAAGTGGAAAAGTACATGAAAAATGCAGGAGATGGACCCTTTAAAATATGTACTGCTCAAATGTCTAAGAAGATTTCCACAGTAATAGCTGTATGTAATGTTTCTGGGGCTGTATCATTCAACGAAATATATAGACTCAATAGCAATGTGCTCAAGAACAGTTGTGTAACTGAAGACCTTTCTCACTATTTTTATTTGAAGTCTGAGCTGCTCCTATTTGCCCAGCATTTTGAGGTCCCAAGAGACAGTAGGAACATAAGGTATTTAAAAAAGTCTTTTGTTCTACACGTTATTTGGGTCTTATATATAGTTATGGTCGTGGCTTTTTAACTCCCAGTTTAACTTTTACATACTAATTAGTCTATGCTTTCACTGCTCAGTTGCTGCTTTATACTGCTGAATGTTCATTTGTAGTGTGCATTTTATGTATTTAGTGCTTTATCTATTTTGCAACTGGCAGTGTATTAATTAATTTAAAAAATAAAAGTAAAAATATTTAGTGCTACTTTAAAAATGTATAAGTATAAATGTTAAATAACAATAAACCTTCTAAATGTCTAAATATTAATGCTGCAAAAATGCTCTTTTGCAAATTGCACCTGCTGTCATTATAAAAGACACTGCCATTAGTCAGAAAGATTTCATGGAATGAGCTTCCTAAAGTTCCTAAAGGGACAACCAAGGTGCAAAATACAGGAGGTCCTGGGGACAGGAGGTCCTATATATATATTATGTGTTATATATGTGTTGCAGGATATTTGTAAATCTAAAAACTTGCCCAATTGCTCAAGAGTCTGTTGGAAATTGTTACTTATTTCTCAAACCAAAGAAGGAGATGTGTAAGTTCTCAGTTAATGTGAGGAAGACCACATTACCAAACTAGAAAAAAGCATTTCCAGAAAAAGAACCGTAAAACCAAACATTTTGTTGCCATCAAAGCAAGCATCAGTGCTGGCAAATGAGTTAGCAGCCAGCCAACACTGGAGTAGCCGGCCAACTTGGGACCCCTCAAATACCAAGAGGTATTTAGCACACTGGGGACAACATTATTAAACAACACTGATGGAAAAAGCTACAGAACCATAGCAAAAATGTTAAATATCACTGTCACTATAACTGGTTCTATAATATGTACGTTTAAAGTTCATGGAAACACAGCTTATCGTCCCCGGACAGGTTCTTAAACTTATGATAAAGAAGGTAGGAGAGACG
Organism: Colossoma macropomum; assembly: GCF_904425465.1. NCBI lineage: Eukaryota > Metazoa > Chordata > Actinopteri > Characiformes > Serrasalmidae > Colossoma > Colossoma macropomum. The sequence continues at coordinate 33,710,889 of NW_023494793.1, read as the reverse complement.
CCAGCAGTCACTCATGAAAAGTTGCAAGACGACCTGAAAGCGGCAGGAACAGCAGTTACACAGAGAACAATAAGCAATGCTCTGCACTGCAATCATCTCCGTTCCTACACCCCACACAAAACTCCTCTGCTAAAAAAGAAGCAAATAGATGCATGTCTAAAATTTGCACATGACCATTTAGACAAATCAGAACTCCTGTTACAATGTACTCCGGTCAGACTCAATAATCCAGACGTCATGTTTGGAGTGTTGCGCATATGATCCCAAGAACGCCATACCCACAGTGAAGCACGGAGGTGGGATCATCATGCTATGGCTGCTTTTCTGCAAGCGGTACTGGGGCATTACGTGTCATTGAAGTAAACACGAATGGTAGGGCGATGTAACGGGACATATTAGAGGGACCTTTGTAACCTTGGAATTAAAGACAGGTTGCCAAGAGGAACAGGCCAAAATAGAACCACAATGCTGCAAAAAGCTAATGACCTCTTACCATAGATGTCTTAAAGCTGTGACAACTGCTTTGCAACAAGATACTAACAGGTCTGAGGGCATTCTCTCAATGTTTGCATATCTTCTTGAAATTTGTCTTCAAAAGCACTTGCATATAACATAATACCATATGTTTTATATGAAAATGCTCTGTTATCTTCATTGCTACTTTCTAAAATTGCTGCAGCACCTTCAGCAGTGTGGGGGAAAATGGTATGGCAAGGCTTGCTGGCTCCAGCTGCATTTGCCTACATTGTGGTTATGATTGTAGAATATCTTATATATTTCCCTCATCACAATACATGTCTATGTCTTTGTGTGCTTTCCAAACACTGAGTATTGAGCTGGACAGATTGCTGTTAAATGAGCATATCCCACTACACCTACAGTCAAGGTAATGTGAATAATACACTGCTTCTAAATACATAAGACAAATGGAGCTTTATAGCATAATTAGACTGCATCAGGGAACAATAACATGGCAGGTGTTTTGTTCATGGAAGCAGCTTCTCTTAGTGTTCACTTGCATTTGATCAGGGCTCTCTCAGAGACAGCTGCAACTGAGAGAGGAGAACGCATGAACTACTGGTAATATGATCTGGAATTATCTGTAACTTTATCAGGGAGATGCAGAGATCTTGTGTTTCACATGCAGCTGAAATGACTGAGAGAAAATACATGGATATGTATTTTTATATATTTCAAATACATTTCAAATGCATTGCAATACATGCTGAAATTCATTCCAAACACTAAAATGTATTTTAGAATATGTTGCCAAATTAACCAAATATATTTAAAATGTAATGCTTATGAAGTTTACATGGATTCTTTTTTAAGCCTGTAACCTGGTGGTAGGGGAGCTCATCTAGCAACAAGCAGGTTGTGGGTTCAAATCCTATGCTGCATCCAGACTGGACATAGTTAGGCAGTAAAATGTTATTATCACAACAAGCAGCATACAGAAAAAATGGGTTTGATTGGTTCAGATTACCCTCAATGCAGGGACAGTTATTTGGTAAAGGTGCACTGTTGGTGATAGGTTTAGATGCTAGGCTGCACTGTACCATGATAACTGAGAAGATTAGGCTCTATAGCTGAACTGACATCTACTTTAGAGTGCATCATAAGCATAGCAGTCCAGCCCTTTAATTTTACAGGGTATCAACTCTATTCCATATACAGATCTTTTCAATGGATGGTTAAAGAACCATTCTTGTAAATAGGGACTCAGTTTAGGCTAACGTGACTGCTTAGCTGGCTATATTAGCGATCAAATGAGAAAATAATGGTAGTTCAAAGTTGTTGTATTGTGTTACCAACACTACCACAAGCATGGTCATTGTTAACCTCTTACTAAGCCATGGGCCTGCCGGCAGGCCCAAAGTTATATTACCCAAGTCTATAACCTAAGAAAAGCTCAATTAGTTTGCACTGAAGTCCCTGTAGTTAATGAATAATAACTCTAAGTATGTAATAAGCCTGAATGGAGGTTAACTAGCATATAGATGGCATAACATTGTGTTTTGTAGTTCAGAACTCAACAGGTACATCATATCTTGTTATCTGTATGAACTGTGTTCCTTCCTGTTAGCTGGGGTTTGGTAGAGACTGCCTTCTATAAATTTTTAATGTATGCTTTTACAGTAATCAGACTGACTGATAATAAGACTGAGAGAAAAAGAGACAAGCAGAGAGACATTCAGAGGTAAATGAAATAAACTCAATGTAAAACTATTGCCTGATTTAGTATAGGTTTCAATATGCATTTTCAGAAAACGTCTTTTCATGCCTGCTGTGGCAATATGCTTTAGTGTAGAATGGTTAGGGTTAGGTTTTTACATTTGCTGTGTTTTTCCTTGTCTGTGTACATCTCAGCTGAGAGCAAAAGCTGCACCTGTGGTGAGCGCATGCATGCTTTATACTGAAGGGTGCTGTTGGTTAGTGATGGGAAGTATTGGTTGGGTTTATGTGAATCCAGCATTCTGGTTGAAATGTATTTCTGCCTTTGCTACAGCTTGGAAATGACACGTTGCAAGTGTGAAGAACCTTTTAAAAGTTTAAAGAACGTCCACAAAATGTAAAGGTTTCTACCAATTATAGCTTTTTTTTCCTAGAACTGAATATTCAAGCCAAGACTCACTTAAAAAGCCTAATATTTAAGACTGTAGTAACAACTAACGGTCAACGTATCTATGCTAACATCTGCAACTCTCTGTTTATGACCCTCAACATTCATTGCTAAGCAACAGAATTTAGTCCTCCATACCAGACATCTCAGGCCTTTGTACTAGGTCCCTTAGAGGCCTGAAATGTTGATCTCTGCATTTGCGTTCATCATCACTTCCATCTTCCACTCTGTCAGATGGGTATTAGATAACTTCACATCATAAACATCCAAGCTAGAGTAACAGCACTGTGCTGCTACAGATTGTTCCAGATGTAGCAGCTTGAGCTAGGCCTCTGCTCTCCACGTGCTCACTCTCCATTACACATTTTGTGCACTGTTTTCCCTTCCGGATGAACAGCCCCATCTCTGCCCATTAGTGAGGGCAGAAACCAGCGGCCTTGTCCGCTCTGCTGGTCACCTAGTCACCCTCTTCTCTTGCTGATGGCTGGAAATTGTCTGGGTGAGCAAAGCTTGGCAACTGCTCTGATTCTTAGCCTGTGATCGCAGGTAAAGGGCAGTCTTTTGTCTCATCATCCAGCTTCAAAGACACCATGGTAGCGTGTATTTACTAAAAGCTGCTTTCTGTTAGGCAGAAGCCACTTTTTTCTCTGACCGCAGCACAGGCGAGGTCAATTGCCACTGGTAGACTATATGAAAGATATTTCTCTTGATAGCTGCCTAATGACCTGGTCGTCTGTCCCTTTAGAGAGGATGTTCTTGACATTAAGCGGCTGTGTTTTCCGGTGCTTATGGTAAAGAGTGGCTGTGAAAGATCAGAGACATTATGCCAAGCTTTGTAGCACTGCTGCTGTTGGCTGGGATGAGAATTTATGAGGTTTCTTGGAAGCTTTCTAATATGCTGCAGTGTCTGCTGTAGGAACCCATTAAGAATTGGACCTCATGCATTTTTGAGTGTTCCTTCTATGACTGTCATCTGGAAAGGATGTTCTATGAATATGTTAACATGTGAATGTCATAGCCATGTAGCATAAATGTCAATGTAATGGGCTTGTGATATTTTTATGAAGCCAAAGAGGAGAATCATGCAGCCTCTTTCTGCAGGCCCCCTAGTGGCCATATTACCTGCAGAATGGAAACTGACTCTGATATTTTTAAATAATCAAATAAAATGTGTTTTCCTGTAACTCTGTTATCAGATTAACTTGGCTCTGTGTGTGTGTGTATGTGTGAAATGTTGTGACTCTGTGTTGAGCTGCTGGCGAGCAATGTGTGAAAATAAGTGAAAATACATTAACATATCGCTATTGTCGGAACAAAACCTTGTATCTCCAAAATTACAGGAGAAGGAAAAAACCCTCTTTACTCTTAATGTATGTCAATGGAACCAGAATTTTTTCCAAGTCATTTTGGGCCATTTCCTTTGGTCCATTCATCATGAAATTTATAGACAATGTAAAGGGCAACAGGCATTTTCAACTTATGTCAAAAACTGAAAAACGCCAAAAATGGAGATACAAGGTTTTGTACCGACAGCAGCAATATCCTCTATAGGAACAAACTTCTGCATATTTTAATGCACAGTTACTGTTTATTAGCTAATTTAATCTGGCTTGTGCCAAAGTTCTGCCACATGTTATTTGTTGTTTGTGAAAAAACAACAAATTTAAATGTGTTCCCAGCAGAGAATATGTACTTATTTCCATTTAAAATGAACAAAAAATGTACTGGGGGTATTCAAAAGACTGTATTCCATCCACATCATTGAAGAAAAAAATGTACAGTGCAAGACCTTGAGGACCTCCAAAACAGACTGGAATGCATTTAATGGCTAATGTGGAAAAAGGTTAACTCTGCAGCACCTGCTGTGTAAAATAAGACTCTAATCACATCTGACGTCTCCACTGAGGCAGCATTTTATGACAGCATCTCTTGCTAGCTTGCTAATAAGAAGTTTCACTTTTATTGTGCAAAAAGACATTGCATGAACCTCAGCGTGGTGGAAGATGAAAAAAGGCTCAGTCATCTGACCTGAGCTGGGGATGTTTAATAAGGAAGCAGCCGTCAGCGAGTGGAGATATATGATCATGGAGAGACGGAGGATCACATCGCTCATGTCAGAGCCTTAGCAGTCCATCAGCTTAATGAAGTCCCCTCAACCTCCCTCCCCTCCACCCACCGAGGGCTGTCAACTCTTTAACCACACGTCAACGGTGAGAAATATGACCACGTGTTCCTCATGTGAATGCTATGAACTCACGTGTGGACAACTCACACATGGCAGTGCATGAGCACAAAACACACAGATGTAAATTTTGACGTAATCAGTTTAGATTTTACTCATTACAGGGTATGTGAGAATTTAAGGTGTACGATTAAATGTCAGGAAACCAAATAACATATACAATCTTCATATGGACATTTCACGTGTGAATGTCATGTGTCTTATCTTATGGAGGCATCAGAGAAAGCCTGTCACACCTACAGTACCGGTCAAATGTTTGGACCCACAGGTCTAAATGTTTATATAATCATCATAAAAACATTTTGATCTAAAGGCTTCGGACTAAATGCTTTAAATTTGTTTCCAAGTTGGTGTGCATATACAGTACCGGGAAAATAAGCAAAACAGGAGTTTGCAAATATGGAGGTCAAAAAGGTATTAAAAGATATAGAGAAAACTCCTAATCCTAACAATCAAGCAAGGCCTGGAAGACAAGGGGTTCTCAACCTTTTCCACCTCAAGGCCCACCTATTTATCACTGGAAAGCATGAAAGCATGAATTTTTATGCTTAAAAATGTAATTTTGGGGAAATTCATCACAGCTATGTTCAACAACAGAATAGTGCAAAATTGAGCAGAATGTTTCTACAATACAATGTTTTGTGTTTATTTATTGTCACAGTTGGACAATTGAGATGTCTGGGGGGGTACATTTGGAGTCTAAATATTCTATTTGGGTATATTTGGTGGTTGTGAACCCTGTGACCACCAAAACTGTACGTAAAGCTTTCATCTTTGAAAGAGAGGAAAAAATCAAGCTCCATTCTTGATTCAGATCTGAAAAAAATCCACAGGTGTTTCTGTCCATCCTTCAATTGTGAGAAGACAGCTCATCGCTATGGGTCTGTAAGGATGTGTAGCTGGAAAAAAAGCCTTTACAGAGAAAAGAAAACAGACAAAAAGGGAGAAAATTTGCAAATCAAGCCAAGAAGCTGCTGGTGTTCTCAGAACAATGGACTGACCACACCAGAGTCCAGACCTCAAGATCACCGAATGCGTTTCGAATTGACTTGGATTGTGAGAAGCAGAAAACACTGAACTTTGGAGGAAAAATAAATAACTTGTACTTACTGGTTCTTATGACTGGAAATTGAAGGGTAGTTTCTGCCTTTTGCACAGTAAAGTATGAGTTTATTTTCAAAAAGTTTTACATTTAAAAAAATAATTTAAAATGACCCAAAATAGTCTTCAGTAGCCAACAAGCTCTCAGCATGTGTGGAACTTATCAAGCCTGTTGGGAAAGCATCCCAGTTGTCTCCTAATGAAGCTGTTTGAAAGAATACCAAGGATGACTACTTTAAAGAATCTCAAGTATAAAGTACCAGTGTATTTCATAATTTGAATGTATTCACTATTCGCACATGTACAATCTTTTGACTGGTACTGTATTTCATTCAGTAACGGATTTACCGAGAGAGGCCAGGTCTCAACTGTTTGAGTCACCGGAGGTTCAGTGTCTCATTGCGTTCCTGGACTTCCCTTCAGTGAATCAACTTCGGTGTTCATTTATTTATCCATGTGACGTGAAAGGATAGATGAGGAGTCAGTCTGCTTAAGATGCACATGGAGGAACCTAAAACAAGGTCCAGTGATTCTCCACCATGTCTTCTCAACTCAGGAGTTTCTTGCAGTATTGGTAAATAGGGCTGAGCTGAGTTAGTGAGACTGAAGGTTTCTGGTAGCGATTACAGACCTGCAGGCTGTGTCTATGGTGTCTATGTGGTCTAGAGTAAAGTGTGTTTGTGAGTTATTAATGGAAGCTTTTTCTGTGTAATTCTAAGAAACTGTGCATTGTAGAGTTGCCACAGAAGATGCATGAGCAGAAGCACTGACAGCACTTTAGCATGCGCTTGCTGGCTAGCGGAAACCGGCAGGGGTTATCTAAGGCCGCCGGTGTCCCATTGATGGTATCAATAAACACATATAGAATTTGGGACATATATTGGCCCAGACAATCAACCCAACGCTAGCTCTCATAAATAACAATAAACTTAAAGTTGCTAACGACCATGCAGAACCTGTCACTATATTTACATTATATGGTACACCATATATTGTCAGTTAAGCCATTATTAATAATCTATGTTTAACGATGTGTTACATTCTTATGTATTTAGGCCAAGAAACTACTGAAAATGACAAAGGGATATCTCTTCACTTTTACTACCATAAAGGTTGCACAGGGATATGAATACACTGTTAGAAATAAAAGTTCTATACAAGTACATTTTTTGCTCATCAGGGTATAAACAATGTAAATGTTCCATCAACGGTACAACAGTGGTTTTAGGGTCCAACTGTGCACCTTGAATAAGGATTTTCCAGGAGAAAAGTGCGTATTTGTATCTTTTCATAACTTGATATTTTAAAACAGAACAATAAAATAAAAAGCCTGGAGACGAGACGGGCTGTGTGGAGTCAGTACAACTTAGAAAATATAATTTCAGTGAATTATAGTACAATTATGTTCCCTGACTAAAAGTACTGAGATGTACCCTTGAGGGGACCACCCCAGTGACAAGAGGGGAACTGCCCCAGTGATAGTTTCATAGCTTTTTTTCTGAGAGTGTACTAAGTAATTTTGGAGCATTTTTTTGGCCCATTCATCATGGAACTTCGACACAGTATAAAAAACAGCTGCTGTGCTCCAATGATGTATAAAAAATTTAAAAATTGAAAAAATGGATATATTATTAAAACATAGCATTATTAAACTTAACTCAGTTTTTTGGGGGTTTTTGGACAGTGATGATACACATGATTGTGCATAGAGGAAATGCCCTTCTACTAGTTTATTAAGCTATTGACCTGTGTTTGTTGACAGTTCTTGCTGCTCCTGTGCAACTGCATGTACAGTATTGCGTGTATTGTATCTAGCCAGCTAGCCATCTAGCTAGATAACTGCTATCATGCATTTGTCACAGGTTGACATGAGAGGGATTTCAGTACTTGAGTCGATCTGTTTTTGCTGCCTTTAAGTTATATTGTATTTCACAGGGATGAGCACACATGATCGCCAAAACAATGTCATATTTACTAATAGGAAACAGGAAGCCGAGTTTTCGAGTTGTGGTCAACAAAAAATGCAATGGCAATAGTAGCCACTGATCAACTGGTTGTATTTCAGTTATTCAGCAGCCACACACCAACACCACAGACTAAAATCATCCACATGCAAAAAATACAAATATAAGCACTGGACATATCATATATGATAAGAATATGGATATGTGAACTGGATAAAAACATTACTCATCTCACAAGCATCCTCTGCTCTTCATTTTGTTGCAGTAAGGCAAAATAAACGTACTCTCCATACTGGCCGAAAAACAAAAGTAAACTGAAAACATTATGTCCAGCACATCTATCGTGTTTCAGACCAAACCTTTTTTTTATACATATTAAGCAATTGTTATGACCTCCACTTCTGAGGTCCTGTCCAAACATAACTAACACAAGCTAAGTTAGCGTGAGCATGTTCTGTAACTAAACATTTCTGGTTAGCATGTTGTTAACTAATTTTATACAAAGTTGGGCTTTAATCAAAAATATGATGTATTAATAAGCCATCTAAAAGAGTTCAAAATCATGTTTTTGATCATTTTAAGGTAATGAACCATGCATCATGGTGAATCCCAGACCAGCCCCTCCTCACACAAACCAGACATGTAGTCCCATCATAGCACTTCCAAAACACTACTTGAGGCGACTTTCATGTGCACATCATTAGAAAACAAAGCAGAGAGGATCATGTGTGTTATCTTCTTCTCTCTGTCCTCTCATTCCTTCACTTGCTGTTCTCTTTCTGTAATCTGCACTCTCACTCTACCCCAGCTGCCACACACAGGCCAAAACAGATGGACCCTGGCCTGGAGTTTAGCAGACGCTCGCCAGCGTCCATTCGCAGAACCTCCAGATGCTTTCCTCGTAATGTTATTCAAGCCTGCACTCTTCTGCCTCACTCCTTCAGCTAATGACTTGGCAAATTCAGTTATGTAATGAGTCTTGTTCCTCTCTGCCTGCTGCTGACAAAGAAACAGCCCATCAAGAGTGTACAGGCACTGAGCTTTTCAAAAGCTCGTTTTAATATGAATGGGCATGTTTACTTTGTTGGTTCACAAAAACAACATTATTAAAGCTATTAAACATTATTAAACTTAACTCTTTTAAAGACTAACCAGGTTTATTCTTAAGAAAACATCACACTTGCAAATATTAGTGAGAGTATTAGTATAAATCACCAGTTATTTATTTTTTATTATTTTTATTTATTCAGTATTTAGTGTGTCCACTCTTTGCCCTTATTACACCTTCTATTCTTTTCAAGAGACTTGCTTTCAGTTTCAGAAATCATCAGAGATATTTTTCCACACATTCAAAGTTGGTTGCCTTTTCATCCATGTAATCCCAAACACATTCAGTGATGCTGAGGTCTGGACTCTGGGGTGGTCAGACCATTGACTGCGTTCACATGCACTTAACAATCTGATCATTTTTTGATTATTCAAATGGTCATGTAACAGCATATTCTGATATCTTAGATCGGAGTAAGGTCTAGAAATCCGATCAAGAAATTTGATTAAGAGAGGTGGATTTTAGCTCAGCGCATGTAAATTTGTACTCAGATTTCTTTCGGATTTCTCGGTCTGCGCATGTGCAAAAACAGACTGCAGTACTGGAAAAAAGCAAGCAGTGTTGCCGCGACAGCAAAAAATTTTTGGAGCGCCACTGAAACCAACTACATGCTTGACGAAATAAAGGATTTAAATATTCTTCATCTTCTAGATGATGCATGTCCATATTTTTAGGTAAAGTGTCATGATGTTTTAAAAAAACAAAAGCTGCGACATGAAGGTTGAGTTTTACGTTACGTTTACGTCACATACTCTTCTGTGAGTTTATTGGCTGGTTGCAAATTAGAAATCCAATTACTGCCTGATTCATGTAGACCTTGAGTTTCCCATTATCTGATTACTGAAGTGCACATAAACATGTTAATTGGATTACTGACTGATTTTCTGCAGTTATTGTATTATAAAGTGCACGTAAACACACTCATTGTTCTGCGCTTCTTTGTTTCATTTGCGCATTTTGTTCTTTTTTTTGGGTATCTCCTTTTCTCAGTAAGTTTCTTGACAGCTACACATCCTCTCGGACTCATAGTATTGAGTTGACCTCTCACAGTGGAAGGATGGACAGAAACACCTTTTTTTTTAGATCTGAAGCAAGAGTGGAGCTTAAGTGAAAAAGTGTGTAAATGAACGAAAGATACTAAAGAGAATTACTGATAGGTCAGAGTGTCCAATGTTTATCTCATCTCTCTATATACAGCTATTTGAGATTTTCTAGCCTAAATTAAAATATTATAATTTATTATAAGTGATAATACTAATAAGAAATCTTATTCAATAGCAGGAGAGATCATGGCTGTGTCTCTCACTTCTCTCACAGCATACGTAACTGCTGTAAATGATGCCTTGCTGGCTGCCAGTCTGGGCAGCTGCAAAGCTGATAAAGCAAACTCTCTCACAGCCAAGGCATTATTGATTCTTACATATAGCCTAATGACAAACCACTTAAATGTTCTCATTAACAGTAATTTGTACTGTGGATTTGCAAGATAATTGTACAAGTAGGCCTAAGTGCTCTCTAAAGCGCACAATAAGCCACTTTTGCGAAGCCCCAAAAAAGTGTGGTTCATTGATTCAGGGCAGGTTAGTCTAACAGTTAGACATATATGGATTACAGTCTTTTTAAAATTTTAATTATGATCATCTCCGAAACCAGATCTCATTATTGTTTGATATTTAGTTGTATGCAAAAGTTTGAAACCCCCCTGGTCAACTGACATTTCATTGATTTTGTACAACCCCACTCCCAAAAAAGTAAAGAAAAACTGAATGCAATGATGTGCAAATCATTTATATCATTTATACCTATATTTAATTGAAAATAGTACAAAGACAAAATATCTAATGTTTAAAATAAAAAATTTTATCACTTTTTAAAAAAGCAAAAAATGACAGCAACACATTTAAAAAAAAAGTTGGGACATGAGCAAAAAAGACTGGTAAAGTTGTATAATGCTGAAAAAACAACTGGTGGAACATTTAACAACTAATTAGGTTAATTGGCAACGGGTCAGTAACATGATTGGGTATAAAAAGAGCATCTCAGAGAGGCTGAGTCTTTCAGAAGTAAAGATGGGGAGGGTTTCACCACTGTGAAAGACTGTACTGGCAAATTGTGTGACAATTCAAGGATAACGTTTTTCAACATAAAAATGCAAAGAACCTGGAGATTGATTTCATCATCTACAGTACATAATATCATTAAAAGATTCAGAGGATCCAGAAAAATCTCTGTATGCAAGGGACAAGGCCGAAAACCAATACTGCAAGGCCATGATCTTTGGGCCCTCAGGTGGCACTGCATTAAAAACAGACATGATTCTGTACTGGAAATCACTGAATGGGCTCAGGAACACTTCTGAAAACCACTGTCTATGAGCACAGTTCATCGCTGCATTCACAAATGCAAGTTAAAACTCTACTATGCAAAGAAGAAACCATAAATAAACAGGATCCAGAAACGCTGCCTCCTTTTCTGGGCCCGAGCTAATTTAAGATGGACTGAGGCAAAGTGGAAAAGTGTCTTGTGGTCTGATGAATCTGTGAAATTCTTTTTGGATTCTCTTCTCTGTGCTAAGGAGGAGAGGGACCACCAGCTTGTTATTAGCATACAGTTCAAAAGTCAGCATCCATGATGGTATGGGGGTGCATTAGTGCATGGGTGATGTGCAAATCTGTGAATGCTGATGCTGAAAAATGTATACAGGTTTTGGAGCAAAATATGTTGCAAGAGGGAGAAAACATTTCACTGTCAAAACTACAGCAATTTGTATTCTAAGTTTCCAAACACCTCAGTTTCCAAACACACAAAAAAGTTTTGTTAAAAGAAGAGGTGATGCAACACAGTTCCCCTGTTCCAACTTTTTTGAAACGTGTTGCTGGCATGAAATTCAAAATGGGCATATATTTTAGTAAAAAAAACCAAATTTGTCAGTTTTAACATTTGATTTGTTGTCTTCTACTATTGTCAATTAAATAAAGGATTTAAATGATCTGCACATCATTGCATTCTGCTTTTATTTACATTTTGCAAAGTGTCTCAACTTTTTTGATAACAGGATTGTAAGTGAAAATATGTTAACACATCCTCTACAAGGTACAAACTTAAATCACCTCTGCACACTTTGGACTATTTCTATTAGTTCTTTTATCATGAAATTCTAACATCTTTAAAAGGTCAACTGGTGTTTTCAAATTCTGTCAAAAAATCACAAGAATGAAGATGAAAGGTTTTGTTCTGACAGCTATGACATGCACACTAGCACTAACTTTCACTGAGGAAAGAAACGCATTAAATTTAGTTGACGAAAAAGTGCACATCATTTACACATCAATAAATTCATGAATTACAAATAAACAAATATATGAAGTTTTGTCTTTCAGTTTCACTTACCTTTCACTTACTTTTAGCAGCAATTGTGTTGATGGTATATATTTTATTCATGTGGAGATGATAGTTGAACAATGAGCGTGAGTGTTGCTGATATGATTGTGGTCGTACATAAACCTCCGACTTAATAAATAATAAAGCCATAACCCCTGGACATATTTTATAGGTCTTTCAGAAGCCTACTGAATTTGATGTGGGTTCTTGTTCTCATTAAAAAGGAGAGTTCATTAGTGAACTATAGTAATGGAATGCAAATCATTAAACAGTATATTTCACTGTACTGTCTTCCATCATGCTGTTAATTAAATGAAGTTTTAACATTAGCATTACTGTGTTGCATTTTTGAGGCATTAATTTCTACATAACATTCAGCATTCAGTCTAAATGTATATTCCATGTTCACATGCTGGGCTTCTGCCACTAAGCTGCACTCCTAAGTTTAATAACAATATTCCTCAGTGTCCTTAAAAATCCATTCCCAAAAGAATCCGCTCAGAGCTCAAGAGAAGGACACCGTCTGTCCCCGACTCGCCAGCAGAGCTTACATAATCTGGACACAGATTGTTTAGGGAGAATGTTGTGCTTCTAGGTAGTACCTTCACATAATCATGGGCGGATTTTAGGATTTTGGGCACATACTTACGTAGGAAACAGTTGCTTTCAATCTTTCAAGACTTTATTTGTTTGTTTATATTTTTATATCTAAAAGTGGAAACTTCATCTGCAATTGTATAATTGTATAGATAAATCACTGTACTCTACCAGCAGTGCCCTCCACAATACCACTACTACTACTGCTACTACTAATAGTAATAATAATAACAATAATGTGTATGAAGCACTATTTTTTTCAAAATCTCAGAGGAAGATAAGCAGAACACTGGCAGCAATACCCTCATATCCGCTCTCACTGGTCCTAATGCTATAAAGAATAAATAAATTAAACAGATTTGTTTCAGGGCGCTGGTGAGAGAGCAGAGTCATCTGCAGTAATCTTGTGCTCAGCCACAGGGCCTTGTGGTGTGATTTAAAGGATTTAGCGGCATCCTCTGCAGACAGAGCCTCTCCATTAATCTCACCTACCACACTGGACTACTTAGACTTTCTGTGCAAGAGGAAGTTTATGGATGTAAACACACGGCTCATTCACTTTTCAACCTCTGTCACCCACTGTCTGTCACTGCTGGATAGACAGTGGCTCTTACACTGCTGTATAATTATTTTTATCATATTCAAAGGCACCATATCCTAAAGTTATTTTTTCACTTTCCACTTATGATGTGCCTTCCAGAAACAGACTGGACTGAAGGGGCTGAACAGATTTAAATGGGCTAATCTAAACTTTGCTTGTGACATATTTCTTGAATGGTTTATTTCCTGACACCTTGATTCCCAAAAATAGCAGTAATTCATTTTTACATGACAATTTTACAACATAATTAAACATGCAGTTTCAGTTGCATTGAATAAAGATATATGTTAATGACATTTATTATGATCGGCTGTCCTAAAGTAGTGCAGGTTGAATCACTCCTTTTCTATGTGAATGGGTGGGACTAAACTGCTGTAGGCTGAATATGTGGATGTATGTAAAATGAATTTCATGACATCACAAAAACAAAAAACTGTTTTGCAGCTTAGTGATCATTTATGGACCGTATGAACTGGGGAGTGAATGGTATGTTTTGAAACTTTAACATTGTCTATATACTACACCAAACTCTTTGATTTAAAAAGTGAGGGAGTTTTTTCCTTGATATGGGCCCTTTAGCTTAGTTTCTCTCAATGGACCATATGGACTGAAACCTTAACAATATATACAATGTCAAACGCTCTTAATTTAAAAAAAATGCAGAAAATTTGGTTTTCCATGCTATGGGCTCTTTAAAAAAATGTATACATGCTACATGAACTTTACAGAGGAGATATGGGGATTTTTTACCAAATACACTGATTATGAAATCGCTAGATTAGAAATATTGTAATGTTATGTTAATAAAATATATAAATAATTCTGGGAATATTGTAATGTCTGTAGTCTGCTGTACTGACTGTAAGCAATCAGGAATATTGCATAGTCAAATCCTCTTTTTATACTTCACAGTAGTACAGAAAACAAGCTTACTTTAAGTCCTCTAATCACAATTTACAAATCAATTCCCATTCAGATTACATGATGTATGTAGTGGGCAATGCAGATCATCATTGAAATACCATTCATAGATCTGTATACATCGAATCATTCTGTATGCGGTACATTCTCTGCTGCTGTTTGGGATTGAAGCCTCTGTGAGTGTGGAGAGTGTGAGTGTTCAGGTGTCTGCAGTGTGTCCACAGTGCTCTGAGAGGAGACAGCTGGTTTGTTCTAACCTCCAGTAGCCTCAGTGTTATTATTAACCTGCCAGCATCTGTCTGAGGTTAAAACCACTGCCCTGCTCTGGACCACCACTCTCCGCTCCCACATACGTGTACCCATGCGCCAGCATATGCACACAGGATTAGGAGGGCAATACAAAGTGTGTGGAGAGTGTGAGAAAAGCAGTGTTGTTTTATACTAACTGTAAAGCAATGTCATACATTTTATCAGTGTATAATGACACAGTGTGACCTGTACTCTGCAAAAGTCAGAGAGCACCTTTCGTTTATTTATTTTATGGTAAAATGGTTACGGTTATGGTTAATTACAAGTTATTAAATTTTCAGCGTCAGAAAAACAAGTACAAAACATAATTAACAAAAGCCTCAACAAGTAAATATAATATATATTTTTCTGTATTTAGTGTCCATTAATGGAAGACTTTATTACAGCTTCCACCCCTATTTTTTTTATAGAAATCTGCAGAGATATTTTGTTAAACTTCTGAAGTTCAGTCTTCAAAGTTGGTTGCATTTCCTGCTTCTCACAATCTAAATAATCCTAATAACATATTTAGACTCATCAGGCCATGAAACCATACTCTGTATTTCAGATGTCCAGTTTCAGTGTTCTAAAGCAAACTGTCTTCATGTTAGTCCTTGCCATTTTCTCAGTAACAGCTACTTGACAGCTACACATCCTTTCAGACTCATAGTGTTGTCTTCTCACAGTGGAAGGATGGACAGATTTTTCTTTTTCTCCCTTATTTTCCTTTGATTCTCCCTGTCCTTGGATTATCTCACATCTAATATCCCTAGAAATATCTCCTGAAAATGAAGAATTTTTAATCAATGGCCAATTTGATTGGAAATTAAATAAAATAAGGGTGGTCTCTGACTTCTGCACAGTACTGTATATGGTAAATGGACCTGATGAAATGGACAGTGAGCGCAGATACAAGATGTATCTAAAAAATTATCCAGTGAGTGTATGTTGCTCTACTCAGATTACCTGTAGTAGTGTCGTTCTGAAAAATAAACCTGTAGTTAACGGCCATTTTATCTGCAAATTCTATAAATAAAGGGTGGTCCCTGACTTTTGCACAGTACTTATTGTACAAGCATCATTGAAATGTCCTTCATTATATTTTGCCTTTGAGAGCCATGTGAACGTAACCGAGACTAAAGACTCATAAAATCACAATAAGCAATGTCATCAAAGGACACAGTTTCATAACATAGCGGTGTTGACCTCATAGCAACCTTCTCATAAGAGAGGCTGTGAGAGTGTGTACGTGCTATAGAGAAAGCAGCTCTCGCTCCACCTGAATACACTGTGCAGCCCTGCAAATGTCAAATTGTTAACACAAGAAGTATCACATGTTCATCTTCAACCTTCCTTCTTTATTATGTGGCGTCAGCTTGTTCACACACACAGGATGATAGTGTTGTTCCTGTCTGACATGCGGAGGCATATACAAAGACTAACAGGGAACAAAAAGCTTGCACTAAAACTACTACACATTTATAGATCATTTCAGCAACAGAACACATAAGTGATTGTGTTACTGCAAACAACATCATGGCTGTGATTTGGTTCTGTGAGTGCCGTGATGTTATTTACGATAACACACAACCTTGGGTGTTCCACTGCCTTTGTATAATAGTTTGTAAAAGGTTGAGCATGTTCCCAAAAAGTTTTTCAAATATATGTTTTTAATACTGGCCTTTTCTTCTGTCAACAAAGTAGTTCCATCAGCTTAGAATAGACTATAGTTGTTACTTCGCAATAAGTCAAAACACGTGTTGTTATCAGATATAATAACATGGTTAGAATGTTTTTAACCAGTCAGATTGTTTGGTCAGAACCACAAATAATTGTCTAAAATGGACAGTTCTGGTTCTATAATCTGTATAAAGCCATTGTGCAATATTTAATAACACCCCTTAATAGTGATAAAATCACTGTAAGGCACAGCAAATCTTTGCTTACTGCTTTGTTTATCCTGATTATTTAATTTCTTTAACAGTGTAAAGGGCCACTATGGTTAAGAGCTGTGCTGTACAGCAGTTCACTGAAGAGCTACTTCACTATTGAAACTGCTTGTGAATTTCCAGTAGGGCTAAGTTCATATTCACACCAAAACCCAGATAATTGTTTTTATAATATTATGAAATATGTTTCACATATCTCTAAACCAAGGGTTCTCAACCTGGGGGACCCAGGAGTGGTCCTAAAAGACCAAAAGAGTTGTGCTACAAGACATATACCTCCTTCGAAACAGATCTTAATTTTGTCAAGTACAAACATACAAGCTTTACTAAATGACTCTACATTCAGACCATAGAGGACAAGCTGTTGTTGATTCTGAATTTCTTTTGGGTGAGGGTCCTGACTGACTGCTGAACGTGAAGCATTTTTTCAGCACTAGGCAAAATGATGGAAGGAAAGCAGGCCCAGTAAGAAAGCAGACCTACTGTTTGATTATTTTTCTGTCAATTTTTTAACGTGTACATTGGTGTGTGGGGGGTAAGTTACCGTAGAAGGGGTTGCAAAAAAAAAGCAATGTGAAAAAGCTTAAGAACCCCTGCTCTAAACCAACTGAAGAATTACATGCAATGCACTGAAAATGCAAATGATGAATCCATGTTAGCTCTGTTGTGACAGCACTACATAGTAAGTTTCAATTTTTTCATAGTCTGTTCAATGAAAGAAGCTGGAATACAATTGTTCTGGAATCCTTTTTGAATTTTCACTAGTTACTGTTTGCTGAGTGATGCAACAGAACCATACAAACACACAACAGATCACCTTTGGTTGCTCTATTTTATCATTTGTTAAAAAATGTTCACTAAATACATGTTTGCTGATTACTGAGACAGACCCAAATAAACACTATACAGTAAACAATATAGAACAATTAGTTCTGAAGGTACAATAACTATCATTCCACTGAGCATTGGTTGCCAAGTAATGGCTCGCTTTACGCTGCAGCTGTTACCACTATTCTACATACAAAAGCATCATTTTCTAATTTTTTACATACAAAACAGAAAACATTAGGTAACATTTCATCACTGTTTGAAAAAAGATGTAGATTTTTTTGTAGATTTTTCTTTTTCTATATCATTTAAACATGGTGTCTTTCCTTTACAACATGTGAAAATTTCATGATAAATGGACCAATAGATGCTCCAAAATCACTTGTAATAAAATCTCTTTTATAGTAACTTACATTATAAGTTAAGAATGGTTTTGCCTTCTCCTGTAAAGTTACTATATTGGAAATAAACTACGTTTTTCTTTTGACCTGCAGCCTATTTGGTCTGAGTCTGAAGAAGAGTATGACCGCAGGCCTACATCACATTCTGTCAGCAGCTATGATAGTGGAACAGCTAAACAAACTGAAACTAGCCAGAAACTGAAGTGCTTTACAGACTGGCTGAAATAAAACAACATTCAGGTGCATCTGGCAAGATAAGCTCACCAGACAAAAAATTAGTCACCTGTAACTGAAACATACCTAATAGCGTGTGACACCTCCACGAGCATGAACAACAGCTGCGATTCGATTTGGCATGGACTGGACAAGTTTCTGGATGTGGGCAACATCAGTATTAAGCCACTTATGCATCAATGACTTGCATAGTTTGGCCAGATTTCGTAGATGCCTTCCCTGGGGTCTTAATCGTTGTTCCAGGTAGTCCCACAGATTTTCAAGAGGATTCAAATCTGGGGATTTTGCGAGTCAGTCCAGATTTGTGAATGCTCCTGAATGTTCATCATGCCAACTAGTCACATTTGCAGCCCTGTGAACGTGAGAATAGTCATCTTGGAATACAGGGATAGGAATGTTATGTTCCTCTGTAAGATGATGAGCAAAAGACAAAACCTAGTTGTTCAGCAGCTCAATGTGGGCACTCTGGTTCAAATTTACTGTCACCTCAACCAAAGGACCCATTTCTGCATAGTTAAAACACCCCCAGAACATCACAGAGCCTCCTCCAGCTTGAAGCACACCTTGCATGCAGTCCTCATTAAAGGCTTCCTGAGGTCAATGATGAACATCTGACCAGATAACACGTTTCCAGTCATGAACAGTCCAATTTTTGTGTTTCTTCGCTCACTGGGCAACTTTGTGAGCAGAAGTGAGCAAAAGCCTCTTGCATGCCACTCTGCTCCATACGTCCATCATAGGCAGTTCCTTGCGGAGTGTTCTTTCAGAAATTGGTTGTGAAGGACCTGCATTAACTTCTAGAAGCAATTCTTGCCTGGAAGTGAAGCAATTTTTATTCACAAGCCGTGACACACTCCAGCGGTCCCTGTCCATCCGTTTTGTCTTTCAGCCACAATTCTGACGAGAATTTCCTGTAGACTGGGATTTTTGCCACTGCTGGTAGACCCGTATGACCATACACTTCAATACACCCGCAAAATCAGCTACTTCCTTTACACGGTGGCCTTTGGCACGCCCAAATGCAATCACTCCTTTTTGTCAATCATTAACATCTGCTTTGTGACCCATTTTCCACACATTGAATGAGACATTCACTGCACTGTACCACCTCTTCTCAATCTATGAATCCCATCGCACACCCCACAGCTATTTATAACCCGATCATCCTCATGCAACGCCATCTGCAGGAGCCTGAAGTTACCACCTTAAACACGCAAGGGGACAAAATTTTTGCTTATTAAAAAAGCTGAGCAGAACCTGATACTGTGATAGTTCAAATGGCTCGGTCTGTAACAAAAAGCAATTACTATCACTATACCTCTCATGTTCTATTGCTTGAATAACCAAAATAAACAGTCACTACATGTTTCACTAAAACAAACTGACTAAATATTAAAACTGCATCGATATTACCTACGTAACATACTTCACATTTATCTTGTATTTTGTTATGTCCAACTTCATACATGACTGCCTACGTCTTTTAAAACCTACATGCATGAGGCAACTTCAGTTTCTGCTGTACAATAAAGCAGCTCCACCGTTCAGGTGATGACATGTTCCAGACCTTTCAAAGGCTGCCAGTGGCCTTGAGTCTTTGTGATGAGGGCTCAGTTTATCAGGTCTGCAGCCAAGCTTTGCCCTCGTTCATTTTCCAGATTTATGCTTCGATCCAGGGAACATCCATATGCTGTTTCGCTCCCTTTGAAATATGCCCTCTTGTCTAACCTCAGTCTGAGCTTATTTGTGACGATTGTGTTAGATTATAGTCTTCTGACTTCAGTTTATACATCTGTGCCCTATGGAGGTTCCTTATATACCGCTTATGTTACTATATTATAATGGAATGCATGTTTTAAATGCTTGTAAAAATGGTGACTTTCCTCACTACCTTACTGCTTTTTAAATGATCTCTTTAGGGTGACACTTAACAGTCTAGCTGCTGCCTTCTGTCAGGTGAATGTGCTGTGTTTCTGCTTTGTGGAGCTGCTGTGACTGGCTATTGATGCTCCAGTGGCCAGAGGGCATGTTTTTGCCTCTCCTCACCTGCTCATTAGTCACAGCGACTCTAGTGAATAAAAGCCCATGTACTATGCTGTCCCATCTGAAGGGCGATGCTTTGCCGCAGTGCAATGTCACATCTCATGCAGATCTTCATCACAGAAGGACACAGCAACTGCAAGGCTGCAATGACTCTGAGAAAAGACACAAGTACCTGAACCTCTGACCTCGATTAGCTGTGCTCAACACCAGTGGTTCTCACAACATTTTCACAGCAGGCACAACCTCTACCTCATCTCCATCTGGCAGGCAAAGGATTTTTATCATTATTTGATATTGTCTTTAACACTCATTCATTCATTTACAGATTGATTTCTTCCTTGGTATTTTGCTTTCACAATAAAACAACAGTGCTTGGTGAAGGGCTAACTGATACAAGTCATTTTCTGAGAATACATAAATAAAAATAGTATTAACAAAAGTACAGGATAGATATTACAAGTTGCACATGTGTGTTATTACAGCTCTGAGCATTCAGAGTACATTTGGACTGTTACTATATAAAGTTTGGCTCTTACCTTCTGGCTGAAATGAGTGCAAGAGGAGATTTTCTAACATGGGTCACTCACTCCCAGCAAACTGGGCAATCCAGGACTCTCTACAACCAATTAGAGGTGCAAATCAGAAGCTATAAGCATCCCTGCTGAGTCTTTTGTTTTCACCTGTTCAAAATTGGCCCTTGCAGCTGCTTGAATCCTGTGTGGAGAAGTAGCCGCCTTGACTCATGTTTTCTCCTCGCTTTGGTAACAGAGGCATTGGGTGGTGTCTTGATGTGAGCCAATATCATTGAATATATAGGACGTTCCCATGACACAAGGTGAAACTAATTCCCATTTAAAGTGAAACCTTCAGATATTCCAGATCTTTCACAGGGGTGAATGTGTTCAGGCAGAGTTGAGTCAATGTTGAGAGCCACAACTAAAACGTACACATTTCATAACGTATAACAAATGTCTCAAATGCTTTATATAGATTTTATTAATGTTTTAAAGGAGCAACATTTAAGATTTTTGTTTAAAACATTAAAAAATTAACTAAAATTATCATCAAGAGAACCTGTCCAGGGTGTTTCCTGACTTCTGCCCAATGACTGCTGAGATAGGCTCCAGCACCCCCTGCGACCCAGATGGATAAGGGGCTTAGATAATTTGTGTGTGTGTGTGTGTGTGTGTGTATCATGAACAGAATATGAAGAAACAGTTTCGATGTTATGTTAAAGACTTCTATGTACCATGTTGCAGAGACATCTACTGAAGTTAGCATGCTTACCGGCTAGCCTGGCCTGTCCTGTCTCATGATGGCAGCACTGGGTCTGCCATAGTGTCCTGTCTACCATCAGTCCAACATGAGAGGATGAATAAGTAGCATGCCTGCTCCCAGCAAGAAAACACAAAGAAATAAAGTGACATAAATAGAACCAAAACAAGAGTTAGCTTTTGGAGAGTAAAGGGATGAAGTTTGATGCTGAACTCGCAACACGTCTTCTAGACTGGTAAGTAAACAAGGGGGGAAAGTGAAGAGGGAGGGGGAGGGACTGAGGGAATATGAATTCGACAGGTTGCATGAGGGCTGCTGGAACCACAGGGATTAGAGGGCATTTAACCCACCACATTCTGATTGAGTTCAGATTGCCTACATCATCAAGAAATTAAACTACACAGATCCCTGACCAACAAACACAAACAGAGAGAGAGTCAACTGTTTGGCAGAACCAATCAGAACCAATCTCCATTTCAGCCGGGGGCCGGAACATTTCTTCAACAGTAAAGCCTTCGTGAGTTTGTGTTCAGCAAGAGGAGCAGCTCACTGATGGTAAAAGTGTTTTTACCTTCAAAGCTTTGGTGACTGAGTTTTTTCCAGACTTGATTCATTCCTCTCTCATGATTCAAACTCTCTCCCTTCACATATTCAACAGTCTCTCTGTATTTGTTTAAATCTAACCTTAAAACACATCTATTTTCTCATGCATACTAACCTCCTCTGTCTTCAATCTATTATAACTCATCATTTCTTCCTCTGTGTTGAGATTTATGTATTTCTGTTATTTGTTTCGTCATCTGTATGGTTAGTTTGATATTCATCCAAATTGTAATCTGTAAGCATCTTAGGGTCTTTGAAAAGTGCTATATAAATTTTATGAAATGTTATTTTTATTATTATTACTGTGATACACAAACTAATGCACAGTCACAGTTTATGTTACTACACTATGTGAATTTATTAAATGTCAGTTTTTGTTTTTTTTTACTGCTACATTGCTAAACTAAGATTGCTTTCAGGTCTAACATGGTTGTTGTGGACCTACTGAACTTTTTCTTTAGTTCAGTAAACACTCCACCTGTATTCAGTTCTGCACTGAAGAACTAATTCACAAGGCAATTCAACACCAGAGCACGTTTTCTTCAGTGTACATCGGCGCTGTACGGTCTGCACAATCTGTCCGCTTTAACAGTTTACTCTTTACAGATGTTCATATCAATCCTACAGTTCGAGCTGTTGTTAATGATATCAGAAGAGCAATAAAACAATAGCAGAGATATATGTTTGAATTTGGCGCATGGATATCAGAGTATATTTCATCAGTGACCTGATAGGCCACATTTAAATTTACAAACTAATCATTAAGCAGAAGATATCAAGTATGATTTATTACTATTCCTATGGCTGGGGTACACTTTTTTGTATTTTTTCTATTTTTATGGTGGCAAATAGAGTAACAGTGTGCTTGCTTCCCTGCTAAATTGGTGCATACTTTAGAAAATGAACTGGGTAAGAAAACAGCCTGATGTCCTACAGAGATGTCAGCTAGCACAGTTTACTACCTGAGGCTGAACACAGTGAAGTGCAGGGACAAAACAAACACTGACTCTATTCATGAGTAGATTTATGGAGACATGCAACTATGATGACATGAAAGGTAGTTTTAGCCAGTGGCCTACTTGGATTTTGTCACTCAGCCAGTCAGAGGTTTTTGGTTTGTTTGTTTATTGTTTTCTTTTGGAAACAACAAGTTTTGCCCCATTACTTTTGGAGGTGTGGTGCCACCACTGGTTTGCATCATCTTACATATTGCTTCTTTAGGTTATTTAACAGAAACAGGTACATAGAACTGTATATTTATCTATGTTTATTAATATGTTGGTGTATGTTAATTCACCCTTTAACCCTGAAGGTTGGTGCGCAGACTGCTGGTCATATAGCAACACAGACAACAGTCTCGCCTAGCTAGTAGCTAACAAAAGACAAAGAGAAAGATTTAAGATAAACATAATATGGAGATGAATGAACTTATTGGAATTTATAAGCACTCAGCTAGTTTCCTGACACGTTTATAATCTGTAGTGACTAACTGTGAAACACTAAGACGTCGGAAAGCTGAAATCATCTTCTCATTTGTCAGCTTCTTGCTCAAATTTTCCCGTTCCACCTTAAATGGTGCAGCAGTTATATTTTGGCATCTTTTAAGATGGAACAGGAAAATCTGAACAAGAAGCTGGCAAATGAGAAGATGACTTCAGCCTTGAAAAAAGTTGAATGTTGAGACCTTTTACAAGAAACTATTCTACTTTTGTGCTGGAGATGTGAGAAAAACGGCTATAGCTGAGCTAAAGCTTAAAGCAGAGCAAAGTAAGTCTGTGTTTTCGTTTATATTTTTTTAGCCTATACTAGACTAGGACATTAGCACATACTGAGCCAAGAAGGTAAAATGTACCTTCAATAAAATTAACATATAATGTTGTGATTTCCAAGGTGGTTGATTTTTTTTGAAAGGACAAAATGGCTCTTATTTTCATTTGGGTTGCTGACCCCTGGCCTATACACTATATGGCTTGGTGCTTTACACCACTCCAACTAATGCTTGCCATTCAAATTGTAATCTTAAGTCATGTGCAGCTGCCCAGCCATGGAAAACCATTTCATAAAGCACACAATGCACACTTCCTGGGCTGATGATACTTCCAGAGGCAAGTTGGAACTGTGTAGTGAGTGATGTAACAGAGATTACATGATTTTTATGAGCTTCAGCACTCAGCAGCCCCGCTCTGTGAGTTTGCGTGGTCTGTGTTGACCACTGTGTTGCTCCTAGAAGCTTCAATTTCACAACAATAGCACTTACAGTTGACCGGGGCAGATCTAGCAGGGCACAAAAATAACAATTTACAAAATAATTTGTGGCAAAAGAGGCATCCCATAACAGTGTCACATTTAAAGTCACTTAGCTCTTCAGTACAAACCATTCTACTGCTAGTGTTTGTCTATGAGGAGTGCATAGCTATGTGCTTGATTTTATACACCTGTTAGCAATGGGTGCAGCTGAAACATCTGAACTCATTAATTAGTGGGGATTGCACATTAGTAATATACTATTTTGGCATTATAGTATGTTACTAATGGACAATTGCACTAAGGGACCTCAAACAGAGGCGACTTTTCTAACAGATAACTTTCTATCAAACTAAAAGGGGAGCATTTTTAAAATTCTGGCTGCAGTAGCTGTGTCTATTAGCAAGCTGTGAACACTGGCGCCCCCTGGGTGGAAGTGCTTGCTGTAATGTCGGAAGAGCTGGAGTTATAAACACATTTTCTCTCAGAACGAAACTGTGCTGTCAGTGTTTTCACATATGCCGCTTGAAAATCACTTTTTGTACTGCCAGGTCCTAAGTACGTTTTTTCTACGGGTTCATTCGTTTCATTCCAAACGAAAAGCACCCGGTGCAGCATCACACCTCAGCAGAGACAACATGAGCTGGGAAGCGTCTTTGTCCGGCACAGGCCGTCTGTCATCTCTCCTGTGGATCACAGCAAATGTTCTCATCATGCTTTCAAGGCTTTTGGTTTTGGATTGGAGCCGCAGAAACGCAGGCCCGGCGCCCGGGAGGACTAATGGCCGAGCCTCTTATTTTCTCTCCATTACTGTCATCGGGTAAAAAGAGAGATGAGCTCGTTTTCTCACTGCCGTGCTCTCAAACACGGACTACTAACATCTTTTTTTTTTCGCCGAATGGCGCCATTTTAACTCTCCTGAGAGGTACGCGGTCTCGGAGAGCTCGAGGCCAGTAAACAAACCACATACACAGCACGCCCACTCGCGCGCGCCCGCTGCTCTCCCGCGCACGCGCTTCGCCTGCGCTTTCATTGATAACTGTCGGATTTTCCATTTGAATGGTGGAATCTGCCGTGGTTTTCGAGTGTAAATCCACCCACCCCCTTGTTTTGGACTGGTGCTCTATTTAAAGTGTTTTGCTCATTCTGCCTGTCTTTTTTTCGCTCTCTTTCCACAGCCAAGTAAACGTGTAAAAGAATGACGAGAACAACCGTGTTGTTCATATTCTGTCTGTACTTGTAATCAAAACCCAGATGCTTCAACCACTCACACTGCCAAATCCAGTACTAGATACTTACTATATACAATGCTAGACCATACAACTGTTCTGCATACTTATTATACATATTACAGCATATACAACCCCAATTCCAAAAAAGTTGGGAGGCTGTGTAAAATGTAAATAAATGTAATAAAAACAGAATGCAATGATTTGCAAATCT
Organism: Colossoma macropomum; assembly: GCF_904425465.1. Taxonomy (NCBI): domain Eukaryota; kingdom Metazoa; phylum Chordata; class Actinopteri; order Characiformes; family Serrasalmidae; genus Colossoma; species Colossoma macropomum. Next base: position 33,685,043 of record NW_023494793.1, on the reverse strand, counting down.
CATAGACCCATATTTTATTCACAATAGAACCTAGAACACATATTAGATGACATGACAAATATTAACTCATTTACAACTCGATGGCAGCAACACATGTCACAAAAGTTGGGACAGGGCCATGTCTACCATTGTGTAGCACCCCCTCTTCTTTTAACAACAGTCTGAAAACATCTGGGAAGAGGAATCTTGTCCCATTCTTGTCTGATGTAGGATTCTAGCTGCTCAACAGTCCTGGGTCTTCTTTGCTGGATTTTTCGTTTCATGATGCACCAAATGTTTTCTATTGGTGAAAGTTCTGGACTGCAGGCTGGTCACTTCAGCACCTGGACTCTTCTCCTGCAAAGCCATGCTGTTGTGATGTATGCAGTATGTGGTTTAGCATTGTCTTGCTGAAATATGCAAAGCCTTCCCTGAAAGAGATGCTGTCTGGATGGGAGCATATGTTGCCGAAACCTGTATATTTTGTTCAGCATTAATGGTGCCTTCACAGATGTGCAAGACACCTATGCCATGTGCACCAATGCTCCTCCATACCATCATGAAAGCTGGCTTTTGAACTGTATGCTAATAACAAGCTGGGAGGTCTTTAGTCTGGAGGATGCAGTGTCCATTATTTCCAAAAAGAATGTCAAATTTTGATTCATTGGACCACAGGACACTTTTCCACTTCACCTCAGTCCATCTTAAATGAGCTTGGGCCCAGAGAAGTTTCTGGATTCTGTTTATATATGGCTTCTTCTTTGCATGATACAGCTTTAACTTGCATTTGTGGATTGCACAGCGATCTGTGTTCACAGCCAGTGATTTCTGGAAGTGTTTCTGAGCGCATGCAGTGATTTCCAATACAGAATCATACAAAATCATGTTTTCAAAGCAGTGCCGCCTGAGGGCCCAAAGATAATGAGCGTCCAGTAGTGACCATCGGCCTTGTCCCTTGCGTACATGGATTTCTCCAGGTTCTCTGAATCTTTTGATGATATTATGTACTGTAGATGGTGGGATATCCAAAGTCTTCACAATTTTACGTTGAATATTTTTCTGAAATTGTTCCACAATTTTTAGACGCAGTTTTTCGCTGATTGGTGAAGCTCTGCCCATCTTTGCTTCTGAGAGACTCTGCCTCTCTAAAATGCTCTTTTTATACCCAGTCATGTGAGTCAGTTGCAAATTGCTTCTTCAGCTGTTTTTTTTTTTAGTACCACTTACTTTTCCAGCCTATTTTGCCTGTCCCAAATTTTTTGAGATGTGTTGCTGCCATCAGGTTTTAAACGAATTCATGTTTTCATGAAATGGTAAAATGTCTCACTTTCAAAATGTGTTCTATGTTCTATTGTGAAGAAAATATGGGTCTATGAGATTTGCAAATCATTGTATTCTGTTTTTTTATTCTGTTTTATTACATTTATTTACATTTTACACAGTGTCCCAACTTTTTTTGGAATGTGAGACTTTTTGGACATTCTACGGCCCTGTCCCAATTCCTACGCTAAATCAATCCCTCAAATTGGTCTCCAAACTTTACTTCTTTAGGTTTATGGTGAATCTATGAGACATAGAATGAGACTAAATACACAGCTATGACACTAAATAGACTGAGACAAAATAGAATAAATGAAACAAAACACCAGCTACATTAGCCTAGTGTCCCAACTTTGGACACTAAACATCAAATCTTGTCCAGTTTTGCAGCGCCCTGCCGGTGACATCCCGTATAAATAAAGATAATGTGTGAAAAATGAGATAATTAAGTCGTGGCCATGACTTAGTAAGGCATGGGAATGAGATGATTAAGCCTTGACCACAGCTTAATCAAAGTCATGATCTTGCCATGCCTTACTAAGTTGTGGCATTAGTATCTCGTTCCCATGTGTTAATATGTCGTAGCCACGCATTATTTTTTATACGGGATGCCAGCAGCAGGGCCCCATAGGTTGGGGGTGTCCTATTTCTCTTTTCCTTTTTGTCAAGATGCTCTTTTGCCACTGATTAAGTTTTTCATTGTGTAATGATGCTCGCGAGCCATTATGGAGACTGTGTCCATTAGCATGCCATGCCACAGCAAATCTGTATCAGAGCAGACCTTTTGGGAGGACCCCTGAAGACCCAATCATGCCATTTAAAAAGCTGACCGATGACAGAGAACTGAAATTGTTGCTGTAATTTTTCAAAGAGAAGAAGAAAGCTTTGGCAGGTTTGTATATCTATCAATCTCTCTATCCCAATATTTTAACTAGTTGCTATGTGCCCGTCGTCAGACAGCAGAAGTATATAGTTCACTAGGAAGCTAGCTAGCTTTAAGCAGAAAGCAGAAGCATCATAGGCTTCACATTAGGTTTATGTTTGCTCCTTTGTCACTAATCTGAGATCATTATCTCTGTGGGCGGACAAAACGACGTCCAGTTTCATCAAGCTGGGAGCAGAGAGCAAAGCACTTAGCCATTTAAACAGCAGCACGGAAAAAACAGCAGATCACCTGACCGCGTTTGGAGCTAAAACCAGTGATGTCATGCTGTGTGTCTCAGTTCTTTCCTTTTAAACCCACATACCTTTGCACACCTTCATACCTTAAGTTGTCATGTCCTCAAAGCGTGGCTCTGAAGGCAGACCTTAGGGCTCGGAGAGTACTGGTAGAGGGCCTGCAATGTCATATTATTTGCCCCACAGTTCCTCTAAAGTGTGAACTTTTGCTGTTGTTGTGCTGTCTCGTATTTTGTCATATCATGCAAAAACATTATTACATTTTTGATACATTTTTGAGTTAAATGAAATAATAATCATGTCCGCTTTGTTATTAACGGGACACTACAGCCAAAATGAAAAACTGTTGTAAAGGTGCCAACCCATCTGCACTTCAGTAGTCTCTAGAGTAAGACTGTAGTGATGTATCTTGAAGGTGGAAGTGCTTTGGCATGGGTACGTATGGGGAGGCTGAAGAGCTTGAGGGCCACGTGAGGTTAGTGCTATATCATTAAGCCTAGCTAACACCATATATGTATTTATTAGCCTTTAGATCAGTGGCCACCTGTCAGGATCTGTTGTGCTGCAGGGATTGATAAAGATTGTGTGACGTATCTGAGTAATCCGTGTTGGGTAAAATACATGCTGGGTAAAATGCTTAATAAAGATGGTTCTTCAAGGGTTCTTTAGTAATACAGATCTATATAGAACCATTTACATGCTTAATTGGTTCTTTGCATGGTGAAATGGTTCTTCAGATTGTGTTTTATATGGTTCTATATAGAAGCCTTTTGGAAATGTATAGCACCAAAAATGGTTCTTCTATTGTTACAATGTCAAGCTTAACAATAGAAGAACCCTTTCTGGTGCTATATAGAACCTTTTTAAAACAATATGCAACACATTCTTCATCAATCTAAAGAACAATTCCACCATGCAAAGAACCATTTAAGCATGCAATAGAACGACTGCCTTTACTAAAGAACCATTAAAGAACCATCTTTTTAAGTGTGTACTGAAAGAACACTGATGGACGAAAAACATGAAAATGGTACAAAATAGTGAACACTTTTAAACCCGTGAGGCTGAGGGATCCGAAGCTGTAGTACAGAATATTACATGGCAAATAAGATATTAAATGCTAGTTTTAGGCTGGAATACCCTTTAAGAGTATTCAGCATCTTAGTTCTTAACTCATAGTTGACAGCCTGCGTCAGAAACCCTGCCCTCCTGGAATTATGGGATTGAATAGTGTCTGGAGTCAGTACATACTTATATTTTGATCAGATCTATTAGGGCCTCTGGATGCTCTTCATCTACAAGTTGCTGAATCCTATAGTTTTGAGCTTTCTCCTCTGTGGGAATGGACCTATTTACACCCTCTTCTTCCCATTTCTTTGCCTGGCTGTTTGTAGAATACTTCACCCAGGCTAGATGAGACGAAGTTTACTAAAAGCAACTATTAATTCTTACATGATGAGTTACTGCAGTTTTTTTTAATTGCTAGTCTGCAATCTCACACTAATTCTATAAAGAGAAAATCTGTGCTGAGATAAATGCTCACTTTTTAAAGACTTCTTAAAGAAAGGCTTTGCTGTGCTATTGGCTTGTAAGAGAATATCATTGTTTCTGTTTTGAAGAGGTGATGAATCACAAAGTTGAGTGTTTCGCATATTAATATTCCTTTTTTTCTATGGAGATACACACTGTGAACCCTCAACATTCCATTTTTATTTCATACAAAGGCTTATTATTCAGGGACCACAGGGACTTCTATGCAAACTAAAGGAGCTATTATAGGTTATAGAAATGTGTAATAAAACTTGTTAAGGGGTTAAACACAGTTCAGTTTTGTGTTTTTCTCCAGCACTGCATCCCAAAATATTTACCACATTGCATTTACATTTATTTTTCTTCTAAAATATTGCTTGTTTGTGTTAATTATGCTTTCACTAGGTCAGGGCTCAGCAACATGCGACTCTTTTAATGCCCTGTTGCGGCTCCACAGCAGAATTAGAGTTTTTAGGCAAAAATAACATAATCCTTCTTTGCATTAAAATAAAGTTCTGTTGATTGTTCTAACAGAGTTTTAACAATAAATGGTCTTAAACGCTGGAATTTATGTAGCTCATAACTGCTATTCACCAACATTTGACCCTGAAGGTTGGCACGCAGACTGCTGATCACCACAGCAATGCAGATTACAATCTCACTTAGCTAGCAGCTAATGACAGGGTAAAGAGAAAGATTTAAGACAAACATAATTTGGACACGAATGGACTTGCATTTGTAAGCGCTCCAGCTGGTTTCCTGATACATTTAATCTGTAATAAGAAACTGTCAAACACTAAAAAGTCATGAGGCTGAATTCTAGTTGGAATTGTCCCGTTCCATCTTAAATGGTGCAGCAGTTACATTCTGCCACCTGAAGCACCATTTAAGGTGGAACGGGAAAATTCTAACGAGAAGCTGGAGAATGAGAAGCGACTTCAGCCTCATAAAAGGTCGATTGTTGAGGGACATTTTACAAGAAACCATTCTAGTTTTGCGAAAAAGTTTCCTGCCGGCGATGCGAGAAAATATAGCTGACCTAAAGGTTAAAGCAGAGTAAAGTAAGTCTGCTTACTCGTTTATATTTTTTAGCCTATGTTAGTAGCACATACTGAGACATATTTACAGCCAAGATGGAAAAACTGACATGTTGTGGCTCCCAAGGTGGTTTGACTTTGTTGAAAGGACAAAACGGCTCTTCTTAACATTTGTGTTGCCGACCCCCGCACTAGGTGCTGTGGTCTTGCTTGTCAAAAGTTTTTTTTTAACAAAAAAGGAGAGTGTCCTTACAGGGAAAAGCAAGTTTGAGGATATTATGCAGGTCTTATGCTGGCTTCCCATTTACATTTAAAGCTCTTAATGGCCCAGCCCTGGCATATCTTCCTGATCTGCTGAAGCATTATAGATCCAGATCATCCAGATCACGTCACTCAGCTGAGGCAGGTGTACTGCAAACTCACAGGATCTCTAACAGCTCAGTTGGTGAAAGATCCTGTTCTCATATCACTCTTAAACTCTGAAACAGCATTCCAGAGAATATCAGGCATTGTTGCTTGTTATTTGTAATTGTGTAGTTCAGTTCAAGTGTAATAAGTCTTTCTAATGTTTAACTTTTATTCCTGTGATTTTGTAACTAAAATGTCCTATTCACTATCCAGGCCATATGGTCCATTATATGGACACCAAACTATAAAAACAGTGTTTTGAATGAATTTGTTACGTGAGATCACAAAACCAGCATATTTACATAAACACCCCTTCAGCCCTACAGAAGTTTTGCCCCATCATAGAAGTTATAAGGAGTGTTTCACTGTGGACAACTGAATATATCTGATCAAAACAGAGGTCATTTACATATCTTAAAGGCACAATAACAAATCAGCCTGTTTAATTCTAAGGGATAAACAGAAAATGAAAAATGGTCATGTAAATGTGAATTATAACTTTTAGTACATAAACCTAAACAGACATGTTTTTATCTTTGCACTGTTTTACTGATATTCTTCTTACTTTTATTATTATTATTATTATTATTATTATGTATTGTATCGTGGTGGACATATGACAATAAAAATGATAATGAAATTTTGTATTGTCACACACCAGAGGCTGGAGAAAGAAGGATACGAGAAAAGTTAAGATAACAAGTAATCAGCTAACAAGCTTACAAGATTTTATGCCCTGGGGAGAAGTATCAGGCTGAGTGCTCTATCTGTGTGTGTGTGTGTGTGTGTGTATGTGTTGAAATGCTGTTCACTGACTCAGTCACTTCTCTCTCTACTGCAGAAGCTGTAAGTGGGTCAGAGACTGGAGCCGCTCTCCTCACTGTTACAGAGGAGAAAACAGCCTTTAGCATCAGCCGCAGAAACCCTACAGTCGTGCACTCAAAATGTCGGAAACAGAGATTCCTGCGGCCTTGTAACAGACTGCGTGAAGACACCCTTATGTAAGACAGGAACTACTGATTCTCTGAATAAAAAAAAAAATGATATCTTCTTTCACAATGAATCAGCAGTGATTATTATATGGAACTTCATGGGATGATGATACATTCTATGTGCCTACTGCCTCTCTGATGGACAGAGGACCATGGACACACCCATTTATCTGCAGTGTTAATGCAGTCTTTTGAAAGTGCTTTCTGGTTCATATTTTCCCAGTAAAGTATTTTGGAATCTTTGAAAGCATATGCAGAAACTACATGCAAAGGTTTGGGTGTTTTGTTGATTTTCTAAGTGAAAATAAGTTACACATCCTCTACAGAAAACACACTTCTGCATATTTAATGCATGATTACTGTTTGTTTGCAGGATTTAATATATTGGTGGGGGGAGGGGGACAAACAAAAAAAAACATAACAGGTGACTTTTAATTGCTTGTCCAGCATGTTAAATTCAGCAAATAAATAGAAATTGTGCACAAAAATGTGCAAAAAAATGCCCTGTTTAAATTTGTTCTCTGTAGAGGATGTGTTAACTTTTTTCAACTCAGAAAATCAACAGAATATGTCATTTGTCCAGGGATGTTTAAACTTTTGCATACAACTGTATAATTTGTTTTTGTTTAGTTAACCCTGATTACTCAAATAATCACACTTAAACTCAATTACCTGATGACCTGATGATGACCAAAATCTATTTATTGACTTCAACACAAAGGGTAATCGCAAAAAGTCAATTACGAATAAACATCCAGAAAAATATACTTGATTTACTTGATTAATAGTTCCATATAACTGGAAGTTTACTTGATTGCTAGTATGTAATCGATTGGGACAACCTTACTGCTTCTCGGGAAACACTGACTGACCTTTTAGAAAATTTCAATTCAACACAACTGTCTACACATCCAATACACGCAAAGAAATGACTCATCCATGCAACACTAACCTGGCCTACTCCTCTTTACTGAGCTAGGTATCACTATGAGAAGCAAAGGCTCATGGGTAAGATGGGTAACCCTTTTATTGACATGAACATGAACAAAGAGTCAAGGCCCACAAATTTAAGCCTTATCTCCTTTCTGATTGTTTCCTATAAGAGAATGGTCTTCACTGTTATGTTTTCACATAGTAAAGTATTATAGTATAATATAATTATCACGTATGTTCCGATATTAAGAATGGCCAGCTTTAGATTTTGACCAGCTCTAGAACTATGGATACTTCTCATCTGCTAATTAATAAATACCGTAGTTTACGACCCTCCTTCTGTCTGTCATTTGATGAGCTAGGGGGAATGCCCACCCATGTACATTTTCACAGTTCAGATCTCTCTAATTAGCTCTGCTTTATTAAAGGCCCAAACAGAGACTGTTGCAACTTTTCAATACTGTAGTAGAGGAGCTTATAAAGAATAACACAACAGCCATGATGCTTGCGTGGGGCTTTCAAATGGATTCATTTACACATTCTAAAACACATGCTGTGATATGTGTTCTGGCCCATAACGATCACATTTAGCCAAAGCATAGTCATTGTGCTGTGCTCTCAAGGGAGTCATTCCCTTTAGCACCTTTAAGTACTGATGTAAGAGTGCCCCCGTCTGGTGTGCTAAGATATGGACAGTGAGCTGACAAATAAAATCAGAGAAATGCAATGAGAAAAAGTGGATGAAGGGCAAGTGCAATTCAGACACTTCACCTAAGTGGCTTAGCCTGGTAAATGTAATTTACCGTTACGCACTAACAAGTTAAAAAAGGACATATTTTCCTTATTATCTATTTTTTCTCAAAACGGCCGAGGCTAAAAGGATGTCTGAGTAACAGTAATATGATATTTGCATGCAAATTCAGGTGCATCCGTTAGACCAACATTATCAAGATCGGACCAGCTGTTAGGAAAAAAGACAATTATCAAAACTGGCTAAACTGATAGAGATCTTTATTGGAGCAACAGCTTATCGCACTGAGCCGGTGATGTAGTTGGATCATGCTGTATGAGTCATATTTCTCTGACAGTGTCTATGTGTGTTTGTGTTTATTTTTGGGTTTGTCTTGCTACATTTATAGTCGTTTATAAGCGGCTGTCGCGCGGGGAGATGGTTGAACTGTTATTTCTCAGAGGCAGCTTAGAGTCTATGGTCTCCAGGGTTGTCATGGAGACCATTGTATTTTGCCTCTTCTATGATTGGCGCTGCTGGGGTGAGCAAGTATGTGCTATTTCTGTCTTTATTCAACACCTTCAGCGCACACACACACACACACACTCAAGGAGGAGTGGCGGGTGTTGGTGTTATAATTTTGTGTCAACTGTCATTTTCTCCTACCATAAAACTCTGAAATACTCTTAAAAGAGTGATTTAATCAAACTTGTTAAATTTCTAGCTTACCCCAAACATAGTCAACCCTACAAAGACAAGTCTGGTGTCTGAAATTTGCTTCTTTCACTTTTCACCAAAGCTATAAAGCTAATATAACAGAAGACGACTTCGGGTGACACAGACTTCCATTACTTGTTAGCTACATTAGCCTGCTAGCTCCAGTGCAAAACTAAAAAAGCAAACTTCAGACACCAAATGTGTTTTGTCTGATTAGCTGCGTGTGAGGTAAGGATAACTACGCGTAAATCAGAATTTCCATTGAACAACTCCTTTAAAGACAGTCACTCCACAAAGTTCCAAGGTCCTTTAGATGGAGCTCTGCATCGATCCGCTGATAAATCAATGCTGCCCTCGTATGTAAGCAGGCCTTCATCATGGTGTCCTTGTTGTCCGTGGCGGAGGAGGATCAGCGCTAATGAATTTCTCCCTGGAGGAGCAGAGCAGTGGTGAGGAAGAGAGGAGATGTATCACTGCCAGATGATCCACTCTTCACGCCCTCCGGCTGGAGCGTGCAACATTACTCTGCCCAATGGCACGACTCACTCATGAGCAAATGTCAACCACTCCAACTGGCCACTCTTACACAGGAGCACTACCAAGCTGCACTTACACAGCATTTAGCCGGCCTTCAAATAAAACAAACAGCCTCTCACTTCCATAATTAACAGTTAAAGCCATCAGTTTCTAGCTGAGTGTAAATAACATTGTGACTTATGCTAATTACTGTGATGAAAATAGTTAAACGTAGTTAACAAGTTATTCTCCTCACCTTGCCGATGTATCTAGGGCTTTTATAAAAGTGATTCTGAACATTAAATCAAGAGGCATATTTATTTTAACATACATATAAACAATGGAACAAAGTATGACAAGTCATTTATTGTACTAAAGTTATGCAAGTTTAGTTATTACTGTCTTTCTCTGGTGGCTTCAGGGTCAGATTTGAGTCTGCTGACCACTGATTCTTCAAAAGATTTCTTTATCTAGACAATTGACCGTACTAGCTCCAAATCCCACAAAATTATTGTCTGTAAACATCCCAGATATCAGCTACAGCCATGACAAAATCTTTTATACTGCCTCATAAATCAGTGATGCAGACTGATACAGATAAACACACAGCCTGCTTAAAATGGCTTTGATGTAATTGAAATACTGTACAGTAAATACACATATAACCAGGTCCTGAAATCCTAGACCACTATCAATCAATTATTCATAAGATCATACTGATTTTTCAGCAAGGCCAGTTTGCTATTAACATATACTAATACTCTTACAACAGTGGAACATTTTAACTATTATGATGAAAATAGAAAAAACAATGTCTTATATGACTGTTCTAATGGCAATTTGATTTGGTTTATTTGTCACAGGCCATAGATATACATAGACATACATACATAGATGCAGAGCTGGGCAAAAGAAAGTAGGGATGGTTGAATACACCATCATAAATATATTGAGTAATGCATTCCATTAAAATATATAAAAAAGTTCAGAATATATTTAGAGGTGACACTTTATTTTGAGTAGTCCCTTTAAGATGAAACAAACACTCAATGGACTCTCGGTACCATGTCAAAAACATATGAGGGTTAGGATTAGGTTCTGGGTTAAGGTTAAGGTTAGAGTTAGGATTAGGGCCAGGGTTAGGGTTAGGTTTTGGGTAAGGTTGGGTGAGGTTAGGTTTTGCGTAATGGATTTAACACATTAACAATACATTTACTTAATGTAAGTAATGTATCAACAGAACATCTACAAGATATTTACCTCAATGTATTCAGAGGCTTCACTACTGTTACCTCACTGATATGCTGTTGATGTGTTACTGATAATCTGTTAAGAGTTTATTAATCAACTACAAAGGACCCCTCCAAATAGTGTTATACATTTAGAATATATTTAGAATAAATATTGATATGGCACAGAGCAAAAACTTTTTGTTTTACTTAATTCACACTGTGCCTCATTGTTACAGGTTGGCAGTTTTCTTCATGTATGTCTTCTGTTAATATATTTCATGGAAAATTCGCTTATCGTTTAATTGAAGTTCTAAATTCTCTAAAATTTTTCTCTCTAATTGCCTGCATCAGTCCACTGCTGCTTCCACAATCCCCAAGAGTGCCGTATAACACCAATGCTTGATGAGATTGTTAGTTGTAGTGAGAGGAGCTGTGATACACAAACTAATGCACTGGAGCACAGTTTGTGTTACTACACTGTGTGAATGAACTAAATGTCTGTCTGATCAATTCCTGGCTAAGGGCTCTTTCACACCAACCTTGTTTGGTAAGGACCTATCAAACTTTTCCTTTAGTTCGGTTTGTTTTGACGTGTGAACACTCCATCCATATTCAGGTCCGTACTAAACAAATGAATCAAATTCCACCAAAAATCGTGAATCTTGGCCTGCTTGAACCCTGCTTCAGTTCGCTGCTGGTGGGAACACAATTTTATGACGGTGTGAATCAAATGAAGGAATTCAGAGTTTGCTTTTCTCAGATCAGAGCTGTACTGTCTGTATAACCAGCCTGTTTTAACATTTTATGCTCACATCATTCCTGCAGAATGAGCTGCTGATAATATCGGCAGAGCAATGAAAAAAATGGCAATTTGCAAAAGATTGATTTCGGCACATGGATGAGAGCGCATTTTTGTTCAAACATGAGCAACCTGATTGGTCAAATTTAAATAGGTAAAGGACTCATAATGAAGCAGATATCAAGTAAGGATTATTATTGCTTTGATTCTGATACAGATGATACGTATGACAGGTCATACAAACTGTACTTATGTAAGTTTAGTTATTACTCTAATTACTTTCTGCACTGGCGTCAGGGTCAGATTTGTGTCTGCTGACCCGATTTCATCAAAAGACTTCTTTATCTGGAAATCTAACCTTACTAACACCAAATCCCACAACATAATTATCATTCCAGATATCAGCTACAGCCAAGAAATAAGTGTCCATTCATTCATGACAAAATCTGTTGAACGGCCTCATAAATCTGTAATGCAGATTGATACGGATAAATACAAGGGCCGCTCGTCTGTTCAGCTCTGCAAGGCTGTTCAGGGCCTGATTCGCTATTCATGTTTAATAATGTCCTTTATTAGCATATCCTTTTTTCTCTCCCTTTTTCTGGCAGAGTCCAGAGAACTGCACATAAGCCAGTCCTTGTGAACAGGCTTTTGAAGGATTTGACGATGCCTAGCTACCAAGGCCTTATTTATAGGGGTAAAGACTGATTCAGTGTTGTGGCGTATTGTAAAGAACGTGGGTTTATTTCCACTGTTGGTCTTTTTGCACCCTTCTCTGAGGAGTCTAACTGACCCTTTGAGGATGTGGGCCCATTTAGTCCTGGCATTAATGTGTTCTGAGTGATTCAATCATAGGTGGACCATAATAAGTACAGGTGCAGGTCTGAAACAAATCTGGGGGAAGCACCTTGGGGAGTTAAATATTTTCTAGTTGGAAAAGAGATGCTTGAACAGACTGATATCTGGAGAATTGAGAGGCCAGGGCAACACCTTGAGCTCTACATCATGTTCCTCAAACCATTCTTGAACAATGTGCGCGGTAAGGCAGGGTGCAATGTCCTGCTGAAAGAGGCCAATGCCATCGGTGAATACCATTGCCAGGAATGGGTGTACCTAGTCCAATTTATATCATGTATAATGAATGCCCAGAATTTCCCAGCAGAACAATTGGCCAGAGCATCAAACTCCTTCCATAAGCTTGTCTTCTTCTCAAAGTGCATCCAGGGGCCATCATTTCCCCAGGGAAACAGCATACATGTACCTAGCCATCCATGTGACATAAAAGAAAACAGGACTCATTGAACCAGGCAACCTTCTTCCATTGCTCCAAGGTCCAGTTCTGACACTCCCATGCCCATTGTAGGGTGCTTTTGACGGTGGACAGGGTTTAGCATGAGCACTCTGACCAGCAAAGCAGCCACACATGATGCACTGTGTGTTGTGACACATTCCTCCATTCCTCCCACTTGTGCCACAGTAACCCTCCTGTTAGTTTGGAGCAGACCCTATAGCCTTTGTTGCCCTTGCACATCAATGGGACTTGGGCACCAAACACTATGTCGCCGGTCCATGGTTTGTCCCTGTCGGCAGATACTCACCACTGCTGACCAGAAGCACCCCACAAGCCTTGCCATTTCTGAAATGCTCTAATCCAGTCATCTGGCCATAAATATCTGGCCCTTGTCAAAGCTGCTCAGGTTTTCATACCTGCTCATTTCTATCTATTTCTACTCAACTATGAGAACCGACTGTTTGCTTACCGTAATATATACCAGAACTTGACTTGCGCCATTGTTACCAGATAATCTATGTTATTCACTTCATCTGTGAATGATCACAATGTTTTGGCTTATTAGTGTATATTAAAAGATAAACATTATATTTTACAACATATTTTGTAAAATGTAACATTAAATAATATATAGTCTAAAATAATATTATTAGACGAAAACATTCTAATGTGCTCTCAGGGGAAGAAATAATACCCAGTTAAGCCATCACGGAAAGGTTCAGTTTCCAATTACCTCAGATGGAGGCAGTGCACTAGGATGCTCTCGAGAACAACTTCCACATTACCGTGAGACAGAGACAAGACTGAGTCAAAATTATTAAATTATTATCCAGTTTCGCAGAGCCAGGTGTGAACTAGAGCTGGGCGATATGGCCAAAAACGTTATCACGATAAACAAAATTCATATCGTTCAATATCGATACATATCGCAATAAATGTCAATCATTATTTCTTTCACGTTTGAAGGCTGATTTTTGCTCCTGGGTGGTTAATTGTGGTTTTAAACTATCATTTATGGTCGGATCATGACAAACACTCACCAAACAGTGGAACATTTCACAAATCTGTCATGGGACAGTGGGAGAAAGTGTCTAGTGAGCTGTTTTTATCACCTGGAAAAGCACAGCAGCAGTTTTTGTAATAGTCATAATTTAAGAAAGAAACAGATTATTTTATCTGTCTGGTGACGAGCGCTCGGCTACCCGTTACAAATGACATCACAGTATTCAGACCCCACCTAGCGACGACTGGATTTCTCTATAGGTTACTATTGTAGTAGTTTACCGCAGTATATCTCACACCAGACAAACGGAGTCCTCCTTTTAGGTACATTTAAACTGAAAATAGTGCTTTTGTGTCGTGTTTGATCTACAGTATCAACAATTCTCCGTGTTTTGGAGTGACAGAGCGCTGCTTCAAGTTAGCCAGCTGCTAAAAACAGCTAGCCTGGAAAGCTAGCGCTCTCCCGCTCTCCACTGCCTCACAGCTTCCTCAGTTTACTTTCGTTTAAATCAGGGCTGTAATTTACATGAACTTTCGTTCACTTTCGTTGTTGGGAATCCACTAATACTAAATATGACTGTCCGAGCGCTGTAACAGCTTAGTTGAGAGTATCAGACGTGATTTAACGCTACTAAAGCTGGTTATGATGTCCGGAAAGAGGTGAGTTCACTGCAGGACAGTATAGTTACACCACTGACAGGAGAGCAAATCGCCGGTCGCTCCGCTCAAACAGAGAATGTATAACTCCGCGTTTTGGCCGTTGCTAAAGACTCCTCTTACTCGTGGCCCCCTCCCTCTCTAATCATGTCGAAAAACTCGGAAGTACGCCCTCTCCTGGTGACAGCAGAGTAGTGTTGCTTTCCTTGCAGTAGAAAACGCCACCACGGCTTTCGCTGAACATGGAAGTGTAAGACTGGTGTATTATATCGAACATTTATCGGACATGGCTTATCGCTCTATCGAGGAAAAGTTTATATCGCGATAATTATCGTTATCGTTTTATCGCCCAGCCCTAGTGTGAACCCATATTAAGAACATCTGGGGACAACCATGAGAAACCTGGGGCTAACTGTGGATGGGAACGTAGACTTTCTAGCATGGGAAAAACTGAGAGTGAAATATCTAAACTAATCCAATGCCTTGTAAAGGCATGTGGATGTGTGTCACGTGTGTGGAGAATGCTTAATAAGATACCACTGGGCAAGTAATAAAAGTTACCAGCATAAAGCCATGGATGCCAAATGCCTCGCTGTTGAATTCTTGACAAACCTAGCATTACACAACATAAAATAAGGGTACAGAGCTTTCTTCTGCCTTTATCCACCTTAAATTAACAATGTACACCACTAAAGCCGGAAATGCTGCCAACATTTGTGTTGCTTTATGCTGCCCTCGGTCACGTACCACTTTGAGGCGTGGAACAACATTGTTCACTGCAAGCATGTGTACGCAGCATAAATGATGTCGAGACTGAGATAAGACTGAGACTTTTAATTTAAAAGAGTGAACTCGACACTAGTACTACAACACTAGTGTGCAGTACTTTTCCTCCTGTCACAAAATCATCATATATAGATCATATAGAGACTATATAGCACATATACAGTCTATGCTATATATATAGCATTCAAGATATATGGAATTGCCAGGTATAAATGGCTGTGCATCTCCACCAATGATCCTATCACTCGAGAGAGATGTTAATACCAAGTGTGAACAGGGTCTGTGTGCATACCAGCAAGGGCCACTAGGACCCTGCGTTGAGCGAAAAGCCGCCTGCCTGCCTCCCTGCATCCCTGTCTCCACTCCACACTGCAGTTGCCCTGTGTGCGTGTGAGTGAGAGCACATGTTTATGTGTGGATGTGTGTGTGTGTGTGTGTGTGTGTGTGTGAGAGAGAGAGAGAGAGGGAGAGCGAGCGAGCGTGTGCATGTGTGTGTGCATGTGTGTGTGAGAGTGTGTGTGTGCTAGAGAGCATTCTGCTTGTTCCTTTCCATCCGCTCAAGCAGCAACCTGACCACCTGGACCTGCCTGTAGCACAGCTAAGAGCAGAGGATCGGCGGAATGTAAGGGTGAGCGCGCGTGTATGTGTGCCTGTGTGTGTGTGTGTGTGTGCACACGCGTGTGGGGGCGGGCGAGCGAAAGGGGGAGGGCAGAGAGATGAAAGAGCCAGGTGAGAAGAGGAGTCGGGCTCACTCTCTCTCGCTCTCTCTGTCTCTCTCATTCTCTCTCTATGTCTCTCTCTCTCTCATTGTTGTGCGCCACTAGCATTAGGAGCTTTTGAAGGAGATCCTGCCTCTTGGACCGCTACACCATAGCAACCTTCTGGAGGCTGAGGAGGTACACCTCCACCCCTCCCCTCGCTCTTTGATCAACGTGCCGTGGCTCTGCTCTGCTCGACGAGGACAGACTACCGTCATCCCAAACTCACCTGTTCTAGAACGCTCCGGCAGCTTTTGCACAGTCATAGCAAGGTAATCTGAAACTCCTCTGAACTTGCTTTGGAATACTTTCAGTAGTTGCGTGTCATGGAGGGAGATTTGCGTAGTCTAGTTGTGGAACAGGCTTCATGTGACCACATTTACGTAAACATGTTAAGTTCCACATTTGCATTGAAGTACTACGAGTCTGGATGTGCAGTAAAACAGACAAAACCGTCAAGGCTTGTGAGTTTAATGACTTGTCTGTAGATCATTATTGGAAGTCTCCAGTGAACTGTCTTGCCGTTTAGCCGCGGTTAGGACAGCAGAAGCATTTAGAGCAGCAGCCTCGCACATTTCAGTGTTCCCTCGGCTCTAGCACACCTGATCCAATTACTTTTTTCATAAATAAAGGTGCTGAAAAGCATTTTTTGCAGTAATGCCATAGAAGAACTGTTTGTGGTTCCGGACAGAACCTTTCTCTCTACGATTCCTCAGATGCTTATTTCTTTAGAGATTGTAAATGAAAGTGTGAAGCACTATTTTTAAAAGTAATGAAGGTTCTACGCCAGTAAGTTCTTAGAACTGAACGTCCAAGCCAAGAACCATTTCAGAACCTTGATTTTTAAAGTAACCAGCAAGTTATTAAGGCCATTCTGAGTAAAAGTGGGTCAGTCAGAGCAGGAAAACAATATAACATGCAGGATGGAGGTTCTCCAGGATCAGGGACAGAGAACACTGGCTTAGTGGATGCAAAACAATATATTTCAATGTGAATTAAAGAATGCAGGCCTCAGATCCTCGTGACCACTGTATAGATGACAGCCAGTTCATAATGACTGTAGCCCCACAAAAAATATATACAGTACTGTATTGACAGTGATCTGTGCAGCTCTCCTAGGGGGAGAATGAGGAAGAAGAAAGGAGTAAAGAAGCTGTCGAACAACAGGGCCGGTTTTCATTGCAGTAACTACTGAGTCATGTGCATATTATAGAGTCATATGTTTCTCAGTTGGCAGGCGGGGACATTCTTACTCGCTCAGAGAGACAGAGCTCAGAAAAACACAGCTTTGTTTTGAAGCAGCATTTTGTTTCACTAAACTGATTCCGCATATATATACACATGTGGAACATATTTGTGTTCCTTACAGCAGAATAACTTAAATTTATGCAATTTTACCTGTTGTGACCCGAACAGTGATCTTAAATATCCTATTTCCTAATTTCCCAACAGATGCAAATCAATTGTGCATTTGCATATATTATTTTCATTTGAAAGCAGAAATGCCAGAATGATATATGAAGACATATATAGTACTGTGCAAGAGTCAGAGACCAACTTTCCATTTATGTACTTTCCTTTCAAAATGGCCTTTAGTGTCAAAAAAGGCAGAAAACATATTTTTAACAGAAAACAACACAAACACCTCCAACACTAAGCATAATATCAAATGTATCAGCATTTCATTTGTCCGATCTTTAATTCCGTGCACCATACTACCACTTTAACTCTTCCATCCTTCCTACCTTAAAACCAACAACTTACAGCAGTGTCCTCCCAAAACACTGTTCCCAAAGGAGCCAGTGACATTCTGTTCCTCCTTCAAAGAGACACTAACATTCGCACCAGCAACTACACCCAAACACACCGTAGCAGCCTGACAAAATTCTTTCTTGTGCATGCGAGGAAGATAATCCACTTGCATATAAGGAAGGGAAAGTCAAAGGAAAAATTTTAAATTACCAAAACTGGAGCTCAAAATGGGACTCCTAATAATCGCACAAGACCTAGTAGACCACCAAAACTGCCACCATCAGATAAACAGTCATTAAAGCTTTCGTCTTTGAGAGAGAGAGGAAAATCGAGCTCCACTCTTACTTTAGATCTGAAAAAATCCACAGGTGTTTCTGTCTATCCTTCCACTGTGAGAAGACAACTCAACACTATGAGTCTGAAGGGATGTGTAGCTGTCAAGAAGTCAATGCTGAGAAAAGGAGAAATAGACAAAAAAAAGGAACATTTGCATAAAAACACTGAAAATAGGATGTGGAGATATGGAGTAAGGTTTTTTGGACTGCAACCAACTTCTAAGACTTTGGAGGTGTCAAAAAATGTGAAAACAAGTCTCCTGAAAAGAATGAAAGCTAGAATAAAGTTAAACGGTAGACACACTAAATGCTGAAAAGTTGGAAATTCTATTTAGTTGTTGAGCCATCGGTGTAATTTTCTGTTAAATATGTTTTCTGCTTTTTCTGACGCTGAAAAATGAATATCTTTTACTTAATGGCCATTTTGACTGGATATTCAATAAATAAAATGGTTGTCTTATGTACAGTACTGTGTAAATAACTATATATTATATTATGTTATTGATTGATATGCTAACATTGAACACTGATATTATCTAATTCTTCCAAAATGTCTAATTCCAAGATTTACCTGAATATGTCTGTTCAGCTCCAAAGTTAGCTTTATAGACTGTATTTAAGACATCTATGATGACAATGAGTGAATAAGTGGGAGTGCATTTTGTGTGGAGCTCTACAGTCGGCTGAAGAAATCTAACTCAAGAGGGCCTCCAGAATTGTCTGCAATTACGCACCAATTATCGGGGGACTCTTGTGACGAGCTTTTTTCCTTCGGGCTGTGGTGCACATGCTTTCTTGCTTTATGATGCCTCTAAAACTAAAGCCTCAGGTAAAAGAGAGTGACGGAGGTTCCTTTTTTATTTTGATTTAGACGAAACAGTGATTTTATATAACTGTGATGTACTGCTGTGTGCCGTCTCTGTCACACAAGACACACTATGGCAGGTTGACTCGAGCCGAGGAAGACTGGTCCACTTTAATCACCTTTTAGGAATCAGTGCTTTGAGGGCTCACAGTCTGAGTGTGCAGTGCCAGTCGTTGTGCAGTAAATGTGAACGTAATGGGTTAGTGCCCATCTTTTCAAGCCCAAAGTGGGTCAAGATGGCAGTCTTACTGTGTAGTGCTTTTGCCATTAGCCTATGATTGAACTACAGAGTTTTCTCAAATAGTTGTCCACTTAACTACAGATGGTGCTCCACTTCGCTGCAAACGCTCTCCCACTTTTCTCGCACACATTTCAGGCTGTTGCTGGGTGGTATTGATAAAATTCAACATAACAATGGATATTTAATGATGAAAAGCTATAATGAGGATATTAAATTAGCATTAAGTAAGATAAAAGAGAGTTACATTGGTTCTTCTAATGTTCTGCAAAATTTAACTGTTGGAGACAGATTTCTTTGCAGTGGTGATAGGAACCAGGGGTCACAATGTCTACAAAAGGGGCTGCAAACTACTTATTTTCACTAGTCGACCACAAAAGCACAGATGGTCTGATGTAAACAGCACGCTACATTCACCACCTCTCACTCACTTCTCCCAGAGAATATAAACTGGCTGTGGTCCGTACACTGTTCAATGGGAAACAAATAACTGTTTATTGACAAATAAACAGATAAACAATATATATATAAATATACGTTGCTGTTGTCGGAAGAAAACCTTGTATCTCCAAAATGATGAATTTTACAAGAGAAGGAAAAAAAATTCTCTACTTTTAATGTAAGTCAAAGGAACCAGACTTTTTTCCAAGTAATTTAATATGCACAATATAAAGGGCAACAGGTATTTTCAAATTATGTCAAAAACTGGAAAACGAGGTTACGAGGTTTTCTTCCAACAGCTATATTATATATGTATATAAATATAAATATATATGTATATATAATATAAAATGTGCAGTAATAATATATACAAGTATATACACTTAAAAATGAAGGTTCTTCAAGGATTCTTTAGTACAGAAAATGGTTCTCCATAGAACTGTGAACACTCAAACAACCCTTCGCATAATTAAAGGGTTCTTCGCATTGTGAAATGGTTCTTCAAATTGATAGAGAATGTGTTGTAGATGGATCTATATAGAGCCTTTTTGAAAACGGCTCTTTATAGCAACAGAAAGCATTCTGCTATTGTTACTATACAAACTTGTTACAACAGAAGAATGCTTTTTGACGCTATATAGAACCCTTTTCAAAAAAGGTTCCATATAGGACCATATAGAGTGTGTATACACACACACACCCCCCAAATGTGACCAGATGTTTCACATGTCAGTCAAATGGCCCTTTCCTATCACAGTTCTCAAAGCCTACCAGGCCTGACTTGTAAGCCCATTTCAGAACAGTCTTATGCAGCTTGCAGTAGAATAGGTTTGATTCTGTGTAGTATTTCCACACTAATAAAGTACTTTGAGTAGAAAAACTGATTTCTATTCTCTCCTCCTGCCTCTTCACTGCATTTTTAGCACCACTGTATTTCAAGCACTATCCTCAACTAGTCAACTTCTGCCTACAGCGCCGACTAGAGGATTTATTAGTGGACTAGCCGATTAGTCTATGCAACTCCTGGTCTTCAACACAAATATAGTCACTTTATCTGCTATCAAAAATGACCAATAAAACTACACGTCTTCTGGGAGTTGATATGTAATGTTGTTAATGGTAAAACAGTGGTAAATCTGTTTTCTTTGGTTACTATTTTGCCTTACAGCACCCTGCATATACCTCACCACCGTGAGTGGATTTTAAAAATACATTTGAAGCCAAAACCTTTTCTCAAAAACATCATCTTGGGCATCAGGCAGCGTATTTGCAACAATTTCATGTGATAACTTTCTGTGACATAGCTTTTAGAGGTATTAAATGCTTTGGATGTCCAGTTCCCATCACCACCATTCTAGAGAAACTGATTTTCACATCACTGTGAATCACTCTGCTTTTGTTCTGGTCCACTTCTCTTTAAATGACACCAAAAAAAACTGTACAATTTATCATAAATGTTAACCAGACAGATACCTCATTTCCAGACAGGCAAATAACAGGAAACTAATGTTTATTTAGTTCTTATGTATTTGGAAGTGGTCTTGTACAGCAATCTGAAACACCAAGCCAATGACAATTGCAGATAAGTAAGTTTTTATCTATCAGTACCTCTAAAACTAAAAATCAGTGTGTAGCACCAATAGCCATTAAACCAGTACAGACAAAATATCACCAAGCTCTATTTAAGGTGCAAGTATAATTCATAAACAAAAACAAAGAGAAAAGCAGAGTTATCAATATTATTGTTTGTGCAAATTGTCTACAGCACAGAATAGCACGTGTAGCTTTCCATAGCAGAACAATCCTCTTCCTCTTGCAGTAGGTTCTCTTTTATTAAGACCTCCAAGGAGCACACGCACACAGTCATATCAATTAATCTCCAGATCATTGTGCCCTTTGGCCTCAGGCTGCAATACAGTTCCTATATCTACAAACAAAGAAAGCCTAACACATCCAGATTAGTCTAGAAATCTCCCTGAGCTCTAGTCACGCCGTTGACCACATTGCCCATGAGACTGGCAGTTTTGGTGGGTGAACAGGGAATGAGTGGAGAAGTGTTGTTTTTTCCTCTCATCTCATTTCAGTAGGGTACTGAAAGGTTACACATGGAGAGTCTGAGACTGTAAACATCAGGACAGAATGCAGGCAACAGGTAATGATGTAATCAGATCTACAGTGAAGTATCGGGAGTTGAAGCAAGTTTGTCAGCTCCCAGCAGAATATCCAGTTCAAAAGCTGCAGCATAAACACATTTGAAATAGTCGGTCACATGTGCTCATGTATCAGTTTAATACGGTGAGTTGAACTGCGTGCTTTCTTACAGTTAAATTAATGCTAGTGTTCTTTTTGGTTCTTAGGTTTTCAGCTGTGATCTTCAGGGATTTTGTGCGCATTTA
Source organism: Colossoma macropomum (assembly GCF_904425465.1). Classification (NCBI taxonomy): domain Eukaryota; kingdom Metazoa; phylum Chordata; class Actinopteri; order Characiformes; family Serrasalmidae; genus Colossoma; species Colossoma macropomum. The sequence goes on along the minus strand of NW_023494793.1, from coordinate 33,663,150 downwards.
AAAACGAGGGATTTTAAAAATGATCCCAAATTGTTTAATCCGTTTTCATGTAAGAACACACTGCAAAGGTGTACATCATCACTGTCAGATCAAAACCTTGTAATCCCTTTTTTTCTTTTTTCTATTTTTTAACATTGTATTAAAATTTCATGGCAAACAGACCAAAAGAAATGATCCAAAATTACTTATTACTAACCAAGGACACAAAGTGTCACTTAAGAGCAATGGGCCTCAGTCACTAAACTTGCTCTTGAGAAAGGTCCTAAGAAAAAGTCTACGTCAGATTCATGACGTGTTCTGAAACTGCAGAACTGTTCACACCTTTGTGCTCTTGAGTGTGCATAGACTGTTCTTACCTATGAACAAATCCCAAATAAGAAAACATTGGTGAATGTCAGAATCTTCGTAAAAAAAAAAACTGTGTGTGTTTTAAGTGGAAATTTCTTATTCAGAATGGTTGGTGAATCAGGCCCAATGCACTTATGAAAACAATATCTACTTGACTGCTTATGGCTCCCCCTTGTGGAATTTTTTTTGCCTGCTAAACATGAGTTAGTGAGTAGATGATGGGTAAATAAGGTGCTTTGCATCTAATAATATCTTGGTACAATAACTTACGATGGAATTACACTACACGACTATTAAAATCCTAACAGGTTTCAATAACAGACAGCTCTACTCACTTTTTACAGTCTTTTACAGAATTTCTTGTATTTTTATCAAGGGGCAAACACAGGTTATTGCATCTACAACAAAGTGCAGCAACAAAAAAGCACTCAAATATCCAGCTCTTGCTGTCATCATGTGATAGAAACAAAGCTAAACTGGACAGGACCTGTTTGTGCTTTTACGGTACACACAAAAAGCATAGCAAAAATGCAAACCGGTGATGAATATGGGGTTGAGAAACACAGATGTCACAGTGAGAGCTGGAGAAATATTTCACTAAAACTGGCAGTTGACTTTGAAATTGTAAAGAGGATGACATGACATCTGAGTCCATACATTACGAACACTGTAAAGGCTTATAATTGCCTGTGTTCAACAAGCAGCTCCTCTATCTTGTGGTGTGCATACACATCTCTTAGTCATTTTTCTTGAAGCTCTATCATTGGCTGTTGCCTGAACTGATTATTATTCAATTACATCGCTGACCATCTTACACTACAGAACTGGAGAAAACTTCATTTCTGATTGTTGAAATCAGGCTAAAAGTCATGTAGCGAATGCCCAGCTTTACTTTAAAAGCTAAGAATGTTCTTTCCGTTGCCATTTTGGAGATACAAGGTTTTGTCGTGACAGTGATGATATGCACATACAGTAAACTGCTCATGTAAGTTTCCTCTGTTTTTGTTGCAGGTCCTGGACACTGACATAAACATCTTCTCGCATTTGTCTGATCAGAATACACTGAGTAGGATGGAGCCTCTACAAGCATGGAGATGAGTAGAAGGATGTGTGGAAAGGAGGTGACTGGGTGTATGGCACTGTTTAAGCTATACACTTGTATCTACGTAACTGCGCCATTAGACTAATAATACAGACCCCACTAAGCCCTGTAGCTGGGCTGCTAGTTGGTAAGAGAGGATGGGTGATAAGCCCATGAATGTAATTTCTGCCCATTATCCTTATCCTATCCTCTCATGGATCCCACTGCTTCCACCCGCACTCTGTGGAACCTGTCCCACGCCAGCCAATGGCAGCCCAACATCACCCAGTCCAATGGCTCAGGAGTGATCCTACCCAGTGATGGTGCTCTGCTCCAGATGCTGGCCCTCTGTTCTATGGTCCTGATGGACATACTGGCTGTGGTGGGCAACTTGGCTATTATGACAGTCATCGCCAGGGCACCGCGCCTGCACAAATTTGTCTTCGTCTTCCACCTGTGCCTGGTGGATCTCCTGGCTGCTCTAGTGCTGATGCCTCTAGGGATGCTCACAGAGAAGGCTTTCTTTAATGAAGCCGTCTGCCAGGCATACCTCTGTCTGAGTGTTGGGCTAATTAGCGCTGCTATCCTCACCATCTCAGCCATCAACGTGGAACGTTACTACTATGTCGTCCATCCAATGCGCTACGAGGTTAAAATGACCATGGGGCTGGTGGTTTCAGTTCTTGTCGGCATATGGATCAAAGCTATGCTCATGTCTGCACTTCCCTTGCTGGGATGGACGCTGCAGAGGGACGAAGCCCGAATGAACCTTGTTTTGGAACCAAGATGCTGCTCTTTGCATTTGATGAACCGGGGTTCCCACCGCTTAGTGTTTATGATCTTCTTCACGCTCATATACTTCCTGTGTCCAGTCCTTATCATTTTGGTGGTGTACTGTAACATGTTCAAGGTGGCCAGGGTGGCAGCGATGCAGCAAGGTCCCGTACCTACATGGGTTGAAACTCCACGGCCACGCTCCGAATCCCTAAGCAGCCGTTCCAGCACAGCGGCCAGCCTCGGAGGGACCCGCAACACGCCACAGAGGACTTTTGGTGGAGGCAAGGCTGCAGTCGTGCTAGTGGCCGTCGGGGGTCAATTCTTAGGCTGTTGGCTCCCCTACTTCTCTTTCCACCTCTACTCTGCCATCATATCCTCCTCACCCGCATCCCTGGCTCAGCTGGAAGATGTGGTCACCTGGATTGGCTATTTCTGCTTCACCTCCAATCCCATTTTTTATGGCTGTTTGAACCGGCAGATCAGGGAGGAACTGGCGAGGAACATGGCCCTGGTTTTCAAGTGGGGGCGGCCACACGAAGAGGAACAGCTGCCCAGTAGGGAGGCTTCTATCGAAGAGAACTTCCTGCAGTTCCTCCAGGGCACTGGCTGCAACCTTGGGCCCAGGAACTCGCACAGCACCTCAGTCCCCCACCAGGAAGATGACGACGCTCTCATGACTCATCGCAGGCCTTCCGGTGACTTCCACATCCCCGGACAGATCATGGAAGAGACTTCGGAGTTCATTGAGCAGCAACAGCTGAATGATCTCAAAATATCAGACAACTGTATCAAAACGAGACCTGAGCTGCAGGGTTAATATTTAAAGATGTGTAATATATATTTTATTTATCTTTTTATTGTTACCATGTTTGTTGTTAATTCTTTTTGATACTCTGCCCAACAATTTGTAAGTCAAAGAGGCTATTATTCGGTTTGTAGAATTTTGTGGAAAGCATTTTCTCTGGAAGAACTGAGTTGATAAACAACAGTTGTTCCAAGTGAGGCTGACAGCAAATGATCTCATCTTTGCACCTAGTTACTAATCCTTTATTTATTGGCCCACCAATTATGAGAGTGTGAGGGGTTGCCTGTTACATGATTCAGCCGTTGGTAGCTTAATTAAACTGTGGCATTAGGAGTGTAGGCCGACCTATGTGACTATCAAAGGAGGCTTGTAACCAGATGTATCCTTGTCTGTTGCATTTTAATACAGGAGTATGAATGAAAGAAGCACTAAATATGTGCAGGAATAAATATCTGGGCTTTACTGAATGGTAAGAGGATAGAAGAGATTGTGTGATGTATAGAAAGAACCAGAAATTGATTCTTAGAGAAACACTGGATGCAGGATAATTCAAAATGTTCTGATGGATAAACATCTAAGGAGTTTATATCTTGGGCCATTTAGAGAGGGACACACTTTGTAACAGAAAAAATAAACATCGCTTCAGCATATTAAGTCACGCTTTCCACACCTTGTGACATGGTTAGCACAGTTTACTCCCCCAGGCTTTAAGCTTCATGAAGCACCTGATGATCAGAATGGTAGAACAATCAGATAAAAGGGTCACGTTGGGTCAGCTGTGAGCATGGGTCACTACAGATGTGCTCTAAGATCTTATTTAGCTTTACAAACTACTGAGCTGAAAGAGTCAGTTCATTTTGGCTCTCCACCCACGCTCACAACACAATGCAGCTGCCGATTTACCCCATAGGCAAAAAAGATTATCTTGCCATCTCTTTTATACCAGTTGCAGTATTTAGCCAGATCTCCTACCGCATCTGAATGGGTGAGTTTATAGCATAGAATGTGCACCAAAACATTTTCTTTTCCATTCATTATCCAGTCACTTCGCTACCCTAATCTCTGGAAAAGTTCATTCACAGAGTTCTCTAGTGCTCAGCAGGCACTACACTAAAATAACAAACTGAAAATATGTTGAATGCATTTGAGGTAGCAAAGGCAGTGTATGCTGACTTTATTTGATTAAATGGAAACGTGAGGCCTAATAAAATTAAGCTGAGGTGGGTCGTTCAGGTCCAGAAAGTTAAAATCCTTCCCCAAATTTTGTTCCAACACCGTCGTTTACTAAAAGCCCGGCAGTTGGGACAAAATCTTACGGAGGATTTTTACTCTCTAGACCTAAATTAACTGTCTCTAAAATTAAGTTTGTACAACTATTTGTTTGTTTATGTCTGTTGAGAGGAAAGGAGGGAATTTCCAAACAAATTACAGCTCCTAAAGAATAAAGAAGAGCATTTTAACTGAACCTAACTGTATGGTACTATTTCCTGAGTGGTTAGCCTTTTTAAAGAGTATTGTGCCATGAAGAAAAATCAAATAAAAGATCAAATAAATATTTTACTGGGCTGCCGTCAGCTTGCTTTGGAGAAATTCTGCTACTGGATAATCAAATGCCAATGGTCTCATAAGGTGAGCAGTATTGTAGCTTGGTTTGCACTAGAGAGGTAGCGGTTCTTGTGATTGCGAATAGACACTGCCCAACATGAATGTGCCGTTGTTTAGGGGTAAACCTGACTCTGCTCCCTGCAGTACAGAACTGTTGTGTTTTGCCATAAGCAGTCTCAACTTGTTGTGGCTACAGCACGCAATAAAAGCAATACTTATACATGTTCATAGTTTCTTTTGCCCTCCTTTACTGCTAACCGGACTAAACTATCTCACCTATACCTCTCTCTACCACCTCAAAGAGTGACAGAAAAACTACTTAGAAGTCAGAATATGTTTCTTTCTTTTCTCTTTAAAGGGCCCATTTCCTACATATTTCTTTTTTTCCCCTTGAGGTCCACACATGACATCTGTGTGGTTTTATGTAATAAAAAAAAGTTGTAACTCAATTTTACACGACCATATTCAGTCTCTCTACTTCTCACGATTAAAGGGGATTGGCACTGATTTTATACATCATCTAAATTTTATACTTAATTCAGTCATTAAAGTGTAAAAAATCTGAGTGGTTTGATGTGAGATGGTTTATTTTTGAGAAACTTACCAACATGGATTTCCCAACAGTGGTGGTGACAGGAACACAACACAAATATAGACATTTTTTACCATCCAAACTGATCAGTGAGCCCATGTTTGTTTATAAGTTTTTATAAGTGCATCTCCTTTTCCTTACAATGGCCTTAATTAATATATTTTTTTAAAAATACATGTTAGGCCAAAACTATCATAAAACAATGATTCTGGCACCAGGTAATATATTCATAACCACTTTGTGTAATACACACTTGAAAATGTTGGTTCTTCAAGGGTTCTTTAGGAAAGAAAATGGGTCTATATAGAACCAAAAAGGGTTTTTCTATTGTTTCTATTGTTCTATTGTTTTATTGTCAAGCTTGTAATAACAGAAGAATTTATGCTATATAGGACCCTTTTCAACACATTCTCCATCAAAGAACCCTTTCACGATGCTAAGAACACTTTAATCATGCAAAGGGTTTTCTGAGTATTCATAGTTCTATATAGAACAATTTTCTTTACTAAAAAGCCCTTAAAGAACCATCAGTTTTAAGTGTGTAGTTTCTGTGAGGGAGCCTGAAGAGGCATTAAACACTTTGGACATCTGGTTCCTGTCACCACCACTGTGAACAATTCAGACATAGCGAGCTTGTTTACATCATAATGATTTAATTATGCTGAATTTAAAAAAAACAAACAAAAAAAAAAACATAAAATTCTCCACACTGTTTCTGTTACTGTCTTTAAGACTGATATATGTAAATGACCTCTGTTCTGATAGCGAACAGTGAAATTCTGACAATGTTTACATTCTAAACTATTATTTCAAAAAAGTGAAAACTAACTTTTCCCCCAAAATATGGGCCCTTTGATAATACAAACACATTGGAAGGTTTCAGAGAAGTCATTTTGAGGTATGAGGTTCCTAATTTTCCTGTGATGTGCCAGCAGTGCTCTCTGTTATTTTGCAGGTGGGCTGTTTTTACGGTCTTATTCACTGGAAAAAGGCAGGACTATAGCGTCAGTAGACAGGCTAACAAATCAATTCAACCTAGAAAGAAAGTGACAATATTTACAACCCTTCAAACATAATAGCACTAACTGTCAGTGCAAACTTAGCCTACAATATACCAAGGTATTGTATGAGCAACCTGTAACATAAACATATTTTTAATTTACTAAAAACATATGGTCAATGATTTGTAAAAATGCTTGAAAAGCACCCACCATGATAACATACTGGACGTGTCAAAATTTGAACTGCAGGCTATTCATTTCCAATAAACGCGTTCAAATGCTCACCCAGGCTTTTAAGATACTATCACACAATTATGTTTGGGTGCTAACAACAGAAAACATACTTTAATATAAAATAAATCTGCCCAATGGAAAACATCAACAAAATAACAATGAAAATGCAAAGTTAATCATGCTATGCTAAGTAAGTAGCCAACATTTATTTTGTCCTGCTGCAAGTCATGTTATCGTGTGCATCCTTCTGCAAGTCTTTTACTGTATTATACTAGACGCACAATTTCTACATGCTGATTACTGAATGTTTTTATTGCAATAAAGCTATTGAGGCCATTTGGTGTCATTGTTATGTCCCAAGCAGTTAAAGTGTAGTGCTGCAATGGTTAACAAAGCCTTAGACTTCACCTAAAAAGTTCAAATTAAGATCATTATTAGGATTACAACTCAGGGGGTTAAGTGTGAGTGTGGTGTTTGTAAGCCTCCTCTTATTATCCCCCGACTGCCACTCCACACACATACTGGCAAAGACTGACTCACATTTCTGTGCTTTGATGTTTGGTAGGTGAGTAGGTGAGAGGGAGGCCCCTAGTGGTGAAGTTCAAACACTCTGACCTTTTAGCTGAGACGGGATAAAGGTGTTCGGCAAGCTTTGTGACTCATTTTCAGTATTGGTTAAAACTGTTCCTCGCTACTGATTTGACAACATCTGGAAAGAACATGCAAGAACAGCTGTCTCTCTCAAAAAGCTGAAGCCTGTCTATTAACAAATTACGAATTTTAAGAAATGTCTATATTGGATGTAAGTTTGATAGGCTGATCCACACACTAAAAATAATCTTAGGTTTTTTTTCTTCATTATATTTCCATATGGTTTGCTTACATTCAATACAATAAAATACTGGCTCTGTAATGCAAGTGTTCAACTACTCTGGCCTAATAGCAAGTCTAATGCCTGTTTGCCTTGTTAGTTGAGGTTATAATGCATTTGGATAAAGCCTTCACTCTGCCTTAACTTTGAAAAACCTTTTTCAATATTAACAATCTCAAGGTTTTTGAAAATTTAATCCCATTCTACAAGCCGTACAGGCAGGCCAGACACATGCAGCCTCAGCTGAGCTGTGGAGCATGGATTTATTTCCAACCATAGAGGAACTTGGTGTTTCCATGGTAACTTATCCTCAGCGACATTTCTCTGGCGGAGGGACTGTTTGCATGTAGGGTATATGTAGAGATCTTTTCCAATAGGCTCCTTCCAGTACAGTTCATCTTGATGAACGTAATGAAATATGTGCACTGTGCTTTCAACTGTACATCATGGTACATGTATTTTTAATGTTATTGTCTACAGCAAGGGGTGCACAACTCCGGTCCTGGAGGGCCGGTGTCCTGCACAGTTTTGTAGCTCCCCTACTCAAACCAATTAATCCTGACAAATAACAAATGAGCTGAATCAGTTTGAGCAGGAAAATCACCAAACCATGCTGGACACTGGCCCTCCAGGACAGGAGATGTGCACTCCTGGTCTACAGCATACACATGTCTATCTCAGTGGCCTACACTGAAGAAACATACTATTTCAAAACAAGTATAAATATCTTAAAATAGAAAACATAATCTCAGCCTACCTGGATTGACGTGGAGTCCTTTTGTCAGACAGTTTTACTGGCAACTGCAGTCTAGTCTGCCAGGCCTCCAGCAGAAACAAGTCAGGCACTGACTGGGCCTTTCTGCATGAAAGTAATGTTACATATGAATGAAATGTGGTAAAACTTTGTTTTATTTGAAATCTGTCTAAAAGTAATGTTTCATGGAAAAGTATAGTTCACTTATTCATCCATAGTCTACATTTACTACAGTGCTGGCCCTATTTTATTCTTTTTGAGTTGGTAGTTTTAACCTAATGTTGTTTAAAAAAAACGAAATTACATATTTTTTCACAATTCCTGCATAAATAAGTGGTTAAAATGTAAACAAAGTCATTCAGAGTGGTTAGAGGTGAAATACACTATACTAGAAAAACTACAGAAACAGAATTCCTCACGATGGTGGTGATATGAACCAGACGTTCGAAGCCTTTAAAGCTGGCCCCTAAGAATGTATTATTTGGCTCGCCAACCACACCTTGTCACTCAGTGAGAGAACAAATATATTATACTATATATAACTTATTAAATTCTTACTTTCCATTTAAAATCACATTTAAGTATTTTAGTAACAAAATAAAGCACAATGATATAAAATACATTTTTAAAAATTCTATTCAAAACCTAATTTCCTTCTTTATTTGCATTCTTGCCCTCAGCTCATTAAATAACTGAACACTGATGTCTGAAACACTCTATCACAACAGCTTTAAAATGAGCTTCTGGTCTGAAACATTTTTCAAAATTCAAATTCAAATTTAGTAGAGGTGCAGGGTGTTTTAACACAAAATAGTTCCCAGAGAAAACTTTATTTACCACTATTTTACTATTATAAACATTAACTGGGACATAAAACTGAAAAAATGTGTTCACTGATTATTTCTGACACTGACAGTACATAAAAGGGCTATATTTGTGTTGCTGACATCGCAACACCTGGTTCCTATCAACACTATTGTAAAGAAATCCAAAGAAATCCAATATCACACCAAACCACTTTAAATGACTGCCATGGGTAAAATGCACCTTTATGGGAAGTTCATGTGGTTGAATGAGTTTGTGAAGTAGTGATTAAGTGTCACGGAATGCACACATAATCACCTGTTTCCCTTTCCCATGTCCACCACTGGAGAAAAATATACAGCCATTTGGTAAGTCTTAATAATGGGAAAGTTTTCCATAATAATGACTCAGTATCTCATAATTAAGACTTGCTGCCTCATAATAATGAGATTATATCTTATAATAATGACTTTCCTACTGAAAATAGACCATTCGGATTAAAACTTGATGATTTTGCTTTTTAATGGGAATTGGCTTAATGGTTACCATTAGAGTTTCCTGTAGGGCACTTTTAGATCCCATTAGAAAACCATCAAATGCATCTGGAATCAGTCTCAGAACACTCATGTTAAACCATTAGGATTCTTTACACTGTGATGTCAAGCCAACAGGAAAACACAAAATACCACCAGGAACCAACAGAAACTTTTGAAGGTTTCTATGATTTTTTTCAGCAGGGTTAGTATCTCATAACAATAACGTAGCATCTCAAAATAATGAGAAAGTTTCTCTGAATTATGACTTAATATCTCAATCATATTTTCTCACAATTATGAGAATGTAAGCCATAATTATCACATAGTAAGCCATTATTATGAGAAAGTAAGTCATAATTATGAGATGTTAAGTCAGAATTATGAGATGATAAGTCAAAAATAGGAGGTACTAAGCCATAATTATGAGGTACCGTCATTACGATGACATGCTAAGTCATAATTATGAGATATTAGATCATAATTACGAGATGCTAGGTCCAAAATATGAAATACTAGGCCTAAGTCATAATTATGAGATACAGTCATTATTATTATTAGATGCTATGTCATATTTATGAGATACAAAGTCATAATTACGGAAAGGTTTCTCATTATAATGACTTACTGAATGGCTATTTTTTTTTTCCAGTGGCGGGAACGGATTTCCATGATCACCCGCTCATTTTGGATTCAAAAATTTAAAAACGGATCTGCTGCTGTTTCCAACTAAAGAAATTATTTTTTCGAGTTGTTATTCTCACAGTTACAGTCCAGAGATGTATTAACACTCTAACTTAACAATTAGTAATTCTATTTATGATTAATTAAGGTGACAGTCAGCTTCAGCTAACGTTAAATTGTCGTTAACAGGTAGTTTCTCGTAACATTAGCCAGCCAAGGTACCGTTAGCGAGCTAACCTAGCTAAGCTAAGGTTATCCTAGGAGACTTCCCTATCGAGGTAGATTAAAACTGACGGTAAATTGTTATTTTTCTCCGTTTGGGTGTTTGAAAGACAGTGGTGTACAAGCAAAAGAATCTAGTCTAAAGTTAGTACGTTAGTAAATTAGCTGTTAGCCTAACGTCACTCTAACAATTAACTCAAAGTTGTATGCTAGCGTTAGCGTTAGCTTGTGCCCGATGTTTGCAGCAGTAGGTAAATCAGCTAGTTTACTTTGCCTCTCCCAGTGGGTTTATCCACCATTACAGCCGTATCTTAAAGCCTCTTCAGTCATGAATGACGCGTCTCCTTTCTTTAATCACAGAGCAAAAACACTTGCTTTGGTGAGCTAACGACATGCTAGTTTAATAGAGGACGCGACGCTTCTTGGACGTGTGATCAGCGCAGCACCTAAAAAGAGATGAAGTACTGTAATTGAACTGTCGGTGTATGTGACAGGGTTGTCATCGTGAGCTTATTTCCCACTGATCATGCAACAGTTCCTACCTTCTCACTCCGTTTTTGTCCCCAGCACTTTTAAACACAAAGTGACGCCCAAGCTCCCACAGTCTGATCATATGTGGTAAACTGTCCCAGTGTGTGAGTTCAACCGAAGCTTCAGCTGAACCTGACCACTCCAGGATAAGCGGCTAGTGAAGGAAGGTGAGTAAAGAAGCAAAGTTTAATCACCCAGTCAATTCCACGAAATTTGACCAGCCAGTCAGACCCCAGGAAGGATAATTGAACGTTAATCCGAATGCAGGATGGAAAACTCAACTAGTAAATAAGATCACAGGGTAAAAAATTCAACTAGACAATAAGATTAATAATTCAAACAGGATTTGTATTCATGTAGCCAGTTAGACTGCAGGAAGAAAACTTCAAATAGCAACTATGACTCCCGGCTCTATAAATCAACTAGCCATTAGATTGCGCTATTGAACATGCATTTGATCAATCAGATTGCAAGATTGGACGTTGAACTAGCCTATTAGATTGTGAGAAGAAAAACAATGTTATTACAGGAATAACACTTCAACTAGCCAATCAGAACACAGGGGGGCAGAATTGTACTGCTTAGTATAGTGCCAATCTGACATTTTTACAGTAGTTTGAAGTCAATGTGAATCCGAAATCATAACACATTCCCTCTGTGCCGTGGGTCTCTGAGCTAGCTGAGCAATTTGCTGGATGATAAGTGGAAGTGAGGGGAGGTGAAACATGATATTATTGGTTAATGTGATTTTTGCCTGCCCACTGGTGCATGATGATGTAACCAAAAATCAGAAGATATTTCAGAGCTTGGCAAAAGTCATCACATTTTGAGAGAAGATTACAGGAAATAAAGGGTTTTAATATGATTTGTTGAACTGTGGTTCATATGACCAGTTACTTGAACTAACAAGGAAGTCCATCTTAGATTGACATTGAAATAGTTTCAAGTGCGCAAAGAAAATTGTATGCACATTTGGCCAACTACAGTTGGAAACTAGGCCAGCATCAGTAACAAGGGACTTTTTATGCTTATAGCACCTGCTGTTTGTGAGTTCCACAAGTGATTTCTTTGAAATTAGGCTGCCAGTAGCTACAAGCCCAGCAAAACCAGCAGCTTGAATTGTTGCACAAAAGAGTGAAATGTAAAAAACATGGCAAATGTGTCAAGGTAGAAACATCCAGTGTTCAAAACGTAAAGTTTAGCCTTTTATTATCCAATCCAGATTTAAACCCTATAGAGAACATTAGAATATTTGGCCTTACATTAACCACAAACTAGCTTGGCAGTGTTTTTCAACTGTTTAAAGCCATCAATGTTGAGTGGTACAACATTCAAATTTTGACTCTTCTTTCTGTAAAACGCTGTCTGTAAGACTTAAACATTTAAAGAAATCAAAGGGAAAATCTATCACATACCAAGTTGTTTAATCTATTTGTTTAATTCTTGCTAATTTACTAATTTACTGACTACTGATTTGTGGTTAAGACATTAAAACAATGTTCTGCCATTTTAGATTTTATATATAAAAATATAAATATGTATATAATCGTCTTAAAAGACAGGTAGAAATGTGGCGCTCGATCTCAGAGGAAACTACATTTCCCAGCATTCGGTAAAAAGCCTTTCCTCACGCTTTTCTGCATTTTTCCGAGCGGCCGCCGAGTGTGGACGGAGCGCGCGATCTGAAGGCGAGCTGAAGCGAACGGCCAACTTTCTTTGACAATTTAACCCATCCAGTCAAAACTTGTTTATATATACGTGCTGTTATTTGGACTGAATTAAACTGTTCTCAGTTGGGCTTTCAGCTCTTTTGTCGACCCCCGCGCTGCTTGTAAAGTGCAGAGCCGTATCATTGGTCACTTTTTTCACTCAGCAGAACACCCAGCTGGGCTGCTGGATCTTCTCCAACGAGCAAACGCATGCGGTTTCCCCGGAGCTGCCCGTCTTCGTGAACATCTGAGCTCCGTGTTTCCTCAGCCTCTGTTCTGAGGTGCACTTAAACGGCAGCTGCTGGTGTGTTTCGCTGCTGCTGCAGCTGCACGGCAGCTCGTCGCCTTGCTCTCCTTCCCATGTGAGGAGCCGTGCCAACGCCTTTTTTCACTGTGACACGCTTCGCTGTTCTGCGAAAACGGCAGGCAACGTTGGTGCTGCGGCCACTTTTCACTCTCTCGTTTCGCGTCTACGTTGGAGCAGCGAGCAGGCGGCTGGCGGCGAAACATGGGCTGCACATTAAGCGCAGAGGACAAAGCGGCGGTGGAGAGGAGTAAAGAGATTGATCGCAACCTGAGGGAAGATGGAGAGAAGGCATCCAGAGAAGTCAAACTACTGTTGCTCGGTGAGTGAGACGCTAACATGCTCGTGTGCTTCGGTTCAGTGAGGCCGGATGCCATGCCGACCAAATGACCGTTAGCTCTAGTCAGGTATAAACTGCTGAAATGTGGCTTGAATCTGTTTAGTTCAGACATATTGGCAGTCAGTGAGTCGAATTATGGGGTGGGCAATATAACGATATTTTATCGATATCGTGATAAATGATGTGACAGTATGCCTTTCTGAGCATATGGTGGATATCGTCAGTCTTGCAAACACTGACTGAATACGTTTCATACAGAGTAAGTAGAATTAGGCCTGTTTAATTGGATTAAGTGCAATGTAGTTTGTAAAACACTAAATAAAAATAATTGTAGTTATAGATTTATTTTTGTCATTATAGTATTTTTATATGTAGCACTACAGGGTCTATTTTGTCTGTTCCAACTTATTACATCTTAACAAAACTAAATATAATGATGCGTATTGTGTATATAGTACACCTCTAAGTCAAATCAACAAAGCCACTGATTGTGACTACTGTTTGTATAAAGCAAATCTTAGGGGAAATCTTTGAAGCCTGGAAACTCATCGCAGGTCACAGTGAGTTGGCCATTTTAAAAGAGCACATCTTGGTGGGGTTTCAAACCATGTCCTCAGCACCTCGTCTTTCTTGGACAGCAGGCTGCTGAACTTCTGCCATACATTTGACTCAGTGGTTACAGATGAGGATGGTGGAATAGGCCCACTATATGGGGGAAAGGCAAGCTGCTAGGTCAGTAACCTATTAGAGGAGTTAACTGGACCGTTGTTAATTTAACAGTCTATCAGCATTGACCAAGAGCAAGCAGTGTATGTGATGAACAGGGCGAGTTGATATAAATCACTGTTGTTGTTTTTCTTTAGTGTCAGACCTCAGCTATATATAACGCTCACAAATAACATAGCTGTAGTGTTCTCAACGATAGCAGTAGCCTTCTCTGCCTAAATTACAATAAAGCGCTGCTTGTGAGGCCACACGCCATAATTTGGAGAACCACAAAGTAGCAGTCCTTTGTATGCTTGGTTAACTGGACGGTTACAAGATGGGCAGGACTAGAATCACTTCTCTCTCTTTATTTGAGGTTTTGGTGCAAGGCCAGTTTTCTGTGAGAATATTCATAATGTTCTATTTCTGCTTACATTTTGAACAATAGGTTGACCAAGAGGCAAGTATAGTGTACACGTTGATGCACTAGGGCTGCAAAAAAGGCCTAAATATACTGCAGTTGTATTATGTTGTGTAGTATTGCATGGGAAAATGTACATTAGTCAGTGCATGAAAACCTAAAAACTGATCACCTGAGTTTGGATAGCTTGTTCTTGACTCACAGCATTTTCCAGTAGGATTGTATGATTTTGATCAACTAGAAGTCCTGACTGGGACAGCATATGTTGCTTTTTTCTAGGTAACTTTTTCAGCAAACAATAATTTCACACAGAAGATTTTGTAAGTTTTAATGACCTCGAGTGCTTTTTTGCAACACGGCACTCTCAGAAAAAAGGTACAAACCTGTCTCTGGGGCAGTACCCCTCTTGTCACTGGGGTGGTACCCTCAAGGGTACATCTTAGTACCTTTAGTCAGGGAACATAATTGTCCCATAATCCATTGAAAGTATATTTTCTAACTTTTACTGACTCCACACAGCCCGTCTCGTCTCCAGGCTTTTTATTTTATTGTTCTGTTTTAAAACATTAGGTTATGAAAAGATACAAATATGTACATTTCCACTGGGAAAAACCTACTTAAGGTACACACTGTTGTACCTTTGAGGGTACATATACATTGTTTGTGCCTTGAACAAAAAATGTACCTGAACAGAACCTTTATTTCTAACAGTGTGCAGAAAGCGCATACTAGGCCCACATACAAGTACAAGCAACAAGGTTCGAAAATAGACGCTGCTTATCTGGTAGTTATGTTTGGTAGCTGCATCCCCTGCTGTGTTAACCATGTTCATAGCGATTTTGTTGTCTGTGCTCATGTGGCATTTCATTGTTGGACAGCCCTTTTTTCCCCAGAAATTTATCTTCAGCTGAGACAAGTTGTGAGCAGCATGGAACTGCATTCTTCTTTCCTGTGGTATGCAGACTATGTAAAGATTACCTAACCTGCAGGAGCTACTCTGTGTTTATGATACTGTGTATTTGTCACAGTGTTAGCTGTTCTCAGTACTACGTTGTCCCGTTCTCTGCTGTGGTGCCTTTTGATGTTTGTAACTTGTTCAGTAATACCCTAGATACAGAGTTATCATTTCTGGATCAAAGTTGAACAGTCCTGTAACACTGAAGAGATCCAGATTCACCCACTGGTCAAAAAAACAGGAACATTGTGAGCTTTTTTTCCAGCTCCTTGGCTCTTGTTTAAACTGTGCAGCTTATTGGAGCATGTAAGGGCGCTTGGCTTATGCTCTGAATACATGAGACCACTGTGTGCTGGAAGCAGGGCGAGCTTTTCAATGAGCCCAATATTGCACGCTCCGTTTAGCCCAGAATGCAATTCGTAAATAAAGGCCTTTGCGAAAAGCACTGTCCAAACGTTTATCCTGAAGGACTGAGGTTTAGCTGGCCTGAGATCAGCTCTCCTGAGGAATGGGCTTTGGGTGCCATCACAATTACACACTAATTCTTTGTTTAACTCTGGTGTGTTGTTTAAACACTGTTAGCACTCGTTAATCTCTATTGACATCAGCAAGGTAATACAAATCAAAGCAGCAAAGACCATGTCTGTGTTGTAACAGACACTGATTTATGTCTTTGTTATGAATCAGTTTAGGATTTGATTTCACTAGCCTTCAGTACAGGGTTGTGGGAATGGGTTCATTCTCACAACTCTTGGGGAGTGCTTCCCTCTTTTGTGCGCCCCACCGCTCTCCTGACATCAGCAGTTTCGGGCCCATTGCTGCCGCTGAAGTCTTACCGCTGGACTGGAATTAATGTGCCGTGCTCAGTTTGTGGGGCGGTTTGCAGCTCCATCCAGCTTTTCGAAAGAATTCAAATCATTTTTTCTCCCCCAGTATAACCCACTAATTCTGCTTAGCTAATTCATTATGTCCAAGCTAGATTTAGATGCTAGATTTAGGAAATGTTCTTTGGTTTAAGGTGTGTTTAATTACTAAACCAGAAGATACAGAGGTGCATATATGCCATTTTATACAAAAAATAGGGGGGGGGGCAGGGGTGTATGTTTTTTTGCATTGGATTTTCATTTTCTTTCATTTTGTGGCACAGCAAGTCTTTCAGACTTTGGTGTTTAACAGACTTCAGATCATGCTTTGGTGATGCTCGTAGCCTGTTCTTATAAAAATGCTGTATGTTCTTACAAACATGTTAAATCTTTGTGCTCTGATAAATAGCCAGTGTCTGCTTTTGTCAGCAGTGCTATAAACCAAACAAAAATAAATTTAACATCAACGTTTTGACAAGTCTCTTCCTGCATGGTTCGTAGGAGGATATTGCTCTCTCATGGTTCATAGGAGGATATTAGGCTTACCTCTCTCCAGCCCTAGGGGACTTCTGGGCTGCCGTGTAGAACTGTCCACTGTAATAGCGCAATGTAAATCAAACTGAGCCGAATTCCTCAGCTGATCTCTATAATAACAGGGGCCTAAACCACAATGCAAATGCCACTGGCACTCACCATGTAATTACAGGGGCTATGAGGCTATTCACACGCCCATTCAAACCATTCACAGATGTTTATGGAAATTAATGTACTGTGACCACTGCGCTCACTCACAGTAAGGGACCTCCGATGGGTGTCTGTGTGCTTCAAGCAGGATTTATGCTGGCTATCAGTTACAAAAAAATGGCTAACTTTACCTGATGCTCTCTGATGCTGTTACTACTGTAGAATAGATGCTTGTTGTCCCTGTACTTTCCTCCATATCCCACATACTAACGTTAAGCTTGGATGTGGAATTCACAAAAGAGGTTTTCTTAAACCGTCCCACAAACACTCTGTCATCAGTAAGGGAATTTTCCTCCCACAAGTTTATGCTACACGAAAAAGAACTCTATAATAGAACTTGGAATTGCGTTTTTGACCCACAGATATGTAAAGAAACTGTATGTGCAGTGGCGCATCAGAGTCTTGGGAAGACTCTATATATAGTTCATATTATAATATTTTATTTCTGATTCAGGTTATATCCTCATGTGGCTGAAAAATGTAGGTGGAGTGCCTAATGATTTGCTTATTCTCTAGGCCCAGGTCTTATTCCATCATAAAGTAGGGATGGAAAACTTTTGCAGTGTACTGTACTTGTCATTGTGACCTCACTTGAGCAGGATTTAGGATGTTCCTCAATGGAGAAAACACATGGACTACAAGGCTCTATTATATATCTTTAGTTTTAAAGAAAGGTCGTGTCTGAGTTAGGGCTTGAAGGTAAATCTCAAAGCAGATATTGATACTGCAGTGATATTACAGTGTGTTTATTGACATTTTCATTGATTTATATGTCAGTAGATTTTTGTTGGAAAAATAAAGTACTGTGTGAAATTCAGAGACCACCCTTCATTTATTTAATTTCCAGTGGCCATTAAGTACAAAATATTTATTTTTTCAGCGAAGATCCAACAAAGTCCTAAAAGATACAGAGAAAATCAAACTCCTAACAACCATGCAAGAACTAGTAGACCACCATAACTGTCACCATCATAAACAGTATTGAAGGTTTCATCTTTGAGATAAAAGAGAAAATCAAGTTCCACTCTTGCTTCAGATCAGAAAAAATCCAAAGGTGTTTTTGTTTATGCATCCAATGTCTAAGACAGAACTTGTGGAAAAAATCTCTGCAGATTTCTTTGAAAAACTGAAGGCAAGTCTTCTGAAAAGAATGGCAGCTGTAATAAAGGCAAAGTGCAGACTTACTGATGTTTTTATATTGAATTTAGTCGTTAAAGCTTCTGTTTAATTTTCATTTAAATATGTGTTTTATGCTTTTTTTTTCACCAAAATTGAACTCATGAATGTTGTATGTTTTGAAAAATAAAAGAAGGGTAGTCTCTGACTTTTGCACAGCACTGTATGTTATCATAATCTGTTTATCCTAAGTTTGGAACAATTTTACTGTGGTGCTGAGAGAAAAAAATCTGATTTTCCATCAGTTATGCTAAAGTTATGCCTCACTTCATAATGCCTTACTTCATTAATGTGGCAGAGCAGTTAATATTCATGAACGTACAATGTCCCATTTCTTTTTCTTACTATTTCGTATTGATGTCTCTTTTAATGGAAGTAACATACCTCCCGTACTCTGTTTTAATTTTGCTCTGAATAACCCATGGCCTTTGAATTGTGCCAAGCCTTCATCAGATATGGCGGTGAGTCGGGCTGCTTTACTTAGAGGACAGCATGTTTGTGGTGTGGGCTCTTACAGAGGAATTTTCCACATGATTCCTCAATCCAGAGTTCATCTCTCATTCTTTACAAAGTATAGTGCAACAAAACAGCCACATTGCAAAGTTGTGACACAGTTTAGTTTTAGCACCAATGCAGAAGTATACTGATGTGTTACCCTGTTAACCAAGTGCTATGTGTCAAGTAAGACCACATGCTGCTATGAATAAATTATGCCATATGGTTTTTAAGGGGGTGGGAGGGGGCAAAGAGAGTCACTCTGTATATATGATTTATTCATGCTTTCTGGTAGCCTTGTATGGCCATCCTGAAACGCACAGGCTTTATGTTGCGGTGTAATTCTCAATACACATTAGTTTATACTTCAGTACAGTATGCTGTGAGTACATTAACTTTTATTACAGAATGGGTTCATGCCATCATGTACTTTGCATAAGAGGCAGTTGAAGTTTGGTCCATAACATAACATAAACAATAATTTTAAGTTGATTTAATATGTCTCAACCAGTATGAAATCAAACGTCAGTATTTGTAGTTCCGTGTCACACTAGATGTTCCATTTCTTTTGTTAAACCTCAGTGTTTTCCCACATAATTACTTCGTAAACTTGCCCATATCATAGATGCATACAGAATGAGAGGGCATGAAGTTGAAAATCTCTGTGCATTATGCACCCAATTCACTAAAAGCTTGTTTATGTCAAATATCTCTTTTTTCCTCCAGACTAAATGTGAAATTAGCTTTCAGAGTCAGTCATTAGACTTGGTTATAAAAGATCTATGTACAGTGTGCCCTATCTCTGTCATATCCTCAGGAGCAGTGGGGTTCAGGATACCAACATCAGACAAACCTTTCATCTGCCTGGCATTTAATCTCTGCGAATGGCAATCACAACCCAAAATAGACCACCTCATTCTCCTGCTCACGCTGGGCTTGTGATGTCGGAGACTCGAGTTGAAAGATCCTATTCATTCTCGGCAGACCTTACCCTGAGCATGTGATCCAGGGCCGGAGGGATATATTGTATTTATCAAACTAGATTGCCAATCCTTTGTGTGATGAACTGCTTCTTTTTGGGTTTTCTTTTCCCCAGGTGCTGGTGAATCAGGGAAAAGCACAATAGTTAAGCAGATGAAGTGAGTCTGTCAAACGATTAATGACGAATCTAAGAATAAGGCTTAAATCATATTACCTGCCATCACTGGTTCCAATACTTTAAACTTCATAGACAGACCAGACCTATATCACTCATTTCTGTAATGATACTTCAACCATTTTCCATTGTTCTCCTTGTAATTATTGAATAAAAAGTCATAAGATGTGGACGTCCATGAAGGGTAATATTCGTATAACCATAACATAATTGGTTTTGTCTCAGGATCATCCATGAAGATGGCTATTCAGATGAAGAGTGTAAGCAGTACAAAGTGGTGGTGTACAGCAATACAATCCAGTCCATCATTGCCATCATCAGGGCCATGGGCCGTTTAAAGATTGACTTTGGCGACCCTGCGAGAGCAGTGAGTTTTCTTGCCTTGAAACAGGAGCCTGCCATGTTGTTCCTCAGTATATGTGGTCCATTAGTGCAAGCCAAGCTACAATGCTGCTTTCTGACACTTTCCATTTGTTCTCCAGGATGATGCTCGTCAGTTATTCGTGCTGGCCGGTACAGCAGAGGAAGGGGTCATGACTTCTGAGCTGGCCGGAGTCATCCGCAGACTGTGGAAGGACGGGGGAGTCCAGAGCTGCTTTGCCAGGTCCAGAGAATACCAGCTCAATGACTCGGCCTCCTAGTAAGGGCGCGCTCCAAAACAGAAGACATCCAGCATGGTTTCATGTCAAACAATAGCTATAGTGTGGTTTACTAGGTTGCTATTTTGGTACATCAGGTTGTGATGTGCACCTTTTTTATTTGCCAGATAGGGAGGTTGAAGTCTAGCTGTTCGCTTGTAGTGGCACAAACCAGCATGACAGGAGAGTTAGCTAGCTATTTTCAGTGTTAAATTATGGAGATTAAAAAGGCTGTGAGTTTGAGGAAAACATCTCAGAACAAAAGGGTGTTGTGGCAAAAAAAGTCACATGCTATCTGTAGTGTGGAATGGGTTGGGTTTGTTTTTTTTTAACTGAAATAAACCTATGATTTCTTTAGGTTCAATATACCATTCTGATTGAGCATTAACATTAGTATTATTAATAGAGAATATGTTAGAATATATTAATATTATATATAAAACTGAGAATTACTTATTGTTCAATAACAATAGATGACAGATATATATGAAGTCTGTGTAAGAGAAAAAATAACCTTACACTATATGGTGTGGTTTGGGTTAGTTTGGTTGATGTGATGCAGCTTAACCAGTCTTGAACAGTCTTGATTAACTGCGTCCTTACAACAACAGTTTAGATTTGAAAGTTAATTGAAATGCATTGAAATATTGAACAAGAGCTGGGATCTTTTTCTATTTTTCATTTTTTTTTCGTCAAGTTGAGACATCTCCGCAGATGATAAGGAGTTGCTCAGATCGACTGAGACAAGATCGGTCTTGTTCTCAAGTGCAGCATTTTAGAATTTCAGTTTGGGAGTCTCCAGCTAGCTGCTTTAGAAGGGGAAGTGAGCTTTCAGAGCTACATTCCAGACCTCTTCTCTTTTCCTATTCATTCCCCAAAGTTCCAGTTCAACTTTGGTTTGGTTTCTTCTTGCCCTGTTTTTGGCTTTGGAATGGCCGGCAATGTTTCCAGTAATAATAATCAGGAGAGAACAGCTCTAACCACTGGGTGAATTCATACATTCTTTTACATTTACATGCCAAGTTCATCTCAGAGAGATGATGTGCTGCAGAAGCAGGAGCTAGGAACTTTCCTATTGTGAATAGCAGGTCTTTATTTTGGCAGCATTCCAGCAGAGCATTGGTCTGTGGTGAATGGTGAGATTAGGTGTTTAGCAGTCATGTCATCGGCTGAGAAGACAAGTAGCCTAACCTCTTCCTTTGCTCTCACTGTTTCCTTTTTTCCTCACTTTGTGTTCCTTTTTTCCCTTATTTATGTATTTGCAGTTACTAGAGAACTAGCTGGAGTTTTAACCTGTGCGATCATTTGCAGTAATGTGCATATTTCAAGAACAAAATATTGTTTGGCAAAAATATCATTTTTTCTCCTTGACCAAAATGTAATCATCCAAGATATATTTGATGTCTGAAGTGTGGTTCTGCAGTTTTTTACTGTAGCAACGGGGCTGTTGTGGTTAGCATGTAATGGAAATTTATACCCCACCAGTTAGTACTGTGCATGACTAAATCATCACATGCAGTAGACTCGCTTTTGTGGTTTCTGACTATCACAGACTGTTTTCTATGAAAATCGATTATCTCATAAAAGTCCACATCAGATCTAGATCAGCCGCCATTTTGAAGCTGGAATTTTATCTATCCTCTTGTGGAAAACTTGTATCTAATTTTGTGGATAATAGTTTGTCAGTGTCAGAAACCACATAAGTAAGTGTGTTTGAAAGTACTTAACAAGGCAACATGCTTTGAGCTAAGTGTGTGCTGATTTAGGCATGTTTACACAATACTAATTGGTGGTGGGTATAAGCTTCCGCTTGGTAGCTACCTTTACCTCATAGTTCTAGTGCCAAAAAAGCACACTTTAAACCCCGAACATGTCTTGGTTGACAGATGACATTTGCAGTAATGGAAAAAATATGTTAACTTGGTTTATGCCAAGCTAATTTTTCAATTTACTACCCTTACAAATTACAACTCTTTCATTCTTCTGTCTCTCTTTCTCCTCTTCCCTTCTTCCCTCTCTCTCATATCAAGCCATTGGTCCTGATCTCTTCATATCTCACCAAAATGTCAGCCCTTATTTAGTAGTTAATGTGTATTTTTTGATTTGTGAGGGATGTGATGTTTATTTTGCTTCTGAGCAAGCTGCCTTTGCCATGAGAAGGTTAAATGAGTGTTTCCATAGGATCATATTGGCTGTCTGTTCTGCCAACAGTGTTTTGATAGCAACAATTTATTTCTTTTTGAGTAGTAGTTACAAATTACTTATTGTGATGTCTTAACTTTAATTATTTTAATCATCTTCAATGACTTGAATCATTTGCCTTTTAAAACATTATATAATATGTATATTAATAAGGTTTCTAAGTGTGATCAATGTACTAAAAATGATTTCCCATCTCTCAGTTATCTAAATGATCTGGAGAGGATATCCCAGCACGGCTACATGCCCACGCAGCAAGATGTACTGAGGACTCGAGTCAAAACCACTGGCATCGTAGAGACGCACTTTACCTTCAAAGAGCTCTATTTCAAGTTAGTTAATCCTTCTTTGTTCCTAACTTTGCCTTACCTTTTGCAGCTTGTGAATGTGAACTCATGTTTATATATAAATATGCGTGTGTGTATCTGTGTGTGTGTTAACAGGATGTTTGACGTAGGTGGCCAGCGCTCTGAGAGAAAGAAGTGGATTCACTGCTTTGAGGGTGTTACAGCTATCATCTTCTGCGTGGCACTAAGTGATTATGACCTGGTGCTGGCCGAGGATGAGGAGATGGTACTGACTCCTTCCTCTAACTGTTACACCTCATTAGGGGTGGGAATCTCTAGGCACCTCACGATTCGATTCGATTACGATTCAGAGGGCTGCGATGCGATTATAAAACGATTATCGATGCATCTTTTTTTTCTATATAGCATTTATATTTTCTCACTGTGCGAGCTCAGGTTTCGAGTTCAAGTTTCAAGTTTATTTGTCACTTGCACAACATGTCAGGACATCTATGCATTGAAATGCTTGTGGTGAGGCTCAGCTAATCACTCTATAGAAAGTAAATAAGTAAAAATAAAAACAAGAAAAAACAACTGAAATATTAAATATACACAAAATATACACAGAATATAGAAATAATATACATTTTAAAGTGACTAAGTGACTCGGTGTTATTGTTATTTAAAATGACTTGGTACTTTTAAAGCAAAGTATTTGTAATGATCCATAATGCATTTACTTCCAATATCTTTTTTAATGAAACAAATGGAAGTGATGTGGTAAGTGAACTAGAAGGCTCTCATTCAGTGCTCCTGTTTGGAGCATGAGAAGTTGCTGCTACTCATCTGTGATAAAATGTGCAGTTATGGTGAAATAAGGTCCAGTGGTGATGGATGTCCACGCAGCACATGTTACAGCTATTCTACCCGTTTTCTTTAGTGATTTTATAACTTCGGTTTTGGTCTCGTTGTAGAGACGGGGGGGGTCGCTGTGTCAGTAAAGTATCTTTGAGACGGGTCATGTGCAACATAGCGCGAAAGCCCTGTTTCACAACGACTGAGAATTGCCGTGCAGACTACAGGTCACATAGCAGCGATGCGTTATTCGCATTTATAAGCACTGCAGTTGGTTTCCTGGTACATTAAATCTGCAACGAGAGACTGTCACACACTAGAAAGTGGCGAAGCTGAAGACAGCATCTCTTTCGAATTCACCTTAAATGGTGCCACAGTCACATTCGGTGCCTCAGTCAGAATTTAAGGTGGAACGGGTAAATTCGAACAAGAAGCTGGAGAATAAGACGCAACTTCAGCCTCGTAAAACGGTTGAACTTTGAGACATTTAACTGATCAACTTCTTAGGAAAGGTTTTCTGGCGGAGATGGGAGGAAAGCGGCTGTAGCTGAAGCTTGAAGCACAGCAAAGTAAATCTGCGTTTTCGTTTATATTGTTTACTCTATACTAGGACATTATAACATACTGAGACATACTGGACATTAAATGTTGCGGCTCCTGTTGCAGCGCGACTGTCCGGGCGCTGCACTTCCGCACTTCCAAGTTCCGCCTTTTGTGTTCCGTCAACATTACGTTATAAATTAAATATTTAGAAAATCAATTTTTGACATTTGTGAATCGATTCAGAATCGTGCACGTCCGCATCGCGATGCATCTAAGAATCGATTTTTTCCCGCACCCCTACACCTCATACAGCTACACTTGGCTCAAACTCACATCTAGAGTTCTTAGTCTGTTAGTTTGCAGCCTTAGTAGCTGAATGGAATGTGGACCAGCTGACAAACGCCTGATAAAATGTGGGAATTAAAACTACAGTGCACCTATAGTACAGTGTATATCTAAGACGCACTCATACATATTGCAAGGCTTATGACGAATGGTATCCCGTCATCCCAGGGATGTTGTTTAAACCATGCTGCAACCATGGGATGCTGCACGGGTTATTAACTTGCTAAATTTAATATACAATACCAATATTTAATCCAAAAACTATTTTAATTTGCTTAATAAGTAACATTTCTTCAGTAAATTTCCATTAGCCCGTTAGTGGGAATTCCTATGTAATATTAGCATCAAGCTAATGAACATTAAACATGGACATTCAAGTGACATTTTTCGCTTTGTTGGAGTTTTACAGTCTCTCTGAAGTCTAGTTGAATATGGTTGTACTATTTACAGACTGCAGTTGAGTACTTCTTGTATATAGTAAAATCTTGTAATTTAACCTTTTCAGACCCAAATTATATTCCAGGGCACAAAAGTGTGATCTTGCTTTATTCTTATTCTGAAGGTAACCATAAATGATGATAAATCAAAAAAGTGACGTTTTAAAGCATTACATATTTAGCTACAGAGCGTTTCATACAAATGATGTCATATGTAAGCACATAAATGTATTTATGGACCATAGATTTGTTTGTATGCATCATGTGTCTGCGTGTATGCACATGTGCATGTGTGCTAAGCATGTATTTTGTGTATTGCTATCTGACATTTGCTGTTTTTTTTGGGAATCTATGATGTGGTACTGCAGAAATTCAAGAAAGAAATGTGTAAACAAACATGTCCATCTGTTAATAAACACCTTTTCTGGGTATTTTTTAGTAATTACTTTGTTATTTCCATGTAAAAAAAAACAAAACATATGTTCCACGAAGAGCCAGAAAAACCAGGAAGCATTGTTAACATGTGATGTTACTCTGTTGTGAATTGCCCTTGCAATCAGGAATAATTTAGAGACGTTACTCAGCCTTTCTCTATGAAAATGTCTTTGTCTGTCTGTAGAACCGAATGCATGAGAGCATGAAGCTGTTCGACAGCATCTGCAACAACAAGTGGTTTACTGACACTTCCATCATCCTCTTCCTCAACAAGAAGGACCTGTTTGAAGAGAAGATCAGGAGGAGTCCTCTTACTATCTGCTACCCTGAGTACTGTGGTGAGTATTGGGTTTGTTACCATTTTGATTACCATTTTGAAAGTACTATAATTAAAATGATGGCAAGCCTTGGCTAGTTACAGCCAGTTTTACTTGTTCTGATTCGATGCTTTGCTCAGAATTTAAGGAGCAGTGAATTGCAAAGAAAATTACACTGACATGAACAGGCGTAATTTTCAAATAACTAAGAAGTCAATAAGTAGAATTCTGAAGTTTTTTTTTTTACTTATTCAGCATATGAAAATTATGTTGTAATGCATTGCGGTGAATTCAAAATAGAATATACTGTAATACATTGTATGTCCAGATTTTGTAGACCTCTGCTCATCCAACGTTTCTTCTGAAAACAAGGGGGTTTGCCCTGCTCCCCATCACTCCAGAGGTGCTCCATCACTCCAGAGAACGCAGTACCACTGCTGCACAGTCCAGTGCTGAGGAGCTAGCCGACACTTAGCATCATGCATGATGACCTTATGCTCATGTGAAGCTACACCAGATCCATTGGCCACATCTATTGGCAAAGCTTTTATTTGGGGACTGAACAAGCTGTGTGTGCGCTTATTGAACTACCCTTGTCAGCAGTGGGTGAACCTTAAAGTGGGTGAATTTACTAATTAGAAGAAGTGTCTGAATATATTTTTTCATAAAGTATATAGTTTCAGTATGTTACATTTTTTGCAAGTTCCAATTTGCGTTTTATACATGAATTATTTCTCTAAGCCAGGGTTAGTAGTAACTCTCAAATGAAAGTTTTCCTGTTTTAAATCCAAGGCTGCTATTGCCAGTGTGAAAGCAGACCATTTTCTATCTGAACTCCAACAAAAACGTAATAGAAGTAAATGTTAGATAAAAAGATTAAATATGGTATTAAAATCCCACGGTTTGTGCTGGAACCTGCTTGTTTAGCTCTGACATGCACTCAAACCTCAGACAGCACACTTTGGCCTCAGTCCGAATTCCTCTTCTTTCAGTCACAAATAAGTTTCTGTTATGAGCCAGTTTAGACCCACTCATTCCCTGCCTGTTAGGCCTGAAAAAATGAAGAATTATTGCTTGTTAGAACTAATAAAATAGGGGATAAATATCCGTGGTCGTGTTTTTACAGTGTAGCGGTAAAAGGCATATCCTGGGGCTGCTTCATGCTGTGGAAAAATGTCTGTTTGTGTCTGCTAGTCATCATCCTTCATCCTAGAATGGAAGCTCGTACTTGCAGTGTTTCTCCTTGGGGATGGTTTAGTATTTCACTCCATCTTTGTAAACATCAAAGATTTATTGCAGTTTACCTGTCTTGAGTGTACTTTTAAATACACTGTCAAGACAAGGAAGAACCACAGATAATTCAGGCAAGGGATGTCTACCGCTTTCTTGTGTGGTTACTTGGATGTTTAGTTCATCAGTGGAGCTATGGTCGGAATAGTAATTAGATGAATGTTATGACAGTTCAGCTGTGGGAAATGCCTTGGAGCAGATATTTCAGGTGTTTCTTTCCTTTGGCTCTTTGCCAAGACTGAAATAGCTGTCTTTCTATGTTTTAACCCTGTCATTACTCATTGTTTTCCAGGACCAGCAATACTTTGGTGCTTTATATTTTCTTCATGCTTCGCTTCTCTGATTATGACGAATCTCCTGGGTTTCTCTGGTCAGGTTCCAACACGTACGAGGAGGCAGCAGCCTACATTCAGTGCCAGTTTGAGGATCTGAACAGGCGGAAGGACACCAAGGAGATCTACACCCACTTTACCTGTGCCACGGACACCAAGAATGTGCAGTTTGTCTTTGATGCAGTCACTGACGTCATCATCAAAAACAACTTAATCGAGTGTGGACTCTACTGAAGCATCATGTTTTAGTGCCAAGGTATGCTCAACAGCTCATAGTAGCCCAGTGTTGTTGTTGTAGCTATAGCAGGTTAGTGACTAATATGAGAGAAGTAGTGTTAGACATTCAGTCGGCCAAAAAGCAGAGGAAGCTTGCACCTACTTAGACTTTAATACAGTTATGCACTTTTTTAAATATTTAAATGTTCAACCCCTTAAATACCAAAAAAACAGACAATGGGTCCACAAGTCACTTCCTCACACTTATAATTGCATAACTTACCTGTTTGTTTTATGGCAGTTACCGAATAAGTAATAGTAGTTTATGAATAACAAGCCTAGGGGGTAAATAATGTTAAATATTCATTTAAATTGAACTACAGTTTGAAAATCTACATAGATACTGTGTAATTGCAATCATTTGTTAGAACTCTGTGTGTTTTGGAATGCACTGCTGTGAGTAACACAACAGTGTATGGTCAAACACACAAAGGCTGCTGTGATATCTAATGTCATGGACAGGGTTGGAAGGATTACTTCAAAAATATATTCTGTTACAGATTATTGACTACCCCTCAAAAATGTGGATTAGGTTATTAATGTAATCTGATTACTTTCTGTTACTTTTGGATTATTTGTCTTTAATTAAAGACGTATAATTCAATAAAGAAAAGAGGAAAAATTATTTCAGCAAGTCTTTTTAACGAGATTTTAACTTAACACACACCAAACAGAAAAAAACATACTGTCTTATGAAAGAGAATGATAGATTATAGGTGACTTAAATATTGTGCCTCACAGAAACAGTCAGTGGTCTCACATTTAGGCAATCGCCCAGATCTAAGTGGAGCAATATATGGAAATATTTAAAACATAGAGATGATGAATTTGTGGAACAGTACAATTTGTTTGTTGTTGAAGTTTAGAAATCAAGCTTTGAATATACATGTCTAAACTTCAGTCTAATACTAAAAGTTCCTAGAGTAAAAATAGGGGAACAAATCAAAGGCAGTATAGTTAAAAACTGTAGTCCTATTGAGGAACCTTTCCTTATTTTTGCCCTTTTTTATTAAAGATCTGTTGTTTATCAAGCGGGGCAGCACAGTGGCGCAGTGGGTAGCGCTGTCGCCTCACAGCAAGAATGGCCTGGGTTCGATTCTTTTCTGTGTGGAGTTTGCATGTTCTCCCCGTGTCTGCGTGGGTTTCCTCCCACAGTCCAAAAACATGCAGTCAGGCTGATTGGACATGCTAAAATTACCCCTAGGTGTGTGTGTGTGTGAATGTGTATGTCTGTCTGCCCTGCGGTTGACTGGCGACCTGTCCAGGGTGTATCCTGCCTTCCGCCCAATGACAGCTGGGATAGGCTCCAGCACCCCACCGCGACCCAGAAGGATAAGCGGTTTAGATGGTGTATGTATGTATGTATGTATGTTTATCAAGCCAGAGTGAAAAGATCAATCTGGTAGAAATCTTCTTTTGAGACTCCTCATCAACAATGTAATAATAAATAGAGGTCATTTTAAAACAGCTGACTGGCCATTGTGTGTTTTATCTGCTAAAAGGCTGTATTAGTTCATAAGGTTTTTATGTTGGTGCATCGTGTTCGGACTGTGATGATGGTAATTTGTAGACGCTCCCTAATCAGCTCTCAGCAATTTCAGCAGCTTACACAAATCAACATGTTTTCTGAGTTCAAAAGGCATTAATTTCACACAAAAATTAAGTGGGAGCTGATCGTCTTAATTAGAACTAATGATAACTTACACATATTAACATTTTGCATACATCATTGCAAAACTACTGAAGAAAGAAACCATACAAGTGAAAAAACAAAACTAACTTTGCTGCTCACAAGGCTTAATTTGCTAAGTTAAAAGCCGTCATTCATTCGGAATCATACCAAAATAATCAAATCAAATAGAATTTTCTTTTTCTAAAGCATTGTAATCGAATTTAATTGTTATGAGGACACTAGGCATGTAATACCTTTCCTTTTATCACAGTTTATAACATTATTGTGATGTTGTATTCATTTAAAAAGCTACATGTTTAAAGCTTAATAACATTAAATTCATTACATTCTTAGTCTCATTTTCTGTGTAGGTGGTTAACATGTATTATATGTGCAACAAAGTATCATTAATAAAAAATTATGAACTAAAAACTCCCACATAATGATGCTCACAGCGAGTATAATTATCACAGATTATCAAGATTTTTACAATTCGGACTGGTGCTGTAAACCTCTGCACTGCAGCCCTTTTGGAGAACTGTGAAGTGTTCCACAAAATAATTCTAAAAATTTTAATTATATAATCATAAATGTGCGTTTAGTTGTGACAGTGCTTAATGTGGAAGTCTGTACTTTTTAAGTACTGTTATGATAATAAGCCACCGCTGCAATAATGCTGATTTCTACTAGAGTCTTAGTGGCATTTCCCATGTTAAATTAGCATCAAGCTAATGGTTTAATGCAACACAGATCCAGCCTTTGCACGGACGTGTACAGCTTTTAACAGATATTTAGGTAACGTATTTGTACTATCTGTGAATCTTTCAGTTAACATTTTTTTAAGCTTCACTTTGAATATTACTAGATTAGCTGTCTGCCGAGCTGCTTGGTAAACAAAACCGTGTACTTATGTAGGGTATGTTTACTGTGGTTTTGGACATCTTACTTCATATACACAGAATCTGTGACTGCAAACATACATGTTTTTGTAAAATCCTGCATTTTTCCTCCTCCATTCCAGACTGACTTGAATGTTCATCTTTTTTGAATGAGGTTCTGGGTCTGGGAAAAAAGGTTCTGGGACCTCTTCTCTCTCTGCCATGCTGTGGTTGCACGAGCTATGCATGTTTACCTGCTCTGATCTGCCTTATTATGTGATCAGATCGTGACAGCGGGGTGAAGCTGCAACTCGTTTCATGATATTACAATGACATTTGTCCTCAATAACATTACTGTGCATGTTCAATATCTCAGCATACTAAATGACCAAATACCAACACATGTTTAGAGGACAATGAATTACACCCCAGTTGTTTAGTGCTGTAGATGAGGCTTTATCTGTGAGGTCTTAGAAACCAGTTAACAGTTGGATAACTGTAACAGTGTTGTAGGTGCTGTAGTATATTCCTCTTATGTAAGGGCTCCTAATCAAAGAATTTAAATTACTGCCTCTCTTTTCCTTTTATCATTATAGTCACTGAACGTAGTGGGACTAATGGAAGCATGCCTGATTGGATGGATATCACTGGTGCTGCCTGTAGCGGACTCCAGTCAGTGGGGGACGATGACTAGATACAGACTGCTGCTACCATGCTGCATATACACCGTAGTTCTTACTGTGCATTTTGGAGAGACTCTCTTAAAACCCCACATCTGTCGGCAGTCCTTACATTTGTCTTTCTTTAATTCCTGTTGCAACGTAGTGAGGTCAAGATGGGTGAGTGTTTTCTGTTCATGTTTTAATTACCAGGTTCACTCCAGCCATTGGGTATTACAGTATACAAGGTAAATGAAGTAGTTCTATGCACGCATTGATTAAAAATCCCAAAAACAATAGATGGCATCAACATACAACATGTTCACATCTGTTAGACTGTTACCACCTTGGAAATTTGTTTTCCTTGAGATGCATCAGCTCTTTTTCTAAAAGAGGAATATCTAAGTATCATCCGCTACATAACTGTGATTTCACAGCTTTAGAGCAGAGGTTCCCAACCAACGGGCCGTGGGTTGTTTTAGTACCGTGGTGAGCACTGGGGAGGTTAGTAGCCTGACTGATAAACTCCACCATTTATTATCATTATTGTTAATGTAATTAATGTTAGTATTTTTATTTATGGTTAAGTCTTGATATTAAAAATGTCCATAAATTAACTTTTAAGGGCCTAAATCCTACCTATTACATGTATTTCCTTATTTTCTATTGATGTCCACTTGTAACATTTGTACCAGTACAAGACATTCAATTTACATGACAATTTTCCAACCTGTTTATCCCTTGGACAGCAGGTTGTTTTCATTACTGTGCCTTTAACACTGATCTGTGTAAATGATCTCTGTTCTGATTGACTGTCCTGTGTTATGCTTCGTTCAAATAGCTGTCCTCCCTGAAACAGTCTTTTTAAATTCAGTGTGAATGGCCAGGCTAAACCACTGTGGACAGAACAGATAATTTTATGTAAATGTTTTGCTTTCTGTAACATCACAAACACTGTTAATTGAAAATAGGCTGATTTTGCAGGTTAGTTCTTATATATTGTCTGTATAGACTGAGGGAGTGAACAGTACATTTTGAAACAGTAACATTGTTTTTATGTTACACCAGTTTCATTTCAGTGAAGTGAGGAAAAGTGAGTTTGCGTAATACCGGCCCTTTAAGTAATAATACATTTTTCAATATATTGAATGAGGCTATTGAGCTAATTGTTTACGTCATCATTTGTAAACAAAACATCCCCCCTGTGCACTCAGATACACCCCCACCCCCCACCCTCAATGGTATGTCAGAAGTGGTGTGGGCAGCAGTTCGGTCAGTGAAAAGGTTGGGACCCCTGCTCTAGAGCACGTCTTATTTTTTCTCAACAGTTGTATATGTAAGTTATTGATATTAAGATTCAGCTTTTAATCCTTTCATCTTTTCGAACCAGGTTTCAGTGGAACCAAAACACATTAAGCTGTGTACTTTAGCTGAGCATTTGATTCTTAATGACTGTAGCTTCAGTATTTCAGGTTTGAAGTTTGGCGTAGATTTAATGATCACTCTTATTTGCTTCATCACTAGAAAGAAAGTTGTAGCTAAGTACTTTTGCTTATTTTTGACTTTTGTTCTGTTTCTCTTTGACAAGCTAGAAATGGACCACTTTATGACAAGCATATTTTATTATTTGGTGTGTGTTCACAATAATTATGTATGGATAATTGTTAAATCAATCCAAGACTGCATGGTACTGGGACTTTAATGCGCAGACCGAGACCATTGTAATAATTATTGTAGAAAGTAATTGTGACACTTGCATGGAGGGAGAAATTTATAAGGTAATTTATTCTATTTCTTCTCTTTTTAAACTGCTGGGCCCTTTATAACCTACCTGAGCGTTTGTCAGTATCTCAGATGTGTTTAACTTGTATAAATCGTTTTTTTTATAGAAATACTCATTTTGCAAAATGGTCTAAAGTGACTCAGTTGTACTGGTTTTCTGTGCTATTACCAGTAATATTAAATATAAAATACAAAAACTAAATACTTAATAAGTTACACTTGCACAATGCCACACTAGAATTTCACAGCAAAAGCTAAAGCTTAGAATATATATTTGGAAACTGTAATTTTAAAACATTGAAGTTTTTTATTAACTATTTGAGAAGTGAACCAACTTCTATGGGATTAGTGTTATAAATGGCCCAGAAATGAAAAGGTGCACTTCACCTTTAAAGTCTTTTATTGTATGTGCTTTGTTTAATCCTGTGGATTTTTGTCCTGTAAAACATACTGACTGAACATGATTGAGTGTTTTGTAACGTGTAAGTGTTTAAACTGGGGAACATGTTCCATCATGTTATTTGATTAAGCCTGTAGCTTGCCGTCTGCTTCGCACAGGTTTACTTTTGTCCAAAGTCACATACTTAGTATAATGCAGTGCATAAAATAGTGTTATTATCCATCTTTGGAAATATGAGTCACATTTTCACAGGTGGATTTTGAGTTATTTTCCTTCACACTGCAGGTGCTTATGTTCTTCTTTGTACTGCTTGAAGACAGTTTTAAACACAGTGCTTTTTGTCTTCTTTTTCTATAATGGGCCACTAATATCTATTAAAACACTGAATTAGAAAATCCAAAGTTTGTCACAAGCTTTTTTGGCAGGTAATGATTGAGAGTGTTACGTTTAGATGAACAGGGGTTTTAGGAAAGATTCTGTCGGATTCTTGTCAGAGCTAACCAGACATGTACTTGTAGTTCACACATTCTGTGATGTGGTATCATCAAAATGGGGTATTACATTGTGCTTGGTCTATGGTAATGTTGTTGTTGTGTTATTGTTATACCTGTAACATGTAAGTATCTGGACAGAGAATTCGGAAGTATTTTCAAAGATGTTTTGGTGCCCTTGTATGCCAACCAAAACATGATTTATAGTAATTTAAATTAGGTTTAAAAAAGGGCTTCATGTGCAAAAACTGGTGACACTATAGACTAGGTAGAAATACACCTCAACCCATGTATGTTTTAATTTTGCTGTTAATAATAATAATAATAATAATAGTAATCTTCATTTATATAGTACCTTTCATACATTAAAAATGCAGCTCAAAGTGCTTCACAGTAGAAAATAAGCAAATAATAAAAATGCAACAAATAAACACAATAGCAGAAAAGGGGATATATTAATAATATCTAAAATACAAGTACAAATACAAACACAATAAAAAATACAACTAGACCAGTATTATCAGTAGCATTTAACACAGTTGTTAATATTTAATAGCATCTTGCTCAGTTTTGAAGGTCTTTTAAACCGTGTGCGGTAAAAAATAATTACTGATAATATTTTGTGTTTGAATTGAATTTGTATTTGTAAAGTGCTTTTTTGTGACTTTGGTGCATTTTTTTCTGATTATTTACATATCAGTAAAAATAACTTGATATGTAATAATAAAAAAAACTTGAAATACTTCACATTTTGTGGTGATTAGGCAGAAACAAAATGGCTTTGAACCTGTAATTATCAGTAGCATTTAAACAGCTGTAAATATTTAATAGCATCTATCTCCGTTTTTGAAGGTCTTTAAAACCTTGGGTGGTTAATAATAATTACCGATAATATTTTGTGTTGGAATTTTGTTTTTGTAAAATGCATTTTTTTCCTGATTATTTACATGTATGTATCAGTAGTCAACTAAAAATAATCTGTGCAATCTGTTTCATTTAATAAGATGACACCAACAGCCCATGGGATGGATGCAAGTCTTTATTTCGTGTTCCTACATTTATAGTCCAGAACATCTCCTCAGATTCAAAACAACGTAACAGGCCACTAGAGTATTTGTCCTTACTGACTTTCATAAATACATAGTTTCTTCATATATATTTATATGGTATCTTCTTTGAAATAGAGATTCACTCTGCTATTCTTATTTACAAAATACACTCCCCTAGTAATTTTATTCTGGGAAAAAAAAATATTTCACATTCTTTAGCATGCTGATTACACTGAAAACAAGGGTGGTTTTGTAATCTGAGTTATCACACATGCAAGTTACTTGTCACCTTTCTCAAAAGAAACTGAAATCCTAAACTGTACATTACATAAAACAAAAAAGCTGTATTGCTAGTCCAAGTAGTGTTGTCATGCAATGATGTCTCACAACCATATGGCTGCAGTTAGACTGGGGTTAAATTAGCATTTTATGTCCTTGACACACAAATGAAAATATCTGGCAGGTTTGACACTATTACAGAGGAAAGCATCTACTTGGAGTCTGTACCAGCAGCTTCAGCTTCAAAACGTCATTTTCTTCTTTTTCTTTTCAAATGCCCCTCCTAATGACTTTAAAAGCAGTTCAAACATATACAGATGATTTATTTAGCTCTACACCGGATAGATCCTTGACTGTTTGGATTGAGGATGACTTGCTGGTTCAGTATGATGGTGAATGGAAGGAGGAAGACTGAGAATATCATTTAGCTGGGAGGGACATCTGACCTCCGTGAGCCCCTTAATGTACAGGTCACTGTCATGCCATCTGTGAGTCCTCTGTCATCGCCTTGGCAGAATCACCAGAGCGATACCAGTCATTCAGGTCAAGGGTGGAAGGGTGGGGGGGATTCTAGAAGAATAGGTCGGAAATGGGAGAGAAGTTAATTTTAGTGCATTTATTTAAATTTTTGTACATTTGTTGTACGTTTATTGAGATTCTTGCTTCAAATAAGCAGAACTGTTCAAGAAGCTAGTTTTATTCTTAATTATATCCACTTGCCTTAAAAAGTGGGTATCCTTTAGAACAGACCGCAGTCCTTAAGGTTCTCTTTGATGATAATGTCTGTCACAGCATTGAACACGATTTCAACATTCTTTGTGTCGGTGGCACAGGTCATGTGCGCATAGATTTCTTTTACGCCTTTCTTCATGTTTAGGTCCTGAAACTGGGTCTTGATGTAGTTGCTGGCGTCTTCATACGTGTTTGGACCTGTGTGGGAAGACACGGTCATTTCAAAAACTACTGGCTGTGACTCAAAAGATCATGTGTTTGACCCTAATACTTCTGCCCCTGCGGAACTGTCCTTATACTTGACTAATATTAAGTTCCTTTAAAAGTGTCAGCAATGATGGAAATTCCCTGCTAGCTAAAATGCACATGGTTCAAAAACAAAAAAGCAGATAAAACTCAACAAGACAGGGATCCAAGTCCTGCTGAACGTTGTAGAAAGAGAAGTCTGTACTTGCCATCATATTCAGGGAAGCAGATGCTGAGGTGGACTTTCTTAATCTTTTCCTCAAAGAGATCTTTCTTGTTGAGAAAAAGCACAATGGAGGTTGTTGCGAAGAACCTGTGGTTGCAGATACTGTTGAATAGGTGGAGGCTCTCGTGCATGCGGTTCTGCAAATTGAATGACGAAACAGAAATGAGTTGGCGAATCCCTCCTTTCACCCTCAAAGACACAACATGTCAAAACAGGTTCAGGTGGCTTTGGCTCTGACTCAAGCCATTTTCAACGGCATAGATTGTCCTCTGCGCGAGAACATTGATTTTTCACAGAAGCGACAGTGATAACTACTTGAACTACGTTGAGGGACTGTACAGGCCCTGCTTAATCATCTCTCAGAAAGAGGCCACTTTGGGCTGGTCCCGAGCTATTCTTTCTTTGGTTCAGAGTGTGCAGTATTTGAGGCACGGGCTTTTTTTAAACGGTTCATTACAACCTCGAACTCGGACTCAATTTCTGGGGCAAGTGAAGGTACTCACCACTTCGTCGTCTTCTACCAACACCATGTCATAAGCGCTCAGAGCTCCACAGAAGATAATGCAGGTCACACCCTCAAAACAGTGAATCCATTTCTTTCTCTCAGACCTCTGACCACCCACATCGAACATCCTGAAAAGAGAGCATGGTCAGTATAATATTGCTTCTGGAAGGAGATGGGAACCAGTTAAACCAGTGGTTCCCAGTCCTGGTTGGAATACTCCCCTTTTCTTAACATTTAGGTACTTTCCTTGCTCTAACACACCAGATCTGACATATGGGGTAATTAACAAACCCCTCTTAAAAGAATGTGCTTGTGTCTGAGCAAGGAAACACTAAAATGTGTTGGCAGGGGCTACTCGAAGACCAAGTTTCGGAACCACTGTGGTAAACCTTCATGCGTTGATTTGATACTTGCAACGCTACCATTTTTATTCTTTTAGGAAACATCCCTTTAAATGCTGTCACACCAAGAAATCTGTGCCCTCAATAGTTATTCTTATGTGGCCCACCTGAAGTGCAGCTCTTTGCAGCCGAACTGCTCCTCAATGATACCAGTGGTCTTGACTCGAGACCTTAGCACGTCCTGCTCCGTGGGGAGGTAGTCAGGTTTGCAGATTCTGTCCATGTCGCTCAGGTAGCTGTAAAATATACATCTGGGTTAACTGACATAACCTTTAAACTGATGTCACTATTTCAAGGATTATATTGGTCCATGAGCTGCTTCTTTTCTGCAGTGGTCAGGATGACAGGCTTCATATGTCCAGTTTAGATATCTTTAGAAGTGACTAGCAATTAGCCAGCAATATGCAATGAGGCAGACAAATGCATAAGCATCATTATCTGATGTTAATGTAGTGGTTCCCCAACCTGGTCCTCAGGGCCCCCCTCATTTTTCCTCATTCCTCTATGTTGTTAGTTGGGTTGACGCGATTATGTATGTCTGGGCCATGAGGTCTGGGTTGGGAACCATTGTAGTATATTGAGTAAAGCTCTACGATCCAGTAGGATTGTGTTTGTTTAAGATGTAGGAGACTAGTTATTTTAAACACAGAAATAATTTTTCCCCTTTACAGGTCATTTGGCAAGTTTCAATTGTATGAGCAATGGACTGAAATGAGGACAGAATAAAAATGGGATGTATAAGTCAATATCATATTGGACTCACTAGCCAGCAGAGTCATTAAGCTGGTACTCAGATGCTCTTTCAAAGGCAGCCTGCACCCCTGAGTCCTTCCACAGCCTCTTGATAACGTCTGCCAGTTCAGGGGGCATGGCGCCGTCCTCGGTGGAGTCCGCCAGGTTCTGCAGCTTCTGACCATCTTCCTACACAATGAAAGGGAAAGGGGGAGACATGAAACCATTGCATGCAAGGTTGTTATTTTTTATGTTATTCTATGGCCGTGCTAGCAATATGTGTTTATCTCTTTGTCAGTGTTGCACTATTTTGCGCCCTGTGCTTGCTGTGATATTGTGCTGTTTGCTTGTAAATGTCTGGAGATGCAAACCTGTGCTGATGGTAATCCGTAGTTGATGCCCAGCATCTCCATGCCTCTAATGAGGGCCAGAGCTGACTGCAGGATGTTACCATAGATGATAGCTTTAAACGCTATTTGTTCTTCTTTCGTATAACCACCTTGATGCAGAATTCTGTAGAAGAGCAAACAAGAGTGTAAAGGTGTTCTTGGAACAAAACCTTGTATCTCCAAAAAAGTCATTAACAAGAAAAATGGATGAACGGGTTACTCTTGTGAACATGACAAATACTGGGACCCAACTTGGAAAAATTTAAATGACTAAAATGTAATGTTTTCTTTTTTCGGAAATGAAAACAGTGATGTCTGGTTGAAAAGTTAAAAAATAAACCTGAATGATTTAATTTATAACATCTTTCAATTTTTGTGACCACATTTCTATTACCACAACACAGCAAGGTTTGAAGACAAATCTGTAAATAATGCATTTTTAAAAATGCAGGTAACTTTTTTTTTTTTTAACAATCTGTATACTGTATGTTTCTAAGCTAATTATTGATTATATATATATATATTTGTCACTTCCCTTGTGTGAATAATTCTTCTTATCACATCACATAGCGTAAACTTATTTACTGCCGTCTGGTGGCGGCAGATAAATATTACAAAGCTTCAGCTTTTGTTATGTTTTTTGATATAATAATAGTAAATCAGAACAGAATGTGAAAGCATGGACTGTACTATACAATAAATAGAATTTGCTTATAAATGTACCTATAAAAGTATATAAGAAGTGTATTTTATTTTACAAGTCTATACTATTATCTTTTCGTTTCAGCACTACTTCAGTAAATGTACTCACTTCATCTGCTTTACAATGGTGCTCTTCCCTGACTCACCAGCACCTGCGTACAGAAAATCAGATAATGAAGAAGAATCAAACCACAGTGTAAGGTCAGAATAATCTTCTTTTTTCCAAGTCATGGCTGACCTCTGACCTCTTAATATGTAGTCTGAACTGTTTTGCGTAAATGATTGTACACCTAAATGTACAGTCTTTTACTTCCATCGTCATGAACATTCAGTTCACAACAATGACCATTTTAAGGTCAGCATTAATTGGTCGGTAAGCCTTTAAAGGAAGCACCTTTGGATTGCCAGTGATGTTTAGGTCAGGAGGAAGACTCGTAACCTGCTTATTAAATGACCTAATTGGATTTGTGGTACTGAAAGCATCTCAAGAGATCACTGACTTTCTGATTCTTTTGGGTGTCGCTGTCAGGCCAGGTCAGGGGCGGGACTGCAGCGTCTCCCGGGCATCAGTCATTCTAAAATGACTTCTTGAGTGAACGGCAGCCTTGGTGATATGCTAAGTGGACCTGCGTCATCGCTGGTGCCATTCTGATTGCTCATCGGCTTAGTTCATTGTCCAGATTAGCTGGGGAACGGCTTCATACTACCTGACTTTCACACTCAAAGACCAGTTACTGCTGCTCTTTACAGATTCTTAGTAGAGAAAGAAATTGGTGCTATGAAGTCGACATATATTGGAAAGACTTAGTTTGAAACCAAAGACAGCCACACAAATCCCATGTGAGCTTTGTTGTGTGTTTAGTCTGCAAGGCTTAATTTCATCTTCTAATTAGTGAACATATATTGACGTGTACAACTACTGGACAATGTTTTTTCTCCAATTTATTCCAAGCACCATCCCCCTCTTTTTTGTAAGACTTTGTAAGATTTTTTAACTTTTTATACAATAAGGGCTTTCACAGTTATAAGGTACGCTATACACATTTGCACAGTGCCAGTGAAATGGAGCTCAAAGGGGATTATAAGGGCAAGAGGACGTATAGGGAAAAACAGGTAAAGCCTGACCTTATGGCTATCTTCCCAGCATACGCTCTTCCTTTTATAAGAGTCTATGTACTGACCATTAATTAATGTTTTGCCATTTTAATGTAGACCAATATCTAAATAATAAAAGGGTGCCAGAAGGGATTCTGCCAAAGAACAACCACTTTCAGTTTCCTGAAGAACCATGTTTGAAAAAGAGATTTGTGAACCTTTTTATATGCATAATATAAATGTTCTTTCTAGAACCTTTAACTTTAAAAAGGTTATTCCCCCTCCCACATCTCCTTTACAAATATGGCTCTCTAATGAACCACCTATTGAAAGATTTTTCAGGGAACCCAAAGTGATTCTTCTATGCCATCGCACAAAGAACCCTTTAGGCACCTTTTTTCAGGCCAGCTTTCTACATGCATCATCCTTTTTGTATTTTCAGACATTTGTAGTTGGCAAACTGACCAATAAGTTGATAAACTGGCCGAGTTATAATTATGAACAACAGGAGTAATAACGGTCACTGGTCCCATGTTTAACACTGGACTTCTGTGAGACCGGCTGAACAGAAGCTTAAGAGGATCTTGGCTTAAATCATCAGAGTAATCGGATTCTGTTCTCACTGACAAAATGTCATGGGCCTTCAGGTTGCGATCTTTTAAGCAGACATCAGTGTGGAGTGTTTGTAAAGACGAATGAAAAAAACTACAGCACAGGACCCTCAATTCAGTCGAACTATCAAGCATATGTGAATCCACAAATCACAACATTAAGTTGAATGAATCAGTAATGAATAATGAACACTGGTAAACTTAAGTAGTACACTGCCATTTACGTGAATACAATCAGTGTATATTAATTGATATAAACATTTTTTTAATAATTTAGTGTAAAAATATGTTTGGGTAATTAGCTCAACTATAATTACCTTAACTATTGTGTTGATGCATAGTGAGCCATAAGAGCTTTTTTTTATGAGCCACTATGCACCTCTTTGGTTACACAATATTTATCTCCTGTAAAACCCTGAAAGCTTCTAATCCTCTGGTAGAATTATGAAATATTCCAGGCAAGTAAAACCTCTGCCTGCCCTCTTTTAATTGTAGTGATTTTTTTTCCTCACAGCAATATCTGTAGCACCATGTGCTGGAGGAACAGAATCATTATGGTAATTAATGTTATGCATTGTTATACTCATGAGATAACCGTGCTAGTAACAGATCCTCTCTCAAAATGCCAAATGTGAGTAATAATATGTGAAAATTAGGTGACATCTGGTTGTTTTAAATCCTTACTGAAAGCAGATTGCACTGCTTACGAATTGTTTAAGCCCCAGTCTGTGCCACTAGTGCATCTTTAGCTGAAGCTTCAAGATACTGATTAAGCCAAGAGTAAAGTATGCTTGTTCCTGGGGGATGTCCAGTGAAAATTATACAAGGTCCAGGACTAAGATTAGTGGCTTTGTGCGTGCAAAATGGATACTTGTTAAAGTGAAATATCTCCATTCAATTTGTGTTGTATCAGTGAACTCAGTACAACTTACTTAATCAGACTAGACCAAATTGTTACAGAACTTCTCCTCCATTAGCATTTCATAAAATCAGTTTAGAGAACACAAGCCAAACAGCCAAAAACTCTTTGTTCTTTGTTCATCTATCTAAGCATTGCTCACGCTGATGAGGATGTTTCACTGAGAAGATAACATCAAGCAGATGTGTAAAAGACTGCAAAGCCTAATTTTCCTTTCTGCAAGTGTTCAGATGGTATGCAGATCTTTAGAAGATCTGTCGGCTACTGAAGTTCAGACTGTTTCTGATCTCTTGCAGCTCCGACTTCACGAGAGAATCTCTAATCACAGTCCTAATGGACATCAAAGTGACAAGAGTCTTGCTAATGACTGGAGCGCTTACCCAGCAGCAGGAGCTTGACTGTCTTTGCTTCCTTATCTGCATCTTCCTGGAGCTGCTTTTCCAGCTCTTTGGACCTCTTGGCCATTTCTTTATCCTCAGCACTTGCTCCGCTACCCATGTTTCTTCCTCTTCCCCTTCCCTGTCAAACTCCTGAAGGTTAGAAATTTTGCCGGCTTCCCCTGCGCTTTTGCGGGCGGCAAAATGGAAATGAATACGGTGCTCCTGATCACCTGGTCTAGGGAGGGTTCTGCAGAGTGTCCGTAAACTTGCTTTAGGTGAGGCTGATGTGCCCCGACTCTCCTCAAGGCGAACAATCAGATGGAGAGTGCTGAAACGCCAAAAGCGAACTGCAGGTCTATCCTCTCTAATTCCTCCCTGTCAAGCCTAATGCCTTAGTTCAGGATTGGGGAGGGTTTTACTGATCTTCCTGTGTGAACCAGCCAATCCAATTAGCTTGGCTAACCAGGGCATAAGTGAAGGTTTTAAAATAAGGAAAACCAGCATGTCCTGTATCACTGATATTGTGGGAGACCTTGCACCCGACATGTTAGATGGTTGTTGTTAGCTTTTATAGGCCAAAGATAACTATGGAGATGGTCGTCTTTCAACAAGCATATGCATGGATCTCTGAATCCAATTATGTCAGATCTACACTTTCGTCAAGACAGAACCCTGTAATTCTAAGTCTCATGGAGGTTAATGCAAGTGCAGAACCACAATGTTCTGCGCAAGTTGTGTGTGATAGTGTGTTTTCTGCAGGTATAAGGTTGGAAGATGGAGGCATTGGTCTTGAATACTGGGTTGACCAATGTGGTGGTAAAGAGGTCATGTTCAGGATGTCCTTATCCTAACCCTCTCATGTGAACTAAAGGAGATTATGCCTTTGGGGTGGGCAGTAAGAGGATATTTATAGGTAACATGTTATATTATATCATATTACATCACAATATTCTTTTCTGAGTATATCTTAGATATTGTCAGTGCTTAAGGAACCCTGACTAACATGTTGCATTGCAAAGAAAGCCTAATTAGGCCTTTTTAATTTGATTTAATACAGTGCAGTATGTGAAACTTTAAATAAAAGTCATTGTTTTTGATATTTTTGGAATGTGGATCTTTTTTGTCTGTTCCAACTTATCAAACTTCAAAAATTAAATATGAAAATATCTTGAAATTTGAAGTTTTGTGATGTATACTTGCCATATCACTCATGCCTATTACTTTCTGTTTTACACGGAAGCAATAAATATGGGAAATGCTATCACTCTTCTCTCATAAAGGCCAACTTGCAACTGTAGATTTGTGCTAGTGCCATAATTTGTATTGTATTATTAAAAACGTGATCACTCTGACTAAATTATTTGGCTTAGCTCAGATTCAGAAAGGCGTCAAGGTGAAGGCATGAAAGGTATTTTTTGTATGTGTATATGATGTGTGTACCGCTGCCCCCTTTAAATATATACACACACACACACCCTGCAAGGAATTAGGCTCATGGGTTATGTAACCTTATACATGGAGGGCAAATGGATAGGTTAGTGGGTCTCGTTTTCTAGCATTACAGCTACCGCATTAGTGTTTCGCTCACTGACTGATGCAGTGCTTAGACCAGCAATGGTAATTCTGATTATTCAGGTACTCTGTGCACCTGTTCCCATTTCTGTATGGAAAATGTTCCTACTGTTTTGGCGAAAGTGAGTAAGAAAGCAAGGAAATGCTTTATTTCAGTTCCATGCAGAACTCAGTGGCCACCATTTAATTAATGTCCAGTGAAACGGTTAAAGGTTATTCATTTTCAGCATTAGG
Organism: Colossoma macropomum; assembly: GCF_904425465.1. Taxonomy (NCBI): domain Eukaryota; kingdom Metazoa; phylum Chordata; class Actinopteri; order Characiformes; family Serrasalmidae; genus Colossoma; species Colossoma macropomum. Next base: position 33,619,532 of record NW_023494793.1, on the reverse strand, counting down.
AAGGGGGAAAAAAGCAGAATACAGAAGTTACACACAATATAAAATAAAATGTTCAGTATTTATTGTCACCACTCATTGCCTTCTTTACAGCTTTCATTCTTTACAGGAGACTTGCTTTCAGTTTTAAAGAAATCTCTAGGGATAATTTCCACACCTCCAAGTTTCAGTCTTAGAAGTTGGTTGTGTTTTCTGCTTGTAGTCCCAAACATATTCAATGACTTTAACACCTGGTGTCCAGAAAACAATGGCTTTTCACTTAATTTGACTTTTGCCTTCCTTATGCATGTATCTTATATCTAATTTTGTCAGAAACATCACCTGGAAAAATGAATAACTTGTACTTAGCGGCTGTTTTGACAGAAAATTAATTAAAAAAGGGAAGTCTCTGACTTTTGCACAGTATTATAAGTTGCAGTCCCACTGTAGGGATTTTTTCCTCTTCTTTTTTTCCTTTCTTTTTAGTAAGGGCCTCCTATGTTGAACTAGGTAGGGACATCAGGTGTTTTTCACCCTTCACTGGTGATGAAGGGTGACATCAGATTGTAGCACTAACTGAAAGCTTGTTTTAGGGTGGTAATCAGGCTACATTCATTTAAAATGTAATATATATTTATTTATACAGCTTTAGATATGCTGAGATACTTTTAGCCACCAGCTTCTTGTATGGCACACAATCAGATGCTACTGTTTAGGGTGTAAATGTATTTCTTGGCCCTGGTGTTGTGTAGTTTCTTGATCCATTCAATTTAAGCCAGGTTGCATTATTTGTAACAAGACAAGGCTTCATGTAATGATATCAGTTTTGAGAGCAAACTGTTGAGCAAATTTTGTGGTGCTGCAGACTTTCACACAATCATAGTCAGCTACAACATGCAGTGATATTAGAATGTCTGATATGTTATGCAGTCAAGGATATTTGAGAAAACAAAATTGGCCTAAATTGTGTCATTATTGTGTTATTAATTATATAGTTCTACTACAGATTAAGTACTTCATGTTCTGATGGAAAAATGGTGTCCTGACATTAAAGCTTTGATTGGAGAGTCTCTCAAGTGATTGTCTGCCAATGCCTAAAAACAGAATAGCACACATTGACCACATGCTGGGAATAGAATAGCAAATTATCTCAGGTTACAGCTTTTCCCTTGATATATATCAATTACGACACCCATAGCTGTCAAGGAGCTTTCTCCCTTGAGTTTGGAGTCACCTATCCCTTTTTTCTGTGGGCAGTAGCTTGAAGTCAGGAGAGCACTGACAGTGAGATTTAAAGCGACGTCACTTTCTGTAAGCAGATAGTCTTATTGCTTGTGACAGCTTGCAAGAGACTCAAATCCCTAAATGCTTCACAGGGGAATATAGCAAACTAACCATGGTATCCCTCTCTTCCTCACAGCCAATCTTGTTAAGGTCTCTCTGCCCCAGCCCCGCCTCTCGCACCACATCATGGCTGCTGAGCTGTTGACAAGATTAGCTGCCGAGTCCCACATAGAGGAAGGAAGAGCCAAAGAGGCTAATTATGATGGCAGATGGTTCTTTGCTACCTTCCTCGTTTTGGATGAGAGTGTAGGAAGGGGCTGTAGCTTTGAGAAGTGGAAAAATGGAGGGAGCAGAACATAGATCTCAGCAAGCTGTGTTACAGCTCAGCACAGAACATTGCCCTTTTAGGTCAGCCAAGATCCAGGACTTTCTGGGGCTTTTGTTTGCTCTCTTAAATGCTGGGCAGGTGACCGGCTCTATAGAGCTTCTGCAGTCTTTCAAACTGCATTTCAAATGGTGCTTATTGTAGAAGCAAGAAACAATATCTAGTGTCTTCTGAGTTCTTTTTCAGTAGAAATACAGTGCTGTACAAAAGTCAAACACCATCCTTCATTCATTTAATTCCCAACCAAAATGGCCTTTAAGCGCAAGTTTTTTTTTCAGCATCAGGAAAAAAAGCAGAAAACATTTCTTTAATAGAAAATTACACAGATACCTCAACAACTAAGTATTCACCACCCCCCAGTTTTAATTGTGTCTACTCTTTGCCTCGATAGCAGATTCCTTTCTTCCTGTTCTTCCATTTCAAAGAACTCTGCATAGATATTTTTCCACATTTCTTAAGTTCAGTCTTAGAAATTGATTGCATTTTTTGATTATCACAATCCAAGTAGTCCCAAACACATTCAGTGATGTTGAGGTCTGGACTCTGGGGTGACCAGTTCATTATTTTGAGAACACCAGCAGCTTTTTCCTTTGTTTTGCAAATTTTCTTCTTTATGGTTTATTTCTTGCCTGCTGTTATTTCACTTATTTTCTTCTGACTTTCCTCTTGCATTATCTTATATCTACTATCCTCAAAAGTATCTCCTGAAAAAGGAATAACGTACATAATGGCTGATTGGACTCAAAATTAAGTAAATGAAGGGTGGTCTTCGACTTTTGCTTAGCATTGTATATGTATTTGATGGGAATGCATTGACACCATTTTTTCAAACCACGTACCAGTACACATTTTTAGTACTCACTGATGCTGAGTCCAATACCATACTAAGTAACCTTCTTAGGTTCAATTGTTCAGGTTCAAGTGTAAATGAGTGCAGTGTACCTTAACAATTACATCATGGAAAGCTTGCTGATTTTAAATGATGCAAATTAGCTAGCTATGTTACATTAGTTGCCTTGGATCGGGTAGCCCTGCAGTTCCTTATCAGTAAAGTGCTTCTGTACAGCTGTAAGTAAAGTATGTTTCATAGTTTTGAACCCTGATCTGTCTCTTTCAACAACAGTCTATGTTGCACAGTGACAGCAGGAATCACATCCGAGGCACATCTGAAGAGCTCGGTTGTGGAGTTTTACGACTTTTGTTTGGCTGGTTGAGCTGTAGTTACATGTCCTCTAAAGCCAGACATATACTGTGTGATTTTAGAAGTCTTGTTCTTTGGTGACTCACACTGTATTTTTGAGTAGACCATCATGTGTGGACAAAGCATTTATATATACTAATGCTATACGAAAACGCTCCGTCCATACTGCGTGAAACACAGCCTCTAAACACAACTCTGTCCATGAACAATTTAAAATAAGGCTGTTTCATTCAAAATAACACTACGCACTGAGTACTGAGCATAGAGAAACTGAGCAGTGTTGCTAACACTGTGCAAAAAGCTAGGCGTGGATGTACAGCGTAGGACAATATGGTCTCTCTACAGCCTATTTTACAAAAAAAATCACTGTATTAACGTTTATACTATGCTATACTGTTCAATCAAACAGAGTAAAGTTGGCATATATGGACTTTGGTAGGAAATGTCGACTTTTTGCCCTGTTTTTCTAGCCTACATGTCTCCACCCGTATTGGGCAAGCAGATGTGGTCGTGTGTTTAAAAACTTGAGAAAATCACACAGTGTAAGTCTGGAGGGAATAAGCCAGGGCAGAATGTTTAAAAGGACCAGCAACTTTGTGTCCAACCTCCACAGAGTCAGTAACACTTCTCTGTGTGAGCAGATCCTCCTTCACTGCCAGCTTAAGTCGTTTGTTCATTAGCGCGGCAGTGTACACTCGGCTTATGTCACAGCTGGTATCAGTGGGTATTGTATTGTTGGTATTGGTGAATTTTTATAAGTATGAGAAAATCAGCACAGTATCAGCACTACCCGATACCAGTATTGGTATTGATGCATCCCTAGTATTTTTGATTAGACACTTTCTGTCCACGCATTGTGTTTTGGAGAATAGGCCTATAACTTAATGCAGTACACTGTGTACTCATTCATAATAGAACACTACATTAATATGACTAGTGCACACTCATTATTAACAACACACTATTATTAACAACCATGCAAAGAATTTTTAAAAATAATTCATTTTTATGCCTCAAGGATTGAAGTATTGAAAAAGATTGCTGGCACATTATCATTTTTATGAGTTTGCATCTCAGTTGAAGTCAAATACAATAGACCCTGCTGTAACTAGATGCAACCCTGATTAACCCCATAACTTTGAATGGCCTGAAAGTAGAGCTCTGAGCAGGTTTATTAAAGCCATTGGTTATGTAGATTTATCAGATTAGGTCTCAAGTTTCTGAGTGAGTGAATGTGCCTTTACAAATTATTCTGCTGCAGCAACACTATGTGCTCAGGGACCTCTATTAGCTGTTACTGTTCCTGCCAAAAATGAACTACCGTCGTAGCAATCTGTGGGTTTGGCTCTTTATTTCACTGTAATGTATCATGTATGAAATGTTTCACCCTCAAGCTTAGAATCTTGGAGGCATGGTTGAAGCTAAAGAGTCTGTGATGAAAATGAGAGGTAAAGAGATGATGGTCTTTGCATAGACTGCACATTAAGACCTGTTACACTACAAATGTACAAATCGATCTCTCTTATTCCACTCCTTTCCCTTTACATCTTCCACAAGAGGGAGCCACAGCTTCAGCAGCACTGCATATTTATAACTGCACACATATTTGTTTCTCAGTGAGTAAACTGTTGGGTCAGAAGTGTCTGTGTCTCAGAACTTTGCCGTTTAAAGATTTTTTTTTTTTCATTTTCCTGCACGTTTTCATTTACGATATTTTCTGCGATTTTACCCACTTTTAACAGCATTTGCTCGCAGACATACCCCAACCTGCCACTTCATTAAGTAAACCTGCTTGTATCTACACTTTTTGTCCATTTTGTCAGGTCAGTTCACCATATAGGAACACTTTGTAGTTCTACAATTACAGACTGTAGTCCATCTGTTTCTCTGCATACTTTGTTAGCCCCCTTTTACCCTGTTCTTCAGTGCTCAGGATCCCCACAGGACAAGAGCAGGTATTATTTGGGTGGTTGAACATTCACAGCACTGCAGTGGTGGTGGTGTGTTAGTGTGTGTTGCACTGATATGAGTGGATCAGACACAGCAGTACTGCTGGAGTTTTTAAACACCTCAGTGTCACTGCTGGACTGAGAAGAGTCCAGCAACCAAAAATATCCAGCCAGCAGGGTCCTGTAGGCATCATCCTGTGACCTCTGATGAAGAACTAGAGGGTGAGTAACACAAACTGTGCAGCAGGAAATGAGCTATTGTCTCTTACTTTACATCTACAAGGTGGACCAACAAGGTAGTAGTGTCTAATAGGGTGGACAGTGAGTGGACACAGTGTTTAAAAAATCTAGCAGCACTGCTGTGTCTGATCCACTCGTACCAGTGCAACAGACACTAACACACCACCACATCAGTGTCACTGCACCAACCAAATAATGTTTGCTCTGTGTTGGTCCTGTGAGGGTCCTGAGCACTCAAGAACACGGTAAAAGGCTAACAAAGTATGCAGAGAAACAGATGGACTACAGTCTGTAATTGTAGAACTGGTATGTGGTCCTGATAAAATGGACAATGAGTGTAGATACAAGGAGGTAAACTTAATTAGGTGGCCAGTCAGTGGTCAGTGTATAATGTTTCTCATATCACATCATCAAGTAAATTCCAACTTTCATAGATACCGTTAAGTGCCTGGTTTTCTTTACATTGCCTGGTGAAGCTCGTTCTCCCTCTGGTCCTGGAACTGAATGCTAATTCTCACGCTCTTGGCCCAGCCATGTTTTTTCAGCCAGTCTGTCACTGCCACTGGCTGTCCAATCAGACACAAGTGAGAATAATGCCTTTGTTCAGCCCTTGCTAAACACAACCAGAGAGATTCTATATGTGCTGGCATCTGCATATCTCTGATCTTCCCCCTCTGAGGCTCACAGCACAAAAAGACCTAACTGCCAGTGTCAGCAGTGGTCCTCCAAGTCATGTCAATGACCAAACAATTCAATGTATTTATCCTTTTCACCCTTAACTCTTCAAACTGATGCCTTATATATATATCACTGGTCACTTTATTCTGTACACCCATCTTGTATCTACACTCATTGTCCATTTACTTACCATATAGGTGCACTTTGTATTTCTACAAGTCCACACAAGTCCATCTGTTTTCCGGCATTGTTTGTTAGCTTGTCTTTCCTATTATTCATCCTTTGTCAGGATTGGCAGAGGACCATTACTGAGCAGGTATTGTTTGGGTGGTAGATCATTCTCAGCACTGCAGTGACACTGACATGGTATTGACATGTGTGTTGCACAATACTGGGGGTACATTGTGATGCATTTCAGTAATGTAATACTTTCTGTAATTAGAGTTTCAATTCTTATAGTCATATTAGTTAGTGACTTTCCCCATTTGCTAACTCATTTGCAGTGGACGAGATGTAAAATAATTTCGAGGGGACGGTGGCTTTGATTAGCTCTACAGTCATCAATTCTTTGTAGTTTCTGGTAAAACAGCTGTCTAACCTAACCATCCTTTATCCTCAAAAAAACTGTAAGACATGAGCTACTCAGTACTGCTCACTATATGGAAGCTTTATTGGGGCTTCTTGATGTTTAATAAGCATCTTATTCCCTCTAACAAAACTCTCCACAGCTATTACCAATCAATATTTCAAATGTCAGGCATGATGTTAACACATATCACTGTAGCATTAGCAACACTTCTGGCGATAATTAATTAGCTTAGCAATTCTCATTTTGGAGATGCAGTTGGCAGAGCTGCCTTTTTATATTATTTTTACCTTTTGTTTAAAGATTATGAGGGCCGATGTTCAGTTTTATTAACATTTATTAATATTTTTCAACTCTGCTTATCATACCTCTTTTTCTTTGTAAAGAGTCCTCAGACCTTGCTGTATTTTACCGTTACCTGCAGCAGCCAGGGTTGCCAGGTCTGTCAAAAATCTCCAGCTGAAGGATTGCTTAAAGGCTGCCCAGAACCTGTACAATTTTCACCTGCAACAGCATTTTCAAACTAGCCCAATTTTGCGGGAAAAACATGATCTTCGCAACCTTGATGTTGAGTGCTCTTACTGCACCAAACACTTCTCAGCATGAGCAATGAAAAGTGAAAGTGCTCGACTCTACATAACCACCTCTTCTGTAGGTGCACGCTTGCTCTGCCCTGATCAGAACTCAGGTACAGATAATGGAGATGGTAAGAGATATCACATTAATACAAAGAGCACAGAAAAGGGTGGGAAGGTTTTTTTTTTTTGGTTTTTTTTTATCAGGGGGCTGGCATCACACTTTTAATTACGTACATTGTATAAAGAGCATAGATTACTCAACCTGGCATGTTTCATGTCATGTGTGTGAATGCTAGAAGACTAGGAATACACACAGCGCTGGATGCCTGCCTGTGCACCAAACCAGCCAGTAAGAACAGTAATTCTGTTCTTATCGGTTGCGGCTCAAATCAAATGCCATCCACCACAAACTCAGCGAGTCAGGCCGTCTCTTTTGGCCGACTAATTTGTACGGTCAGCTCTTTGCCAGCGTCCTGCTATGTGTGTTTGCAGTCAAGGAAATGTTCACCCTCACGTCCTCCCGCATGACCTCACTGTCACTGGTGAGACTGACTCTGAGAGTGTTGCTGTCAGCCTTGTTGCTTCTGTGCTCTCATACTCACCTCCTGCTCTCGTACTCATCTACTGCTCAAAAGCCAGCAAGCCTACTACCACTCGCAGTAGCATTCTAATTCAGGGTGGTTTGTACAACCTGATTCGGTGGTTGCCAAGGAAACAGGGGAGTGACAGCATGCCTGCAGCATGCGCCAGCCTTTGAGTGGGTGAAGGGAGGCGGGGGAGGAGCCAGTGCCCCTCCACAACACTGGAATAGGGGGGACTCTCTCTCATTCTGGAACACCCCCACCCCCCCCTTTACTGCATTGAAATCCCCTGCGGACTCTCTCTCTCTCCCTCTCTCCTTCTGTTCCTCTCTTGCTGAGGATTCCTCTGTGCCTGCTGACCAACATCTCAGCCGTCTCCGTACAAACACAGGGCAAAATGTCGTCGAAGCTGCCCCCAGGTAAACAGAAACCCACGTCCCCCTTCAGAAAGAGGGGAAGCCTGCAGTACACCGCCAGCGCAGGTAAGATTCACCACTGACTGATTGCATTTAAGGGATGCTTTTTACACAGCTGCATGGATTTCTGGACATGTATTTCATAAGAAGTCTGAATGCATGAGTACAGTTTGTATGTAGAGACCCAGAACAGGAACTATTGTTATTTTGCATGTAAGAATTTAGAATAAGTAAGCATGTAAGGGTGCTGTGTGCTGGCAAAGTCACAGCGGGCCCTGTCTATGGAGTTTAGCATGACAGAGAACAGACCTGTTGATTAGTGCAAAAGATGGGCTCTACTGAGGAGGAAAATACTATCTGGTCCATTAAGAATGGTCCCTGCACTGTCTCTACTGAGGAAAATAGCAACATAATCAAGTCAACAAGCAGACAAAACCAAATGTGGCTACCACAATGTGTTGTAAATGTTTTCCTGAGAGAGCTTTCACAAATGGTTGTGTATGGTGAGCAGCTCCTGGTAGAAATGCAAGAGTTCCTGCTCTTATCTATACCTTTTCAGGTGCTGACGTGATCTAAATCATACCACCATGAATGCCTCATTTTTGACATGCACTTTCATGCTTAATGTGATTGCCAGAAACACATAGGTTTGTCATACATGGGTTCTCAGATGTTCATTGAAAATACCTTATAAATCCTAACCTGGTCTACTAAACATTATATACAAAGATCCTCAACTGGTCAAGTAAGCATTACACAAGGTTTACATAAGATACAGTCCCCCAAGCCCTCTTTTTAGTAAGAGGAGAAGAGAAAGGTTACATATTTACCGTTTTTGTAGTTTCTTACACCAGTTAAGCATCAAAAATTCTAACATTTCTTAGAACATAGACATACAGAACTACACTTTATAATTTACTTCATGCTGTAAAATGTAGTAACTACTGCCCTTGTTCTCAAAACATGAAGATATGCTATGGGGTCTGTTCTCTTCCGTAGGTAAGTCTGAAAGTGTATTAGGCTGAGCAGCATGTTTGTCTGGGTACGTTCGTATTCGTGAGCAAAATTGCCTGCAGCCCTGAGGCGTGAATTATCTGATCACGCTGCAGTGCTGGTAAAGAGGTGGAGTGATTATCTAAGCCACGACACAGAGCAGGTGCCTCATTTTCGCACTCTGAAGAAGACTAAATCTGCTGATTCGAATTGATTATGGTGATGCTGAGCAAATTGTTTTTTTGTTCTGCATTACTGAAAAGATAAATGCTGAGAAGAAAACAGAATGGTAACACTTAAACACTGCTACATAACAGTGACATAACCATGCCATAAAAATCTCATGGCAGCTCTCGTGTGTTTTCAGATTAACAAATTATATCCACTAACATAACAATGTTATGTTACCATTGACATAATTGTCATATGTCAATGTTTGATGTCATGACAGCTAACTATAGTACATTTAGCACAAATTAGACACAAGCTGTCACAGCATCCAAGGATGGACTACTGACCAGGGCACAGCGGAGCGCCGAGGGCCCTGGAGTGTCTCAGACCACAACACTAGAGGGGGCCCAAATACTTTGGACCATCCACTGCAGATTAGATGAACAAATAGCCCTTAGACAAAATATACATAACCATGGAATATTGTTTAATATCATCTTTCAGGTCTTTTTGTTTGTTTGCTTATTGTTTTTTTAAGGTTGGAGTGTGGGGGGCCTCGCAAGACCACAATCAGTCCCTGACATTTTGGCATATGTCATGACAATTACCAGTAATTGGAATTGACACTGTTAACAGCTCATGACAGCATATGATAGCTGCCAAGGCATGTTTATGGCATGGTCATTTCAGTGTTATGTAGAAGGGTTCAAGTATAGTGTTACCGAAAAAATACTTTGAGCCTTCACAGCTTCACAGAGTTCATCAAATATTATAAACCAAAAAAATCTGCTCACACCTCAAAATGCCTAGAAACTGTTTAGAGAAACACTTAGGCAATCAACGCCCACTGAACAATCAACAATGAAGCACTGATTACTGCGTAGGAGGTTCCTCCCGAATGTGTGATTACAGCATGGCCAGCCTGACAGCGTAATGGCCTCACAACTGTCTATGGAGCAAATACAAAGTGAATCACACGACTGAAATGAGGAACAAGGTAGACAAAATGGTTGCTTTTACTAGACACCAACCAGCTGCTGTGAAATGCTGTCAAAAGCATAACTCACCAAGTCCAGTGGGTTTTTTTTTATTGGAGAACCATACCTAAATGTCAGATTCAATTTAGTGCCAAGTTAAAGTAGACTATTTGATGTCACCTTAATAAAATCTGGTACCGCCATAAGTATTGGAGGCACCAGATGTAATTGATAAAATGTTTAATGTGAGTGTTCAGGTATGGCATTTAAATGTATGTCATAGTTCCACTGAACACTGTTATAATGTCATCTATGTCTTCCCTGTACAGTGAGCAACACTAGGCCACCTGTCAAGTTTCATGCAAACATTTACTCATATAACAAATGTTGCACACAGTAATTTTCAGGATGGGGTAAAAATGTAGATTAAAATAAATCTTGTCAAGTAATTGGTGGTAGTTAATTACTTTTGGCATGATGATAATGCAAATATGTAGGCAGGCCAGTCTAGTACCTGGTCTCTTTTACTATGAAGCCATGCTGTTGTAATGTGCATAATGTGGCTTGGTGTTGTCTTGCTGAAAAAAGCGGGGACGTCCCTGAAAAGATGTCATCTGGATGGCAGGACATCTTGCTCTAAAATGTGTATTACCCATGCCATTAGCACCAACACACCACCAGACCATGACAGACACTGGCTACTGGTAACATTCAGGATGGTCTTTTTCCTCTTTGGAGAACATGACATTCATTATTTCTAAAAACGATCTGAAAGGTGGACCAACCACAGCACACATTTCCTCTTTGCGTCAGTCCATCACAGATATGAGCTTTAGCCCTGCTTGCATAGTGCATTTGTAGACAAACTGTGTCTGCCGACGAGGGTTTTCTAAACTATTTCAAAGCCCCTGTGGTGATATTCATTACAGAAGCATGTCAATTTTTAAAGGAGTGTTGTCAGAGGGATCAAAGGTCACAGCATTCAATATTGGTTTTTGGCCTTGCCCTTTGCACACAGAGATTTCTCCGAATTCCATACATCTTTTGATGATATTCTGCACTGCAGAGGGTTAAATACCTAAAGTCCTTGCAAATGCTCCTTGAGAAACAGTATTTTTAAACTGTTGATGCATTTTTGGCAAAGAAGCGAGTCTCAACCTATCCAACTCTGCCTTTCCTGGATGATCCTTTTATACCTAAGCATGATTTTTGGAAGACTTTACAATGTTTCTAGTCTTAAATTTTTTTAAACGTGTTGCAGATATCACTTTTAGAGTGAGCATGTATTTACAAAACATAATGGCGTTTAAAAGCTAAAACATTAAATATCTTGTCTTTGTACTTATTCATTTAAATAAAGGTCAAAGTGAACTTACAAATTACTGCTTTCTGTGTTTATTTGCATTTTACATACTGTCCCAACTTTCTTGGAACTGGGTTTGTAAGAAACAAAGTCTGACATCTATTTTTATGCATTTTAAAGTTATTAATTTTTTTAATGAAGACTTTTTCATTTAAGCATCTTTCATAGAATATTTCGGAATCTCTGAAAGACTATGCATGGTTTGCTATCATTCCGATTAGTCTATTTGTTTTTGTTTGGCTCTTTTTAAACTCTGTTTGATTAATTGACAAAATAATCAGTAAATTATTTGATTACTTATATAATCAGTGGTGACAACACTACTTTAGTGTAATGTCTGTTCGTCCAGTTTTATTTACCAAAATAATTAAAAGCTAATTTCTTCTCCCACAGGTTTCTTTTTATATCCCAAGTCTGCTTCTATTTCGGTGATTAAAATGACAGTTTTGTTTGCCGGTTGCCTACTGATACTCTACAAGTTGACCTTTGCCTTTCAAAGGTTCGGGTATGGGTCCTTAGCACTTTACAATCCTAACTTGTAAATTTTAGGACTGGACGTGATGCTTCCTCTCTCTTGATCATAGATCACAGGTAGGCAGATAATGGTTAAGTGTTCTTTGCTTCACAGACTTGATCAGAACTTTGGTGTGAACATCAGGTCGAAGGTCAATATGGTGAAGAACCTGTCCATTCTGCCAGTGGGCCTATCTTCTAGTCTCTATATGGCACACCTTAGTGTTATTCTATTCATTGCTGACCTTTGTACTTTGACCCCTGTAGGAGTGACTGAGTAGGTTCCTCCTGTGTTCCTCCCCTTCTGCTGCAGTGCAGGAGGAGTGGAATTTTAAAGGGCTCTCTCTCTCAGACTCCCAGCAGATTTCATAACCTCTCTCATCATAGTATCTATCAGAGTCCACGTTCTTCTGTTATAAATAAACCACTGGACCACCAGCACAAGGTAGGAAATAAATGAGGAGCTATCAGTTAGGAATTTTTGATTACACTTTATTTTGATTGTCCATTGTGGATGCTTTGTAGATGCCCACCTTATCTTTAGCTGACATTCAACTGAATATCTAATATATTCAACTAAACCTTTCTCTAACACTAAACCTAACCAACAAAATAAAATGTGACCAATCATTTTTGCTTATTTTTGTCAGTGCTAAGGTTTGGTCGATTCATTATAGAGCAGCATTTTAAGAGATTTTAGGAATAAACTGGACTTTGTGTTTGTGTGGATAAGATATGTGGTGATGCCCACTAGATGGAGTTATTAGCAGGCTGGAAACACCAAGGGCTCACAGTGTTAGCTGTGCGTTATTAGAGTCATTGACTGCCACTGAATTGTAACATTCTATTACTTCATGTTTTTACATTGATTTTATTTTAAGATCATGAATATTTACATATTTGTTTTGTGGGTTTCCCAAACTTACAAACCTCAATTCCAAAAAAGTGTGCCAGCGAATAACCCAACAGTTTAAGAACAACATTCCTCAACGAGCCACGGTGAGGATTTTATGTCACCCTCTACAGAGAATAATATCATCAGAAGATTCAGGAAATCAGGACAGATCTCTGTGTTGTAAAGGGCAAGCTTGGAAACCAAGACTGAATGCCATGACCACCAATCCCTCAGATAGCACTGCATTAAAAACTGGCATGCTTCCGTGATGGATATCGCTACATGGGTTGAGGAATACTCAGAGAAAAAAACATTGTCAAAAAGCACTGGTCATCTGAAATTGTCCAATGCGCAGTGGAAATATGTATTTTGGTATGACAGGTTAGTCTTACAGATTGAAATGTTTATATTTATAGTGGATGTTGTGCTCTCTGGGCCAAAGAAGAAAAACACCACCCAGAGTTTTACCAACATAAAGTTCAAAAGCCAGGGTCTGTTATGATGTGGGGTCGTATTAGTGTACAAGGCAAGATGCAAAATACAGGGGGCCTGGGACCCCCTAATCAACCTCTTGGACCCCCTGAATATCTCAACGTATGAAGTTATGCTGTCCATTAGAGATGCTCAAATACTGATTCAGGGAAAGCTCATAGTTTATCTGCTCCAACTACAATCAGCAAGCTTCTGTCTTTGGTATTCTTAACTAACTAGAGATACAGTGCTGGGCTGTCTCAGGGTGGCGCTGTAGCAGACTGGCTCACCCAGTTGGTCCTTCATAGCCTAGCAACTGTAACTATGGCGGGATACTTCTGAAAAACCTTACAATATGCTGTAACATATTTGTAAATCTGAAAACTTGCCCAATTGGTGAAAAAGTGAACTGTTACTCGACTGAAGACAGAAGAGGAGATGTGTAAGATCTCAGATAACGTGTGGAAGAGCGCATTACCAAACTAGAAAAAATTCCAGAGGATGAATTGTTAAACCAAACATTTTGCTGCCACTGAAGCATCAGTGCCGCTATGGTGAGTGAGTGAGCAGCCAGCCAACATGGGACCCCCTGAATAGCAGGGGTATTTGGCAAACTGGGCCAAAGCCTGGGGAACTTATGTTGCCTTCTAGATGTCTTTGCAATGGCGTCCATGCTTATTTCAACATGACGACAGCAAAACACATTTTGCACGTTACAACAGCATGGCTGTGTAATCAGAGAGTGTGGGTGCTAGACTGGCTGCCTGCAGTCTAGACCTGTCTCCCATTGAGAACGTGTGGCACATTATGAAGTGCAAATTAGGACAATGGCTGTCCCGTCCAGTTGAAGCACAGCTGAAGATAAGCATAATGGAAGAAAAACTTGGCTTTTAAAACTGGATCAGTCGTTTTCTTCAGTCCTCAAAAGGAAAGGTGATGTAACACAGTGGTAGATATACCCCTTTACAAACACAAATACATAATATAAAAATATCTCCAACCTTTTTTGGAACTGAGGTCTGTAAATGGTCAATCAAGGTAGCAGTTCCTCTCAACATACTCACAAGTTTGCAGCAGTGAAAATCGTCTGGAAAAGTATAGAAATTCAGAAAATGTATTGGAAAAGTATGAAAATTCTACTGTCAAATTAATATAGACTTTTTAAATTTTAAATTCTGCTTTAGGGAAAAATATTCCAGAGTCGGTAGATAATTATTCTCTGTTCTTGTTGCTCTCATTACTCTTATTCTCTGCTTAATGTAGTCTGCCTGAATCATGCATTTCATCTTTTCTTTAGCCACCACAGTTCATAGCCTTCTTTACAAATAGCAAAAAGTGAACATAGAAAGTTTGAAACCTTAAAAAAAACAATCTAGACAAAGTCTAGAATAATTTCATCATCAGGAAAGGCCAAGAGACTTGTATTAAAGAGAACACTTAAACTGATGCTCACTCCACCACTGCATCGTTGTGTGATGACTGCAAAATTTTTGCAAAGCTTTGCCCAGTTCAGGTCTCTGCTCAACATTCAGCAATCCACCTGGTACACTAGACATCAGCTACAGGTTAACTAGAGCAGATAAGAGTGTGTGTTTTCCAGGGAGATGCCTGCCACTTCATCAGAATGAGTGCACATTCTGCCTGCCTGTTGTCTGTCTGTGGGCCTAGTTCCTTTTAAGATATGAGAGACACTTTGCCTTTTGATCTCTGGTTAGACATCTTCAGATCTTTTGAACAGGAGATGAATTTTCACTTAAAAGGCTTCTTACATCTGTTTAAGTGCTACTGACTCATGGGATCACACCAGCTAGTCTTAAAGCTTTCTTTAAAAAAGTGAAACCACATAGTATTTATTCATTTATTCATTCTTGCATCATATTTTTGAAGTGCAGGAATACCCTCTCGGGTGAAAAAAAAAAAAAAAAAACAAGAACAGAGAGGGGCAAAAGTAACTTAGTGTTTATATCGAGTACATTGATTGTTCTGGCAAAATGCCAGCTGGTTATGTTTATAATTTCACTGCAAGCCATTGTAAAATGTTTCACTTTTCAAGCTTTCAAGCTCATTGATCCTGGATAAATGGTCAAAAGTGAAGCAGCCATCATATCAACTCCCAGCCCTAGTCTCTAAAGAGAGTTGCTAGAGAGAGGAACAGAGAGAAAGAGAGAAGGCAGGGCCACTGCTTTTTAATTTCCAGGTTAAGCTAAGGGTATTTTACCAACCTGTGTTTCACCTGCACATGATGTGCCCCTGACTGGCCTTCTTAGTGTCTTCGCCTGTGTAGTTTATGTAAACAATGATTAACTACCACCTTCAACCAGAAACACTTGAAGTTACTCATTATCTCAGCATGACAGTTCTGTTGTTATCAGAACATAGCAAGTTATCTTTTAGAACTAAAACAGCTGCAAACATCAGCGAGCCATGTCTCGTCCTGCTCACTTTGCTATATCTCATTCTTTAAAAAAGAGAAACACGCATGAGTGGGCATGTATGTTGAACCAGTCTAGTAATTATTTCTTTCTGACTTATTAATAATAAAAAACTACACTAAATTAAAAAGCTAGGTAGCTAACTCACTAGACTACCACTGATGTTGGCAAGATCTTCAGTTCACTGACTGAACTTAGCTACACTTTAGATAAAAAAGGCTGTGAACATCATCTGACCCTTGTTTCTTTCTTCTGTCTCATTCTTTCTGTCTCATGCTGGAACACATGTGAGGGAATTAATAGATTTTGTGTATTAATTACTAATTATTAATTAATTACTAATTATTAATAATTAAAAAACTAGTTATTGCTAGCTAGCCAACTAACGCTGTTAGCTAAAACTGCACTGCATTAAAAAGCTAGCTAGTTAACTCGTTACACTGATAGTGGCAAGACAATAGCTAGCTTCATTTTGCTGCTGACTTTCAGGGCAGACAGGCTGTGAACATCAGGCACTGGCCGTGAGACTCACGCAATTCAGTCTAATCTCACGTTCTCACGTCCCACTCCACATTTCTCACACATTTTTACCCTACTGATGAATCTGAACACTCTAATATTGCTTAGCTTTCACTGTTTATAAACAGTCTGGACCGGCACGGCGGTTTACTAGAATACAAGAGGAAGAGAACATGCTAGCTACTTAGTCACTGCCAGTCCGTATGTGTTGAAGATCAGTGGGGGTGAGACCGGTTTCCATAGCAACAGGGAACTTAAGAGGGAGTTTATCGAATACTCATTTGTCAGAAAGTAGAGAAACACCTTCACTAAACACACACCAAATGGGCTAGAACTGAAGGAAAATAATCGACCTGGTCATTAAACGAAACATGATTAATAACAAGCAGCGTTCATTACTACATATAGCAGGTATAGTTTATGCTGCAGAATGAATGCAGTTCTGTCTTACTTACAAGCCAAACAGGAAGGAGTGTTAAAGCCGTCTGTCATACAAACTTTAAGCATCTCTTACGCAGATTCAGTCACTCAATTCCTTGATTTCATTCGCATATTGAACGTTCATTCCTCTTCAAGTTTCCTTGCACATCTTTTGTCATATTAGGCACTGCATAGAAACAGACTTTAATAATGTATTTACTGAGGAGTTTGCTTAGCGTTGTTCAAACACTGCAGTAGAAAATAAACTGCACTGGAGGGCCACTACTGCACCGATAAGCCTAATCATACTGCACTCCTTTTTACAATTAACTAACTAATTGTAACTGGTCTATATTCTCTGTAATTGGACTGTCTTTGCTCCTCTGAAAGCTTAAATGTTGTCACTTTTCATCAAGTCACTTAATGAGGCTATTATTTTATGGGTAAGGAAGCAAAAATTATATTTGTATAAAAGATATAAGGAGATACAACTATTTTAGTAATATTTGAGATGGAATTTCAGTGGCTATGTATACAGATATTTAAAAAGCTGTGTTTAAGTTGTATACCCCCAACTGTCTACCCCAAGGCCAGCCCACTGAAATCTCAATCTGACAAAAATGTAAAAGTTAGCAGCCCTAGAACATCTGACCTGTCTCTTTGTTTTGTCTCATTCTTTCTGCAAAGAGGCAGAAATAGAGGTGAGGAAGTTAGCATTGAGCTGGTCTATTATTTTCCAGCAATTTAATTTGTGTGCGACTGAAGTGCCCTTGAGCAAGGCACCTAACCCCCAACTGCTCCCCGGACGCGGTGGATAGGGCTGCCCACCACTCAGGGCAAGTGTGCTCACTGCCCCCTAGTGTGTGTGCGTTAACTAGTGTGTATGTGGTGTTTCACTACATGGATGGGTCAAAATGCAGAGGTGAAATTTCCCTGTTGTGGGACTAATAAGGGTCAATTAACTTAACTTATAACTTATAACTTATAACTTAACTAACTTCACTTAATTTGTATGACTTAGTCGTCCCAAAACCCCTAGCAAAAAAAAGCCAACACTAGCAAGCCAAGTACGTTAGCTAAAAACTACACTCTACATTGTATTAGCTAGTTAGCTAACTCATTTTTACAATAGCAAGAAGATAGTGAGCTATCTTCACTCTGCTGCCGACTGCAAGACACTGAATGAAATGGCACAAAACAATCACTACTGGTTACAACAAATATAATCCAGTTAAATTTAACCCACTAATATATTTTGTCTGGAATCTGTCTGTCTGCCAAATAACTAATTTCTTCTCTGTTATACACTCAACGTCTTACTCACACAACATACGGAATCAAAATCTCTCAGTAAAGAGAGAGACATATTCATTGCTCCTTTTAGGGTAGTTTGATAAAATCCAAGAGATACACACATTTATGCAATTATAATTCATGGAAGTTTGTTAAACTGAGCTTATGTTCATGCAGTTATTTGATTTGCGCTGAATGTCAGGGTTTCGTTTAAATGCACAGAATTAAACTGCCCACCCAAATAAAAGTCGGGGTGCAGGTGCTCCATTGTTCCAATATGGTCATTTATTCAGGCATCTATGAAAGGCAGTTAGTTCATTTTTATAACATATGAAATGTTTCTCTTTGACTGGATTATCCTGGATTGGAATGTTAGACATCATCATTAATCGCTTAAGCCATTAACAGTCATATTTTTTTTGTTACCATGGTCACATTTACTGAAAACTGTCGTCAGCAGTGTGTCTAAATGAGATACCAGTGCAAATGACATTCTGCATTGCCAAGAAATAGACAAAAGGCTTGTAGTTGTAAAAAAAAAACAGATAAACCAGTGTGGACATAATCCTTCATTAACATGTTTGTTTAATACTGCCTTGTTTTAATAAATATTTCAGATAATAAGATACTTTGCTGTAAGATCTCTGCTAGAAAACTGAAAAGTATTGCATTTCAGCAGATGGTGGTTCTTGGGGATCAGAGAGGCATGTCCTGCTGTAAAGTGTGTTTGTTGACCAGCAAACATTGTTGACCTCCACCCTGCACACGAGGAGATCTGTGTGTATGTGTGTGTGTGTGTGTGTGTGTGTGTGTGTGTGTGTGTGTGTGTGTGTGTGAAAACACAAGCTCCAGCATTTTCACATGCACTGCAGTCATCAGAGAATGCATCATGGAGAGGAAGAGTAGAGGGGGAGTGAGGCAGTGAGAGAGGCCATTCTTCCTAAAGATGCTGTCCGGCTCCCCCCGGCTCGGAGCTCAGGTGGTACGGTCTGGCCGTGTGTCAGAGATATTTAAATGAGAAGGGGGAGACAGAGGCTGCCTGAGACAGCTGGCAGGAAGCAGGAAGAGGAGAGAGGGGGGAGTGGAGTGCATCGGCCCCATCAGCTGTGTTTACTGTATGTATGTATGTATGTAGGGATGGATGGATGAATGGGAGTGAAAATGGAATGTGTGGGTCTTTTGTTGTAGACATGTGTTTGTTTTAGAGTGCCTGTCTGTTGTGGTTCCCCCTCCCCTCTCCCTTTCTTTCTCTCTTTCTTTCTCTCTCTCCCTCTCTCTCTCTCTCCTTACCCCAACCATGTTAACCTGTGTTATGACAGAGAAACAGTAGCCTTCCCTGAGTGGCTAACATAGCCTATTTTGGGGTCGTTCAGGCCTCGAGGAGACGGCTGCTCTCCAACAGCCTCTCTCTGGCCCTTTCTCTCTCTGTTTATCCCTCTCTCCTTCCCCTTTCCCCATTTTCTCCATCTCTAAGCCCTCAGCTGTGATGCTGTCAGCTCATGCTCTTCCCCTGGGAGATATCTAGTTTAGTGAGTGAGTGAGAGAGAGAGAGAGAGAGAGAGAGAGAGAGAGAAAGAGAGAGAGAATAGAGTATAGAGAATAGAGAATAGAGAGAGAGTATTTCACAGTGATGGGTATTGATTGTGCTCTTTTCTTTCTTTTCTTTCTGTGAAGGTGTTGAGAGTAGAGTTATGAGTATATTAGAAGGCAAGCACTGTATCACTTGCTGACAACACAGTAGAAGCCCTAATGGTGAATGGCAATGATGCAGATTGAGAGGAAAGAGATTAAGTGCTCTCATTTTTTGTGCTTGTGTGTAAGTGTTTCACATAAGAACAGATGGTGCTATATCTTTAGAGATCTAAAGCTGGACTGACTGATGTTTCCACAAAATGTCAGTATTGAGAGACTGCAGCGGTACAAGGTATCACTGTTTGTCTGCCAAATTATTAAAGAAACAGTTTGGCCAAAAAACTAATTTACACAATTTTGCCCTTACCCAAAATGCAGTCGCTCTGCCGAGTTCTGCTTGGTGCCCAAAGTTTGCTTCTTTCATTTCCTGCCGGATCTAATTTTGCTAGTAAGTAATGGAAGTCTATGTCACCTGAGATCTTTTCTCGGTGACATAGACTTCTATTATATTAGCCTCATAGGTGCAAAATAAAGAAGCAAACTTCAGATACCAGATGTAATTCGGCACAGTTTGCCTTTGGCACCCCTTATCTGAAATTTAGTCAAGCAGCCAAGACATAGCTAGTGTCTGAAGTTTGCTACTCTAGTTTAGATAGGATATAGAAGGCTAATGAAGATAACACATAATGGAAGCTTTTTACACAGCCTTTAGTGCTGTGCAACACACTGTTGACTCAATTACATTTAGTTTTTTAAGTAATCAACTATGTTAAGGGTCAGGAGAAAATTGTAAATTTGATTGCCTTAAGGAAATAATAAAAAATTTGTATTGTCACTGGCCAAAAAAAAACCCAAATATCCCTAAAATGATAAGAGAAAACAAAAATGTTCTATACTTTTAATATAAGTCAAAGTAATTTTGGACCATTTGTATTAATCTATATTTATTAAGAAATTCTGACCCCATGTTAAAGACAGCTGCTATACTCAAACGATGTAGAAAATTCAAAACTGAAAAAGAAATTAGATACATGTTTCTTTTAGACAGTTACAATCTACAAAACCTTCCAGAAAAACAAACAAAAACAAACTGCATTCATCTCACGCTGCCTGCACTGCCTGCTAAGCTAAGCAATAGGTCAGGTGCAGATTGCTCAGGGCAATGGTGGGCAGTTTTTCCCACTGACACCTTTGGGGAGTATTTGTTTGCGTTTTGTGGAGAAACAGAGGAGCTAAATGTCATCCATACTGATGGTGAATTGGAGTGCAGTGAATCAATTTGCCACTTTTAGCAGCCAAAGTCACCTGCAGCCTTCAGTAACTCTCCCTGAGGTCAGACAGCCTGGAATATATGTAAACACATCAATGTAAGCTGCTGTTTATGTGGTTCGTGGAATAGTGATGGAAAAAAGCTGTTTGTTATAAACCTGTTTATTTATATTATACTTTTTGCATATAAAAAGTATAAGTTTATACTTTTTGCATATAAAGTACGTGTTCATGTTTTTTAAATTAAGTGAAGGGGTCAGTTTCAATTTGTTCTGGATAATTGTCCATCAGAGGATCTCGAGCTTAAGAAGAGGATTTAGTACTTTCACCATCAGTGTAAAAATAGGGTAAAGCTTAAGGCATGTGGTCATATTGTAGTAAGAATTTGAGTCCCAAAGGCTATAGATTCTATTTTTACACTGATGGAGATGGCATGAAAATCCTATAGTTAAGCGCCTTCTTCATCAGGGCAAAAAATAGGGTGGAGGCCCTGTGGTCTTATTATAGTAAGAATCTGAGTAATAACTTTTTCCATTGTGTGGGAGAACACAATAACACAGTGGCTAAATGACTATGGCACCACAGTGATGCAGAGTGGTTGGACTGATTCAGAATGACAGCACACTACCACTGCTCTCCTAGCCTTAGGATGGCATTGTGGCTTTGACAGTATGAGTGCTGATGCAGGGCCTGTTTTAAACCCTTAACATTCCACGTTTATTTCATACAAAGGATTATTACTCAGTAACTACAGGGACTTCAATGCAAACTAATGGAGCTATTCTTTGGTTATAGAAGTAAATTATAATTAAATACAGTGCCCGCCGGCAGGCCCATTGCTTGTTAAGGGGCTAAACTAAAGTCAGTCTAGGGAGGGAAAACTCTGGTCACAGCTTCTACTTTGAACACCAAGGCTTGATCTGGCTCTGTTTATCTTTCCTGTCTCCCTGCCTTATGCTCTGATGTAAAGAAAGTGTATGTTACTGTATGTTAATAGTGCAGGGGGTTGTGGACAGCCACACAATTTTGTGACCGCTAGGATGTCAGTCATTAAAATCTAATTCAAGAACTTTTTTCTTATCTCAAATGTAGTTGATCAGCTAAAACATGTTTGGTATTCAAAGTTTGTATTGATAAAAAACAAGTTTCAATTTTATCTGTGCCAAATCTACTGCCTTTAGTTATGCTAAATTTTGCATGATGTTACCTAATTCATACATACAGTGTCAGTAACTACAGAAGCTAGTCTTCTTGAAATTGCTTAATTCAACACGGTTTGAGAGCAGAGCCAAGGGGTGGCAAAGGGTGACCAGTGCCATCTTAGAGTGACATATGGCCACACTTCTGGTCACCCCAGTTATGCAAATAAGTTAGCAATAAGATGAATTACAAAATGAGTTCTAAGAATTGGATGATGATGCCCACAACAATTATCTTGTCATTGCTCTGATAGGCTGCTCCGCTGAGCAAACAATGAATGATCGCAAGGTAAAAGCTGTTGTTTTGCTTAAAGAAGCATTTACTATTGGACTTCTTCGTTAGGGAAACGCAGTTAAAGGGACCTAAAGAAACAACACAACAGTATAGTGCAGTATTTTTGTTTTGTTATAAGTCGTGCTGTGGATCACATGATTTTAACCAATGACACAATATTCAGCATCACAAAATGATACAAGGAAAATTACACTCTAAAAAGTGATGTGTTAAATAACAGCACACTAACTTGTGTTACCCGTTTTTACACTTTTGTGTCACTGTTTTCTGATTTAACACATTCTGTGTTAAAAGTAACCCAAAGTGTGTTCTCCGTAACTGGGCACAGAAATATTTCAACACATTTGTGTTAAAAGTAACTCAAAATGTGTCTCCAACTGAACACATTGATTTGTCTATTTAGAGACAGAATGTGTTGTTTTTTAACACATCAGTTTTAAAAGTGTACAAGCAACATTTGGTAACACTTTACTGCAGATTACTGTTCATAAGGCTTCATGACACCTATATAAGCCTGTCATGACAGCTGACATAACCCTACATAAATGTTTAGAAATGCTTATTCCAATAAGCATCATCTGTTATAAAGGCTACTTTAGCTAACTGATCAAAAATGATGTCTATTGGAATAAGCATTTTTGAACATTTATATAGAGTTAGGACAGTTGTCATGACAAGCTTAAGTAGGTGTCATGTAGCCTTATGAACAGTACCCTGCAGTTAACTGTCACTAGGGCGGTACCCTTCGTGTCACTTGTACCATAATCCACTGAAATTATATTTTTTCAGTGGCACTGACTCCACACATCCTAATTGATATGTGTAATATTGCTCATTTTGAGATCGTTGTGAAATTATCAGGATTATTTGACTTACTTTAGACTTATTACATTACTTGTAGGCTTATTACATACTACGGCACATTATTCAGTAACTACAGGGACTTCAATGCAAACCGTTTAAGGGGTTAAGTAATTTTACTTTAACAAGTAAAATTATCTTGCTGTATTCAAAAATAATTTTGTTTGTTTCAGGCATATTTCTTAAAGTAAGAAAAAGCTATGCTGGTGTATGTTTTCTAGCAGGGTAGCTATTCCCATTTAATTTATAAAATTATCCCACCTTGCCATGAAAAAACTAATCCCATCTGAATAGTGCTTAAGATATATAGGCTGTATCCAAATACCGATTGTCCTCCTCTCCTCCATGACCTGTAAACCGATTTTGTGATGCCATTTTACCGGCTGTCCAAGTACCGGAGGGGGCGAGTGAAGCCGCTTTTAACACCCTCCGAGGAATCTTCCCAACAGAGGATGCATGAGTGTACGCTACCCAGGAAGTCTTTTACAGATTTTAAAGTGCATGCACACTTAGAGAGGACAGACGAACATGGAGCTACTATACTTTCAGTTCCGTGCTTTGTTTGTGGTTATATAATCTCTGGTGTTGTGTATTTTGTACTTGGTGTAAAACAAAATAAAAAAGCATGGAGTAGAAAACCGCACAGTAAATCAGCTGGCTCTGTGGAGCAGCCGTGATTGGATGCAGGAGTATTAGAGGCTACAACAGTGTGACTGGCTCAGCTCATCAGTACTCGACATCAGATGTAAGGACACTGAAAGGAATCAGCTGTCCCATTTCCCCAATATCTCTTCGTTCTCTCCGCTCCTCCTGCTCCTTTTCTCCCCTCGATCCCTCTGTGTAGTTCCGGGTTGGGAGAGGAGAGGGGGGACAGGTAGTAATAAGTCTGAGCTTTGACCACTCGCTGTTTTACAACTGTGTTATAAATTAACATTACACTACATTAACATTTGTAAACAAAGAGCAGGTCAGTTAAAACGTATTCATGAAACCATAATCTCCACAAAAAAGCTTTGTAAATTTAAGATTTTGAGATTCAGATTGTAATATTTCCCACAGTTCTTTGTTTTCAGCCCTAAAAACAAATTCATTTGATCTTTCATTTGATCTATGATGGAAAAGACATTTAAAAAAAAAAAATAATAAAGGAGTTTGAAGCAATATGTAAACACTGTTAAAGTTTCAAAACATACCATTTACTTCCCAGTCCATACAGTCCATATATGGAAACTAAGCTGTAAAAAAACAGCCTGTTTGGAATTCATTGTTTTTGTGATGTCACAAGAACCCACTTATTTAGATATCTCCACCTAGTCAGCCTACAGCAGCTTAGCCCTGCCCATTCATACTGAAGTTCTAAGGAGTGTTTCATCTCTTAGTGCTTTTCTAATGAGGCATAACAGAGCAGCCATTCATCTTACATCAATATTCATTAGAATCAAATAGCCTGTTTGATTCTAAGGAGTATTTGTTGAAAGTGGACCTCAGGGGTAAAGTATAAAGTACAATAAATGTGTAAGACATGAGCTATTATGCTTGGTCGTTCATAAGCTATTCAAAGGAAATTGCATTTTCACATCAAAGGCTCCTACAGGCCACCCTTCTAAACTGGTTTATGTTAGTGTCCTGGTCTGATTCTGAAGTAGAATTCCATTTCTTGTAGCCTCTGTTGTTCATGTTTATGGTCCACAGCCGGCTTAGTCAGAGTGAGTGGAGTGTGTTTTTCATTTCTGGCTTTTGTGTGGTGATCCTGTGAAGAGGATGGGTGTTGCGTAACCATGGAGGCCGCGGCTCCAAATATAGCAGCCATTAAGAGATTAGACATAACCCAGCAGGCTCATCTGTCTGTGGCGGTAGGCTAGCCCTACACTGGCCCTCTGCAGTCAGCATACGCATTCTCATCTTACTCTTACTCCCCCACTGTCCCTCATCCCAGGGTTGAAAATGATATAATAATGTGTGAGAGTACTTTGGAGGCGTAATAATAGGCCTGTGTTAACTAATAACACGTTTAGCTTATAGGGAGGTATGAAATTGGGGTGTTGTAATGAGAAAGAGAAAGCAAGAAAGAAAGAAAGCTAGACAGAGAGAGAATCTGTGCTCACCTGCTGTGCTTCTGTCTCCCCATGTACTCTGATAATGAACTGCCACTGTCATAATTATCCTCTCCATCTGCCCATAGCGTCAGCCCCCACGTTTTAACTAGCTAAGTGCTCTCCTCATGACCCCAACATTAATCGTGTTCAATTAAATCACTGAGCAAAAATGCACAGCACAGAGCTGCCTGACAGTGAGCAATCTGGTCACCGAGCTTTTCTGCATAATATCTCAACAACACAGTCGGTTTGTACAGTTTCAGCTATTTACATATTGCAGCACCACTGCTTTTAATACATCGCAGTCTATAATATAAAATGATTTGTACATTTAAGCTGCATTACTAGTGAATGATAATCGTTCTGGACGTATAGCATCTTATGATTAAGTAGCATACTATATAAAATTGTGAAGATAATATTAGTTAGTAGTAACTTTATTACCAGAGGTGGAAACAAGTCACTAAGTTGCAAGTAACAGGTAAGACTCAAGTCTTCACGCTCAAGTTCCAAGTCAAGACAGTCGAGTCTCGATTAAGTCCCGAGTCAGTGAAGGCGAGTCCCTAGTCCGAAATTCCGAAGTAAACAAAAATTGAGCATAAGCACAGTAACAGACGTTTGACGACATTGCTGTTTATTCAGTTTACAGCAGTAAATTAATTCACATGAAAAATAATCGACTGTGTGCAGTCAGAAGATTCTAGAGTCTTTCCGAGTCATGTTGCTCAAATATGAGTCAGAGTCCGAGTCACTGGTGTTGAAGTCAAAGTCGAGTCACAAGTCTTTCTCAATTTTCGAGTTGAGTCTAAAGTTATCAAATTCATGACTCGAGTCGGGCTTGAGTCTAAGTCATATGACTCCAACATACATCTCTGCTTAGTACTGTATTCCTGTTCTTATCCCTGTTTTTCAAAGGTTCTTTAATAAAGGCAATGTTATATATATACAGAACCATGAGAACAACTCAGAGAGCCATTCAAATCAACTCAGTTCAGTTAAAAGATTCTTCTCTACCCTGGAAAACCTGTTGTATATGGTTCTTTAAGGAACCTATATATAGCATCACTATTGTTACAAGTCAGAGAACCCTTTGTTTTAGAACTATGATCATTTTTGTTAAGAATGTAGTTAAGGTAGTTCAACCATGCATGCTTATGTTGCTAATATTACATGAAAGCTAATAGTCATGAATGAGCATGATGTCATTTGAAATATGGTAAGCAGTGATCATTCACTGTCATTCATTGTCATCAACTATAGCATTATTGACTGAACCTTTCCTTTAAATTATAGGGGTGTGGTAATACTTTATAGCACCAAGTAGGAGTTTGGCCAAATGACTAAATTATTCATCACTTTGGCTCCAGCTGGCTGCAGCCTGGGCAATTCTGACACACCCATTAAACTCTAGGCCTCTTATTAGGTAGTAAAGTCTCAATATGTACATTGTAGATATATACACTCTTAGAAAAATGGTAAAAACTGTCTCTGGGGCAGTTCCCCTCTTGTAACTGGGGTGGTACCCTCAAGGGTACATCTCAGTACCTTTAGTCAGGGAACAAAATTGTCCCATAATCCATTGAAATTATATTTTCTAAGTTGTATTGACTCCACACAGCCCGCCTCATCTCCAGGCTTTTTATTTGATTGTTCTGTTTTAAAACATTAGGTTATGAAAAGATACAAATATGTATTTTTACACTGGAAAAACTTATTTAAGGTGCACAAATAGACCTATGAGGGTAACTTTGAGGGTACATTTACATTGTTTGTACCTTGATGAACAAAAAACATACCTGCACAGAACCTTTATTTCTAACAGTGTAAAGTGTTCTGTTATTAGAAGAAGTGAACAGGTTATAGAATTTAAGGACTTGGCATAAAAACATAGACATGTAAGAAGTAAAGAGAAGGTATGACTCATTCAAGCAAGCTGCTAAATTTCTTGGAAATTCTGAAGGTGGAGTTCCACTTTATTCCTGTATTAAAAGACTCCTTCAGATCACCCTGCAGTAACACCATTATTTGCTGCAGATGTTTTCATCTAAAGCTCAGTGCAGTGATGGGCTGGGATGATTATAGTCCCAGTAGTTTGCCCTAATCTGCTTGAGATTAATACCTGCAGCACTGGAAACAGAGCCATACAGGAAAATGCAGGGATTAAAAGGGATTCCACTCTTTTAAAAAAAAAAAAATCTGCTTAATTCAGTGGTTGAGATGTAAACAAAGTCCTTCAGAGTGGTTTTATGTAAAATTCTCCATTCCAGAGAAATTTACCAACTTGAATTTCTGTACAGTAGTGATAGGAACCAGGGGTCGCAATGTCTACAACACATATATAGCCATTTTATTTGCTATTCAAAAATGATCAGTGAATTTACATGTCTTCTGATCTTGTTTATGTAATGCTGATAATGGTAAAATAATGAAAAATATTAAAATTATGGTACCTGAGACATTTTTATGACATTATCAATATTACATATAAAAACTCAGAAGACGTGTGTAGGTTGTTTTGGATGGGAAATAAAATGACAACATTTGTGTTGTAGATGTTGGGATGCTTGGTTCCAATCAGCACCACTTTAAAGAAGTCTCAGCTGGTAA
Organism: Colossoma macropomum; assembly: GCF_904425465.1. Classification (NCBI taxonomy): domain Eukaryota; kingdom Metazoa; phylum Chordata; class Actinopteri; order Characiformes; family Serrasalmidae; genus Colossoma; species Colossoma macropomum. Next base: position 33,591,652 of record NW_023494793.1, on the reverse strand, counting down.
GTTTCTCTAAAATAAACCACTTCACATCAAAACAATTTGAATGATTTTAATACATCCCTATAACTAAATTATGCAGAAATTTTGAAAAAGGGTTGGAATTCCCCTGTAATTAGCAGTAGAACATGCCATATTGTGTCTGTTATTTTATTCACAATAACAGGATCTGTCTTGTGTTCTTTTGCATTCATTCAGTACCATTTTTGTGTGCTTTAGTTGTATCATTGCATATAAACTGGGGATAGGCAGATCAATAACTCCAATTCTTTTGAATATCGATCCTGACAAAAATATATTGATATTGTATCAGTTATAGGAATTGGAATACTAGCTTTAGTATTACTTGGTATTGATTTGAAAAGAAATCATTGCTCTCATATTTCCCATATATAAAGCCTTATGCATTCTAGCATCAGCAGTAGATACACATGATCGCTTACAGAAACAGTTCAGCATCAGACAAATGCTTAGATTTGACCAATATTTTAACAGACATTTCAAATCAATATTTAATGAGGTATTCATTGTACTCCAGAGGAACAGACTGTTTAGCTGATGATGGGTTACTGTGCTAAAACTTTTGAATTTTATTCATTTTTACTGTATTTATAACCCCACTAGGATTATTATAGTTTTGAAAATTTCATTAGTGTTTGTCTTTATTTGTTTTTCATTCTGCTGATTTCACTTTCATTTCAGTTCATTTTAGGGGTGCATTAACAGGTTTAGTTTCATTTTTATTTTTGAATAATAATAGTTTTAATTTAGTTTTTATTTGTTTTAGTTTTAATTATCAGTATTATGATGAACGCAGTGTCAGTATCTATGTGATAAGGGTTGAATAAACTTTTCTGCAAACTGTAGACTGAGCTTGGCTTGGCTTGCTTTCCTTAAAGACAGCCAAACACAGAAATACACTTCTAAACTCTCATTCGCGCACTGAAAAAGAAAAACAAGTTTTTTCTCAATAATTCTATTTTGTTTTAGTTAGTTTTGCAGTGGACATAATAGTTTTGTTTAGTTTTCGTGTTTTTTTTGAACTGTCATTTTTATTTTTATAACTGTTAACACGGTTAACACATTTTATCAATGCTAGTTTTTGTTTTAGCAATAGTTTCAATTAACTACAGTAGCCCTGAATCCTACAGAAATAAAACTAAAAAAAACTAAAATCTAGTAGTAATAGTTTTAGTAATAGTAATAGTTTAGTATTAATAAAACTAATTTAGTAATAGTTTTTTACTCATTGTTGTAGTTAACTAAACATGAATCCTACAGAAATAAACGTAATATTGCTCTGTCATGCTAATCCAGGTAGTTGTAGTCCCAGTTTCTGCATTTTATAAATGTTTATCTGCATTGGAAGATATGTACATTAAAAATATCAGCATCGACCAAATATTCCCATATCGGTGCATCTCTACACAACATATAAGCAGCACTATCTATAGTAATTACGTGTGTGTGTGTGTGTTTGGTGGTGGGCAGCAGCTCCTGTGTCTCAGTGGCTCAGGGGCGAGTGCGGGTTACTGTAATATTCATGAGGCTCATGAATAGTTCATTAGACAGTGCAGTGTATGAAGGCTGATATCACACAGAAGGGCAGCAGTGATCAGAGGGGTGAGGAGAAGTTCACACCCAGGACTGAACAATATGGACAAAATACCTGACCGTGGCGATACTGCTTCATATTGTAGTGTGGTAAAGCACAGTGGGAAACTCATCAGGTAACGTGGTTAAAGATCTGCATTATTGCTTTTTTTTGACCAGATGTCACATGTGAATGTGATTCATCCACAGAAACTCTCACCTGGGGCTGTGATTGATCAGGACGCTCCCAGCACATTATGAACACTTTATGTTTGGTTAGAGAGCCCATTTTGCAGCCTTCCGTGAAATCAGCATTACAAAGGCCAATATTAGCAAAACAATACATCCTGTGCAGCCCTTCACTCTGCTGAAATAATGTGTCCTGTCATATTACATATGATCATTTAAAAGACAAAATTCTTGTTTCTCTGGAATTGTCCACCAAAATGTCATAAATGATAATAAATGTAATAATGAGAAAAATAATATTAACCAGTATTATCTGGTTTCACCTCCCCCTGCAACCACCCCCACCTACCATCCAGCAAAAACACTCAGCTAGCTCAGAGACCCCTCTAATACTGTGTTTTACTTGGAAACGTCTTAGTGCAGAAGGAACAATGTGTTATGTTCTAATTCACGTTGATTTTAAAGAGACCTGTAAACAAACATGTCTTGGATGTAGAAATACTGTAAGAGGTAGTTTGCTGAAAACCCAGCTTTGAAATATGAAATTTAGGCCCTAGTACTGGATTTTGAAGCAAATCTTAAGCAAACCATCCAAATGGTTTTGACCATCTCTACAGAAATTTGCCTCATCATCAGATTTGACGTTGAGAATTGGAGCTGTTGGCTTGGTTGGTTAGTAAATGCCTACCAAGCAGTTCCTGAGTCTGTGGTCAAAACATCCACACAAACACAGTAATGTTCTTCCACCCAAATGCTCCATTGTACTAGAGACACAAGCAGCTGTTGAGCTTTGGCTGGCCTGCAGTGTCTGACCCGTTTCTGTCTCTCCACCTCTTCGGTGGGACAACAGGAACGACTGCAAAAGCAGGAATGGTATTTATTTTCCGCACATGTCTGTCATACCGTAATTTGGACGTACTGGAAATGTTCTCAAGCAATGTCTCTCTCTTCCTATCCTGCTGGTAGATCTACGCGGTGGCCGTCATCTCCTAACTTCCCAGTATTCCTTGCCTGGCATCCCGGTTTCCAAACACGGACCCATTGACCTGCGGACCTCCATGGATGGAAAATACAAAGAAATTGCTGAGGTGATTGCCACATCATACTTTGTCAAAACTGTGGGGAAAATTGCTTATTCACTAATACTTTGGGAATATTCTGCTACACTGTGTTTATTGCACTGCGAAAGAGGAAAGCTTGTAGGCGACGCTGGGATAATATGCTGAAATATGTGCATTTTACTCATTTTACTGCTTTTGTGAGCTTACAGAAGCAGATGTTATATTTTTCTGTGATGCTAAGGCAGAATATGTGCAGCTAAATGCAAGTTTGCACCCCTGGTCAAATGACATTTTGTTGATTTTGTAAGTGAAATTTGTAAGTTAACACACCCTCTACAGAGAACACACTTCTGCACATTTTAATACACAAGTGTATATGATGAATTTAATATTTTGGAAAAATAATGACTGAAATAAACAGATATTGTGCATTAGAATTTGAAGAGAAATTACACATTTAAGTGTGTTCTCTTTAGAGGATGTTTTAACTTATTTTCATTAAGAACATCACCAAAATATATAAATTGAACAGGGTGGCCAAACGTTTGCATACAACTGTACACAAAAAATATTGGGTATTGGCATTGGCCTACGATTCCCGTATTGGCGTGTCCCTAGTATGAGGAGTAGTGGCTGTTTTGCCTAAATAATGATTTGACCTTTTTCTTTTCCTTGTTAAAAGCGCATACTGAAAATCATTTGTCCCAGAGGCTGTTTACACAGCTGAAACGTCTGAGCGCTGATGAGTGCTGACATCACAACAAGGAGATGCAATGTGTGGGGTTTGACGTTATTACCAAGATAGCACTGTCATTAATATTTCTATGTACAATAAACCTGGCCAGTCTTGATTATGCTTAGGTTTTGCAAGCTTTCAAAAACACTTACTCATTTTTACTGGAAACATTTAAAAAATCTATATATCCCCACATTCTTTTTGTGCTGGATGTGTGTGTGTGTGTGTGTGTGTGTGTGTGTGTGTGTGTGTAGGAGCTGTTCTCGCGCAGTCTGGCAGAGAGTGAAATGCGCAGCGCCCCGTATGAGTTTCCTGAGGACAGTCCTATAGAGCAGCTGGAGGAGCGCAGACAACGACTGGAGCGACAGATCAGCCAGGATGTGAAGTAATAAAGTCCATCCCTCACTCACTCACCACTGCCCTTCATCACAGCACACAACCACAGCATGCAGACACTGACTTCAGCACACAGCACGCTAATAAGCATGTTATTTTATTCATCCATCCGTTCCTTCATTCTTTCCTTCATTATTGTCTCATGAGGAGACAATTGCTTTGCAGCTGTGGTGTTTTCATATACTATATAACACAATTGGAGCACAACCTTGTATCTCCATTTTGTCGTTTTTCAGTTTTTAGACACGACTTGACAGTTTTTGACAACAATGTGTGTTGCCCTTTACATTGTGTATAAGTTTCATGAAGAATGGACCAAAAGAAATGGCCCAGAATTGCTTCTAAAAAAGTCTGGTTCCATTGACTTACATTCAAAGTACAGCATGTTTTTTCCTTCTCCTGTAAAGTTACTATTTGGTTCGTTCCAACAGGAGCGATACACAACTTGAGTATTTTAACATGAAAAAATCTAAAAACTCTTATTTATGAAAACAACAAAAAAGTGAAAGACCCATTTATATTTCCTATCATCTATTAGGGCTGCATGATACTGACATAAAATATGTTTGACAAAGTTGTTGGTTGTCACAATGACCATATGAGAGTCGATACATTCTGATTAAAATAGTGAGTCTCTGACTGGATGTAACCCATCTTTTTTTTAACTGTTTCTTTGAGCAAATAGCAAAAAAAGTGCTCTGTAAAGCTGTTAGAAAGCATGCAAGCACTCCCTGAACAGATTTGTCTATAAGGGCCACAAATGTTGAGTTGTACACATTTTGTAATTGGCCATTTAGTCAAATGGTTGCGTTGCTTGTGCTACACAAGGAAAACAGGGTAATAAAATACTATTTTCCCTAATATAGAATCTTTCCTTATCAGTGTACCCCTAAGAAAAGGAAGGATTTGTTTGAAATCCTTTACAAAGAATAGACATGTAATTCACAGATTTCAAAATCTTCCTTACACCAGTTAAGCTTGTCTTCTGTTCTCAAGGTAAAGTTGGACTAAAACCCTTCAAAATTCATTTTGGTTTGAACATCACAGCCTGCTGAAATCACCATTTTCTTCCTCAAGTCTCTTTCCCTTTTAGGTTTTTTCTTTCTGTAGTCTTTGAAATTCAAAGGAAAGTCATTCTCTGTCCTCATCTCACAGGTTTGAGCCTGACATCCTCCTGCGAGCCAAGCAGGAGTTTATGAAGACAGACAGTGCCACGGATCTGGAGTGAGTTCACTGATTCTCCTTGACTGGTTTTCGCTTCTTACTCAAAAGTGTTTCGAAACCTGATGAGAAGCCCTCATTTCACCTCTTGTCTTTCTTAAGGTACCTGAAGGAGCAGAACCAGGTCCCCACTGATATGTACCCAGAGCGAGAGCTCATACCGGAGAGAGAATATCAGAGAGTCACCATCTCCGGAGAGGAGAAATGTGGAGTGAGTGAGAAAGAAAAGCTGCATCTTGTTTGATGAAGAAGAAAATGACAGAATGGTCACACTTATTTAGACTTTTCATCTTCTATATCATATCAAACGCTCAAATTATTAAACTACCAGTGATTATCAGCGTCATTAGGGCTAGGTATTGGGTTGAGTTTCAGGTTAGGATTAGAGTGAGTGTTCGTTTTAGGGTTAGGTAAAAATTAAATTGGTTTTAATACATATTTAGTTAAATGTGGGGTAAAGAAAGTAAAGCATCTACAGTGGGCCATCAAAACAAAGTGCTATTTATGAAACCTCCAGTGGAGGAGAGCACTAAGCTTGATTAATGGTGAAACAATGGCTAACAAAGCTACACTATAATAGCTCCCGTCCCCTAACCCTCATTTAAAGCAGATTTAGTTAAGCCTCTGATATAATCTAATTTACAATATTGTAAACGATTAAATGATGTAACTTCATCTCTCCAGGTTCCCTTCACAGACCTGCTGGATGCTGCTAAGTGTGTGGTGAAGGCTCTGTTCATCAGAGAGAAGTACATGGCTCTGTCTTTACAGAGTTTCTGCAGGACCACAGCGCGGTACCTGCAGGAGCTGGGCGACAGGCCGCTGGACTTCAACATGTATGAGGAGGTGCCTGAGACCGCCGTTACTGCAGGTAAAGGAAATAGTTCACTCTTTGTTAAGTACTGTTTCTAATGATAACAGTAATGACTACTAATGCTATAGATGTGAATTCAATAATGGAAAAAAATATTTTCCTCACTTTTTTAAAATAAAGGTTTGATGTATTATGTCAACACTGACACAGTTTCACAACATACTGTTGTTGGTACGGCTTCTGGCCCAGATGCACTCCCTCAGAAAATCCTGGAGTTTGCTTGTGAGATCAGTGTTCCCTTGAGCACTATTTTAAATTCCTCTTTTAGGGAGGGCCTCTTTGCTAGTCAGTGGAAAGAAGCAGTGGTCATCACTATACCAAAAACTCATCCTGCACAGCTAGATCAGCTAGGATCTCTTTGACTTCCCAGTTGGTAAGAACTGCTGAATATTTTGACCTTCAGTGGCTGCTTAAGGACTTTACATTTGTTTCTAGACAATTCATTGGTTCATTGGTAGCTACAGATTTTAGTAAGGCCTTTGGCAGCGTTGACCAGAAAACTGTAGTCAGTAAGATCCTGTGTAGGGTAGTACAGCCTGAAGTTGAACTAATCCTGTGGATTTATGATTTTATGTCTAAAAGAACTCAAAGAGTGCACTAGTGGCCCAGGGAACTCTCCTTGGACTAATCCTTTACGTTATCCTGATGGATGATGCTCTTTCTTATACTCCTAGCTCAGTCTGGAAATGTGTAGATGATATTAGCCAGCTGGAGACTAGCCAACTGCTGCAGCCTTCCACCCTGCAAGATGTGCTTGATGAGCTAAACACCTGGTCCACCAACAACTCCATGCTTCTTAATGAAAAGAAATGTGTGGCCATGCAAATAACTTTCAGTAAAAATCCACCACCTACATCACTTCTTCAAATTAAAAACATTCCTCTTTCTGTGATGCCTAAAATCAAAGTACTGGAATTTGTCATCCAGCACAATCTTCAGTGGAAAGAGCAAGTAAATGCTATGACGACAAGAGCCAGCAAAAAGTTTTCTTCTTAAGCGCATCAAGCGTTGTTCAAACTGATTTATTAGCCATATATATTGGCTACATTAGACTGGTGTTGCAGTATGCAGTGGCTGTGTGGCATGCTGGATTTACTCAATCCTTATCGACGCAGTTGGAACGTGTCCTAAAGAGGACATGTCACATCATTCTTGTAACATCTTATGGCAGTTACCAGCATGATCTCAACATCCTGGGCATCCTCTCTCGTGAGGAAAGGCGAGAACAGATTTGCCTAAAGTTTGCTAAATCTTTGCAACTTTCCTTGTTTTCAGTCTGGCTTCTCTAGAGAAGAGATATCAGGAAGGACTACACACAATAGCCATTACCTTAATATTCCACTGGCAAATAATATTCCACAATAATATGCAGTATTCCATTCCCCTATCCCCTTATAAGACTTATTAATGGCAAGAAGGGCCTGGGTTCAATTCCCTGGCTGGGTGAACAAGGTTTGCATGTTCTCTGTGTAACTGCATGGGTTTCTTCCGGGTGCTCCCATTTCCTCCCATAGTCCAAAGACATGCAGTCAGGCTAATTTGCCCCTAGGTGTGAGTGTGTGTGTGACTGTGTATGTCCGTGTGTCCGCCCAGTGAAGGGCTAGTGACCTGTCCATGATGTTGTCTTCCTTCTGTTCACTGTGCGCTGGGATAGGCTCCAGCACCCCCGCAACCCAGAAGGATAAGTAGCTTAGATGATGAATGAATGTTAAAGTTGGCTACACGTGTTGTTTAGGTGTGTGTGTTAGGTGTGTACAAAATATATATACATTCGTTACTGTAAATAATATGCGCAACATGTGAGGAGAGCAATTAGACATTGTATTGTTCAGCAGCTTTCCAAAGGATCCTGACATCCAAAAGAAGTGGCTTTGTTCCATATTTCAACCCTGGATTTCTTTTAAAGTGGGACATAATACAGTTCTGCCAATCAGAACAGAGGTTATTTACTGTACATATATATTAGTCTTAAAGACATGAGAATTAAACACATCCTGTTTAATTGTGAAATGGTCATGTAAAAATGATTGTGTCTGTGTTTGGGCCTTTATGGGCCTTTTTAAAAGAGCATGTGTAATGTAAGGTAATGTAAGAAAGTTGCCATTTGAACATGCCATACATTCTCTGCCAAACACCAAGCATTATATTTTTCCCCAGATGCTCCAGTCCACCCTCCTGTATCAGAGACGCACCCCTATGAGGGCTTAGACGCCGCTAGCCTGCCTCCAGACATGGGCTACAGCTGCAAGATGATGGATGGTGTTGTACACGTGTACACTCACAAAAGCAACATGGAGAAGTGAGAAATCTTCCTGCTGCCTTCTACACTTTCACCATTTGAAATCATACTCAAGTTTACCACAGCAGCACTGACCACATTTAGTACTGCTGATATTTAATCTGGATTGTTAAGTCACATTTCCTGATTCCTTTAGCGTACTGTTCTAATATCTGCTGTAAAAACTATAATGTACTGTTAAAATTCTCTTACCATTCTTTCTGCCAGGGCCACAGAGCTGGATCTACCCTACCCTGACCTGCTGGAGTATATCGCTGACATGAACGTCATGATGGCCCTCATCATTAATGGACCAGTGTAAGTGATGCACAGACCTCAGGATGAACTTTGGGGTGAAAAGTGCAGAGCTGCATTCTGCATTCAGTTGAGACTGACTGAGGTGAACTGATGATAAAATGTTGAGGAATTTTCAAAATTAAAATAAAGCCTAAAAGTTGGAGATGATATGGTACAACTTTTCAATAAGACTATCTTTATGAAAGGTTTAGGAATGGTTTCAAATGAGTTTTTTAAAAATGATTAATTACATCATAAACACCTTATAAATTGTTAATATGCAGTTATAACACAAAGGGAAACAGTGATCTGTTGCTTGCCAAATAATGCTCACATGCTTCTGTACTGTTAAACCTCAGATCTTGCTGTTTTTTTTCTACTTTGTCTTCTACATCAGTCAGCATTAAACCTGTCAACTTCATGAGCTATTCATAATGATCAGTTATAATAGCTCACTGTTGCCCTTTTTATTAATCTGTTATAACTGCTGATAACTTCATCATTAAATTGTTGTTTTTGTTTATGACCTAATTAATAATGATTAGTAAACCAATGTTTAGCTGTTCACAAAGGCTTATTGTGAATTGGTACCATACATATACATATACACATATATTGAATTCCATGTTTTAGGAATAATAAAACTGAATGATTTGGGGAAAATATCTAATTAAGATTTTTCTGATCAGTGGTGCCACTGTGATATAAATTGCGATTATTTTCTTATTTTCTTTTTTTTTTGGCCAAAAAGACCAGAATATACTTTTTCTGGCTTGAGACTTGAACATGCTGTGCCAGACTGCTAGTTATTTGTGGCTGTGTTGTCCACATCATGTGGTTGTTTGGTTGCTTCTGATCAATCTTAATAATCTACAGGCAGTTCATGAGCTCATTGTTATTAGATTAATTTCTTCCACCTTAAGGCAACAATGATGATCATATGAGCTATATTAAATTTGCAGCTCTTACAATTCGAATGTTGCACTCTTTCAATTCAGATTTTGATCTAAAATCAATCACTCTCTCAGCCTTAGTCAGGACTATTGGTTGGTCTTTAAGGTTGATGTGGTCTTCAATGATGTCTGTTCATTGGCCATAGGAAATCTTTCTGCTACCGTCGACTGCAGTACCTGAGCTCAAAGTTTCAGATGCACATCCTCTTAAATGAGATGAAGGAACTGGCAGCGCAGAAGAAGGTTCCCCACAGAGACTTCTACAACATACGCAAGGTCAGCTTCGTTATCTCTCACTCATACAACACTCGTCTGTAAAAGTGAAATGAATCAGCGCTAATTTCTGTAGAACAACTAATGTTTGTACACTATACAATTACTGACATTGCCCTTAACCCTTAGAAGTCTACATGTCTTATTGTTTATTTGTCTGTACATTCAACTTACATTACATGATCATTTATATGTAATTACATAAGTAATTACAAGGTTATTACATTTATGTTTGAAAACCACAAGTTCGAGTCTGCACTGTCAAAATTTGTTTTGGTCTCATGCAAATGTGGTATTGATGGAACATTTAGAATGTGCTGTTTTGACAGTTTCATAATTTCTCTGCTTGTTTCACTGAGCAATGAGTGAAAAATAAACCAAACGTGAAAAAAAGTATCTGAAGCTATAGACTTAGGAGGGTTAACTGTGATACCTACCCTTTCGTCTTTGATCCCACCTTGTCTTTTCTCTCCTCAGGTGGACACTCACATCCATGCTTCGTCTTGCATGAATCAAAAGCACCTGCTGCGCTTCATTAAGAGAGCCATGAAGAAGTACCCTAAGGAGATTGTTCATGTGGAGAAAGGGCGAGAACAGACGCTCATGGAAGTCTTTGAGAGCATGAACCTCACAGCCTTTGACCTCAGTGTGGACACACTGGACATGCATGCAGTAAGGAACTCCTTTGAGCTGATTTTACAAATCATCACTGTCCAAAAAAAAGTCACCTTGAAAATGGGAAAACTTTACAGGAGAGGACAAAAATGTTCTTTACTTTTAGTGCAAGGACAAGGGATTTTAGTCCAAGTAACTCTGGAGTATTTCTATTGGTCATTTCATCATGGAATGTTTACACAATGTAAATGGCAGCTGCTGTGATCAAATGATAAAAAAATAAATAAAGAAAAATAAATATCAAAAACTGTTTTTGGACAGTGATGATATGCTGGAAACACATCCACTCCTCTGTCTACACATAAGGGCTTTATACATAGACTAGCTATAGTACAATGTCAAAACAGACATAACTAACTCCAGATGTCTGGATTCTCTCTCACTGATCAGGATCGCAACACTTTCCATCGCTTTGACAAATTCAATGCCAAATACAACCCGATTGGAGAGTCCATCCTCCGAGAGATCTTCATCAAAACAGACAACCATATCGAAGGGAAATACTTTGGACATATCATCAAGGTATCTTTTGCAGTTATGCTGTAAATGGATAGTGACACAACTGAAACACAGCTGATTTTTTGTTGTTTTGCATGAAAGCTCATTCCAGCTGAGGGGATGCTGTGCACTCGTGTGCTGCCTCTTCTCACTGATGTTTGTTTTTGTTGTTGTACTGTTCTTCATCATTTTTGCCAGAATGCCTTTGCTAACTTGGATGCCACTGAGTACTTAAAGGCTATGGTGAATTGTAAAAGTGCATATTAAATAACATACCTTCCCCCTACAAGTAGCTTACGTGTCATTAGAAGATCAGTGAAATAGCTTATGTTTTTTCAACAAATAATGGATAGATTTTTTAATAATTTTAGCAAGAGAACAAACTTAAATATGGCACTTGCCTACAAATACTAGAGCACAATTTCTGAGATTAACATATTGAAAAAAAAATAACGTACACTGTAAAAAATGGCTCATCAGTTCAGCCTAAAAAATTACTTCATGTAGTAACAAGCAATAGAACTAGATTTATTCTAGTTTTAACACAAAAATACATTGATTGAAAAAATCGTTCATTCAAAGTGTTTATTTAGGTTGAACAAAACTAGTTAATTTACTTGTTACCATATGATACCACATTTTATGGGTGTGTTCCCAATATGTTAAATTCGGCAAATAAACAGTAATCATGCATTAAAATGTGCAGTAGTGTGTTCACTGTAGACGATGTGTAACTTCAAAATCAACAAAACATAATTTCACTGGGGCATCCAAACTTTTGCATATGATTGCAGCTTCTTCAGTAGATATTAGATAGATTTTTATAAAAACAGCTTATAGCTTGTGGTTTTTCAGTTAATAATCGATAGATTTTTATAGAACTAGAAAAGCTTATAGCTTATGATAATAGATTTCAGATTTCAAAAATGTTTTATCTAAATAATATCAAGCCTAATTACACCATATCTGGTGTGTTCGTATGTATATCATGTTGTCTATGATGTTTTGTGTAGTCTGTGTGGACTGTCTGCATTGTTTGTCTCCCTCTGCTGACCATGACGTGTCGGTGCATTTCAGGAGGTGATGGCGGACCTTGAGGAAAGTAAATATCAGAACGTTGAGCTGCGCCTCTCCATCTATGGCCGCTCAAGGGATGAGTGGGATAAACTGGCCCAGTGGGCAGTCACACACCAGGTCTACTCCGACAACGTCCGCTGGCTTGTCCAGGTGCCTCGGCTATTGTGAGTGCTGATGTCTTACCTGATACGACATAAATGATTCCACTGTTTTTCATGCAACAAATGCATGAATGAAATGCATATGTGTAAAATAAATGTAAACAGTTTTTACATATCAGTGGCATTTTTGCACATGCTCTTATCCAGAGCGGCTTGCCCAAGTACTCTTTTTTGGTATAGTGTGAGGTTCTTGCACAGATGAGGGATTGACCCCTAGTCTGCAGCCTGGCAGGCAGCAGTGTTACCCACTACACTATACTGACCACTACCAACCCTCATGTGTAGATAAATCTGAAGTTTACGAGCGCATTAAAAGAGTATTGACAGAGAACTCCGACAAAACTCTGTGAGGAATGTGTCCTCTGAGGATTTGAGTGCATTATCTACTATCGTCATCATATCTTCATCAGTATAATGTTGATCTTGCATTTGAGACCTAAACATTGAGCCAAACCTTCCTTTTTATTCTGTGTGTGTGACATTAATGTGCAAAGACGTATGACGTAGCATGAAAAACTCCTGCAAAATCTGACACCTGACTGAATTTTTGTTTTACACTTTACAGGGTACAGTCTGTAAAAGATAGATACATATCCACAGTGTATAAAATTAAATGTAGAGGGTATTTTCAACAGTATAGATCAGATAGAATATGGCTGTTCTGTGCGCAAAGTAGGAAAAAATTTACATGTCTGCAGTTTTAAGTAACACTACTACATTTTTTTAATTAAAAGAAGAAGCTTTAGAAGCTTTAGTGAGTCAGGAGAAGAAACATGCCAGAAAGAATCATTTAAAAGTCAGAGGCGTCGGGTCAGATTTCTCAGGAATCTTTCGGACCACGTCATGCGTCTTCACGTATTAACGTCACACAGGCTTAAAAAGAAGGTCTGGCATGATGTTTAGATCTCAAATGTAAAATCAAACGATCACAATAGTAGATAATTTACTTACATCCTCAGAAGACACATCCTTCACCTAAATTTACACTGAGCTCTCTTTCAATACTCTTTCAATACACTGACAAACATCAGATTCATCTATGCTTGATGGTCCGAAGCACAACCAACGTTATAAAATGTTCTTGCATGCAATCCAAATCTGCCAAACCTACATAGTGCAGCTTTAAAATCACAAGGCAAGGTTTTTGGTAACGTGGTTGCCTGTGTTCCTTCTCTGCAGTGATGTCTACCACACAAAAAAACAGCTCTGCAATTTCCAGGAGATGCTGGAGAACATCTTTTTGCCCCTGTTTGAAGTAACTATCAACCCATGTAGCCACCCAGAGCTGCACCTCTTCCTGCAGCATGTAAGTAATTAACTGACAACACTGTATTTTATACAACAATACACATCAGACATTGTCCAACCAGATCCCATTACTGCCTGGCCTAAAAATATAGATATTATAAAGCGTGTGATACGTTCACCAGTCAGTGAATTAAAGTTTATTTTTTTAAATTTCACCCTGTGACAAAATAGTGTAGAATGTGTGTTTTACTCCTAGGTCATCTCTCATGGCACAATTTACCACTGATCTCATGCAGCTTCATCACTGACACTGTGGGTATTACACTGTTAAAAAAAATCTAGACTAACCGCAGTTATGCTACAGTGGTTTCGCCTACAACATGGCAACCACATTTTCTTTTACAAAGCACCTCATCAGTGCTCTGAGACTAAATACTGCAGTGTCCTTCAGGTGGTTGGCTTTGACAGCGTGGACGACGAGTCCAAACCAGAGCAGCACATCTTTAACCTGGACAGTCCTCTACCTGCCAACTGGATAGAGGAGGATAATCCTCCTTACTCCTACTATCTCTACTACATGTACGCCAACATGACTGTGCTCAACCACCTGCGCAGGTAAGTTCTGATCCACTGCTTACTGCAAGGCTGTTAAAATTATGGTTTACACAATTTCCCTAAATGTAGTTGATCAGCCAAGACATGTTTGAGGTAAATATGTGACGACTAAGGCATGCAGCTCACACAGTGCTAATTGGTACTTATAATTTTCCATCACTTGTTCGCTACATTAGCCTCATAGCAGCAGTGTAAAACTAAAGAAGCAAAACTAAAGAAACAAAACATTTCTTAACTGATTGACTACATTTGGGTTAAGGAGCAACTTATGTAAATGTGGCTTTCGCCAGATTCTCACTTTAATATGCAAATTTAAAAAACAGGCCTATTATAAGTGCTCTTTGTACAGCACGCTCATGTTTCTAAGGATTCTCCTTAGAAATGCATATTTGGTGATGTTGCAGTATATTTTATCTGATTTTTTTGTGAACAATATTTCAACCATCACACAAAGATGAATTGTGTGAAAAAATCTTGCTGAATGAGTCAATAGAAATGGTCCAGAATGACTTGGAATACAATATCATTGCATTAAAGGGCACATATCCTGCATTTTCTAGTATGTTATCTTCCCCTGAGGTCTAGTTATGACATTTGTGTGGTTTTATGTACCAAAAATCACCTCAATTCATTTTTATATGAACATTTTCCAAGCTCTCTCAGAATTAAACAGGCTCTTTGTTACTGTACCTTTAAGATATATGTAAATGGACTGTGTCCTGATTGGCTGTCCTGTATAGCACCTCATTCAACAAAGCAGTCCAGGTCAAAACACACATCAACAGGCAGGGTTAAACTGCTGTAGGCTGAATAGGCAGGTAAATGTAAATATGTTGGTTTTTGTAACAGCTTAGTTTCCATATATGGACTGTATAGTCTTAGAAGAGAATAGTATGTTTTGAATCTTTCATGTTTACATTACTTTTGTTGAAATTAAGTGAGAAAGTTCATTTTTTCATGATATGGGTACACTTAAAAGATAAGAACATATTTTCCCCTTTTTGCATAGTTACCATTTCTGAGATACATTTTTGTTTTGATGGTGACAATATATAAACAGAATTCTCTTTATTATCATTTGTGATTGTGCTGTGACTGTGAATGTGATGGTGTTCACAAATCAGCCCTCTTTTTCCTACAGGAGAAGGAACTTTAACACGTTCGTGCTGAGGCCGCACTGTGGTGAGGCAGGACCCATCCACCATCTGGTGTCCGGCTTCATGCTCTCTGAGAACATCTGTCATGGGCTGCTGCTCAGGAAGGTGAGAAAAGGACCCGTCTAGGACACTTCATTTCTACTGACGTGACAACTTTTAAAAAGAATCTTCATATGATTTATTGTATGATTTTACTCACTATCAGTGTTACTAGCCTTTGAGCAATTCCAATATTCCAGCACCAGTAAAGATATACCAGTGTGGTCTTTCTGTGCAAGTGAGATGGACTAGCTGCAAAGGGGGGACCAACTCCACGTTAATGCCTATGGATTTAGAATAGGATGTCACAAAAGCTCCTGGAGGTGAAATGTGTAGGTGTCCCAATACTTTTGTCCTGATAGTGTATATTTGTATTTCTTTGCAGGCTCCAGTGCTGCAGTATCTGTATTATCTGGCTCAGATTGGCATTGCTATGTCTCCTCTCAGCAACAACAGCCTGTTTCTCAGCTACCATCGTAACCCGCTGCCTGAGTACCTGTCCAGAGGCCTCATGGTTTCCTTATCTACTGATGACCCTTTGCAGTTCCATTTCACAAAGGTGAGCACCTTCTCAGCCAGCAACAAGTACTTCTACCTAGATACTAGACCTTGAAGAAACTTGTTTACAGTCACTTCGATTTCAGATTATTCAATTAAGAGACATATCTATAATATAACAGCAGTTCTCAGAGTGGAGTTTGTTTGCAGCATGTTCAGGGCTGCATTCAGCCCCGTCAAAACGTACCACAGTGTTTATTTAAACAGAAATGGTGGTGCGTTGAACAGTCTGTTGTGTTACGCACTGTTGAAACTATGGCAGCTGAGAACGCCATTCTTGGCTTCCTTCTAGCATATTCTATCGATAAAATACGACAAACATGTCTTTTAACGTCTTCAATTGTTGTGCACACCAAGCTGCTGCAGTTGCATTTGTAGAGGACTTTCTTAGAATCTATTGTGTGCACTGCCTTTTTAGTATGGTGGGGTTTCTATACGTGTCACTGCTGAATGGCTGACATCGCTTCACCCATCAAATGAGAGAAAACATACTTCAAAGCCAGTTGCCCACCATTTTGATGAAACATGTCGTTCAACCCAGAAACCGTAGCAAAACAGTGCGCAGCGTTTTCAGATTGAATGTGCCCCAGGTTTGACTGATGAACACAAGCAGCAACGTATTTGTATACTCTTCAAAAAAAAGGTGCCAAAAGGTTTTTTTTGGAGAGATGACATAGAACAACCACTTTGGGTTACCTAAAGAATGTTGGATGAATAGTTCTTAAAAGAACTCATTGACAACACTTAATTGAAAGGTTCTTTAGGGAACAAATAGTGGTTCTTCTGTGGCATCTCTCCAAAGAATCCTTTTTAAGAACACTTTATTTTGAAGAGTGTACAGATACACTGCCATTTGTGTTCATCAGTCAAACCTGGAACAATGGCTGTATTTGCAGCTGAAATTGTCTCTTAACCCCTTATCAGACCAGGGCCTGCCGGTTGGCCCAAAGTTTTATTACTCACTTCTATAACCCAAGAATAGCCTAACCAGTTTACATTGAAGTCCCTGTAGTTATAAGTAATAAGCCTTAGTATGTAACATACATATTTTAAGGGGATAATCTGTCTGAAACCTATTCCAATAGATACTGTTTTATTTTATTTTTACATTTTTTAATACTCTTTGCCTTCTTTTGAAATCTTTTGAGTAATGTTTGGGTATATTTTACAACACTCAGCTTTGTGTTTTCTGCAGGGTTCATGAAAAGTAAGTTTTGCCTAAACAATAATTTGACAGTCTTTTCAAGCGATTGTTAAAAACACATTTTGAAAATCCTTGGTAGCAATGTTGGTTTAAAGGCAAATTCCACGGATTGTTCAAATTTTTGCCATAGTCATTTGGAGTGTTTTGGTGTGAAATACTCCATTCTAGAGAAACAAATATGCTGTCTTATGTCTGAAACAAAAAAACTTTTTTCAGATGTACCACTATTTTACCATTATAAACATTACATAAAAACTCAAAAGACGGGTAGGTTCACTGGCTATTTTGAATTATAAATAAAATGGCAATATTTGCAATGTAAACATTGCAACCTTTGGTTCTAATCAGAAGTCAAAAATGTTAAGAAATTGAATTTAGAGTTGAATTCCCCTTTAAACCGCTGAAGCGCCTGAGTGGCTTTGAGTGCTGACATGAAAACTTTTTATTAAAGGGGACCTGTTGTGTTTTTTCTGGTTTTTCCCTTTCCTTTAGTGTGTTATATAGCCATATGATTTAAACGGTCTGCAAAGTTACAAACCCCAAGTACACGCCAGAGGTAGAAACTCTCTTCCACAGAAACCACTTTCCTATTCCACGTTGGAATTCCAGCCCTTTTCCTTTGTTACAATGACACAGTCTCGTACACACAGCAACGCACAACGCACAGCAACTGTAGGTCTACTAAGTCTACTAGAGTCCAGGAAGAGTTTGTTCAGGTTTGTGGCCATGTCTAGAAGACTTTCAGGATCTGACTCTGGCTCAAACTGATATGGCAGAACTAACACCATTGGAAAAATTGCCACACTGGTGTTTCCAGCTGCTCAGGAGAGAAGGGTCTGTCTGCAGACTGCAAGACAGGGGCAGAATGTGTGGGTCAGAACTGCTCTGGCAGTGGACCAAGTAGAAAAGAGTGGACAAGCTGACCAATCAGAGCACGCTCGGGTGGGGATGGCTTAAGGGAAGAGGAGCTCTAATAGAGTGTTTCAGGAAAAGGGTGAATAGAGATACAGTATGAGAAAATGTATGTGTTTTTGGAGCATTGAGGCATGTAAATCCATTCTAGTAGACCCTAAAAATAAACATTAAACACTGAACATTAAAAATGAGCAAAAAGGATTGCCGTTATTCACCAGCCAAACGTGTGTGTTGCAGGAGCCGCTGATGGAGGAATACAGCATAGCCGCTCAGGTGTGGAAGCTCAGCTCATGTGATATGTGTGAACTGGCCAGAAACAGCGTCCTCATGAGTGGTTTCTCCCACAAGGTGCTGACTCACTCTGCCACAAAGTCATGTACACGTACTCAACATTTATCACTCCCACCACCTAAATCAACAAGAATTATCTTTTTCATGATTACTGCACAATTATCTAGTACATTAAGTGTAGTATATCATGGCATCTTCATAGCATATGGCATGTAGAGCTTTGATGTATAGCACTGGTTATCAAACCTAAAGACTCCATTCTCTTCTCTTATTGTATTTTTACTGCTGACACACTTAGGCTCAAGGAGGGTTAGATAGTTAGCTAATGAATTATTCAGATGTGGTAAAAATGTACAGAGGTTGCCAACCAAAGGATGTACGGGGTATAGTCTAAGCTAGTTGGTTTACATTTTAAAGCAAGAGGTTAGTGAAAAATCAGACTTGCTCAATTTTCCCCTTATCTTAATTGCAGCTGATCATGACATAAAAAATAAACACCCGAAGCTCAGTCTAAAGAACATAATCATATTTGAATCACATTCACGATATTGTTTAAAAAAATCACAATTAGATATTTTTACCAAATTGTTCAGTCCTAAATAACAGTGTGCCACACAGTGTCAGAAACCACATACAGTTGAAAGCAAAACTTTGACCACCCCTGACCAAATGACATGTTCTGTTGATTTTCTAAGTGGAAGTACACATCCTCTACAGAGAACACACTTAAATCTGGCATTTTTCAGCAAACGTTAGCACACAGTTTCTATTCATTTTTCAATTTGGTTTAATATTTTGCAAGAAAAGATAAAACACAAAATATTAAATATCCCATAACTTTCACACAGACCTCATTTAATGTGTTAATGTTTTCTGTTAAATTCAGCAAATAAAAAAGTAACTGTGTATTAAAATGTGCACAAGTGTGTTCACTTTAGAGGATGTGTATTTATTAAAGCTTAGAAAATCAACTAAAACATAATTTGACCAGGGGCACCAATACTTTTGCATATGGCAATGTAGGGCTCGGCAATACCACAATGTATATCATTATTCTGATAAATTATGTCACAGTACAATACAATATGCTTTTCTCAATATTTTGGGAATATCGTCAGTACTGGCAGAACACTGACCAACTGTATGTTTCATTATAAAGAGAGCAAATTTTGTCTTGTTTAAATGGATTTAGTGCAATACAGTATGAAAAAATATTGAATAAAAATCATTGTGTTCACAGTTTTTGATAGTAATGTGTTAAAATGTAGCACTACTCGTTCTTTTTTCTTTGTTCTCTGAAAAAAAAATAGTGTGACGTATCGTGTATGGTGAAAATATCTATTGCGATATTAGATTTTTGCCGTATTGTCAAGTGTGGTGATTTAGGTATGCAGTCTGCCCAGTGCTAATTAGTGGTCATGAATCTACAGTGCAAAACCAAAAAAGCAAGCTTTTGACATAAAATGTGCTGAGTGATCAACTACATTTGGCGATTAGGGCTAAAGGGAAAACTGGGTAAATCTGATTTTCTCACCAAACTACCAATGTAAGATATTTTTAATGATTATACAAATACAAGAGCTGTTGTGCAAATACACAGTAAATATATATAGAATACATGATTAGCGCTTCCTCTCTGTTTAGGTGAAGAGTTACTGGCTGGGCCCCAGCTACATCAAAGAAGGCCCTGAAGGGAACGACATCCGCCGGACCAATGTGCCGGACATTCGCGTGGCCTACCGCTTCGAGACAATGTGTGAGGAGCTGAATCTGATCACACAGGCAGTAAGGAGCGAGGAGCTGGAGACGATTGAGGAGGAAGGCTCTCTGTGCATGAGCGCAGTGCCGAGTGAACAGTAGGCACATTAGAGATGAATGTTGGCTGCACTGAAGTAATGTAATGCACTGAGCATACCTGATTCAAATGTGTACATCATTTCCATATTATTAAAATACAATACATCAACACAATTAAAAGCAAGCAAACTGAGAGACACAACTGTGGTGATGTAATATATTTTACACATGCAGAAATGCTGTACACATTTGAATTATGTAAATTCGATGCAGCCTGTGTGGAAATTACATTTTGCAGATGCAGCGTTGGCTCGGAACTACATAGCCTAGCATCAGTACTACCTGCACAAATGCCATTCCTCAAGGTGAAACACCTCATGTTGTCAACAACTAGTGGTCAGTTTTCCACAAATGGTCAAAGCTCCAGTCAGGAATTGCCAAGGCAACACCAGGACTTCTTCCAAGTTGATTACCAGCAAGCATGGCAGATGTACTTATTGCTGTTTTGCTGCAGTTTTGTGTTGTTATTGTTTGTTTATTGCATTTCCAATTCAATTTTATAGCATTGGCATGATAAAACTGGTCTGGCAGTTGCTGCCAATCCTGACTAGAGCTCAAATAGAGACTTAGATAATGGATCATGGACATTGTACAGTGTACTGTGGACACTTGTGATGGCTTGCATGGATGAAGCTCCCATGCAGCAGGGCTGCTATTCTACACTGTGTCCGTGAGCTGAACCTCATTACAAACAAACCTCCCTCGTCTTTCATTTATAAATGTGTGTTGTATTCTTATCTTGATTTGACCTGGTAGTGCTCCGTGTTTATTATTGAAGATGCTGTATGTTTTATTGGTGGATTTAACCATTGGAATCCGTTCTTTTTGTATGTGTGTGTACTTGGATTATTGTGATTGCATTGTTATTTATTGCGAATGAGAATTTCATATCAAAAGTCAAGTCTATTTTCCTCTGGTCTGGTATCTCCTGATTAAAAGATTTTGAGATGATTTTGGATCTTTTGCCATCTTTATATGCCAACATTATCAATTTTCATTGTTCATGATTTTGATATTGTTATATACAATGAAACACGAAGATTTTAGTCAGAAATCTCACACCCATTACATTGTCTCACACCCACCAACCCTTCAACCAAACCAGACCTTTAAGTCAGGGGCATATATAGAACTTTTAGAATGGGGTGGCAATGTAAGAACCAGTGATTTTCTCAGGATGGCAAAAAGCTAAGAAGAAGATAAATAAAATAGCATTACTGTATTAAAATGACAATGGTCCTCATTTACCAAACGTTCTTAAGAAGGAATTTCTTCCTTAAACCCACTTAGTTTTCACAAAGATTTACCAATTTACCAATGTTTTCTTATTTGAAATGTGTTCTTACTTAGGAATTGAATCTACACCCACAAAGTTGCGAACTATTCTGCAGTTTAACACGTCATGAATCTGATGTAGACTTTTCCTTAGGACCTTTCTCAAAAACAAATTTAAGAAAAAACTTAGGAGGATATTAGTGAGTCCCAAACATTGAGTCCCAATGTTTTTTTTACATCAATATAACTACTGCTGAAATTAACAAAGAAAGACAAAACTGTGTTGATGTAACATATTTTAGTCATTCATGAGGAAATTATGTATTTGAATCAGGTAAATTAAATGCATTACTCTTTTCACATAGACAGGCCATAGAAGTTATTTATTTAGGTTGCATTCACTACAGGTTATATATGAGTCTAATGATTAGAAAGCTAGCCCCACAGCACTGTATAAGGTAACCTACAATACATGCATGTATTCAACTGTAAAAAGATATTATTGTTATAAATGATTATAGCTGACTAATTTTTGCTAGTTAACATATCTTACCATCGTATAGCCTACTGCATAATGTAGCTCACAGATCAGCACTGCTGAAGGGACCCAGTGCACACTCACTCACCTGTTTGCTGTTTGAATAAATTATCACAGCAAGATAAGCTTCTAATTGCATAAATGCAAATGACATACATTGATTTCATTTTATTAATGATGGCTGGCTGTCTCACTTTCCATAATAGGGGTGGCCAGAAGGGCTGCCATGCTTCATTCCTGGCCACCCCCTGGCTACACCTCTGCCTCTAGTTCCTATTGTACTTGATCCTGGGTTTAGAGGTCAGTGTTTGAGGCAAAGTGGGGGGGGTTGGGGTTACCTCTGGTCCAGATAAACTGAAGAATAGCCTGCAAACAGCTTTTTCAAACATAATAGTGAAGCTGTACATTAAGTCACACTTAACTATGGCACACCCACACCCACCCACACACACACACACACACACACACATAAATATGAAATGTAAACGACCATTAAATACAAATTATTCATTTTTAGCAGACATTTCTGAGGAGATTAGATATGAGATATTCTACTTGCCGAAGGAAGGGGAGAGTAATATAATAAAGGAAAGACCTTGCATGAGAAAGGAAAATAAGTAAAAAAAGAAAAAAAAGGAAAATATATTAAGAGATTTTAAAAGATACAGAGAACACGTGACTCCTAACAACTGTGCAAGACCTGGCAGACCACCAAAAGTGTCACCATCAGATAAACAGTACTTAAAGCTTTCATCTTTTTGAGAAAGGAGAAAATCAAGCTCCACTCTTCAGATCTGAAAACATCCACAGGTGTTTCTGTCCATTCTTCCACTGTGAGAGGACAACTCAATACTATGAGTCTGAAAAGACGTGTAGCTGTCAAGAAGCCATTACTGAGAAAAGGAACAAAGTTGCGAATGAAACAAAGAAGCTGCTGGTGTTCTCAGAAGAACGGACCTCCAGACTTCGACATCACTGAATGTGTGCTTGGATTGTGAGAAGCAGGAAATGCAACAAAGACTGAACTTCGGAGGTGTGAACAAATATCCCTGCAGATTTCTCTGGAAAAACTGAAAGCAAGTCTCCTGAAAAGAATGGAATCTGTAACAAAGACAACGAGTAAACATAAAATGTTAACATGGCTTAAACTTGTTAAATAAACATGTTTTGTCTGGATTTGTGTTTTTAAAAATCTTTTTAAACAGCTAATTTTTAATTTGTTAAGCCCTGATTACCATTTAAAGACTCGTTTTAGACTAGTATCAGGTTTTAAACACTACTTCACACACTCTTCATTCAGCATGAGAAAAGAGGCTCTCCAGTGCCAGCTGTATTTGACTAGGCACACTTACAATGGTATAATTAAAGGTAAGAGTAACTTACTGTAAATCATCTCCTGAAACAGATTTTATTTCAATACACTGGAGCTGAGACTTACTTTCTCACTGCCTAACACACATTTTTAGAAAATTTCCACATCACTCTCATAACAACGGCACAGCCCCTGAACATTATACATTTACACACAAACCCCTATGGAGCCCTGCTGGTGACATCCTGTATAAAATAAAAATAATGTGTGGCCATGACTAAATAAGGCATGGGAAAGAAAGAAGTAAGTCGTGGCCACAACTTAGTAAGGCGTAGGAACAAAATCCTAATGCAAGGCCACAACTTAGTTAGGGGTGGAAAAGAGATAATTAAGTCGTGGGCACAACTTAGTAAGGTGTAGGAACGAGATCCTAATGCATGGCCGTGAATTAGTAAGGCATGGGAATGAGTATTTATCAGTTCTGATCTGATGCTGCACTCTGTGATCAGCAGATCTCATAGGTGAGTGAAAGCTGCTCTAAAACTTAACTAAATCCTAATTTTGCTTTAGGAAGCAGCTAAAACTGGCTTTCTACATTAGGAAAACAATTAGAAACACCTATTTAAATCTCTACATCAGGGTATTACAGTATTTTTGCTATATGTTGTGCTGTATGTGGTTTACTGTAATGTTACTGTAACTTGATCTTAACAGTGTTCAGCAGAGTAGAAATCGTACAGGGAATAAAAAATATGTAATGTTTTTCACATGATTTAATGGGAAACAGGACAGAATCACGTTCTGTTTTCCAGAGTGAAACTCTGTCAAAAAATGTGGTTGACTTGTTAATAATGCTATTTTGTTCATCTTCAAAGAATTATTACCACACTAATAATTTACCTGGTAGTCTTCAGCAGTGCTGCTCTGTGAGCTACATTATATGAAGTAACTTATAAGATGGAAAGATGACATAACTATCATAACTTGTAGCTACTGACATTTACTATCGTCTAGTTATGTCTGTTGTTTATCTGTCAGCTAAATACTTTTCACAGCTGAGTACATGTTTAATGATGCAGGCTAGATTTCCTCAGAGGTGAATCCAGTGTTGAGTAAGCTCCTGCTAATGCTACAGAAGATTAGCTTGTTACCCAGCCAAGTATAATTCTCTCATAATGTCACCGCACACTTTTTTCACCCAGCGGTTTACCACCCTAACAGAACTGCTGTGTCTAGCCTGGCCGCTTCATTGAAAAGGCTTGGGCTATGCGCCCGCCTTAAGGTCAAACTGATCGCAACCTTTTCAGAAGTTTTGTTTTCACAAGTTTTCCATTTGGTACAATACAGGTACATAAATGATCTGTATTTTAGTGCAAATTTTGACCGAATGTACAAAAAGTGGAACATGGAACAATATCACATAGGAGAAAATGCCCTAATGAGGCCACATACCACATGAGACAAATATAATTTCATGGACTGTATGCACAAAATTAATCACTTGTTTCTGAAATAAAACAATGAGTGGATTATTAGGAATGCAAGTGGGCTTAAAAGGTTATGGGGAACCATTTAGGGGCCCAGTCTAGATTTTTCTGTTCTTTATTTCATTGTATTTTTAAATGAATCATATACAATTTGCTTGATTATGTTAAATTCATATTTTATTTCATGATAAAATATTTAACTAAAAACTGAAAAACCCATATGAAACGTGTTTACTTAGGCTTTCCTCCTATTTCATGCACTGTCCGTTCATACCAGACCTACATAAGCTTTACTGTTTTGCCCCTTATCTTTAGTTAGAGCATCTTTCTAACTAAGCTGCAAACGAGTTTGTGTGTTTCGAGGCATTTGGGGGTCTTTTGTTGAAGAAAGGAGTATCTTAAGTTCTGTGAATGTGACTTCTTTTTCAGATGTTAATACTGAGAAAAAAAAAAACATAAAGTTCGGAAATAAATCTGCTTTTTATTCTGCTCTACACTTCACAGAAAGACCTCTAGCCCACTTCTATCCATTGCAAAGGGAATTTTACCAGTGTCTCTGAATGTGCTACACATATAACTGCTTACGTAATGACGCTTTGAGCAGTGGCGCCGGGACACGCCCCCTCTCGGTGATTGGCTGTGATGCCGCAGCTCTGCTCGCTGCGCTGGATTCCGTTTAAGTGAACTGACTGACCCTCTGTCGAGGAACTGAGTTTGACGCTTGAGCTGCTTCAAGATGACGATGAAACTGGTTTACTGGGATATTCGAGGGGTAAGAAACGAGCACAGGAGAGTGTTTGGCTGTAAGTCAGACAGATTTGAGGATTTGAACAGGCACTGGTTGCTGTGAAACACTTTAATGTGCGTTGAAAAGAAGCAGCCGTTAGAGAAGGATGTGTAGCCAACAACGGGGCACGTGCATTGAAAGAAAATGCTAGAAAAAAGCGACGTATTTGCATGATTTTACTGATTTAGCACGTTTAAGGCCTGTTTATGCACGTTGATGGTGAGAAACTTCGATTTTTACAGTCGGTTTGTAGCAAGCAAAGAGGAAAATTAGTTCAATTTACATGCAATCCTGCAGCGAGTTTCTGTATTTTGGCGTCTGCGTGGTTCAGCTGCAGCTGTACTAAACTGCCTGCACTCCACTGACTGAACCTGAACTCGAGATAATGGCTGCTGTCTGACGGTTACAGTGTTCAGTAAGTAGGTTACGCCCACTTGTCATGTAATTCGTTATGTTTTGTGTTGAACAGCTCGCCCAGCCTATCCGTCTGCTGCTGGAGTACACCGGCACCAAGTTTGAGGACAAATTCTACTCCTGTGGAGAAGGTAAGAAGAACTGAACAGTGGTAATCCAGACACTTTTCTTTCTTTCTTTCTTTCTTTCTTTCTTTCTTTCAGACAGCTCATTCAGCTGGAGATGCAGAGCAGCTCGTTGTGTCAAACATATTAACCTGCTGGTTTCACTGTTACAGCTCTGATGACTGATTTCTTTACAGTGGTGGTGATGGGAACCAGGGGTCATAGGTCCACAGGTCAAACATAGCTGTTTTATTTACTATCCAAAACAGCCAGTCAGCCTACACCTGTCTGACTTTTTATTTATGTAATGTTAATAATGGTAAAACAGTGGTAAATCTGAGCTAGGCTTACACCAACACGCATGTAACTCTGAGACATAGGCAGCATATTTGTAACTTTCTGTGATGTAACTTTTAGAGGCATTAAACTCCACTGCAATCTGGTTTCTGCCTTCTCCACTGTGAACAGTTCTGACCTGGTCAATTTTTTCTGAACAGCGCATTTCACATCAAATCACAAACCACTCTGATTGAATTTGTTTGCATCTTAATGATTTAATTATTCATATTTTTAAAACAACCACTGGAATTGCAGACTTTGTTGTTCTTTATTTTGTTGCTTTTTAAAAAATATCTAATCATTTAAAACATGCTTGATTTATTCTGAGAGAGAGAGATTAATCTTATAATTTTATTGTCAATAAAAGCTGAAAAATTAATATAGAAAGGTATGTTTACTTCGATATACTCGGGTGTATTTGGGTCTTTTCCCTTGTATGTCTGTGTACTCTGTCTGTTTATGCCAGAGCTGACAGCTTTACTATTTTGGCCCTAAACTTTAGGTAAAACATCTCATGTAAGGGTGTAATGATTTCAGTACAGTACTGAAAACTGAACATAAATTAAAATATTTTAAAATATGCCCATCTGCTGACAGTCTCCCATTTACTGTGCTTTGTGGAAATCACAAAATATGAAAAACAAACTGAAAAAGTAACTTGGTTATATAGGTAATGCTTAAAGTCAACCTTCATGTAGATTTTGTACATATTTTAATTGTGCTTGTGACATTTGATGTTAGTTCAGTTTTGGGATGCTGGTGGGAGGTTTTATACATGGAACTTCAGGTTTTTGTATTGCTCATCGCTCAGTTGTGCTTTTCTAAGGTCATGATTCTGACTCATTACATGTTCAGCCTGTCATACTATGTAGAACTCTGTAAAATCAAAACATAATTATCATCAAATCCTGACCTTGTAATGGAAAATGCATGTATCATTACACCCTCATTGAGGTTTGCTGCAGTGATCTGATCTTTCTTCATCTTCAGCTCCCAATTATGACAAAAGCTGCTGGTTTGAAGAGAAGGCCAAACTCCAAATGGACTTCCCTAATGTAAGTTTTGAAGCAAAGGCTGAAGCAAAGTGTCTTGGTGTTACAAGCAGAAGGAAATAACTGAGTTATCGTTTTAGTTGCCCTACCTTGAAGATGGTGACAGGAAGATTGTGCAGAGCAATGCCATAATGAGATACATTGCCCGCAAGCACAACCTCTGTGAGTGTTGATTTCAGTTCATTCATTCAACTTTTCAGATTTCCCATTTGTTTCCTTGTTGCAGAGGATCCATTCTCTTAATTATTGGATTGTCATTTTTAAGCTTAGCACTTGCAGATATATAACTTATGCTATGTGGTGACTGTTGTCATTTAGAAGCAGTTGCAAAAGTAATTTGAAAACTCATCTTGCACTAAACCTTGAAGGTTCTTGTCTTTATTCACGTTTAGTTTACTATGCTGCTAGGTGGAGAGACAGAAGATGAGAAGATCCGAGTGGACATCCTGGAGAATCAGGCGATGGACTTTCGCAATGGTTTTGTCATCCTCTGCTATAGGGAATATGTGAGTGTTCACTGTTTTGGTGACACTATAAATCTGTTATTGTCCACTGCATGAGCAGAGTGATGTATAACCTGTATATTATATTTTTCATTTCTATCAGGACACTAATAAGCAAGCATACTTGAAGGCGCTGCCAGGAGTTCTTAAGCAATTCTCTAACTTCTTGGGCGAGAGGAAGTGGTTTGCTGGTGACAAGGTAAAAAAAAAAAGAAGAAGAAGAAGGAAAAAGAAAGGAACATAAAAAGTCAGAGAATGTGTTAACTTATTTTACAAAAGCAAATAAATCATGTAATTTGAACAGGGGTATTCAGACTTTTGCACAACTGTAATCATATTGCGAATCATGTTGTAGTGTAGAGCTCAGACATTTCTGCGTCTACTCTGCTTTGTTGATGTAGATCACATTTGTGGACTTCATCATGTACGAGCTGTTGGACCAGCACCGCATGTTTGAGCCCAAGTGCCTGGACGACTTCAAGAACCTGAAAGATTTGCTGGACCGATTTGAGGTTTGGATCACATGCTGTATGCTGCTATTTAAAAATACTTTTTTGATCTCTTCTATAATGTTTGAAACTGCAAGTGTTGCTGTATTGACCTTCATAAAACAAGAAGACGTTTTACAAAAGGAAATATATTTTATGAACTGATTAATTAGTCATTGCACTTTCCTTTATTTCATTTAAGGCCCTTGAGAAAATATCTGCTTACATGAAGTCGAGCAGGTTTATGAAGACGCCAGTGAACAACAAGATGGCTAAATGGGGCAACAAGAAGGAGTGAACAAAGTGTTCCTTTGTCATAGTGCTTTGAAGATTTGGTACTAGAAGTAATACTAATAGAAGACTAATTTTTGCCAAATGATGTTTTACACCATACACAACTCTAAAATGCCTTAAATGTAGCTGTGCACAGAACAGTTTGTAGTGATCAGTGTACATCCCAGTAATATAGTCGCCGCTCTTCACATTAGGGTCATTTTTATTTTGTCAGTACACTAACAAACAATACACTGCGAAGACCTTAGCACAGCACTTATTTGAGTTAAAAGTTGTTCATAGAGGAAGAAGGGCTTTTTTTGGGTCGTGGAGTGACTGACGAGCACTGTTGCTTTGTTAGACTTTTATTGAAAGTTTTATTTCAATTTTAAAGTGATGTACATGTCCAGAAAAGCCTTGAGTTCTATCCATTATTGACATAATAAAAGCTGGAACACTTATTTCCATTTTACTCCCTTTTTACTTCTTATTCCTTTTCCTGAATGTGTGAAATTCAAACAGTGAGGCCTGCAAAACTGTACTTAGGTAATTTCAGGATGTATAGCCCAACGAATAGGGATCTTACACACTTTAGCACTTGACTCTTAACTTTGCGCCTTTTCTGTTCAGTTTAAAACAAGTTTCTGAACATTTTAGATAGTAGTAATCAAACATACAAATTCATGTTTATGACAACACTGAGGTAAATAGAAGAACATGCAACATTTTCTTGACACATAAGCAGTATTGAGGGTTAAAGCTGTAATCAGTTAAAGTTTCTGAGGACTTTTGCAGGTTACTATAGATTTTAAGTGAAATCATTTTGTGGATGTATGTAATTGTACAGTTCTCATTTTTCTCAGATAATCATGTTTACTAGCATATACATTTTAATAATGTAATCACTGTGCAGTTCTCTTCGGTGAAATCACACATCCTGCCAACATCAAGGTCCAAGAGGTCTGGATTAATGGCCACCGTACTGGTTATATTCTGCCTCACTGGCAAGCTGTAGAGCATAAAAGACAAGTAAAACTTCACATATGTACATATACACATAACCTTTCCATAGGTGTATTATTTTACATTATTATTAGCGCGTGTGTGTATGTGCTGTTACGTACTGCCATAGCTGATTTGACGGCCTGCAGCTGGAAGAAGACTCGGCCTCCTTCCTCTGGGCACACAGCTCGTATGTCATCACGCTTCATCCCTAACAACAGCGCTCCGTTCATCACACCCAGGTTACGCACTGTCCTACAAACCATAGAATACACACACTTAAACCCAGTTCAAGTATAAATCACAGAGATTCTATTTGTGATAGCATTATTTTTGACACAACATGATCACAACTACAGCGCTAATTATATTTAACCATGCGCTTGAGAGTTCTGTATTTTGCTGCAGGGTTATTTAGCTGAAGGCTATTCACAGGCAGTAGAAGTCATTAAAATCTATAAGATAAGTAGTCTATAGATGTACAGTACTGTGCAAAAGCTAGAGACTTCTTTATTTAATTTCCAGTCAAAACGGCAACTAAGTAAGTTACTCAACTACTCAAACACCCCTTAGCTGCGTTGCACATGTGTTTCTCATGTGCTTCTAGAATGGTTAAAGAAGATCCTCCAGAGGGGATTAAATACAAGATAATCCACTTCCATGATGAGAATATGTATGGAAAATCAGTGAAAAAATAGCAGCTTTCAAAACTAGACCACCAAAACTGTCTCAATCAGATAAACAAAATTCCACTCTTGCTTCACAACTGAAAAAAATCCACTGTTTCTGTCCATCTTTGAACGGTGAGAAGACAACACAACACTGAAAGTATGTGTAGCTGTCAAGAAGTGGTTACTGAGAAAATGAAATTGACAAAAAAAAAATGAAAATTTGCAGTCAAATTTAAAGTTACACTGAAACTGGATATCTGAAATGGGAAGTAAGGTTTTATGGACTGATGAGTCTAAATTTGTAAGTGAGATTACTTGGATTGTGAGAAGCAGACACCAAATTTAAAAAAAAAAAATCCTGCAGATTTCTTTGAAAAACTGTCTCCTGAAGTCTCTTGAAAAGAATGCAAGCTGTAATAAAGGCAAAAAGTGGGCACAGTAAAATTCAGAGAAAATTCTGAGAAATATTTTATCGTGATTTTGTGTAATTTTCTGTTAAATATATGGTCGCTGTCCAAAGAAAAACATCTCTAAAATAGCAACCCTATAGGAGAAGGCGAAAACGTTGTTACATTTTAATGTAAGTTACTGCAAAGAGATTTTATTCCAAGTTATTTCGGAGCACGTCTATTGGTCCAATCATCATGAAATTTTCAGACAATGTAAAGGACAGCTGCCGTGTTCAAATGATGTACAAACATTAAAACCGACAAAAATGGAGAAACATGCAGGGGGTTTTTTTTGGGACAGGGATGATATGTTTTTCTGCTCTTGTCCTGACACTGAAAAATGAATACCTTGTGTCTAATGGCTGTTTTGACTGGAAATAAATTAAATGGTGATCTCTGACTTTTGCACAGCTGTGAATGTTAGAGTCTCTATGAAGGGTAACATAATGTCAGTCACACCTTTGAGAACAGCTTTTGTTGGGAGAAGACAGCTGTGTCGGTTTTAAAATTGAAAGGATAGAGGAGTTTAAATGGTAGAGTGTGCAAAAGTAAAGCATGGACAAATCAAATACAGATACAGTGCTGTGAAAAAAATTTTGCCCCACACCTTATGAGATAAGGACAACATGAGTAAACACACAGTGCAGATTTAAAATGATCATTTTATTTATTGAAGACAAAGATTTATTTAAAATCTATATCACCCTTGTGGAAAAAGCAGCTACCCCCTAAACCTATCAACTGGTTGTGCCACACTTGGCTGTAACAACTGTAAACAAATGTTTGCTATAGCTTGCGATGAGTCTTTCACATCACTGTGGAGGAATTTTGGCCCATTCTTCTTTGTAGAATTGTTTTAATTTGGCTACATTGGTGGGTTTTTGAGCATGAACTGCCCATTTAAGGTCTAGCCACAGGATCTCAATGAGATTCAAGTCAGGACTTTGACTCGGCCATTCGAAAACCTTCATTTTGTTTCTTTTGAGCCATTCAGAGGTGGACATTGTCCTGCTGCATAACCCAACTGCACCTGAGCTTTAGGTCACGAATTGACAGGCTGACATTGTCCGTCAGGATTTTCTGATGGGAGAGCAAAATGCATGGTTACACAGGTTATGACAAGTCGTCAAGTCCTGCAGTGGCAAAGCAGTCCTGACCATCACACTACCGCCACCATGTTTGGCTGTTGGTATAATGTTCTTATGGTGGAATGCGGTTTTAGCTTTACGCCAGATGTAACGGGACCCATGTCTTCCAAAAAGTCCCCACTTTTGACTAATTCTTGGGGGGTCATCTAGATGTTTTTTGGCAAATGCAAGATGAGCCTTTGTGTTCTTTTTGGTCAGCAGTGGTTTGCACTTTGCAACTCTGCTGTGGATGCCATTTTTGCCCAGTGTCTTTCTTATTGTGGAATTGTGTACATTGACCTTAACCAGCACAAGTTTTTAATCTCTTTAGAACGGGGTCTTCTAGCCAGCTTCAGATTGCCAGACAGGTTTTAGTTTAGATTAAGTGGTGTTTAGATTCAGCTGGTCTGGCAGTAATCATGCCTGGGTGTTGCAAGTGAAACTGAACCCAGAAGTCAATTTAATTGGTTAACTGGCTGATAGTAGCTAAGGGGGCAGTTACTATTTCACACAGAACCACAGAACCCTTTTTCAGTAGTTTGATGATCTGAAACATTTAAGTGTGACAAATATGCAAAAATAAAAGAGAATGGGAAGGGGCAAATACTTTTTCACAGCACTGTAAATTTAATAATAATAAGTTGATAAGTGTAGTAGACACTGAAAAATGAATTACTTGTACTTAATGGCTGTGTTTGGACTGGAAATGAAATAAACGAATGGGTAGTGTTTGACTTTTGCACAGTACATAGAAAACTTGGTCTGTTCTCAGATCAGATTATTTATTAAAGTGGCCAATGAAATGCAGAATTGTGCTACTATATATAGTATGTATATATATATATATATATATATATATATATATATATATATATAATAGAATTTTAAGTCATCCAGAGCCACCATGCAGAGATGGTAAACTCCAGAAAAGAATCATCAGTGCATTAAGTGCACAGGGTGGGTAGAGCTGTGAGACAAATTCATAGATTCAGATATCAGACATCACAGCTGCAGCATTTCCACATAAGCTGCTGATATATTAAGGCACTCCCAAACACGAGTTGTGCATAAGAGTTCAGGGTTATTGAGGATCATTTCAGCAGTGATGAAGCCCCATGTGTTAATGAATAAGCTGCAACACTGAGCTCCTACAGGGAAAAACACTCTCTTTTTTGAGCTAGAATACTGGGGATGAATTGAAACTTCTCATCTGGAATATATAAATCTTTGCACCTGACAAAAATATCTTATCTGTATGCTATGATTATACTGGTATCTTATGAATTAAGCAGCTTGACTTTGTGGTCTTGTTAAAATACTGTGCATTTATGCTGTACGAATGCCAAAGATGTATGAAGCAGTTTCTTACACTTTGGAAAAGCCCTTGTACTGCAGCCAGGCTCTGACCTCCTCTGGGCTGGATCTCATGTCCAGATTTGGAGGTCTGTTCATTCTCTGAAGCAGAGGTAGAACAAAAGCATTTAAATATCATTTTAGCATCTGTAACATAAGATCCATTACCACAGACCACCCAGTAGGGTGTGATTTCTGAAACACTTTATCAATAAAACCTTTTCATTCCTTGATATTCCATGTTCATGAGCTTTACTTCATTTCCATATTTCTTGGTCATAAGTTCCGGAAAATAACATTTTTGCATCATGTCTTAGTAAAGTATTTTCTATGGAATTTTGACACAGTTTTAAAAAAATGGTTCTTCAAGGGTTCCTTAGTAAAGAAAATCATTCTATATATAACCATGAACACTCAAAGAACACTTTTCATGATTGAAAGGTTCTTTGTATCGTGAAATGGTTCTTCAGATTGATGGAGAATATGCTGGATTGTTCTATATAGCACCAAAAACAGTTCTGCTATTGCTACAATGTCATGCTTATAACAATAGAAGAACCCTTTTTGGTGCTATATAAAACCTTACAGCACATTCTCCATCAATCTGAAGAGCACTTTTAAGATGCAAAGAACCCTTTATCAAGCATATTATTCTTTGAGTGCTTGAGTTCCACTAGCACAGCCTTTTTAAATAGAAACTCAAAGTTTTGCCCCACCCTTTTTAGAGGTATGGAGCCATTTTTCACTCAACTGTCTCAACCTGTTACAAGCTTTGGCCTATTGTTCATAGTGTATATTTTGCCAGATAAATTTTGAGCTTCTAGCTAGCAAGAGTGAATACATAGCTACTAGAGCTAATACAGTGTTGCTTCTGTTATTAATGTTAGACGTTACTGAGTAACTGATTAATGGTTTGAGAGATTACTTAAGTATATAAATAAACAAACAAACATTGCTTGTTTTTCAGTCATTCATTTTGGTGCCTATTTACCGGGTCAGTTCTAATGCATGTAGATATTATTTATTTTCATCTCTTCTTACTGTTTATGTATGTGGATGATCAAATAAACATGACTGAAACATTAAAATATTGTGTTTCATCAAATTCTTAAATTATTTAAGTTTAAAATAAAGATAAAAACAGGATATTTTTTTCCATTGATTCCTATACAGGTCATTTTTGACCCCTTTCATGCATTTGTGTAGGTTTTGGGTTATGCCTTTAGGGTTAAGTACAAGGAAGCACATTAAAGTGATCATCTGTGGTAATTCACTGTATACTACTAGTATACTACTGTATACTAGTGTGTACAGATGTGGCAGGTTGAAAAACACTAGACTATTCCTTTAAGTACACCATACTTGATCTGAATGAATGCTGCCAAAGCAGTGAAAAACTTACTGGAGGCTCCTCCTCTCTCATAGGTTCTAGAACATTTTGTGGCACATGACCCTCCTCCTTGCGGTTGTTTCGCACTATCCACCATTGCCTGGACTTGTCTATAACCTGCGAGAATACAGGGTAAGTGGCAGGCGTTGTTTTACAGTTCAGCTAAGTCAAGTCAAGTCACAGTTTATTTGTATAGCACTTTTTACAACAGACGTTGCCACAAAGCAGCTTTACAGAAAAATCTGGGTGCCTCATGAGCAAGCCAATACAGTGGCAAGGAAAAACTCCCTAAGAGCAAGAGGAAGAAACCTTCAGAGGAACCAAGACTCAAAAGAGAAACCCATTCTCCTCTGGTTGACAGAGCAACATGAGCAGAGAATAAGGTTTGACTATTGGTGTAAGTAGAGCAACGTAGCATGTGTTTTATGTGGGAAACATAGAGAGAAAAAAAAAACTAATACCGGTCTTTCAGCTCTGGTTACACATGGCCATTGTAATACAACTTAACTGTATTCAGCACCAGTGTTTTTTACCTCTGTGTTCCTGCAATAGTTCACCGTCTTACCTGCACCACTTCACCTTTCAACACACTCAGCTCCTGACGGTTCCTGGCTATGAAGTCATAGATCACTCGCATGTAGAGTGGTGGCTCTTCTGAGCTACAGCACAAAAAAATGATAAAAATAAAAAAATTAATAATCACATATAGTACTGTGCAAAAGTCAGAGACCATCCTTCTTTTATTGGTTTTGCTCTCAAAACAGTCATTAAGTACAAGTTAGTGTCAGGAAAAAAACAGAAAACAGAAAATTAACAGATCTAACAGATTAACTGGTATACAGAAGCCTCAACAACTAAATATAATGTCTGTTTTTTCAGTGTTTAGTGTATCCACTCTTTGTCTTTATTACAGCTTCTATTCTTTTCAAGAGACACACTTTCAGCTTTTTAAAGAAATCTGTAGGGATATTTTCCCACACCTCAAAGTTCAGTCTTAGAAGTTGGTTGCATTTTCTGTTTCTCACAATCCGAGTAATCCCAAACACATTCAGTTATGTTGAGATCTGGCCTCTAAGGTTTTCAGTTCATCAGAACACCAGCAGCTTTTTTGTTTTTTAATTGGCAAATTTTCTTTTTTTGTCTAGTAACAAGGTTTCTTGACAGCCACAGATCCTTTCAGACTCATAGCTCTGAGTTTTCTTCTGAAGGATGGACAGAAACACCTGTGGATTTTTCAGATCTAAAGCAAGAGTGGAGCTTGATTTTTTTCTCTCTCTCAAAGCTTGCAAATCTTGCTGAAAGCTTTAAGTACTGTATATCTGATGGCAATAGTTTTGTTGCTCTTACTCTTACTTATACAAGCGGGTTATTTTATATCTAATTTCCTTGTCTAATATGAAAATTGAATAACTTAATGGCTGTTTGACTGAAAATTAAATACATGAATAGTGGCCACTGACTTTTGCACATAATACATATCACAATTAAAATAAATAACACAATTATCTACTCTATTTAAATATATCTGCATCATGTTTCGAACATCCCTTTGCAAATCAATTTTGGATATTAATTCTATTATAATGTCATTCTCCCAAAAAAGGGAGTTTTCAGTCCTTTGCTGTTCTTCAGCTCTATTCTCAGTCTGCAGGTATCTCTGTTTTATTTTCTTCATTTTTGCAACTTACTACAACACCTTATTTGAAAACTCTGAAGCTGAATAGTCCACTATGTGTTCAAAAGTATCTAGACACCCCATGTAATTAGTGAATTTAGCTACTTTAAGGTGACCCATTGCTGACACAGGTGTTCACCTGTGCACATGCAGCTTGTACAGTCTATAGAAAAGCATAGCCAATACAACAGGATGCTCTGGAGTCCAGTGTCAGCTAGAGGGGTATAAAGCCTCCCAGCTTTGGGCTGTGGAACAGGGAAACTGTGTTCTCTGGACTGCATGAGCACCAGTGATTACCTTTCGGATGAGTTAGAGTGACGTTTTTGATCCAGAACATATTATCCAATATCAGTGCCTGACCTCACTAATGCTCTTGTGGCTGAATGCAATCAAATCCTCACAGCAATGTTCCAACATCTAGTGTAAAGCCTTAACAGAAGAGTAGAGGCTGTTACTGCAGCAAAAGGAGGAATCAACTCCCTATTAATACCTTTGATTTTGGAAGAGCTCATTTGGACATAAAGTGTATACACATATTACATATGACAGCTAAATGATATTACAAAAATGTTTGTTTCTGCAACAGAACTTGTCTTTTTATATTTATGAAAACATTGTTTCCAAACTGTAGAGCAGTAGTGCAGTGCCATAGGGAAGGATTTATACCATTACATGTCAGTGCACATGTTTCATTGTATTGTATTCATTGTACTGAATACAGATTTCAGAAAGCTTGTTACTTTAGCCTTATTTAGCTATTATTATAAGCCAGTGATTGGAATTCTAAGAGCTTTAGCTGAATACAGCATTATGTTATCATTTCTGCCAGACAGGAGTACTGTATGCTTTACTTGTATCTATCCATTACAGCAGTAGTATTATCTCGATACATTTAGGTCACATGTTCTCATTTACCGTGTTGGCGGGGCACCAAAAGGCCTGTTATCCTGAAACAGAAAGTAAACAGTAAGTGTAAACAGTGTCACCTCATTAAAATATAAGCATTTAATACACTTTCCTTATCTTACAATCCAACAAACTAATACAGTGCGTATAGGTTACAGTATAAAATGTCTATATCAATGGAGTTTATTTCTTTACTCAAGTTTTCACTGAAACACTATAAATCCTGTAGTAGAAACTGCAGTAAAGCATGTTCTTTTACCTGAGCTGGTGGTTGCTGTGGGCTGTTTCTGGTTGGGAAGCGTTGACTGTTGCTGCGTGATGGTGACGGCGGCTGTACAGGGACCGGCATTGGGGGCACCCAACCATCATAAAAGACTGGAACATATGGTGCCATCTTGTCTCCATTTGGCCACTTAGATCTTAGATCAATAGAGACAAAGAGAATATTTGACATAACCTGGCAGTGATTTGTAATGAAAAATACTTAGCTGTTGTTCAACAGCAAGAATGTTAAAGAACACCAGAGTTTATTCCTACATCAACTTGAATCATATCTGAGTTTACAAAACTTACAATTATATTCAAATTTTTATGCCTTTGTATTTCTCTGAGTATTTTAAATTATAATACTTTCTTCTTGCAAAAGTCGTATGCAAATTTTGGACGCTTCTGGTCAAATTTGTGAGTTAACACATCCTCTACAGACAACACACTATACCAAATTTGAATGCACAATTACTATTTATTTGCTGAATTTGACATATTAGAAAACATAAAACAAAAATTGTGGCCTGTTATGTTTTTATGTTTTATTTTTTCCAAAATGTTAAACTTAAATTGTACACTGAAATTAGCAGAAAAAAATGTTTATGTTTGTTCCCTCTAGAGGATGTGTTAACTTATTTTTACATACAAAATCAACAAAACATTTAATTTGATCAGGTGTTCAAACTACATATGAATGTATAGACCATACAATTCCAATCCCACAGTAAAAACTATTTAAAAACCAATTAAGTATTCAGACCTTTGATATTTACAAGGATTCTGTTATGATCCATTTAAACCCAGTGCATTAATGAAGATAATAAGCTAAACATATACAAAATCATTACTTCTAGGATACTTTCTCTTGGGAGGTGTCTGTTCCAAACCCTAACTCACTACATTTCCACTTGTGAAAATAATATTTTTTAGTGTTGTTTTTTGTAAATATCTTTTTGCTTTCTTTTGAAGTTGACAGATTTAGATTTATCATGAATTTAAATTTGTAAATAAAAATGTCAATAAAATGAAAAAAGAGTTTTAATCCGTCGGCAGAGCCTTATTTTAGCCACACCCCTGCATTTTAGAGCAGGAAGTGAGACTGCATCCCTGTCTCTCATGGCCAACACAATTTTCACTAGTGTCATAATTGTTTTGTTAGTGACAAAATGCAATGTTCAAAAATTATTCTCATAAATTAAACATTATTAAGGTAATGAGTCACTCAAAGCAAAAGGCAACTCTGACTTTGAATCAGTTCAGTAGAATGATGTGTATACATTTTAGGAAAGGAATCTATTCTTTTACTCAGCTCCATTCACATTTGGTCACAAGTTTCCTTTTTGTCTTTAACTTCATTCTGTTCTGTTGGTTCAAGTCTCGGACTGCTTTGTTGTTCCTCATGACTCTCTTTTTTGAACATTTTGTGGTGCCTTTGCTGGATGTATTAAGAAGCTCCAATGCAGTTCTATAAGGCACTAGAGGAGTTTTTCGACCTGATAAAATTTCCTTTATTCTAAAATGCTAAGTAGCTGTGACAATATTGGACATGAAAATGTATGAAAAGAGTTAACATATCACGCCCTCCGTAAAAAAAAAACACCTTTTTAAATAAATGTAGTATTAATCTTTATATAGCACGGATTGTTCTTGTATGTATAAAGCCCACTCCCAATAATACATATAATGAAAAAACAAGGAAGTGGCAAAAGTAGCAATTAAGTTGTTTTTTCTAGACTTTTACTTCTTCTTGAGTTAATATTTCACTGCAGTAGCAATACTTTACTAGAGTGTGGGTTTAGACTACTTAAAAACAATATTAGACATTATATTTATAATTTTCAAAATGACTACAACACATAAGAATTGGGGGTGTAAAATTGCATTGGTGCCGAGTGAACTGCAATTTCGCAATAGTAGAACTGCCTATACTGTTAAACAATTGAATAAAAATTTAGTAAAATGAATGCAAAAATCAAAGCTAAATAGCTTGCCATTTTGTTTTTATTTTCTATATTGAACTTTTACAGTTCAACACAGTTTTTACAGTTACACAGTAAATAGGGTGTATTCAGTGAAAGTGAACTGAACTGAATCATGGAGCCAGTTGAAAGTTTATGATGCACTGAATCATTTGTTAAAGAGTCATCATTGAATCATTGTGAGGTTTACATCCCTAATAAACGCAGTTCTCGAGCTAGATGAATTGAACACAATTGTGGCATTGTGTTGGTCAGACCTGGGAACCTGCCATGTGTCTCCAAAACTGGTCCATAGTTTGTCCTCCTCTGGGGTGACGACCTGGCTGAGGAGCTGCAGAGCGGCCTCTGTGAGGAAGGGGCTCAGTACTGACCGCGGCACATCCAGAGGATAATGCGTCACCAGCTAAAGCATCAATAATGTACCATTTAGAGATATGCTAATGACAACGATTCAGAGAAAGTGCATAAGGTCAGTGAGTCTGGAGAGTTAGGGATAATAGACCAAATACAGTAATCTTTAATATTTTTTGGAAATATTATTATTATTATCATTATTATTATAATTATTACAAGGACAAGTATATCTCTTCACAAAAATAAAACTAATTATTTAATCACATCAGTTAGTACAGGGGTAAATAATATTCACTGATAAGCAGGATGTAAATGATATAATCAGTTCACTTTTACTCCACTATCATGATAAGCCAAGTGACCAACAGCAAACCACAATATGCAAACTCTTAATGCTTTTATTGCTATTTGAAAGCAAACAGAGCTGACAGATACTCACAAAGCCAAGAGCAGTGAAGAGAATGTGAACATATTCAGAAGAGGTAGGGTTTTTTAAATGTCCATCAAGTTTCCCCTACCACAGCCAAAGACAGGACAATACATTAATCACAATATATGTGTGTGTGTATGTGTGTGTGTGTATATATACACCTTTAAGGAAAATATAATATATACAAATATAATTTTCACTCAACTTCCTCATAAAATAATGTTCTGTCACATTAAGTGACTTGATGAGGAATGACAATATTTTAGCCTTCAGTGGTGCAAAGACCTAAAGATGGTAAGTTTTGTTGTAGTTCAACGCTGATAATT
Source organism: Colossoma macropomum (assembly GCF_904425465.1). Lineage (NCBI taxonomy): Eukaryota > Metazoa > Chordata > Actinopteri > Characiformes > Serrasalmidae > Colossoma > Colossoma macropomum. Next base: position 33,550,991 of record NW_023494793.1, on the reverse strand, counting down.
TGTTGTTTGCTCTCCCCTGAACTGGTCAGCCTGCTCCAATGAGGGCAGAATGCAGACTAGTTACTGAAAATTTAGAATACAGACCAGTTATAAAGTGCCTTATTGGTTACCAACAGTCAAATTCTTCACCTGTTTGCAGCTGACAGGCACAGATTTCAAAGCTAACAGCTACACAGTTAAATTAGAAAAGCTTGCTTGTAGCTGACTAGCTAAAACTGTTTAGTTTGTAGGTAAGACAGAACCACACTCTTTCTGCAGCTAAACTGTGCTGTCATTGATGCTGCTTATGCTATTGTCTTTTTATTTAAGAAATGTCTTGTTATTGATCATATTTGGTTTACTAAACAACTCGGTTATTTACCTTTTCATTTTCCTTCAGTTCTCGCTACCTGGGGCCATTTGTCATGTGTTTATTGAAGATTTACACCCTGACAAATGAATATAGTATGTTACGTTTGCACACCACAGGAGTGTTTCTTGATCTAACCACTTAGAAATTCAAGTCTAAGCTGGAGCAGGATTTTGAAATTGTGCATGGTTGCATGAATGACACAGATTTTTTTTTTGGAATGGATGAACTCAGATGTGCTTTGGTTCCCCTGTTTTAACAGACAAAACAGTGGCCCTTGTCCCATTTAATACCTGCAATACTAATGCAGCCCCAAACAGAAAGATTTGCATTAAGGCCTTTAAATGGTAATCAAGCTTACAGTTTAAATAACCAAAATAAAATGAAATAGAATAAAAAAGGTTAGTGTCCAATACTAAATGCTTTAAATAATGATGGCCAATTGTTCACATTGATTTCAGGGCTGAAAAACTTACCAGGAGATTGAAGGCATATTTATATTTCTGAAGACAGCCAATAAATTCCTGTATGGAGGGAAAGTTTTCGCCTGCCAAAGAAATGAAAAGTAAAACAGTAATGAACTTTAAAGCTACACAAATGTATTTGCAGTTATGACTATGATGAACCGATCAGACATGCTATGCGCCACAGTTACCATATTTCCTCTGGTTTTTGCCTTTCTTTTTCTTTTTCTTGGTTCCCTCCTCTTGTCTTATAGCTGCTTCGACTTTATCTGTGAACAGTTCGATGTCACCCACCACATGATTAAAGATTTCCTGAAGGAAAGAGAAAATTGAGATAGATAGATAGATAGATAAACATAGACTTGAGCATCCTCACGACTGTAAAGTGACCATGATTTTGTGGAAGGTTCTACCTAAATTAATTGTACTGTTATTGGAGTTGTTGTTCTTAACTTACCATATTCCTTTCAACTTCTGTGTATGGAGGAGGGGATGGCGGCGCTGAACGGCTTTGCTCATATATATCCGGGCTGTAATGGGCATCATCTCTGGGAGTTTCTAAAAACACAAACCAGAAAGCTTAATCAACTTTAAAAAAGCTCATATATTAATATGTTTAGCATGTAATGGAGGTACAAAGTGAGCACATACAGTCAAGTCTGTAAATATTTGGGCATCAATCAATCAATCAACCTTTATTTAATCTCAAAGAACATTGAGGGTGACCCTCATTTACAATGTTGCAGAGTTGATACAGAACAACGGATTGATAATGTGTAAACTCGGTCAACATTGACAAAGTTATTGTTATTTTAGCTGTCTGCCACAGCAGACTGGAGTTGAAACAAAATAATACAAGCACAAAGTGCAGACTTTCATCTGACACCTGGAGCAGGAATTACAAGCATTTGCATAACAGTTGGTTAGATCAAGAACACCATCCAGGAGGTAGGCATATCTGTGTCAAAGTCAACAATCAAGAGAAGACTTCTAGAAAAAAAGAAGACCAGAAAACAACCATGGTGGAGGTAGTGTCACGGTATGGGCATGCATGGGTGCCAATTGAAATGGTTCCCTTGTATTTATTGATGACTGCTGACAAAAGCATTAGGAGGAATTCTGTGTATAGGGCTATAGTAACTGTTTAGTTTCAGCCAGACGCTTCAACACATTGGACGGTGCTTCAGATCAGGGAGTGACCTGAAGCATATTGCGAAAGCAAACCAAGACTTTTTTAAGGCAATGAAGTGGAATGTTCTGCAGTGGCCAAGTCAAGTCACCTCACCTCACCTCACCTCACCTCAATCAGCCTGAGCATACATTTCACTTACTGAAGGTAAATGGCCCAAGAACAAGCAGAAACTGAAGATAGCAACAGTAAAGGCCTGAAAGAGCATGACCAGCAAAGAAACCCAGCATCTGGGTTCCAGATGTAATTTAAACCAAGTGATTACAATAACTCTGTCAACATCCAAATATTTATAGACTGGACTGTATGTGTTGTCAGGTGTACATTACACAACAGAGGACATTGGACAATTTTCCGTGACAGATGTTGTAGCAACAACTCATGTAATGATTTGAACCAATGACTTTTTAGTGCTCTCTGAATATAAAACTTGATTTCATTATGAAATCTTTGCTGTTCTTTAGCAATTATAGATGCTTCTGAATCGTCATTGAAAAAGCATAGCATTTTAAAAAGTCTGGTAGTCTTTAAATAGTCCTCACCGTAGTCCTGGTAGGTATTGAGTTGAGGTGGAAGGTACTCAGGTGGAGGGGGAGGTGCAGGCTGCACTGGAGGGGGGCCAGGTCTGCGGAAACCCCCCGAATACCCTTGGCCCATTATACTCTCCAGATTACTCCTGTAGAAGAAACAATGTGTCACTACTGACCAGGGGAGATGGCCGGTCTTGTAAAAATCTGCGCTTCTGTTCATTGTAGGAATGTTTTTGGATATCTTCTGGATATCTGCTTTTTTATCTAATGTTCTCGTATGTTTTGTCATGTACATTTTATGTCTTGTATGTTTCTAATTCCATGGTCAAAAGCCAATAGCCACAGACAACTTTCCACAATGTAGATATCTATCTATCTATCCATCTATCCATCAATCTATCTATCTACCAACACATGTACAACAAGTGGTTAACTTGCAGACCTACTGAAGGGTAAGTCTTCGGTGAAGAGAAATATTTCAGCAAATGTGTCATACTCAGGCATGCGGCAGCCTACTCACTGCAAAACAGATTTTTGATTGGTGGGCAATGCACCCCCCAAACTGCTCGTTTAAAACAGTTAACAAGAGGATTTAAATTAATGTCTCTTAGTGCTGATTGTCAGTGTGGCCTTTTCAACTTGCTTTGTTTTGAAAACATCTGAGAGTTTGTTACTGTTTGCAGTGAGCAGAATAAATCAGACTGGGTCAGAATTAAATCAGTCAAACCAAATCAGTTACAAAGAACTTAAGTAAAAACTATTTTATAGCATTGACTGTCATAATGGCAGATCCGGTAGTATTAACAGTATGTCAGGTCGCATTACTCAGTCTGTGCTGCAGCCTACCTGATGTCAAACGGTGGTTCGCTTTGTTGAATTACAGGCTCCTCTCCTCTGTGCTTGATCACTCGGTCCAAGTCACCTCTCACATCTTCTGCCTGGAACCGTATGGGTAAAACTGAATGAATCCATCTGCATGTATCACTTACATATTTTTCAAATTTCACATCCAGCCAAAGCCAAAAACACACTTCAGTGCTTCACTTTATGTAGGCAACTGTATAACATATTGAATAGTAAGTGTTAGGCTTTATAACTGAATAATAAAGCTTGAGTTAACTTTGGGCCTTTGTCTATTTCCTTTTAAATTGCATTTACTTGTAGATGAGCTTGAGACAAATTAGATCACAATGTCTTATTGCAATCAAGCTGTAATTAAAACAGGCACCGTACAATAATATATAACTGTCAGTACTCAAATGAAATAGAGAGTTCCTAACCCCAGTCTCCTCACACTGGAACAGGAAAACATTTGGAGCCCTCCGTCCATTCTCCTGACAAGTGACTGTCAGCAGTGAGTCATAAGTGCAGCTGTCCAGAATTGCCTTAGTTTGCATGATGCTGCCAAGAGGAAGAGACTCCAGCACCTCCTGCACAGTCAGCAAATATAAAAAGTTACAACACTGGCATTACAAAAGTTGATGTTCAGGTCAGATTGAAGGAAGCATGTCTGTGAAGGCCTTTATGAAACCAGTATAGTCAGAGTGCAGGCACACTATCTTAATGAAAGGCTTTATTTTTGCATTTTTGTTAATCAGTTTTGTCACTGGGTGGCATGGTGGCGCAGTGGGTAGAGCTGTTGCCGCACAACAAGAAGGACCTGAGTTTGATTCTCTGGCCGGGTGACCAGGGTCCTTTCTGTGTGGAGTTTGCATGCATGGGTTTTTTATCCACAGTCCAAAAACATGCAGTCAGGCTAATTGAACATGCTAAATTGCCCCTAGGTGTGGATGTATATGTTTGTCTGTCTGCCCTGTGATGGACTGGTGACCTGTCCAGGGTGTATCCTGCCTGCCACCCAATGACTACTGGGATAGGCTCCAGCTCCAACCATGACCCAGAAGGATAAGTGGCTTAGAAGGTGTTCGTGGTCATTGTAAAGCTTTTCTTTACAAAATGTGATAACATTCTAAAAATAAAACTAAGGACATGCTGTAAAGTAGTGGTCACCAAAGGTCCTTCTGGAAATCTACTGTTTTGCAGGTTTCACTACCAACCCAAACCTTACCCATCAGAATCAGTATAAATGTATTATTATTTTTAATTTATTTGTGAAGACAATAACTGGATAGATCAAGTATGGTAGATTAGAGCTAAATTCTGAATCAGGGTTCGTAATCACAGCTGTAAGGCGACCAACCTTTGTTTCGATGTCACAAAGCTGTAGGCTGCCACCGTGCACCTGCAGGATCATGTCTTGACCCCACACTTTCCCTCGGCTGTCCAGACTTTTCAGCCTGGCCACACAGTCTTCCACGCTGTTCAGCTCCTTCCTGTCTAACTCGCATGTGAACAGGTGCTGAAGAAGATGCCAAACATTTGCCAGTCAATGGCGATTGAATTGGTACCAGAAAGCTATTCTGCCTTGGCCCACAGTATATTTACTGTAAAGTTTACACTTAGAATGAGAGAATAGATGACCTAGATTTCACACATAAGTAGCAGTCTGCATTTAGTCACTTAGTACCTAAAGATATAAAATGCAGTGGTAGATAATCTTATAAACTGGTCAGATTTTACCTCCACTCTGTACTGAAACGTGTCAGGTTGCTTGTTAATGGATTCTGAATATTCCTTCCTTTGCACTGTGTAGTAAGAGGGAAAAATGGAATTATTATCATGAGAGCCAGACTTGCTGGGTCAGAACTGTGTCATTTTGAAAGGACTAAGGGTTTTACGCACTGTAGATGGATTTTGCACTGGGGCGAGACATATTAGGCTTCTGAGAAGGCAGCTCTGGTGAGAAGCTTCTGCAATAAGAACATAAGGCAATCTATGTGAATGACACATCATCCTATTTATTCCATTAAATATGAAGTGTTGTGAGCAAGCACTGTGCAACAAATGCTTACTGTACTGGGATCCAAGTTTCAGTAGACTACAATAAAGGGCTTGTTTTCTATGTTTTTCTTTTCTTTTTGCCCAGAGGTCCACTTATAAAGATTTTGTGGTTATATGTACCAAAAACCATCAGAATTCATTTTAACATGGCCATTTTCCAGCCATCCTTTAGCCTAAACTAACTAAATGGGCTGCTTTTGTTCCTGTGCATTTTAGACTAATATATGTAAATGGCCTCTGTTCTAATTGGCTGTTCTGTATTGCGGTTCATTCAGAAAGCAGTCCAGGTTCCTAATAACTTAAGTGGGAATGGTCAGGGCTAAACTCTTGTAGGCTGAAAAGGTGTATTTGGGTGAAAGAGGTGACTACAGACCATTCATTTAACATAAAAGCTATATGTGTAAATGTGATATTAAATCACTCAGCTCTTACCCTTTTTTGGCCCAGAAAACACTGTGTTGCAAACTATTGAAGTGAAGGAGTTATTGTGCTCTGAAGTGTCAAAATGTCCTTCAGTGTAACTGCCAGATTAAGATTCTAATGACAAAAGTGTTTTTAAAATGTAGAAATGTATCCTAAAAATATGAATGAACGCCCAAATGGCATCATTGCGTAAGCGTTTGCAACAATATATAGAATAATAGGCAACATACTGTGTCTAAAAATATTTAAAAACTTGAATAACTTCTGTCCAGACTTTAGCACTTTATCAATGTCATTCAATATAACAAAGGCCAAAAGCCATTTTAAAGCATAACAGGTGATGTAATCATGTGACAATGTGTGAGATCACAAAGATAACCCATTGAAGATCCCCTATCTATGTGATGAGGCGAGTAAATCTCGCTGAAATATTTGATAATTGAAGCTATTTTAAATATGAAATGTAAGGATAATCTTTATAGGTCCCGGTCATTACTTTATTTAGGTGGTATCAGTATCACGCTTCTGTCCTTCAGCACAAGTTTCATGTTATACTACAATGTCACATGTTATGCTGAATGTTTTCACTAGTTAACAACATTTAATCATGCAATTCATATGTACCTGTTGCAGGAATACTGATTACTATCATTTTATGTGTATATTTTACGGATTTTAAGGTATTCCAAGGCACATTATCTTTATACTGTAGATGCCATCATCTAATAAGGAGAGGGCTGCATGGCACAGGCAAAAGATCAATGCAGATCCAACTGCTACAGAGGAAAGACTAACCAGAAGAAGAGCAGTTTTTATCATGGTTTCTTGCTACTGTCTGTAGCAGAATAGGATACAATAGGATATAAAGCTAGGTGGATTACATTTAACATTAATTTGCACTATTATACTGTAGTTAATGTTTTACTGCACTGCAGTTTATATTAACTGATGGATTATATTAGATAATATAATTAAATATTACACACACAATTATGGATTAAAAATGGATTATGAATTATATTAGCTAATTAACTTATTAGCTGATTTGTTTTGTGATGATTTTAAGCAAAACTACAGTGCACAATGTTTCCGAAGTGTTTTTAATTAATGTTTTGTTTGAAATGCTCAGTGCTGGTTTATTCCTGTGTGAAAGTTGTACCTCATGTCAGTTAAACTATGTTGCATGTTCTCTCTCTCTAGTATGGAAGAGATCCAAGTTCAGCTAGTCTGCACATTTTAAACATCTCATCCTGTTTTTCACACAGTTTTATAACTTAAAAAATAGGTAAAAGAAAAATACTGTTGCTGCTATTAACAATACTTCACAGGATTATTATTGTTAAGGCTTCAAATATAATCAATATTTTTGGGCAGTAGTGATGTGTCATTCAGGGTAACAAAATATTGTTATACAGTATAACACCAGTATTTTATATTAAAATACAATAAATTTGTTTTGTTGACACAGAGAGACACATCAAATATATGGTATTCAAAATTAAATAATGTCATTTTTTCTGGGTAGTTATATTTCTGCCAGTCTAAGGATGGATATATAACTATATGAAAAATGGGCATAAAATTAATTTCTTTGAAAAAATTCAGCAGTATACAGACTGACATTTTCCTAGAGTACACTCATATGAATCACAATAAAAAATAATTACTGGCTGATTTTTTCTTGAATATAACTATTAAAATGGCATTGGTGACACAATGAACATAAAAAAGCCTTTAGGGAATTATAATTGCTGTTTTATTTTTTAGAAATCGTATAGTCTTTGACCCATTTATGTGAATGCGCTACTTTCGAAATATGTAGTTGTTTAAGGTTCTCCAAGTACTGACGAGATACACGATATACTCCACATTGTGCTATAGTCTCAAGCAATTTATCACAATAACCATGAATATTGCCATATAGCCCAGCCCTAATTTAAACCCAAGGCATTAATTAAGACGGTTATAAGCTAAATTTATACAAAATCATCATTTATAAGGTAGTTTCTATGGGAAGGTGTCTGTCCCAAACCCTAACCCCTACATTTCCCCTAAACTGAAAAAAAAAAATCACTATATAGTGCACTATTCTGGGCTCCCGTCATTTTGTAATGGTGTCTGAAAACATAGTGCAGAAGATCCAGTGCACTCAAACAATCCCACAGTGCACCACAATGAGTAGTGTACCACTGATGTACCCTAGTGGACAGGGGATACCCATAACGCACTGTGTGGCTTGTAAGTAATAAGCAAACTCACAACTATTTCTGTTCTCTATAATAGTATTTTATACACTGATCAGGCATAACATTATGATCACCTCCTTGTTTCTACACTCATTGTTCATTTTATCAGCTCCACTTACAACATAGGTGCACTTCGTAGTTCTACAATTACAGACTGTAGTCCATCTGTTTCTCTGCATACCCTGTTAGCCCCCTTTTACCCTGTTCTTCAGTGGTCGGGACCCCCATGGACCCTCACAGAGCAGGAACTATTTGAGTGGTGGATCATTTTCAGCACTGCAATAACACTGATGTGGTGATGGTATATTAGTGTGTGTTGCGCTGGTCTGAGTAGATCAGAAACAGCAGTGCTGCTGAAGTTTTTAGACACCTCAGTGTCACTGCTGGACTGAGAATAGTCAGCGTCCGGTGGGCAGCGTCCTGTGACCACTGATGAAGGACTAGAGGATGACCATCACAAACTGTGCAGCAGCAGATGAGCTATCATCTCTGACTTTACATCTACAAGGTGGACTGACAAGGTAGGAGCGTCTAATAGAGTGGACAGTGAGTGGACACAGTGTTTAAAAACTTCAGTTAGAATTGTAACTACCAACACACACATTTCTGCAGTTAAATAAACTTTGTGTTCTACTAAAATATTATGATTGTATGTGTGTACAGTTGTTCAAAGCTGTGTTTGCTAGTCATGTACTGGCGAGCGTTTTTGAGTTCTGCTCCAAACTAGCTGAAATTGTCAGTACCGAAACAGTCACTACCAAAACATTCGGTAAAGGTTCAGCAGTGTTATGGTTTTTGGTAGTGACTAAATGAAATGTTTTCCGGTTGGTGACCACTACTTTTATTTTCATGAAGTAAGCAGAATTAAATCATAAAGCCAAGTCAGTTAAAAGTCCGAAATGTTTTAAATTCTGACTTTCGGTACAGTGATTCACTTTAAATCAAAACTTTGCAAAGGACAGCCGCCAGTACAATTGGTAGTAATGAAAACCCACTACTTCTGCAACAGTTTAACCCCGCTGGAGAGTTTAGCTGTATGCAGCAAAATATATAAATAAATAAATAAACCCTCGCTAGATACAGACTATTTCGCACTGATGCTAAATTTTGGTCTGCGTTTTTCATACTGCACATAACAACCTTCCGCCCTGGGTCAGTCAGAGCAGCTGCTGGGGGGCTTCCGAACAGCGAGTTTGCCACATTAGCAGCTCTACAGCTCAGTTTGTGCTAATAACTGCTTCTCTGCTCTCCCAGTGCTGAGAGGAGTCTGTACCTCGGCTGGAAAGCGGGGACGGGGCTGTTCCCGTACATTCTTCACCCGTGACGTCACGTCCGTTAACAACACTAAAAAAGACACAATTTATGACTTATGACGTGACAATAAGATTAATAATGATAATAAACAATAATAAAAATAATAATAAACAGTAATACAAATAAATAAATTAATAATTAAAAAAAAACATGGTGTCTGGTCAAGATCAGAAACATGCAAATCCCTTTAGCCATAACTCTATAGCTGCATAAATATAAACACATCTGATTGAAATTTTACATTAGTCTAATCTTGGACTCAGATGACTAATGTTCTTCAGTTCAGTAGAGAATTACTATAGGAAACGGTTTAAACATTAGTTTAGGTTTAGACTTAATCTGGGTCTGGGAAACCAGTCCAACACGTCTTGTTTCTTTAACTGGTCAGGATGGAACAGCAGCATTCATGCTATTCAGGTCGAACCACACAAATAACTGTTCAGATTCTATGCAAACACTTTCACCTGAGAGAAAAAAATAACTTTAAAATTGCAGAACACTTTTTTTTATTTAAACAAAACTCATAACTGTTAATCTGAAAGAAACTGGCTTTAAAAATGACCTCCAGACATTTAAAAATACCTTAGTCTCTTTTAAAACAAAGTTCAACCTTAAGATCTTGCCACTAACCCCCACTTACTTCTGTCAGAATCTTGTTTAATTACCAGCATTATTTATCTCAATTAATGATCTGCCTATCTTCTCTGCCGTCCAAAATGTCACCCACTTACATGTCTGCAGAAATCGCTCCTTCAGTTTCTCCAACACAAATATACTGGACATGGTACAACAAAATGTATTACCTGAGACAAAATCTGCTTAGCTTCCACCTTAACGCTCCATTTTCCAGCCCAGTAATCCACCAGTTAAAAATCCTTACAAGCGGAAAAAAGGGACAAATATCATGAACTTCCTGCTTAGTAAAACCTGGTGCAAAGTCCAGATGCACCTGTGAGAGCAGATAGGAAGTGAGATGATCAGCGGAATGGAAAATTCTCTAGTTGAACATTTCTCTGTACAGTCCTTAAGGCTTAGTGGGTCACATTCTTCTTTGTTTTCCTCTAGTATAGCTGTACAATTTATTAAAATATTTTGACCATTTGAGGGCCCTAAGGAGTCAATTTGGAAACACTACTAGGTTACATCCCCAGTTCAAAGGTTGGGAATGCCTCGTGTCAAGTTAATAAAAAGGCCTAAGATGAATCACATAAGACTAGAACTTTAACCTCTTGACTAACAGCTTTTACGACCAACATAGGCGTAGACAGTTCCTACCTGATGGTTGTCATGAAACTATTAACATTCTTCCAAGATAAGACAGAAACGGTCATCATTCAGATCAATGACGTAATCATCAGCTAGCTGTATAAAAGTCGGAAGCAGAGAACTAAAAATAGCATGAAGACTGACCCTTCAGAATAAACGCACAGAAGCCATTTAGTGAATAACCAAATATTTTATTCAATAGGTGTATGTACACTTGTCGACACAGTCAGACCAACTTTAAGAGGAAACAGTTTACTCATGATGAAAAGCAGGCGGCTTCATCGTGGACACTGAGCAGGACGTGGGAAAGGGTCCTTCAGCGGAAACTTATACTGTGGCCCTGGCCTGGGTAGCCTTAGCCAGCACCTTCAGATCTGAGATGCACTTGGCAATGCTCTCCTTCTCCTGAAAATCAAAACAAAAGGGGTGGGGGGAAATCAGCAAGTGCATACAGTGGAAGCACCCAAGGCCATTAAACATTAATACTGCCAGGATGAGCTTAATTTCAGAAAATAACTGATTTAAGGATTTACACTTATTGGTCACAGTATGAAAGATCAGGTCTGTTACAATATTAGGTCTCATACAATGTCCCCATCTAGTGGTGAGACGAGTTTTTGCCCTATGTATCCACAACCCTTTTCAGCCATTCTGACAATTTATCTTTATCAAAAAGCAGTTTGTTGGGGGAATGCACACAACTTGTTTTTGGTATCTGCTAACTGTACTGTAACGTTCGGTGAGCACAACAAGCAATTTTAGCCACTGCCTGGAATCAGCGCCAAAGAAGCAGACTGAAATGTGAAACGCCCCAGATACTTTTAAGATTGTTCTGTCAAGAAAACGTAAGCATATTTCCTCATAAAATAAAACGCTTGGGGTTTTAAAGCAGGTCAAGAATCATTACAATATGCAGGACAAATTACGTTTGCAAAATTAAAAGCTTTTAAATAATAATCACAATACATCTTTTTTTTAGTCAGTCTGGGGTGACTGGGCCACTGTTTTAGAAACTGCTCACTGGTTTTAACACAATTAATGTAAGCAATTTAATTGTACAATTATTACACACAGTCATATGCAAAGGAACACCTCTTGTCAAATAAAATGTTTTAATGATTTTCTAGGTTATACTGGAAAAAAATAAAATACAAAATGTGCCATAACTCTGGCCCAGATCACATTTCATATTTTATTAAATATGAAAATGTGTTGAATTTAGCAAATAAACAGTAAATGTGCACTAATTGTGCAGAAATATGTTCCTCATAGAGGATATGTATTTAAATGTTGTATTAATTTTTTAATAAAATTACATCAGCTTTGCAGGCTCATAACCTGACGTGGACTATTCAATAACTGAACTACGTCTGGGTTACCAATTCAAAATACCTTTCTCTGTTTCAGTGCATGATAAAACTACATGGATGAGAGAGAGAGAGAGAGAGAGAGAGAGAGAGAGAGAGAGAGAGAGAGAGAGAGAGAGAGAGAGAGAGAGAGAGAGATTGTATCTGACATACCTGCTGTGGCGTGATGCTCTTGATGACATTCTGCTCGACCCAGCTGACCATGTGTTCCTGCTCCATACGGCGCTGCAGGTTCTGGAGCTCCACCTGGTAGTTCAGCCTCTTCTTCACCTCGTTGGTGACCATGTGCAGCCGTTCCCTGTAGTTGATCTCCAGCAGCATGGCAACATTGTTCTGTTGGGTAGAAAGAGAAAGGATTACATGCAGTAAAATTCATGATTCAAACTGCAACAAACAAGAGAGAAATTCTCAGACAAAAGCCACTAGTTTGTAGGGCTGTACGATCAGGTCATAACTGTTTCAAACATGCAACTGGCCAACTTATTATTTCCATCGGTGTTGCAGTTGTGTTGTGTTAAATAGACAGTTTACTTTTGATGTAGCACTTTGTTTACATGTCATTTAAAAAGAAAACATTTTTTTTGTTTCAGCAGTTTGACCTAACAAAGCAAAAAATGTTATAAATAATGCAATACTGAAAAAGTGTTAGGGCATTTTGTGTGTTTATTTAGCAAACAGTGTGAGATTCTGGTTTAAAAAGGCTATTATAAATCAGCCAAAAAAAAATTTGGCCAATCTGGCTGTGAAGGAATCGGACTTCAGAATCGGATATATTACGTTTCTCTTATTTATGTTTGTCTGTTAGGCTACAGAAACAGACACACAAAATTTTTATTATAATTTAAATATTGTTAAGAATTATGAATGCCTGATGTAGTAGGCCTACACTCATCCATACACAATAGATGTACACAGTGCAAATAACAATTTTTGATTACCACCAAATACAAAGAACACTAAACATAAAAAGTAAACTGTAACTCATTGCAAGTCAAAATAAATCGCATGACATTTTCTCACCCTCTTAGCATCAAAAAGCATCTGTCTCCCCTCTGCTCTCCACTGCTCCTTCTTCTCATCTTCGATGGCTTGAGCCAGGCTGGTCACAGCCAGTTCTTTCACTTCCTGGGCCTTTGCCACTTTCTCCTGCAGGGAAAGTAAGTCAAAGACAGTTGATAAATCGTTACCCACATGGATATGGCTTTGAGGAAATAACACAAGCTAAACTATTATGTTTAATTTCTCTGTGATACGTCTTCTCTGTGGTACATTAGCTGCTGATAGCTATCAAGTTTGTTTCGCTTGGCAAATAGACTGCTTTCAGTTACTTTCATAGTTTAAAAGTTTAAAATACAAACTCAGGATATGCAGTTAATATATGAAATAGAAATGTAAAAGTTGAGAGTAAAAAAGTAGAAAGTAGAAATATTTTATTCAAGAAAACGTAAGCACTTTATATACAGTCACTGAAAAGTGTAAGAATTATCACTTGTGCTGTTTCAGTGACAACCAAGGCTTAAAACTCTCTTAATATATACAAAACACAGCTAAATATCTGTGTAATCAAGACAAAACCCACCTCATTCAGTTTGTCAGCAAAAGCTGCCACTTTGGGACCAAACTTCTTGACACCATAAATGATCACTGCACCAATGGAGGCAGCAGCGAAGGTCTCATGGTTAATGACGTAGATCTCCTTAGAGAGCATATACAGCAGAAGACCAGTGCCCAGCACGTAAGGTCCTGAGAAAGAAAGAATTTAAGTAAGTATAAGTAAGTAGGCAGACTGGTTGGTTGGTCCTTTTCAGCTGCAACAGATCACTAAAATCAGGGCCGTCACACGACTGATTAACAGTGTGCATATCATTGGGAATACATGACAAAAGCGTCCCACTGAGCCGAACACAGGTAAATCTTAAGAGGTCCAGTACTGACAAACCTACCTGTGACACCAGTCTTTGGGTACAGCAGTGTGAAGAGCTCCTCTGGGAAGATTCCATGGCGGACTTTTCCCCCCTTCTCTGGCAGAGGGGGCACAGGTGCCAGGTTCTGGGAGGATGAGTGGAGAGAACGAGAAGCTTGGACCACACTAAAAGAAGAGAAGAGGAAAGAAGAGAACATGAGGACATAAGCAGGGAACATTTCATTTGTATCAGCCTTTTAACAAAACATTTAATAGCAAACTACAGTTTACATTTATGTTACATTACATTCCAACTGTTACAGGCAAATAGAGGTGGGCAATATGGCACAATGTAATATGAAGATACTTCAGGTAGTTTTTACAATACATGATGTATCACGTTATTCGTTTGGTTTTTTTTTTGACATCCGATAAATTAAAGTAAAAGTAGTGCCACATTTAAGAATACCATAATAAAGTATGAATACAATGGTTTGCATTCAACATTTTAACACACTGTGCAGCACTAATTGCAATTAAACAGGACTAATTATGCACTCTGTTACAAAAAAACGATAAATATTGTCATATTGCCCAGATCTGCATGAAAAGTTCAACAATGTATCCTACAGGAACAATGCATCTCATGTTGAGCAAACATAACGGTTACATACCAGGCTCCAAATGAGCCACTGTTCTTCAGGGCAGAACCTGCAGACAGACAACAGAACAGCACTGGTTAGGGTCAGACACACAATGTCATCCTCATTGGGACTGAAAGCTCCTCACAATTTTACTTATTAGGCAAACCAAACTGCACGCTGTGCAAAGTAATGTACTTAAAATCCACTCAATATAGCTAAAACTATCTAGCTAATTAACTTACATGGGGAGTTTGCAGCAAGCTGACCTAAACCCTTTCATTCAAAAGCATTCGCATTACGACTCTAATGACAAGTGTGATTTGACGCAACAACTTTCAAGAAAAACAGGCGTTATTTCATCTTCTGTTAGATGAATGCACAAGACGACAGCTTATTTACCTGTCAATACAGCAAGTTCACTAAAGTAACGTAAATAAAATGTCCATGAAGACTCCTGGAAGGACGTTTAGCTCGCAAGCTAACTTTACAGGCTTTAGCTTACTGGTTGTGTGGACAGTTTAACTACTTTAGCACTAGCTCAGTAGAAAAAACATCAACAGAACAAGACATTAGCATCACCAACTGCACAAAACTAAAACGTTATTTAGGTTAGTTTCTGGGAGAAGGTCGCGTATAGTTAATGAGAGCCCTCTGTGTGTTTCATTCGGCTAACGTTAGCTAACGCTAAGCAGCAGTCAGGCCTGAGCTTTTACCCTTCAACTTCACATTCACTCTGCTCTCCCGCTCACAAAAACAGACATAAAGCAACAACAGTGACACTT
The DNA here is from genome assembly GCF_904425465.1 of Colossoma macropomum. Taxonomy (NCBI): domain Eukaryota; kingdom Metazoa; phylum Chordata; class Actinopteri; order Characiformes; family Serrasalmidae; genus Colossoma; species Colossoma macropomum. The sequence continues at coordinate 33,535,613 of NW_023494793.1, read as the reverse complement.
TTGATTCAAATGCACCAACCTGAAACTAGCACAAGTCTCGACAGCATGGCTGAAGGAAGAAAGGGCGAAACTGCAGGCCGAAATGTCAGTTTTTAGAGCGGACACCGCTGACGCTCCCGGCCTCGCTGTGCCCTTCTGTACGGAGCAAGGATGGGGAAAACTCACATCTCGTATCGCGAGATTTCTCATCCGGGTCATTTCAACACAGTCCAAGCCAGAAGATGGCGTAAGTCTACAAGAAGGGTTAGTTCAGGCTAAATCTCAAATGGCTCCCTGCTCCCCATAAAGCTCTGCATGGGTCACGAAACTGTGGCTTCTACACTCTTCTGCACACTAAACACTTAGAAAATGTTCGACAGGGAGTTTTGCAGTTTTGGCTACAATATAAATGTCTTTCTATTAGACTTATCATGCATTAGTTTGGTGCAGAAGGCGTCATGAGACACATAGTGCGCTACATAGGGAGGAGGGAGCCATTTGAGATTCAGCCTTATCCTGTACAAGGACAAAACCGGCTATGCTACATTTTCAAGTTAGCTACATTAACATTGGCATTTGGTTATTGTTTAGTAGCAGGATGGCCTTGATAGTAATGAGGAATTCCGCCGGTGAAATTTCTGAGTAATTAAATGGTTCTACAGAAATTCAGAATCAGGGTCAGAATTGGTCACAGTGGTGGTGGCAGGAACAGACATCTGAAATGTTTAATTCCTCTAAAAGCCCCCCCAAAGAATACATTAAGGAGGAGTCTGCAGAAACTTGAAACATGAAAGGGTTATGAGTACATTTCCTGATGCCCGGGATTAGATTTTGGCCTAAAAACGTTTTGCAAAACACATCGACGGCAGAGAGGTACATGAAAGGTATTGTAAGGGAAAATAGTCCCCAAATAAAAATGTATGTTTTTTCAGATTTAGCACTAATTTACCATTATAAACATTACATATAAAGCTCAGAAGACGTGTTCACTGGCCATTTTGGATGTTGTAAAAACACAGCTATATTTGTCTTGTAGACACTGCGACCCCTGATTCCTCTCACAACTTTGGGAAAGAAATCTGATTTGGTAAGTTTGTCTATAGTGCACCGTTTCGCATCATAACTCTCAGATGTTGAAATATACAGATTTTTTGCGAAATTCACAAAATGGCAAAAGTTACCAGAATTCCTGGAGAAAAAGTGCATCTTTTACCTTACAACAAAGAAAAAGGTAGGATTAAAGGGCACTGAATTTCATAGTTTGAGTTTGTTTAAAGAAAACTATTTTGGGTTCTTAAAGGGCCATACAGTGGAAAACTGCTCACTTTTTTGAATAAAAGAGTTTGATGTAGCATGTAAAAGTAACAAAGTTTCAAAACACAGGCACATATTTTCTGTATATTCCAAAATCCATTTCACTAAATACGTTGAGCTAAATAAATAAATAAATAAAATTTGAAGTAGATCTCCATGTATTCACTGCCCTTCCGGTCTGTATATGAAAAAAGAATTAAGCTGCAAAGCTGATGTTATGATAACCAACACGTTTATATATCTTTCTATTTATCGTACAGCAGTTTCGCCCCACCCATTTACACTGAAGTTATAAGGAGAGATTGAGCCTGAACTGCATTTTGAATGAGAGCAGCCAATCAGAACAGACACTATTTATATAAATATCAGTATTAAAGATAACCTGTTTAAGGGATAAAAAAATGTTGGAAAATGGTCATATAAAAATGAATCATGATTGTTTTGGTACATAGACCTACACGTTATAAATGTACATCAGTGAAAACTATAAAATACAATAAAATGTAAGATAGTCCCCTGTGGAAAATATCAGGACATTAATTTTTTATATAATATGTAATACATTTCAAATATATTGTTTCATTCCAAAATGTATCTAAAACACCAAAGTACATTAAGCAAAAATATTTTTTGGCCATTTTCATATATTTTCAAATGTATTAGATAAATACACTTTACATATATTTATTTTCTGTATGCATTGGCCTTTTAAAAGAACAAAGCTACTGAATTTGTCATTTTGGATTTATTATCTTTTATTACCATGAGACATTTATGTTCTAACCTCCCCACCACTTAAAGTTTACTTGAGCTGTGCACTATGTGAAGGCCTGAAGGTAACCTATCATCTTGGATTTCTAATAAAGCCAAGATTTTTACATTTCATTACCTCTGGACACATTACGACATGTGACCCCTCCCCACCACTCACAGTTCAGTTGAACAGCCAGCGCCATGTAAAAGCACCAGCTATTTCTAATCTAAGGGCCCATCCGTGTGCAGCGCAAGTTTCAATACGGGTGGCTACAGAGATAGAGCTGCTAGTGCAAGCTGTGTGGTTCCTCTTACTTCCTGTAAAACTAGCAAGGCTGAAGAAGTAGACCGCTATGCGTTGTTTGAACTCATTCTCATCCCTGCTTTCTTAGCTGCAATGTTTTCACAGACTCTTCTTTCGAGAATAGTTTGTCTTCCAGGACTCCCATGAAACAGGTACTTTTGATTAAAGGTTATAATGTTACGGGTTTCTTGCAGGAACAGTTTCAGTTTGCTGTCTGTTGTGTTCTCGTATCCTTACCAACTGACAGTCCCTGGTGTAACTTTGTAGTTCTAAGTTGGCTGTTGAGTCTAGGCAGATGAAGCCTACATACTTTGTATATGCCCATGCAGTTGGTGCAGTCTGAGAAGTTAGGCAATTTGTATTCAAACAGCATGTTTAAGGAGTGCATATCCAAAATGTGAGGCCTGCTGAAAATGAATGGAGGAGAAGAGTGGATGAGGACACCCATTAAAAAGCCTTTATTTATTAATGTTACTCTAAATAGCACTTTTTCTCTGAACTAGTTATCATTACTTTCTTCACATTGAATTGAGTTGACTTGATATGCATATTCAATGAAGCTTGAAAGTTTCTGTTCTGTGTTTGCAGCTCTATGAGGATCAGCGAGTGCCTGCTCTTCAACCAGAATGACCACAGAGGTGAATGATTAAACGTACGCTACCTTCTGCTAATCTAATGGTAAACTGAGCACTACTTTAATTTAATGTATGTAGAGAACACTGCCAATTGTTTTGCAAATTTGAGCCTTCTTACATGGTCATTTCACCCACTGATGATTATGTGTTGTTCAAATCACAGAAATGCACCTCTAAAGCTGAGAAAGCCATCAGTTTGTTTGGGATTACTTTCGACTGCATTTGCCATAAAGCATAAAACAAAAGCTTCAGACTCCACCAGACTGAGCACAATGACCACTCTTGATGACTACCACTTTCATCCTATTGACTACGACCAAAAGCTAGAACAGCGTGCTGTGAAGCACAGGAAGCTTGGGGATCGAAACAATGTGACAACCTGCAGAAGTCCAACCAGAGACCTGGATACGAGATGGATTAAGAATGAACTGCACCGCAAAAGGCAGGAGGAGTTTTGTAAGAGGAGACCTGCCGGCTGTGGCTTTAGTGCACTGTTATCTACGAGGGCAAGGCGTAATTTTTTACGAGAGGAAGAGTACGTGACGCAGACATCCACGTCATTCAGACGGCATTTGATGGCAGGTCAAAGGATCAGCTCAATTAAGCAGGTGATCAAAAGTAAACAAATATCATATCCTGAGAGACTGAATCTGTTAACTATAACGTTGAGCAGTGAATATTTTCCACTCATGACAGTATATCCATATCGTAAGTTTAGCTAAATATCTTTTACAGTGCCTCAAAAGCAGTCTTGAGATACCTCTGATTTCATTTGTTTTTTTAGAATTATTTAATCTGTTAAAGTATGGCATTATGTTTTACCACATTCAAAACAGCATCATTTCAGCTGCATCATAACCTATAAATCAGTATTTTGGGTCCAACTGCACAACGGCAAACTAGAAAACTTTCACCCAACCTTCAAAACAAATGTTTTTTAATGTATGATTTTCTGCTAGGGCTGGGCAATATGACAATATATATCGGTATTGTGATAAATTATGTCACAATATAATACAATACGTTTTTCTGAATGTTTCGTTTATCTTGAGTACATGTAGAACACTGACCAACTGCCTGTTTTACTATAAAGAGAGCAAAATGAGTCCCATTTAACTGGATTTACTGCAACATAGTATGCCAAATATTGAATAAAAATCATTATATTCAGTTTGTGATAGTTTTTCATTAATATCATGATATATCGTGAATTGTAAAAATTTCTTAGGGCAACGTTATATTTTTGCTATATCACCCACCTCTGTTTTCTGCAGGATTCAGTTGTAAACAGTCATTGAAAGTAGTTGGATGTGAAATAGTGCACCATCAACTTTGTGATGGGGAACCAGGGATAACAATGTCTACAGTACAAATGTAGTCATTTTATTTACTATCCAAAACTACCAGTGGACCTACACTGTCCTCAGGGTTTTATATGCAAAGCTGATAATGATAAAATAGTGTTAAACCTAGACTAGGAGGACTATTTCGCCTCACAATGCCCTTCATTTACCTTTCCGCCATAAGGGTGTTTTAAAAAATACGCTTTAGGCTAAAAGCTTATTTCAGATCTATCGTAAAACAGTGTCCCAGGCATCAAGCAGCATATTCATAACGATTTCATGTAATAACTTTCTGTGGTGTAGATTTTAGGGGAATGAATGTCTGGTTCCTATCACCACCACTGTGATGAGAACTAGATTTGTTAATCTTTTCTAGAACGGAGCATTTCACTTCAAACCACTCATCATAATGACTCAATTATGTACATCTTATACAGAAATCAATGGAATTCCCCTCATAGTGATGAAAAGAGACAGGAAGTGCTCTGGCCATGCAACATCCAACAAACCTGGCTGAGCATCACTGGTGCAAACTTCTGCACTCCATGCCTACAAGACTTCAAGCTGTCATCCAAATAAATACACATGCAACAAAATATTAACCTAAATAAAATACTAAATACTGGTCTACATAAAGTCAAAAGACACTAATTTTTGTCTCACTGATTTTAAGTACTTTTACTTGCTTTACTTAAGCTTTTTTAAACAAACGTTTTGACTTTCAGTCAGTAAACCTGGTCGCTTTTGCTGCTTGTTTTATCTTTTATGATGCATACAATTTAATAAATGATAACTCCAGACTCTAAAGTAAAATAAACAAGACACAAATTGCATTCAGAGAGTGTCTCAAGACTACTTTCACGCACTGTATATTGATAACATGGCATTGTATGTAATATGTGTCTATAACTGTAATTCTACACCCTAAAGTCAGTCCAGACCGCTTCAGAGAATGATGAGAATGCACTGGGACGGAAACAAGAGGGTGTTGCAGGTGTCCTCGATTCACTCCGGCAGAAAGGGAAAGCAAAGAAAGAGCGATGTAAGCACAGCATACTAAAGACTTTCACATCTGTGCATATTGAATTGCTGCATGACTAAAATGCCTGTAAGTGAATCAGCCCAAAGCTGTACATTATAGCTCACATTAGTGTTTTTTTAATCTTGCAGCTCTTCTCAGAGACATTACTCAACTCACCAACACCCAGAGGACACTATACACTGCGAGTGCTCAGACAGAGTGAGTGGGCTCCCTCAGTGCTATGAATGAATTTAGCTTCGGTACACAAGGTACTATGTGTCTGTACATTCAGTCCCAGCTTTCTGACTTTGCTCGTTCTTTTCTCGCAGGTCGGGCATTGCCACTGTCAAAGAAGCGGTAAGGCTCAGCCATGATCTTGTCGGTGCCCTCAGTTCATGCTGAGGATGAATGAATGAATGAATGAATGATTGAATGCAACTAGTTACTAGCTAATCCGGCTGTTACCTTAATCAGTAACAAATGCACACATACATTTTCTTTCTGCTCTGTTTCTGTTGTTCTCACTTGCAGGATGTTCATCAGTTGGCAGACTATTTGGAGGTTTGTATATTTATGGCATGTTTTGGTAAAATTATTGATACCACTTTATTTCAAGGAACACATATTGGGTATTTATTAAAGTCTTGTTATTAGATTTTCTTGTTATTAGAATCAACTACATTTATGTCTTATTAGTGTTCAACTGACAGCGTTTCATTCCTGTAGTTTCGAGGAATGTGTTAATGACTTGCAGAGTTTCGTACTTTAAAGATAATAAGAGATTAGTAAGTCATTAATACTTCAAGATTCGTTCCATATTCTAAAGCAGAGTTTTAATCATCACAAATTAGAGGCTAAAAAGCACTAAACAAGTTTTCTACAATGAGTTTGCACTACATATTCAATACTTATTTGTCATATTTTGATTGTAAAATAGCACTAAAAACTCTATACTTCAATTAAGACTTCAATTAGACTGTATTTGATTGTTAAAATGGGTTAAAACTCTAAATATTCCCAGCTTGCACGTTTTTGGGTACAGAAAAGCCATGAAGTAATCTTTACTTTAAAAAAAATGGGACACAAACGTATTTAGCACTTTTTAGCCTCTGATTAATTATGACTAAAACTCTCTACGGAATACTGAAAACATGTTGAAGTATTATTAACTTATTGAACTCTTATTAGCTCTAAAGTAATAAACTCAAGAAATCACTTCCCACCACCTAGAACCTATAGCAATATTACCATTTATATACTAATAAGATGTGAATTTAGGTGATTAATTTATTCTCAATATTTTGAGTAACAAGATTGTTTATTGTTACAACTAATGATGCAATTATTACTGATTTTTATTAATTTAATTATGTACTAATACAGAGCATGATGACTCAAGCTTAATGCATAGTGAGCAAAGAAGTGTTCAATTTGGGTTTTACTGAAAAAATAACAAGACACTAATAAACCTCCAATATGTGATCCTTAAATTAGTGTTTCCAAATGATTATTGTTGTTGTTGTTTTGTATTTGATCATTTTAGCATTGTAGCTTTATGTTGCTGTCATAAAAAAGCCTCGTATCTCTGAAATGGAAACTTGAAGAATGAAAAACGTTCTTAACTTTAATGTCCATGAATTTAACCAGATTTTACTCATTTTTAGAGCATTTCTATTGGTCATCTTATTATGAGGTGTTCACACAGTGTGAAGGGCACCTGATGTTTTCAAGCAGTGGTTAAATTAAAAAATTTAAACCCACAAAAAATGTTTCAAGTTATAAGGTTTTAATATGATATATGTTTATTCTACTCTTCACTCTTTGTGGAACATTTATGGTTTTGCTTGTTGAATAGTGAATGCTGAGTTAAAGATAATGAACTGTTCTCTCTCTCTCTCTCGCTGTGTAGGAGGCTTTGTACAGAGAGGAGGCTCTGAAAAAGAAGCTAGCCACCCTTCAGAGGAGCGCCTCAACGTTACTGCGCTCCACCGAACTACTGTGGAAGGTGTGTTCAGCTGATGTTTCTCACACTGATCACATATATGTTGTTAAAGCAAGCTGCTCATTTTTACTGTTTTTCGCAAAGAATTTGTCACATTTTTGCAAAAAATTAATCACTTTTAAAACATTTTACTGACCCATTCATCCTGAATTTACATTTTTTAAAAAAAGAAAATCACTTAAGAAGTGCCTATAGTCCCCATACTACAACTTTGAGGAGGAATGTTACTGATCATTCAACATTTTTGCATAATTCAACTGTAAACAAATGCATACAGAGTGGTTTGATAAAGGGGGTTCATTCTAGAGAAACTTACCAACTCAGATTTCTTTACAGAGGTTGTGATAGGAACCAGGGGTCACAGTGTCTACAATGCAAATATAGCCATTCTATTTACTGTCCAAAATGACCTGTGAACCTACACTGTCTTATGAGTTTTTATATGTAATACTGATGACAGTAAAGTGGTAAATATCCAAAAAAAATGTTTTTTTGGGGGATTATTTTGCCTCACCCCCAACACATGTACCTCCCTGCTATGAGTGGCTTTAAAATATATGTTTTAGGCCAAAAGCTTCTATTGAAACTATCTTTATTGTAGTTTATTTTTTTTGCACATACACGTAACATTTTCAGATACACAACCCCACACAAACATCACATGACCTTGCAGAGATAATATACTGTATTTATCTGTAATGCTAGTGATGCAGCAAAACAAGCATATCACAATGTTCAAAAGTCCACTTCAGTGAATATTATATGTATGTGGATTAGGGCTGAATACTGGAGAAAAAAGTCACATTGCGATATTTTAGATTTTTGCCATAAATATTGCAATATTTAAAGATTTAGCCAGATAAACTATTCTCAAGTGGAGCTAATCATCACTCTAGCACTAGAAAGGGTGTGTTTCGAGAAGGTTGTAGTTCAGCATTCTATATATATCTTTTATATTCTGTTTAATATTGAAATTTTATTCCTTTCTAGTACTGCATAATACACATAAAATACCATATTGTGATTGTACTGGTGCATATTGAGATATGCTTTGCAATGTATTAAACACATTAGTGATGGCCTCTAATGGCAAAGGTCAATATGACAATAATGATTAACTTGCAATATCTTGTGTATCTAGCACTAATGTTTGTGATGATATTACTACAACATCTAATTTTATGCCAGTTTTGAAAATAATGAAAAATGAAATGTTTGCATATGTCTTTTTTATAAATAATAATGTGCTGGTGAATAAGCATTATAGCAATCTTTAGACCTGCTTTCTGAGCTGATCACTGTGCTAAACAGAAATGACATGATACCACATTTTCCTTTACAATACCAATATTGAAACCTTGGGAACTGACACTGACATGCGATACTGATCCCGATACAGAAAGCTTTCTTTAAAATTGACTATGCTTTAAAATGAGCTGTGTTTAATTGAAGCACTTCACTTAAGATGAGCATCTATAAGTAGACTATCATGCTCAAACTACTCTACCAACCCACAGGAAAAAATACACAGCTAACAAAATCACGTCATACAGTGTGAAAGTGAGCTATGTGTTACAGGACTGGATTAAGTCATTCTGTTTTTTTCAAGTTGATATCTGACCCAGCATTTTATACTGATAACAGCCCGATTCCAGCTGCCCCTGGTATTAGATTTGTGCTATCTCTAGTGCTAAATTGAGGAAAATTGAGAAAGACTGCAAATTCAAAATATAGTACTGTCTGAAAGTGTGAGTCCCAAAACTAGACCTTCCAGTCAAATGTCTGGCTAAAATTGTAAGGAAGAACCTAAAATACCAACCAATGTTAACAAACTCAAATTAAGCAAACTTAATATTTCAGTGACTGACTTCTGTGGAAAGTATTTTGGGGACAGTTAGTTTGAGGGGATTTTTTTATTTATTTGAAGTCTAGAACTGATGTGAAAGTTACATCATTTTACCATCTTGCCTGGTTTGTGTAATAAATATAAAAGGCTTAGGGGGGCGGTTCTGTGGTTGCCAGTATCCGGCTGCTGTTTGCCTTTCGGGCAGAAAAAAAGAGAAAGACACTCGCTCACACCGGAAAGAGTGTGAGGGTTAGGCGCCAAAGACATGACACATTTTGTGTTTTGCCTTCTTTGTAACGTCCTCTGGAGATAAGTTTTCCTTAATAGACTGCAGCGTTTGAGGTGCTGGAGCAATTAGTCAGTAATCACTGCAATATGGGATACTTGGTTCTGAAAGCCAAATATGAACAAAAGAAAATGAGTCACAGCCTTTGTGGTCTCATGGTCCTTCCACAAATATTGTGTTGAATAGTTCCTAGAAGCTGATGATGTTTATATACAGGGTTCCATCATTTGGTTCATTCATTCAGCTAGAGAAGGATTGTGCCACTGAAGTGTGATAAAGCTAAACAAGTATGCTCGACTGCATTTACGCTGACTTTCAGAGGAAGCTGTTTCCGTTCTAGCCGTGCCTGTATCACACCACATTTCCTTTTCCTCCCACAGACTCGCTGTGATGAAGATGTGCTGAAGAGCAAGATCAAGGCACTGGAGGCTCAGCTGCAGCTCTGCATGAAGGTAAGGCCTACAGGAGACTTTTAATAATCTAACATCCTTAGAGTATTTGGAAGATCTCAGCTCAACATTTTGGATGATCAGAAACTCAAAACTTGCTGGTCAATTACAGAAAAGTGTATAAAAAATCAACTATTTCCATTAAGAATATAGGATATAGTAGATTTGTGTATAAAACAGTGAAGTATTCATCTGATGGCTTAGTGTTGTTAATGCTTATGGTGATTTCCTTTAGAGGCTTCCCCAGGATGAAGTGAAGAAGGTGGTACTGCAGATGGAGAAGGAGAAGGAGGAGTATGAGCAGAAGGCCTTGGAGGCCATTCACAGAGCTACAGAGGAGAGTGCAGAGGCCCAGAGCAAGATGCAGAACATGCAAGTAAGTCCCACGCTGACAACAAACACATTGACTGAAAGGCAATCCTGGAACCATGCAGGTTGATAGAAAAATAGATAAACACCTATCAAACCATACCATTCATCTCAGGATGCATTTTTTAATGAGTTGAATGCATATCAGCACTGTGCCAGACTTACCACTGGACAGGGTTCCAAATAAATGCCATTAAAAGGTCTATCAGTCCATTTGACAGAAGGAGTTTGAGAGAAGGAAGTGATAATCTGCAGACAGTTCTGTCAACTGGCAACCTCTCCTTACCACCAGGAGGCACTCCAGGCAGCCCAAGCTGAGTCAGCACGGTGGCAGAAGCTGTGTGAGGAGCTGAGGCAAAGCTCCAGCCTGCTGAGGAAGAGTCAGGACCAGTGTACTGACCAGCTCCTTCAGCTACAGAACCACTTGGAGGTGAGCAGGCAGAGTCAGGAGGAATTACACTAAGCAATTTCAGGGGGCCAAGCACCAGCAATTTTGACAACACTAATTGTGGATTTTGATGGTTACATTACTTACATCTAGTTTTGCTTAAGACATATTAACAAAAGATTATACCGTGCCAAATGTTTAGTACCTAGACAATAATTCAGCATGCCTTTCCAAGAGGATTCATATGTAAGTGGTGGTTAACCTACAAATATTTAAGAATATTAAGGACATAATACTCCACTAAAGCAGAATTTTCACTGAGTGCACAGTCCATTTATACATTAAAAATGTCTAACTTTTTGCCTCTTACAATGGGAGTAAAACCCTGAAGTTCTGCATTAAAAGGTAAACCCTGAGGTTTCCTAAAGGAAGCTGATTAACTATGTTTCATTAAAACGTGACCATAATTAGGCCTGTTCAGTTGGATTTACTGCAGCACAGTTTGTAAAACACTGAATAAAACAAATGTAGTTTATAAGTTTATTGTTATTATTATAGTATTTTTATGTGGCACTACAGGTTCTATTTTGTCTGTTCCAACTTAAATCTCAGAAAACCTAAATATAATGATGCATGTCGTCCATCATGAAAATGTCTTGAAGTATCATGACATAATATTTTTGCCATATCGTCCACCCCTTGCGTACATTTAAAGGCAAGTAATTTTTGTGCTTTTGTACTCAAGAACAGTTTTTTGGGATATGTATATTAATACTTTTGGGAAAATATATAAGGGAAAGTGATCACTTAAGCTCAAGGGCATCAAAATCTTCCGAAGAACAGATGTGGTGCTCTTAACTAGGCCTCCTCCTTATATGTTCTATTACTTTGAAATGATGCTTCATGACAGTTTTGTAAGTGGAACAAATATCCAACACTTTGGTTTAAGGTCCCTTATGTCAATACAATGCAATTTACTTCATTTTGTCATGTCTTCATGTCATCTTGTAATTACTGACATAAGCTGTTTATATATATTCAACTAATGCTTTACAAATGCGTATACATGTGTTATGAAGTGCCTGTGTAGGGAGCCTTCAAATAAAGTGTTCCCTGTTACTCTATTTACCTACATTTATAAATGTATTGTGTGTTGTGCAGCGTTCCAGAGAGCAGGAGGAGTCACTGAGGGAGCAGTGTGAGATCCTGCATCAGGATGGAGCAGAGTTACGCTCCAATATTTCTCTTCTAGAGCAGGACAACCACAGCCTGAGAGAACAGATTGAAGAACTTTGCAGGTACACTTCACACCTGCTTACACCAATATTTGCAGGACACACTGACTTCGAGTGGATTTGTTCTGTCTCACTGAACTCAAATCTTTTCAATTCTGATACACATTCAAAGTGCAACAAAGAAATATTTGCCAGTATCCTTTTCTTACTTAGTTCAACTGAAATGCTACAACATAGTGAAATATGAAATATGCTGGCTGTGGTTAATCCTCACAGAGCACAGTCATGGATCATGGAATAATATCACAGATGTGCACAAGCAGGGACAAGTGTTGGACCAGCTTCTTGGGACAGATAACAGCTTAGCTGAGCAGCTTCGTCAGGCTGAAATGAGACTCAGCTTGAAGGAGAAAGAGGTATGAAAAGCCTGCTTAAGCATCATCGTAAAGGTTTTTGACAGACATAGTATGCTGCATGTTCCAGTACATGTGTCGAAGTCGATACTTGTGGATTAATTTATTTCTTTTAAAGTTCCTTAACAAGTTCTTTTTAGCAGACAACTACCTATTTTAATGAATTTTCTTTATTTTTAAGATATCAGTTTTTCTTTTCAAAAACTATCCAAAAATATCTCCAAAATTGTTACACATCAATATTCAACTTTTCGAAATGAAATTCCTCAGCAAATGTGCAACTTTATCAGTCCTGTTGGAAAAGCAGCTCAGGTGGCTTTTTATGAAGCTTGGCTAGATTTTTTTTCTTCTCTGCATTATTCCAAGTTTTTGACTGGTGCTGTGGCCTCCTATACTTGAGAAATTGTGCAGGCACCTATTCTGGTGCTCATTATGGTGCTGTGGGTCAACAGAGCTTTCAGTTTACCACCTTAAATGACACTCAGTGACAGGCCTGTTGTCTTGGTAACCTGGTTGTCATGGCAGTGCATGGAGCTGAAGGCCGAGCTGGAGGCGCTGGAGCAGGAGTGCTATAGTTACCAGAGTCGTCTGACCCAGTGTCGAGAAGAGCTGAACACACTAAGCGCTCGCAAGAGCAGTAGCAGAACCAAGGTAGGAATCTTCAAACTGGACCAAAGATATACAGTGCAAAAGTTTTAGAAACCTGAGATGAAGTAGTTTATCTGAGCAGCAAGAGTTTATTTAATTAGACAAAAACACCAATATTAGAATAAATGCAAATAAAATTAGTATAATAAGCAGTGATTTTATGTCTGTCAGTGTGTTCACTTATCCATTTCCAAACTTCTCCTTGTGGCAGCCCAGTTATTATACAATACCTGGTTTATCTCTTCAGTACTTCAGTAAATCAAATCAGGAGTGCTGGTTTAACAAATCTGTGTGATGTCTGGAGACATCAAGGAGAAGTTGAGAACCAAACCTGTGTTCTTCTAATCAGCTCACAAGAAAACAAGAAACTCTTGTTGCTTTTTACAGTATTTATTTATTTATTTATTTTACTTACATTTATACTAAAATATATGGTCATTTTACAAGCACAAACATACCTATTGCTAAGCAAAATGGTTTTAAATAATGTGCTTAGGTGCCTAAGACTTTTGCTCAGTATGTCATATGACATGTTCTGAAAAAGTAATGCATTAAATTCTTGTTTGTAATGAGTACATAATTTCCACATGAATTAACACAACATGTTCATTTGTAAATTTGGTTGAGTTTATTTCAAGAAAATGTCTAGTTCTTCAAGAGCCTACGTAAAATAAACTTTTTAAAATAAAAGACTTTAATGTAGTATGTAAACATTGTTAAAGTTTCAAAACAGACCATTCGTGTCATCGTCCATAGGATCCATAGGTAAAAACTAGACTTCAAAAACAATATTGAATGAATTTTTTCATGATGTCACACAAAAACACCCCATTTTGTATATCCACCCTTTCAGCCTAGAGCAGTTTAGCTCTGCTCATTCACACTGAAGTTATAAGGAGTGCTTCATACTGGACTGCATTTTTGAACACAGCACAATTCAGGACAGCCAATCAGAACATTAGCCATTTACATATGACGGTTTTAAAGACACAGTAACAAAAACAGCCTATCTAATTCTAAAGGATAAAGAGAGGTTGGAAAATGCATATATTAACATATATTAATAGTAATATATTAAGTTACCTCGCTAACTCCGTATGTGTGAACGCTGCTCAATCAATGATAATGCATTTCTGTCTCCTCTTGCAGAGACGCTGCTGTGGTTCCTTTATCTGCCTGACTATGTTCTTCTTGCTGATGCTGGTCGCGGTAATGGCTGCTGTCTGGATCTACCATCCCCCAATCAGAGATCAGCTGTGGGACTTTTACTCTGTCGTAGAGGAGAAAGTGGAGGACTACCTAATGCAAGCAGCCTCTGCACAACATGCAGTCTGCCTTAGACCTATCTGACAGTCACCTCGAACAAGAGAGAGACATTATTACATCCACAAGTGTCTTTATAGTTGTTTTGGTTTATATTTATTGTCATGAATACTATGTCATTTATTTATCATGATATAGGTCCGTGTATGTACAATAGATTAGCAAGTCTTTCACAATCCATTCTACAGTACTATCAGCTGAAATCAGTTCAGTCTGTTTAAAAAGCACCAAAACATCAAATGTTTTATCTTTCTATGGTTTACAGTGAGTTTCTGTAGTTATCCTCATACATAATAAGGTTTACTTTTGCTTACTTGTTTTTCTTTATCTATACATCAAGGTTTTTCTTTATCTATACAACAAGGTTTTCGACATGAAAATAAACCCATTTTCAACATGATATTGTCTTCAGTCTGAGGTTGATCACTCACTAGAGACCTGAACTCCAAAGAAAATATGTTCTTATATGTTGTCTATATGTGCCATAAAACACAGTACTGTGCAAAAGTCAGAGACCACCCTTCATATATTTAATTGCCATTTATTTAATTGCCATTAAGTATAACGTTGCAGTTGGAACAAAACCTTGTATCTCTATTTTGGTATTCATTTATTTATTTATTAATTATTTTTATATTTTTTAAATGCTGGGCCAAAATTTCATGACAAATGGAAAATGTCCAGAGTGATGTAGACTAACATCTTGTTACATTAACTTCCACTGAAAGTTAAGAATGTTTTTTCTTTCTACTGTTAAGTTGCTTTTTTGGAGATGTTAAGTTTTGTTCTGAAAGTGACAATCAGTAAGTTATACATTTTTTAGGAGATAAAGTGATTAGATATAAGATTTAATGAGGAAGGAGAAGGTCAAAAAATGCCACCAACTTCTAAGACTATGGAGCCCCACTGGTGACATCCTGTATAAATAAAAATAATGCGTTATTTTAAGGTGTTAATAAGGTGTGGCCATGCATTATTTTTACTTATATGGGATGTCACCAGCGGTGCTCCGTATAAGACTGAACTTTGGAGTAAAAAGCAAGTCTTCTGAAAGTCCAAAACAATGCTGAACAATTTGATATTATATTTAGTTATGTGTAATACTTTTTTTTGCAACACCAAAAAATGAAAAAAAAAAATATTTTTTTTGCTTTTTTGATTAGAATAATTTGTTAAATAAATGATTGGTTGTTTTCTACAAATGAATGTGCCAAAATGTCATCTACATTTGTTGTTTTTTTCATTTATTCTACATGTGATATCAAAGGTGTGAGTTTAACTGAAATATGTTGTTTAGTAAAAGAGACAATATGCACCTGATGGTGCTGAATGGCCATTGTGTGACCGCAGGTCACTCTCTTCAGCTTTCCAGATTGACCTGCACTGTGGTGGACCACTGACACAGCTCATTTTAAAAGGCACCCATACACACACATATACACATACACATTGCCCCTCCCACTAGCCTTTCTGCCTTTCACAATATTTCCTGTGTGATCTAAAGACTACCAGAGCCCATTAAAGACATGGACTCCAC
The DNA here is from genome assembly GCF_904425465.1 of Colossoma macropomum. Taxonomy (NCBI): domain Eukaryota; kingdom Metazoa; phylum Chordata; class Actinopteri; order Characiformes; family Serrasalmidae; genus Colossoma; species Colossoma macropomum. Next base: position 33,519,768 of record NW_023494793.1, on the reverse strand, counting down.
TGGACAACCATTACAGTATCTGGAGACCTGTGACTTATGGTAAGTGCTTCATTCCTGTAATAGAACTTAGAATCATAACCCATAACCACAGTTTAGTGTTTACGGCAATTGCTTTACCATGTAATAACAGCATGATGTAGAGCTGAAACTGCAACACTATGACAACACAGTGCTGTAATAAAGTGGTTACGAAGCACTTATTTGCTATTATGTAAGCAACAGCAAAGCCAGAGACCAAGCCTAATGACATTGCTCTACTCTAACTACAGTGAGTATCCTACTCAATAAATTAATGGTCAGTGTGTTTAGGATTTTTTCTGTTTACCTCTAGGTGCTGTGAAAATGAGGCCAGCCGTTTTGCTGATGTGTTTTGTGGGAATGTGCTTGTTCTCAACAACACTTTCTCTGAAAATTTGTGCCTTTAATGTCCAGAGCTTTGGGGAAGCAAAAGCCCACAACAAAAAAGTTATGGGGATTTTGATCAAGGTAAACAAAGACGTCACTGTGGACCATAGTAGTGATTAACAGAGTAGCCTGTAATACTTCTGAAAGGCCCTAACACCATCTGCAAGAAGTATCTCTTTCTGCACTGACCAGCCACTTCATCAAGTAGACTTCCTTGTTTCTACACTCATTGTCCATTTTATCAGCTCCACTTACCATAAAGGAGCACTTTGTAGTTCTACAATTACAGACTGTAGTCCACTTGTTTCTCTGCATATTTTGTTAGCCCCCTTTTACCCTGTTCTTTAAAAGTCAGGACCCCCACAGAGCAGGTATTATTTGGGTGGTGAATCATTCTCACTACTGTCGTGGTGGTGGTCTGTTAGTGTGTGTTACGCTGGTACGAGTGGATCAGACACAGCAGTGCTATTGGAGTTTTTAAACACTTTAGTGTCACTACTGAACTGAGAATAGTCCACCAAGCAAAACTATCCAGCCAAAAGCGTCCTGTGGGCAGCGTCCTGTGACCACAGATGAAGGACTAGAGAATGAGTAACACAAACTGTGTAGATGAGCTATCGTGTCTGACATTACATCTACAAGGTGGACCGACAAGGTGTCTAATAGAGTGGACATTGAGTGGACAGTAGCACTGCTTTGTCTGATCCACTCATACCAGCACAACACACTAACATGCCACCACCATGTCAGTGGTCGGTCAGCATATGCGCCCCTAAGGATGTTACTCCTAGCGCATATTTGTTTATATGATAATACGTTAATTATTTTCAGATCATTTCCCGCTGTGACTTGAGTTTGATTCAGGAGGTGCGAGACTCCAAAGGTGAAGCCATCCCTGCACTGCTGAAGGCCTTGAACAGGCAGGTTTACAGATACTATAATGCTATCCCACTGATCATTCCATACGTATGTATCTTTTTCACAATGTTTTCATCATTCCACCCAGGTTTGACAAATCTCATGTGTACAATCATCTAGAGAGCAAACGACTGGGAAGGACGACATACAAAGAGCAGTATGTGTATATTTACAGGTACCATAAAAAGTGTCCAAAGCTCATGTCAACACAATGATTATCTAAGAAGAGATGACAGTAACAGTTTACTTGAACCCTGCTACGCCCGTTTAAAAATGTTGAAATGTTGGATTTACCTAAAAATGTTATGTCAAGTGGCTCCATGCAACTGTCTCAAGTAGCTTCTAAGATTTGGTTGAGAAAAACGCATTTATTGAATTGAAGTAAATCACAATAGAGCGATTTGAGCAATTCTAATTAAAATTATGGTTTATTTTTATGTATAACCCGAAAATGAAATGCTGGATTCACTTAAAAATGTTCTGTCAAATGGGTTCACGCAACTGTGTTAAGTAGCTTTCAAGATGCTCAACTGAATATTATGTACTTAGAGAGTTCTAATTAACTGGACTGGCCTGTTTTATGTATTACCCCAAAATTCAACTTAATATGGTCATGCTTTACTAATTAGGTTTAGGTTAGATCACTGAATTATATGCATTTGTTAAGTAGTATCAACGAATCAGTGAAACTGATTATGATGACATATTTCTGAACAAATACCAGTAATGGTAACATGACACTGTTAAGAGACAAATCATGACAGCATATGACATCTGCAATTATGGCATGATTATGTCAATGTAATGTAGCAAGCTTCAAGTAAAGTGTTGCTGATATAACGTTGTTTCAGGTTTTGCGAATCCCTAGACTTAATGTGAAAGTCTTGTTAAACTGTTGTAATGTGGTCTCAGGAAAGATATGCTCCAGGTGCAAGAGCAGTTCCATTATCCTGAACTGAACCAGCAAATGTCTAATGACACAGGCGTTTTCTCCAGGGAGCCTTTCATAATACGCATCCATTCACCCACCACCCGTAAGTGCAAGAGATTTTATCGCAGCCCTTTCAACAAAGTGCCTTCTTCCAAATGTTATATAATTGTACATATTACATCTATTCTGTACATGGAGAGAGCAAGAAATCTTTTTGTACAGAAAGGATGTAGTCACACATTCACTTATGCGCCTGGTCACTAGTAGACTACAGCACTGTAAATGTGAACAAACAGCTGATGACTGCAGTGAAGCAAAACCATAGGAAGGAAACAGAGTGGGTTTTGTTATCTGGCACATTTTTTTTTCTTTTAATAACTTAAAACACCAAAATCATATTTGCCTTCAAAGGACAAACTGCATTGCTTGTACACAAGAAAAAAGAAGTTGCCTCTTTCTGCTGTGTCTTAGTTAGTGAGTAACAAGTTTAGGCCTGGTTTAGCTTATTTGTGCTGTCTCTAAAACTACTAGTTGACAATGACTCCAAACAGCCAATCATGTTGTTTGTTAGGCCAATATCTCCAATTCCAATATCTTTAATTAATAAATCAAATGGAAGTGATGTGGCAAGTGAACTGGAAGGCTCTCATTCACTGCTCTGGTTTGGAGCACATGAGACGCTGCTGCCACTCATCTGTGGTAAAATGCGGTGAAATAAGATCCAGTGGCAATAAATGTCCACGCAGCACATTATAGCCGTCCTACCCGTTTTCTTCAGTGATTTTATAACTTCGGTTTTGGGGTGGGGGGGTCACTGTGTCAGTAAAATATCTTTGAGACGGGACGCGTGCAGCATAGCGCGAAAGCCCTGTTTCGCAACGACTGAGAATTGGCGTGCAGACTGCAGGTCACTTTGAAACGATGCGTTATTCGCATTTATAAGCAGCGCAGTTGATTTCCTGGTACGTTCAATCTGCAATGAAAGACTGTCAAACACTAAACAGTTGCGAAGATGAAGTCGCTTTTCTTTCAAATTTTCCCGTTCCACCTTCATTCGGCGCCTCAGGCAGAATTTAAGGTGGAACGGGAAAATTCGAACAAGAAGCTGGAGAATAAGAAGCAACTTCAGCCTCGTAAAACAGTCAAACGCTGAGAAACATTTTACAATAAACTGATCTACTTTTGAGGAAAAGTTTTCTGGCGGAGATGGGAGGAAAGCGGCTAAAGATAAGCTTAAAGCAGAGCGAAGTAAATCTGCGCTCTCGTTTATATTTTTAACCTATACTAGGACATTAACACATACTGAGACATTATATTGTTGTGGCTCCCAAGGTGGTTTGATTTTTGTTGAAAGGACAAAATGGCTCTACTTAACATTTGGGTTGTGACTCCTGACCTGACCTGGCTTTTAATGCAGAGGGAGGCGGTCGGATTATACACACACACACACACACACACACACACACACACACACACACACACACACACACATATATATATATATATATATATATATATATATATATATATATTTCTGTATTATTAATTGTTAAGATGTAAACAAAGTAATTCAGAATGATTTCATGTGAAAATCTCGGTTCTAGAGAAACTTGCTGACTCAGAATTGTTCACAGTGGTGGTTATAGGAACCAGACCTCTGAAGAGTTTAATGCTTCAATAAGCTGCATCACAGGAAGTTATTACATGAAATTGTGCACAAAGATTTTTGTCACCTCTATTTTACTATTATCAACATTAAATATAAAATCTCAGAGGACACATATACATTCACTGTGGGTGTTGGACAAGGTGCAAAATACAGGGAGTCCTGGGGGGTCCGAGGCTTCCTAATTAATATCTTGGACCCTCTAAATGTCTCAAAATCAAAATTCTGGGGTGTCCCCAAAATAAACTTATTCTGACGTTAAACTGTTTGTTAGGGAATAGACACTCGAATACAAATTTAGGGAAATGTCACTGTTTGTACTACTTCATAACTGGAGAGCTTCGGTCTTTAATATTCTTAATTACCTATGCAGCACTGGTCTGCCTCAGGGTGGCACTGTAGCAAATTAGTTTACCCTGTTGGTCCTTTACGGCCTATACCCACGATACTTCTGAAAAACTTACAATATGGCATAACATATTTGTAAATCTGAAAACTTGCCCAACTTTAAAGAGTTTGGAGGAAAGAGTGAATTTTTACTAATTTCTCAAAGATGCTAAAGGAGATGTGTAAAAACTCAATTAATGTGTGGAAGGCTGCATTACCAAACCAGAAAAAAAGCATTTCCAAAAGAACTGTTGAACCAAACACTTTGGTGCCACTAAAGCTAGCACCAATACCATTAAGGCAAGTAAGCTGACAGCCAATGCTGGAGTTGCCAGCCAACATGGGAGCCCCCAAATGCCAAGGAGGATTATACACTGTGGTGTTGGATAATAATTGAAGTGACTATAATTGCACTGCACACTCCTCAGTCCTGTAGGCACCATGATAATGAAATCCAAGTCAGTCCAATCAAGGCTTCTCTAACCATTTACCATTTCAGATCAAACCACTCTGAATGACTTTGCTTACATCTCAGTAATTGTGACATTTGTGTGGGTTTATATAGCAAAGTCAGTCGTGACTCATTTTAATATGACTGTGCCTTAAAGACTGTTGTATGTAAATGACCTCTGTTCTGACTGGCTGCCTCTGTATGGTGCCTCGTTTAAAAAGCAGTCCAGGCTGAAACACAACTTCAACATGAATGGGTGGGACTAAACTGCTGTAGGCTGAATAGGCAGATATATGTAAAAGCGTTGGGTTTCATGACATTACAAAAGCAGCGAATTCAAAACAGCTTAGTTTCTGTATACAGACTGTTAGAGTTTGACATTTTAATGATGTATATATACCATGTCTTTTTTATGAAAAGAAATGAGGAAAATTAGGTTTTGTGTGATATAGGTCCTTTCGGGGTGTAAAAAGGTGTGATTGATTGCATACTTAGCTCTAACATGAATGTCTGTGAAAATCCACTATTACCACATTATTTAATATTACTGGTAACCTCCTTTAACAGTTGTGAAAAACTTTGTCATCATTGGTCATCATACCTGTCCTACAAAAGCCATGAAAGAGATGGAAGAACTTTTTGGAGTTTTCCAAGCGATCAAAAAGAAATGGAAAACAGAGGTCAGACATTATTTCTTCATTCAAAAATGCTTTTCCCTTTTATTTTTATTTTCAGATTTGTTTAGAAAGTTTTTTGTGTATGTTCTGTCTAGAATGTGATGCTCCTGGGAGATCTGAATGCTGACTGTGGCTATGTGACCATTAAAGGCTTAAAGAGCCTCAGACTGAGAAACGACCCAAGGTTCCGCTGGCTGATTACGGATGAACAGGACACAACAGTCCGTGACAAAACTCACTGCGCTTATGACAGGTCAATATCGTATACCACAAGCTCACATTCAACTGTTATGAGTTTTTTGAGCATTTATTAAGTCATGTGTTTTTTCTTTCACTTTTATTTACTAGGAAGATGCACATAAACCTTAATAGAGACATATTTACAAGCTGAAGTCATAAAACCTTTTATAGTAGCTTTCAATCAATTTTCAGTTATATTACTAGGAGTGATTTGAGGCTGTTTTAATGTTTTAATGTCCCCCTTGTCTCAATCCAGGATAATTGTACATGGCAAAGAACTGATTTCTGGGATTGTGCCGGAGTCTGCTCAACCATTCAACTTCAAAAATGAGTTCCGTTTAACTGAGCAGGAGGTACCGGATGGCTTATCCACAAAATCAAAACAAGTATTTTATTATTGCGCATCAAACTGAATATAGATCTTTTGTTTGTCTAGGCTTTGGAAGTCAGTGACCACTATCCGGTAGAAGTTGACCTAAAGCCAAGCCACCACTACCTCCTTCGTCATGAGCTCTGACACAACAAGAATCTCTGAAGTAACTCCAAGGCCCAGAACCTGCTGTTTTAGAAGATTTTTCCATTTTATCAAATATAAATTTGTCTCCACATCCTTGAACAGCTGTTTCAAACTTGCCTCTTATAGTAACTTCTAAATAAAAAAATACTCTCAATGTTCTGGTACTTCTCCTTTTTCCACCACTACTATTCGTGATTCATTGCCTCACAAAGAGTACAACTGCTTTACTGAAAAGAATCAAAGTAGTTCATCTGGAACAAAACATCTGTTTTATGCATGTTCTTGTTCAGCAAACTACACTTTTAATATGAATCATTCATAACACATCTGTTAACATTTATAAAATGGAAATATAATAAATCTAATCACTGCAAATGCTGAGTTGGCTTAGGTAGAGCTAGAAGGGTCGAATACGTATGCTGCCATGTTTGCAGCAGCATGTAAATAAAGCTGTTTCTGGTGATGGAAGAGGATGTACCTTTTTAGGGGGACTCAGCTATGCGTGTTTGAAACCACAGCTGTCACTGCGCTGTTACTGAGGCAACAAAAACAAAACGGACAAACTCACGGTTGGTGTTTATTCGGAGTGAATTTGCAAAAACTTTAATCTTCACAATATTTCTAACAAGCACAACACTTTTATTTCCATAGGCATTTTACCTTTTTTTAAAAAGTTTTCAGAAAGAGTAGGGTGATGATAAACTGTTTCATGGATTTTGACAGGAAGTGACTTTGAAACAAAGAGGTAAGTATCGTACCCGCTCTTTTTTTTTTTTTCACTCATCAAACGTGTCTCAACATTTCTTTTTATCAATATCAAATGAAATCACAAAGGCTTTTTGGCACCATCTGCAGTTTTTAACAAAGAGGATGGAACAAAACATTGCTGATTTGCTGAAAGATGCATTTTCAGGTAAGATAATAATTGTTGAATGAGCCTTCAATCTAATCTGGTACTAGGTGGTTTAAGAAGCTATTTCTTGACTCCGGATCTGTTTTACCTTCTTATGGACCCTTGACGGTAACACTGATGCTTGTGTATTTTTTGTGCATTCCTGTATCTTCCTCAGAAGTTGATATAGACTTTGATCATCTACAGTTCGAGGAGGGTGCTAACACGTCTCGATTACAGCTAGTCATGGATGAGGAGATTGATCTGAAAGATGCCAGTAAACTCTGGCCGACATCTGACCAAAGTTTAGTTGAGACCTTGTCTAGCGTTTACAAACAAGAAGAGAATGAAGATAGTACCGATAGCAGCGAGGAGAGCACATCAAGTAATCCACCCCATGTAGAGACAGGATGTGCACTTTGTCCGTCTCAAGAAATGGACTCTGATCAGTTTGCAGAAAAGACAACGATTGAAGCGCAACAAGTTAACCAGGCAAATGAGGAGTGCACTGTAGAGGAACAGAGCATTCAAAGTGAAGAAGAAATAGATGTTTCTATGCATGAATTCGTGCCTGATGTCAGCATCTTGGAAGAAGGAGAGGATCTCAGTCAGGACGAAGAACTTCCTTTGGAATCTGTTGAGGATGAAGGAACATCCAGTGCAGAATATCCGCAACTTTATGGAAGAAACGTCATCAGGTCTTGCGCCCAGTGAGATGCCAGAAGAAAGGTCATCAGGGTCAGATGAAGAAGGGCCAGAGAACTGCAGCACAAGAGAACAAACTTTTCAGTGCGACTCCAATGGCAATATGGATGAACCTTTTACTGCCATAAAGCCAAATATGTCTGCAGGGTACCGTGCTGGAGACGATCTGAGAGAGTTTACAGAGGAGGACCAGGAACAGATTGAGGAAAGCCTTGCAGATTACCCTTCAGACTTATCTCAAAGTGAAACTGAAGAGTGTGCAGAAAGTGCTAGGGACCAGCTGTCCACACTCTTGGACAGCAGTTTGGGTCTAAGCAATGATCAATTAAACAAGACGAAAGATTTATCCCATGCAGAAGAAGACAACTTGCAAGAGGAAGACAAACCAATGGATTTTACCTCCACTGACAGTGATAGCGAGATTAAGGAACCAGAAGTTCAGACAATATCAGAAGCAGCAGACGTGGATGCATCCTTCCAGAGTGAGAATGCTGATGAGGATGATGTTGAAGAATCTCTAACAAATGATAGCAGTACAGAGGAAGACACCAGGAACCAAGGAATGGGAGATGAAAGAGATGCAAGCAATGGTAATAATCAAGATCAACCAGACTATGATAGTGACATCAGTAGTGACCACAGCACAAGTCAAGAGGAGAATCCTGGGGGATATGTGAGGCATGAGGAAGAATTGAAATGCAACATACAGCAGAATGACTATATAGAGGACTTGGGCAGAGCTGATCTTGACATTGATTACATAGGGATAGATACAGAAGATAAAGATGGTAGCAACCCAGAGATGGATAGCGACTTCACCAACGCAAGCTCTTTCTCATATACAGAGTACTGTAACAAAGAACCCAATGAAGAGCCCACTGAGTTACACCCAACATTACAATCAGTCCAACTGGATCCGACCATCAAAGAACAAGATGTACCCCTAGCAGAGGTTTTAAACAGTGTGAGAGATACCAACACCTTAATCTCTGAGGTGTTTTGGTCCTCAGAACTATTAATGAGTGAAAATGAGCTGCTCCTAGATGAGTATGACTGGGACTTGACTGGACAACAGCAGCTTGAGGTGAATGTAGGTGAAGAAGAAAACCAAGAGGACGCAGAAGAAGCCCTGGAAGAGTTAGACAGTGATGACGATGGGGAAGAGAAAGCACGGGACTGGGAGCAGGAGAAAACAAGGATTGAGGCATTTTATAGATACTATGATCAGGATGAGCCAGAGGAAAAAGCAGGTGAGCAGGCGTAAATAGTATGTATTTCACCATAGCACTTTGTTAACTCTCCAACACATATGTACATTTCTAAATATTTCTAAATTGAATAATGAGTTATTTTTTTCCCATATAGACAGGAATCATAAGGTTACCTTTTGTCTGGATCATGAATCGTCTGAATATGAAGAGGAGTCTGAGAGGTAAGCTGAAGTGGTCATTATTCCAATCACATTTGTGTGGTTGTCTATGGACGTTACACTCACTACATTACTTTCGCACTCCATACTCATATTCATTCCATAGTAGTGAAGAGGAACTGGACAAGGACCCTGACATACCTCCTACTACAATAAAGCCTGAGGTGAGAAAATCAACATAACCAGTATATGAGCGATAACTACAGTAACTACGGTACGGCAGCTGAGACTGACAGTGTTTTGTATATTGTAGTACCACAGTGAGTCAGATGATGAACTGCAGGAGAAGCATTTCATCCCTGAGAAGCCAAAGCTTCAACCAAGAGAGCAGCAACCTGTGAGCCCTACGCAGAATGCAAGCCCTCCGAGGAACAAGGTAAAAGTCTCGGCTGTTAAACTTGGACTATATGGAAACAAATGTATAATTCTGTATGTAAGAGATTCTCAGTTATCTCAGTTGAGTCAGTGTGCTCATAGTGTTTAAGAAGATACCATGAACTCTTTGGTAGCATCAATTTGCCAGATTGTCAAAGATCATGAGCTGCTTTACAAAAAGAGCTTTGACATCCAATTTTGACTTTAGTTTATGTTTGCAGCAGATTTCTTATAATCACTTGAAATGATAGTTCAGCCAACAATCAAATGTTTTATGTCCAAAGTTTGCTTCTTTAGTTTTACACTGGAGCTACAAGCCCAAAGTAGCCTAGTAAGTAAAAGAAGCTAATAGTCACCAAATTAGCATCATGCAAACTGCATACCTAAGTCATCAATATTGCTTATACAAACTGAAATGATTTTCTAAAAATGAACAGAAGTATGAACAAAATTCAGGCTTCAACATTGGTGCTACAGCTGTTTTTAGTTATGCCACATATGTTTGTCCATTTATTGTTTGCTTTTGTTCAGTTTGTGATAGTGTTTGTCAGAAACCACATAAGTGAGCCTGAGATTTCTTAACAGCTCAACACAATTTGAGGCAAGCATGATGATTTAGGCACAATGCTAATACTGTAAGCTTTCATGTTAGCCACATTAGCATTGTAGCTCCTAAAGCAAACCTAAAGAAGCAAACCTTGGATGTTTAACACGCCTTAGCTGAGTTAATTTGTGGTAACTGTGTAAAGTTGATTTCTCACTGAACCATCATTTTAAATATTTTTAACATGCTATAATACATAAAATGTGAAGTACTGCTACAGAGCCTACATGAGCTTCAATTGGTACATATACACTTTCATTTTAATTATACTGACTGTTCAAGGTCTCATGGAAATCTCTTTCTGTGTTTATGTCTATTGCAGTGTCTTGCTGTGCTGAAGTCAGTTTTAGCACTGGGCCTGGTGACGGCGATGGGCATGGTGTCATTCTGGTGGGCTACAGACAATCTGGAGTGGATACGCTGAATTCACACCTTAACATTTCTGCCTGTGCACTGATAAAAAGACAACAGTAGGATGGAAGAATCAATATCATACTCAAAATAAGATATTCTGCCTTTTGGTGTAGGTGTAAATATACAGAAAGGGCCATGGAATGTTCTCTGAAATTTTAGAGCAAAGTGTGCCTTATTGATCCTTGTAAAACAGACAGCTGATGAGTCAGTTGAGATTAAGCCAATTTTATTTCCTTACAGATTACAACCTTCCAGCATGCTCTAAAACAGTCTTTTTAAAGGTGAAAAAAGATTTCAGTCTCACCATAATGTAAATGCTTCATGTAATTATTGTTATTATCTTCAGTGTTGGCATCAAGGAAAACAGTTGAATGCAGAGATGCTTTTCATCACTGTTTCTTTAATTTCTATAGGCACAATCTTGTGTTACCATCATCAATTAAGTCAGGCTCCTCTAAACATGCCATGCAGTTGGTGTAATCAGGGGGACTGAATATTGTGAGGCACCATTTTTGTTACTAAAGCGTAAAGGTGTCTTGCTGCAAGATACCATTTCAGTTCAACTAAAATGCATTGCATGTGAAAACATCTTTTGACTTCATGACCCTTAGCCATCACGTTCATCGAATTCAGCTTAATCCTTTCATATTTCCTTACTGGTCAGTGCTTTGTCTTCTTAAAGGAGCTAAACATAGGTTTAAGGAATTAAGATGCTTTTGCTTGCAGAATCATCTATTTTTGTTTGCAACACAAGCTAAGTTTCTAGCGAGCAAAATGAGCTAAAGGCATTTGCCACAATAAACACCGCTAGGTTATTCGGATGAAGGTACCATGAGAGTTTGACCAGAAAAGGACTTTCAATAAAGTACATTTAGTGACTAGTGATAACCAATGACTCAGATGTTTATAAAGATTATAAAATGCATGTAAACTGTAAAAATCTTACCTGTAATTTCTATTTGGACCAATAAAAATAAATGAAAAGCCATGTTCATATGAGGTGAAAGAAAAAAAATGTTTATGTGTAAGGCATGCTCAGTTTTCAAGTGCTCCCTCTATCTTTGGTTGGGGTAATTTCTTTAAAGGCGATTAAATTTCCATTATATATCTTACATAAATCCCTACGTTACCCTCATTTTCTATAATAACATTCGCTTAACATACAAAATCAATAAAACTGAATGAGCAACTGAATTAGTCTCATGTAGCAAGCGAACAATCATTATGTATGTACAATCATAAAGTAAGGTGTTTTTAATATTGCATAAGCGCTGGTACCTTAACTATTCTAAATAATACAAACAGGTGACCCACTCGATTTTAAGTGTAGGGGATGCATGCCAATACCTGCATGCACACAGAATCCACTTTTTAAGTGTGCAAAGATGGCCACCTTGAATTGTCAGGCTTCCAATGTATGGAATTCCTGTCCGAGTATTATTCACCATCACCATAAAGTAGTCATAACAAGCATGTCCACTGAATGTCCATTGGGTACATCATATTTAGTGTTCTATGTTATTGACACCACTATTCAAAAGTTTGAAATCACTTACCATATAATCATTGATGCTAAGTTACTCAATAGTGTAGCTTTCAGTATTAAAAACTTGACACCAGAAAGCATCCTTAGATGTTTCATTTAATATAACATATTTTTTTTGAAAAAAGTAGCGATTAATCCTCTCATATCTACATGGCTTATTAGTTTCATAATTAGTTTTATAGTAGTTAGTAACTGAATAATTCATATTCTTATGAATACTTATGATTACTGATTAAAAACGTTATTTGAATTGAAACTAAACTGTAATAATAAGCTTAGGCTCCAAGGGGTTAAATCCTGAACAACATACTGTAATTCTGTATAATTACAATACAGAATTACAGTGTAATCTACTGACTATAATTTCTTGTCAAGTTCTCTAGTCCAGGATTTGATTACCACTTTTCAAATATGAGCCATTTTGGACTTATTATAACTTCATTCCTGATTATATGTAGCCTTGTCAATTATTAGGGAATCATCTAGAATACATTTTTCGTCATTCTGGACACAAAATATTTTTTTATGGCTTGCAACAAATCATTTAAAACTTATACTGGTAGCATCACATTAGAATAGCTTTATTCATGTATCTACAACAAAACTGATGTTATATTATTGAGTGATTTCAAACTTTTGAACAATAATTCCATATTTTTGAAAGATGATTCCAAAATTCTGAGCAGTAGATCCACATTTACTTTTTTAAAATTATATTCACTCCTCAGAGGATCTGAAGGTCCATTTCTGAAGTCTACTTGAATCCTGGCCAGCCCCGGTCTCCAAAGGCCACAGTTTCCCCAGTAAAAGACAGAGGAGAAGGGGCGCCAGGTGTGTAGAGGTCTGAGTCCGTGTCCGATTCGCCTTCGGCCAGATACGGCCTTACGCGAGTGCACATGCCCCCACTCCCCTCTGCCCCGAATGGGCCCAGGCTGACTGGAGGAAGGTAGCCCCCCTCTTTGGCCTGGGAGATGCTGAAGCCGCTGAAGGAGCGCTCTAGCTCTTCATGGTCCACTGAGGGAATGGAAAGAGACGTGTCACTCTCCACGCCGGCCTGAGCCCTGGACCGTCGGGACCTCCGCTGTCGTCCACTTTCACTGCTCTCGTGGGCAGGCGGGGGTGGGATGCGGTAAAGAGAGGGGTCATCTGTGCCCACAGGGGACACCCCACGACTGCTGTTCCATAGTGGCACATTCAGAGGCAGCTCACTTTGATGCTGCTGCTGCCAGGAGGTGGACGGATGGCACTGACCATCAGCAGGAGCTCCATTTGAACCTGGCTCCGCAGATGAAACGCTCTTGCTCTTCTTCTCTTCCTTCTCATCCTGAACTTTCTCACTCTTGTCCTCTGGGCTGTGGTACGGGGGTGCCGGGTCAGGGATTTTGAAGCCCAGTAAAGCCTCTGTTTCAGACCGTGGGATGCCTAAGCGCATAGTGTATACGTTTACCAGGAAGTCCAGCTTACGGTCCATTGCACCCACCTGTGGGCCAGAAGAGACTCTGAGCACTTTCCTTATACTCACACTCAGGAAATGGCCCCTTTACCATTTCCCTGTCACCCATGTCATATACTTAATCTATTAATCCACACTCTGGGAACACTCACTAAAGCTGCTGTGTTCTAAAGTTTATATATGGCAAAATGTTTTTAAAACTGCAAAACTGCTACACAAAAACACCTCTGTTCTGATTGATTTACTGCTGTAGCACTCCAAGCTGAAATGTGGATCAAACTGTTATGTTCAGACTGATATCTTCAAGGATGTTGGAAAAAATAAATTTCAACTTCTAATTTTGGCTGTCTGGATCCTTTGAACGGCTGATATAGCCAGGAACAGTACAATGTTTAATAGCTTTCCCCACATCTTCCGCTTCAGTACTTATGCTGCAGAATATCTGCAGTAAAAACACTCATGACTTTTTTATTCAATCATGATGAAGAAATAAGAAAATTGCTGTAGGCTAAATGGTAAACTGTTGTTGGCTGAATGGGCAGTCATATATATATGTGATAACACAACCATGATTACTTCAATCATAACGGGGAGTGTTTGGTACAATTTAAAAGATTAGCAGCTATTACATAGTAAATCAAATTCAAATTTCACAAAGAAAATTTGGTTTTCCACTTTTTGGGAATCAAGAAAATGTCCCTTACCTGTTTCTCCATCTTGACTAATCGTCCCATCATACTGGGGTCATCTGCTGGCTCAGCTTCACTCTTGGGTTTGTCCTTATCCCCAGCTGATGCTCCCTTCCCCACTATCTGGTCTACCCTGACAATTCAGGAAACAATCTCTTCCATACAGAGCCAATGCAGTGAATCACCCACACAAAGTATAAGCACTGATTTAAGCCCTGCACAATTACAGTGCATTAACATTAAATTAACAACATGGAAAGGATCTGACCATAAAGATAAAAAAAAACATTATGTAAACACTGCTTACAGTAGTATCTGGGCAGTTTCAGCATGTCTTCATGTTTTGGAAAAATGAGGCATGCATTATGGTACCATGGTATTTGTTATCATCATGCACCATGGGGTCTTTAGTTCACCCAAAGCACCCATAAGAACACTGCTCCATGCAACATCACAAGGAGAAGGCTGCAGTCTTGTACAAAAACTAGGAAAGGACAAAACACCGTGCTGCTCGTTCAGTGGTAATGCCAGGCATGTTTACTGGCAACACATATGATGCGAAACCAAGAAATAGGAACGGCCTCTGGATGTGTTGCAAAAAAAATTTAAAAACAGTGAACAGATGAAGAAAAATGTTTCAAAATATTACCTGGTACCATGCCTTATGATGCTTCATGCTTCACTGCTTCTACTCATAAATGCTTGGCTTTTATCAGATGGCATAGCTTTTCAAATGCAAAAATGGCATGCACAAATGTATTAGTCCCCCATTAGTCAGGGTACAGCTACACTGCTGGGTATACAGAATTATTGGACAGCATTTTAACTAATTTTTGCAGCAATTTTAACAACAGTTGAATGGTTATCGACACTCATTCATTGGAAGTGGGACACATAATCAAACAACAAAATACTAAACAACATTTACTACCAGAAACAGCAATAAGCATGGCCAGTAGTGAGCCTTGACAGACCCCTTCACAGTTCCGTTATAGGTTCATTCGAAAACTTTGATATATGAAGCAACAAAACAATAAACTGGATTACAATGTATGCTGCAATGCTGTTCAATAACAGACCCATTTAGATTTGGTCAACTGTTTGTGCCTTTTAATTACGTACTTCCTATGGCGAGGGGTCGAAGGGGGTGGGGGGCCCAAAATCAAATCTATCCTGGCAAAGTACATAGAGAAGACATGGGGTAAAGCATCATAAAGCAACATATGGATACCAATCCCAGTCCTCCTTTGAGAACCGTGGACAAATAAGTGAGAATATATTCCATACATACATCTGTCGTGACACACAGGCTATGGCACATGGCTATTTGCTGTTGGAATATATTTTATATGTGTGGAACAGTGATTTTATTTCACAACATATATGGATCTTATTTGAGGAAAAAAATGAATTTTGACTCACATCAGTACTTTGGAATGTGAGAGAAAAATCAAAGAAAAAATTTGGGGAAAGTGAAACATCCATCTCTTCAGAGATGACTGAATGTGTCATGGGTATGATAGAGATTTGAGCCCCTATTTGCTTTAAGTTTTCAACTGGTGGCTATGACATAATGCTAACAGAAAGTAACCGGTAGAGGGCAGAGCATCCAATAACAGAACTAGCAAGAGGAAGTTAGGAAAAGGAAGTGTTCTGTTCAAACAGAGCATGTGTAAATGAAAGCACAACAGGAAGTCACAAACCCAGCTGACAAGTACAGTAACATGGTCGAGGAAGACAGCAGTGGCTGGATGGAGATCTTGCCTGAACTGCAGGTTCTTGATGCGGGAGAGCATGTCCAGATGGCCTGCTGAATACTGCTCTATCACATCCATCACATCATAGGGCCGCAAGCTCTCTTTAAACCTCCTCTTACACACTAGGAAACGCATGACACTGAAACAAGCAAGTGAAAATAGCCCATCACTGTCATTGTTTTCAGAAACAGTTAGAAGTGCAATGCCAGTTATAAGTTTGAACACACCTGGTGTTAAATCTATAGCGTATGAGTTAAGGATTATGCTTTAATGTTTGCAATATGTTTCTAAGACAAATATACAATACTGTTAAAAAGTCAGAGACACACTTCATTTATTTGATTTACATCAAAATGGCCAAAATAGAAAACATATATTTAAGAGAAACTACACAAAAACATCTCAGTTAAATATGATATCAAAATGTCCAGTATTTATTGTGTCCAAGTCAAGTCAAAGTTTATTTATATAGCACCTTTTTTATTCATATAGCGCTTGTCACAAAGCAGCTTTACAGAAAAATCTGGGTCCAAGCCTGTCCACTCTTTCTTTAGTTCTACTTCCATTCTTTTCTGGAGAATTGCTTTCAATTTTTCATAGAAATCTACAGGGATATTTTTCCAAACCTTCAGTCTTAGAAGTTGTTTGCATTTTTTGCTCCACATGACCCAAGTAATCCCAAGGACATCCACTGATGTTGAGATCTGGACATTATTCTGAGAATATCAGCAGCTTCTTTCTTTGATTTGCAAATTTTCTTCTTTTTGTCTGTTCCTTTTTCTCAGTAACGACTTGGCAGCTACATCTCCTTTTAGGAGAAAAGGGTTGAGTCGTTGTCTCAAAGATGAAACCTTTAAGTACTGTTTATCTGATGGTGACAGTTTTGGTGGTCTACCAGGTCTTGCACGGTTGCCTGGTGTCCCATTTTATCTCTGTTTTAATAATTTTCTGAACTCTGGTTTTGAAAACTCCTGTTTCTTCACTTATTTTCCTTTAACATTCTCTTTTATGTAAGTGTCCTCAAAATTATGTCATAAAAAGTTATTATTTCTAATTATCTCTAAAAATTAATCACTTGTATTTAATGGCCATTTTGACTGGAAATTAAATTCATGAAAAGCGTTCTTTGACTTTGCACAGTACTGTAAATAGTATAGTAAAATTCCAGTGACATTTTAAATTATTATGATAATTGAACCACAAGCATTATATCATCCTAATTATTATGTGTGCCTTGTTAAAAGTTGATCTGTGGAATTTCTGTCCTAATACAGTGAATTTGATTATCTCCTACCAGACTGCCTTTATGACGGCCTTCAGTGCAGGAGACAGGTCTTGCAGAAAATTACAATGGCAAGTCTTATCATCTCCAAAGTCATCAGGGAGACTCGCCTCTATAACACACACAACCACACACACTGTTAATATCCTAGTATTTATAAAGAATCAGAATTAGAAACCCTGTTTAAGATCTTCATCATGTCTATTTCTTTGATGCTTTTAACAGGATCAATTATTTCCTGCTATAGCAAAGGTAGAAAGTCTAACTAGCAAATTCTAGACATTAGAGAGCAATCTCACATGTTCCTCACTAAATTAGAAAGATACTGATAGGCTATGTGGGACAAAGTATTCTACAATATTAAAAACTCCACAGCTGTAAGTTATGCTCTATAAATCGCTACTGCACAATCATTTCATTGGGGGTGTGTGAGTACCTTTCCTGGCAGAATATCTGGACATGCTTCATTTTACTTCCTAAGACAAAACAGCAATGTGAACCATGCAAACTCTTACCTGACATACTGCATAGTAAACCACACTGTGTACCTAAAATGACTCACGGTCAAGCACACTTGGACTCCAGTGCTACATTAACATTGGCTAGCATGTTGAGATGGTAGTATGTGTAACAGGAATATCAGGACCAGGTTATGTCATATGAATAAAAAATCTTAACAGATTCCATTCAAATGACATAATAGCCAGTGAGTCTTTGATGATAACACTGAATACTGGAAACAATCCTGTTTCCTCTGAAAGCAGAAGGATATTCTCATGCAGGTTAATGCAAAGTATTTGGGGAGAAAAGAGCAAAAAGACAAATATATATTTGTAACACATTCTGTCATAAAAAACAGTAAAATAAGCACAAATAATCAAAAAAGGTATTATTGCTGCTTTGATATTACCACATTATTTAATTATTAAACTGCTGTGAACAGCATATTTTAAAGCTTGATTTTCACGTGAGAATGTGAGAACTTCAGCAGTCTTTTTCTGGTAAGACACGGCAGTCAGCAGACTTTATGACAGAGGGTGTTGCATGAAGTGCAATCTTGTTAAGGCAAGCTGCAACTCAGTAATTAGAAAGCCATTTTTAGACATGCACTGTTTTCCTTCATTGGCTGCCTAGCTCAGACTCAGTGTGTTATTGTGGCTTTAAATAAAAGCATCAAACCCTAAAAAAATATGGTTTTCCTTACTGATCAACCCCTCAATTGCTGCCAAAACGTGGAGAGAAAGACATGGAAAAGAAATGATTAAAGATTTCAGATGAAAATGGTTTAAAGAACGTTGACTGTGTCACTCACTAGGTGCTGATATTATAGGGTTATAATTGTATAGTCTGAAATATGCTGACATATCATGATTAAATGGTGCCATGGTTTTGATGCTGAAAGGATATTTGGGTCACATTTACAATAGAAATAATTTTCATTTACAAATGAGTAAAACTAATGCCTTCACTAAAATCAATCTAAGATTGAATTACAGGCAACATAAATTACTGTTACTAATTATATATATTTTATGGGAATCTGCAGTGTCATCTCTACACTTTGGGGTCATATTTCTGGATCACGGCCTAACCTGGAGAACTCTTCATTCCGAAGTCTTCCTCCTGCATCTCAATCAGCACTTTTTTTCCCATCAAAAGGAATGAGAAAGGAAGCGATGAGAGTGCAGACAGTGAGTAGGGAGAAATGAAATATATTTTTTAAGCTGATCACAGCATGACATGAAAATGCAAACATCTAGCTAATGGACACAGATAGTAAGATGTGCACCATGTGCACGTCTCAGTATACAGAATCATAAATATTACTTACAAAGCCTAAACCTATGAATTTCAACCCCGTACAGGAAATGAAAACTCAGATAGTATGAAAAAAAATCTGCTGAACTCCTCATTTAACTGCACCCTCTTCTGAATGCTAATGAGTGGAGTGCATAATTGGTACCCTCTTCTGAACATGCTACATTTGGCAGACCACTGTGACAGCTGGTCCTGTGCCAGTGAATACAACCTGTCCTTGCTAAATGCACAAACCCAGATTAAAGAGCAAAACTCAAACAGAGACAGAAGGAAAAAGTACAAGATGGTGAACATGCAATGTGCGTGTTTGTGTGAGTGTGTGTATTACCGTGGGTTGCTGTAATTAATGTTATTCCAGGGTTCCACAGTGTGTGCATGCTTGTTTTTGTACATTATCAGTACAAAAATGTGTTGACATTTTGTAGGAAATCAGAGACAAATGGGTAACCTACAATCTAAGAACCAGCAAAATGGTTCTTACTATGTGAAGTGCTTTAAAAAAAATTGTTTTATTACTTCTTGGTTATTGTGGCTAAGATTAGGGTTAGGGATAAAAAAAATTGTATTATATGGGTATCTTACAAAAGTTGCTTTACTTGTCTACATACGAATAATACATATGATACATATGATTACTATAACAAAAATACTGTGTCAAGATTTCATGTTGAATGGACAAACAGAGATTGTCCAAAATTACTTGGACGTTTCATTAAAACATTCATTAAAAGAACATCTTTCTTTCTCCTGTAAAAATACTATTCTGGAGATAGAAAATTTGATACTGACAGCATTGAGATGAAACATGGATGTGCGTACAGTACTGTGAAGAAGTCAGAGAGCACTCTTTATTAATTTAGTTACCAGTAAAAACAGCCATCAAGTTAAGTAATTAATCGCTCTGGAGATCTTTCTGAGGAGATTTTTTTTTTAGTTTTAAAAATTATTAAAAGATGTAGAGAAAATGGGACTCCTTAGAATCATGCAAGACCACTAAATCTGTTACCATCAGATAAACAGTACTTAAAGATTTCATCTTTGAGAGAGAAAATCAAGCTCCACTCTTGCTTTAGATCTGTAAAAAATCCACATTCGTTTTTGTCCATCCTTCCACTATAGAGCAGACCACTCAATACTGAAAGGGCGTGTAGCTGTCAAGAATCTGTTACAGAGCAAAGGAAACATACAAAAAAAGAGGAAAATTTACAAATCTAATAAAGGAGCTGTTTGTGTTCTCAAAATAATGGACTGACCACCCCAGAGTCCAGACCTCAACATCACTGAATGTGTTTGGGGTTACTTGGATCGTGAGAAGCAGAAAATGCAACCAACTTCTAAGACTGAACTTTGGAGCTGTGGAAAAATATACCTGCAGATTTCTTTGTCATGTTTTCTGCCTTTTTTCCTGAACCTCAAAAATGAATACCTTGTATTCAATGGCCGTTTTGACCGGAAATTAGGTTGCATTAAGAGCGGTCTTTTGCACAGTACTGTATGACCACTATGTATAAAAACAACAGTGTGTGTGAACAAGGAAACATTAGTATTTTCTGACCTTCTGGGGTTTGCCGAGTTTCCTCTTTGAACTTGAAGGTCTGTTTCGATCTGTTTCGATCTGTGAAGCTCCAGCTTTTTGGCACTTTGCTAGGACTCTCCCCTGCTCCTTCCTCTGCTCCGGGTGATTTAGTGTCCTTTCCCCCTGCACTCTTAGAGGGGCTGGGGAATGTTTTCTCCTTAAGGCTTGGTTTACGACTTTGTGGAAAGCATTTTGGGGTATACAAAGCAAACAAAAGCACAATGATAATAAAAGCATTATATTATGGCAGACACAGAATATACAGAAAATCAAGTTTCCCGATGGACTACTGTATGCTTCTGTAGAGTAAGCAGAGCATCTGACACACTGTATGATGATGGGACTCTGATTAATCAATAATACATGCTAGAGATCTTATCATGAACTTCATTAGGGTCAGCACTCTATTCAAGAATGCTTAAAAGAGTTTCAGTACATACATCCAAGACAGATGCTGGGCCCCATCTGGCTACATCAGTGTCAAATGCAGATGATGAAGCTCAGAAAGGCACAGTATCAGTTTAAGATGTTCATGGAATAAAACTCATATATCTGAAGTATAACTAAACTGAATATGGGCATTTTGTCATTTTCCACCAGCTTAACAACTTCTAGTCAGTTTTTTGATAAATTTCAAGTTATTTTAAGTTTCATACTTTTTCACCTTTGATTAAGGTGTAACTTAACAAGTGAATTAAGGTTGGATTCAAATGTACCTTAAATTTAACCTCACTGCATTCTTTGCAGGCTTATGTGGGGTTCTAACCTAAATCCTAGTTCCAGTTTAAAAAATAGAGATTACACAAACTTGATTCTTCTCAACAACCATGCCATGCAATATATAATTTCCGATGCAACAGTAAAGAGCCTCATGTGGCCAAAGCCATGAATGATGCATTTGAACAGAGCAACAGAAGTCATGCATGTTGTAGAGCATGCTGTGTACAAACAGTATTTGTTTGACTTTTTAATGATCATATTAAAAAAGACAAAAAGTAGATTGCACAAACATGCAGATTGTACAAACCTTTGAGTTAAAAAAAAAAACAAACAAAAGAAACAAACACAACAAAAACAAAACAAAAAACTTCCTGGTCTAAAATATGTATCTAACATGTCGATCTCATCGCAAGATCTAGTAGTTGGGTTATTCCATACCAACTCACCCGTAGCCTAATTTCCAAGTAAAAATTCAACAAAACCTTCTATGTAACAAATGTATGAGCATGAAATATCTGTGAAATTTAATTTTTCAGCAGTTTTTAATTTTTGGTTTTCAATTTATGTACCATTCCTACATTTCTTTCAGGATAGCAAGACAGGATTCTTGTTAGATGCCTCTGCAAGACATTCTGTGTATAACAGATCCCCCAACAAGAAATGAAAGAATTACCTCTCTAACAAGGAAACAGATTTCATACAGATTTTTTATGACAATTAATTTGGAAATTGGAACCTTTTGTGAAGACACTACTAAACCATGAAGGGTTCATAGCATGTCTGTACTTATACATATATATATTAATGAGACATTAGTATTAGAGGTTTTATAGTTTCCATATTTGTATTTTCTATATAGTGCCTTCTCTACAGTCCCTTTTGAGAAAATACAGGACCCAAGAGGCATATAGACAGGATTTTTAGTTAATTTAAACCATTTGAGCTCATGGTGTATCCTCAAATATTGCAAAAATGAGTCATTCATACATTTGACAAAAACATTGCAATGTTACGTAAAACCAAAATTTTGTAAAAATAATTTTGAAAACATGAAAGACTTCACATTAATCAATTAATTGACTGACTGATTCATTTTCGTGACGCTAGTTGATTTAAAATGAAATATTTTTCTTTAGTGTTGTATTTATGCCTAGTTAAAATTCTTAATAAAAAAATTCTTAATAAAAAAATTATTTGGAAAACAGTGTTAAATGTTGCCTGGTTTTGCAAGATTTTTTCAACAATTGTTCCAGGAAATCTATGATGTGACCTGGTAGGCCCTATTTGAGCATGCCTGGAATAACTCATAATAATTCAAGGTGAGTGGACTGTTGTTTAACCTCTCATCTGGTTTGTCAGTTCAAATGAGTGGTAGGGACATTCCCTAGCATTTAACTACAAATTTTAAACGTTGACTTACTACAACTAGACGATTCATTGACCACGATGACTGAAAACCTTTACAAACAGTATGTGCTGAATTCTTGCAAGCAGAAATCAACACCCTGTCAAGACATATGTGCCAAGTCCCTGCACTATGAGTCCAGGTGGGAGGAAAGCTTTGCACCGAGCCTACAAGCACAACTGCTGACATGAAAAGAAGGTTACTAGCCTGAATTCATACAGCTTTCTGTAACAGTAGGCCTCATGTCCGACAGGCAAACACACTGCTGATTTTCCACTTCTTTGAGCTTTTTCACAATGTAAAGGGAGCAAAAGAATAGGCTTCCAAATGGACGTTTTGTCTTTTTAAAAAATTCTGTTTAAAGTGTGACAAATTTCTAATTTATGAACGTTTGAGTGTTTGTTTACACATTTTGCTGAACTGCGATAACCAATTTGAATCAAATAGCAATTTTTTTTATCAATATTATGAATTAAATGTGACTGTTTTCCTAAATTAAACTCCAGGAAATTCTTCTCAGGAAGACCAGAAAATCTTTTTTTTTTAGGCTTGAATGTTGAATGTAGTGTATCTGATATGCAGTTCAAGAGTTCTATGTAATTAGGTTAAATTTCCCCACTTACAACTTCTTAAGACAACCTTACAAAACGTAGGATATAATTAAAACTGCAGCTCGACATAAAAATGATTAACTGTTCAGCCCTATGTAAAACCAACAAGTAGCTTAGTCTATTTAACTCAAAAAAGTAGCACTTGACATGTTAAACTACGGAGAGGAAATCTGAAAAAACATATTCAGAAACAGGGTCAGAAATGAGAAATCATAAATAGGAAAAAAGATATAGATCCAAATGCTGGAGAGAAATGTGGACGTGCAGATGTTAGTATCTGTGTGCAACGGTACCTAGGGCTTCTTGGGCAACACCCACAGAGGGTGTCTTTGTGTGAAATCTCACTACTGCAAGTGTGGTTGGGTGGGTGGTGAGAGAGACAAAAGATTATAAAAGGAATAGTCAAAATGGTAGAGGCCGCGATTAGGAAGTAGAACGTTTACTTTTGATAAGAAGGATTTTAAATAATAGTCAACACTGAAAAAATAACTAAGTTTAGAATTGTAATAGTGCACTTGATTTTACAGCACAGAAAACATTAGGTATTTTACAGGGTACTCACTTGACAAAAGGAGGCAATTTCAGTGTAATATGGAATGGAATTTTTTAGATCCCAATTTATCACCATTTATTATTGTGTGCCAGAAAAGACTGAATTGTGTTTGAAGAGTGAACTGAGTTTTCAACTTGTGAATATTGAAAACAGTACTGTCAAATAAAGTGCTACTAAACTGTCTATAAACCATTTTTTAAATAGCTTAAGGTATCCATAGATGAATTTATAGACTTTGTGTTCATTTGGAATGAAATTCCCCATAAAATATGTGACCACATGAATGACTTCTGTAATGAGAGGCAGCTGAGAGTTGTAGTCCAAGAATTCATGAAAACAACAATGACTTAACCAACCTGGGAGAAGCTTCAGGCTGAGAGTCCTTTCTTTAGTTCCAGAAAAGGAGAACAGAGAGGGACACAGACATCTTTGCTGTGAGACAATTAGCATTAATAAAAAATGATTAAATTGTCAAGAATTGTGAGTAAACCAAGTCCAAGATAATCTACAAAACACAAATTGTTCTCAGACAGACATATAAGTTCACTAATTATTGTTTGTAAGATGATTTAAGGGGATTCATACAGTTCCATAAAAAAAAATATATATTGCTAGTCCAACCTGAATCCAGATTTTCCCTTCAGACTACGCAAGAGGTCCAGTTGATTCAGAGGAGGAACCAGCCTGGATAAAGTATTAAAAGAACATACACTCAGCACAGAACACTGAGTAACTTCAATAAAAAGTATGCAAATTTTAGAAATATTAAGATGTTTGTTAATTCAAATTAATAATTAATATCTCTACCATGTGATGGTAGAGTAGAATGGCAAACAGTTGATTGAATGGTAAACAGTTGATTGAATGAACTATTGATATACAATGTAATTTTATATAAAATATATATATATATATATATATATATATATATATTTATGGAGCAGCCCTGCACTACACTACATATATCAACTCATCGTATATATACATATGGGGGGGGGTAAATTAATGGTTATTTTTTATATCTCCCAAAAACGTAATGGTACAGTAGGATGGCACTAGTAAAAAAGAGCAATGACTCATTTAATATCTTAAAAGTAGAATTGGCTAGAGTCAGATGGGCCATTCTGAAACTGGGTGCTGTTGGCAGAGCAAGAGGAGAGAGCCAGTTCGCAAGCTGGCCTGGTGACAACTTCACATCACAATTCAGGGATAGCTCCCTGGAGAAGACATAAATGCCAATTGCACACTTTTATTTCTCTTGAAAAAAGGTGGGTCTTAAGAGCTTGAGTGATTATTCTAAGCTATACTGGCACACTGAAGATACTGTATTTGTACTGACACATTAGAGCAATGATATCAGTTAGAAAACAACTGTTCAACTAAAACATTAAATGTGGCATAGATGCAGACAGTGAAGTGACAACTAAGAGGCAGCAATTTGCACAAACAAATGATCAGAGCTGTATCTTACCTCTCCGCGATCCAGAAGGATAAGCGGCTTACAAAATATGTGTATGTGTGTGTGTGTGCGTGTGTGTATTTTACCTGTACATAGGGACTGACACAGTTTGTCCAAAGAAGTCCCAAGTTGACAGCAGGTCTGTTCGTGAGAGGTTTGTTGCGTAAAATCTCCAGGCAGACTGGTAATGAAATACATACATAACAGCTTGTGGAAATTCACTTCATTTCCAAAGGTACACAGCAGTATTTCCCAATCTCAGTACTGGAGTAGCCCTGCACTACATATATCAACTCATCAGCTGATTAACAAGCACTTCACAATGTTAAAAACTGCTAACATGGCTAACAGTATAAACGAAAGCATGAGCACTTAGTATAATTACATTGCATAATGCTACCTGGTTAGTCTTACACCCAATTTAAGAAGATCATTTACTAATAACAACATTAGGGTTTTGCATGAAGGTATACTTTAACAGTTTGTTTGCATGCTTAAAACATCATTCCAGCTTCTAAATTCATATCTTACTTGCATGCTGCACTGGTAGTTATCAGACAACGTGTATCCAATAAGCTGCCCCACTCCTTACTTAACTCTAATACATCTGATCCAGTCAATCAGGGACTTGGGAAGAAGTTGATTAGCTGGAGCAGGTGTGGCAAATTGTGGTTGGAAATAGGCTCTACAGGAAGGTAGCTCTCCAGGACCAGAGTTGGAGACCACTGACCTAGAAAGCCTTTAAAGCCTCCATTTGCTCATTCTGGATCTGCAGATGTGCAGTGTGATGTTACTGACCTGAATAAGTCCTGCAGCAGGGTTCCGTCGTTTCTCAAAGTGCTTCTGCCTGTGCTGCTCTTGGACCTTCAGAGCAAAGCCAGAACCCAGGATACCCTAAAAGAGAGTGAGAGAGAGACAGAGAAAGAAAGAGAGAGAGAGATCAATGGACAGGGGAATACAATGACTAACAAATAAATTGATGACAGGGATCACAAGGATCTTAATGCTTTTTAAACTTACACAAACCATAGGCAGGTCCACATTCAGCTCATTCAACTTAAAGGGAACTCCACCGATTTTACAAAATTACTTAATCATTCTATGGTTTAGACGTAAACAAAATCATTCAGAGTGGTTTGGTGTGAAATGCCCCTTTCTAGAGAAATTTAGCCAGTCAAAATTTTTTACCATTGCTCCCGAGTGGCGCAACCATCTAAGCGTTGGCCCTATCATCAGGAGATCGCGAGTTCGATCCCTGGTGATGCTACAGCCATCCGTAGCCAGGAGTCCGAGAGAGCACAATTGGCCTCGCTCTCTCTGGGTGGGTAGGATGGCCCCTCCTTCTCCCCCCATCACTCAGCGCGATGCTAGTCAGCGCAGGCGTCTGTTAGCTGACGTAACAGATCTGGCGGTTGGCGCTTTCCTCCGAGCGCGTTCGGCTGTCCAGTGACGTTGCGTGAGCGGCAGTTCGAAAAGAAGCGGTGGTTGGTTTCACAGGTCTCGGAGGAAGCCTGTGTTAGCCTTCACCCTCCTAGCGTTGATAGCATCGTGTGATTGGGGGAGTCCTAACTAGCGGGTGGAATTGGAGACGACTAAATTGGGGAGAAAAATCGGGTAAAAAAAAAAAATTTTACCATTGTAGCACTAGGAACCAGACGTCCTTATGTCTGCAATCTCCATTTTAACTGCTATCGAAACTGACCAGTGAACTCACATTTGTCTTATAAGTTGTTATATGTCACACTGATAATGGTAAAATAGTGTTAAATTCCAAAAAAACTACATTTTCTTTGGGTACTATTTTCCCTGCATGTACCTCTCCCTGCACGCGTTTTGTGTTGTTTGGGTAAGCGGCGTTGCATCGCAAAATTAATAATTTATGTGAATATTCATCAGAGGAGCTGCAAAAGATCACAGTTGCACCTTGCTGGTTAAGAGTGGTGGTGAACTGCGCTGTACCACGATGCAAAAATAAATGGAGAAAATATAGTATGGTGTGTTTTTTAGTTGACGTTACAAGTATCAGAAATCCTGAAGTCGTGGCTAATTGTTTTGAAGCTACACACAAATACCAAAGTTGAGCAACTCCACAAACTAAACCAAAAAACGACAAAGACTACTCATGACCAGTGAACAAAATAAAAAGCGGATTTCTTCAAATGCTAGCTGCTAAAAAAATACTGCTTTTCCCTCTGTTGTATTTTCCATCTCAGAAACTGGAATCAAGGTAAGAAACATTTGTGAGTGAAATAAATTAGTCGTCATTAGCTGCTGTGCATACACCGATCAGGCATAACATTATTATCCTTGTTTCTACGCTCATTGTCCATTTTATCAGCTCCACTTACTATATAGGTGCACTTTGTAGTTCTACAATTACAGACTGTAGTCCATCTGTTTCTCTGCCTTTGTTAGCCCCCTTTTACCCTGTTCTTCGGTGGTCAGGACCCCCATGGACCCTCACAGAGCAGGTATTATTTGGGTGGTGGATCATTCTCAGCACTGCAGTAACACTGATGTGGTGGTGGTGTGTTAATGTGTGCTGTGCTGTTACAAGTGGATCAGACACAGCTGCTGAAGTGTCACTGTAATGGTGAAAAATGTTGACTCAGTAAATTCTTCTAGAAAGACGCATTGCACACCAAACTAATCTGAATGATTTTGTTTACATCTAAACCACTTAATGATTAAGTAATTTTGCAAAATCGGTGGAGTTCCCCTTTTTTAAAATAACAACACAATTATTTTCCATTGTAATCAATGTAGTTACTGAATAATAAGCCTTAGGATTTGGACATTAACAAGCAATATAGTGAAAGATAACAGAAGCCTCCTCTCCGTAAGTCATATTTCTTACAGCATTATGTTGTGCACTTACTGCTGGGAGTGCAAAGAAGGCCACACCAATCAAACTGAAGGTTGCAGCAATCAGACGGCCATTCCATGTTATAGGAAACTTATCCCCATAGCCGATGGTGGTCAAAGTGATCTGAGGAACAGAGATATATCTCACATCACAAGGGTTAATGTGATCATTTACCCACTTTCATGTTACCAGCACTAATTCAGACAGGAAAGCAACAGATACTCTAAGAGCATCAAGATGTCTGTAATCTTACTAGTCTGTAGCAGTTGTCCAGTGCTAGAGCAACTAGGAGAGATTTAATGTTTCTGACCACATTACTCACCAGCCCCCACCAGAGAGCATCAGCATAGGTCTCAAACATCTCTGCATTGTCATCCTTCTCCACTGAGTACACCAGAAAAGAGGCGAGGATGAGACAGAGGAAACCAATGTACCATGCAGTGATGAGCTCCTACATTTAAGAATAAAAAGGTTTAGAAAAAAGCAAATTTAGGAACTATTCTTAAAATTAGCAATAACATACGAACCCCTCCAATTGGGGTTCGTTTGACATTAGATAATAAGATGATGCTGACATTAATAAAGGAACACTCCAGCATTTCAACTTAATTTTTATCTGCCACATCTGTTTTGTTTCACTCCACACTGGCCAGTTGATGAATTCCATGAATAAACATTTGAAATATATGGCTATATAACACCATGGCACTCTAACAATACAGATTAAAGGATGGCACAGACATGAGAATGTCTTACCAAAGCTGTTTGTTTGAGGTTTCATCTACATTTCAAGCATTAAGTACTACACTGAAAAAAGCAGGTCCAGTGACTTCTGCGTACCCTAAGGTTTCTTGGTATCCATGGATAATCATGTGGGACCCTGTGATAACTCCACCATATCTTTGAATTATTCAGATATAGAATTTTTTTTTGTAAAATCTTGCATGAATTCTTTGTTCCAGAAAAACATGATAACTGACAAAATACCACAAATTTTAACATACTACTTGATGATATGTTATGGTAATATGTTGGGCAATATGACAATATTTATCATTATGGTGATAAATTATGTCACAATATGCCATGATATGCACAA
The DNA here is from genome assembly GCF_904425465.1 of Colossoma macropomum. Classification (NCBI taxonomy): domain Eukaryota; kingdom Metazoa; phylum Chordata; class Actinopteri; order Characiformes; family Serrasalmidae; genus Colossoma; species Colossoma macropomum. The sequence goes on along the minus strand of NW_023494793.1, from coordinate 33,490,323 downwards.
AAACACATCCCAACTGCATGTTTGATTATAAAGAGAGCATAATTAGTTATATTCAATTGGATTTAGCGCAGTACAGTATGTGTAATGATGAAGACAAATCACTGTATTTGTATTTTTTGACACTATTTTTAAAATGTGGCTCTGCTTTGTCTGTTCCAACTTATCATATGTCAGAAAAAACAGTGTGACAAAACATGTATCATCAAAACTTCTTGAAGTATTGTGACATTACATTTTTGCCATGTCACCAAACTCTAATACAGGGTGATTAAAAAAGATTCATCCGATTTCAAAATAATTTATTTCACGTCTAAATCATTACAGAACAATGCAGTAAATTGTAAATGGTTCAAGTGAGCATGCAGTTTATTATGTAATTTTACAAGTGCTCAATTTGACCTCCTCCAGCTGTACAGACAACATCAACGCCATAGTCAAATTCATCCCATACTTGATTGAGCATATCGGGTGTCACTGTACTCACGGCTTTTTCAATGCGATATCGGAGATCATCCAGTGTTGCTGGGAGTGGTGGCACATCAACAGAATCCTTAACGTACCCCCACAAAAAAAAGTCACACAGCATGAGATCTGGTGATGCTGGTGACCTTTTTCTTGGAACTGTTGGTACCAACAACAAATGCTCTGAGCTGTTGGAGGTTCACTGCCATACTGACAGTCAGAAACTCTATGACACCCTCTTTCAATTGGTATGTGATTGGTTCCTAGGCGCCTCACGGTTGTAAAAATATGGTGCTTTGAAATCGGATGAATCTTTTTGAATCACCCTGTATTACCACAAATTCTTCCTTCTAGAAAAACTAGTCTATGAAAGAACTTCTTAGTCAGATTTATTTTTTTTTGGAACACTTTCACAAATTCACTTTTCTCTAATTGAAAATATTGTCTGTGGTAATCAAAACAAAATTATTGCTTACGGTCATCAATTGTACGAATGTAGCACATAGAGAATAAGTTGAAAAACACTGGAGAACACCTTTAAAACCAGTCAAATCAGTGGTACTATACATGTTGTGACTTGGGTTTTGTGGACTACAGCATTTTGAGTCATGATTTACGAGTTATTATAAAGCAGAACTCACAAAGCAAGTCAGAGAATACCTGCCTTTATAAAATAATATTCACAGTCCACTGACCTTGATTTATCGATTCAAGAAACGCACTTTTACTACTTAGTCAGGGTTGAGATTCTCTCTTTTACACTCACACACTGACACACACACACACGCACACCTTGCTATGTGCGTAGACTACAGATCCCAGCAGTTTCCATGTTCCTGCTCGGCGGTCCATGCGCAGCATACGAAGGATCTGCAGAAACCTCAAGCTGCGTATAGCAGAGGTGGCAAAGACGTTGCCCTGTGAGCCAGCCGCCAACACAGACACAGAGGCAAAGAGCACCATGATATCTGCAGAAGAGCAGAAAGGTCAGTTATTGCAACAGGAGAAGGCCACCATGACCAAAAAGAGTTTTTTTTATCACACCAAATATGAACCACATCTCACAGGTGCTTTGAAGGAAACTTTCTCCTTTTTTTGTCTGTGATCATAAGAACATTACTCAAAAATTTTGCAATTGTATAAATCTCAAAATAAAGTTTTAGAATCTGATATTACTGCATATTTAGATAATATACCACTTCCGGTGGTCTCAGACAATGACAGATGCAGTCTTAATGCCCCTTTCTCCCCCGAAGAAATTTTTGGTGCCGTCCAGTCAATGCCTTCACGGAAAACACCGGGACTGGATGGTTACCCTGCTGAATTTTATAGAACATTTTGGCCTGAACTTCAACCTATATTGATGCCAGTTATCATGGATCTGTGTACCCAAACTACCATGCCTGAAACCTGGAAAACCGCCTCAATAAGCTTAATACTTAAGAAAGATAAAGACCCAGAAGACTGCGCCTCTTACAGACCAATCAGCTTAATAAATGCAGATTGTAAAATCTTTGCTAAAGCTCTGGCACGACGATTAGAGGTGATCTTACCTAAACTCATTAACCCAGATCAAACTGGATTTATAAGGATGCGATATGGTTCTGATAATATACGTAGACTGTTGAATATTATTGACTTTATTAGAAAAGGTAATGATCCCGCCTTTATTGTCTCTCTCGACGCAGAGAAAGCTTTTCATAGGATCGAATGGCCATTCTTGTTCGCTGTCCTTAAAAAATTTAATTTAGGTCCTACTTTTATTCATTTAGTTAAACTGCTATATGCCGATCCGTACGCTACAGTCAATACAAATGGGTTGCTCTCTGAAAAGTTTCAGATAAGTCGAGGAACAAGACAAGGCTGCCCTCTCTCTGCATTGCTTTTTTCCATGGTGATTGAGCCACTGGCAGAAACAATTAGATGTTACCAGGACATTTCAGGTATTAGAGCAGGAGGAGCAGACCATCGAATCTCACTGTATGCGGATGACATTTTGTTGTATATGGCCCACCCAGAAAAATCTATTCCATCTATAATGAAGTGTATTTCAGAATACAGTAAATTTTCTGGTTATAAGATCAATTTTTCAAAATCATTAGCTTTACCTTTAAATATATCCCTTAACACACCTTGGGTAGTTACATCCCCCTTTCAATTAGCGTTAGAGGGTTTTAAATATTTGGGTGTTCATATCACCCCAGACCTTAATAACCTTATTGACAAAAATTACCTTCCACTTATTAATAATATAAAACATGATCTTACATTATGGAACTTTCTCCCTATTTCCTTATTTGGCAGGGTAAACATTAATAAGAATGAATATCCTCCCTCGCTTACTCTATTTATTTCAGTCAATCCCTTGCCATTTATCCACAATTTTCTTCAAGGATCTAGAGAAAAGTTTCTCAAAATTTATATGGAATAATAAAAGGCCAAGACTTAAATTTTCTAGATTAATAAGAGCGAAGGAGGAAGGTGGTGCTTGTGTGCCTAATATGCAGTTGTATTATTGGTCATCTCAAATAAAGCATATGATCAGCTGGTGTACAAATAGGTTGGATTCTCGCTGGGTCTCTATGGAAACAGGGGCATGTAGCCCTATTCCTCTTGATTGCTTACCGTTTATTAATGATGCTGCAAAGGTGAGGTGTGTCTCTGAGAATTTTATTTTACACAATACCCTTATGGCCTGGACAGATGTTAAGAAATATCTTAAGATTCCTCATTGTCTTTCACTACTCTCCCCTCTGGCCCACAACCCAGATTTACCTTCTCAGCTGAGTAACTCTGGACTCTCAGCTTGGCTTAACAGAGGGATCAAAAACATTTCTTATATGTTTTCTGGTAGTTTGCTCAAATCGTTTACACAATTGCAAGAAGAATATGAGTTACCTAGGTCAGATTTTTTCAAATATCTTCAGATTCGTCACCTGATCACCTCAGCCATTAAGGATGGGAGATTTAGAAAGGAATTAACCGATCTTGAAGTGTTGCTAGCTAAGAAGGACCAGACTAGAGGATTGATTTCACTAATTCATGGCATTTTGCTAAAGAGTGTTAAACCATCGTCAGACATTCTGAGGGGAATTTGGGAAAGGGACTTAGACCAACCTATCTCAGAAGAGGACTGGTGCAATATTTGTAAAGGTCTGTTTCCCAGGTGTACCTCATCTGGTGTTCACGAGCTTAACTTTAAATTCATGAATAGGATATACTTTACACCTGTTCGCCTACAGAAGATGTTCCCAGACAGAACTAATTTGTGTTTTAAATGTAAAACTGAAAAAGGAACGTTTTTTCATGCCTTTTGGCAGTGTAAAAAAATTGGCATTTTCTGGGATAGAGTACACATCACGGTAGAAAATATCCTTCAGACACAATTTCAGAAATCCCCTGCCCTGTATCTTTTGGGAATAGGAGCAGAATTTTTGATACTGATGGCAAATTTTTGTTTCTAATGTTTTCATTTCTGGCAAAAAAATGTGTCCTAATTCGATGGGCCAGCCCCTCTTCACCATCTATTGAGCAGTGGCTTTCCCAAGCTGCAACTCTGCTTCCCCTGGAAAAACTGACCTACGATCTACGTCACCAGACGGACAAATTCTGGAAACTTTGGGTCCCACTGTGGACTTACATAGAAAATCTTTCTTAAAATCCTATGTATGTTGGCCTGCTGTGTGAGATTTAAATGTATAATTGTTAATACTGAATAGAGTTCAATAAAATTTTGCAATTGTACTGAAGAGAATAGACCCGTATCATAGATACTGCTCTACATCTTGTATACATCCTATATTACATAATACTTACATTTATGTTTGAAAATTTCTATAATATACATTTTTTTCAGTACAAACTAAAATTTGTGCAAGCAATAAATAACCAATTAACACAAGTTATCAAAGTAAAGCTAAGGCACAAGAATGAATCTCAGAGGGATAATAGTACAAATAAAAGGCTTGTTACCTATACCATATTTACAGTGAACAGTATGTTACACAGCATCAGTAAGACTACAACCAAGTCTTTAAAACCTTGTCTGAGGCAAATGTGTCATGATTTACGCATTCTGCTTGCATGATACTAACTGATGGGGGAAAAAAGAAGTAAATAAACAGATAAAGGAGCAAACTTTGGACACCAAATATGGCAGTAAAACATGTTTAGGGTAAAGGGAAAATTTAGTGAATTTAATTTTTAACATTTTATTTTCACTTTAACTTTCTTTTTTCAGTTTTGCATATCTTCGATTTTCCATTTTAAATTGTATTTATTTATTTATGTATTAAGGTTCCTCCAACATTTTTTAGCAGGAACAGGAATTTTGTAATACAACCCCATTTCCAAAAAGGTTGGGACACTGTGAAAACACAAAATGCAATGATGTGCAAACCATTTAAACCCTATATTTCATTGAAAATGCTTCAAAGACAACATATCAAATGTTGAACTGAGAAATTTTTTATTTTTGAAAAATGTATGCCCATTTTAAATTTGATGCCAGCACTGCGTTCCAAAAAAAAGTTGGGACGGGGGCAACAAAAGGCTGGTACATGCTAAAAAAAACACCTGGTGGTTAATTGGCAACAGGTCAGTAACATGATTGGGTACAAAAACCTTCCCAGAGAGGGGTCTTTCAGAGTCTTTTAGAAGTAAAGATGGGGAGGGGTTCACCCCTCTGTGAAAGACACATAAAAATAGTGCAACAATTTAAGAATAACATTTCTCAATGTAAAGTAGCAAAGGACTTTTACTTTTTATCATCTACAGTACATACTAACATAAAAAGATTCAGAGAATCTGGAGAATCTCTGTATGCAAGGGACAAGGCTAAAAACCAATATTTGCTTGCCATGATCTCTGGGCCCTCAGGTGGCACTGCATTAAAAACAGACATGATTCTGTAGTGGAAATCACTGCATGGGCTCAGGAACACTTCTGAAAACCACTGTCTGTGAACACAGTCCATCAGTGCATCCACAAATGCAAGTGAAAACGAAAATGCAAGTTCGAAGAAGAAACCATAAATAAACAGGATCCAGAAATGCTGCCACCCTCTCGGGGCCTGAACTCATTTAAAATGGACTGAGGGGAAGTGGAAACGTGTCCTGTGGTCTGACAAATCAACATTTGAATTTCTTTTTGGAAATCATGGACACTGTGTCCTCTGGGCTAAAGACCACTTAGCCTGTTATCAGTGCACAGTTCAAAAGCCAGTATTCATGATGGTAAAGGGGTCCAATAGTGCACATGGCATGGGTGACTTGCGCATCTGTGAAGGCACCATTAATGCTGAACGATATTTACATGTTTTGGCAACATATGCTGCCATCCAGACAACATCTTTTACAGAGAAGACCTTGCTTATTTCAGCAAGACAATGCCAAACCACATTGTGCATGTATGATAACAGCATTGCTCCATATTAAAAGAGTCCTGGTTCTAAACTGGTCTGCCTGCAGTCCAGACCTGTCATCACTGATAACATTTGGAACATTATAAAATGAAAAACATGACAAAGGAGACCCTGAACTGATGAGCAGCTGAAATCAAACAAGAATGGGAAAACATTTCACTTTCTAAACTACAGCAAAACTCCCCAGTTCCCAAACGCTTACAGAATGTTGATAAAACAAGAGGTGATGAAACACAGTGGTAAACATTCCCCGTCCCAACATTTTTGGAACATGTTGTTGGCATCAAATTCAAAATGGGCATATATTTAAAAAAACCCAATAAAATTTCTCAGTTTCAATATTTGATTAGTTGTTGTTGTACTATTTTCAAATAAATATAGGGTTTAAATGATTTGCACATCATTTAATTTTGTTTTTATTTACATTTTCCACAGCATCCCAACTTTTTTGGAAATGGGGTTATAAATAAATAGAAACTCCATAGTTATTTAAATACATGTAAGCCACTATGATGGACCTCACAGGGTAAAGTAGGCTTTTGGCAAACCATTTCATGTGCATTTGCGTAAAGTTAGATACAGTATTTTGTCTTTTTTTCACATAAACAAAAAAGGGCAGGTTCTCTCATTTTTAGTAAGTGATGAATAGAAAGCAAGCTGTGATTGAGACCTGTCTGACAGCCACTGCAGTTTTTCAGCATGACAAATGCAGCAGCTCAGAGGTAGACGACAACATACCAGCCTTATTCTGCTGTGCTTCATACAAAACTGACAGCTCAAGTGTCTCAATTTAGAGCGTGCCAAACCGCTTTGCTCGTTTATTACCTCAAAAATGCAGGCAAGGCACATTTCTCTTTTCTCAGGAGAGAAGAGCATAAGAGAAAAGAGGAAGAGCATAAGTACAGCGAGAGAGAAAGCACATAGAAGGGGAGCGAGGGATCAGAAGTGAGACGTTGTTAGAACAGAAGAATATCACAAAGGGACATGGCAGCAGCTGGTCTTACCTATAACACAGAAAGGCTTGCGGGCGAACTTCAGCCTCCCTCTCCATCCTCTATACCGACAGCAGCAACCAGCGGCCCAGATCCGCACTATATACTCCACACCAAACACTACGATAGTCACTATTTCCTGAAGAGAATAAAGGCATACTATATTATGAAAAACTGCAGCCCTTCTTTAGTGGCAGCAATATAAGACCAATAACAGGCTGCATATAGAAGACTAATGAGGGCAAAAAGTGCAGTAATACTAAAAGTTCTTCAAGAAAGTCAGATTTTCAGAAATTTGTTAATCCATTAGGTGGTGTAAATATTTATCTACTTATAAGGCAATAATAATGCGTACATTGTAACTCCTTGCTGTTTTGTAAACTTTCACATTAGGACGATAAATTGACACTTCTAAATAAATTAGCTTATAAATACAGTTATCATAAAAAATTAGAAACACTTTGTAGTTGGTACGCTTTGTAGGTGTACAGTTAGAGACTACAGCTTATCTTTTTCCATACACAATTTGTGTGAGTCACCCTCTAGCCCTTCATCAGTGGTCAGTCTCTGACCACAGAGATGCTCTTGGTCGGGTATTCTGGGTAGCAGACCACTAATGTTTGTCCCAGCAAAGACTCAGTGTCTGATACACTTGTAACAGTGGCACATACACTACCATGTCAGTGTCACTGCTGTGCTGAGAATGGTCCACCACACAATGTCTGGCCAACAGCGACCAGAAATTGACCAGTGATGAAACGGATAGAGTGGGGCTGACAAACTCTGCATAGCAACAGAAGGGCTACAGTCAGTAACTGTAGACCTATATTGTGGACCTATAAAACAATGGAGCTCATAATGTCCCCAGTGAACGGTAGGTGTTTCTAATAAAGTCAAAGGTAAATGTATATACATCCATATACTTTTTACAATGTAGGCTAGTAGCACATACACAGTAGCACTTTTCAAAAAGTCTATTCTTCTATATAATAGTATACTGAAAAAGCTGTTTGAAGTGGTATAAAGTGTAAGACTATGATGGACAGCACTGCCAGCAGAGACCCAAACGGATCCATATCGTGTCATGTTCACACCATTTAACACCAGCTGAGATGCAATATCCTAGCTGTCACCACTTGTTACAATGTGATACGGTATCTGCTTACAATCAATAGGTGTGAAATGATGGCAAGATATTTAATATGCGAGTGTGCATGCTCTACTAGAACTTCGAACTTCAAGGCATTTACAGAAAAAAGACATCTTTTTGTTTATAAAACCTATTTTTAGATACTCACCAGAATGTACAAGGCACTCTCTGAGCTTTTTTTGAACTCTTTTATAGTAGCAAACACGGAGAGCATAAGGCAGGAGAACACCAGCAGAAAGCTGAAACAGCAAACAACAAATCAAATTTATAATTCAGATTAAACATGACTTCATCCCTTAATTGGTCACCTGGTCCAAGTCTGTGTTTGATTAATCTACAAGATGCTTCTCAATTGAATCTTAGAGACAAGATGTGCACCAGAGTCAGCCCAGTTTCACACCTGGATGTTCCATTTTCCTGTAAAACCACTGTATATGTACAGTACTGTGCAAAAGTCAGCCAAACTATCAGTAAGAAATAGGTTCACATACTTGTACTATCACTGTTTATTTATTTGAATTAAAAATTTAAAAAACATACACTGAGTAAGGAGTTACTCTGACCCTATGTCCAAGAGACTCTATATTTAATTCATGGTATTGCTAGCGTGGGTCACCTGACGTACAGTTATTCAGTGTTTGCTCTGTCATTAAGGAAGATGCATAGCCTGTCTTCCATTACTGTTTATGATTGTTATGAATGGCTAACGATGGAGTGTTAAGCTTTCTGCATATGAGCTACACCCATGTTTAGAAGATGAGCAGCAGGTAATAAATATAATAAACTGCATCTGATCATTACATTTGAATTCACTTCAGAGATAGAATAATAACACAGTTTAGTGTTTTGGTTCCATTTTTATGAAGTAGTTCTAAAAATTTTAGATATAATAATATGTAATAATATTCAGTAACAAAACAATATTCCCTCAATGAGATGAGTCTAAATGAGCACACTATCACATATTTATCCTTATTTTTGCTCAGATGTTTGGTGCTCTGTGTGGTCCTTGTCCATCATCAAGTTACTTTAAGTGACTGCCAGTCAAGACATCAAGTGACTGCCAGTCAACCAGTGTATAGTTTGAAACACTACTTCATTAATCTATAGCAACAGAAACAACGACTACATTGTCAAACTAAATTAAAGGCTAGAAATGACCTTGAAGCCAACTTACCCAGGATCTGCCACACATGCTAGTTTACTTCATGCTACCGTTACAAAGCATCACACACTAATACTAATGGCAGCGTAGCACTAGTTAAGTTAGCTAAATTAGCTGCTACATTGCTCCATTTGAACACTGACCACTGTTCCCTACAGGACTGATAACTCTCGCACATCACACTGGCCATGAAACTCACTCATTTATGTCTAATCCCACGCTCTCACGCCACACTTGACACATTTTTACGTCTCTCAAAAGTTCTCTCACGATATGAATTTTGCCATACCGTGGATACCATGACAAACCTAAACACAGTAAACCACAAACAGCGCCGCCCCTGAGACAAACTAAACATGAGCATGAAAAGCTTAAATAACTTTTATAAAGCCAACAAAACGATGTTTTAGAAGAAACTGCGCTGCTGATTGCTGATTTTCGCTCCTACGTTTATCACTGTAGGTTTACGTGGGCGCGCGCACAAAGCAAGTGTATTGCTGGGCACGTGCCACATGCATAAACCTATAATAGAGAGCATAAAGAGCAGCACTATTTTGGAAATAGTATTAATGTGCAACTAGGACACAATAAACAAACATAATAAACTAAATCATTAAATAAAAAAAACACTAAGGAACCCCCCCACAGCAGGCCAAGTCCTCTGGAATCTCACTCTAACAAAAATGTAAAAGTTGGCTGCTCTGTTCCTATCATCACGCTAACTTTCCTTACAGCGAACCGTTTTACATCAAACGACTCTGAATGACTTTGAATCACAACGATGAAATTAAGCTAAAATTTCGAAAAGTCGGTGGAACTCCCCTTCAATGTTAACGCTCAATATTTGAGATTTATCTACTTGCTATCACTGTGCTGCAAACGCCTGAAGTAATATCACACCTAATTCCAATATTAGCTAATGTTAGCTAACCGTCTCCTCACGGAATCGTCTCATTATGAGTAACTAATCCGACAAGGAGTCAACTGCAATTGTTACTAGGTCGCGATAAATTGAGAAAATCTTAAGTTGATTATCAAAACGCGTCACACTTCATCATTATACGTGCAATAAAAGCACGTCTTGTGATATTAAATAATTCTATGAATAAAACCAGCTAAGCGTTTTACCTCAGCGGTTCAAATGGCCGTTGAACTGGACTCGGGCTGATCGGCTGAGTTTCCGTTGAAATTTGAATTTGAAATGAGAGCGCGCGCTTCAGCACAGTGCAGTAGTCAGTGCTGAGCGGGATTCAGCGCTCACTCAGCCTCATGAATCCACCTTCACTAGCATTATCATAAAGCCCTGAAAATCCTACTGAGGAGATATATTTAAACTGTATCTTTGGACTAACACAGTAGTCTGGTTATTATCATCGAGGTTGCAGTTTAATGGTGAGGAATGACCAGACACCTTTCTTAATGGTCTGTTTACAGCTTTTAGACAATAAGAATAAGAAAATAAGAATGAGTGTTCCCACCATGAATGATACCTGTGCAGCAAAGAAAATGGTTTACTATCTGGGAGGTAAGTGTGTTTTTGCTGCATAATATCAGGAACATTACAGTACAAATAAACAATACAGTAAAAGTAGCAATAATTTCATGTTTTGAAAAACTATCAAGCTTTGTCACATGTGGTAGTTAAGCTGCTTTGGAAGTAGTCTACAATTAAAATAGCTGGGGTTGCTGTGTAATAGTAGTAGACTTACATCCATGCAATGTCAATTCAGTGCACACTGCAAAACTTATCAGCTCAAAGGTTTTGGAGCAATTTTTAAAGCTACCTTTATAGACCAGCTAAGACTGTTCCTTATTTGGCATGTCGTTGACTACAAAATTGACTTAAGGGGCCGTTTTACAGAAACATCATAACTCTGAAATCTTATCTGTTTAGTCCCTGCAACAACTTAAGTCAGGACTGAATTTATTCATTCATTTATAGGACAGAAGCTATTACAGAACAACAGTTCTTAAGGGCATAATCTTATCCTAACTTGAGATCAGAAAACAGAATTACAGAAATCCTAAATACTGTCCTAACTTTACGACAACCCCAGAGGTGACGTAACTTCTGTTTTAACTGTCTGGTACTATCGTTTTTTGCACTGACAGGCAGCATAGCTCACTATAACCAGCACATAAACACAGGTGGCCTATGATTTTTGCACAGTACTGTCTATAAAGATAATCTTGCACAGTTGCACAACTTGTACAGTTGTTCCATAAAGACATACTTGGCAGTGTGTTTGGACTGGAAGGTGACCTACAGTGAGGTGTTAGAGAGGCAGTAAGGTTAAAAGGAATGAGACTTCAGAGAGATCCAGACAGAGTCTTCATTCAAATAAAGAGCCAAGTCCTGGTGAGAATGGGGAGGGTGAGTGAGAGAGAGAGAGAGAGAGAGAGAGAGAGAGAGAGAGAGAGAGAGAGAGAGAGAGAGAGAGAGAGAGAGAGAAGGAGAGACACTGTGCTGAAAGAGCAGTTGAGAGGTGGTAGAATAGCTGATTTGCATTAAGAGCTCAATGACCTACCAAAGCCTCAAAACTGAGATTTCAGAAGGGGCTGCTGGGCTGAAGAGAGTTAGAATGCAGTAGCATGCTGCTGCATTATCAATACTGCATTTGTCTCAAACTGCTGCTGCAGTGATTCTGCTGACACTTGCATTAATGCTCAAAACCACTACTATGCTGCTGTATTACCTATACTGGATTTCTGTCACTTGACCTTGGCTTCTTAGCACAAACAGTTTATGTATGTACACTTTATTAACATGTATATTCCTATAAACATATCACTGTGCAAAAAACAGCCATCTCCTTTTTTTAATTTTTATTTTTCTACATTGTGTGAGTCCAGCAGCCCACCCTTTTGTATGACAAATTCATGAAGAAACAATAATAATCTCTTTACATTAACTTACATTAAAATAAAATAAGGCAATTTGGGGTTTTTATACACTTGCATTCTTTCATTGCCATGGAGCCTTCAGTTAGCCTATGATATTGTATCGATTAGACAGTCTACAGGCCTGAGTTTGTGCAAATCTGCAGTTTCTCACCAAAGCATTGTGCAGAGCCTGTCTCATAAATCTAAGCCTTTCCTCCATCTGTTCGCTGCAGTATTTATCCTCACAAAGACAAGCTTGAGAACGTTCAAGCAAATCTGAACATGCATCCCTGCTGCATAATGCTCCAGTCATAAAGCTGTTTCATTTAGACAGGTTGGGGAAGATTGTAAGGAGCAAGACAGGCTGTAATGATTTTGATGCCATTATGCTATTATACACCTCCAAAATCTCCCCTCTCATAAAAGCTAATCCTTTGTGAGGATTGCTCTTAAATTATTGAGAAGTTGCCAGGATGATAGCACAAACCCCCGCGAGGTACACTTAGCGCCTCTGTGCCTTCAGCTGTCCCGAGTATTCATATCTACTGTCACAAATGAAATTAACCTTTGAGAAATGGAATATTCCGAGAGGGGAAGAAACACTGCTGAAATGAGTTGAGGCAGGTGACTAGAGGCAAGTAATGAGAACTGATGGCAGTGTTCATATAGTCTAAGCGATCAAATCTTTGCTAACTGAGCTGCCCTCAGTGTGTGTGTTTGTGTGTTTGATTTTTGTAGATTTGAGGACAAAAATGTCCTGACTTTAAACTGCTTTTGTATTTGGTTACTGAGGTTAATGTTAAGGTTAGGGTTTACTGTCTTACATATAACACTGTACACATGGGACATATTATAATTATTGATAGTTAAATACATGTAATACATCTATTATTATTACAAATAGAGAGTTCCATTCATATCATCACTGTTAGAACACACATTTCTCCAAAATGTAACTTTTCAGTAGACAGAAAAAAAAATGCCTTGAAAACATTCACTTAAAGTTAATGTAACAAGATCTTTTTAAAAACATTTTGAACAATTTCTGTTGGTTCATTCATCATGAAATATTCTCATAATATAAAGTACACCTCTTTTTTCAGGTGTGTAAAAAATGATAAACTGAATGAAAATTGTTGGTAGTCTGACAGCTACTGTTTTAAAAAAGATGGTTCTTTAAGGGTTCTTTAGAAAAAAAATGATTCTATATAGACCAATGAACAGTCAAAGAACCATTTGCATGCTTAAATGGTTAAATGGAATGGAATTGTTCTTCAGCTTGATGGAGAATGTGTTAAATGTGGTTCTATATTAAACCTTTTTGAAAAGGGTTCTATATAGCTCCAAAAAAGGTTCTTCTATTGTTACATGCTTGACATCATAACAATAGAGGGACACTTTTTGGTGCTATATAGAATGATTTTTTAAAAGTTTCTTTGTAGGACCATATGTACTACATATTAACCTACAATCTGAAGAATAATTTCACCATGCAGAGAACACTTGAAGCATGCAAATTCTTTTCCAAAGAACCCTTGAAGAACAATCTTTTTAAAGACCCATATGGAGTGTTTTTATATATATATATATATATATATATATATATATATATATATATATATATATTACCCATACATGTATAAGAACAAATCTGTGTGGTGTATGTCAGGATGTTAGGTGTGGATTTTAGAGCAAGAAAGGGAAGCTGATGTTTTCCTCCTATGATGAAGTACTCATAGCTTACAGGAACTTGGCAGCACTTCATGAGAGGTGATACTTCATTTCACAGAAAGAGGTGTATAGAGAGAGAACGCTAGGCTCTACAACATCTTTAAACCACTGCAGACTACAACGTGGCCTAAAAATATCAATGCTTGCTTTGAAAACATAATAACAATGCTCATGACCAAGTCTGCACCGTCACTGATTAGTGCTTATATAAGAGTCAAATGTGCAGCTTGGTTTGTTGTGTTTCTCTGCTCAGCTCAGATCAGTTTAAAGCGATAGTTCAGCATGTAGTTTCACTCAAAACACTACCAATTAGCATCGTCATGCATGCAAACTCGCTTTTTGGTGAATTTTACCATTTTGAGTGATAAACGTGCATGTGAATTGTATAGTGAATGAGTTTTTCATTTTGGGAAAGGGGGGTCTTCTGAAAGAGAATCCCTCCTCTTCCCCAAACAGCACAGCAGCACTTGTCATTATACGGGCAACCCACAGATATAATGTTTCATTTTTATGGAGTCAGAACTGAGATAACACTGCATAAATGTGAAAAGAGAGCCACATTTCATGAGTAGTTTCATTTTTGCATATTGAGATTTCTGTCTTCAATAACAGTCAGCATGAAAAGCCATATACGTAAATGATTGTTGTGTTCAAGCAAGACAATCAGCTACAAATGACATCGCAAATAGCAATTGGGGCCCAAGCACAGTGCACCATTTTAAAGCCAGTAGAACTCAAATGATGGGTAAAGTGGCCTTCAAAAGAAGATGTCTACCAAATTTCATACACATTAAACGTTTCACCTTGGTATGGTAAGAAATACGTTTTTAACCCAAAAAAACGAAATACCTTGAAAACACTACATGGACATGCCTTGTATTTGCATAGCTGTTGAACTCAATGAACTACATAATTTCACAGATATGACATATATTGTAGGTCAGCGCACCAGGATCTACCAAAATTTTCATGTAAAAGTCATTAAAAATTGCTTTTCCTACGAATGATGCCACTGGACCTGCCCCTTGAGTTTTTATGTGCAGACTACTTGCTTAAAACCTTACTTGCCTCAAACTGTCTCAAGCACAAATAGACTTGTAAGACAAATTTTGAGACATGCATGTGAAGATGTAGGCATGCAATTAGCAAAATGCTAACCTGGGAGATATAAGGTTCAATAACTATCTTTACAGCACCAGAGCAAAACTACAGATGCCAACTTAAGCAACCAAACATGTCTTAACTGAGTGAGTACATTTGGGTTAAGGGGCATATCCTGTAAATTAGATTTTTTACTGAACTATCATTTTAATACATGACTATAGACACGAAAAGGCAGTAAAACTACCTTGGCTGTAATTTCTCAAGCCTAAAACTGCACTGCCCACAGAGGGATGTCCAGAAGTGCCCAGAGTTGAAGAGCACTCAGGAATGGGTCCAAGAGGAAAGATCCAAAGAGAGAGAGATGGCACGCAGTGACCTGAGAGCACTTAACCATGAAAAGGATGGAGGCGAAGTATAATGAGACTTATTTACGTTTCTCAAGAGGAGAATGTGGGCGGAAAACAGATAGACCATGCAATATTATCCCAAGAGATGGAGTGATTGCCTTTCTAATGCACAGAGCTTGAAGAGCCTGAAAAGAATGGAAATATAGCCATAGAAAGAGGAATGGAAAGAGAGGAATGAAAGTCTAGAAATGTTCAACAATTTCTTGGAGTTAAATGGGTTAAAGTAGAACAGAAAACATTACAGTCGATATAATCTCTTACCACATAAGATAATATGCTAAACTGCCAGTTTATTAGATAGACCTAGCTTGAACCTTTACGCATTAGGCATTTTTTCAGGTATATCTGCCATGTAGGTTCATTTTGTAAGCGTCAGTGGTTGTAGAGCTGACTACACTGACCGAAAATATACCTGTGTTAATGCCATAGCTGCAGAAATCAAAGTCATTCTACCATGATGGCGGAATTAATTATCTTCAGAAAAATGGAAAAACCTCCAAAATTAACCGGTGTATCTGGTAATATTTGCCCTGAATTTATTGAAGGAATAGTCGTTATCCAGAGTAAATAAATTTCTAAAAGAACACATTAGAGAAATATGAAATTAACTCACTTAAATCATACATTTTAGTGACTACCTCAAACTGGTGTTTTCGCTATAGTAGAACAACAAGTTACAGCTGCGGTAAGCACAGGTATTTTTTTCTGGATGCGGTACCCTGCTGCCATGTTGCTTAAAATTCCTAATGTCTAAGTCCATGGGGGTTCTACAGCAGTCCCTTTTAATTGGTGGATGGGATAGAGTAGTGCTGCAGAATTTCAATGGATGGCAATAATTTCTAATAAAACGGCCAGTAAGTGTAGTTATAAGGCATGTGCTTTTAATAAACTGGCAAATCAGTGTACAGTACAGTACATTCTTGCTAGGTTAGGTTTCAGTGTGTTATGTTGCTGCTTGTAGCTCTATCGGCTACCTCAAAAGAGATCAAAATTAACAGATGCTTGCCTTGCCTCTGTAAAGCAAATATCCATTTGACTCTTTCTGTCAGGCTTATTCTGCGTTTGGTGTTGGCAGTGGACGCAAACCAATCTGGAATTTGTAAGGCTGAGAAAAAGCAGTCTGTCAAGCAGAGAGACAGCAAAGACACGTTCTTGAGCCCAAAGGAGAAAGGCTTTGACTCAGCAGCAAACAACGACTGAGTGATTTGCCTTGTTCATCCCAGTCAGCAAGACCCTCCTGAATTAGGCCTGAACACAGACAGATGACCTGTAGAAAAGGAACTGTCACTGAACATTTTCATGCTGCCCATTAATATTCAGTACCATGTATCATGCTGTTCTCCACTACTTTACAACATTTAAAACACTTTATGCATTCTACAGTCTTAAAAAGAGAGTCTTTTGAAGCAACACCATAAAATAACCACTTCTGGTTTCCTAAAGAATGACTAGTTCTCTAAAGCTTTTTAAAGCTGAAAGAATCTCCATAAAATAACCACTTCTGGTTTCCTAAAGAACAACTAGTTCTTTAAAGCTTTTTAAAGCTGAAAGAATCTCCTCCTAATGGAAAGGTTCTGCATAGAAATTACAAGTATTTTCTTACAAGTGTGTGTTCAAGCCAAGACCTGTTTACTTTTTTAAGGATGCAGGATAGTTTTATATGTTGTGGATCATACACTTTTTCCTCAGTCGCTGCATTTGTATTCAAAGATTTTAGCTCACACACAAAACAGTCGAAATGCGAAATACTCCATCAAAGCAACTAGAGCTTACTGCACAAAAGCAGCTCTCTTTAGCCAGCATTTCCTTTTACTATAGACTTACACAATAGTGTGCCTGTGGTGCACACAGAGTGGTGCACACAGTGGAAGTTTAAGAGCAAGATAGAAAAAAAGGAACCCTCAGAAGAGTGAGAGGCCAAAGTCAGCATACTTCACAGAATGGAAGGAGAGCAAGGCCCTAAAGAGATCAAGCCAGGCTTGGTGATCATATAAATAATTCATCGGGCAGACACACAGGCAGACGACAGAGAATATGTTCAGAACATGACGACTGGAGAGGAGAAATACTCTGAAAGCAATCTGGAACTGCTGAAGTCCTATTAAAAGGCCTTGCATTTCAGCTTTGATGAGGGCTATACTGTTCTAGCATTTCAGGCCAGTTGAGCATCTCCTCAGAGCAGAGTTAATGGAGGCTGGAGCTAATGGAAAGCTCTAGATGGCATGTTTTCAGCACCTTCCACTTCCAGTTGTTTTAAAAAGGCTTCGCATGCTTGGAGGAGATTGGGGTCTATTTACAGACCTTTG
The DNA here is from genome assembly GCF_904425465.1 of Colossoma macropomum. NCBI lineage: Eukaryota > Metazoa > Chordata > Actinopteri > Characiformes > Serrasalmidae > Colossoma > Colossoma macropomum. The sequence continues at coordinate 33,472,701 of NW_023494793.1, read as the reverse complement.
CTTACTGATTGTCACCATATGGAGGGATCAATCTCATAATTCTAGCATTACAGACATTAGTCTAGAGAAATAAGAAAGTAAGGCAATTTTTTTATTTCTTTAGGTCATTCTGTTCTAATGTTAAGCACTTTAACTAAGTGCATTATTATGAAAGTGCTTTTGCTGTTTGCTTGTGTAGAGGTTTTCTGTTCATTTGCACTGTCTGAAAAACAAGAGTATTATTTTGTGCTGCATTAGTTCTTTAATGCTGATTATCTAGTAGCTGCTATAAATTGTTCATTAATTGTGGTTCATTAAACCTACTACAATACTGTGCAAAAGTCAGAGACCACTCTTCTTTTATTAAAATTCCAGTCAAAACAGCCACTAAGTACAAGTTATTAATACAGGGAGTTATAATTTAGGAGATATTTCTGAGGAGATTAGATATAAGGTAAACCACTTGCTTTAGGAAAGGGAAAGTGAAAGGAAAATAAGATGGTAGTCTGCCAAAACTATAAAAATAAACTCCACTCTTGCTTCTGAAAAATCCACAGGTATTTCTGTCCATCCTTCCGCTATGAAAAGACAACTCAACACTATAGTCTGAAAGGATGTGTAGCTGTTAATGAGCTGTTACTGAGAAAAGAAAACAGACAAAATAAGAACATTTGCAAATCAAACAAATAAGCTGCAGAACAATGGACTGGTCACCTCAGAGCCCAGGCCTCAACATCATTGAACATGTTTGGGATTACTTGGATTGCAAGAAGCAGAAAATACAACAAACGTCTAAGACTGAACTATGCAGGTGTGAAAAAATCCTTGCAGGCATACTGGAAAAGGAAAGCAAGTCTTCTGAAAAGAATTAAAGCTGCAATAAAGGCAAACAGTGGACTCACAAAATACGGAAAAAAGATATTATATTTATTTTTTGGGGCTTCTGTTAAATATGTTTTCTGTTTTTTTACCTGATGGTGAAAAGTAAACAATGTAATGTACTTAATGGCAATTGTGATTAGAAATTAAATGAATGAAAAGTGGTTTCTACCTTTGCACAGTACAATATGTAACATATGCAGTTATGAGAGGAAAAATTTGTAATGAGCAGCAGGTTAAAACCCTTTGGAACAGGGGTGCCAAAACTTTTTGTCTTGGGGCGCCAATTTGTGGTGGGCTGAAGGCAAAAAAGACAAAGATGTACAAATAAAAAAGGTAGGTAGGGTTTTTAAAAAGGTTTTTTTATAACATATTACAATATATTTTATTACTAAAATAATTTTAAATTTCAGTTTTATATACAATACTTTTATATATAATTCAAAATTATGTATAATACTGCGATGGACTGGTGACCTGTCCAGGGTGTATCCTGCCTTTCACCCAATGACTATTAGGATAGGCTTCAGCTCCCCCCACGACCCAGAAAGATAAGCGGCTTAGAAAATGTGTGTGTGTGTGTGCATGTGTGTGTGTGTGTTATATATAATATAAATATCTGCTCTCTCAGTTAGTGAATTGGTGAGATTAGGGGAACTTTCTGGCAGGACAAATCTAATGTTTGGCTCTCAGGCCATAATGTGAGTGGCCCTACTTTGGGACATAAAGGTCCACACTACTCACAATGTGAGGTCTTGCAGCTGATCAGTACCTTCCAAAGAACCGCTCTGAATTTATTTGATTCAAAAGTGTACATCATTTCCACATTAATAAAATAAACTACACATCTATGTTATCAACACAACTATTGCTAAAAGTAAGTAAACTGGAAGCTGAACTGATGCAACACATTTTATTCATATGGAAATGATAAACACATCTGACTCAGGTATATTCAGTGCATTACTTTTTCTCTGACATCATCAGGACAGACAGACTTACAGATTTAGCTTCATATGCAGGCAATACAGAGAAAACATCCCGCCCATGACTGCTGGTTGTGTTTAGAATTCCAAACCCAGCACTACCGAGCATCTACACCAACCTCGACACGGCCAACGAGCAGAGGCAGCATTAGATGCGGTGTAGCAGGCGGTGTGTGCAGCATCTGCAGTGCTCTGTCTGAGAGACTGTGTTAGAGAGCAGACTGAGAGAGAATCGTCTGCTCTGGGCGCGTTTGGAATGAATGGGAGCGGACGGCGTGCCGCAGCGCGAGAGCTGTCCAGCGTGCTGAAACACACCTCCCTCATAGAGAGACGTGCGAACACGGAGAAAAGCGAAACGCAATGCCTCGAATAGACGGCATAGAGCATTAACAGCTCTGCGGTTTGCTTTTCTCTGTATGACGAGGGTCTTTAGAAAAGCTCGATATCGATCTGTTCTATTCACGTTGCGTTTACGAGAGTCTGGACACAAGCGAGAGTCTGGACACCTCCCAGGCGATCAACTTCCATTCCATACAAGAACGTAACTGAACTACAGGTGCTGGAAGCAGTAGTTGTTTACAATGCACAACTGGATGTTTAGGAGACAGATAGCAGGAGCAGATAGATAGACAGACAGACAGACAGATAGATAGAGAGATGTTACAATATAAATTCTTTGAGATTACATTAATACGACACTTAAAACCCTAAACCTGAGACCCCCTCTCAAAAACACACACTTTGGACCATTAACTGACTAAGCCCCATTCTGCGTCAAAAACTGCAAAGTTTCCCTTCTTAGGGTGGGTAAAAGTCTCGCTCAGTCAGTAAAGACCCCCCCTCGTCTACTCACACGTAAGCGTGGTAAACGAACGCCCAGCCGCGCGGCCTCTCGAGCGCGTTGTAGAGGAAATTCTGCAGTCTCCGGTAACCGGCGTTCCTCTTGTGCGCTCTGCCGCCGCCCGAGCGCGTTCTGCACAGGATCCCCACGCGCTTAGAGCCTTCCGCGGCGCCGATCAGCAGCGTCCCGTCTCGGCCAGTGTCCGCGGCGCCAGGCTCCAGCCCCACGAAGCCCACCTTCAGCCTCCGCTCCCCGGCTGGAGGCGGGTAGACCTCTCCGTTGGCTGATTTCTTCACCATGACTGCGGCTGGGTTTGGGGCTGAGACTGGGCGCGGTGAGCGGCCGGCATGGCTCGGCGTGCGGAGCTCCGGCGCTGCTGGAAGCCAATGGGAATGAAAACGGTGGGGGTGAAGCTGCAGTGGAGGGAAACCAGTTTTTACCTCTGCGCCTCCTCAACTGGACTGAGCAGAGAGACGAGGAGGAGGAGGAGGAGGAGGAGGAGGAGGCTGCAGCAGAAGAACAGTAAGGGGGGAATGGGCTCTTAGAAAGGAGGAGGGGTGAGAAGAGAAACTTCATGCTCCTTGGCAGAATGTGAACGCTTGATGAGCGTCTGATCTGTCTGCACGAGGACATAAACTGTGACGTAGTAGTGTAATAGAAGAATCTCTTTGCTCCAGTAGTTTACTGAGAAATGAAGAAACATTTCCCCCTTAATGTGCTTTTGCAAAGTTTCAATGCAGTAATTATTATAACGAGAGTGAGAGAAATTATGGGCATTGAAGTAAATTAAGTCATGATATGCTGAGCAACGAGCGAACCGGCCATTAAAAACGGTAAATGTTACGAGATGTAATAACAATAACAGCTTCAATAAAAACAGGTGCCTGATAAAACATCAAATGGATAATCTGCTGATTATTTTGTTGGTTGATTCGTCAAACTCAGCCTATCAAAATACTCCACAACACTTTATTGGAAAAAACTACCAATACTTCCTATAAAATCCTATAATAATTACCATGGAACATCAGGTATGTCATTATGTAGCACTGTTTAATAGAGCAACCTTCACTTTACAAGCAGTTCATCTGTTCATCACCACTGCAATAAAACTAATGTCCGTTAGCCCCCCTATAGGATTTGTAATGTTATCACTACACTAACAGGAATGTAGTCTCACTTCCCACACTGGGCTTAAAAGTACATAGGGCTGCACTAATTTACATAGTGACAATTGAACAACTGTAACATATTCTTTAATGTTGCAGTTTTGCTGTGAATCATTCCATCAGATTTCCGTGTAAAGCCGAACTCAGTCATTCAAGGAGCTGTTAGCTATCTGGTGAACTGGTCAGGTCTAACTGTTAAACAAAACCACATCTTTTCCAAGGGTATATTTAGCATGGATTCAGACCTTTTACTGTAAGCATTTTCATTAGAACCCGTTGGTGTGGGCTGCTAATTGCACCCCCCTTGTTGAGAAACTTGATTCCCATTTAAACTGCCAATTGTAAATTGGAATCACTGATTAAAAAAAATAAATAGAAAAAGTGATTAAGTTTGATCAAGGTGTGACAGAACCCTGTTGTGTAGAAAAATACTGACCAAAAGCTGTTTATAAACAGACACTTTTATTACAGTTTTTGATATTAGCAATGCATTCAGTACACCATAGATGTAAGCTTACAATGCCTAAAAGAAACCAAGCATGGGGTATGTTTAATGGTCAGTAAGAAAAGTCTGAAGAGCTGCACCCGAGCAGGACTAAAAGCAGTGCTGCAGGACTCAGGCTGAAATCTTAATGGTGCCAAGTTTCTCTGTTCAAGAGTTCTTAAGAATGCAGTCTCCCACTCTCAGACTGAAGAGTTGCTGCTCCAACCTACCACCCAACCAGACATCAACAGCATCACATGGTCAGTAATTAGGAAGATACAGTGCCAGGTTTAATGTGCATTGGGGAAGCATGAAGATATAATAAACTTTTACAATGGGAACAGGCCAAGAGCAAAATTGCAATATAACTCATTTCAACATGTATATTTGCACCATGCACCTTACAGGTCAAAAGATTCAGACTGACTGCCCTAAGTGTGATTGAAAGCTAAACTTCTGATCAGTCTTGGTTTGGGTTCAGCCACAGGTAACCAAATAACAAAATGCTTTTTTGTTAAGACAGAGCAACTTGGCAAGAGCTCTGATATTGTTTTACAGTATTTTAATGGTAAGTAATGGGGCTTGAGTTAATAGTGATGACTGTGTTTGTTTAGCAATAATTCAGAAGCTGGGATGAGCACAGAACTGCAACCCCACCAAGCTAATTAAAAAGTGCACACTGTCAACCTTCTGGGGACAAAAGACCCCATGAACTTACAGATAAGGGACATCTGATTCAGCTTGAGATGATTTAAATTGTTTCTGGAGGAAATCTGCTGGGTACTATAGAAAGAGTTACATTACATGAAACTCTGGTTTATAAAAAATGGGGCGCTGGGTTGAGGTTGGGAGGGGGAATCAAGAACTAAGAACTGAATCAAATTGTAGACTAAGTAACACTTACAATCAATACATGCAAAACGGAAAAGGTTCACAATCCAACAAATACAACCATTAAGGCCCCAAAAGACATTTTATCATTAAGCACCAAAAAGAAACAGCTGACTTTTGAGTAAAAGTACACTTAGAATCAAGGTAATGTAATGGACCACTGTACAAACTGTAAAATAAACAGAAAAAAAAAACAAAACTTCTAAATGATGTCATGTCAGAATATTTCTCAAAACGGGCAGTTCACCTCACATTTACTGACCAAAAAGGTTTAGAAACCTGAGAATATATTTTCTTCTACAGTGTGCTACTGCTAGTGCTACTTCTTTGGATTCCACTATAGTCAAGTTTTCACTATAGGTGAAAAGACACTGAAAGCATGCAGTCAGTATATGATGATGTGATGATGTGTACATTAATTGCTTCCAAACAACATCAGTCATGTCATGATGTATGATACTACAATACTGGTTACAACCATGATAGAATTTAATTTCTGAACTGATGTGACAGTGCAATGCAGAAGCTGTAAATAGGGGGTAAAATAAAATAAAATCTGAAAATGTTTGTACAACATACAGTATTGCTGTGTTGGGTAAGTGACAACATAGTTCAGCCAGCATTTTGACCATATATTAACTCAAACCTCTCTGACGTAATAGCTTGTTAGTCAACTGACATTATAGATTAATCATTAAAAACCTATCATTACATTCCAACATCCACAAATACTAGAGGTTAAAAAGGCGCATCACCATTACATACTGATTTAAACTAATGCAGGGCCTTCCCCCCCCCTCAGTCATGGATTCCACATTTTGGGACACCATTTGTCAATCCCTGGTTTTCCCTGCTGTAACACACTGGACTCAATTCATCAGCTAATTTCAAAGCCCCCTATGAGTTGAGTCAGGTGTGATAAGGCAGGAAAAGCATGACACTCATCCCAACAAAGCTTTTTTAACCAAATACTTCAGTTACCGCATGCTAACCTGGTTTCTCTGAAGCAAGCTCAAGTTGAAATGGTCTCAATAATGGATTTTATAACAATAACGGAGCCAATCTGCATTCATATCTAAAAGGCACTGTGAGTTACAAAGCACAGCATCATGCAAAACTGGATAAAACCTTTATCACAGTGTTTCCACACGTTGGTTGCAACAGTGGTTCTTCATTTTGGATTTAAAGGAAAAGCTTAACATAAGTTCAACATAAGCTATCAATACACTTGTATGGCTGCTTAGATCTCAATATAAAACAAAAGTTTTGGTTTTGTTAGCCTGTGCAGGTTGTAGCCATGTGATATGGTAAAAAATAAAACAAAAAAAGCAATAACTTGAGCTTGCTTTGAGGCACCAAAAGTTAGGACATCAACACCTTATTCCAAGGAACCGGGCACTCTTACTTTGCCAATTCTCCAGAAATCTCTACTGAAGACATGGAAATGGTTAGAAATTTAAATACTGAAAACACTGTGTAAATACACAATAAGGACTCCTATTCACATATACAGTATGTATATAAAATGAAAGATTTACAATTCCATATTGTTTTGCTTTAACATTAATTACATTTAAATTATAGCATTACTGTTCCCCAAAAAGCATACCATTATGCTTGTCCCTCTGATAGACCATGTTATACATATGTATATACACAAAAAAACAGAAATTCAATAAAGTTACTATATCTAACCATCCTTCAATGATCCCTTTGTTTTTTTTCTAATATCTAGAAATGCACAGTACTTTTAGAAAACACTTGTGAATAATTTGAGCTTTTATATTGTGCTTCTCAAAAACACTTGCTACTCTCTAGAACAGCTGTCTACTATAACATGGCCTAGATTAGCATTAAGAAAGTGCTGAAACCAGACACACACAGAGACATGTATTATGTTTCTTTACGTTCCTTTACGTTCTGATTAGTAAAAATCTTAAGCCTTCAGTAACAATACTGGGTGTCAATCAGTTAATTGAGAAACTTTAATGTAACAACTTTATTTAGCTTGATTATCCAATAATTATCTTCATTTCTATTTTTTCTATCGTCTCATAATCCAATAATGTATTGATGATGGAACTCCATCATGTAATAAAATAAGATAAAATAAAATAAAATAAAATAAAGTACTTCAATATATAAACTAATAAAACATCTTAAACAGTGTCAGATTGGTCCATGTAATACTGTCGGGTGGTTAGACTGGAATGGTTTCAGTAACGTAATACCTGATAGAACTGACAAAGATAAAAACAATCCTTTTTTAAGAACACTCTCATTAAGGAAAAGTGCAGGAACGCACAAGCTAAGCTACAGTAATTGCACATAATCACCACATATCTGAGGCAGCGAGTAAAGACTTTGCCTCGTCATCTATAGACTGAACCAGTTAGCCCACTGGCATTGCAGTCAAAGGCAAAGTGAGAAACACAGTCTATTACAGGTAGTTTTAGTAACTCTGTTAAAAATGTAAGTACGGGTTTTGGGAAAACCACCAGCAAGAGGCAAAATCCAAGTACATTAAGAGTAGAGTCTATGTCATTGCAATGAGAGCAAACTCTGCTAGCCAGGGTTAGCATTGCTAATGTTAGCAACTGGCTAGTCTATCATCCCAGAGTCTTGTGTTGGGCTCAACTGGCCTCTGGTGATACTGTCTGTGAGCGGAGGTGTGGCAAAACGGAAATGTCTGGCAAAGGTACAACGTGACCTTTATACGAGTCATGATGTGCCAGAGTCACCAGTCCTACTCTTAACGTGAACAGTCAATAGGCTGAAGTGAGGAACATGGCCATACTCAGAGGTCACCATCAGATGGTGGTAGACACAGCTTGAAGAGTCTGAAACAATCAAAAGCAAAAGATTTTCAGTGATATTCCTGCAATAATAGTTAACCACTTCAACAAATAACCAGGAATTTTAGCTACATTAAAAAAGTATTGCTGATACCTTGGTGCAAATGCAGGCATTTGGTCCATTACTTTTAGGTTTTTAGCAGAGATTTCTACTCTGGTTCCCTGTGGAAGAACATATAGAACACATTAGCTTGACTTGGTTCTTCACAATCCAAAACCACCTGAAGCTGCAAAATCTATCAAAGCATCTAATCTCAGAACACTTATGTTGGGAAGTATAGTACAGTAATGGTGTGTGTGGTGCTGTACCTGTTTGCGCATAATGTCCATAGCCTGCATGAAGCAGCGAGGCATGAGGCCATGGTTTCTGGCCAGGATCATGGCCTGCTCCAGAGAGACTGTAAGAGTGCACCTACACAACACAAGCTCCAGGTTAAAGTCAATCAGTAATAGAGTCAGGCACAGCGAAAGCTACAAAAAGACGTTTTATGCCATCACATGCAGACATTTGCATAGATGTTTGCCAACATCCTTGCATGTAATGTGTACACGTGCACTAGGGAGCAGTGTAGCGATTACCAGAATATACAGAAAACAAAGAAGAAACCAAGAAATGGCAATAACGCAAGCCTTACAGCAATGATTCAGAAAAAGTCAATTTTACCCCCAATTGCTTTGATCAGCCAAGACATGTTTAGTGTCTGAAGTCCGATACAAGTGTCACAAGTTGGAAAAGGTATGCTGCACAGCTAGGAACAGTATTGAATTTGTCTGTACATTGGTACTTTTGTTCATTCTTATAAATCAGAGGTGCTCAATCCTGGTCTTGGAGATCTGCCACCCTGGAGAGTTCAGATCCAACACACCTGGCTCTAATGTTCAGATGCTCCTGAAGACCTTCATTACTTGGATCAGGTGTGTTGGATTAGGGTTGGAATGAAACTTAACAGGACAGCAGATCTCCAGGAGCAGGACTGAGCACCCCTGTTATAAATAACAGTGTCATTTGGAGTCAGAAAACAGATAAGCAAGTCAATTTGTCATTCTTCACCTCAACTCAATGCAGTTAGAGGCAGGTGTGTGATGATTCAGGCTGTGAATTTCAGCTACTTGCTAGTAGGACTGTCACATTAATAATGTGTTAACACAAATTAGTAACCCTTCAAACCATTTGCAGGTTCATCATGAAGCCCAACTGCTCACACGTTGCATGTTGCTATGATATAATCCATGATTGTAGCCCTCTTGTTTACATACAGGTTTTTTATGGCTTTTAAAACAATATCTCTGGCAGACTAACAAAACCAGAAGCAAAATGGAGGGCTACAGTTCTCCTCAAAAGCCAGTCATGAGGAGCACATCCTCATGGCAGGAAAAAAATAGCGAAGAAAATACAGGGTAAACCTGTCCAAAGGAACCATACATTCAACAGGAGAGCCACATTTACAACCAGTCACCAATGATTTACCAGCTTAGGAAGTCTGTCTGCTGATTTATCCTTCCACAACATACCGTGCATCTCTAAAAGCTGCCAATACAGTGTTCTTAGTCTTTTCCATTTTATGGATAGAGTCGTATGCAGACGTTTGAACACTCCGGTCAAATTATGTTCTGTTGATTTTATAAGTAAAAATAAGTAAACACATTCTCTACAGAGAACAAATTTAAATGTGGCATTTTTTGCTAATTTTAGTGCAAAATTTCTATTTATTTGCTGAGTTTAACATATCAGGAAAAAACAGGAAAGATAAAATGTGCCAGGTTGCAAATACAGGCCAAACATGTCTTGGCTGACTGACCGAGATAAGGTGAAAGTTGTGTACGTTTCATTTGTTATCACTTTAATAATTCAGACAGTGTTCTGTGGCTGTTACCTCTGCATGCCTGTGGCGCACATAGTGATGTTACAGGCTCCCAGGCGGCTGCAAAGCTCTGAAGAGACCAGCAGCACACTGACCCCGGATGGGTGACCTGCAGCACTGGGCCTCACGTTCATGTAGGTCTGCATCAGCCTGCATAGGTCATCCAGAGTGTTGAGAGGACGGAGAAGCTGAAGATAAAGTAAACAGGTCATCAGTCTGCGTGACCGGGCTCAGGGTGGCCACATGGCTCTGCTCTTTCATCACAATGGCTACGGCTCAAGGCTGCTAAATGAGCTCTCTGCACACTGGAACATTTACAGTACATCACAAAGGAATTGTTGTCCTTCGGACAAAAGCATGTACTCCCCAAAAATTGCGAAAAAATTCCTGAGGGCTGAGATTTGTCTTACTTACTTGATCTATTTTCATGGCGGTGGAATTTGAGTCTGAGGGTAAATTGGATTTCTCCAGGTAGAAAGCCCTGAAAGAATGGAAGTTCAAAAGGTTATCATGATGTTTTTATATCAGACAACCTGAACAGACATAAAACCTTTGGCTATTTGATTGTGTAAAAACATATAATAATAGTAAAATCTGTAATATAGAAAGTGCTTTATAATCACAGTATAATCTCCATGCTCAATATGCATTTAGCATAAGATTTTAAAAGATATTAACTGATTAAGCACAACTAGGTATGATGCAAGTTATACAAGCTGAAGTTCAGAATAGCATTTTGATACCAGATGATGAAAACTAGTTTGTGTAAACACATTTTTACATGCTGAATTCAAATATGCAATCAGTTTTGCTCTTCACCCACAGATTTGATACAGAATTATGTGATGTAACATCATTAAAAAGACTTCTGGACTTTCATCTAGATTTCTTCAGCACTGCCAGCAACAAGCAAGGTGAGTGATTTCATTAAGACATTACCAGCTTGAGCAGTACCTGGGAAAATGGAGCCCTAATATGCTTGCTGTTGGACCCCCAAAAGAGATGTTACAGAAGCAAAATACAATAGAAAATCAACTACTGTAACTTTAAATCTTATTTTTTACAATTTAAAACTGTACTGTGCCATACTGCACTGCCTGGTGGACAAATGCTATTAAAACCACCTTCTTTAGTTCACCCAGAGTAATCAGATACAATCATTCATAATAATCATTCATTTAGGCTGCAAATAAATATTCATTAATTTTTGCTCTCTGTGTGCTGGGAGTTGGGATTAAGCGAAAAAGTGATGCCCATGAACACAGATTTGAGAACCAACATTATAATGCAGTAAATTCGGGCTGTGTGTCCTGCCTACTGTGTTTAGATTCGTCAAAAAGGTTGCCACGTAGAATAAAACTAAATAAAATACTCTGGGTTTGAGAGAGATGCTGAATACAAGCTGCTTACGCATTCCTTTGTACATAGCGCAGAACCTAAAACCTCTGTGCTAACAAGTATTTCATTAAACATTTTAAACAGTGCTAATACAAATTATATCATGACTGCTGGACCAAAACTTTGTCTCCATTTTTAACTTTTGCATTTTAACTGAAAATGTCAGCTGCTGTTTATACTGTGACAAAATTCCCTGATGAACAGACTAATAGAAATGGTCCAAAATGACTTGGAACAAAATTCTGTAATATTAACACACATTGAAAGTTAAGAATTTTTCTTTCTCCTGAAAAACTACTTTAATAGAGATATTATAACAGTGATTATGTATTATGCAACTGTTTGTGTATTAAATAATTAACTGTTATATATAAATGATACAGTTTTGATTTATGGCAAATAAGTATCGGCTACAAACACTGGTTTTCAATCTAATAATCAGTATCAGCCCTTAAAAAAGCAAAAGCTACATCAGTCAACTCTTAGCACTAAGCTGTAGTAAGGTGTACCTGAGTCTGCGGTAGTAGAACTTGACCTTCTCTAAAGAGACAGCGTTAATCCGCTGCTGAAACTCCTCCATCTCCACAAAGTCCTGAGCTGGAACTCCCTCAGGCCGCTCCAACGCTGAGAACAAGAGGCAATATACACAACCCCCATACACACATATGTGCACACACACACACACACACACAGAAGCCTCGTTCTTAGCAGAATTCCTCTCTCTGAAGAAGGCATTTGAGCTACTGCAGTGCACACTACAACCACTAGATGGAGACCAAGATTCATAAAGAAAACCAAGATATTAATTCACAGGAAAATCAAAACTGAATGAGCGAGTAGGTCATAGTGAACCCTGCTAGGTTGTCTGTGGCATGTATGCTTTATCCCCTCTTGTATTTTGTTTGATTATTTCTCACTTGTAGCTCACAAAAACTAGCGAAGAAATTCTGTCAAAAGTGTGGATTCTAAACTTTCAATTGACATTATTATGATTTGAATCTGATAAAAAGCTACTGATGTGTTTACAATCTTGTTTGACAGAAAAAACTTAAAACTGTGTCTTAAACCTGTTCAAACAGAATGTAAATCAAATGTCATTCATTAGACAACTATACATTTAATTATGCAATTACATAATTATATTTTAATAGTACAGTGAAACAACAGTAATAACTGTAGACTTCTGAGGATTAAATCTCTAATGGCCTGTTGCTCGAGGGTTGAGACCCTGTCTAGGCATCTTTTACTGTTTTCACATCAAAGTAGAGAGCCAGACACAGACGAGACAGTTCTAAAGGTCTGAACAGAGGCACTCCACAGAGAGAATAAACCTAATACAGAGGAAGGATTTTCAATGGAGACCCAGCACAGACCCCAGAACTCGGCTCCAGACTTTAATGAAAGCTTAATGAAATGTTTTAATCTTGGGTGTGTGCTCACCTCTAGTGAAAAGCACAGAATGGAGCTTCAGGCTGCCCCCGTTTTGCAGCCGTGTGGGCAGCTCACTGAAGTGACAGCTGTCCAGGTAGAGAGTGACCCGGATGGCCTGTCGGCTGCCCTCCACCTGATAATGCACTGGTGTGTCTGTGAGAAAGAGGAGAAAAATAATAATTATTATCGTATGTGTTGTTTCCAGTGCGTCAGTTTCCATTTTAAACTCTTCTCCTTTATCCCTTAAATTGTGGATAGTGACCTGTTACCTCATTTCCCACCCTGTTTGTTTTTCCCTTCAGATATGTAAGAAACAAAATAACAAAATATAACAATGTTTGACTATAAGGAAACAATTTTGATAGTTCTGGCAAGTTTTTCACCATCACAGTTAGTAGATTAATTAGAGTTGTATAAGAGCTTGGTTGCTATTTATGAGAGATATAAGAGCTGGATCGCTAAAGACGTGTCTGAAATAGACAAATAGTATTGCAGTTATTTTAACACATATTAGGATGCTGATGATTTAAAATTTCTTGGCTGATACAGTTACCAATTTTGTTTTTTTAATCGGCTTATAAAATTTTATATTTACATTTTAGCTTTCAATTTTATTGTCTGGTAGTTTTAGCTTTACAGTGGGGACAAAAAGTGAGACCACCAGTGAAAATAAAACTATTTTGCATTCTTTCCTAATTTAATGCAAATGTTTTCAGTAGAAATTATATCATCAGCACAAATTTGAGTGAAAAGTATTAAATAAATATTTATATGTATTTCAGAATTTCCTAGTATTTGACACCGACACTGAAAAAGCCTCTAATGAGTAGATCAAATCCACCTGTGAGTCATCCGAACATAAGCTTCAATGGAAGAGACTGAAAAAAAAAAAAGACCTTTTTGTACAAAGTTGGTCTATGTCAAAAATTTGCTTCAATCTTTTCATTGATTAAACATTGTCAAAATTCAAAATTGTTGTTTATTTTCAGATTTAAATGAAAAAAAAAACCCCAACTTTTCAGTGTGGTCTCAGACTTTACAAATCCATCATCTATTTGTGTTTTTACATGGGAATTTGTATAAAATATTTTGAAGATTCTACTTTTCACTCAAGATTGTGCTAATAATATATCTTGATCTATGATCTTCCATTTTTAATTATCACAATTCTTGAACCTAAACAACAGAAACAGAAGAATTATTCAAAGATTTGAATAATAAAAAAATTATTGAGCTTTATTAATTGTCTTATTTTTCATTAGTTTGTCATTAGACTTTTTTTGTGTGTTGTAACATGTTACTCTTATTTTAAAGGTTAAGATTAGACAGGCCTACATTTTACTTGTATTTGTTGTTTTACCCACATTGGCGTTATGCATTCAGCTTCACCAGTTCAGACTGTACTGCTCACATATAGTTAAATAGGAGGTGAGTCATGTTGGGCCCTCCTGGGGCTCAACCATCTAACATTATTCAGTTCTGAAGAGATGGAGATGGTGATCAGAAGTCTGAATTACAGTAATGCTGAAACCAAAAAGGCGTTAATTTACATCGCTTTACCGGGAATGTTTTCACAGATACAGATTAACCTGTGGGTCATCAATAAAGGGCCATATTATCTGCCTAGTAATGTATCAGTCAAGGTCTACTACATATTGTGATACACTACGTAACATATAAAAAATGCACTGCTGAAGTATTATTACACATTTACACCCATGTTACGCTGTTACATATATACATATATACGCAGCCATTATTTTGACCAAAACAATTTACTTTTCATGAATTACTTGAATACCTTGATTCACCAAATCTGATCTGGGACAGTAATTGGTCAAGATGCTTACAGCACACAGTTAAAAACATTGTTAAATGGCTTATTTGTATATTTCAGCTTTCTGTGTTATCAGTATTGCAACAGCCAAGACGGCACTAGCAATATATACATGCAGCCGTACTAAAAACCCAAGGTAGCTACAAATGGTTGGCAAAACACACCATACACTTAAAAGGGAATTCCACTTATTTTTTTTATTTCTGCCTAATTAAGTAATTGAGATGCAAACAAAGGCACTGGGTTTGGTTTAGTGTGAAATGCTCCATCCTGACTAACTTACCAAGTTAGAACTGTTCACAGTGGTGGTGATGGGAACCAGATGTCTGAAGCATCTAATGCATATTAAAGCTACATCACAGAAAGGTATAATGTTTACAATATGCTCCTTGATGGCCGAGACATTGTTTTACTATAGTTTTAGGCAAAAACCTTATCTCAGAACTATTTTTTAAAACACGTTCATAACAGAGAGGTACAGGCAGGATGTTTTAAGGCAAAACAGATCTTAAAAATTCAGATCTACCACTATTTTATTATTATTAACACTGATAATGTAATTTCAAAGTTACTTTATGTATGTTCTGTTTATTGCTAACAGAACACACATGAAGGTTCACTGATGGCTTTGTACAGTAATTAAAATGGCTGTATTTGTGTTGTAGACATCGCAACATTTGGTTCCTACTGGCACTATTATAAAGACAATTCAGTCAGTATGTTTCTCTACAATGCGCCATTTCATATCAAACCGCTTTGAAATGGAATTCCCCTTTAAGTGTTAAATACGAAAACAGAATCTAATTCGGTAGTGAGCATAATTAGCTGAATAAGCCTTGTAAAAACATAAACCCTGGAATACAAACCTCAAGCTGCACTTGTTTTTACACAAAAAAACGCTAAATCCAGCACCTTCACTGAAAACACACACTAGATTACAAAATCCCTCTTTCCTCCAACCAAAACAGAGGATTTGGGATAAAGCAGCTACGGTATCTCTGCTAACCATGTTGACATTCCTGAAAGGGACATCTGGAGGTTGAGTGTGTGTGTGTATTTGTGTGATTTAGGGAGGTGCGGCTTTAAAGAGCCAGGATTAAGGGCCGTAACATTATAGCAGAGTCCTGCAACCATTATCCTCAGAGAAACACTGGGTGTAATTCTAACTATTTATAAACCAACGGAATTTGTGTACTGTGACTGAAACTGTGACTTCAAAAGCATATTTTTCACATTGGAATTTTATACAGATTACGTGCGCAGGAGTTACGGTGTTTCGTCACGCTATCCTCAGAGCAGCTACACACTCCAGAGATGAGATCATCCAACCCCACAAGAAGTCTCTTGCAGCTCACATGATATCGAACAAACATCCTTTTTAATACAACTACATGTGCTGGATTTATTTATATGCACCATGAATGGCACAGTGCCCATTTTAGATCTAAAGTAACCATGTACAAATAGTAGACAACTGTATCAAAGAAGCTCACTTGCGACGAGGCATTCGTTTTCCAGTGGTCGAAAGAGCACAGTGACTTTATCCAGATCTACCAGAGCTGCTTTAGTATCCTCCAGCATGGTGCGCTCCTCTCGCTGCAAGACAGAGCAAGAGAACAATCAGAAAGTGGAACATTAAAGGAATAAATTGGTGAAAAATCTAATTTACACAATTTACACAGTTTATTTGCCATATGTAGTCGATCAGCCATTTTGGTGTACAAAATCTGCTTCTATAGTTTTGCACTGGAGCTAAAAGGCTAATGTAGCTAACAAGTAATGGAAGCTCACACCTATTAGGGATGTGCCCAGGTACTACAGTACTTGGTTATCCATTCAAGGTGCCTGTATTGTAAGTGTAAGTACTGAAATCATTATTCAGTTAGTCATTATGTTTCATTGGGGGAGACAAAATCGGCCAAAAATTCAGGGAAATGTCAGTTTAGTTTTTAGTAAGACTGTAAAATGTGGAGAGTTTGCTTATTTACATCCCATTCCCAGGGATGTGATGTTAAGGACGTGATTGATAATGCAGAGATAGCATGAATAACAATGATAGCACAGTTACTCCAAAGTTACTCTAGCTCAGGTTAACTACATCCAGAAACATATTTCTCTGACAAGCTACCATGTTGGCACATCACCCACTGAGGACGAAAGACCACCAGACCTCTACAGCATCCAGCACTGTACTGGTTAGCTGGTTATTAGCTCATCTACAACATCTTCAAATGCATTCAAATGCGTGCTGTTAATTGTTTGTGCGACACCAGTGCTTTTACCTTAAAAAGGTAAGCCTACATTCATTTCAGGGGTCTAATTAAAGAAATTACAAATGTAATCAAATCTGTCCTACTGTACAACCCCGCGCTCACTCTCCAGTTCAGTTTTATGCTCTCACTCTTTCTAGTGAGGGGAACTGCCACTCAGTAATGTCTTCCTGGTTTTTAACAGCTAGAGGGCGCTCCTGAGTGATTCCAAAATGAATGGGTTAATATGGTGCTTTTGAGCAAAATTGTTTGAAAATGCTTAGAAGAACTATGCATTTCATGAACATAGAACAGCATAAAACATTTTAACACTGCTGTTATATTTCTCAGCACTTCTAAACTTCATTTACAAGACTTTGTTATGGTGCCTGATATACGTTAATCACATCAGTGAGCGCGAATCACTTTACTCAGTCAATGAGCTGACCAGGAAGTGGTTAGGCTCCCTCTTAAACTGTCTCTGGTATAAGCTTCCTTTACAGTTAGCTACATTAGCTTCATAGATCCAGCGCAAACTTCAGAAGAACATGTCCCGGCTGATCGAACAATTGGTTTAAGGGGGAAATTGTGTGCATTTGATATTTTTTTTGTCTGCAGAACTTCAGTTTACACAATTTAATGTTTTCACTGCTCTAGCACACCTGACGCAGCTCATGAAGAGCCTGGTCAGTAGCCACTCCACTGAATCAGGGGCTGTACACAGAAAAGCACTGCACTACACTGGGCTCTGTGTATGCTGCTGAGCTTTATCTTACCACATGTGGCGAAAGCGTGGACTGGAAATTGAAGAGCACTCCGATGGCTGAGATTTGCTCCAGCCACTTGCGGCTGACCTCCTTGCTGTCGTCCTCATACTCGCCGTTGTTGTTGAAGCGCAGGTTAAGTGCCAACACCAGCTGCTCAGCCAGAGCACACAGCGCCCCCACCAAGGCCTGGCAGAAAATAACATCCCTCCTCAGCTGCAGCTCAGTGTCTGTAAGAAAAGCAGATGCAACAATTTATTAAATTATCAGCAAGATATATGTATTTGTTATATTCTCAGAGTAAAGAATGAAATTGTATCCTAAGCCAGTGTGTGTACATTTATCATATATGTTTATAGAGATGTTAAGGTGTACGAGTTTGTGTGTACAATATGTATCTTCAGTATCACCACTACTATTATTACTAAGGACTCTCAGTTATTGCTTTGGCAATGGTTCACACTAATAAAGACATTTGAATCGGAATATGTGAGAAAGAGAGAGAGAAAAGAGTGGAAAGAGAGAATGATAAATAGAAAAAGACAGAGAAAGAGACAGAGGGAGAAACAGACAGATAGATGAGAAAGAGAGACAGAGGAAGGGCAAAATAGATAGATATACAGACAGATAGACAGAAAGAAAGAGACACAGACAGATAGATAGACAAATAGATAAAAACAAAGAAAGAGAGAGAGAGAGAAATAGATAGATAGATGATGATAGATAGATAGATAGATAGATAGATAGATAGATAGATAGAAGCAGAGAGACAGAGACAGATGTAAACAGAAAGAGACATTGACTGGCAGATGGATAGACAGATATAGAGAGCTAGACAGAAACAATGAGAAAGACAGACAGAGGAAGGGCAAAACATAGATAGATATACAGACAGATAGACAGAAAGAAAGGCAGATAGACAAATAGATAAAAACAAAGAGAAAGAGAGTGAGAGAAATAGATAGATAGATAGATAGACAGACAGACAGATATACAGACAGAGAGAAAGAGAGTAATGAGGACTATACATTTCCCCACAACAGCTGGCTATGACAGTCTGAGCAAAAGATAGTAACAAGATAGATTAGTATAGCTGATACTGATTGAGAAAGAGTAATAGTTCTATATTGAGTCGTCTGGCTCTAGCAAACATAAACTGTTCCGCAGTTTAGACAGTGATATCATTTGTTTACAGATGATTCAGAATCACAGCTATTCTGTCCTCCAACATATAAACACTGAGGACTGAGTACACAATATCACTTTTGTTGTCTATGAAATTCGTTCTACTGAACACTGCTCATTTATTACACTGTGATTGAACTGAAATAGAGAAATGAATAACACACTATTCAGTCATACACACACTGCAGGGTCGGGTGGGGTGAGAGCAGGAGCAGGTCCTGCACAGATTCTGTATGCGTGTGTGTGTAGAGCAGAAAGAAGCTCCGGATCGGATTCCCTCACACTCTCACAACAGCTTCCATATGCCTCACACCGCAGACCTCAGGAGACCCCCCCCACACACACACTCACACATTGCTCTTTCAATCTCTCTCTGGATCTCCTCTTACTTTCAACCTCCTGAACTCTCACTCACAAACACCCCTCTACTCCAAATGAGCCCCTCCCACACCACACAAACAAACATACAAATGGCTGTGGAATTCCAATAAACACTCAGGTATCTGTGAGCACACACCCTGAGTGTCAGCGCTGAGCACTGTTCAGTAATCATGAAGTAAAGCCTTCTCACACAGGCCCCGGATACAAAATACCAGCCAAAGAGTTACGTAACATGTTACATATACAAAACTCTGTGTATTTTACAATAACTGACGCAACAGTACTCAACTAACATGTCAAAATGCATCTTGCTCTTCTAACGTTTTCAGTGTGTGACTAAATACTATCCTATGTTAAAGGTAAAATTCAGCAAAAAAGGGGAACTTAGTTATCATAACAGATCATATCCATTATTATACAACAGTTAGTTCCGGTCACGCAAGCTGATTGGTTGAGAAGCGTTCTAACCGTGCTGATATTTTGCCATAACATCACAGGTTTTTCACAAACATTGTATCACTTCGCTAAGACATCATTGCTAAGCAACAAGTTTGACAGCTGTAGGAGACGCTCAAGCCATTTGAAAGTTTTTACTTCTTACTTTGCGCACAAACAGAAAATAGACACTTAAGATTACATTTGAGCGACAGCCAACTTGGTCAGGCTCTGAAGATGAGACTACACTAAATTCCCAAACTGTCATTACCACTGAGCAAGTTTTTCAGTCGGCAGCTGTGACAGAAGAAAACTTAAACAACCTGGAATTAGCTAGACATGAACCGAATACCATTCGCCAAACGTGTAGTCTCATCTTCAGAGTCTGACCAAATCGGACTGAGCCATAAAACTGCCGCAATAAAAAACAAAAAAGCTTGCTCAGAGGTAATGACAGTTTCGGAATTTAGTGTAAGGAGCTGGGGAATGAACTGCTGGCTGTGCAGTGAGTGAGCAGAGCTCGTTACTCTGATGAAGCAACAATCTGCTTGTTTAGGAACTATAATTTGGCGGAAGGAATTGCTGACATTAAAACATATTAAATGCCACGTTCATAGCCCATTTATTTACTTCTTACTTTATTTATTTAACTGTTGTATAAAAGCAATAGAACACTCAAGGTTGTGTGTTATCGCTATAATATCTCAGCTGGGACCAAATCACAGCCGTGATGTTATTTCGTGATAATGCACTCCCTCTCATGTTATATTGTTTAAATATAACGGTGTGATGCTACCATTACCGGTAATTATCATGACGTCATAATGTTTGACGTCATGACGGCTAACTGGAGTACACAGCAAAAAATCAGTATGTGACTTAAGCTGTTATGACATCATTCGTTACTAATGATGCTAATTTTTGCTGTGTACTCCGTTGCCTGTCATGAGATCAAACATTATGACATGTCATGAATACTGCTGGTAATGATAGCATGATGTTATTATATTACTGAACAAAGTATATCATAACAACCAATAATAGCATATGACATCTACAGTGACATGCACACCTCTGCCATGAACAGACAAAAAATAGCTTTAGGTCAAACCCTCTTTAAAACAAACATGACATTGTTTTGGGTACCATGCAGCATTTTCATAACCATTTTGTGTACTAACTATCTGTCAGGCAGCTTCCAGAGCCATTAAATGCTTCCAATCTTCACCACCACTGTGAACAATTCTGACTCGGCAAAGTAGAATTTCCCTGTAAGTTGCTTAAACTGACTTTTATATTGTTATCTAGACAAATGTTCCTGGACGAAATTCAGACAAGATGTTGCCTGGTGCTGTTTTCAGCCATTCAAAATACTTCTGTCCTTTCTAATCTGTGGTAATGAGATTCCATTATGCCATGCCTCGTGACTCCAGTACAAAACTAAAGAAGCAAACTTTGGACACCAAACACGTCTTGACTAATCGACTAGATGATGATTTTTCACCAAACTATTCCTTCAATGGAAATCGATTAATAACCACACATTATCCACTTACCAGTGCATTTCAGCAAGGCCAACAAGAGCTGATTCCTCCCATCTGAAACATATTTAGACAAAACCATAAACAAATACAACTCAACTACAGTAATAATACACTGTACATTGAACTAAACGAGATTTCTAGTTCCAAACGTACCTTCTACAAAACGATGCAGACTGTCCACCAGGTTTTTGATGGAGCTGGGCAGGTTCCAAGGGTCCTCCTGGATGTTCTTGTGTAGGACGTATCTGCAGCGCGCTGTCCAGTCGTCCGTGTGACGGAATTCTGCTCGCAGGTAGATGTGAGAGACAATCATAATGAAGCCTATTCAAGCTCAAATTGAAGAGCATATAAATGTAATTCTTAGGTACCTAAGCAAATTATTTAAAACCATTTATCTCAGCAGTAAGTGTGTTTCTGCCAGTAAAAACACTAGTCCTGTATATGTGTACGTTGTTGGAAGCACTTGGGCTGAAGGATGAGGCTCTTGCGTGCAGTCAGCGACAGGAACACACATGTACAAACATATGCGTGACTTATTCAAGTCAATACAAAAGCATTCAATGTCCTCATAGGCTTCCATTGTAGAACTGGGTTTAATTATCACAGAATTACAAACACACACACGTGTATGCACACACACACACACACACAGACAGACAGACAAGCACACACGTTTAGAAAACAAGAAGAAGAAAAGCAGAGTTGTCTTGCTAGACTTCAGAGGTACAAACGCACAACCTAAACACGTTTCCAAACATAGCACGCACACACCCACAGCCAGCCTGTGCTGGGAGGTACCTGGCTGACTGTGGTCAGGGTGGAAATGCTTGGTTTCCTCGCAGGCTTTGCTCATGACCGGTCCTTTCAGGAGGCTGTTGATGGAGTCCACCTAAACATGAAAAGACACAGTCAAATGCCACTGAATCCTCTCTTCACTGAGCGCTGCTCCACAGCTCCACTTCCTGAGATAGAACAGTTTCTTACTAACAACTGGAACACTGGAGCTCAGACCTTTAAAGGAAGAGTTTGGTGAAAAAGCTGATTTATAGAGCTCCCCCCTTACTGAAACTGATAGATTCAGTATTTTTGGTGTCTGCAGTTTGCTTGTTTAGTTTTGCACTGTAGCTACAAGGCTAACATAGCTTATAGCCACCAAGTTAGCAATGTGCAAACTGCATGCCTAAATCATCACGGGCATGGCTTAAACTGTGTTGAGTTGTGACATAACGTCATACAGACTTGCTTATGTGGTATTTTTGCCCATTTTTATAGATAGAGAGGGAAACAGCCTCATTAACCAGTTGGCAACCACAGAAGAAACAGCAGATGTGCTTATAGATGTACTACTACTGCTGCTACTACTATAGTAATAATAATAATAATAATAATAATAATAACAACAACAACAAAATCAATAGTAACACTTTTTCTTCCTGTAAACCAGACATAAAAGCAAATACAGTGATAGTGTGTGAGTACTAAATTAAAACTAAATAAAAAAAAATGGCTTAAACTTAAAGAAGAAACACATAGTTCTGTAAAAGCTGAGGTTGTAGTATATTGTCGCTGTTGGAACAAAACTTTTTAACTCCTCTTTCACCTGACCTTCACACTGTGTGAAAATTTCATGATGAATGGACTTATACAAATGGTGGTCCAAACTCCTTGGGAAAAAAATGTTTTTACATTAACTTCCACTAAAAGTTAACAAGGTTTTTTCCCTTCTGTTAAAAAGTTACCATTTTGGAGACATGAGATTTTGACAGTGACAATATTATCTTTAATTTGGTCAGGACAGTGTAATAAAATTAGCAAGACAGAACAGAATTCTGAATGTTTTATGTCTCATTACTTAGCAACATTAGCCTCATTTAACTAAAGAAGCAAACCTTAGACATCAAACATGTCTTGACTGACTGACAACATTTGAAGTGAGGGGAGAAAAAAAAATAAATAAATAATTCACCATACTCTTTCACAGAGGGGCTCATTGCACCCCTTCCCGAAACAAGTTTGAGGAGTTAGGAAACCAAGGGGCAAGTAAATTAGATTTTTCACCAGACTGTTCCTTTAAGCGTGGAAATCTGGAAACTTTGACCAGCAGTGGCTGGATCCAAAGGGCAGAGGGCAGAGGGCAAAAGCCAAAGGTTAAGGTGTGGAGATCTGAAAGGGTGGGTGAGGGGTAATCTGAGAGTGCACATGGTAATGTGAGAGGAGAGGAGAGAGGAAAGAGAATATTGTGGAGGGAGAAACAAAGAAAGCACGCCATGGACAGATCAAGAGCTGGAAGAAAAACACAAACAGCCAAAACAAAACATTTGATCAAGAAAGTATACTTGAGTACCTAAATATAGGTTGGGTATACAAATAAAACGGACAAACTTCTGGTAATACCTGATTAAACAGATGTTCCAGACAGCCATGGAGCTTGTCTTGTTTGTCCAGGGGAATCTGCATGTCACATGGCAACTCATCTCCTAAAAATCAACACACACACTCATTATGACTCATGTGGTAAATGAATCACTGTTTGTACTGCCAAAAAGATTCACGTCCATTAAGCTTCATTTCTTACCGGAGCCCATCTCATCACTCCCCAGATATGAGCTGTTACTCCGGACACTCGTGTAGGACAGGACAGAGTCCCTGTTACTGTTACACTCACTGAAACGAAACACAGGAATAATCAATTGTTTACAACGATCATGCACATCTCACACACCTACTGAAGTAC
Organism: Colossoma macropomum; assembly: GCF_904425465.1. Taxonomy (NCBI): domain Eukaryota; kingdom Metazoa; phylum Chordata; class Actinopteri; order Characiformes; family Serrasalmidae; genus Colossoma; species Colossoma macropomum. The sequence goes on along the minus strand of NW_023494793.1, from coordinate 33,448,797 downwards.
TGATCATTCACTCCACTTTAAATATCTTCTGAATCCAGAAACTGTGAGGGCCTTTATTTGGAAACACACTTCAATTCACTCACATAATTATATAACTTAAATATTAGTCTAGCAGTATTTACAGAATAATTTATAATGAATAATAAGGCTTAATAAGGACATCATAATTCACTAAGGAATAAAAACCGAACAACAATCCTGCAATTCCAAGGATAAAACATCAGAGAAAACAAACTGTTTCGATGCGTGTTAATTTTACTCGATTCTTAACTGTTCATCTACAGTTGTAGATGAATTCAGGAATACAACATGGTTTTGTTAAGTATGAGCTCTCTCAGCCAGGGCATCATAGACTATACATGAACCACTGAACCATTAGGCTTGGGACTGAATTGACTGTAAAAGTCTGGTCCAGCCTCCCCGGTCATTGTTGCAAGGTCTGTCAAAATTTCTTTACAGGCTGCTTTGTAGCACATTTGCTTAACTGATGTTAGGTGGGTCCAGATATTTTGGGAATAAACGTGTTTATCCATTAATTTATACATTAGCCCATCGCCCATTGAGGACGTTGTGTAAAAAGACGTCCTCATCAGTATCCAGTACTGTACCAGTTAGCTGTAGTTTTGGCTCACATCTGAATCAACCTCTGTTTCATTCAACAATACTACCGAGAACTACTGAAACATGAATAATTTTTTTTTAAAAAAACATTTGCTTGGCAAAAATTTTTGTTTAACTATTTTTTACCAGGCGGCACGGTGGCGCAGTGGGTAGCGCTGTCGCCTCACAGCAAGAATGGCCTGGGTTCGATTCCCAGCCGGGCGACCGGGGTCATTTCTGTGTGGAGTTTGCCTGTTCTCCCTGTGTCTGCGTGGGTTTCCTCCGGGTACTCCGGTTTCCTCCCACAGTCCAAAAACATGCAGTCAGGCCAATTGGACATGCTAAAATTGCCCCTAGGTGTGAATGTGTGTGATTGTGTGTGTATGTCTGTCTGTCTGCCCTGCGATGGACTGGCGACCTGTCCAGGGTGTATCCTGCCTTCCGCCCAATGACAGCTGAGATAGGCTCCAGCACCCCACCGCGACCCAGAAGGATAAGCGGTTTAGATGATGTATGTATGTATGTATGTATGTATGTATGTATTTTTTATCATCTTATCACCAAAGCTATCATCTAAAAGAGTAAACCTCCAAGTCCAACCCAACATCAGTTTAAGCCGAAGTACCATCTTTCAGATGTTTTTCGTATTTTGCCTTCCCTAAGGTTAACCGGAACGCACTTCTCGAGCGTCAATCATAATTTTGCATATGTCAGTTGTCAATGAGCTCCCAGTCTGAACACACAAAGCTGAAATCTATGACACTATAACTGAGTGTACACAGGCAGATTGAAGGGGGCAGGAGGGTAAAACCCTGGAATCAAACTGAGCTGTGGAATCCTTCTGACCAAATGTCATATGAGGTTAAGGGAACTTCTCTCCATACAGCTACACATTATAGAATCCCGGAGTAGATAGAAGCCATAATTACTCCACACCACATGCCAAGAATGGAAGCAGCTCACCAGGTTATAATATAGACCCTACCAGAAGAGAGAAACAGCATGTAAGACTGTGTCTGTGTGTGTGTGGGCCTGAATGTACATGTGCATAGATACAGAAACATACATGAGTGTGTATGTGTGTGTATGTGTGTGTGCATAATAAAGTACAGCACTGTGCAAAAGTCTTAGGCATTTGAGAAAATGATTTGTAAAGTCCTTTATCTGTGCAATAGGTGTTCATTTATTTAAAGAATAAACATTAGAATATATAAATACAAATAAACAATGCATTTGATGTCTGTCAGTGTGTTTTCTAAACCATTTCCTAGTTCAACCAATCAGTCCTTCATTAAATTAAATAAGGTGGGCTGTTGATGGAATTTAATTGATCCATACAATGGCTGGAGCATATTGAGTCAGGATCCTGTGTTCTTAAAATTTCTTCTAACCAAGATATTAATAACTTTTTAAAAAGCAAAAAAATGTTACTTGAGGACCAGGCTGGGAACCACTGTATTAGAACATTCAGCATCATCAGACCTGCTGACATTTATGCATTATGCATAGCAAGAACACATTTTAACATCAGTCATGACAAAAATGTAATGTCAATAATTTCAAGAGACTGCAAATCAATAGCAACACAAACTGTTTTTTATCCCTCTTGTTCACCCTCCTCACTCCGTCTGGCTGGTCCCTCAAGAGAGGACAGTGCTTTTAACTCCTTTGCAAAGGTAAACGGGCTGGAGTGATTGTGGAAAGTTGAAACTGGGAACTCAGTTAGCTAACTTAATGCAGACCTCCCAAACTTGGGAAAATATTTAGCGTTAATAACATCAGCACGTTATGTAATTTGCAAGCTAGCTTGCCTGTTCACCAAGCATTTAAATTGGCAAAGTAAGTGATATTGTCTGTATGTCACAGATTGTTGAATGTGACATTTCATAGTACTGTATGCAGCCGTAACTGTAATGAGCAGCTAATGGCAGGATGAAAAAAAGCAAGTGCATGTGCCGCAGAAAAAAAACGAAAGTTGTCGGGTAGTAGGTGTGTGTGTGTGTGTGTGTGTGTGTGTGTGTGTGTGCGCGTGTGTGTTTGTGTGTGTGTATGCCTGCCTTACAGTTAAAATGAATGAGGTCAGATGAGAAGGACACTTTCTATTTATTTATTTACTAGTTACACTATCGTACTTCGCAAAATATTTTTCCGCGGTTGGGGGGTCTGCATCATAAACCATAAATTTCCTGAACAAAAAAAACTACAATTTCTAAAAAGTTTTAGTTTACTAGAGCAGTGATTCTGCACAAAAGAATCACTGCTCTAGTAAACTAAAACTGGAAACATTAACATATTAGTGTAAGGCACATTTTCAGCCACTTCTTATTTTTGCTGTATAGAAAAACACGTCAAATATATTATGTATGAATTTTATGAAGAGTTACACCCTAGTATTTGTGTTCATTTGTGTTTATTCTAATGTTATATACTGTTCTTAGTGGCATAAACACAGTTACTGCCAAGATAAACACTTTTCATGAATGGAAGACTTTTGCACAGTAAGTTTGAGTGAATTATCCTGTGTTTTTTTTATTCGTTCATGTTTTCTTTTTTGAACATTATTATTAATATTATGCATTCCTTTCTTTGTAAAACATGTCAGTGTTATAGTAAGGCAGCAAAAGAGAAAAACAAACTAATAAAGAGAGTGAGAAAGAGAGAAACACACAAAGTGAGAGTGCTGTAGGTGGGGGATTTCAAATACTGCATCTTAGCAATCTAATTTATCAGCACAAATGACTGAATAACAGTTTTTCCACACATTCCCCCAACAGCTGACGTCAGTTCTGGGTAGTGTAAGTGGAGCGCTACTGTATGAGCTCACCCACTCTGAAAGTACTGGCTTTTTATGGGTGATGGCTGTATAATGGAAGAGAGTGCACACTCAGCCAGTCATTTAGTCCTGTAGCCAGTCTACTGTTAGTGGTCAGTCTAAGCAATGGCCTGCGCAAACTAGCAGCTTTGGTCAATCCCAAAGAAGAAACAGACTACACGCAGGGAATAACAATGACATAACAGTTAGGGCTGTGTGAGTTTAGGTCCTCCATGGCGCATATGCCTTCTCTAACTAATTTCTCAGAGCTCACTGAAACAAAAAAGGAAATTCTACAAAAACAGTGCTTGTAAAAGTGAGTAATTTATTTAATAAGACCAGTAGAAAAGGAAATATTTAATTATGATTTTAATTTGAAGCAAGAGTATCGTTTTGCATAGATTCTTGTTTTATGGAGGGAAAAAAACATTTTTTGGAAAAAGACAGTAGAGCAGATTTGGACCAGTTGATAGAAAATGTATACTGAATGTAAAAGTAATTTATTATGTAGCTTACAAGATAATTAGTAGTTACACATAAATAATCATGTAATGTCTGTAATTCCCTCAAATCATTGCAAATAACCGGAATGAAACCAGAATGAGTTCAGCATTATGCAACAGGAGCTACACTCAGTGACAATAACAACACAGCACACAACTGTGTCTGTTAACATGATTTTGTATTACAAGATTTCAATTCAAATGAGATTACTATTACTGAAGGAGTTCTGGTTTTGGTACTGTCAGACTCAGCACTGTCAAACTACACACACTGCAGATTCATGATGGATTAAAATCATGGTTCCCATTGTTAGTCACTTAAAATATATTTTTTCCCTCCAAAAAAAGAAATTCATGCCAAACTGAAAAGCAATCACTACAACAAAATGAAAAACAAAACCTATATTACACTGTTTTCACATGGCTTGACCTCTTTACTGAAAAACAATACATGAGACTCTGCATTAAAAAAATGAAACGCAGAATTTGTGGCAGAATTAAATACAATCCACCCTGAAATGTAATGAAGACACAGCTATATTGCTTACATATTAACCATTTACTCATGCAGAGATTTGGAAAAATCTGGAAAAAAAATGGAATTCCCTTTTAAGGGTTAACTGTGCAGGAGAGTAGTGGAACATCAGAAGTCATGAGTGTGTCTGCTTTAAACACATCTGTTCCAAAGAAGAAGCAGCCATGAAGCCTGAACTAGAGCGGAACAAGAGCCTGTCTGCAGTTTTCAGCTTGCAATCATCTTTCATTTATTCATCTCAAAACATACCCGACTTCAATTCTACACAACAAACCAAAATGTACCACTAATATCTGAGAACCAAAAACAAGCCCTAGACGTGGAGAAAATAGCTTTTACACTTCTCTGCCAAGTTTCTCTTCTCCAAAGAACCAAACGTATTCTGTGAGAACAGCACCAACATTCAGTTATGTAATGAACTTAGTGTTTGGTTGTGCGTCTTACCTGTAAGAGTCTCTGTAGCTCATGGTGTCATGTCCTGAGTCCTCCTGATCATCTTCGTTCACTTTAAAGCACACTCTCTTGCTTTGATTTGATTCCTCGGGCCCGGGGGATGCAGAGGGAACAGTGTCAAATGAGGGGGGCTCAGAGCTCTGAGGCTGGATGGGCCCAGTGATAGACGACAAAAGCCTATAATAGCACAAAACACACACACATCAAACCAATAGTTTGGCAAAGACACTAAAGTTGTTTGGTGTCTAAAGTTTGCTTTTTTAGTTTTGCACTGGAACTATACGGCTAATGTAGCTAACAGGAATGTTCTGCCTTCCAATTAACAACATGACAAATTGTTATGCTTAAAAATGTACACAAGCACAGTTACTTATGTATGAGCTATAAACCGTTGTCTTAGCCACAATAAAGCTGACTTATATTACTGTTCAAAAATTTGAGATTTCAGTTCAAAAGTTTGGAAACATTACCATTCATTAAATGTTCCATTAATATAAATCCAGGTTGTGGTTAATGGAATAAAATAATTCTAATATGCTAATATGTAGGACACTAGAAGACTGCAAATAAAATACAGAAATGATGAACGGAGCCACTGAGGACAGCATTGAGGATTTAGTTTTAATAAAAATAATATCCAGAATTCATCATATTTTAAAAGACAAACAAAACAAAGAATGAAAATGGTGAAAACACTTTCGGTTTTTGGCAGAAAGAAAAAAAAACGATTAAATAAGACTACAATAAAGTGTCGAAATCAAACACTTGATTGATTATGATTATGACAGTCATTGAAAACGCTGTTTGTTCCCTTTGCTTTTGAGTAAGAGAAACAGAGAAACAGCAGAAACAGTATGAACAGCTTAAACAGCTTAAACGATAGCAGATAAACAGTGAAGGAAAAAAGACGGCTTTGTGGCACTATTTCACTGTTTCTATGAAGGACCTTAAAGAAGGAATTTGTAATCTCTGTTTATCTCGAGTATTAAAAAGAGGTACAATGTTCAAGCACCACTCAACTATAGGTTTGATATCACTTGAAAACATGACACCCCACTTAACATATGCAGAATACAAAAAAAAGTCGCAGCATAAAGAAAAGTCTCTGCAAGCACACCCACGCTGTCTGTAGGCTCAGATTTTGAAATGACCAAAAATTCATAAACAACTGCGCCAAAGTGCAAAGTATAACTAAAAATAGAAGTTTTTTAAACTAATTTTATTTATTGTCAGCCCAGTTTTGTGTTATTGAAAGCAGATTGTATCAACAACAAAAATCCATTTTCTTTACGACCTTGCAGTTTTTGTTTACTATGTTCTTTCGAAAGCATATATAAAATGGCAAAGAAAAAAGGCTTGGGTTTTTAGCCAGATGTGTCAAAGTTTCAATTACGATCGTGAATTTTCATTTTGGTGTATCACTAGTTATTATGGCATCCAAACTTTTGAGCGGTAGAGTAGGCAAAGATGTGAATAAATGCACCTCCAAAATCTCAACGACACATTGCTGTTACATGAATCTATGGAGCTGTGCGTCAAGTATACGCCTGATCAGTCATCGTTGGGGGCGGGACAAGACACAAACAACTCAATCTGGACCAGAACTAGTGCAAAATGTAGTGGGGCAGTGTGAGGGTCGAGGATCGTTATACAACCCATCTTGAAAATATGAGGTGAGTATTAATTCTTGAAAAGAGAGGAAAAACATGAGAATTTCCTCTTCGTTTTCTGTACATTCTGGTTTGGAATCGGCCCCGTGGTACACATGTTCAGGTTACATGCAAGTAAAATGGCACACACCTACGCCAACGCTGGCACATGATAACAGAGATGCAGACACAGTAGTATAACCATTAAACATTAGTTTAACCCATGTTGAAGGAAATAAAGAGAAAGAGAATGACAGGAGGGAGTGGCAGGGAAAACAGTCTCCCCTCTTCTGTGCTATGTTATGGCTAGAGCCTCAGCTGGGCCTTCCCTGCCCACAAATATTTTTAGACGTTCAGAAAAGACTTCCTGAAGTGAGAAAGAGAAGCAGAACAGAGAGGTGGGTGGTGGGGCTCTCTATTCTCTGGTGTGGCGGAGACACACCCCGGCATTAAACGGACAAAAACACTTCTTCAGCTTGTTCAGTGCAGCTGCGCAGAGAGAGAAAAGAAATGCACCTACAGGCTGCTTTACCACAGTGTAGGTTTGTCTAAATGGAGATATACATGCATAAGCTCTCATTATCCCTCAGACTTGTATTGTGACTGCGTGGCCTGCAGGAAGCTGATTTGAGGGCACAGACTAGCGAAAAAAAAAAAAAAGTCACATTTACAGAATTTCTTCCTTACTCCAAATGAATGGTCTCTAAACTTGGTCCTGGAGAGCTACTTTCCAGCAGATCCTCCTTTCAACCACAATTTGTCACACCTGCTTCAGCTAATCAACCTCTTCCCAAGTCCCTGATTGGCTAGAACATACGCATTAAAGTTAAGCAAAGGGCGGGGCAGCTTACTGGACACAGATTAGAACTAAACTCTGCCGGAAGGCAGCTCTCTAGGACCATAGATGGAGACCACTGCCCCAAATGTAATCAGTCAGATAAGATGTGTTCAGTGTCCAAAGTCTGTTTTAGTTTTGCACTGGAGCTAGAAGACCAATTTAACTAATACGTACTGGAAGCTTATAATACACCAGTTAGCATTGTGAAAACTGAATGGTTAAAGGCCTTTACAGACCAAGTGTGATTTTTTGGATGGCAATAAATAATTTGAACCAAAGTATAAATGATGCCAGCTTGCACACCAAACGTCATTTTTCTGACCACAGAAATGCAACACTATTCTATTTGCTCTCTGTTCAAGTTTTGCAAACTTTTGCAGACAAGAACACACTCGACCAATCAGAAATGTCAACAGAATCAGTCTGTCCTCTGCTTTGTCATAGATAGTGTTAGCACCTCCGCAAGCAGCTAAAATGGGGGTCAAACTGAGTTACAGACTAGGGATGTGTATTTCAACTAATTTTAATATTCGAGTATCAGTAAGAGTTGATGAACTGATATCCGGTTAAATGCGGGAAAAAAAGTTCATGTATGAGTTCATGTGTGAGTAACAGAAGCTGTCACTCCAGAAGAGCGAATAAGCTAAAACTAACCAGTACTACATTGGATGTGGACGCTGATGAGGACTCGTTGGTATTTTCTTCCTGAGTGGATGATGTGTCTACATGCAACCTTATCAGAGAAATATATTCACTGTTTTTGGACCTAGCTAACATTAGCTAGAGTACTCAGCCTAGTTAGCGAAAAAGCCGCACCAGAGCCTGTCGCGCTATCCCTGCCTTCTCAGTCACTTCCTAAACAACGTGTCAATGGCAACGCACTCATGTTAAAGCACTTGTGTAGGAAAATCAACTCCATCACATTTTACAATCCTGTAAAAACATCATGGCTTCAGTGCAGAACTAAAGAAGCAAACTTCAGACATTGAAGATTTCTTGGCTGGTATGAGAGGAAAAATGTGTCAATTAGATTAGATTTCTCACCAGGCATTCTATGAATGTATATAACGACTGTGATACTTACACATCGATCTGAGCCACGTATAGCTTCATCTCTCTGACGGCTACATCTAGCCGGTTGTAGAGGCAGATATAGTTGTCCTGGCTCTCTGTGTCCTCCTGCTTGAGGAGAAAGCTCAGGCCTCCCTCTCCCTGCGTGCGCCTGCTGCTCACATCCACGTTCCCTTCCCCTCCCTCCAGCTCCTCATCCAGGCCGTGGCAGCTCCAGGATGGGGCAGCCATGCTGGTCACACAGTGCACCGTGTGGGACATGGGGTTCAGATTGGCTGCGGAGGGAAGAGAAGGAAGTTACAGGCAAGATCAATCAACGCCAATCAGGCTCAGACGAATGATGCTGTGATTTTTTTCCCCATCAGTGGATGTACAGATTAAAGACAAGAAAAACAGGAAAAGGGGAGAAGATGAAACAGAGCTTTTGGAGCAGAAATGCAGAAAGGAAGTGAAATTGAGTGCCAAAGGGAGGGAATGAGTGCCATTATAGCAAGAAAAACAGGGTGAAAAATTGAAGGAGCAGATGGAGATAAAATTGAGAAAGTCACTGATATGATAAACCATTTCTCATCATCTTCCAGTTAGTTTTAGTCTTTCAAGTGATTGGGTGAGAGGCATTCTATGAATTCTCTCCCAAAATCTTTAAGTATCGCTCTACCTTACTCATCTGTTAAAAATGATAACTTTGATTGAACTATTTTTCACTGAGAAATGCAAATAAATATTCGTGTAAATCAATTTTGGTGACATCACCCATGTTTCATCACCCAATACTAAATGTCAATAACAAAACTGCAATATATTTGTGATGATACATTACTACATAAGTACACAGCAGGGGCAGTGGCTTCCTTATTATGGCACTGTTACAGTGCCATAAACTTGTGACACAGTCCACAAGTTTTGCACTGTTTTAGCATTTGTGACACTAGTGCTTCTTTTGACTTCATAAAATGAGAAAAATCATCATCGCTGACGGGAAAAGCTTTTAATGTAATGGAGCAGCCTCTCCACAGTCATAAAGTCATGGCCCAGGAGGCTTGAAAAGCTCCAGTTTCAGAGGAATTCCAAACATCTCTGACCGTGGCACAACTGCCGCACAGATGTGAGGAGAAACGCTCAAAAACAGACCAAGAGACGTTGAAGAGGACCTTAAACAACACGGCCGGTGCAGCCCCTCCTAGACAGCGTCTACTGCGGCAAGCACTCCAGGCAGGTGCAGTCAAAAACAGCAGCCAGATGGAGCACAGCCTCAATCTGATATGACTGTATATGAGCTACAGGGGAAATTTTCAGACTACTGTTTTTAACTGTACAACATACTTTAGTACATTTACAGAGAATGTCAAAATCCACATCAAATCTTTTTAATGTCACTTAAAATGTAAATAGCTGCACTATTTAAGATTATTTGGTAAAATTGAAAGAAGTAACATTAGCATTGTAAGAAGCATTAGCATTTAAAGTAGCACTGAAAGTGGCATTACATGCTAACTAACATTACACAAAACCACTAACATAACACGCTAACATAACATTAGTATTAGCATTGTAAGAAGTGGCATTGAAAGGAGTAGCATAGCATGGTAATATATGATGTCTGTGGAGTTTTCAGACCATGTCATGCGTCTTTACGTATTATTGTTACATGAACAGGCTTAAAAAGAAGGTACGCCTCAATGTTTAGGTCTCAAAAACAAAATAAATATTATACTGATGAAGATAAGATGACAATAATAGATAATTCATCCACTTTGAATACTCTTTCAACGCACTTACTATCATTAGATTCATTTGCTCGATGAAGGAGTCAGAGGCACAACCCACGTTACAAAATGTTTTTCTGCACATTGTGCGCAATTACACATTTCTACCAGAGATGCTTCCAAACCCCCAAATTTTAGATCTCGTTTACACTTGGTTACTTCATGTGTCTTGAGTAACTGGATTATAACAATGCAAGTGTAAAAGCACTCAAGACGCATTTAAAACACATTCAAATCCGATCACTCAAACCACTTCAGGAGGTGGTCTGAGGCGCTTTCGAGCCACATTATAGCAGTGTAAATGCCTCAGTCTCTTCAAGACACATTCGACAACCAAAACCCCTTGTAGTACAAACAAAACTCCCCCACATGCAGTACGTCACTGGGCACGGACGACACACATGGTAGAGAACTGGGCAAAACGAAATGCTTAATAGCAGTATTGACAGACACTACTAGGCAAAACAAACAAAACAAAACAAACTATGCAGATGACTTACATCTTTAGCACAGCAGATGAAGAGGCTAAACGGGTAAACAACAGGGAAAATTGCTTGCCTCATAACCAGCAGATTTGCATATTCCATCCCACACAGCAGTCGGATTTCAGTGTGTCTAACCGGAGACACATTTGACTACCAAGTGTAATTTTAAATTTACTTAGAAATCTATGTCCGTTATTTGTGACAACATTAAGCTTCAACTATTCACAGTAAGATCTCCGTTCTGAACCAAAGGCCAAACATCAAGCTGTCAAAAACATGAAAACAAATCCTTGTCTTTAAGAAGCAGGAAATGGGAGAGGGTAGTCCTCGGGGGCTTGGTGGGCTGACATCACAGAGCCACTCATCATAGCCTAATGGAGTCGTAATGGAAGGCTGATGGAGGCAATTTCAGGCTGAGAGCTTTAAAAAGGCTCTGATTTGCTGTGGGAATAGTCATTACAGCAGGGTATGAAATTTACGAGCCCCTTGTGGTTTCAACTGTATGGTTTAATTACTATTTTATGACGTTTAACTATCATGAAGTGGAGATTTGTTTAATGGAATCCTTGTGCCGGGATGCAATCTAGCTAATTGCTTTGATAGCTATTGGTCAATTGAAATATTTATAAAGAAAACAGGCCTACAGCTGGGAATCAGACTTGACTCCACCTGTGCTACGAACACAGATGAGTGTAAACTTTAAAAAGGAGGCCACATAGGAGAAGAGATTAGAACGTAATACAATACAGTGCGATCGTATTTCTGAAAGGCACGGTTTGGCTAGAAGAAAAAAAAACAAACAAAAAAAAACAAAACACAGAATTCTTTCCTTATCCAAAATATAGTCAATCAGACACAATATGTTCGCTGGAGAAACAAAGCTGAAGTAATGGAAGCTTATACCCCTTCAAATGGCACTGTACAAACTGCACACCTAAATCACCACAGACTTGTCTCAGGCTGTGTTCAGATGGCAGAGAGTATTCCGCCCAAAATAACAAACAAACATCAACGTCTGAACCACAAGGAACCCGCTTGTGACAACATTTGCAAAGCAGAGAAGGAGCAGAGTAGACCGTCATACGAAATGGATATACCAAAGAAACTATTTTGACTATTTTGTCTCACTTCTTTTTGGAGGATACTGGAAGAATACCGGAAGAAAAAGTCAGGTGTCATTCTTCTTTTTCAGCCCATGCCTTGAACGGCACATCCAGCAAGCAAAGTGACAAAACTTCATATTTCTATATTGAAGCAAATTGCTCACCTGAAACTCCAACTAAAACACAGCCCTCACTGCCCAATATTTTTAGGGTTACACGTTTCTCCCCACCAATTTTGAAGCTACTGCTTCAGATGAGCTAATGCTAGAGCTAACAGTAGAGCTACGGTGGTGAGGGGTACTCATCGTATGTATCTCATGGTCTCAAGGCCACAGATACCTCTTTCTGATGTAGGATATAATGTCGTATAGTGGAATCAGAGTGGAATCCACTCTGTCTAAATGCACCCACAAACCACTCAGAGCGTTCGCTGCATGGCAAAAATTCTTAACACCTGAATTTTCTCTGTACTTTTGTCCATTTCTATAGGCAATAGTATGTCGTACAGTGTTAAAAGGTGAAAATTAAATTCTGGAAATTTGACTTTTCAAAAAAAGTCCCGCTTGAGATAAAAACTGACCTTGGTCCGGGTCAAGGCCAAAGAAGGAGTTTTTGCGCCCAAAGCGGATGCTGAAGGCACGGCCAGCTGACGTGGTGCTCTTGGGGCAAGACACCTGCATCAGGTTTAAGTGGCAGTTGGTGGGCACAAAGTCCATGCAGCTCAGAGCATGGGACTTCGTGCTGGCCTGCTTAAACGTGGGGGACGCCTTATTCTGCAGCTCCTCTGCAAACTGAGAAAGACACAAAAAGAAAACAAAACAGATCAGTTAGGAAAAGGAGGTATATGCCCCTTATGGATTAATGCTTGGAAGTTGCAGTTATGCAGTGACAACAAAGTATATAGTGATTTCATATTTATATATATATATTTCTGTCACTGGCATCTAAACATGCAGAAAAAGTACAGACTAGAACCTGTCATTATGTAAATGTAAAAAGAAACTGGAAACTAGAATAATTATGTAACTAACCACATAAATTAAGTGCGTTTTACAATTACATAGTACAACAAAATGACACCAATAACAATAAGGTTAAATCGAGAGAAATAAAGATAAAGAGATGAACAGAAAGACAGTGGATGTGTTTCTTTCGCACCTGTCTGTAACTGCAGATGCGTTTCTGTATGCTCTCCAGTTTAGTGTCACAGATGTTTCTGAACTCATACTGGGGCATAGACACTACTCGCTCGCTCTGAGCAATCAGCTGACTGCAGCTCGTTACAAAATGGTTGTCATCTTTAGCAAAAGCTTCCAATATCTGGGAAAAAAAACACCAGAAAATCCAAACGTTATGGACAAATGAGGTAACAATTTCCAAATGCAGTAGTAAGATGCTCTAAAATGCTCTACAGCAGGCATTTACCCTCATCTAATGGTCTGAATTCAGTTCATGAAGGCCTTGCTAATAAGCTAATGAGCTGAATCAGGTGTGTTTAATGAGGCAGAGTGCTGAAGTCTGCAGTGTTTGGCCCACAAGGACTGGAGCCTGACACGTGCTCTGCAGCAATAAAGGTGAGTGGCCACCATCCAAATTCTTTCAATGCTATTTTTATGTTCTTTTCCACTTATTACCTTTGCCATGAGACAGGCCTTGGGCTCCAGATGTTATGGACGTAGTCAGAAAAAGAAAATTTTGCTACATAGCAATACTACCAGTGTTCACCATGCAGATTCCTTCAAGCCTCTCTTTATAAACATTTTCACTTATTACCTTTGCTGCGAGGCTGAAGCAGCCTTTGGGTTCCACCATCTTCTCCAGCACGTGGTGCTTAATGCCAGCAGAGCTGACATATTCATACACCACGCCGTGTTCTAGGTGCATGTTATCTACCATCAGATTGACAAGCGGAGCGTCTGTAGACAGAGAGAGATGTTCCAGGCCTCTCACTGGGTCTAGAACACCAGGAGAAGCAAAAAGGAAAAGCTGTGTAATAGGCTATACATTATGTTGATCCCTACTCTCCAGAAAAAAACTGGGTTTAAACAATACCATGAATCACAGTGAAACATCAAAGTAATGAATGAATGAATGAATGAATGAGTAAAACAATAAACAAGCCTTTCATCCTCCACTAGCTAGTGTTTACGGGGTTTTTGAAGGTTGCTAAACACTAACAACAAAGTAGTAACTGATAAATATATGCAGAAAGTGTATATGTATTACTTGCTTTAGTTATGAGTTTGTCCTGATGAACACAATTTCAGAGCTTGGAGGCCAAATACACACATATGCACAACCACAACCACCACACCTACAACCACAACCACAACCACATTACCTGCTCCATTGGAGCAACCGTTTTCCTCTGCGTCTGAACCGTTCTCAGATAGGCAAGAGCTGAACGCCTGTTCCTCCACATCGTCATACACCCGATACACCCATTGACCACAATCCTGTTTTCAAACAGAAAGAAGAGAGAAAAACGTAAAGATGAAATTAACAATGTTTTTTGCACAATAAATACAAACTATATACGCCAAAATTAACAAATAAATGAAATAAAATAAAGTAATATAATACATTTTATTTAAACGTTTCTCTCAAAACCTCAAGAACAAAGTATATAGTGTGCAAAGCAAGTAGGGCTGGATAAAAAAACCCGTCAGTTATAATGCTACATACTGCAGCATACTGCTATCTTATTGTGACAAATTATGTGAACATATGCTTTTAATGGATATTGGGGGAATTTCTTTGATGACAACAGTGCTTAAAGAACATGGAAAAACTACATGTTTTATTACAAAGAGAGCATAATTAGTCCTGTTTAAACTGATTTTGTGTAGTATCTGAAACACTGAATAAAAGTCATTGTATACATCCGTTTTCAATATGGTGCTACTGAATCTTTTCTGTCTGTTCCAAATCATCAAATCTCAGAAAAAGGAAATATCAAGCTGCATGTCACGTATCAAGAAAAACTTATATTTTTGTCATATTGTCACCCCTATTTAAAATTTTGACAGGACATGGGTAAAATATTTGCAAGTAAATTGTGTATATTTGTTCGCATCAATGTCTCAACTCATCAAAGCATTGAATCAATATCTCTGACTCGTAAGGATGCTCAGACAACACAATCAATTTTATTTGTTGGAGAACTCATTTGCATATTGTAGCCTTCTGTAATGTCAGTATCTCAAAGGCCTGCAATAACAAATATGGCAATAACAATTAATAAAAAATGGCCCTAAGCAACAATGAAAACAACCTCACATACCAGCAAGTAAAAACAAGAGGTACATAAAGTCGTGTGCAAAAGTCAGAGACCAGCCTTCATTTATCTAACTTTCAGTCAAAACTGCCATAAAGCATAAGTTATTCATTTTTCAGCATCAGAAAAATGCAGAAACATATTTAAGAAACAAATGATACAGAAGCTTCAACAACTAAATATAATATCTAAAATTTCAGTATGTAGTTTGTCCACCTTTTGCCTTTATTAAAGCTGTATTTCTTTTTGGGAGACTTACTTTCAGTTTCTCAAAGAAAAGGACTTGTTCCACACCTCTAAAGTTCAGTCTTAGAAGTTGCATTTTCTGTTTCTCTTGAGCCAGGTAATCTCATATTCAGTGATGACGAGGTCTGGGCTCTGGGCATGGATAGTCCATTGTTCCGAGAACACCAGCAGCTTCTTTGTTTGATTTGCAATTTTATTTTTTTGTCTGTTTCCTTTTCTCAGTAACAGTGTCTTGACAGTTACACACACTTCCTGACCTCTAGCACTGAGCTGTCTTCTTTTTTTCACACCTGAAGGAAGAGTAAAGCTTGATTTTCTCCTACCTCTCAAAGATTAAAGCTTTAAGCACTGTTCATCTGATGGTGACAGTTTAACTGTTTACCAGGGAGTCCCATCTTCTCTATATCTTGGGATAATTTTTTGGACTGCAGTTATGGAAACACCTGTTTTTTTAATTATTTATTTATTTATTCCTGATCTTATATCTTATCTTCCTCAGAAGTATCTCCTGAAAATAAAGAACTTTTACTTAATTACCATTTTGATTGGAAATGAAATAAATATTAAATTAATAATTATTTAATTAATTAAGAATGACTAGTCAGTTATTTATTATTTATTTAAAAATTATCAAATTTATATGAAATATAAATGAAGGGTGGTCTCTGACTTTTGCTCAAATCCAGGGTCCTATGACAGTCAAAAGCAACAGAATGTAAAAGAAACAAGCAAGATAAAAGCAGACTAATAGTGCTCAAGGTGCAATCAGTCAGGGAATCTCACCGGCTCCTGCTGCTCCTCTTCAGGCTGATAGCTGCTAAAGTGCTCCAGCACCTCCTCATAGCTGCTTTGGCTCATGTTGGCGCCGTTCACTTTGAGCACACTCTGACCAGGCTGCAAGCCCGCCGCCGCGGCCTCTGACCCTGTACCCACATGAAAAGACATAAGACTGAGACATTCAACCAATGGCAATAAATACAAGAAAATACCGCCCTTCTTATTTGATATTCTTGAAAAGTCAAAACAACATAAACTGCCATGAAAGAATAAAAAAAAACCCAATGTGACTGAATGTAGCCTACAGTAAAATAAACGTATTAGTAAGAAGGAAAAAAAAAGAACCATGGCAGCCTAAACAGAAAAGCCAGAACTCATCAGAATGGCAACAGGACACTAAATACCCTGAAAAAGTCCAAAAATACCTTTGCTAAGCCAAATATGTGACAGTACATAAACTGTGCCTCAAACAGTTCTCCCCTTTCTCCTGCAGCCATAATAAACTAGGTATGGTTGCTACAGTTTCGGTGAAAACTTAAAGCCTGACAGCCCTCTCTGGCCTTAGATCAGCGTTATTTTTTCCTACAAAAAGACTCACATGGGCGGAATCTTCTTGGGGCGCATAACTTTTATTATGAAAATAATACTCCACATTTAACTTTAGCCTTTCACTGGAATATGTGAATGCTTTATGGACCCCAGATGCAGCACTGGGGCACTTTCCGTAATGAAAGCTATTATCATAATGCTATAAATCTGTATCTTCTCTATAAATGCCCAGCTGTAAGCTAGGGGTTAACCTTAAGGATCTACAGAGTGCAGCTCTTCAGATAACATTATATTGGGAGAGATTCTGGGCTTTGAGTTTGATTGTGAGTTGGAGAGATATTTTAAAAGCCCAGATGTTTATCACATGAGCACAGCAGTCTCTGTCATGAATCTCTTTTTTCCCCTTTTGAAAGCTTTTTTTAGAACACAAAACATCTGCCTGACAGGTTAGAGGGAGAAAGCGCAATTACATCCCTTCTTTTGCGGAAATTAAACCCAAGGCCTCGTATGAGAGAAAAGAAAAGCAGGGGATTTCATTAAATTAACTCACTGCTGTGATCAGTGAATGAAACAGCTGGTGTCTTCAGTAGCATTCATTTGCAAGGGAAAACCAGATAAAATTAACAAAGAACATGAAAAGCAACAGCGACAGATCATTCACAAAAAATAAATGAATAAAACAAACTTGTTTTCAGTTTCAGTTGTTTAGCTTCAGACACACCACAAAGACAGGCTGCCAAACAGGAGTACAACACTAGCTTTAATTTTGATGGGTTCTGGAACAGCACCAGCGAGTGCTCACCTTTCTTCACGGCGTACACATATGGGGGGGCGGAGCCACTCAGTTTGAAGGACAGGCCATCTCTGCAGTCTGGAACCTTCACAAGCCTTCATGTAGCAGACAGCAGTAATGAACAACAAAAGTCTACAGGGAGAGTTGACTAGTTCTGAAACGTTTCTTCATTCATATAGTCGTGGTCTGGTTTTCTGAATACGGGTTAAACCCCCAAAATTAGAAGGGTTTTATGAGCAAGTTCTTTAAACTGGTCTCCATGAGGAAATGGAGAAGGAACAAACATTGTGTAACTTGTAATGGAAGTGAATGTAATTATTTGTTTTCCAAGTAATTGGACCATTTCTGTTGGTCTGTTCATCATTAATTTTTTGACATTCTGCAAAGGGTAACTAAATTTTTCAAATTATGAAAAACCAGGTATTGGATGATAACTATTAATAAATAAACCGGGCTGCCACAAGGAGAGATATGGAAATGGTTAAATGAACACACTGTTATATATAAAGTTGCTACTTATTGTAGTAATTCTAATATTAGTGTTATTATATTTTTAACCCTTACTGCCCAATTAAATTGTTTTTTTTTTAAATTACAATTTTCTCAAGCTTTCTTTGCTTAAAACTTTTATATGTACACACGCATACAGTACCACATGCCATGTGTCACCTCATGTCACCTGTCACATAGGTGTAATACTAGTAACCATGATATCACTTTACAGCTGTACTGTTTAGAGTACAGCAGATGTGAACAGTACATTTGTGTGTGTTCTGTGTGTATAAGGTTACAGCCATAAAGAAGGACTCACTCTTTATTCTTGGTAGCCACCAGCAGCCTGAGTGAGCGGCGTATGCAGAAGGACTGGTTGATCATGGTCTCCACCTCAGAGAAGGGCCTCAGGAACACCAGATCTTCATTAATGGAATAGATCTTCCTGCCTGCCTGCAATCCTGCCATCTAAACACAGTAAAACACCACACAGGGGGAAAACAGGCTGTTATGATGGAGTGATCATGAGAGAGCCCTTGATTTTAACCACAAATGCTAATTTATATTAACAAGCCATCTTACAAGATTGTTCTAAATCACTAACCTGTGATACAATTACAGGATAATCACATATTACAGCAATTTGAAGGGATAGTTTGGCGAATAACCTAATTTGCATCATTTTTCGCCTTAACCAAGACGTAGTCGATCAAGTAAAGCAATGTCCAGTGTCCCAAGTTTCGCTACAAGGACAATGTAGTTCATAAAAGCTAATGTAACAGGTAATGGAAGCTTATACTCCACAATTTACCGTCACACAACCTGCACGCCTAAATCATCATAATCATACACTTGCTCGAACGCATACCCACTTGTTAAGTAATCTCAAGACCTGCTTATGTCGTTCCTGACATTGTATGACAGACTGTTATCCGTGGTGTGGAAAATACAATACCGAGTAATTGTACTTAGTTGTTATAATTATTATTTTGGAAGAGCTGACTTTACTCAAGTATTACTTAAACTGAACACTTGTACTTTTACTCAATTATATTTCCAAGAGAAAAAAAACACACTTTTTACTCCTTACATTTAAGCCTTCAGAATCTCAAAGCCCAGGAACTTTTTTTTATTTCTGTAGCCAAGCAATACTACCAATTAGTTGTTGCACCAGAGTACCAAAGAAAACTTTATTTGTTTCATAAACAATTGCTGTTTAATTGTTATGGGAGCATGTTTAAATGATCTGTTTTACATCTACTCAGCATAAGTTTGACCATATACTTATAACCGAGTAAGATTTTGACACAGTACTCATACTGTGTAGCTTCTCTGTACTGTTTTGCACCTCTGGTTATCTGAAAAATTGACCAAAGTACAGACAAAATAAAAGCTTCAAAATGGCTGCTACTTCTATTCTAAGTTTTCTCCATTTCTACAGATACAGTCGTATGCAAAAGTTTGAACACCTTCATGGAAATTGCATGCTTTGTTGATTTTCCATGTGAAAAAAATGTTAACAGATCTTATACAGGAAACATTTGTTTGTTTTTTTTTCCACTTATGATGTAAGATGTATACAACGATGAAACATCACAGACAGGACAACACCAGGAAAAAAAAGAAGGGGAACAAAGTGGGGGTGGGAAAGGAGAAAGGGGTCGACTATGGTTACAAACCTCTTATCAAATGATCATGTTTAAAGATACAATATCCTTGCATTTATGTCTATTTATCCCTTATGGTGTCATATGTTGTCCATTTACGCCACAAGTCATTTTTTCTAGTATATAGATTTGTCTTACAATTTCCACCCACTGTTCTGTTGAGGGGGGTTCAATTTTATACCAATTTCATGTTATTGCTTTTGCTGGCTGTCAGAAGTTTTCTTGTCAAATATTTATCATTATCCATAACATGCTCATCTATATGTCCAAGATACATGATTCTGCATTCTTTAGGGACTGAATAACTCAAAATGTCTTTAACCACATCGTGTGCATTTTCCCAAAAAGAGTACAGTTTATTGCATTTCCAAAAAATATATGTATGATTGGCCTCCTTATTCCTACACATCCTCCAACATGGCAGTTGATAACCAGTTTGTTTACTCCGTATTTCAGGAGTTATAAAACAACGGGTCAAATTCTTCCATCCAAATTCTTTCCATATCCAATATGAGTTAGTGGTCATGTGCTATGTTATACACATTTTAGTCCACTCTTCCTCTGTAATATCAATGCTTAACTCTCTCTCCCATTTAGCTTTTATGTATAGAGTTGAGGAAGCCTGACATTTTCTCAGGCTGCGGTAAAGCTGGGACGTCACCTTAAATTTTGTCCCACTGTATATCTTCACTACAGGAAACAAATTTGATATGGTATTTTTCTGCTAATTTTAGTGCACAATTTCTATTTTTTGTTCAGTTTACCATGTCAGAATAAAAAAAATATAAATAACAAATTTAAATACATCATATACATAAATTTAAATACATATAACACAGGCTATATAATATGTTTTCCCTAATGTGTTAAATTCAGCAAATAACAGTAATTGTGCATTAAAATGTGCAGAAGTGTCTTCTCTTAGAGGATGTGTTAACTTATTTTCACTTAGAAAATCAACAAAACGTGTGTATGTGTGTGATGATTTAAGCATGCAGCTTGCATGATGCTAATTGGTAGGGCATTACACTAGCAACATTAGCCTTATAGTTTCAGTGCAAAATTAAATAAACTTTGGCTGAGCAACCAAATTTGGAGGGATTTGGAAAGTCTTATTGTCAAATTATTCCTTTAATCATTTGGTAAATACTTTTAATTCAATTTAATTGACACAATCTGTATTCAGTCGTATGCAAAAGTGTGCATTAAAATGTGCAGAAAAATGCCACATTTGTGTTCTCTGCAGTGGATGTGTTATTTTTACGTAAATCAACAAAATATGTAATCTGACCAGGGTGTTCAAACCTTTGCATTTGACTATCACTTACTATCACATCATTTGTTATGTAATACATATATCTGTCAAAAATATTAGTCAAAAAATGCATTATGTCAGTCAAACAGCATACATCTCTTTCCACACAAACACAATCCATCCCTCACATCTTCACAGCTCCTAGCAACATTAAATAAGTCTCTGTGCCAGGTGCCAGTATAAAAATCACTAAAATCAGCTCTTTCAATAAGCCACGCAAGGCTGGAATTGTGGATAAAGCAGGCCTCTATGCCCTCACACACACTGAGACACTGTGGCTGCGTGTTGCTTGTGGAAACAAATCCTTTCCTTCTGCGCAGAAGTATTTAGTATTCCTGACCCGAGCAGACTCGTTCCAATAGTCTTTTGATTAGTCCATTCCGCCCTTAGGACTGGCCTGTGCTTTTTTCCTCTCTTACTGGTAAAGCCTGCCTGGAGAAGACAGACAGTGGCATTGTTGTTGAGGAGAGATGAGAGGAGTGCAAGGGAATAGAGGAGATAGAAGAGAAAATGGGCTGGAGATAGAGAGACTGGGGGACCTTAAGGAATGGCAAATATTACTTTCACCTTCAGCAAAAGCATCACGAGCAGAATAAAGCTACTAGAACGAAGAGCACCTTTACATTAGCAACAGTTCTGTGAAATGCCAAATTTACACCATTTTAATCCTAAACATGGATAAGCCAAGAGATTTTAAAGGATGGGTGTTACTACTGCTCTTAGCTTTGTGACATATTTAGTTCTTTGTGGAAAGGTGTAAACTGCTTTCACAGCAGGGGGCTCTTTAACCTCTCATTGCACACTAGCAACTCAACACAGTCACAACATGTCTCACACTGAGAGATCAGGTTCATGGATTATCTGATAAACTGAGTTTTAATCTTTGATTACATTAATTAAAAATATCTGAGTTGATTCTGCCAGCAGAAAGGTCATTAGTGGTCCTCAATGACTTCGCTGACCTTTAATGTAGTACCAGTCAAAAGTTCATACAATGATTTTGGAATCATATTGGTATCAGCAGATATTTGTTTAAAATAAATATTGGTATTGGACAGATGTTTAGATTTGATATTTTTAACCAATATTTGTTGCATTCAATACCATTCAATGTTCCTTATCCCATAAAGTTACAAGATATAAGGCTGTGAATATACAAGGTGTTTTCTAAGTCTCTAGTAGGGATGGCCAATATGGCAAAAAAAATTCATATCACGACGACATTTTCACAATACACAATATGCATTACGATCTTCTGACACAAAAATACAGAACTACTAGTGCCACATTTAAAAAACTGCCATCAAAACTTCTGGGTACAATGTTTTTTATTCAACATTTCACATATTATACTGTGCCCAATCCAATTAAACAAGAATAATTATATTCGTTTTGTAATGAAACGTGCGGTTGGCAGTGTTCTTTAAAGACTGACAATATCCACATAATGCTCAGAGAAGCATATTGTTTATCATGGTAAGAAAAAAAAGTCATATTGCCCACCATTACTCTCTACAAATAAAAATTACATATCTCTGTAATGCTAATCCAGGTAGATGTAGTCCCAGTTTCTACAATTCAACAGTTATTTTCAGTAGTCAAAAAGGTCTAAACATATGAGTATCTTCTTCAATCCAACTGGAAAAGCATCCCAGGCCCATGCCAAGATTTTGCAAAAGCTACATCAAGATAAATGTGGGATACTCTGAAGACTCTAAAACAGAAGATTTTTAACAAGGAGATCGTGAGAGTAAGTGTGAGTAAGTGTATCCAAATTTGACTGATAACATGCAATCTACAAAGAGCAAAGAGAGTAGAGGACTGATAGACAGAAAGAAAGAAGGATGGACAAAGAGCAGAAAAGGGAGAAATAAAGAGGGGACTGTGAGGAGAATGTGACGAGGCATGCCTAATTGTCTCAGCAGAAGTGAGAGAGGAGCTGGAGAAGGAGTGAATTAAATAAGCGTGACCCGCGCCTGATTGACTGGCTGCACATCTGAGCGGCCAGTGACGTAGGTGCGAGGACACAAATAGATTTACAGTTAAGCCCCACCGATTCCCTCTGTTACCATCATTAGCAGTACAGTTTTAGCATAACCACAAGTTATAGTGTAAAGGATACAGCTAATATAATAATAATAATATAGTAATATCACTACCACAAATTCACATCATTTATGGTAGAAATTACACTCTACAAAATAAAGATTCCTAAATAATTCTTGGCTTGGATGTGTGGTTCTAGGAAAGCCTTTACACTATGTAGAGGTTCTTTAACTTTTAACATGGTTCTTCACATCTCATTTACAAAAACAGGTCTTCAAGAAACCATTAGATGAAAGGTTCTTTAGGGAACCAAACGTGCTTCTTCCAGGCATTGCACCAAGGAACCATTTTTGGATCCATTTAGCACCTTTATTTCTAAGTCTCCTAAATACGCTAAAAGTGCACTGATAATGTGTGGTTAAAAGATGAATTTATGGTAATAACTGATCTTTCCACAATAAAAAGTGGCGGTGAATTGTGACATTTGAAGTTTGTAAAAGACATTCTGTATGTTTTATTTGAAGACTGCAATAGGCAGTTACATATATTTGACCTTATATATCATAGCTTTACAGTGACTCACGAAAGACTCAGGAAAGAACTGTGGCTGCTGCTGTTTTGCATTTCTAACAAGTGACTGAAACCTGGAAAACTACGGCTCATATTGAGAGTCAGTGATCTAGCATATCCAAAAGGCCTAAAGTGACGTTTTATCCCCCCTTAAGAAACTTGGTCCCACCCACTGTAAACCAAAACATGATTATTTCAATCCACTGTCACTTCCTAATTATATTGGTGGTTAATCTAAAATGTAAGGCCCTCTATCCAGCTCCTGAAGGCCTGTCCAATGGCAGGGCTTGCTTGGCTGTATCCATGTAATTTTCTGTTTTAAGACTTTAACTCTGTTGTTTTCAAGCAAAACTTAACAATGAAATAAGAGTATTACTACAATACTTGCAGAGTTTAAATATAACATGCATGATTGACTCTATTACATAAAAATGAACTAAAAATTACAGACATATTAATAAGATCCCAGAAAGTGTTAGACCTTTTCTGAGGGCCTAGAAGGCCCTGAGGGGTTCCCCCTGCTAGAACAAAGTTATCCAGAAACAATATGGCTGCAGAACATCAGCACCTGACTCAGCTTAGTTACTGTGTCCAGATGTAAACACAGATGCTTCATCAACAAAACTGTATAAATAGTCACTTGTTTTGAAGTGATGACGTGGCTGTAGAATGTAGTCACTCTAGCGGGAAATCCCTCAACCAGCTCATCCATAGAACCCAACACAAACACATAATTTTTTGCACTTATACTTTAAATCAGTCATCGTCAACCCTCCCTCTGGAGATCTACCTACCTGAAGAGTCTGGCTCCAACCCACATCTAACACACCACCTTCTTCTGAAGAGATTCACTGAACCAAAAGCAGCAGATTGATCTCCAATCTGCAGGTGGGAGGAACTTCAGGAGTGTGGCTCTAAATGCAATCTTGCTTGCCTACATCTTTTATTGTGATGCACACACGGGTGACCAAATAGTATACAGTTTTAAAGAATACAGTTTATGACCTCACCTCAGCATAGGAGCCCCGGGTTACACTCTTCACCACAATGGCCTTGTTCTTCTCCTCAATCTCAAATCCATAGTCCTCCTCCTCAGGATGGATCTATGACAGCCAAAAACAAACATGGGTAAACTGCAAAGCGACCAAGGCTACTCAGGAGATGGAACATGTATCAAATTGAAAATTATAGGTGAATTTCAATGGACTTCCCCTTATTTTCCACTCTTTACTTTTCAATCACCTACAGTGCTTAAAGCCCACTGACATGGTAAAAACAAGGGTCATAATGAAAGTGTTTGCTTTAGTTGAGAGGGGAAAGAGAGCTGAAGAGACCTGAATGTGTTTAATCATCTCTTGCAGCAGTCTGTGCTGAGGGGATGAAAGAGTAATGTGTAAAGGTCAGGGTGATTAGGCTGATCAGGCTGGTAGATGAAGAGGTACCTAAATGCACCTGCACCTGCTGGAGAAATCAATGTGTGTGACGCAGGAGAGTGAGAGCAGGTGAGCCTGCAAACAAACCCTTACAAAAACAATGGAGATACATAGTTTCCATGCTGTATCTCTGAATAACTGTGGATTTGGATCCGTTATTTGTTTTACAGGCTATGTTCACATTACAAGCCTAATGGCTCAATTCCAATCTCTTGCTCAGATTCAATCTTTCTATCTTGATTAAAATTGCGTTTGTCTGATCCTTGAAAAGTGTGCGCACATTTACAAAATCAGTCACATGCATGATCTATGGACAGTGACAACAGTGATACATTCACGTAGCCTGAAGCATGATGCAAAAAACAACAAAAACAAATAAAACAAACAATAAAAACATCTCAGTACAGTCGCATGGCCACGCTGCAGATATGTAACTGAGTTAAGACCACACATGAAACTGGCACAAATCTAGTTAAAAAACACATCTGACTGTTGTTCACACAGTTCTGAAAGAAAATCAAATCTGTGTCACATTGAGCCTGTTTACACCTTGCAATAGCATGTGTTTCATGTCTGGACTGTGTCTGGATATACTTTAGCCAGGTTCCGGATTCCATCTGTCCTCAGTTTGACCAGATGAGATGCCATTTACTTTTCCCACATAAGAACATCAACATGTGTGTTGTTTTTGTTTTACTTTGGTTTACTTTTCCCCCGCATTACAATGTGAGTTGACAAGTTTAGCTTGGACACGCTCATCGGCCAAGAGTCCAAGAAGGCACTTGGTTTGGGGAACTCCAGCCTTGCTCATCCTCCGTCTTGAGTTTACTTTTTTTGTTATCCCCTGCTAGTTAGCATGAGGCAGATGCACTTATGCTCACATAATTGTATATCAAATATGCATTCCATTTACTGCATGTGGTTTGAGTGACCTGATCACAAAGCAACCTGGGTGTGTTTACACCCGGCTTTTCAGGCAGTCAAGTGCAAAATCCGAACATGACCCGACCCCCAAAAAAGCACACCGATGACCTTTGAAGCAATATAATGTGAACATAACTAGAGTTTGAGCTGCTGGGTAGTCTATGCCTACATGTGCATATGATGTACCAACCAGTAAGGACTTGACGAGGATGTTCTCGATGAGTTTGAAGTCATTGCGGAGCTGCTTGCTCTTGGTGCTGGTGCCCTCTGTCTCTTCATCAGCATAGAAGCGGAAAAACTGGGATTCGTCCTTAAACTCGCTTTTCTCCAAAACTGCAGCAGAATAGAAAAAAAAAAGAGCAAAAAAGCAAAAAACATATCAGTAAATCTACAAATGCAAGTTAAGACAGGGCAGTGCAAAGTGAAGCCATATATCAACAATATCTAGAAACTCTGCTGACTTCTCTGGGCTACAGCTGATCTGAGAAGGACTGACACAAAGCGTAAACATGTGCTGTGGTCTGCAAAGTCAACCCTTTAGATTGTTTTTGGAAATAATGGACATTGTCTTCTCTGGGACAAAGAGGAAAAGGAACATCTTGATTGTTACTAAGTTCAAAAACAATCAATCAATTAACCTTTATTTTTTCATTTTAACGTAGCTGAGCATTTACAGTGCAAGGGACTGAAAAAGAAATTTAAATGGAATTTAATCAGGTTAAACTAAAATGAACAGAACTACATGAACAAAAACAGTAAAATCAAACAAAATCAAACAAGATAAATGGGCAAAAAAATTAAGAGAACAATTAAGATTTAATTATAAAGGGGAAAAATAAAATTAAACCAAGATAATAAACCAATGAATAAAATTTCAACATAAAAGGATGAAAATGGAAAACCAGAATTCAAAAAAGTCAAGTAAAAGGATTATAAAAGTAATAAAAAATGAAAGAATGAATAAATAAAAAAAACTAAATAAATAAATAAAAACTAACAGAATTAAGATCTAATTAAGATTTTAATCAGTCAAATAAAATAAAATAACATGATTGGAAAAAATAAATTAAATAAAAAGGAGAAAGGAAAAGTTAAACTCAATTAAAAACAATTACAGGCTGTCTGAAGGAGGAGATTAAAAGTTTAAAACGACTGAGTGACACCAGTGTCTGTCACGGTATGGGGGTGCAAAGGCATCATTAATGCTGAGGTGTACATACGCAATTGTAGCATCAGATCACTTGATAATGAATAAATTCCACTGGCCTAGGCTGATGACTGATGTTGCTATCCTGTGTTTTTCCTCCAGCGTTACATGGCAGGAGCTTTGCTGTTCGTGGAAAATAAGCCACGTAACACTTTCCTCTAAAAGAGAAAGTGACAGACATGTTTGCAGACAGATTTTGGAGGGACGAGCTGTTCCAGGGCTCCCAAGCAAAACATCACTGGGATTTGTTTTGTGAATGATCTGAACAAGTAGTGAAGTCTGCATGTCCTTTTTACTGAAGGAGTGCGTGTGTGTCACTGTGAGGCCTTTTTCTTTTGAGTGCGTTTGTTCCAGTCCAACCCCCAGATACTGTTCTAACAGCTGGGTACATCTGCTAACAGACACATTTACACACACACACACACACACACACACACACACACACACTCTGGCCCTCTGCCAGGCACGCAGCCTCAGGGGTTCATCAAGCACCTCTAGGGAAAACTAAAAAGGTCCTGCTTTAGCACTAAAGTAATCAATACACTTGAAGTAGAAAAAGCTGTAAAACTACATTAGAATTGGCACTCACAACTTCCCGGAAAGCAGGTATTGACACTAATGAGATTACACTGGTTAAATAAATAAAACAATAAATAACTAACTGAAAACACAGACATTTTAGGCTAGAAGCCATTATTTGAAACCAAATTTCTCACATTTTAAAAAGGAGTCTGATACCTAGTACTGTGCAAAAGTCTGAGACCACCCCTCATTTATTTAACTCCCAGGAAAAATGGCCTATGCTGATGACTGATGTTGCTATCCTACAAGTTATTCATTTTTTAGCATCAAGAAACAAGCTGAAAACATATATAACAGAAAATTACACAGAAGCCTCAACAACTTATCATCAATTTTTTCAGCATTTAGTGTGTCTGCTCTTATTGTGTTATTAAAGTTTCCATTAGTTTTGGGAGACTTGTTTGCTTCTCACGCTCCAAGTAATCCCAAACACATTCGATGATGTTGAGGTCTGTACTCTGGGGTGGTCAGTCCACTGTTTTTTGAGAACACCGGCAGTGTCTATGTTTAATTTGCAAATGTTCTTTTCTCAGTAACAGATTCTTGACAGCTACACATCCTTTCAGACTCACAGCAATGAGTTGTTTCCTCACAGGGGAAGAAACACCTGTGGATTTTTCAGAGTGGAGCTTGATTTTCTCCTGTCTTCTGAAGATGAAAGCTTTAAGTACTGTCTGACGCTGTTGGTTTTGATGCTCTACCAGGCCGCACCAACTCTGGAAACTCCTGTTTTTTCCCCACTTATTTTCCCCTTTGACTTTCTCCTTATGTAAGTGAACTTATAGTTCACTTATGTAAGTGATCTTATATTTAATCTTCCAAAAAATATCTCCTGAAAAATAAATAACTTCAACCTAATGACCGTTTTGAATAGAACTGAAATCAATGTCCAGACAGATCTAATTTGTGTTTTAAATGTAAAACTGAAAAAGGAACATTTTTTCATGCCTTTTGGCAGTGTAAAAAAATTGGCATTTTCTGGGATAGAGTACACATCACGGTAGAAAATATCTTTCAGACACGATTTCAGAAATCCCCTGCCCTGTATCTTTTGGGAATGAGAGCAGAACATATTTTTGATACTGATGGCAAATTTTTGTTTCTAATGTTTTCATTTCTGGCAAAAAAATGTATCCAAATTCGATGGGCCAGCCCCTCTTCTCCATCTATTGAGCAGTGGCTTTCCCAAGCTGCAACTCTGCTTCCCCTGGAAAAACTGACCTATGATCTACGTCACCAGATGGACAAATTCTGGAAACTTTGGGCCCCACTGTGGACTTACGCAGAAAATCTTTCTTAAAATCCTTTGTATGTTGGCCTGCTGTGTGAGATGTAAATGTATGATTGTTAATACTGAATAGAGTGCAATAAAAAACAAAAAAATTAAAAAAAAGACATGAAATCAATGAAGGGTGGTCACTGACTTTTGCACAGTCCTGTAATACGCAAACATTATAAATTCCTCAGCCTACAAACTCCATATAAGGAAACTAAGCAGAAAAACAGCTCATCTCAAATTCATCATTATTGCAATGTCACACAAATCAATACATCATATATCTACTTAGTCAGCCGTTTAGCTCCCCCCATTCAGACTGAAGTTATAAAGCGTGTTTCAGCCCAGATTGCTTTTTGAATGAGGCACAACACAGGGCAGCCAATTAGAGTTCAAATACATATCAACCTGACATCAACTGGCTTTTTTTTTTTTACCTTGTTAGTTTTTATTTAGCAAGATGCACAATATCACATCATTTGTTTTCCTAAATCTTCGATTTAAGTTTAATGACTTTTGCTTGCCTCTAAAACGTTTTCTGATTTTTGATTACATCACTATGCACCAGTGGGTAGGGAAAAATAGATTAAAAAAATAGATTCTCCTTTATGCCGCATTTCACTCAGGAATATGTAACAGTACGGAAGGAAAAAAGGGTTATGACTTCTAGTTCATGCAGACTTTAATTTTAAGGGATAAACAGTGGTTGTAAAGTGGTCATGTAAAAATAAATTATGACTGTTTTGGTATATAAGTCTGAACAAGTGTCACAAGTGTCATATGTGTCATAAACTACAACAAAAATATAGCGTATTAACACTCCACTACCATAGGACTTTTTAATACACTGAAACAGTGCCACATGGAGTCGCAATCACACACACATTACACACTCAAACACAGCCATGGGTCATTCTCTTGACCCAGACAGCAGACGTGTTGCAACAGCAAACATGGCAAACCAAGGAAGAGTGCAAATTCTGTTTATGGCAAAATCAGCAGGTCACTCTGGAATGATGATTTTCATCCCCTTTGTGACGTTCACTTAAACTAAAACTGCAAGTCAGAACTGATAGACTTTACCATGGTGCATGAACCCATTGTTGCAAAGGCCGACCCCGAGTGTGACAGCATCCTCCCGAGTAGCAGAGTCTCCCTGACAGAAGAAGTATACAACACAGATTAGATAAAAATAAAAGTAAAACCCAATGCTTTACCAGATCAATTCAATCACAGTTTTTTGAAAACTTTCCTTTAACCACAAATGTAGTCACACTTTTGCTTCTCTAGTTTTTCATTAGAACTATGGAGCTAACAAGTAATGGGAACTTACAGCCTTACACTTAAAAGGGAAATCCACAGATTTGTAAAATTTAAATATGTAAGATGTAAACAGTCATTCAGAGTGGTTTGACTTGGAATGTGCCATTTGAGAGAAACTTGCAGAGTCAGAATGATTCACAGTGGATGGGAACCGGACATCTGAACAATTTAATGTTCCTAAAATCTTCCTCACAGTAAGTTATTATATGAAATGGTTATGTATACATGGTCTGATCTCTGAGACTGTATTATAGCATTTTTAAGATTTTGGCCTGAAATGTATTTAATTAAAATCTAATCATGGTGGAGAGGTACACGCAGGGAACTGTATGGCAAAATAGAACCCAAAGAAAACTTATAATTTTTGATTTACCACTATTTTACTATCATCAACATTACGTATAAAAAGAAGAAACATGGGTTCACTGGTAGTTTTGGACAGTAAACAAAATGGCTATATTTGAGTTATGGGATATTGCGACCCCTGGTTCCCATCAGAACCGCTGTAGAGACATCTAAGTCGGTAAATATCACTGCAATTAACCATTTCACATCAAACCACTCTGAACGAGTTTGTTTGCATCTCTACCATTCAATTATTTGGGTTTTTTTTTCAAATAAGTGAAATTCCCCTTTAATTTCAAATAGACTTGTTTCTGTAGTCAAACTGTTATTTACAGAAATGGACAAAAGCACAGAGAAATTCTATCTTTAACTAAACTTTTTTTAACTATGCAATACTTTTCTGCATAGCCAAAGGGTGGCCCTTCTGTCCACATCAGTTATACAAAGACATCGTCAATATGTGATAGGCTACTTCGGTGAGCAAACAGGTGAGTGAATGGTCAATTGATTTTTTTAATGAAGCAGCTAACACTGGTGTTCTACTGTAAAATACATACAGAAAAAAGCACCTATATAAAATTCACATCAATACAGTAAAGTATCTTTGTTTTACAACATATTGTGCTGTATGTGGATCACATCACTGTAACTGAAGATATTGAAAATGTTCAGAGATAAGAAATGGAACAGAGAACAAAACAAACAATATTTTTCACATAATGAAGCATACTATTCAACAGTAAGATAACAAAAATCAGCTGTCAGCTGTAAACATTTGTCATGTCAGCTAATTGTTTTTTTACAGCAGAACACATGTGTTTAATGATGCAGGTTAGATTCTATTTCAGGAAAATCCAGGGCTAAATATAGGCTATGTTTGTGCTAATGCTACAGTGGGTTAGCCTGTCATTTAGTCACAGATTTTTTCCCCTGCATTGGTACCTTATACTTTGCTGTCTGCATAGACTTGTGATTAGCCTTTAATAGGGCAGCTTAATTGAGTACCCTCTATGCCCTAGCTACAAGAAATGTTATAAAGTTAATTCAATGCATCATGTTTTAGTAATACAGGCCTAATATATGCAGAGGGGAACATTATCAACCATTGTTGTATTATTTTTTTTCCTTAGTAGTTTGTCACCCTAATAAAATTAATGGCTCTAACTTGGCCACCCAATTTTGAAAGTTCTGGCTCCACCCCTGCAGCTCTATAAATTACAGTACATCAATCAGTTGCCAGTGTGCAATTTTCACAATGTTACTTGGTTGGACAGAAGTTACCATTAGCTGTTAGCTATGTTAACCTCATAGCTAAAGAAGCAAACTTCAGACAACAAACATGTGCTGGCTGACTGTATTTACAATAAGGGGAAACTGTCTTGGGTATTTAAATGAATAAGCTGAAAAACTATGTGAGAGACTATGGGGGTACAGTGGTTGTGGTGGGGTGTGCAGAAATCATATATTATTGGTCCTCTCTCTACAGGTACATGTGTGTGTGTGTGTGTTAGTGCTTGGCATTATCCTACCTGTGACAGAAGCCAATCCACCAGTTTGCTGGCTGGCAGCACTGACTTAAACGTCTTCAGGTGGTGATCTCGATCTCTGCATGGAGGAGAAAAGACATGAGCGTGCACACACACAAAGCTCAGGGGAAGTGTGCTACTCTTTCATTTTTATCCTTTTTTTGCCTTCTTTCTTGTAGCAGAAACATGGCGATAAATCTATGCAGCACATAAAGCAGTTACTATTTTAGACAATTCAAAAATGGTTTATTCAAATTGCCCTTGTCTGAGTGTGAATAAGAATAAGAGAGAGAAAGAGAGTGTGTGAGTGTATGAAAAAAGGGAGAGAAAGAGAAAAGAGAGCGTCTGTGAGAGAGAAAAAGAACGAGAAAGTGTGACTGAGACAGAGAGAGGCAGAGGGAAAGGGCAAGAGAGAGAAAGTTTCAGAGTGATAAAAGAGAGAGAGAAAAGAGAAAAGAGGGAAAGAGAAACAGAGTTAGAAAAAGCAGAAGAGCAAAAGTATGTATTTGAGAGAGAGAGAGAGAGAGAGAGAGGAGAGAGAGAGAGAGAGAGAGAGAGAGAGAGAGATGGCAGTGAGACAAATAAATAGAGAAAATGCAGCTCTCTGGACAGAAAGGCAGATAAGCACATTAGGAAACACTTAAGGGCACAAGGCTGACATGCGATGAACGGAAAGTTTTGGACGTTCCTGTATGCGTGCTTGAATCTGACCACACTGAATCTGACCACACGGACACAAAGGCCGGGGCGTTTCCCTCAACGATAAGCCACTAACAAAGCTGATTAGTCCACTACTACACAGCCTTTATCACCAGCCCTCAGAGCCAGTCAGACAGGAAGTGCTAAAAGAAAACTACAGCGAGAAACACAGCGCTGGATTTAAAGAGGAAGACTGAAGACAGCCTACTGTTGCAAACAGCAAAAACACAATAGAGGTAAACATGAGAACAGAAATGACGTGCAGACATGACACGAAAAACAATACACAGCCAAACATCGGCAGAAGCAGCATCACCTCAGACCCACGCTGTACACATTCCAAAACACTAGTTTACCAGTGCTATACAGCAGTGATAAGGCACTGACACTTTACATCTGGAGCTTCCTGTCATGTTTTGTGTACAATATATAAGTAAAAGGACAGCAAATTCATGTTCATTTTATTCTAGAATACGTATCAAAACACATGTATTGAAAAAAAGATTAATGCCTTAAAAACATTTGACAATATAAGCAATGAAAATGGACATTATCAAACATCAACTGAACATTTTTTGCTTTTCATTTAACTTAGCAGATAAAATGTGTGCTGATAAATGAAATAAATCAAGAAACTAGTGGAAACGTTTCTGGCAGGAAGAATATAATTAAAATGTAATACAAGTCACTTCATTTCTGTGCCATCATCTTGGGAGATCATCACTACATTTGCTGTAAACATGCCTACTTGCCTCCTACAGTTGTGCCACAATAGTTAAAAGAGTGAGATTTTCTGGGATTAAAGGCTTAGAAAACCCCCTTCTGATGATGTACCTTGAAGGTGGGAGGAACGTTTGAAAAACTACAAGCTCTTTGAGGCAGATACATGAGGGCTGGCCAATACAGAAGGAAGCCAGATAGGAAATGTTACTGCTAGGATGCTGAATTTCATGTCTGTATTTATTAGACTCTATATGCGTGTTACATGATTTTTTCATTTTGCGGTGAAGGAGATTCTCAAAGGTTGTTTGACATATTGGTGTGATGCATTAATGCATGCTGGGTATTGTAGTGAAAGAACAATGATGGATAGAAATGCAACAAGGATACAAAATTGGGTTGCAACGTTGTCTTACAAAATGCTACATGACGCGGACAAACTACACAGACAAATAAATATTAAATTGTAGTCTTAGGCCTGAACGCCCCTTTAACTGCGATCATGAAGGCCAAACAAAAGAAAATCCGTACGCTATCTAGCTAGACATGAAATTCTTCAAAGAAACTTGTCAAACACATTTTTATATTGTTCTAAGTAAATTTGATGAAAACAGGCTGCCAGCAACAGAATTCAGTGTTTTTTTAACTAAAGGTACACACAGTCATCCAGGCAGAGAGTGCTGATAAAAGTCCTGTGCATCCTATGAATACCTGTGGTTTTACAATCATTAATGAGCAATGTGGTGCAACAATGTCATGAATGGCTTTTCTTCCACACAGTAAAGTGGCCTTTGTGAACTCTGGTCTTATCAGCAGAAACCCTGCTGGACATCAGGGTAAGTCATGGAAGTTTGACAATGGACTGATGGGCGGTACTTACTTGATTACAGGTGTGAACAGACTGTGGAGGCGACAGTAGAGTCTCACACCCTGTAAAGAAACAAGAACAGTGTCATTCTCACATACTGCACTTTCACTTGATAGACCAGCCAAAATTTTTATATCAGACCATGCACACTGAGTGGCTGTTCCTTAGAGGAATATTCCAGTGATTTTTAATGCTTTTGGTGGCTTTTAAAGTAAAATACGGTCCAAACGTGATGTCCTTTAGGCTTCCACAGGGCACTGTAAGAAACTCTAATATTGCCAATGCAGTGAGGCAATATTCTCCAACAACTGTGCTATTTTACTGTGCCACTGTCTGAATGTTGGGAGTACTAATGCATCCGTTTCCATTACTTTCTATGAAAGTTGAGCTCCTGGATGCTGTTACATGGGTAATTAAAGCCAATGCTAGCCAGCAAGCTAACAGGTAAATATTGGTTTTATGCTCAAAGTCTTCGGCGAATATGTTAAAACGCTCATTCACAACTCACAACTATTAATGTTTGTGGTTGTAAAAGACCAATTTTAACACATAACTCAATGACTTCTAGTATACAGAGCAAAAATCTTTGTACCAAATGTTACTTGAAAGCAATATTCATAAAAACAAAGAAACAAACAAAAAACAAATTCTTGAAAAAACACTTTTTGGTGAGTGTTGGAATAATGGTCCTTTAAAATGCTGAATTTTCGATTTAAATACACAAAAATACGTATGTGAGAGAAGAAAAAAACATGTATTATGTTAGAAAACTCTCCAAAATGACAACTTTACAGACCAAGGGTAACTATTAAACTTTCTTGAAATTAAATCTTGTTACAATTAATTTAAGTAATGGACCATTCCTCTTAGTTCATTCTTCATGAAATGTTGACACAATGTAAAGGGCAGCTCATGTTTTGTGTGCAGGTGTAGTTTGAAGTAATACCTTCGATACGATATCCTCCATCTCGCTCCTCGCTTTGTAGGTGCCGTCGTCATAGCGGAACCGATACAACACCTGCTCATTCTTGAACTGGTGCTTATCCGACACTACAAAAGAGCCAAAAAACCTCTTACGCTGAGAACAACAGGGTCTTCTTTTATATCTGCCGCTCTATTCTGTCATTATACAAAAGGTGCATGCATTTGTTGATTTGCTTTTAGACCACCCACACCTTACAATGTAAGGCCCATTTGAAAAATGAATACAAACATAACCATCATATTTATACCACTTTACAAATCCATGTAAGTCAATAACACCTCAGTTTAACAGCAGTGTCAATGTGACTTTGCATGTCTCCTGAATCCCTGCCACCAGGGCCACTTACTGATA
Organism: Colossoma macropomum; assembly: GCF_904425465.1. NCBI lineage: Eukaryota > Metazoa > Chordata > Actinopteri > Characiformes > Serrasalmidae > Colossoma > Colossoma macropomum. The sequence goes on along the minus strand of NW_023494793.1, from coordinate 33,413,011 downwards.
TTACGGCTTTGTTGTTTGACAAGAATAATTCTCTCCAATCCCATTCGGAATAAGCAGCATTTCACAGAACTGCAAGAGTTGTAGCTCTACCCCACACATATGGACCAGTCCCCCTTTCCTGCTGAATAGATGTCGGTGCAGGGGTATGTTATTATCCCTGGCTCAGGCTTGGGATAAGGTAAACACTTCATTTCATCCATTATTCATGGCCATGTAGTTCTCCGTCACCACTCGCCCACTTGCTAGCACTGACAGCAAATCATATGATAAGCTCAGGTAACAGTCATAAAATACAAGCCTATGCTTTGGGAGAGTCTACAAATCTGACAAATATTCTATTTTTCTTTTCTGTTTAGCTTTCAGTCTCAATCTCTGATGTCAAACAGCCGGAGAAAAGACTGATGAAGCAACACAATCAAAAATTTGTTTAAACCCTTGCAGTTGTCACTGGCGATAGCATTTTAATTTTTAAAAATTATTTCTCACTTGTACTTCATTGAAAGATGCAGAGAAATTTAGCCGAAAGTGTGGGTTCTAAACTTTCAATCCATATTACAGTAAACGGGACGCATTGATATCGATTTGATAAGAAGTAATTAACAGCCTTTACATTTTGTCAATGTTTTTATCATTGTTTATTCAAGTGAAAAGAAGGTGGCAACTTAAACCTGTCAATACAGAATGTAAATCGAATGTAAATATAATTATGTAACTACGTAATTAATGCTGTAATGACATAATTAATAGCAGTGTTAAAATTAACTCATTAACGCAATAAATTAATAATGGTACTATTTTTTAAATCAGTGTCACTCTACCAATAGTTCCACCCTAAAGCCCTGCCACCCTCACGTTGTGGCAACTGTAGCCCCCTCGTTCCTATACAGCTTTTAAGTGGCAAGTTCCAAGTTAAATGGCTCTCTCGATTACAGTTATTTCCAGCTAACGTAATGTTGTAAATTTGTTTATACCTGAAGTACGTTGAGTCCGTGTATCATTTACAAGCAAAACACACTGCTGATGCAGCAGTATCGGTTATTCGGCAGCTTACGCCCAACAGTGCTCATGGATAAATCGACATACAGCAAACTAATAATGGTAGTTTGAGAATGAGAGGCTACAGTCACAGAGGAGTCACTGGTCATTGAAACGAAATTTCTGAAAATGACCATGAATACATGCTTTCTGATTAAGCTTATTTTTGTCCACTGATACAGCTATGACAAAATGCACTTCTTTTAATAAAAATAAATTACAGGAAATAAGACAAATGTAATTAACTGTAATTAAATACACAAAAGAATGACATTCATTGAGAGAGAGAGAGAGAGAGAGAGAAAGAAAGAGAGAGAGAAATAGAGATAGAGAGATAGAGATAGAGAGAGAGAGAGAGAGAGAGAGAGAGAGAGAGAGAGAGAGAGAGAGAGAGACGGCAGTGTTATATCATAAAAAGCTGGAGAAAGAGAAAGCAGGGATTTCTTACCATGGTGGATGAGGCCGTTCTCCAGCAGTGCTTGACCCAAATTGATACCCTCCTCTGGTTTACTGATCTCTCCCGTCTCCAACAGCCAGGCTACAAACTCACTGGTTACACACACACACACACAAATTCCACATTAGCCCCCACAGAACACCACATATACGTATACACCGATCAGGCATAACATTATGACCACCTCCATGTTTCTACACTTACTGTCCATTTTATCAGCTCCACTTACTATATAGGTGCACTTTGTCCTGTGACCACTGATGAAGGACTAGAAGATGACCAACACAAACTGTGCAGCAGCAGATGAGCTATTGTCTCTGACTTTACATCTACAAGGTGGGCTGACAAGGTAGGAGTGTTTAATAGAGTGGACAGTGAGTGGATACAGTGTTTAAAAACTCCAACAGCATTGCTGTAAAGTGATAGTTCAATGAGAAAATCTAATTTAGATTTTCCCGACTACACTCCAGAAGTAGGAAATGGCAGGACACAACCTAATGTCCGGTATAATGTACCATGGATATTTTATATAGTTAAAAGATTCAAGTAGAAATGTGCTTTCGATCATCTTCTTGTGTTCCCATAGCAACATTATCTGCAATTTTGGCAGCTATCAGACAGGTATTTCTCAAAATTCTTCTAGTTCTTCCTAGCTGTTTAGCCAAGACATGTTTGGTGTTTCAAGTTTGCTTTTTTTCACAATTTTCTCCATTTTTATAAATAACAGCATGTCAACAATAACATGTCAAACCACATACTAAGTCTATTAGAGATCACTTAACAGCTCAACCCAATTTCAGGCAAGTGTGTGATCACTAAGGCATGTAATCTGATGCTGACTCGTCGGGTTTAAGCTTCTGTGACATTAGGTACATTAGCCTCATGGCTCCAGTGCAAAACTCTAAAAGTTAAACATGTTTTGGCTGATAGACATATGATGTAAGGAGGAAATTGTGTAAATTAGAATTCTGCCCAACTATCACTCTGAGATACTGCCACCTGTGGCGCAGCATTGGCACCTAACGTTTTATGTATTTACAGAGTATCAGATAACACAAGAAGGTTTAGTTCCTAAACCTTCAGATCAAAGTGGCTTAACGGATCAAAGGGACCCGAAAGATCAAAGGTGCTGTGCCGTTGCAAGCTTTAACAGACTCGGCTAATTACATCCAGCTCATGATGACATCACTGTTAATGACAGTAATCAATCAAGATTAAACAAATCTTTGATTGGTTATGTTATTTAACTGGTTTAAACTGGTGTCTGCTTTTACTGAAAATAGAGCAATGAGGAAACCTCAGTGATGGCACAGTTCAGGGTTGGTGACAGCAGTCCTGGGGAGAACGTGAATAGGACTCCAATATGTGTGAGAAACAGTGTGAATTTGCCCAGAATAAATAATGTGAAAATTGCTATAGCACTTTTAAGTAAATGTGAGAGATTGTGCCTGTGTGTGTGTTTGTGTGTATGATGTGAGACTGAGTGAGTGAGTGAGTGAGTGAGTGAGTGAGTGAGTCTTGCTTTACTAAAAGCCAATAAAAGAAGATAACAGTCCTCCAGAAGTATGAACTTGTCGATATTTTTCTTTAAAAAAAACTACTGAACTTTAAAATGTGCTGCTTTAATTGGAGCACTTCACTTCAGACGAGCATCTAAACTGGGCTAACATGCTCAAACTACTCAAACACTCTACGACACAACAGGAGGAAACACACACAGCTAATATCATCACATCACACAGTGTGAGAGTATGCCACTCTGGACTAGATTTACTTCAGGATTGTATTGGATTATTGACTTTTAAGAATATGAGATTTTGTTCAGACAGAGATACTACACACTTGATCAAAGCAGCAGTACTTACTATTCTAAACACAATCACATGTTCTCTTTAGGGACATCAAAGAAACTATGAAAAACTATTAGAAGCCTATTCACCCTATTCATGTTTACCCTTTATTCACATAATTCAACATGAACTTGCACATAAAATTATGTTAAATGAGTATCAAACACATTCCAATGATGCTTGTTTACATGTATAGTCATAACAAGATGGAAAAGAAAAGAAATTCTCTTTAACAATAAATGCATTTAATTGTGATTAACTGTGATAAAATACACAATTTACAGAGAATCTTAGTCTTAACATTTTTAGACTGTTTCTGAGAATGTTAGTCTTAAAATTTTGAAGTTTTTGATTTCAGATGCACAATATTCATCAAATATTAGATGTGAACAATAAAAGCAAAGTACAAATTCTAAAACGTGCAAACACAAACGATGAAGTCAACCAGTAATACCAGTTAGACAAGATGAGTTTTACAGGGGGAAGTGAGGCAGTTTAATTTTACTAATGAATGTCTGCAATGTTTTGGATCGATTTGCGCAACTTTACATAAGAATTCTGGAATAAATAATGAAAGTGGGAATGGCTAAACAATTTGGGCAAAATATTTAATTGCAATTTTTCTGACTAATAATTATTTTCTATAAATTTTCTATAAATTCATCTCCAGGCCTGTTTCTTTTTAGCCAAAAAGACCAGAATATCCATTTTTTCCTGCCTGAAGCTCTGGGTGTACTGCACCAGACTGCTGTTTGTTGGGGTCGTTTTGTCAGGTACAGGGCACAGGGGGTTTGGTTGCTGCTGATAACTCATCTACAGTCAGTTCACAAGTTCCATGTTAATAGATTAAATTTCTCCACTTAAAATGAGGGAGGGAGGGAGTGCCCTCACACTTAAGAAAACATTTCCCCACAGGGTATGATCAAACATTTAGAGACATGTTGATCTGCATGGGATTGAAATACCCAGGGGTAACTTCTACGGTTTGTTTTATAAATGGCGACAGAATCTTTACTGAAGTGATAGAACGCAGCACATAAATATTACCAACATGGCAGATTTGGATGGAGCTAACATTAGCAATAAACAAAACTACATGATATAAAATTCACTCATGCTTTTAACAACATGAGGCAGTTCTTTTGGGGGAGTTACAAAGCTATAATCGCGGACAGTCCTCCAGAACTGTCCCCATGGAGTCCAAGTGACGTGAAGGGCAGTGATGCACATGGGAGAGGCCACTGAATCCAAAAGGAGAGAAGAAGACAGCGAGTCTGCTGCGCTTACGTAAGCCTTTAACTCAGATTGGCAGGGGAGAGAGACAGGCATCCCTGGAGGGAATTAATTAGTGTTTATGTAACTCATTAATATTCGTCACAGCTAATGCACACATGCACACACATTTGTCTCATATGGGGGCAAAGGTGTATATGAGAGAAAATCTATATGCAGCTATTCGTGTGCGTGTTAGAGCAGGAGACTGATAAAGCGTTACCGCAGTATAGAGGTAGATTACAGATTTGTGGGTCAGAAACTTGCATTCAAGTAACAGAAGCTGTGTGTGTTTCTCTAAGACACTCTAAGTTTGGTCATGTTATCATCACTGCTAATAAAAGACCTTTTTCACAGCAGCAGTTAAAAATAACAATGTTATCAGGACAACATTGGGGGGGGGGGCAATACTCATTCCCGTAAATCACCTCAACAGAGAGAGAGAGAGAGAGAGAGAGAGAGAGAGAGAAAGAGAGAGAGAGAGAGAGAGAGAGAGAGAGAGAGTCTTTGTAACACAAAAGAGATTGTGAGAGTGTAACAGAAAAAAGATAGCACAATGAAAAAAACAGAGCAAGTCCATGTAAGAAACAAAGAAGATAGACAGAGAGTCTACGAAGCAGAGATAGAGTATGTGAAACAGAAAGAGAGTGTTCAAGAAGCAGAGAGAGAGAGATTGTCTATGAAGCTGACAGAGTCTGTGCACAGAGAAAGCAAGTCTAGCAGAGTTGACGAAGCAGAGTTGACGAAACAGAGTTGACGAAACAGAGAGAGAAAGTCTATGAAACAGAGTCTGTAAAACAGAGAGAAAGAGATTCGATGAAAAACAGAGAGAAAGAGTCTATGAAACAGAGAGAAAGAGATTCTATGAAAAACAGAGAGAAAGAGTCTATGAAACAGAGAGAAAGACAGTCTATGAAACAGAGAGAAAGAGATTCTTTGAAACAGAGAGAAAGAGAGTCTATGAAACAGAGAGAAAGAGTATGAAACAGAAGGAAAGAGTCTATAAACAGAAGGAGGGTCTATGAAACAGAAGAAGAGTCTATAAAATAGAGGCAGTCTATGAACCAGAAGGAGATTCCATGAAATAGGGACAAAAAGAGTCTATGAAACACACAAAGACTATGAAACAAATAGAAAGAGTCAATAAAAGATAAAGGGAGTCTATGTAACATAGAAAGAAAGAGTCTATGAAACAGAGAAAGACTATGAAATGGAGAGCAAGAGAGTCAATGAAAGAGAGTAAGGGAGTCTATGAAACGCAGAGAGAGACAGTCTAATCTGTGAAACTGAGAAGGATAGTGTATGAAAAATAGAAAGTGTATGAAACAGAAAGCGTATAAAAGAGAGTTTACAGAGAAAGAGTCTATGAAATAGAGAGAGAGTCTATGAAATAGAGAGAGAGAGTCTATAAAACAGATTTTTGAAACAGTTTATTAAGCAGAGTGAAGGCAAGTCTATGTAACAGTGAGTCTTTAGAACAGAGATAGAGAGTCTATGAAACAGAGAAAGAGAGCTTATGAAACAAAGAGAGGTGGTCTATTAAATAGATTCTCTCTTACCCTGTTTCTCTATGAAACAGAGAGAAAGTCACAGAGAGAGAGAAACAAACAGTGAAACAACAACACACCCATTAGTATGTGTGTGAATTCGTATGACTGTACATCTACTAGTGATTGGTGTGCTAAAGTCTCTGGAGTGACTGGTGCTGTTAAAAGGTCTGTGACGCTCAGGCAACAGCACTGAGAGCTGCCTGCACCTGATGAAGTAGTGCTGAAGTGTGGAGAGAATCTTGCTGTGAGTTACACACATGAAATCTATCTAGTCAGTGTGGACTACAATGCCTGCAGGAGCCCAGCTGTGGCCTCTGCTTTTTCATAGCACTTTTCATGAATGCCAGACAATATTTTATACAAGTACATGACGTGGTAGAATAAAACAATTCATACATAACAATACACATTTTACAACACACATTATAATAAGATATGAATTAAAATGATAAAAGTGGATAGACAGTTGTTTTGTATCTGTCAAACATTGAACGGATCAGCTCCCTTTTTCTGTGTTCTTCTGCTTAGACTCACTCCCTGAACTTAGGCAGAAGAAGGGAAGAATTTGTCTTTTTTTGCTCTCAGTCAGAGTAAAGGGGGAATTTTAATTGCTGTGAGGAATCTCAATCACACACAAACACACTTGAGGAGAGGACAAACACACACACAGAGTTTGGGAGTTTAATGGGTGTTGCACAGCCTCCATTGTTCATTCATGTTGCTGAAAGACTGTGAGTGCGAGAAAGTGAGTGAGAATGAGTACAGCAGAGAGAGAGACAGAGAGAGAGAGAGACAGAGCGAGTGAGCGAGCGAGAGAGAGAGTGAGAGAGAGATGGTGAGCAGTACTGAATGGTGAATTTTCTCTAATGAAGGATGTTTGCTGGGAATGCCTGTGTCTGATGGGGTGCTTGGCACTGAGCTTGGGAAAGCATTTACAAGCATTGTGTGTAAGTGTTCACTAAGGAGGCCTCTCAGATGTAAGCTGACTTGCAAGAGACCATCAGGAAGACTTAAAGACCTTTAAAAAGCAGACTGAAAAACATTACACTGCCGTAAAAAAGATTTTCTCTATCATTTTCTCATTCATCATTGCATATTTGCCACAGTGAATGCTTTTAGATCTGTAAACAAATTGTAATAAGACAAAAATCCTTACCAAAATCAAAACACAAATTTTAATACTATTTCATTATTTCAAGCAGCAAAGTTATCCAACATGCAAATCACCCTTGCAAAAAAATGTGACCACTCCCTAGTTACTCAACAGGCAAATTAACCAAATTCTACTGATAATGAGATTCAGCTGTTTGAACACAGCCGGCTAGCTGTAGCAGTGCCGTAGATCGAACTCTCCCAATAACAGGGTCCACACTTAGAAAGTAGCCTCACTTATTGAGCCAGGAATTCTGTTCTGTATCTGAGAATTCATAAGGACAGCGGGCCTCATTCACCAACTGTTCTTGATAAGAAATTTCTTCAAATCCACTTGCGCAGTTTCTTGCAAAGATTCTGACATTCAAAAATGTTTTCTTATTTGGGATTTGTTCTTAGGTAAGAACAGAATCTACACACACTCAAGAGCACAAAGGTGTGAACAATTCTGCGGTTTAAGAACACGCCATGAATCTGACACAGACTTTTTTCTTAGGACCTTCCTCATGAACAAAATCAAGAAAAAACTTAGGAAGATATTGGTGAATGAGGCCCAGTGTCTGTTCATCTATCTATGAGCTGAAGCTGAAACATAACTGGGTTACACAGCAAGATAATCATCCAAGACACAAAAGCAAATCCATCTGAAACCTTAAAAGAAAAGAAACAAAATCATTGTTTTGGAACGGCCTTGTCAAACTCAATAGAGATGCTGCGGCAAGACGTTAAATGAGCTGTTCATGTTCAATAACCTACCAACATATCTGAATTAAAGCATTTCTGCACAGAAGAGTGGGCTCAAATTCCTCCACAATGATGTAAAAGGCTGATTTCAAATGAAGTGATGAGGAAGTGATGGTTGCAGTTACTGCTGCTAAAGGTCATGGAACAAGTACATTTATTTTAAGGGTCAATTACTTTTCACATGGGTACTTCACATGTCAGATGTCTTTGCTTCTTGAATTAATTAAATAATATTTTTAAAAAATGTATTGTGTTTTAAAAAGTTCTCTTTGATATTGTTTAAAGATCTAAAAACTTTCAATGTGACAAATACGTATAAATAGAGAAAATCAAGAAGGGGCGAATACTTTTTCATAGCACTTTACATCCAGAGAGAGACAAATATCTGTTGGGAAGATGCAGATGCAACTAAAATTAAACATTTCTGACTAAAATGTAAAAATTCACTACACATTAGTGCCTCAAACAATCTAGCAGTTATCACCTGAAAACACACTCAAACTGTGTAGAAGTTGGACTTACTTTCCCAGGAAGCACTTGGGCACAATGCTGAGCTTCCTCCGTCTGTCTTTGATAAGATGGCGGCTCTTGGTCATCATCATGTGGTACAGCTTCTCTCCTTTCTCTGCGATCATTACATAAGCATCCCGCTCCATCCCCAGCTTAAGACCTGCCACACAACGCAAAGGAGGACACTTAAACCTTATATGTGTGTGTGTGTGTGTGTGTGTGTGTATATATATCATATGAATGGTTCTCAGCCTTATACAGGACAGCAAATATTTGCTAGACGGACAAGAGACATATGAGGGCAGTTGTATTGTTTTGTGGCAAAGAGTGGCAGAGAACTATGTTTGCCAAAACACATTAAAAGACCACCAATTTTTTTCCATGATATACATTGTTGGGAGTGGGCTTTACACACACAGAAAAACATCAAATCTATATTCTGATTAACACCACTTTAATTAGATAAATAAAAAGTGTTCTTTCTATTACACATCAGCTGTTATTCTTTTTAAAAACTTGTAAAATCCAAAATTGTTACAAATGGATCTAGAAAATTTTGGAATTAAACACTATAACTGTAGTTCATGAACTGAGACATGTTTGCTACAAACTGTAGCACAGCTAAAACAGTCATCCTGAATCCCGGACTCTTAAGCTAAGTAAATCACCGTGTTAGGTAACTGTACTACATACACTGTCCAAAACCACTTGAATAGGTCTATTTGAGATTACTTAACCAGATGCAGTTTGAAGAAAGCATGTGATGTGCAGTTTTTGCAAATGTTAATGTAACTAACAAGCCAATACTTGTTCGCTACGTTAGCCTTATGACACCAGTGCAAAGCTAAAGAAGCAAACCTAAGACACCAAACATGTTAGCTACAATTTGTGCAAATGCTATTTTTCGCATGCTGTCCCTTTAAAGCAGATGCATGATGGTCTGCTAAAAATTCCACAAGCAGCTGAACTTTATTAAGTTGATAATTGGGTAAGATTATCGGTAACATCATAATTTATCTCCTTTTGTGGTATATGCTGTGATTTCTCTCTCTCCCTCTCTCTCTCCCTCTCTCTCGGGTGAATGATGATAACCACAGGTCTCAAGAGCCAAAACCCTCAAGGAATAAAACATTCTCTATCTCTCTACACACACGCACGCCCACCTGGGTTCCCTTTCTCCCAAGTGGATGTGGTGTCATGTGCTATCATGTGGCATCAAGACGGAACAATGGTTTAGCAGAATACATTAACAATGTGCTGTTAGCATGTGCAGGAGCAAGTACTTGAAGAAGCTAAATATAGCTAGTGCATGCTAAAAAACAACATTTTTAAAGGCACCAGAGAATAAGCACAAAGCCGCCATAAGAAATACCCAGTGAAAGAATCTGAAGTGCTACAAAATATACCATGTCAACTTGACTGCTAACTTGCCCAGTAGCTGCACTTAACCCAGGCCAAAGACAGGGAAATAAGCAGAAAGCCGACAGCAGCAGCACATAGCTGGGGCTGAGCAAGCGAGAGAGAGAGGAAGCAGCTGTTTACTTCACATTTCTTCAGGTAGGGTAAGGGCCATTCTTGTTTTCAGTATCCTGTGCATGGTTAGCAGTCAGTGAATTGGTGTTGCTGATGCCAGAACTACAGGCCTTGTTACCACGGCGCAAAAAAGGGCTGAAGGAACTAACAGCCCAAAACAAATTACTGCCCAAAACCTATGTTAAGGTGCATCAGCAGCGAGAGCTGCAAGCTAAGCAGCCACATGTTCATTACCAGAAACTGGCCTAGCATCCGGCTACTAGCACAAAACATGGTTGTCAGCTGAGGACACAGATAAAATAAAAATAGAATCACTGAGGTTAACAGCGTGCTGGCTCTAAAGCCACAATAGACACTTCTTAATCTGCACTTTAAAGCAACAGTTAGCAAAAAAAACTCCCCTTACAAAGAATACTGTGAAACCTATATTTAGTCCATACTTTTGTTCAATATTATACATAGCACTGTGTTATACAGTGCAGGAAACCAGATAAGAAAGCCTACTGAAAATCTATGAAGAACTCAACACAATTTGAAGCAAGTATGTGATGATTTAGGCATGCAGTTTACAATGCTAATTGGTCAGGTATAGTTTCTATAACTTAGCTTTATTAACCTTGTAGCTCCAGGGAAAAATTAAAGAAGCAAACTTCATACACCAAAATGCCTTGACTGATTGACTATTTTTGGATTAATTGGCTAGTACACACTTCCTCTGAGACAAGTGAAGCCAGCCAATGCATCTTTTAGAACTGCCGCTAATGCAGCTCAACACATCTGAAGGAGAACACTAACTGTCAGCTAGCAGACACCCACACCAGTTAACATCGTGCTGAGAGAGCATTGAGAATTGGACTCCTGGCCACAGATGTCTGAGGCATCACTGGGGATTACCTCGCAACGGTAGGGAAACTGCTCATTGGAGATCTATATTAGCTGCGTTTCAAAGCCTAGGCTGCAGGGGAGGTAGGCTACATTTCTTGGCTGCTTCATCACTAAAGGCTATTCTATTTTGTAGGACCCTTTGGATGCAGCCGAGAAATGCAGCCTTCTTTTGTGAGAAATCAAAGGACACAGCTGGTGTACCCTTTGAGACCTTCAGTCTCCCACAATCCTTCATGCACAGCTTAAAACAATTTGAAAAATGGCAGAAACAGCCGTGAGTGGAAAGATGCTGCGCCACCAGTTTGTAATGAAATGTAAATGAATTGTAATGAAGTATAAATTATAATTTTAGCATTTTTAAACATACGATTTAAGCGTGTCACACTGCTACATCAGTAAGCTGTGACATGTCAGCACAGCCTGCTCAGGCCGTCTTATGTGCATGAAGAAGAGCCTTTGTATACCAGTGCTAGAAAGGTCTTCCCTGCTTTGACTGCGGCCTTAGCTTTGAGACACTGTTATTGTGTTGGATTTTTCACCTAAGTACCAGCTGGAATGACTCCTCCATACACTTCCACAAGGAGCTCCCAGTTCCCCCACAGCAGCTGACCTAAACAAAATGCAGTTTGAGGAGGCGGTAGAGACACAGTTACCCCTCTACAGCTGTCTCAAACTCACTCTAATCACTATAACGAACCATAAAGCAGCCAATCTTTGCTAAGTCACTGTTACATCAGGAAATAAAAAGTAAGACTTCTGCTAATGTAATATGACCTCTAGCTGACCCTTGCAGGCCCTTTTTCCAGCAACCAAAGTAAGTTGGTATAAGCCTTTGTGTTCATTCACAAGAAGTGCTACTGTGTCTAGAAAGTAGCTGTTTCAATCTGTGCTAGCCAACATTCCAAAGCGTGAATGGCCCAGTTCCACATCATTAAGGTCTATGGCTTGCAAGTATGGAATTCTAGTGCTTGGACACCTTCCTTAAGATGTCTTGTCAGCACAAATCTTTCATGCAACACATGCCTTCAAGCGACAGATGTTGATCCGCATAATTGCATTAACTTACTGCTTCTCTGGGCTAAAGTGTCACTGGGTTGATTATAATTGAATAGGAGGCACTAGGACAGACTGTCAAAATAAGGTAGCACTTTAGCATGTCAAGCTAAGCTTCAAGCGGAACATGTAATTAACAGCCATGTCTGAAAGCCACAGAGGTTTGAGGCCTCAGACAGAAAAAGAGAGGGAGAGGTGTGACTGATGGGGCACCTGTTGGCCTGGGCTCCATTTCAAACGGCCGAAACATGATCCATCCCATTAAAAACCCTACGCCAAAGCAAAACGCAATGTACAGCCTTAAGGCTTAACGCTTAAATTATCATGCTTAAACTGAGAGCTTTAAATGCATAGACTGTTCAGAATTTTCAATTAGAAACCAACAGCTTCTGATATATCATTCTGAATTGATAGTGTTTTTTTTTGTAACCGGTTCTGTTTTATAGCTCTGATAACATTCAGAATCAGTGCACTCCACTGCTGAAACAAACATCAAACAAAAACAAGAACAGGTGGCCAATGTAAGACAGGTGTTCCAAATCCTCCATGGAAAACAACAAAATAATCCATTAAATCATGTTAGATAGAGGAGACCAACAAAGAGAAAAAAAGGATACATAATACACCACAGACAGTCCTTTATTCTAATAAAAAAACAATTACATTTAATTAGAGCTGCAGCAAATGACTATTTCAGTAATTAGTTAATCTAGCTATTCAATTTGTGATAAACCAAATTACTTGGCTTTTTCATGCTTACTTAGTTTTTCCTCTATAAACTACTTTAGTTAAGATTGCACTGAATGGAATACTGATTAAAATACTGACATGTAAGACTGCCATGTCCAACAATGACTCGCAGTCTCTCTAAAATAATTCCCTTTTTGTCATACATAAAAAGTATGCACATTTGTCACCAGTGTGAGGTGGAATGGTAGTGCATTAAATTGTCTTTGGGTCTAATAAACTAGTGTTAGCTGGTGTTGCTAACTAATTGCAAAAAGCTAGATACTAGAGATTGTACTGATCTGTATCAGGTATCAGTTTTAGGTAGGGATGTAAATAATAACCGATTAACCACTAGTCAACAAATACATAAATACCCATGCTTTTGGTTAAAAAGTTCATTTAATTTACAATGAACAACTGACAGCTGAACTGGCAGGTTTTTCATTCAACTATTTTGTAATTGTATACATGAGGGGGCAGGAGTGCAACTTGTTCCAACAGCCCTGGTTAGGGATGCACAACTCCGAGGTTTCTGGGGTTATGACGTCAACTTGACTCCACTTAATTTTAACCGGTAGTGCCAGAGCTGTTGATAAAGGTATAATGCAGAGAATAAACCATCCTAAATGTAGTTTACAGCACTACCTCAGCTAGGATATATAGCCACATGACACAGTGCTAGGATAGGCTAGAAATGACTCTTTAATGTTTCACCACTATTATCGGAAAATAAAGTGGTATCATACCATCTCTACTAGCTACTGTCACTGGCTAGCACTAGTCAAAAAGATGGAGGTAAAAGCAAAAATGTAATATATTTTATGTAGGTGCATTAGCAGTAGGGCTAAAAATTAGTAATTTTTTCTAGAAAATGCTATTTGCAAGAGTGCAACTTTCAATTTGTACGGGGTTCATTGAATGCTTTCATATTTTTTGTGAACGCTGAACTGAACGAATTACTTTACAAATAATGAACGTAAACACGAGCAGCGCTCACTCTCGCAAGAGGGAACGCCACTCACGTTTTATGGCATGCCGCATGCCGCTTCAATAAACACAGCCAAGCATGTCTGGTGCTAGCAGTAGAAATGTAACTGCAGAAGTCGGTTTGTTTGAGCATGTCGGTTTGTTTGTGTGTTTTATGAACACACAAGTTTGGACTCACGTTTTTATGTAAATTGTGCTGGTCTGAAAAAACAAGTCCGGACGTCAGCCACATCTACATCGAATTTAAAACGACACACTGAGTTGAAACATCGAAGCAGTCTTGTGGAATACATGTGATTTAATTATAAGCACAATAAATCATTAACTACTACGATGCAACAACCACAAAGATTACCCACCCAACTGAAGCTCACAGCATTTTGTAAAGGACCTGCTGCCTTCGTTTCCCAACAAGTGGACAAGCTTGTACTGGACTAGCTACATTGTAGGAGATCTGCAGCCTCTAAGTAAGGTTGAAAAGCCATCCTTCATCAAACTGGTGACTGGTTTGCAGCCATCCGGACATCAAGAAAGCAGGTAGCTTACATACAATGTTGAACAGTGCATTCAATGAGAGTATTACTGACCTAAAGGCTGTGGTATATAATAATTTATTTAGTTTATGAGTAGCAATGCTTTTGGGCTGGTGATGGATGTGTAGAAAGAGGTTCTATTGAAAAAGAATATTGGCCTATTTATTGAGACAAATGAACATGAACTAGTTTATTCGCGGAACTGCGAACTCAAAATTTTTAAAAATGAACTACAAACGTGAACATTTTCATTTTCATTAGTATGAACTGAACTTTGAACTAGTTCGTTTTTCAGTGTGAACTGGCACAACACAGAGTGCTTACGAACTGCCTGTAGAACAGTCAGATCAATCAGAAACAACCGAACACCCGTGTGCTGTGATTTCATAACCACACCTAACTGGCAGTTTGGCCACAAAAAATACATATGCTGGTCTTCTATGCCAAAATAACTGACTTTCATTTAATAATTACAAAATAATCACAACTTGATTTTTTAAAAAGTTGAAATATTGGTCATAAAAATTGGAATTAAATATTTTCCCTAAATTGTTCAGCCCTAATTAGCAGTATATGGGTTTCTAAAAGGGGCTTTTGTTTTTCCAGCAATATCTGAGCTCAGGACTAGCTTTCTCTCTAACTATCTATGTGTAACTAGCAAAGATACTTTCTCTAGATAGACAACAAAGCACTTTTTGTAAGTCGCTCTGGATAAGAGCATCTGCTAAATGCTGTAAATGGAAACTGAAATGTAAAAGCAACTCTGCTGTCATTTTTGTACCAGATGTTTCTTCAGAGGCACAAAAATACACCAAATCATCTGTAATTATCTGAAAACTGGAAATGTGTGTTTTGCGGAAAGAACATCAGAATATTCATTAGAGGAAGAACTTGGAGGAGAAACAACAGCATTCAAATATCTGAGACAGGAAAGGTACCGTGAACTACTAAAGCCAGTAAACAAGATAAAACCACTTACTCTCTCGTTGTTCACGCTCTTTCAAAATGGCGTCCAGCCATTTCTGCTTGTCTTCGGCATTCTTGGCCATGCAAACAAACCACTTATTTTTGGCCGTGTTATGAATCTTCCAGCCGTTGGTCACAGTGTAGTTGTTGCTGTGGTAGTCCGCTGAAAGAACAGGAAAAATAAATAAATAAATAGACAAACAGGTTGAAAAGCAATAAGTTCCATCACGATCCCTTAACATGGACCATCTTGAGTAGTAACAGCAGATACACAATAGGCTCCTTGACCTTAACTGAATGACATATGAGCCTGCATTAAAAAAAAAAAGAGATACATCAACGCACTGATCTCGTTCCATTCATTTTATAATGCAGCGCCAATTTCCTCTTCTACAAATTAAACGATATGAGATCCACGTATGGAAATGATAACAGAACGACTAACAATGGCATGACTGCAAGTAGGGCTACAGAAAAAAGGCTTTTGTTTCCAATTTGGAGGCATGAAAAATGCAAAAAATGAAATAACCCCATTAAAGGGAGATATCGGGAACAGCGCCTCTTTAAATAACTTGACAGTCATTAAACAGTGTGTCTGTGAGAGCCCATGTATAGTAAAGGCTTCAGCCTTCAAGCCACAGTCCAATTTTATCCCTCATTTGACACTAGGTGAATGAGGTGGAATGGGTTGAATAAAGAATGAGGCAGTGTAATGGGCTGCTGGCTTAATGTTAAGAGGTCTGACCTGGGGCTTTTAGCCGGTATGGTCAGATGGGAGAGAGCTGACCACTAGCATGCCGGGTGTAGTAGAGGCTAATCAAAGGTGAGTGAAGTGAGCCAGGGAAAGATCTGTTGGCCTTTGTGCATCTGACCTTGGAATTTCCAAAGCATTGCTCTGTTAGGATTAGAACTGCTATAAAGTGCTGAAAATGACTAGCTAAGCAGGCTTATTGAAAGGAGAACATCAGCACACATCTAAATATTTGTGACAATGAGGACCTGCTAGCTGCCTTTATATTATATATATTATATATCACACATACACACACACACACACACATATACATATATATATATATATATATATATATATATATATATATATATATATATATAGACACACACACAATCAATGATGTATATCAACAGCACATCATGATCACTTAAGCTGCGTGCAAAAGTGGTGTGTGGTTTGAGGCAGTATTTTGATAACCTATGAGCTATGAGTGGACATTTTTTAAACAGTGGCTTTCTGTGAAATTTGCCTGCAAATAAAGTGTTTATGCCCACAGGCACACACTTGAAAGCGTGGGAGAGAAAGACAAAAGAGTACAAGTAGGTGAAATTAAGTAGTCATCCTGCCACTTAAGGTGCACTGAAAGCGAGAAAAAGAGCCGTTAGCTGAGCAGCAGTCTCAGTTTGCAGAGATTTTAAACGGCTGAACTCCACCCTGCATGTGGCTATAACGCACTACCGTAGAAAAGGTGTGAAAAAAGGGGCATCTGTGTCTCAGATTATAATCTCCGCATGAGGCTTCACACCAATCTCTATACGGCTTCCAGACTTAATGCTGAGTTTGTGGTTGTTGTTCTTCAAAGCAGCATGTCCGTAAACTGAAGAGACAGCTGAATGTTTCAGTTTGGCTTTTGTAGGAAACAAAGCACTGCGAGAGCATGCAGACTAAAGAGGCTGATATGGGTGTGAACCTTTAGAGACAGTAAACCTTATATTCACAGCCTCCAAAGTGCATAAATTCACTGATACCCATATAGTATATTTCCACCATTTAAATCATTAACAATAACCTGCAATTTGTGGGTATCAGTGGCCAACCCCTCAAATAGCCAAATGATGGGCTACAGTTAGTAATTCTGTATTTACAAACTGCACCCAAATGGTAGCGCTACCTGATAAAATAGCTAATGAGTTTAGATACAAGGTACAAGTGCCTAATAAACTGACAACTCAGTTTGGCTTTCCTTATAGGGGAATTCTATTGATCTTTCAAAACTTTTTGCATAATTCAATGGTTGAAATATAAACAGTCATTCTGAGTGGTTTGATACAAGATGCTCTATTCTAGAGAACCCTATCGAGTCAGAATTGTTCACAGCAGTGGTGATAGGAACCACACATCTGAAAAGTTTAATGCCTCTTAGAACTACTTCATGCAAAGCCATTATAAAAAAATGGCTACAAATATGCTGCCTGATGCCTAAGGTGTTGTTTTGGGATTGTTCTGACAAGTTTTGGCCTAAAATGTGCTTTTTTTTAAAAAAAACACCTCATACTGGACAGATACATGCATGCTGCTGTAAGGCAAAATAAACCCCAGTCAAAACATATTTTTCCAGATTTACCATTATTTTACAATTATCAACATCACATATAAAAGCATATAAGACGTGTAGGTTTACTTTCACTTTTTGGATAGTTAATCAAATGGCTATATTTGTGTAGTAGACATTGCGATTCCTGGTTCCCATCACCACCACTGTAAAGAAATCTGGGTCAGTATGTTTCTCTACAGTAAACCATTTCACTTCAAACCACTCTAAATGACTCCATTTACTCAATAATTACATTATCCATACATTTTGACAAATTAGTGAAATTCCCCTTTATATAGCAAAAATATTACATCATACAGAACAATATTTTATTTTCTGAGATATAACAAGTTGAACAAGTTGGAATGGACAAAATGCACCAGCCAACAGCAACACTACATTTGAAAAAAGGGTTATAAAAATGGGGTAAAAAAAAAATAATAATAATAAAATAATGACATAATGTAATGTGCTGCAATCCATTCAGCTACTTCATATGCAGTTTCTTCAGTTACTATACAAGGGTGGCTGTTGTTTACAAGCCCTGTATAACTGGTCTAAATCTTCATCTATTTTAAGGTATTTTATTATGGTAAATGCAATTGTTCAGTGTTACAAAGTATGACAGTCAGAAAAACTAACAGTAAAAAACAATAATAATTTAAAAATGCATGACAACGTTAACATATCATCATATTGCCCACCCTGGTTTAGCTGCTGTAAAAGCTCTATACTGTGCAAATGACCATAACTTGACTCTACAGCATAAGTATAGAGGTATGCGGCTGAAGTTACTTACCTGTCCCATCTTCCACATTCTCCACCTCCATCACCTCTGTGTTGATTCGGCCGCGGAAGACATACAGCGGCCCGTTAATGGACTTCGTCCTTTTGGTGGACTTCTTCCCAGAAACTCTGAACATTTAACAAGAAAACTTACATACTTCTTCAATTACTCAAAGAATAGAAAAGCCCAGACGCTTAAACAAAGGATTAAAAAGGAAACAGTACACATTTTAACCAATAACAAAAGCAGGTAGGAACTACATTAATTATTTCTCACTTTTCATTCATTGAAGTGGAGAAATTCTTTTCAAAGTGCATGTTGTTAACTTTCAATTACTATGAAATTTGTGTTGGAAGGCAGAAGAGGAGATACTTCTTTCTTTGACTTCACTTTGATAAAGCCATTGTTGTGTCCAGTCTTATTTTGTGGAAATGTTTTGCATTTTTGCCATGTTTTGTCAAACAGCTAAGGGTTAATTTATACATGGTTTCAGATTTTAATTATAGTATCTTCATATACTTGCACCAGTAAATATTAGAAGCTCAGGCACTGTGTGGAAGTATGAGTAATGTAGACTGTGTGGTTGACTAACCTGGACTTCCTCTTGCAGTACACCAGCAGGTTGTCAAACAGGAAGAACACTCTCTCCTGGATGTTTCCTGCTGAGATCTTCAGCAGATTCCCGTGAAGGAGCAGCTCAGTACATATATCCGTTAGATTTCGTCCCCTGGCAAAAAAAAAGGAAATAATAACAGGGAATCAACTAAGCTGTCTGGATAACAGTGACTATTCTGAGAAGAAAATTAGACATTCACACTGCCTATAAGCTAATTTGAACTGATTCAAGTCACCATGACACATGACATTTCATAAGTAATGTAACATGACTAGTTCCTCTGAAGAAATGAAAGGACAGGAATCTGACAGGAACCTGTCCACATTCCAGCAAAATAACAAAGATAATGAAGTGTCTTGCTATTTAAACTGTTAATATCTTTTGATATCAGCGATGAGTGGAATTACCTGCTTATTAACAGAAAGCAGAGGCTTGCTTTTCTACAAAGGGCCCTTCTTTTGAAAAGGCCTGATTTCATTAATAAAGAAATCAAAGCCAAAGTCTTTTTTATCTGTGTCTCTACCTTTCTCCAAAAGCCTGCCAGTCCCTGCAGGAACCAAAATGCTAAGACTTGTTTGATGTCATGGAGTCAGACATATGCAATGATCTGGACCGTCAATAATTGATTTCATCCAGTCAGAGCGTTCCAGACGTACTCCTATACAGGATGCGACTGTCGATGCTTTGCAGGCGTGTATCTGTATGGCAGACTCCATTTTGCTGCTTAATCAATGGTGTGACCAAACTGGTCGATTAGAGCATTGGCAGCGTGTTTTCTTCCTATGCTGCACTCTCTGTGCATTAGAGGTGATTTACATTACACTGAAGGCATTCTACCTGTGTACGCAGCATTTTCAGCCAGCAGACATCTGCTGGACATACTGGATCCTTTCAACTCCATTTAAACCTACATAAATTATACAGGACCATGCACTGCACTATACTGCATTTGGAGGTACAATAAGCACTATATTTCCTTTTAGCAATACTGGCATTACCTTGTAAAGTCAAAGTGGGATATAAATACAGCATATTATATCACAGGGGATAGCCAAAGATGTTAGAGGGGAGACAGACTCTGGCTTCTGTATTGGTTTTTCATATTTTCATAATTTTATAGTTCATCCAATTCATCTGTATGGAAAACACCTCAGACTTCACAACCTGGGAAACCTGCAGCAGAGACAGTGAGGAATTTTTTCGATTGGAGTCTAAATGCTTATTAATAACCCATTGTTTTAACAGAAAGGTTAATAAAATATTACATGTACATATTATTTGATATCATAAAGTAAGTTTTAGTTCCCTACCAATTCCCTTTCCCAACATGACGACCACCTTTGAAGCATAGTCACCAAGTTACTTGTCAATTCTAACCAATATCTGAATACACTGACCTATCATACAGGCCTTTCTGGTATGCTATCTTACGGCAGTTTTACTGGTATTCTGTTAGCTAGCATACTCAGTTTCTAAATCACAGCAAAATCAGTCTATAGATGGTAGAACTTTGGTCTCAAATTATTGGAGTGGTCCAGGGGAAGGGGTCTAATTTGGATCAAGTTAACCCTCCCAGCATGCTCAAAGAGTGAACATTGTTCATCCTTTATTGTTAAATTAATCTTTCCATTGTTATTACTGGTGTTATTGTTACTGTTGTGTTGTTGGGCTCCCTGCATTTGTTTGCTGTTTCCAGGTTGTATGCTTATCATCTTACTGTAGAGTAGAGTTTCCCTTGCAGTTGAATGTTAAATAGTATGTATAATAAAGCTTGCTGGTTCACTCTCTGAGCTGGGGTCCACCTTGAATTCATTGCCTGCCACATCACTCATTATATGTAAAAGCTAAATCAGTGGAAGCTATGACTCTTGACATTAGAGCTATCACGTCTCTGACATTGCTAGGAAATGTCATAAATGCCATCTAGCTGTCATTAAGCCAGTGCCTCACAGAGAGCTGCCCAGCACATGTGCACGGATATATACATTCACCAAGCACTTTATTAGGAACACTGCACTAATTCTTGCAAACATTCCTGTGAGATTCTTCTCCATGTTGACAGGATTGCAACATGCAATTCCTACAAATTTTTCAGGTGTTCTTTCATGCTGCCAATCTCCTGTTCTACCACATCCCAAAGGTGTTCTCCTGGATTTAGAGCTAGTGACTGGGAAAGCCACAGAAGAACACTGAACTCATTGTCATGTTTATGAAACCCATTTGAGATAACTTTTGTTTTGTGGCATGGTGCATTAGGCTAAATGGTTGGCATGAAAAGATGCATATGGTCAGCAACAATAGGCTGTGGCATTCAAGCAATGATTGACTGTGCCAAGAAAACATTCCTCACACCATTACACCAGCCTGGACTGTTGACACAAGGCAGGTTTGGGTCCATGGATTCATGCAAAATTCTGACCCTATTGTCTGTGTGCCTCAGCAGATATTGAGATTCATCAGACCAGGCTATGTTTTTCCAGTTTCGACCGTTTGTCCAGTTTTTGGTAAGCCTGTGGCCACTGGAGATTCAGTTTTCTGTTCCTTACTGACAGAAGTGGAACCTGATGTGATCTTCTGCTGTTGTAGCCCATCCACCTCAAGGTTCATCGCTGTGCATTCTGAGCTGTTTTTGTGCTCACCACAGGTAACGTAGCCTGTCTATCAGCACGAACTAGTCTGGCCAATCTCTGTAGACTTCTCTCATCATCAAGGCATCATCCAGAACTGCCACTGACTGGATGTTTTTTAATGCACTATTATGAGTAAACTCTAAAGACTGTTGGGCGTAAAAATCCCAGGAGATCAGCAGTTAAAGAAATACTTAAACTAGCCCATCTGGCACCAACAATCATGCCCCAGTCAAAATCACTACAATCACATTTTTTCCGCATTCTGATGGTTCATGTAAACATTACCTAAAGCTGCTTGCCCATATCTGCATGATTTTATGCACTGCATTGCTGCCACATGAATGGCTGATTAGATAATTGCATGAATGAGTAGGTGTACAGGTGTTCCTAACAAAGTGTTTGGTCAGTGTATTTACAACAAAGCTGCTTTTCTGTCAAAATAAACCAAGAAATTATGTGTACATACCTGTTCAGTGCCTCTAAATATCAAAGGCAAATGGCTACACATCAGATCAATCCTGTAATATGGGTATCTCCCCTTTCAAACAAATAGAGGGAGCTGAAATTGCCCATAGTTTTATCAATATGGTGTGTGGGTGAGAGAACTTTTCTCACAGCAATAGTTCCCAATCCTGGTCCTGGAGTAGCACATGTTGTTTTCTTCCCTGATCCAACAAATAAGGTAATTAACAAGCCCTTCCTGAGCTGGAAGTGGGTGCGGTAGAGCAGGAAAACAATGAAATGTGAAAGACAGGGCTACTCCAGGACCAGGGTTGGGAACTACTGACCTAGAGAAACTTTTGAATGAAGTCATAAGCATAGAAACCTAAACCAATCAAGCATTTGCTCTAACTCTTGCATGCACTCAAAACATCCCAGTTAGCATTCCCACTGCCAGCATGGCACAGGGCTCAGGGTGGGCTGGGGTGAGGCAGTGCAGCCTGCGCCAGACCCTGGCACGCAGGGGCTGGAGCTGAGCATAAAGGGACTCTGTTGAGAGGTGACTGAGAGCAGTGAATGGAGAAATACTGAGCTACTGTGAGTGCCACTCTGCTGTAGGAAATAACACACCATGCATGCCCACTGAGAAAGAGAAATGTCTGTCAGAACCCTAAAATCAGAGGGAGAGTGCAAGTGAGAGGGAATGGAGTGAGCGAGAAAAAAAATAAAAATAAGGGAGTTAGACGCAGACAGACAGAGACAGAAAGACAGAGCGTTGGAGCAAGAAAGAGTGAGGGAGAAAGAGAAGTAGAGAAGAGAAAAAGTTGAAGATGCAGAGGGAAAGGGAGAGAGAAAAGTAAGGGGAAAAAAAGAGACAGAGAAAAGAGAAAGAAAGAGAGAATTAGAGAGACACACTGACAGAGAGAGACAGACGCAAAGAGAACTAGACCAAGAAAGAGTGAGATCTGTAATTCTCTCTTGAATTCTATACGTTACAGAGAGAGAGAGAAAAGGGAAAAGTTAGTCAAAAAAAGAGTTAGAGACAGAAAGAGACAGTATGCAAAAGATTTAGAGAGAATTACAGAGAGAGGGAGAGAGAAGAAGGAGAGAAAGAAAAAACAGAAAGAATGAGCAGAGAAAGTTGCAGAGAAGAGCAAAGGTTGAAAAGAAAGGGTGAGGAAGTGAGTGAGAGAGAAAGAAAAACAGTTAGAGAGAGACAGAAAAAAGAGAATGCAGGAGAGAAAAATAGAGAGGACGAGAGAATGTGGCTTACAGTAGCATTTTCTAATGAACCTGTTTATCTCCTAGGTAACGAGGTTGGGACTTCTTTGCATTAACACTTCCTTTTTCTTCTTGTTTTAAAAGTACAGCAAATGTCACCATGGATCCTGTCTGCGTCAGCAAGGCTCTACTCAGGAAATGCACGAGTGCTGCATACTTAAATACCACTCAAATATATGAACTACCCCATACAAACAGCCTGCCAACCAAACTCTGACCTGGTAGCTGCTAATGCTGCACATGTGTGTATGTGGTGTCGCATCCTGTGCTGTTCTGTGTAATTATCAGAGTAACCATCACTCAGAAAAGACATGAACAGCATGTACTGTCCCTCACCTCCCAGCCCTCTATGTGTGACTGTAGCTGCTCCAGAGCCTCCAGTTTCTCCATCTGCCTCTTGGTCTCGTTGATGTTGGAGCACACTTCCTTCATGGCCTGCAGTGCCTCCTCCACGGTGGGGTAATCTGCATGCTTCTTAGGGGTTCTCTTCAACAGCTCCTGCAGCAGAACTAAGCTTAGTGCACTGGAACATTACTCACTGAGTTCTATGTGTTCTGTATCCTCACAGGTCATCGATCACAACAGTAAAATCATAGGAGATGATCCCCCTTTCTGCACATATTTTCTTCAGTTACAGAGAACACAACAAAGCAGACTGAAAATGATTTCACTCCTCCTTTTCACTCTGTATTTTAGATACTGCCATCAAGTCCAAATGAACACAAAGAAAGACTACAAGAAGTAAATAATGGTATTATGCACTTGTTTATCGTTGTCTATTTGCACACTGCTGGTCTTAAATGCCAGAACAAGAGCATTCCATCACATACACCAGTGTAATGATCATCTACTCTAAAGCTGTTCTTTGTTATTCAGTAACTGTAATATTTAATCTAAATGTTCCAATATTAAGTTTTGTTGTGTATAGCGCAATTTCATGTGTCAGTGTCAAAGACATAATTCCGATGTAGAATGGGTCATTTTAGTTATAATATCCGAGTCACACAGACCTCTGAAGTCTTGCGTCATTCTGTAGACAGTATCACGCCAAAATTTGCAACTCCAGTTCTAATTTAGATTTCTCTACGAGAAAAATAAATAGGAATTTCGAAAACTGCCGCCATCATGCTTCGTGGATGGATGGCGTATTCCAAACTTGACAAATTTCATCCTACGTATATTTTTCCGCTGAATGTCACTGAAGCCTCAGATTTACATGCTTTTTAATGAGTCAAAATATGAACATTGTTCCATCCATGCTAATAATTAGCTAGCACTAAAATGCTGGACACTAAAATGACATTGCATGAAAGTAAGTTTACTATTAAACACTTATGTAATAAAACCAGCTAGTCCTAATATACTTTACCACTGCCAAAGCAACTTAACTACCTCACGTGACAAAGCTTGGTTTGCAAGGTTGGTGTGCACTTATTATGCTTATTAAGTCAATTCAGTGTGCAGCTGTGTTAGCTTGCATGTAGCAAAATTCATATTTTGGCTCCTTACACAACCTCATAAACATTTTACGGGATGGTTATTCTTCCACGGCTAAGAAAAGAGAGTTTAAGCAATGATAGCACGGACTGCACATGCATATTACAGCCACATGACCACATATTTAGTGCTGCACCTTCTCACACACTGGCACATCTGGTTCGGAGGGTTTGAACAGTTTTTATTCTGATGGCAAATGTGTTTTTCAAGCACGCATTTGAGGCTCATGCCTCTGTCTAACTGCTGTGTCTCCTGCCATTGTTTAAGAAAGTCTGTCAACAACACATCAATACAAAACCTGGTGCCACGAGTTGCTCACACTTTAGTAAATCAAGACAAATATGTAAATCAGCTGCACATGTTTCTTTTGCTTTTTTAATATGCACACAACCCAGTGCTCCAGTTTTATACATATAACTAAGCAGAACAGAACTTGGTTATACCTTATTTTGAGAGTCCTCTATGGATTATCTAAAGATGCCTTCAGAACTGTCTGGTGAAACGTATGGGTTAGGTTTAGGGTTAGATTTACTAGAACCTATTATATTAACCTTAATGTTCTGTTCCAACAGTTAAGGTCAAAGTGAGCATCTGCAAAGCATCTACAGTGGACATTCGAAAAAAAAAGTGTTACCTTGTATTCTGTATTCACAGGTTTTGAAAACCATTGCGCTATTCCTGGAATAATATTTGGCCATTATGTTGGTATAGCCCACAGTTACAGCTTCACAATGTGCCAAGCGCTCCTTACTTGTGGCAAAATCACTGTAATGCAGGGCCTCTTGTGGTTCATTGCTTTATTTTGTGTAACATTTAAAACGTTTACAAAGTATATAATTATGGTTACCACTCCAAATATGCGGTTGGAGAGTGCACACATCAGTTGGCATGTACACATAAGAACAGCTGTTTGTTTAAATGCATCTGAATACACTTTTTGCATGTCCTATAAAAGAAAACATGGAGGAGAAATAAATTAAAGAAATGCTGAATTACCTTTAGCAGTAGAGGATACTTGCAGATCCTCTGGATAGGGGAAAGCAGGTAGCCCTCAAGAGGAACATCTGTGCTCTTCTTTCCTCCCAGCAGCATGCAGTGCTAAAACAGAAAAATCGCACATCTATACAACAGCTTCACAGATGTCTATGAATTTTCACTTCTATTTGGGCCTGTACCAATCAATTTTATTTGATAAATCTAAACCAAAACTAACTCCCACTCTCAATTAAAATATCTGTAGAAAGCAAGTTCTCACCAATAAGAAGGTGCGGATGTGGGGTATTTTATTGAGCTCTATGAGCAGCTTCAGGGCCTTCTCGTGGTTGCTGCAGTATTCTCCATAGACTGAGAAACGGCCTCTCTGAAAAAGACAGAACACAAAACGTATGTGAGCAAAGGGAGTGCACGTACGGTAAAGGCCTCAATATATTGACTATATCAACAGTCACAGACTACCCTTTATTTATTTAATTTTCAATCAAAACAGCCACTAAACTCAAATTATAATTTTATTATAAAGACTTATTTCTGAAGAGTTTAGATAGCAGATAATCCACTAACATAAGGAAGGGAAAAGTGAAAAAGAAAGTGAGTGAAAAAAACAGGAGTTTCAAAAATTGGAGTTCAACCAACTTCTAAGACTGAACTTTGGAGGTGTGGAAAAATATCACTGCAGATTGTTTTAAACTGAAAGTAAGTCTGCGGAAAAAAATGGATGGTGTAATACAAGCCAACGTGTGGAGACACTAAATACTAAAATACATTTCGTTGTCAGGGTTCTGTGTAACTGTCCTGGTTTTTTGCCCCACCAACACTGAAAAATTAAGAACTTGGTGACACTGGTGATGATTGATTACAGCTGGGTTAAAAAATTTGATTTACAAATAGGTTTACAAAGTATATAATTATGGATACCATAATTAATTCCATAAAACTCCATTATTGTGGTACTGTGGGCATTATTCCTTTAATCTCTACCACAAAATCTGTCATTGCATATTCTTAAACACACAAAAACTAGTGTCAAATAGCAAATAGGAGTTTTGAACCTGTATATAGTTGAAAGCTGGATATATATGTAAGAGCCCACTGTGTGTATTTTCACTTCGTCAATAACACATCTTCCTTATTTCAATCAGATTGTAAACATGCAGGCCTTCCAGAAGGCAAAAGGTAATGAAACTGGTTTTGAAAAGGAGATTCTGTACAGCACTGCTACCTGACTTCCGTTATTCGAAACAACACAGGAAGCGAAATTGAAGCTCACGAGTCTCTAGCGTCACACCCTTAGAGAAGCAGCCAGTGCTAGCAAACAGGAAACAGCGCTTAGACAAGCTCTTGGGTGCATACTATCAGTCTAAAGCATCTCTTCTGCTCAGTGATCTACTTATTGGCCCTGACATAGAAGAAAGCATCCGACATGTTTTTGTTTTTTAACGTAGACTGACAGCTGAGTATTAAAGGCTCTGGCTATTGAGCAGAAGGTAATGAGCCTAGAATGAGGTCACTGAATGTAAATTATGTATGGAGTTTTGGCTGAACTGTGATTAGATGGGCTGCACAGAAGCAGAGTGTGGGCTGTAACCTTGGCTAAGGTGCTGCTCTCTTTCTCCTGGGACTGGCCGCTTATCTGGCCGTGCGGATGGAGCTGAAAAGTGATACAGGCTCACATCCCATGGGCAGCTCTGTGGTAATGGGCTTTGGACAATGAATGGCTGGAGAGAATTTACCACTGTTTGCCTCTCTCCCTCTATGTTTACCTTCTGTCTCGTTCACATCTCTGTCTTACTCGCTCTCTCTCTAATATGTCAATGGATGTGGAGGAACTCTTCTGTTTGGGCCTCTTCTACTTCTCCATATCCTGTGACACTGACTACCTCTGTTTGACATGTGCATGTTTGTTTTGTGTACATTTTTGTACAAAAAAAAAGAAAAAGAAAAACAGGGATAACCAATAAGATGGTCCTGGTTTTTACAAATCTACATGTTTTATTTATAAAAACTGAAATACTGAAGTTTAGATTAGGATTAGGTTTATAGTTAGGCAAAGAAAATATATATAATAAATATATAAAATATTTCATTTCCAGTCAAAACAGTTATTCATTTTTAAGAAGATATTTCTGATTTCTGTATGATAATCCAGTTACATAAGGAAGTGGGAAGTCAAAGAAAAATAAGTGAAAAAATTAAGTTTACAAAAAATACATTAAAAGATACAGAGACATTGGGACTCCTAACAACCATGCAAGACCTGGGAGACCACCAAAACTGCCACCATCAGATAAACAGCACTTTAAGTTTTCATCTTTGTGTAAGAGGAGAAAATCAAGCTCCACTCTTGCTTCAGATCTGAAAAAAATCCACAAGTGTTTCTGTCCATCTTTCCAATGGGAGAAGACAATTCAACGCTTCGAGTCTGAAAAGATATGTAGCTGTCAATGAGCCCTTCCTGAGAAAAGCAAACAGACAAAATTGAAGACAATTTGCAAATCAAACAAGGAAGCTGCAGTTGTTCTCAGAACAATGGACTGACCGCCCCAGAGCCCAAACATTACTGAAGTCTCCTGAAAAGAATGGAAGGTGTAATAATGGCAAAGCATGGAAACAAAAAAATACTAAAAATTGTCATATTATATTTATTTGCCCTTTGTGTAATTTGCTGTGTAAATATGTTTTTTTTCCTGATGAAAAATTATTAACTAGTACTTAATGGCTGTTTTGACTTGAAATCAAGAGTGGTCTTTGACTTTTGCAAAGCACTGCAGAATACATTTGTGAATCCTGACACTGTATGAAAACATTATGTGTGCGTGCATGTGTGAGAGAGATCATGTTCAGCAGTGGCAGTGGTCTCAGTGCTATAATAAATCCCCTGAGGCCATAGCACCTGTAATGGGAGACACTGGCGGTCTCACAGAGCTAATGCATTACATCATAGAGGCCAACATCTGTCTGCGTTACATATGCTTTGAAACTGGCTAACCGACACAGTTCATGCTGTGGCAAAATGCACTCCAGATGAAAGCTTAAAAGCCTAAAAGCAATTAAAAGAATTCAGGTTGAAGCCAAACAATCAACACCTTAACTTCACCATGAACCTTGTATTTTTCACAGTAAGTACCTTATTAGCATGAAAGTAATTAATAAAAATGAACACTTCTTTTCACATGCACTTAATTTGTGCTTGTTTAAAATAACTGAAAAAGGATGGAGAATAGATGAGACATTGTTACATTTATCCACCATTACTATGGGAACATATGGGAAATCTAAAAATAGACCATATTTAGACTGTATTACATTCTAAACAAAATTCAACATGTAACTGTATATGAATGAAACAAACCTTTCAGCAACAGCAAAGAAAAAACAAAGTATAGCTTTAAATCATTAAACAAACCTACATGAGGCAAACTGACCTTGGTCAGTAGCAAAGATCTGAAACTCAGGGACAGACAAAACATCAGAAATGATCCTTTCAGGCTAAATCCAATTTCCCCCAGGCACCAAGTCAGGAAAGTTCAAAACCCACATAGCTCGCTTTCATTTTCAGATTTAATTTCTAATATGAAAGCTCACACTTGTGCCCAAAATAGCTTCAACACTGTTTGTTCCTTTGACAAACATATTTTTGTTGTATTATTGCACAATGCTGGCACTGAAGGCCCTTGAATAGGAGTCAGCCAAGGAAATAAAGCAAATATTTACTGCAGTGTTAAATACAGAAATGAGTAACTTTTTTTCAAACTTTTTCCCTCCATTTCGTTATTTTTTGAGACAACACAGCCCAATGCCAAAGCTGGGTCAATCCCAGCACAGTGTGTACTGTTTCAGCTGTGTTTCTTTCCAGCAGTCCACAGCCCTAAAACATTCCTCATCCTGAATTATGCAATAGTTCTTCTGAAACGGGCTCAAGGTCTCTGACTTACTGTGGAGAACGATTCAACTCTGACACTGAGGCTACGTCAGCACAGCTCCTTACACTAAGATGCCTAAACTCAGCTCAGTCAAGCCTTCAAATAAAGATCCACCAGCATGATTTCAGCTCATACATGTGGAAGACTGAGTGTAAACATAGATGTGAAGATGTCTGCAGCTTGGTTTAGGAAAGATAAAGGATTGGGACTGAGAGTGGGGATTATCTTGATAAAATATTACTGTGTTACTGTCAAAGTCTATTTGGGTTTGGGGACTAACCCTTGCCCATTGGCAACAACAAAAGCATGGTGCAATTTCATTCAGTTTATCGTAACAAATGAAGAACAAATTCCACATTTGAGTTTGTAAGTAGAAGCAGAGATTTTTTTATTCAGATTATTTCTCTCTACTTGTTTAGCTGTAGCTAATGCCCACCCACCACCCACTAGCTAGGTCTCCCCCATCACATAGTGCTATCAAGCTTGAAGGGTGAGGGCTGGAACATACTTTCTCCAACAGGATCGATGCCAGTCAACATATCTTTTCGAACTGCTGCTGACACAATGTCATTGGATGGCTCAATGTGCTTGGAGGAGAACACTAATTGTCAATTCTGTTGCATAAGCTATGAGACATCTACACTGGCTAGCATCACGCTGAGTGATGGCGGAAAGCCGGACCATCCTACTCACCCAAGCCAATAATGTAAACAGAGATATAAAGATGTCTATGGTCTGGCTTAAGAAGGATAAAGTGTTGGGACTGAGAGTGAGGGTGTTGTATTGATAAAATATTGCTGCAAAGTCAAAGTCTGGTTGGGTTTGTGGAATAATCCTTTTCAGTGGCAATGACAAAAGCATTGTGAAATTTTATGCAGCTCAGTGAACAAAGAGGAGAAATTCCTTCATGTGTGTGGATTCTAAACTTTCAATCGATATTGCATTTTGTGTTTGTATGTAGAAGACTTCTTTTTTAATTTAATTTTTTTCTCTATACATGCTTAGTTGTAGCTAATTCCTACCTGCCACCCACTAGCTAGGTCACCCTGACACAACATCATTGGATAGCTGAATGTGCCTGGAGGAGAATGCTAACTGTCAGTTTTGTTACGCCAGCTAAGACACACCTGCACTGGCTGGCATCATGCTGAGTGTTTAGGAGAGGTGGACCACCCTACCCACCCAGAGAAAGCAAGGCCAATAATGTAGACAGAGATATGAAGATGTCTGCAGTCTGGCTTAAGAAGGATAAAGGGTTGGGACTGAGAGTGAGGGCACTGTAGTGATAAAATATTGTGAAGACATTTCTCCACTTCTCCATGTGTCGATTCAAAATTTTCAATCAATACCACATTCATGTTTGTATATAGAAATGAAGATGTTTTTTAATCCCAAATTTTCCTCTCTAATTGTTTAGGACCCCCATGGACCCTCACAGAGCTGGTACTATTTGGGTGGCGGATCATTCTCAGCACTGCAGTAACACTAACGTGGTGGTGTCATGTTAGTGTGTGTTGTGCTGGTCTGAGTGGATCAGACACAGCAGTGCTGCTGGATTTTAAACACTGTGTCCACTCACTGTCCACTCTATTAGACACTCCTACCTTGTCAGTCCACCTTGTAGATGTAAAGTCAGAGATAATAGCTCATCTGCTGCTGCACAGTTTGTGTTGGTCATCTTCTAGTCCTTCATCAGTGGTCACAGGACGCTGCCCACAGGACGCTGGCCGGATATTTTTGGTTGGTGGACTATGCTCAGTCCAGCAGTGACACTGAAGTATTTAAAAACACCAGCAGCACTGCTGTGTCTGATCCACTCGTACCAGCGCAACACACATTAACACAACACCACCACTTTAGTGTTACTGCAGTGGTGAGAATGATCCACCACCCAGATAGTACCTGCTCTGTGAGGGTCCACTGGGGTCCTGACTACTGAAGAACAGGGTAGAAGGGGGCTAACAAGGTATGCAGAGAAACAGATGGACTACGGTCTGCAAATGTAGAACTACTAAGTGCACCTATATAGTAAGTGGAGCTGATAAAATGAAAAAGAGGTGGTCATAATGTTATACCTGATCTGTTATGCCTGATTATATATATATATATATACACACACACACACACATACACACACCCTTCCCAACCCTACAGTGCATGTCAAAAAACGTCAACAAATCAGTCAAAGGTAATTTGAAACTGTGTGCCATGTGTATGGAGAGGTAGCCAAGAGAAGGCACTCACAAACTTGAGAAAGACGTGTCCAAGTGCATGATGATGTTGAGGCTCAGGCTGCAGACTGCCCTCCAGCGCTGAGAGAAACTCACGGTGGACGTCAAGGACCTCCTCAATGTTGGAGAACAAGATCTGAAGTGAGAAACAAAGAAAGGTGTTAGCAGCAAGACTGACACTGGATACAAAGTTTCCTCACTGATTGGGCCTTGGTACCAAGTATGTTTAACAAATGTGTTGGATGGTCAGAGGAGTCTGAGCTGAGGAGACTCCTACCTTGACATGTTCGGGCGTCAGACACTGCTGGTTTTCTGCAGTCTGTCTTATTCTCTGCAGGAAGGCCTTAAGAAAACACATCAAAAGACAACTGAGGTTATAATCAGCACTGTCTAGAACAACAGCTAAAGCAGGGTGATTAGAAGAACATGATTCTAAACGAGGGCCTCATCAGCACAGTCAGTGTTTGCTTACAAACTTTAAAACAGTACTGGTTTGGTATTACTTACATCTGGGAACACTATGTAATATTTATTTATTTTATTTATTATTAATTAATTAATTATTATTTATAATATTTATTATTGTAAATATTTTTTTCCCTCTGTTTTTGCAAACAGTCTCACAGAAATTTCACTCTCAGCTACCTTTATCCTGTATGCATAAAAGAAAAAGAAAAATCAAATAAGTGAACTACACTTTTTCTAAACAGTGCATCCCTAACAAAGGTTATTTTTCATTTTTCATAAATAATCATTTGGTTGAACAACCACAACCTACAAGCTCATTTCACATCATGTTTCTGACAAAAACCTCACTACAATCTCATTTGCCACTTTGTACAATCAACATGCAGAACAATGACAGAAAGGAGAACAGACTGTTTATCAGACAGAGCAGCACTGCTTAATCTGGCAGCTCACAGAAGAGCATGGGGAAGTCCAGTTTGCCTTTCTGCCAAAAAGAGGGGATTTAAAAAATCTACGGGAGAGACACCCTGCTGAGCCTGGACACCACACAGCAACAGAGAAGGGGAAGACACACCTTGCTTGTGAATAAATATGTGACCGCTAATGCACAAACAAAGCAGCAGCAAAACAATACAGATCAGTGTATCAATTAACAAAGCTGAGTGCAAAGAATTCATATAGACAGAGAGTGAGAGAGAGAGAGCGAGAGAGAGAGAGAGCGAGAGAGAGAGAGAGAGAGAGAGGGAGAGAGAGAGAGAGAGAGAGAGGGAGAGAGAGAGAGAGAGAGGCTGAAAGAGAGAAAAACAAAATAAGAGATGCACAATAAAGAAATGAGATAGAGACTGAAAGACAGTAATGAGATACACAGAGAAAGAAACAGACAGACAAAGCGATAGACCGAGAGATAGAAAAAGAGACTGACAGAGCGACAGACAGAGAGAGATAGAGAGCGTGTGAAAGAGTGAGAGAGCGATAAGAGACAAATACAAAAGATATGATATCGAGAGAGACAGAGTGAAAGAAGAAGGAAAGAAAAGAGATACACAACAAATTAAATGAGACAGAGAGACTGACAAAGTAACGAGATACACAGAGAAACAGACAGACTGACTGAGAAACAGACAGAGATAAAAATAGAGAGACTGATAGTGAGAGAGTCAGAGAGACAAACAAAAGAGATACACAGAGAGGGTGAAAGAGTGAGAGAGAGAAGAGAGACAGACAAAAAGACAGATGTGAGAGATAAAGACAGACAGAGATAAGAGAAATCAGAGAGAAAGAGAGAGATCGGAGAGAGAGAGAGAAAGACAAACAGATAAGAAGAGAGACAGACAGAAACATAGACAAGAGGGACGCAGAGACAGAGAGACACACAGATAATGAGACACAGAGACAGATAGACAGAAATAAAGATACAAGAAACACAGAGAGATAAAGACAGACAGACAGACAGAGAGAGAGAGAGAGAGAGAGAGAGAGAGAGATAAATAGAGACACAGGTAGAGGCAGACAGGTAGAGACACAGAGAGAGAGAGAGAGAGAGAGAGACATTAGAACAGATCTTCAGTGTTCACGTCCATGGCTGAGTGTGTGTGTGTGTGTGTGTGTGTGTGTGTGTGTAGAAAGCAAGTCTGCCACTCAAAGCTGCTTCTAATTATGGCTGTGTAAGACTATTCTGGGCGGCGGGCGGTGGCGCTCGCTGAAGGTGGACTTACTCAGCCTGCGTGTGTGTGTGAGTTAAATTACCTGAAAGTGTGTGTATTGTCTCACTCGTCTTCCTCACTGCACCACTTCACTGAGACTGTAGCAGAGCCACAATGTTCACACAGACGGGAACTGACAGTGTCTTTGCCTTATTCATACTGGCTCTTCTATTCGCCCTTGTTCTGCGTGTGGGTCTGCCTGTCTGTCTGTCTCTCTGTCCTTCTCCTTTCATCTCTCCACATCAGTATACTGTGTGTATGTCTGTCTGTCTGTGCAGCTTGTCTCAAATGCTGTCTCTTAGTCCTCACTGACTAACTTAAGGGTGGGAGATACTGTGAAAATGTCAAAGTATCGCGATCTGCCATATAATTTAATACAAAAATAAATTAATAAGAATGGCATAATGGCTTGTTCATTTTTTAAAAAGTTAGTCTTAATGTGTCCTTTTTATTACATTTGCAGTTGTTCAACGTTCTAAAAGTACTGATGATACCCACAATATACTCAGAAATACTGGCATTGTATTGGCCACCCCAACTTTTTCTTGTGCTTACAGTTCAAATGTAAACTCCTCATGATGGGCATCTTTTATCCGGTTTATTGGCCAGCAGGATGTTAAATGTGCCGATTCTCACCCCCGTGCCCTTCGCCACAATGACAGGACGGGTGCCACGTCTACCGCTCCCTCGCTCCTGCCAAGCATCCCAGCCCTGCCCTTAATGACAGACTAGCTCTCCCACTCACACACCGGCCCCACACACCCTACATATGCTGCTCCACCGACAGGCGTCTGCTCCTGCAACTTATCCCCCTTTAAACCAGCTATTAGCATTTTACAGAGTTTTTAATCCACAGGTTCGTGTCCCGGGTGCTCCACCAGGAACATTCAGATAACCCAGAGCTATTTACGGATGAGTTACAGTTTGGAGTTTCAACTTTTTCCAAAATGATGAGGACAAGAAGACATAGAGTCATAACGGAAAGCAGATATGCCACCAATTCAATACTAGCAGAAGATGCCGATTCGAGTGTTGGAGGAAAAACACAGCAAATATCACAGACATGATGCAGCGCAACATATATATATATATATATATATTGAAAATAGTACAAGGGCAACATATTGAATGTTGAAACTGAGAAATTTTATTGTTCTTTGAAAAATATATGCCCACTTTTTTTCAAAAAAGTTGGAACAGGGGCATGTTTAGTACTGTGTTACATCACTTCTTCTTTTAACAGCGTTAGAAACAACAAAGGAAACCAAGTGCTCTAGTTCTAAAAGTAAAATATTTTTCCATTCTTGCTTGATGTAGGATTTCAGCTGCTCAACAGTTCAGGGTCTCCTTTGTCGTATTTTTCATTTCATAAATGTGCCAAATGTTTTCAGTGAGTGACAGGTCTGGACCACAGACAAGCTGGTTTAGAACCTAAAGCCATGCTGTTGTAATACATTCTGAGCGTGGTTTGGCACTGTCTTGCTGAAATAAGCAACGCCTTCCATAAAAGACATCGTCTAGATGGCAGCTTATGTTGCTTCAAAATCTGTGTACATCATTCAGTATTAATGTTGCCTTCACAGACATGCAAGTTACTCATGGCATGTACGCTAATGCGCCCATATACCATCACGGATGCTGGCTTTTAACTGTGCTTTGAAAAATCCTGGATATTTCCCTCTCCTCTTTAGCCTGGAGGATGCGGCGCCCATGATTTCCAAAAATTTGAAATTCTTTTCATTCATTGGACCACAGGACACTTTTCCACTCCACCTCAACTTAACTAAGCTTAAGCCAAGTTTCTGAAGCCTGTTTATAAATGGTCTCTTCTTTGCTTTTTGGTTTTAACCTCTTATGCTTGTGGATATATTTTGGTTTTTCCATTTGAATTCACATGACCAAGTCGTAAGTTAAATTATTCAGTAACTGCATGAAATAAATGCAAATTTTTTATTTTATTTATTTATTTTTTGTAAAAGTTCCCATCAAATTAACAGAAAATGTGTTTTATGATCATACACATATTGCTATATGCTTACAATTTACTGCTGAAAGCCAAAAATCTTAGATGTATTTTTTTATAAAAATATTTTTTACAGAGCAGATCACTGAAGAGACACCATCTGTTTATAGTTTATAGCCCAGATTTGTGGAAAAATGGCTCAACTTTCAGTAGACAAAAAAAAATGTGAGTTCAGCTTCTTTTATAATAAAGTTTAAAAAGTACATTACCCATCTATTTGACT
Source organism: Colossoma macropomum (assembly GCF_904425465.1). Taxonomy (NCBI): domain Eukaryota; kingdom Metazoa; phylum Chordata; class Actinopteri; order Characiformes; family Serrasalmidae; genus Colossoma; species Colossoma macropomum. The sequence goes on along the minus strand of NW_023494793.1, from coordinate 33,376,606 downwards.
GGAAAGAAGACAGTTACTGCTCTCATACGACACCCACCTTTTGAATGTAGCTTATGAAATATGAAAGTTATGAAGTTTATGATGAAGTGCGTTTTGGAACCACCGGTGGTTCCAGGGAGTTTAAAAGGTTAAAGAAAAGATTTTAACGCAGTATGTAAACATTGTTACGGTTTTAAAACATACCATTCACTCCCTAGTCCATACAGTCCATTACCGAAAACTGAGCTGCAAAAACAGCCCATTTCTAATTCATTATGTCACAAAAACAACACATTCACATATATCTACCTATTCAGCCTGGAGCAGTTTAGCTCCGCCCATTCAAGGTGACGTTTTAAAGGCCTGTATTTCTTTTTTAATACAATTAAACAGCATAGAGCAGGATGTTAATTGTGCTGAAAAAATTGTCATGTAAAAATGAATGATGACTGTTTTTGGTGTAAAAACTCACACAAGCATTATAAGTGGACTTTTGCCTTGTTTATGAATAGTAAGGCTTATTTTCCAAATGTACATCTCCTCCGCTACTAAGTTTTTGTTCTTTTTACTTAAATGTTAGCCTGCTCGCTCCAAGTTAGCATATCTGTGTACTATGATACATTAATATCAGATGAAAAGCCCAATTTCCTTCCTCACGGTTAACCAAATATCTGTTAATAAACTCTTATAGACATCTGAACATCAAAATGAGCCAGAATGCACATCCTTAATTGGTATAAGCAAACATTCTAGGTTTCAGTAGCCGTGCCAAGAAAAGAAAAAGTAGTATTGAGCATCTCTAACGGCAAGCAAAGGAAGGTTTTGTCCATCACTATGATGTGTTCGGCCTACATTTAAACACAATACATTACTACTCCCTAAATAACAGCTCTCAAAGTAAGATGTAAGGTGAAAAAAGCATTGGACGCACCCTATCAGAGTCTTTTTGAACTAAACATAGATCTCAACTCTCCAGAGTAGGACAGCTAGATGTATGTTTATGTAAGTGATATCTAATTAAAACTTAGACAGGCCTGATGCTGGTCGTGGTTCGGTGTCCCACACAGCTTCTGGCCATGGATGGAGGACTATCCCTCAGGCGTGCACTAATGAAATCTCCCATATGGCAGATCCAAACTCATCCTGACTAGGCTCATCCATGTGTGAGATGGCCAAAAGAGCCGTAGGGCTAAGAGCCAGTAGGCTGAGCATCCATAAAGAGGGAGGGGAACAAGCGGCGACAAGATAAAGAGTCTACCTGGGACATCTAATGCAACACCCGCAAGCTTAAGAAAGAAGAAAATGATATAAAAATAAGAGCTTAATAACTATTAACGTTTATTAAATTCAATTATATATTGTTTATTATGTCAATTATTAGATACATTGTATATATTCTGTATTGCCTTATTATTTTAGATTGTATTGTTTAAATACAATTAAACTGAATAGGTTGCTTATATAATAGTAACATTAAAATACATTTAATACCAACTGTATAAAAAGATAATCAGTGGAACTGCATTCTTTAATCTTTGCAAGGAGCTGGAGTGATGTTATGTTTGTGATCCAGAACTAATCATCCTACATCAGTACTTGACCTCACTATTGCTTTTCTATCTTAATGCAAAATCAAATCCTCACAGCAATGTTCCAGCATCTAGTGTAAAGCCTTTGGTGAAGAGAAGAAGCTGTTTCTGCAGCAAACAGGGGACAAACTCTATTAATACCCTTAATTTCAGAATAATGCTTGATGAGCAGGTGTCTACAAACCTTGGTGTATAAACAATATAGAGAAAATAAAGATAAAGATAACATGAATGTATATCTTAGTATCTTCTGCTGAAGTCATGTTTAGCACACTGATAGCAGACACGTTGTGTTTGAAGCTGCTGCAGTGTGTTGTCTTTATGCAGCAGATGACTTTCGTCTGTCCTATTGTACGCCAGAGCAGCGTCACCAGAACTCCTCGCACTGACGTCACAAAGTGAGTAAATAAACAAATCCCGCACCGTCGTGCCGCGCTGCCATGGCAACTGCCGCTGTTCCTCTGAGCAACGGAGAGTGTGAAGTAAGCAGCAGCGGCAGCCAGGTGCTCCTGAGATTAAACCAGATTTGAAATTCATCCATTTACTCACATTCAAACCAGAGAGGATGCGCATGGTATTCATTAGTTTACAGCATAAAAAATGTCAACTTGTAAACGCAATTTCAGTGTGCTTTGAAACCTCTTCAAGGTATGTATGATTATCAGCCAAAATAAAAGTGAAGTGCGTTAAATATGCACTTTAATATAAAACTCAATAAAAATGCCTCTTTGTCTGACTGTATATCGTCTTCATGGAAATGAGAGATAAACCACAAGCTCTTTTCTGCACAAGACCCACAGAACACTACCAATCAGATCCAGCACAGACAAACAGGGCAAGGCCTGTAGAACAATGGCTGTGTTCATAAGGGCTTTGAAAAATGTACTTAAGTACCTCAGACTGTATTATCACTGAGTGTGACAAGAATTGATGACACAAAAACACGAAACATTAGCAGTTTTTTCACACAAAAGCTGTGCTATCCAGGAAATGCATGTTTTGTAAAACAGAATCAGTTATACATGCATTTGTAATTTATAATGAAACACACAAATAAATCACATTTTACGTGTCAAGGCGTTAAGTCACTGCTGATACTGCAAACTACATAATATAAACAAAACATCAACAATTCAGAATGAATCCGAACTCCCTCCAAGAATCTGACTCTCCTTCAGGTTTACATATAGACATATGGTCTCCAGATTGTCTTCACAATCTCTGTTGTTTTTTATTTTTCAACATATGTATTCAGTTTGAAAATTTAAGACGAACAGTTAATTATGAAAACAAACAAACTGCAAATGTAATCTGTGAAATTCATATGCCTGTGGGACATATGCACACACAAATTTGGCACAACTGCTGTCTAAAATCCTTGTTCTTTTTTTTTTTCTTTTTATATATATATATGTATGCTTTAATGCACTGAGAGAAGTTTTGGGGATGTATTTTCCAGAGGTGAGTAGAAAATAGCCTAAACCCATACTCAAGCAAAAGCGTTAATACTTGGGTAAATAAAATGACTCAAGTAGAAGTAACAGTACCTTCCCAAAAAACAACTTGTCTTGGAGTCCAAAAGTACTGGGTCAAAAAACAGCTTAAGTCTTGAGTAACTTATAGAACTGGGGCCATATTACAGAAACTTCCTAACTCTGAAATGTTATCTGTTTAGTCACCATGACAGTTTCAGTTAGGACTGAATTTAGTACAGAACAACAATTCTTAATCTTATCCTAACTCCAGATAAGAAAACAGTATTACAGAAACATCCTAACTAGACAAAAAAGGCACGATCTCCACCACCGTCGTATTACCATCGTGTGTTATGTTGATGAAAACTTGTCAGATACAATATAATAGTGATGGTGGTGAATAATGAGGAGAGCTGAATTTGTGTCTGTTCATTAGGAGGAATAACATTAGCGTGGTCGGCTAATGCATTTGAGAAACTGAAACTGGAGAAATGCAGCGCTCTGACAAACGCTATCAGAATATTCTTGAAAGTTCAAGCTTATCGAGCTCTAGTTTTGTTTGACCTTTTTTACATCAGTAACAGTAGGTAGCTGTCTGACTAACTAACTTGAATATTTTAAAGACGTGTTTACGTTTCAGCTGTGCGTATATACTCAGTTGCTAGGTAACAGACATGACAGTTGATTGTCGACTTCGTTCGAGTCAGTTAAAATTTCCTAACTTGAGAATAAGATGCTGTAAAATAAGATTCCTAAATTAAGATGAGATTTGCTTCTGTAATACAAATTTGTGAAAAATCTTATCTTGACCTGTCAGATCTTAACTTAAAACAAAAGATAGGAACTTTCTCTAATACAGCCCTGCAGTGGAACTTCTTAGTAAATCAAGCATTAATCAGTACAGGTCTGACGTTCATGACATTCTGTTCTTCTCTTTTCGGGATTCTTTCGGTTTAAAATGCTGAAGTTCCAAAGTAAGAAGTGTAACCCCTTACAAAGCACAATGAACTTAAACAGAAAAAAGAAATTAGTAACTAACTATGAAAGGCTAAAATGTAACTAAGTAAAAAGTAGATTCCTCTACTCTAACATACTTTAGTAGAAGTAAAAGCATTATGATTTTAAAACACATCAATATTTTACTTAAGCACATGTACTTGAGTAAATGTAAGTAACTACTACCTGCCCGCAGTATCTACAGAAAGGATTTGGGTGTCTATTGACTTCTAGTGTTTGTTAGCAACCTGTAGTGCTAACGTACAAATGCAAAATTTGCACACCAAACAAATCTTGGCTTGTTGACTATATTAAGGTAAGTGGAAATGTGTGTAATTCATACTTTTTGCCAAACTATTCCTTGAAAAAGATCAGATTTGCATCCAAATTCTGATTCGAAAATGATCCAAATCTTATTTTTGTGTTCACACAGCTTTCAAAAATCTGATATGCACCGCTTCAATCCTGTGACGTGGATGCATCCAAAACTCTTGGATGCAGCAGATTCAAAAGATGGTTAGTACAGCTCAATCAGAGTTCGTGAGTGCAGCTCTGCTGCAGCTGGTGGGAGAAGCAACGGAATCATGTTACTTGCTGTGTGGCAGCCTGAGGCAATCAGAATGAGAGAGGAACATGGAAGCTCCCATATGTCACGGTGAAGGAAGCAAGCTGTTAAGTGACTATTTTTCTCAATGACCTCTAGAGGGAAAATCATTGCAGAGGCGCTGCTGATTACGCACGCTGACCTTAACCAAACACCGGGACTAATCCAGAGAGAGGACAGGCCTCGGCCACAGTAGTTTTAGGAAGGAAATGACAGCATGCGGTCTCCGATAAAAGATGCCGGTGTTTCCTCACACAATATACCGACTCTGTTCATTGTTTGGGGAGGTTTTCTTCTGAAGTGGCCACACAGTGTATGGACATTGGTCAGTGGCACTGAGAAGGGAAAGAAAAGGCACAGTAGCTTTGCACTGCCTTTCACCCTTGTGTTGGAGATGGCTCTGTGCCGATGGCTCAGCCCCATGGGAACAGAGGGGCTAGTCAGATATGCTCACACGCGCACACATAGCACTAGAATAGGAGTAGCAATGTGATATCAAGGGACATGTATCCCTTGAAGCATTCTACTGAAAGCCATGCTCCAATACCAATTGCTACACTGATCCATTGCTGAATACTGGAGGCATAATCATGTGAGCAATGTAGACATCAAGTAGGCCTATAGGCTTTTTGTCTCTAAAGGAATAGTTTGGCAAAAATGTGCAGTTTTCCCTCCTTATGGCAAATCAATCCAAACAGCCAAGCCATGTTTGGTGTCCAAGGTTAGCTTCTTTAGCATTCCAATGGCTCTAAAAGGCTAATAGAGCTAACAAGCAAGTCTATTTGAGATTACTTAACAATGACATAGGCATGCTAATTGCTCAAGCTTTCATTACTTGTTAGCTACTACAATTGTACCATATTTGACAAAAATATATTTTTAAGTTACAGTGAGTCCATACACTCAGTCTTAAATCCAGGCAGAAAGGGTCCAAATATATACCTATCCCCTGCGAAACTGAATGTAGTGTACTTTGAAACTCAATTAAGGTTTGCAATAGAACCTTAGAACAAATAGAACAATAAAACAAACAAAAAAAAATCCCTGTACGGTCGTTTTTTTCCCCCCCTCACACTGTACAGAGAGTGAAATTCAGGGGCTTTCGGAGTTAAAGGCTCATGAGGGTGACTAACTTAGAAGCGGCCCGGCAGGTACCCAGCTTGGCTGGTGCAGACTGTCTTTTTGGACCCTGTACCAAGCTCAGAAGACACGCTGCAAGGCAATGGGACCACTGAAACTGTGATCACTTCCTCCCCATAGAATGCAGCCTACTGTCTACAGCCTAAATGGTCGCTATCTAGAGTGAACTTCATCCAGGCAAGACACTTGTGCCTGGGAGTGCACACACAGGTAGCTGTGTGAAATTTCACTCATCAAATACTGCCAGAACTCGCCACAACAAACTGATATGAAGTCCTGGGCTCCCCGGTTTTAGGTTCGTCCTCACCAAAGACAAGTGCTACTCAAATAAAAATTGCTATACTCACATATTTGACATGATTCGTCAAACTTGACATACTTCTGTGATATACCAACGTTCTATCGTAAATCTTGCACTGAGCAGTTTTCTTAATGTTTTTAAAGTGCTTCCAAATGTGATCTCAGGCATCTTTGCTCTGTTAGCTTCAACAGCCATGCAGAAAGGGATGCAGTCTAAAAAAGCTGTAATTTATTTATTTGTAGCAATATTTTTTATGTCAACAATAACTTTTTTCCTTTTATTTTTGAAGGCCTTTGCAGATGAAATGTACAAAAAACTCTGGTCTGGTCTACTCAAGTTGTCAGGCTACAAGTGTCACAATTGTGGTTGAAGGGAAATGGCACATGATGCTGTCTCACGCTTCTGAGTCTTGAGGTGAGAAATGGGCTATTTGCCCACAGCAGCTGGCAGGAGTATCCAGTCACATGCAAAGAACTTTTATCATTTGAGAATATCTACACTTTGAATCTTGCAGAAACAACAGCGCTGGTTATAACCTGTTCAGTGCAACCACCACTGCTGTAGGATTCAGTCGCAGTGCAACTGCACAGTTGAAGCAGTATCACAGATTAAGGCATGTGCAAGCAAGCTTTGGCCAGCTTATTCCTAGCAGCAGAAAAAGGGCTGCAGAGTGTACTTTCCATTGTAGCCTGGCTTCACAATGGTATCAGAATGGCATTTCAGTGGCAGCAAATAGAACCGCATTGTCAATGTTAATTTAGAAAAGAGCAGAGGGGTGAGCAACTGAGTGGTAGCAGTTTAGCCCCTTCCAAAGTGCCTCAACTCTGAATTTCAAAAGAGCCATTTTATATTGCTTTCACATTCTCTCATAGGGTCAAGCACCATCAGTAAAGACCTTTTCAATGGCCTTTCCCAAAAGACAGTGTAAAGTCTTTCATTAGTATGCAAACAGAAACTAGTTTGCCTCATTCTAATCAACAATTACAACTACGACTTAATTAGCCAGCATAACAAGGTGGTAAATCCTGTCTTAGTTGTATGGCTCTAGGAAAACCCTTACATTCATAAAGAACCCTTACATTATGTAGAACTTCAAATTGGTTCTCCACACTTGCATTACATCTCATATACAAACTGTTCTCTTAAGAACTATCTATCAAAAGGTGTTTTAGAGGACCAGAAGTTGTTCTTCTATGGCATCCCGACAAAGAGCCCCTTTTAGCACCCGAGTCTAAATTAATACATGACTCAAGGCGTCACTTTTAACATCTTATCTCATTTAAGATCAGTAAACACATTTGTAGCAAGGTTTTCTGCAAGTGCTGTTCTTTGCCTCATTTTACTAGCATGTGGTGCCAAAGCAGGAAACTAGAAGTGTATGAAATCGTCATCGACCCCTTCTCCCTTCAGAAGAAACACGTCAAATTTTGGCTAATTCTCACACAAGTTAAAAAGCCGAAAATAAACTTGTGAGGAAAAAGAAAAGCAAACTAGCAAGCGAAGCTCTCTGTCTGACAAAACAAAAAGGGGAAGGATGTCCTCGGACAGGAAGCAGTGCAGTGTGAAGAGGCTGCATGCGGTCAACTGCTTTCAGCACAAACAAGCAGGCCATACGCATGCATGTCACTGCAACCTTCAGCTTCAGCTTTTTCTGCAAGGCCTCAGCAGATCTGTGATTAGAGGCTGCATGTGTGAGATTGTGTCAGACTTATCAATCAGTAAGTCTGAACATCTCAAACCTGCTGATTCTTTGCAATCAGTTATGATTGCAGAGAATGCAGATGTAAACCTTGTGCACTAATTTACTTTACAAAACCTTTGAGACAAAAAAGAACCATCTTCAAATCTTCAAAATGAGAGATGTGTAATTCCTGTTTCAGGGTAAATCAATCAGTGCAAAACATTTGAACTTTCATTATCAGAAAAAAACAAGTGCATTTGACCTGATTACAAACAGAAAGTAAACAGTCACCATGATTTATCATGACAAGAATCAGGCAGTTTAGTCAAGAATGCTAAAACGACAATAAATGGAATTTATGGAAGCTAGCAAGAAACAGTCAAATGAACTGTTAGCGTTCATGTTAACATTTAGCACGTAGTCTTTAGCATTTCCGAAAGGCGCCCATATACTCTCTCAAAATCGCCCTTAAACACAAAAAGAGGTTGTTTACTCCTTGCATCAACATGCACTTTTGGTGAGCGAAGCATGTTCAAATTTCGCTTGATGGCACGAAAAGCCAGGTGTAAACACACCCAAGAAAGATGTGAGATGGGACTACGACCGGGTAACTCAAACCACATTCAGAGGTGGTCAGAGACGGATATTGATCGCATTGGACACAAGTGTAAATGGAAAGCGTTTTCTATATCCACACACGGTTACATAAGCAGAAATGTGTCTGCCGAGTGCTGACTAGCAGACACACAGAGGGTAAACAAAGAAATGTAAGATGGAGGATATGCAAGGCTGAAGTTATCCCAAACGTCTTCTTGCACTCTGGGTTGATGAAAGCATCAAAGCAAAGTTTCTCAATTGATATCATAACAGGGTAAAAGTAAAACAGAAAGACATCTTCCAGGAGGAAAGTAAAACCTCATTTGCCGACACGAGGATGTTATTTAGTGAAAAGTATAAAAGGAATCCACAAATATGATCCGAACATGAAACATATAAATGCGAAATGTAAACCAGCTCTAATATTTGTGTTGCATAATTAACCATAACTTTAGGAATGTTTGTTACTGCTGTTGAAACACATATCCAGTAGATGGTAAAGATGTACTAATAGTGTGTTCTGGCAGTAGCATAAATTAACTGAAATCAGCCGTGGTGTCGGGCTTGCAGCATACCAAAAGGTACTGGGACAAGGATCACAAAACTTGTATTTTTTAAACAATTTCATCCAATTTGTTTGTCTTCATGATATTTCATGTTATGGCAAATTTCTCATCATCTGAAAACTTCAAGTGTTCCCACATGTGTTTTCTCAAGCATCTTAGCTCTTTTAGCTTCAGTGGCTATGTGGAAAGCGGTGCATAATGTTGTGCTCTGAGGTGAGATGATGTAGTTACCTGGTATTAATTTATGATGCATTCAGCTAAACCAGCTATAATTTGTTAGAGTTTAACATTATCTGTATATTAGATATTCTATCTAAAGACCTTTGCTGATTACATTTACTGTAGTTAATGCTAGAATGGTTGTGGCTTGAAAAAAGATGACATTAATCATTCATCATTCAACATCTTGCACTAAACACATGCTAAATACAAGTTAACCTTTAAATACAAGTTAAATGCTTGAACCTCAATGGTCATTTCACTCAAGGCATCCAAGACAGACAAACGAAAAAATACATGAGCTCACATTTTGGCAAGAGCCATACTGATGCTGGACTTGAAGACACAGCAAAAGGCACTTAGTCAGTCAGGTGAGACTGCTATGAAATTCAAGCATGTAGTCCCTTAGAACATGTGTCAGGCTCCATTCCTCATGGGCTAAAACATTGAAGACTTCAGCACACTGCCTCATTAAAACACACTTGATTGAGCTCATCAGCTAATTAGGAAGGCCTTCATGAACAGAAGGTCCCTAGTTTGACATGCCTGTTTTAGAATATCTGAAATTATGTACATTCATATAATTATTCCACAAACTCAGCAAAAATGCTAATGAAATCTGACCAATGGGGCATATGTTTCAAGGAAATCCTCAACCACCATGTCCCAGCACTATGCCTCTAGTCCCCCTGGCCTGGTCCATGTCTAGAGAGTGGCAGAAGGTTAGACGTGGGTGACTGGCCCTTTGTTTGAAGCGAGTCACTCAGGCAAGGACGGTCAGACAGCGAGGTAAGAAAACCCAGACTGGCCATATGCTCTCATAGACAGCACTCTCATCCAAGAAGACTCAGGGTCAAGGGCCTTCTGCCATGACTTCTGCCATCAGCAGACTTCAAGGCTAACTGTGTTATGGTTGACCTAGCAACACCAGACCATGGTGCAAGGTTTATGGTCTATAAGCACCAGCCAGCTGTATAGAGAAACCCTGACAGGAAAGCAGAAAATACATGTGACCTCATCTTCTGATGTGTGATGCAATCATAACTGAAACATGTACAGTTTACAAATTATGTTACGGCGCAGTAAAGACAATTTACAAGTAAAAAAAACTACACAATCATTATTATATTACATACAGCCCCTTTAAAGAGACCCGACTAAAGTTTCTGCTTAATTATGTTCGGGGCTAAACAGTTAAATTAGTAGCAGGTACATGTCTTAAATAAGTGAATAAGTTATTTAAAGAACATGTTTTGCAGCAGGTGCACCACCAAAATAGAGCAATGAAGTGCGATAGAGCAAAACGATCATACTTACATCAACAGCATGAACACGTCTGTTACACGCTTGAGTCATGAGTCTGGGTGCCTCAAATTGAGCTCATAATCATAGACTGAAAAGACTTCTTGTCTTGTCCACATGAATGAGAAACAAGCAGCACAACAGACACCAGAAATAGACTATTTTTCAAATAATCGGAAAGCATCATTTTAAATGTGCATGAGTGTTTTTTATGACTGGCAAATATGATCTGATCATCCAAGACAGAACAGGCCTAATAAAGTCTAATCTAACAAACCACACAACATTTTACATTTCCTTGTCTGAACAAATGGTTTAACAATCAAGGCCATTAATGGAAAATGTCTGTGAAAATGTGTTTTCTCCCATCTTATTCAGACTTTCTCCTGTTATTTTGGCATATATTTGGTACCAAACACAGCCAGTAACTGAGACACGTTTTTGAAAAAACAGATAAATTGAATATAATAGAATAGAAAAGAATAGAATAGAACAATTTCTCTTGGCCTAAGAACACACTTCTCACCGTTTTTCTTCAAGACAAAGCTAATAAGCAAACGCTTATTTAAATAGCCTGAAATGATGTCATATAAAAAAATCAGCTTTATTTTTTAACAAATCTCTAGCCAATAAGCAATCATTTCCTAATACATTTCCTGCAATGCATCATGGCCTTCTTGACCACAACTGCCCACTGAAGCGGGAACACAGTGTTTGCAATAGTGGAGAGCAGATTGCTCTTTGTCTAAAGAAATCATGGATAATTCTGCCTTTTGCAATCATATGTGTTTTTCCTTTCTTTTTTTTTAACAAGGACATGGGCCTATTGTGAAAGAGAGGCAAAATATGAGATTTCCTCAAACAAAGTGAGCACATAGTGTATAAAAAGAAAGACATTAGATCCTCCAGTACTATAAGCTGATTTACTGTGTATAATAAAAAGGAAACTCAATTATGCTGAAAACAATTATCCAGAATATATCAAATTATCATTATGTGTGTTCTTGATGTGAAACACAGAACAATAAAAGTACAATGTAAAAAAAGCCACAGCATTGGGGAGAACAAAACTGTTCAGCACAAAATGTGATGAGTGGGGCTGAAAAGCAGAAGTGTAAAATGCTCATGGACATTTGTGGGCCTGAAAGCCACAGCACGTGACCTGTGCTGATCAGACGGAGAAACAGAAGTGAGACATTTAAAGAGACTCCAGCGCTGTGTTGGGAAGGTGGCTGCATGAATGGGGTTTCTTTATCACTAATTAAACTTCATCAGGTCTCTGCACAGTGTGATCACAGGACACTGGAGCGGAGATCTCAGTCAAACAGTCTGATCCTGACACAGATTTAAAAGGATATCCACACTATATGTCCAAAATAGTTCAGAAAACCTTCTAATTAGTGAATTCAGCTATGTTAAAGTGTACCAACTGCTGACACACATGTTCAGTTGTGCACACACAGTTTAATCTCCACAGATAAGCACTGTCAGTAGATCGAGATGCTCTAGACCAGCCAAACATGAGTCTAAGGTCAATACGCAGTTTTGACGCCTAATTTTACTTGCAAATAATATATTAGCAATGTAAACAACATATGTTATTATAATATTACCAATATTATAAGAGATCCACAGTTCTGGTTCTGGAGGGCCTTAGTCTAGCACAGTTGGGCAATTTCCCTGCCTCAACACCAGACTGAATAAACATATTATTTAACAGGTTTAGGAGGCATGTTTGTGCAGGGAAATTGCCCAATTGTGCCGAACTGTGGCCCTTCAGGACCGGAGCTGGGTACCCCTGCTATAAGTGTTACATTTTTTTTTTACATTTTGTTTAATTTTTTGTTCAAATTTTTTTAAAAGATGGAAGACATCATGAAAGAATGAAAATGTATCTATACAGAGAGATGTTACATCAGTCTAATGAATTCAAGACATAAGTGGCATCATAAGAGACATGCCCAAAGCCTTATATAAATTTTTTTTTTTAAGTGCAGTCTGTTGAAAATCTTTTAGAGCCAGTCACAGAAACCTGTCCAAACACTTAAAATGACACCCTACAAAAACGTCATAAAAATATCATTAAAGTCCGTGCACAAAAGCATATTCGGTCATTCCTCTCTATTAAATTGAAAGCACTCTTCCGGCTACGCACTGCATTTGTAAAAACTACGAACAAGCCCTCATCTTGTTCCCAACACTTTTCAAAACAAAGTTTCATCCATGTCACTCATATAATGAAGGCTATTAACCTATTGATCTGCTTACCAATTTGTTGATAATAGATGTTCCCACACACACGTTCCAGAGAGCAGCTGCGAAAATGGAGCCATTTCGTTTTTACAGTTGGAGTCAAAGCAACCTATCAATAGCCACAACAACTACTGTGCCTGTCAGCTGGTGAAACTTATTTAGATTTAGCTAAAATGGGAATTTAAATGGAAAAACTTATTTGAAAATTTGAAGAATTGTGGTGGTAGTTCACACTACTTCTAAACAAGTTCTCAAACTAGTGACTGGATACACTGGCACTCGTTTACATCACTGTGAATTTACTACAAGCGGAATAGCCTGTATATTATTTAAAATTCTTGGACAGGCATACAGTCAAAGGTTATAAGAGAACAAACTGATTCAATTGGTGCAATGTGTATGCATCATGGACCTTGCTTATTGTGAGTAAGTAAGATGTAGCATGCCAGTGATTCATTTGTTTCAAGATAAGAACATACAGACGAATGAAGCAGAACTGTTTTATATTTACACATTAAATCATTCGAACATCAGAAAGACTGATACAGTTTAGGGAAAGTAGAAATTGTGGTTTTGGGGTTATGAAAAATTAGGAAGCGCCTAGAACATGAACATGCACTAGGCAATCCACAGAATCTGCGAATGCACTGCGATTTCATTTCACAGCTAAAAAAGCAGCAAATATGCCTGCTTGCCACTTTCATTCAGCAGACAGTGAAAAGGAGCAACAACGAGAGAGGTTTTAAATACACAACAAAGGAAGGAACTTGGAGAGGTGTTCAGAAAAACTGGGCCAGTACACAGAAAACACTGTTTAAAATGGAACAGCAATCTTGAAGCACTGCGCTGGACACCTTAAGCCAGCCTTGCACAGATGTTTACGCGTCCGATGGTCATTTCAAATGGAACTTCTGGCCGTGGTAAATTTAGTATGAAGAATTTAAGAGGAATTTGAAAAGTGAATCTCCACCATTATCAAGAAACCCTTCTCGTGTGGTTAAACCATCCTGCATTCTTCAGTTCATCTGTATTTTCTCCAAGATACAGTCTGGAACTGCTTTCCTCTGCAGGGTCTTGCAGAAAAATTCAGATTAGTTCCAGATTCTCATGGATTGAGTTAAGACTGACCCGGATGATTCGAAACATGCTTAGATCTTGTGATCAATTATAGACGATCCAATCTGGAAGAATTTATTTTGCAACACCTTTTATTTTAATTTACCACTGCAAAAGACTTCTACAATGGAAGTACGGAAGACGATATGACACAGTACTGCCATAGCTGAAGGCGTCTTCATGATCCTCAATACGTCACAATATTTTTCCTTTTCTCTTTTGCTTAGGTTTGCTAAAGAGATGAAACAGATTCATTGCACTATTTATTTATTTATTTATTTATGTAACAAAGAACCTTTATTTGACATTATGACACAACTAGTTTGAGATTTTGTCTAAATATTTTTAAACATTCAATGTTTGTAAAAATAAACTTTTTAGGAAAAACTGTTGGAACAATCAAATGTGCATATGTTTAGTGGCCTAGTAGCATTGATGATACACACAATAAACTCAGAAAAGTGCAGTGTGATGTCATTTATCAGGATGATGACAATTTATCATCATATTTCCCACCCCTAGCTGACAATATCTGTAAGATGCCAAGGAAACATATTGTGAAGTAATTGGTCAAGTACAGTACAGTGTCAGAGACCCTTAATTTATTTAATTTCCAATTAAGACAACCATTAAACACAAATTCTTCATTTTTGAGCATCAGAAAAATAGGCAAAACATGTTTTCGATCAAATAATTACACGGATGTTTCAACAACCAAATATAACATCAAATTTTAAGGACTTTGTGTCCACCCACTGTCTCTACAGCTTCCATTCTTTTTGGGAAAGAATACAGAACTGTAGTTTGTGGCGTCATATCAGACACTTCAGGTTTTACTTGAATGATAGTACAGCAATAGTATTAGTCATCAGGGTACCTTACTGCATACAAGAGAGACACATAAACCACAACAGAGCCTGAAATCATAGACACAGTCTATGTTTTGAATGGGGAAATCTGGAATCTCCTTCTATCAACACATTTTAATTTTCCAGCCAGAGGTATTGACTAGATAGGAGTCGCTATTTTACCTCAAACGGACAGTTGTTTACTCACTAGTCATGCAGGATATGAACAAACTACTAGTAGTGCTTCTACACTGCTTCGTATTTATATGATTGTGGTACATCATACAATATATTAGAAATGAATTGGTAAATCAGTAATGACATGGTTAAAGATTTGCTTGTGCTGGTTTGACCAAAACTCACATGTGTTGGATCATGAGAGCACACTGATTTAACATCCACATAAACACTCATCTGAAACTGTGACTGCTCAAGATGCTCACTGCACACAGTAAGACCTAGATATCGCTAGAAAGACCAATATCTTGATAAAGATTAACAAACAACATATTGTGCAGCCTAGTTCTTCAGCATTCAACAGAGGTAGCTCAGTTTGGGACAAAGCAAACTTCAGTCCTACTCCTTCACTACACACACCTCTTCAAGTGTATAAGTGAGGTTCCTGTGCAGGTCAATCTGTTTCCCACAACGTGAGCAACACCCAAAGCTGACCGAACCCGAGGATCCTACTGCATCTGAATGCTCAGCTAAAAACAGCCCGGGACCCTCGAGAAAGGCCCTTTCATGCCTCTCTGTGAGAATCTGCCTCGCTGTAAAAGGGTACGGCACTGTTTTGGATGCGAGGAAGGGGCCGTTTTGGCCGCCATAGCGTGAAATCGAATAAATAAAATGGTTGGGAGGGGAGAGAGGGGGGAAAATCCTCTCTTTGTGGCCGAGGCCCAGCGGATGGAGACAAAAGGCCCAGTGGCAGGAGGACTGGAGAGCTGAAAGAGGGAGCCGAGCGAGCCCCTCTCTCCCCATCACTCTGATTCACTGTCACCCTCTGCTCTCCCCTCCTCCCTCAGCCGTTCCCGCTGCAACAAAGTCCCCTTTCAGCTCAGCCCCTTGTCTCTCACTTCCGCTTTGCGGGGCTTCAGAGTTCACGGCTGTTTGAGTTGCATGCAGGGGCGGAAGTGGGAGCCTCTGCCGATGACCAAGAGACAGAGCATGAGAAGAGGATGAGAGGAGAACGAGTAAAGGGCAACAGGACGATAGGTTCAACACGCAGGCTGCACGATATATCATCTTTTATCATATAAAACCACCATAGAAAATGAGCCCCGAACAAGTGATAGACTATTTTATTGCAGGCTTCGAGGATTTTGATCAGCCTCAGATGTTCCACATGAGTTTCTGTTGATGTTTTGATTAGTTCAAGACGTTCACATGACCCAAAAATGTGTTGTTTCGGTCAAAATAAAATGCAAAATAAAATTTGCTATGTTCCACTTACTCCACATGTTCAGTTTGCTTCTGTAGTTTTGCACTGGAGCGGTTTTAAAAGGAGTTAGTAAGTAATGGAAGCATACAGATTAGCACCACGCTAAATTTATACCCAAATCGTCACACACCCAGTCACTACTTGCCTCAAACTGTGTCAAGCTGTCAAGTAATCTCAAATATACATGTATATGTGGTTTCTAATATTGCCCTTACATTGGCATTGACAAAAATACGTAGCAGATAAAAACTATAGTAGCCAACCTGAAGTCTGAACTTTGTTCATTCTTTTCATTCTTCCATTTTTACAAATAAAGTTACTGCTTTAACTATATTACATCAAAGGTTACCCAGTTTGTTGCTAATATTGTGACATCTGCCACGGGATGCACTGCTGTGAGGAGCTTATGGAACGTGGCCATGCAAAGTGTCTCATGGAAGGCGCCACTCTCCCGGCATAAAGAGATCCAGAACAAAAGGTACTGGCTAAAGGTAGTGCAATGTAAGTAAATAAGATGGCTTTAAATAAAAAAGGAGCAGAGAAACCTGAAAATTACACAAATTCTACAGAAACTTAAACCATTAGTTTTTTTCATATCTACTTCCTACAGCATAAGGAAACAAGTTATTAAAGCTTTTTACAGCTTTTCCTGTCACATTCATGCATACGTCTAAAAATCACTGACAGCCAAGTCTTGAAGGGGCATTCAACAGTCTACTGCATACTGCTGAACAACTCTGCATCATTAAGCGCTGTAAGTACTAGCACAATTGATGCAAACAAACAGGCTTTAAAGGAACAGTCGTGGCTGCATGGCGAAGGCTATTTGATAGAACTGGTGCAAAGACTTTGCATTGACATGTGGTGGTGCAGATAAGATCTCAGAGCAGATTGGAGTGGCCATCTGGAAGGCGTTTGGACTCCTATCCACGCAAGAGTGATTGGGCTTGTGGAGAAGTGCCATGAGAAGCCAGGGGGTCAATGCACGGCGGGTGGCACTGGGGAGGGGACTACACTGACCATTTCGCTCGGACCAGTTAGGCTACCTTTACTTGGTATGAGGGGAGACTGACTGAGGGATGGGTAGAGACATCTGGGAACTTAGGCTGGAGTTCTGGGCAGCTTCTGTCTGGAGCTAGAAGGCCGCACTCCCCAAAGCCCCCCCAAGTGCATTTTAACTGTGGTAGGACTGATGCAAAAACTTTGTCCCAGGAAACTGAAAGTAAGGATGGGAATTTATAGGGCGTTCGATTGGAAGGAGGAGCCCTCAGGCATGGTCCACCTCCCAAATTTCAGCTATTCCATACCTCTATACTGTGATCTCAATATGCCTTGCAATATACTAAAAATGCAAGGTGGTGTGACTAGATTAAGACCAGCCTGCATTATTCTGCTGAATCACATGAAAGGCTTGATTCAACAAATGACTTCCGTCAGGAACTCACAACACCAAGACAAGATAAATTGTGGTTTGTTAGAGGGTTAATTTGCATATCATAGCCTCCTGCAATATCAGAACTTGGTGTATTGAGCAGATCAACAATAGGTCAAAAGTTTGGAAGTAACACTAACTTTATAAATTTTGTAAAAAAACAAACAAAAAAAAAAACAAGAAACTATTGTTTAAAAAAATATATAAACAAACAAAAAAAACAGACAGCAATATGTTAAAGCTACACTACATTAGTTCTTGTGAATTGCAAGCAAAATGCAAAAGAAAATTTTAGAATGTCGTTGTGCTTCAGACCCCTTGCCTGGCAGATGAATCTGATGATTGTGAACATGTCAAAAATGTACTCAAAGAGAACTCGGGGTACAAAACTTGGTGAAGAACATGAAGTTGATATGTCTCAATCACCATCGCATGAATCATATGTAAATAATATATGATCATGGCAGTGGATCAAATCTCTCCTTTAGTTTTCTACCCAGTAAAAAGATCTTTTCTTTCGCGGCTGGACTCGAGGACTCTCCCTACTCACAGCAAAAAATAAAGAGGAAAACACATGACAGCATAATACTGGCCACTTTACATCAGCTGTGCGAAATGGCAGTCACAAAACACATTGCGTTATATGTTACCACAAACATGCAAGGACATCACTTCTTGCTCTCTACTTAGACTTTCCATTGAATGGTTTTGAGGAGGAGTTTATCATGGTTACACTGCATTACTTTAATTGCCATAGTTGCCTCAGTATGAATGGTGGTAAACACACTGTTACGACTTTCTTTCTAAATTGATTTAATTCATACAACCATGGCCTACACCGCCATGACCTGGCACCATCTGGAACTATGCGTCAGAACAGCAATGTATGGGCGTCATGCTTCATTCATCCCGGCAACGGCTCATCCGTCAGCCCTGACCGTAGCGAGACTGGACGGGTGAGTTCATATTTCACCCCCACCAATGACAGTGACTTCCACACTAGCCAGGAACAGGAAAATCCCATCCATCTGCCAGTGTCTGCCAAAGCCCCAAGATCTTAGCAGTCAGAGCTTCCATGGCCAGGCGCTGACCACACTGACCACAGGGGCAATTCCCTTAGGACACTTCAGGAATTCCTTTGAGTGAAAGAGGCCAATGGGTCAGTCCAGCAGTGTGTGGATTCCCGATTTACTGCTGTCTCATCCTTTGTAAAACATGCCAGTTTATCAGTGGCCATTGTCTGGTGTTGTAAGGAAAATATTTGCTGTGTTTCATGATGAGTGCTGACCAAATGAAAGGTCTAGAGAGTGTGAGAAAACACTGCTATTCCACAAGTAAAGATCCAAGTAAGAATCCACCATTTCCACACACACAGCAATGGCAAGGGTCAATTGGCCAATTCAAAGCAGACAAATCCTTTCCCACCTGAACAACTAAACAGTTAATAAAAGAAAACAGCATTATGTGCGCAATGACCTGAGAAGCGAGGGGTCATGCAAATATTAATTTCATGACCAAGGTAGAAATAATCCTATGAATTATTTCTGAACTACAGTCCACGGTTTATTGAACATCTTGAGGACATCCTGTCTCATTCCACTGCACCCAGCATACCTCCCAAACAGGCCGATAACATTCATAATGCACAACACATGCCACTAGCACGTCGGCTTGTTTGCGAAAGGTGAGGAGGGACCAGACAGGTGTGTCTGAGTACCATGGCACACTGCCATGCTGATCTGATTCAATTATCAGCATCTAGTCAGCTTGTCTGAGTAAGATCCCAGGTGACCAATACCTTACCATAACCTGTTTATATTAGGGCTTGGACGTTACATCATTTAGTCGATATTAAGGTACATGGATTTACTGAATTGGAGAAAATGCTGCTGAGAAAATATCAACATTTAGAAGCAGCCTGTATTATGTTTTAATAGGTTGTGTGAAGAGAGCTAATGAAGAGTTAGAAAAATAAAGAGAAAATTACAGAAACCAACAAAACGGTTAAGTATTCTGGGAAACTCCCAGCTAGAGCTACAATATTCATATTATTTAATGAGCTCATATTATGACAACAAAAATGAACCTTGCTGTTTTGACATAAAAGAATTTCAAAGTCTTTTATGTCTTTTAAAGTAAACATGATTACAGGTTCAAAACGTATTCACTGCCCAGTCGTTAAGGTCCACATATGAAAATTGGGCTGAAAATCAGCCCATTTTCAACATATATTCACATATCCACCTATTCAGACTACTGCAGTTTAGTCCCACCCATTCACTCACACTGTAGTTACAAGACATGTTTAACATCATTTAAAAATATCAATCACAAAACAGTACAAAAACATCCTGTTTGATTCTATGAACTAAAGAGATGTTGGAAAATGCTCAAATCAAAATAAAACACAAATGAAATTAAATTAAATACGAGAAAAATGTAGGATATGGGTTTGCAGTTTATATGCTGTTAATCAATTGAGACCTGAGATCGACATACGACAATTTACAGTTTCCAACTGACAATAATATCAGTGAGAAAAGCACCATTTAACTAAAACTACTGGAGTCTGTTTCATTTTTAACCACATAAAAAGACTTTGAGCAATATCAGTTATATGAATTTTTAAAATTAGTGGTGGTGAGGGAATGTTTCACATCAGTTGGCCTCTAGTGTATACAATGAAAAAGTGAAAGTGGCTGTTCTACCACTGTCTTCACTGTCTTTCAGGCTTCACTCTGATATCACAATAAATATAATGTTTCAATTAAACACTTATTAGCCCTCTAACAATGCAATGTGATGTCACAGACATCTTTATCCGTCCCCTGCTGTGTCAGTAACTTCACACAAACGTAAAGGGGCCACACAGGGCTTCACAAGTGAGCCATTCAATTCAAATGAACAGGTTACCTTAGAACACTCAACCACCAAAGGCCTCGCTTATCAAAATGTTTGAAGAAGTGAGCAAGATTATTTTACAAAGTTCAAAAGGATCTACTGACCTCCACATGCTGACAAAGAGAACATACTTAAGGTATCCATCCATATGCAAATAAACATGACCAACTGAATGTTTATCAAAGCCTGAGCCTTCCAATGAAGCTCCATTGGAAAAGTTCTTTGACAAGGTCATGTACTGATCTGGTTTGAAGAAAAGATAGAAACAATTCTGCAGTCCTTCAATCAATCACAATCCGCCTCAGCGCCCACAGACAAAAACAGACCAAATTTATGTAATAACACTCAAAATCAGAATGCATGAAATAGCACAGAGGCTCATGCAAATTCAGAGTTGTCAGAGATTGCTTTCTATTTGATAGGAAATTATTAAAACATGGCCACAGGGAGGTGTCTGCATAGCTGTAGCTGAGACATTTACAGCACAGATTCCTAACATTCTTTGTGCCAACTTGTACCTTCAAGAAATGGCTTAGACCAACACATGACTTCAAGACACTTCGATAAGCTGACATTTTCGGACAGGGCAGGCTAAAATCTGTGGAGCTTTGGGGCAGTACTGGAATGACTGGGCTATTCAGGCCGTAGATGCCACTGTTAAGACTTCCACCTTAATTGGCACAAGCACACAGCCACACCAGTGCTGAAAACTTCACAAAAGGCTTGCACTGGAAAAACTGGGTGAGGTCCAACAGGGACCCAGGGGTCAGGTGATTTTCATTGTAATTCTGGACTGACTGGGGAATGAACAGTTAGATAACAGGCTTTCTTAGCTTTTGCGCCAAATCAGGCCCAGACCACGATGAAACCACATCAATGGAAACCTTATCTGAACTACTTTGTGATGTCCCATTGGGTTTGTGCCAGTGACAGGTCAATAAATTGATGCAGCTATAAATTAACTGCTTAAACAAAAGTCCATACACTTAATTAAAAAAAAATAAGCACTGTGCACTCCAAATGATTATATAAGTGCATTTAGATTGATGCTCTGAAGTGCCTCGTATACTTGCTACAGGACACAATAGAGGTCTGGTGCAGGCAAGCCTAAATCATCATACAACTGCCTCAAACTGTGTCAAGTTGCAGAGTAACTTCATATAGACTCACTTATGTGGTTTCTGACATTAAATAACAATGTTATCTATAAAAATGAACAAACGTATGCTAAAACAATAGCAACAGCCATATAACATCCTGAATTTAGTTTAAACTTTTGTTCAAGCTCATTGGTGGGGTATAGGTTTCCATTACTTTTTAGCTACATTAGCCAAATAGCAAAATTCACACACTAACCACGTCTTGGCAACATTTCAGGCAAGGTGGAAAATGATTTTTTTTTTTTGCCAAACTATTCATAAAAATAAATCACTGATTAAAAAGCTGAAGTCTCTAAATTCCAACATAAAACAAAAACTGATTTGCAAATAAATAAATAAGTACTGATAAAGGCCAGATGTTCATGGTATAACAATGCCACTTATAAGAAGCTTCAGGCTATAACACTAACGTCCCAAAGTTTAGACCAGTGATGCACCTGGCTAGGCCACAGAAAGGTCATGACGTTGGAGGTGGCTAGCGTTGTAAAAGCACTGTGTCAGTATATAGGGGACATTGGGCTGGCTATTTATAAACGTGAAACCTTAAACTGGTGCTTCCTCCCCTGCAAGGACTCAACCCCAGAACCAGAAGCAAAGAGCAGGAAGCAGCAGGTTGACTTCCTCCGTCTTCTTCAGAGCAAAGCGCTGCCATCCTGTTTGGGCATCCGCTCCTCTTGAAGAGCACAGCTGGGGCTCAGGACTCAACACCAGCTGGACTGGGAGGAGGTGGGGGAGCAACTTTCTCAGCAACTGGTGCACAGTAAAACAGAGGGGGGCATGCACAGAGCAACTGACCTGTTGAATTAGGTACACATGCCTGGCTCTCGGCTTGCTTGCTCTACAAAATATAAACATGACACATCCAATTTAGTTGATCTGCTTGAAGAGATGAGGTATGGGGGCCTGGTACAACTTTTATGGATACTAAATACAAGCAAACTAGAGCTGAAGCCCTAAGTCCTCAGTTCTTGTCCTTGGAAGTGGTTATGAAGTGGACAGAAATGCGAAACCTCTGTACGTCAACATTTGGTTTCTGAAAAGAGTAGGCATAACTTCATGCACATATCATCCAAAAGCAAGTTTCAAAGCCCTGAATGCTTCAGAAGCCCCTTCAGAGCTGGTGTGACTGATGTGTTTGACATGTTCCAGTTACTGATCACATTACCTACTTTCAGTTGTAACAAAACCTCATATTTCTGAAAATAACCTAACTTTATAAGAGAATTAAAAACTTCTCATAACTTTAACGCATGTTAATGTAATAAGATTTTATTTTAAGCAATTCTAGATGATTTCTAATAGTCTAGGGGTGGGAAATATGAAGATATTTATCATTACCATGACATAATTTATCATTAATATATCATGAGATCACAACATGTGTTTTATTGCTTCATTCGTCATCAACTGTTGACGTAATGTAAAGGACAGCTAGTTTTGAAATGCTGTAAAGACATAATAGCAAAAAACATGAACTATGAGGTTTTAACAGCGATAATATACAGCTACAGGATGTAATCCTCAATGGCCTCCTCCAGTCTGAAATCCATCCTCTAGAACTGAGGGTGTGCTTTCAGTCACCCATCGGCTGCTATGTCAATTCTTGTGTAATTACTGCCACTTTCTTTCACTCTATGATAATGTGACATTTTCACAATGTGGACAGCTTAAAATGTCCTTGAGGAATCAACAATAGAGCAACCAAGCACTGATCAGAATGGGAAGACTAAGCTTTAAATCATCTCTGAATAAAAACAAATACTGGATAAATATGTCAAGAGTCTAAAAAAAGGATAAGATGATTATTAGCTTCCCTAGGAAATGACAGCCAGTCAGGTTCACAATAAGTATGTGCGTCTGGGTTTTTGTGTAGAGCAGGACCCAAAGGCCTTTGTTATTGTTTGCTTTGGGTTGAGAGACAGACTCTTTCATTACCTGCTCTGACACATAATCGCACAGCTGGATTTGACACGATCAAGGGGGGGCAGGCCACTGCTAGCTGCGATCATTTTCATCTGACGTGTGAACAGGCGTCTCACTTAACATAACGATCACAGGCAGAGGGCATCTTGATGAGAAGCTGTCACACTCGTCAGCAAGGGGTAATCTGATTGGTGTTCACGCTTTCACACACCAATGGCAATGGCTCTTGGCCCAGGAAAGAAGGTCTCTTCTAGAAACAAACACTTAAACTCACCAGTGTAGGATATGAATACACGGTCACTGTCAGAAACAAAACCTTGAATCTCTGTTCTTACTGTTTTTTTGTTTTTTTGACAGCTGACTTTTACATTGTGTGAATGTTTTACGATAAACTAACAAATCAAAATGGTCCAAAATGACCTGGAATAAACTTATTAAATTAACGTTTTCCTTCACCTGTAAAAGTTACCATTTTGTTCTGAGAGCAACCATATGTGTAAAGCGAACAGCATCCACTGCCTACACGCACACTCTCACGCCAAGCTTAACCACCTCATATTGAGTCTCTTTATGAAGCATGACCAAATTACATCCCCCTATATGGGTGAAAACATACTCTTTTGCTCAAGCCAAAGACACCAGCAGCTATCCACCACCAACGGGCAGATTCATCACAAAGCCCTTTCAGCCACTGCACTTAACCAGTCAATGTGATTATGAAGCATTGGGCCAAGACTGATTTTTTCAGGACTGTGAGGCTACCAGCATGTATGCAAAGCCTCTAAAAACTCCAAAGCCTTTTGATGCTGTTAAATTTATCCTCAGATCAATAGGCTTTGCACCAGGACTAAAGTGTTGGCATGGCATGTTGGAAATACGCAGTGGAATGTATAGCCCAGTCAGTTCCATAACTCTCTGCATTTATGTAAGACCATCTATACAAATGCAAACCGCGCCAAGGTTCATGACTCTTCTGATCTCAAATCCAGAAAAGCAATGTTACGATGTGATGCAAAACAGAACAAGAAAGTACATGTCAGGTTTCAGTCTAAAGATTTATGCAACAGCCTACCCTTCTATCTACCTTTCATTTAACAGAACTGAGACAAGAGTGGCTGCTGCTGCTGCTCCTTAACATGGCCCAGCACTTTTGATATGAAAGGCATTCTTCATGAGAACCTGAGCACTGTATCTGGATAGCACCTTCATTAAGATAAAGATTCAAGCATCTTAGCCATCCCCCACGACGTTAGGACGTATCATAGTTGTAGGGATTTAAGCCCAAGATGTTTTATCTGATTGACCACCAGTGATTCTGAGACATGTTTTTGCAAGTGACAGAATCCGAGGCAAAGAGACAGGAGTGGTCTTGACTCTTAACTGAGATGTGGCAGCAAGATTTGATGAACTGCATACGTTAAAGATTAAAGAGGAGGAGAATGTCACTGGAAGGTTAAGGGTTTGTGAAGCTGTGTCCTTTAAAACAGTGGGCTAAGCACCGGCTAAACGGGGAACCAGCACAAGTGAACTGTCTGGCTAAGCGTTCACGTCTACGGCCGCATAAATGCTCGTTTTCACAACTTATTTACAACCAAACGACTCAACTGTGAATGAGTTACGTTAAAAGTCATTCAGAAAAACATGAATGAAATAAGACGCAAAAGCCATTTTACTATTGCGCATCTACTCTTAAAGGGTCGTGCTGAAGGCAGAGCTGCTCGTTATCTGACACACAAACAAGCTAACGTTACCTGACTGTTTAACGTTACGTTCATAAAATGAGCGAATTTGTGTTCCGTTAGGATCAAAACCACAGCACGTTACGTTAACCGAGCTCTCCGTTCAGTGCTTTGTAGCCAAACAAGCAAAAGCAAAGAGCTGCAGCGCTTTCACTAAACTAAACGACGCTGCTCAAGGAAGGAAAAACAATAACAGCAAAAACTTTACCGACTGCAGGAAGGCGAGGGTCCTCACGTAATCCCGCTCCGTGTTCAAAATCTCGTTCAAAACGCAGAGTCTCAGGCGAAGCTGGCGGTCCGAGTCTTTGGTCTGATCCGTGTTTTCTTGAGGACTGTCCTCCTCCATGTTTCTCGCTCACGCCGAAGCCCCTTCCAGGGAAAAAAACACACAATCCCACCAAAAACGATGCCACTTGCTCGCAGAAGCCGTGTGTGTTTTCAGTCCATCTCCCCTCGCATGGCACCCACCGCAGGGGGAGGATGCGGCAGTTTGAAAAAACAGAAAAATCCCCTCCGCGCTGTTTGGCTTCAGCGAAACTTCAGGGAAAGTTAAAACACTCCGCACGCGAGCGGTCCGTTAGAAAAGGTATTTTTTGATCTGTTCAAAAAATGTCAAAGCAGTCGCGAGACAGAAGCGTTCACCAGCGTGCTGCGCTCTATCAGTCGAAGTGACCCTCGGTGTCTCCTCTGAGGAGTTCCGTCGTCCTCCTCTGTTTACTGTTTACCAAGCAAGAGAAGAGCTAACCTAACTCATGATGTACGAGCTCACGGCTAGCACCGAAGAGCTAAACAGACATTAGTACTAGAAAAAGTTAAGCCCGGAGAAGAGAGAGCTCGCCGGCGGGAGGCTAGATGAGCAGCGAGACAGTGTGGGAGTGAGAGAGTGTGGACTGAGTAAATCAGTCAGTCAGCTACTGAGGGGACAGTGTGAGTGTGAGTGGGTTAGCCCCGTCTCCTGTTCGCGCTCAGCAGCACAGCCTGGCTCCGTATGCACTTCTCTTTTCAGCTGCTCGGCTAAACAGCGAGGTTCGACATTTGAACCTTTACTCTGTTATTGTTAGTCTAAATTTTTACCCGAGCTGCTCCTCAGTTTGAATGTAGGTTTGCCCCAAAACGGCAACATCTGACCGAGTCAACAAAAAAAGGCTAAAGATCACAGGCGGTTCTGTAGAAGTTTAAAAGAAGGAAAACCCGTTTCCCTCAGGTGCTAATTTTTATGAGCCCTGAGGGGATGAAAACAGAGAACTGAGTGCTTACACTGCACAGTTCAGCGCTAATCTGTGCTGTTGCCAGTTCGATAAATTTATTTCAGAGTGCATCCTGAGGTCAAAGGGATAATGCAATTAAAGGGCAAGTCCACTGATTTTTCAAAATTTCTGTATAATCCAGTCACTGAGATGTAAACAGTCATTAAAGTGGCTTGATGTGAAATAAAATCGTAGAGAAACTTGCCAGCTAGATTTCTTTACAGTGGTAGTGATGGAAACCAGGGTCGCATTGTCTACAAACTACAACGCAAAATTTGCCATTTTATTTACTATCCAAAACCACCAGTGAACCTACTTTTTTATATGTTATGTTGATGATAAAAAAGTGATTAATCCGAAAAAATACATTTTCTTTGGGGAATATTTTTCCTCACAATGCCCTACATGTACAGGTCCGCCATTAATGGCTTTCAGGCCCATTCCTTGCCTCAAAACTTTAGTAAAACAATGCCTCAGACATCAAGCAGTATAGTCATAACCATATAAGTGTAGTGATTTTCTGTGAGGAAACTTTTACAGGCATTAAACGCTTCAGATTTTTGCGCACACTTTGAAAAATCCCCTTTAAACATTTGTAGCTGATTTATTTTCCATATTCATAGTTTCAGTGGGTGATTACAGATGCAGTATAATCTGTGGAATCACTGCTGCAGCAACGCTTTTCTGAACTGAACTGGTGGTGATATAGGAACATCCTGGGCGCTAGCAACGCCTCATGAGAAACTGGTGTCAGAACCCATCCACATCCTGTTTACAAAGGCTATAGAGAGTAAAACCAAGAAATCAGTTAACACAAACTCGCACAGTGTTACCACATTAACCAAGAGAATCCATCGAATCAGGGCGCGCAAGACTGCTTAGACTGTAAACGAATTAACACTGTTTGAAAGTATTCCATTCCCAGCCATTTCATAGCTGTCTGACTATGAATCATGACCACAGACTGGTTGATTAGAGCAGTTGTGGTTAATTAATATGACGTTTAATTAAGTAATTAAGTAATAACAGAGTGCGTGGGTGACAGTAGAGGTTTCTTTCAGGAGTACACAACATCAAACATCTGTATACAGACTCCATCTAGTGACAAAAGTGAAGCAGCACGCACTGGCATAAAGCTCTCAGCCTGCTGTTGCTGTTTATGATGTCACTCTTTATGACTGAAGAATTAAGAACCTCAGGTGGAGATTTGATTCCACACCAGAATTCTGAAAAAAATCTAATCCTGATTTGAGCAATCATCAAGGTAAGAGGGCTGTTTTTTTTTAAATGACAGATTATATACTATTAAAATGACCAGATTATTGAAAATGAAATTGCATCTTAATACATATTATATAGACCAGTGCAATGCATTTTAATCCAAAATTATATTCTAATGTGTGGATTTGCAAATCTGTTCATTAGTTGAAACAAATTTGCCCATTTGTTGAAATATCCTGTAGACAATGTACATTTTCAAAGCACGATAACACCAAAGGCCTATTGCCCAACATAGTAGAGATATACATTTTTCTGTCTACCTTTTTTTCTGAATGTTTATACTGAATGTTAAGATTTATTATCTTTTCATGTACTTAGCAGTTTTCTGACATGTCATGGCCCTTAATTA
This sequence comes from Colossoma macropomum, assembly GCF_904425465.1. Taxonomy (NCBI): domain Eukaryota; kingdom Metazoa; phylum Chordata; class Actinopteri; order Characiformes; family Serrasalmidae; genus Colossoma; species Colossoma macropomum. The sequence continues at coordinate 33,348,467 of NW_023494793.1, read as the reverse complement.
GTCATAGTAACTGGTCATGTCACTTTTTAACAGCTACCAAAGCCTATGACTCACACTGTGATGGTGAATACTTTGACCTGCACCTCCACGCAGACCTGTTTTAATACTATGACATTTTGAGTATAATCTTCTCATTTCAGGTCCTGCCCCAGCAGCTCAGTGCAGTTTAGACTTGACATTTTAAAAATTTAAATGACTTCTTGTTGAGGCATTCTAATGAGGACTTGCCTGTGTGCTTTGGATCATTGCCTTTCCTCATGACCCATTTGCACTCCCTCTAACTTTGATTCTAAAGGCCTAAGGGAAGAATCATGAACACCGACATTAGCTGAGGTGAGCGAGGCTTGCAAATCCTTTGAAGTTTTTTTTTCCTTTAAAAGTTCGCCTTAATGATGGAGAGTTTTTTGGCAGTCAGGCAAATCATAACATACTACCAACTTGAATTTTCCCCATTTGGCTGTGAATGTAGTTAGGTAGAGCTCTGGCAACATTGAAATCTGGGAACCTTCCAGACTAATAAGCATAAACATGCTTGTTTGTTTACCAAACTATTTTAACAGCTCACTCTATCCCCCTGTAATTGGATTCAGTTCACTAGAGGGCAATTACTTTTTGACACCTCAGGACTGCTTAATTACCTCGCACACTCCACAACTGACAAGGGCGCAAATATTGGTGTTTCATAGACTCCCTTCACTTTCTAAAGCGAGCCACAGAATAAACAGAATAAATTCAGCATAATAGCAGAAACATACACTAACAGTAGAGACAGGACAAATACTTTTTCACAGAACTGTGTTGCCATGTGACCTCTATACTATACATTCATTCGTTCATCTATTGGCAGAAAATCTCAAATGATAGCTTAAGGGCAGTGATTTGTCAACAAAGTCCATTAGTTGTTGATGATGCCAGTTATGGGAAAAAAATTTACATAAAACAATGTTTGCTCTGTAACGCTTTGTGATATTTGTAAGTTAAACAGTCATTCAGACAGACTGTACACCACAGGAAGTGCTAGAAGTGACATTCTAGTGTTTTGTGGTATCATAACAGGTGAAACCGCTTGTCTTGCAAAGGGAAGTTTGAATGGTGGTGGTACTTTGATGGGAATAATGAATTATTTGCAGACCTACATATTTTTCTAATCCATTTTATCTGGCAGGTAGCATCCAACAGTTGCCTTTTGAACATTTGAGAAGTCTCCTGTGCTCTACCAGACATGCCATTCATGTACAGCTCTACGCTTCCGTTGATTGTGCTATGCTGGATGTTACTTCATACATGCAGCCACTGTAACACTTTAAACAGCGTTGACCCGGATGTACCGGCCTTCGTCGACACTTGGGCCATCACACACAGCTCTCCCTGCAGTACCACCTGCGGACTGGGCCTCCGTACCCAGGAACTCTGCCCTTTGGGTGCGGCCAAGGCCAATGGTAGTGCCTGCTGGGTTCGCCAAGTCCAGTGCCTGGACAGCTGGCAGTGTGGCCTGCAGACTCAAACAGTTGCAGTTGGACAGCACCTGGAGCTGGACTGTCTAGAGGAAGTCATGGAGGTCATGGGTCGTTTTGCCTTTGTGGTGTCTTGGCGTTTCGCAAGAGGCATTGTTACCACCGATAACAGCTTGTTTGAGCGATACAACGTTCCAGGACTCGACAGGGTGGTACTGGACCCAGTGAGAGAGGAAGACGCTGGGACATACCGCTGTGACGTACAGGACACATCCTACCACAGAGTGAAGAGAACGTATAAAGGAGTGAAAGTTTTGTCTCCAAACGTGTTGAGCTTGAACTTTACTAAGGGTTTGATTCAGTGGGAGAAACCTGGTGGCCTGTGGCCAAATATAACTCTGGTCACTGGGAAACTGTATCCAAGCAACACGGTCCGAAAAATGGTACTGGTCAGCTTAGCCACATCCACCTCCATAACTGTCATCATCTTTCTTGGCCTTTTGATTTTTTCTTACTGGAAGAAGTCAAGGAAGAGGAACCTGTCTTCTCATGACTGTTTAGGAAATCTTTAACTCGCTACCCATTTTCGCTCTTCTTCAAAACATCTGTTGAATCCTGTTTGTGTAGTGTAATATTCCCTTTAGATGTTTTTGTACTTGCATTTCACAGCAGCATGAAATTGGAAGTGAGGAATTGGATTGGATTACATAGCTTAACATGGTGTTACGTTTCTATGTCCCCCTAAGTTCTACTAAGTCCTTTAAAGAGGAACCAGGAATCTGAAACACTGTCTCACAAATCAATAAATAATGTTAAACCGGATCTTCATACTGTTTCTTTCACAAGGTTCCACACTTGCACATTGTTTCACGGAGGATGAGAAGAAAAAGGCAAACACACTGTAAACTGATTTGTGTTTTATTGAATGTGCTTTACAGGTTAATGTGTGTGCTCACCACAAATTCTCCAAATAACCAGTGAAAGGTGCTCTACAAAGTGTAGTTAAAATCTTCAAACATATCAAACGTAATCTTAAGGCAGAGAGAGGCCCATTTCCTCATCTCACAGTAGAATGCAACATTAATGAACCTAGAAGCCATATTTACAAACGATGGAAGTAGGACTATGGGTTTTATATTGATTTTGCATTTTTAATGAACAGTAACTCAAAGCTGCAAACAAGTTGTTCATCCATGATCAATACACCCTCTATTCCAGAGTTACTTTGTGAATGTAGGCCCTGGTTTGAATAAATAAGCCCTACATCCTTCACAACACAAACCCTTAAAACATAAATATACATGGGTTTTTATTGCAGACATTCCTATAAAGTATATAAATATTCTGAAATATTCAGAAGCTCTAGCCTGCTTTGCTGATGCTGTGTAAATAGGCAAATAGTCAACCAGTGTGTTTTTTTGAACATACAACCAAACTTGGGTGTATTATACATACAGTGGAAATAAATCAAAACTGCTCTGTTCACTCATGACTAAATATGTAATTGTACCCAACAGAATGTTCCCAAAATTCTAAACAAGTTCAACACCTCCATAACGAAGCATTCTGCACCCAGACAGCAATTCAGCTGACCTACACAGAGCACCAACCAACTCCTTGAGCCCAAAAGACATAGAAAAAGTAAACTGGTGTGATCAAATAGCAGATAAACTTCTGATTATTTTCAGCACATTTGTATAACTCCACATGGTACTCAGAGTAGTTCAAAAGGTGGTGAGGTGAGCATTTGCAGAACAGTGTATAATCTGATCAAGCACCTTCTCATTAACAGTTCATCATTATTAAAAAGCCATAACAAACTGGTTCTCCCCATCATTCTCACTCCACAATAAAGCTGGAACAGAGAACCAGACACAAACAGGAATATAAATTAAAAATAAAACAATTACTCTCTATGCCATTCAGAGATCAGCCATCAGTCCAGCAGCACTCATGCAAAAGCATGTGGCAGAACAGTCAAACTTCAGTATCAATGCGATGATGGTCTCGCAGGACCAACATGTATTTACAAAACATGATGCCCCGCCCTGTATTGCTCTTGTAATACAAAAACTACAGCATTTTGACAGTCATACAATCATGCTGTTTTCATAATAATGACAGCATTTTTGGATTTGTGAGGCCATGCGCACAGCTATTGATTTAACTGACAACGTTCTGTATTGCAAAATAAGAGATCCAAACAGCCCTGCATTCAAAAGCGCACCCATTCCTAAGCATTTTGCTCCACAGACAAAACAAATCAATAGTTAATTCACAAAAAGTTGTAGAACATGACTAATCGTACAATTTGCTCTAAAGCCTCTAAAATATTAGTTCTAAAATCCTAGATAAGCAGAGGCTATTTCTTTCAGAATCCAGAATCATGAAATAAAGTTGAATCTGGATTTGTTAAGTCTTCATGGCGCACACATCTACAGCTCAAGAACAGTTTGACACAAACATGCTCAAATTGCAGCTCTGGTGTTTACACAAAGGATTACGTTTCAGCTTTATGCTGATGAAGGAAGCTACTGAAAGCTGACAGAGCAAGACACCATGAAGCCAAAAGTGCAAAAGGCTTACATGAGTCCTACAATGTCAGCTTACATGGGAATCCCTCAAACCTCACAAAGCCGTCTGAATTCATTTTCTACATTAAATAGTATCACATGAGCTCAAGTACACATGCCTTTGCCAACTGTATGCATCAAGTGACCATCAACAAGTATACAATAATGCATGTATCTACTCACAGCCATACTGGAATGACACTGATGACAATATTGATAATTACTGTTCAATGATAACTAAATGCTACTAATCAATTTCTCCAATATTAGGAAAAAACATAACATCTAGACATACTGATTTAATGCTATATTATAGGCAAAGTATGTTTAAACCTAGAAAGAAGAAGACATTCTAAAATCCCCAGCACAAATTGAGCTGCATAACCAAGATTCTTAAGTTGCTATAAGTCACAAATCTTTGGTAAAATATTGCTTTGCTACTAAGACATGCTTTTAAGCCCAGTATCAACATGGAAGACTGTTTGGTATATAACCATCAATTAAGCCAGTTCAGCACCCTCTGAATTATGATGTTCATTCCTTTAATACTAGAGCTACATTGGTTTGTTCCCAGTTGAACAGGGTAAACATGAATAGCAAGCCCTTTTAAGGAACAGGGATTATTAAGTATTGATTGAGTCTGTATATCAGGGGAAATTACTGGGTAAAGCTACATTAACAATTTAGATACTGTGATAAATAAGCTGGTTACTAGTTTCACTTGGTCGCTATCACTGGCTGGTGTACTGTGGAAATGTACAAAGGTTTTGAGTCAGTCTGCAGGTCTAGGAGAAAGATTACTCTGACATTTTGCTGGTGTAAAAGGTGATTACTGGAACATTCATGTAGTTTCCAAGTATAAGGCAATGTCTGCTCCACACTTTATTCCAGGCTTGCAAACAGTGACAATTATTTGGATAAACGCAAAGACGAGCCCCTCGATTTTTGCCTTTGCCAGTTTGGTGTCTACAGTGGCAAGTGTCTAGGCAGGTTCTATCAAAAAGAGAAGATAAAAACCCAAACATATCCAACTGCACAGACTTCAAACAGCTCACCAAAAGAGATTCCTCTTCTCTTTTTTGTTTACTCGAAACAAAGGTGCAAGATTTATACAGCAGATGAGGACATGATCAAGGCTGAAGCCAAGCAGGATTCAATCTCAAACCAGTCTGTTTAAAAACAGTGAATTACTAAAAACAATCAAAGGTTGAGAGTGCCCTCATCACCCTCTAGATGCAGATCCAGTCAAAAGAAAATGTACCTCCATCATGGGGTTAAAAAAATAAAATAAAATAAAAAAAGCAAGATTCAAATGCTTTTCCAAATTTTACAATCTTTGCCAAAAAGGACTAGAAAGGAGTTTTAGCAGCTTCTACTGAAGAAGCAAAAAAAAAAAAAAGAAAGCCAAAGTGCTGGAACAAAAGGGGTCAACCATCACAAATGACTCTTCACAGTGTGGGTCAACGCTGGAAATGGATGACTCTGTAGATGGACCAATCCACAGCAATAAGAAGCAATGGGGAGATAAGACTCCTTGAAGAAAACCACTAGCTCCACGAGAATCCAGCAGGTAATGTGTTTATCTCTTCCCTGATTTCATACAGGAAGGAATGGCCCCCCGGGCAGTCAGACCCTCAAAGCGTTTGTATGTGTAGTTAATGAAGACCCAGTCCTTGTTCTTTAAATCAACCTCACTGTGGTTGGACACAACAGTAGCTAGAGGAAAAGATAGAATTAAGTCAGCGTAAATAGATCAGATAAGATTAGGAGTGAAAGCTCAATAATTCTGCTTATGTCAGTGCACAGAAAAAAAAATTACATGTTGGTTGGAGGATGTCTGAATCAGGGAACTCATCGAAGTTAGAGGTGTCGTCTATACTTTTAATCTCAATTGGAATGGCAGCAGGTCTCTCCCTGTCAGAATAATCACATTTGTATTCATACAAAACCTTCATGCTAATTACTTGCCATGACTGTATATAAGAAAATAATACTCAATGATCTGCTAACATGTCCCTCCACACAATGCTCAATATCTGCAAAGCAATGTTTAATCAAAATTTCTACCTGATGTGGTCATAGTCAACTCCCTCAAAGAAAGGATTGGATTTGATCTCTTCAACTCCAGTAGCACCAATCCTGTTTTCACTCTCACAGCAGAACCTATTACACGACATGACACAAACAGTGTTAAATACACTTTTAAACCTTGTCTACTGGATGTCACACACTGCTGAAGAGACAAAATCCCCCATCATCCACAATCAGCAAAAATGTTACCTAACATGCTTTATATAGTAGTGTTTATAAAGTGGACAATGTGTTTCCCAAAACGGCTTGATGCTTTTTTGGAAACTAAAGTGTGAATGCTTAATAAACGAAGGAGAAAACTGAAACCTGAGAATAAGGTCCTTAGCCTTCTCAGAGATTGGAACTTCTGGGGGGAATGTCAGGGTTTCCCGCCAATTCATCACCTTCCTATATGTCTCCTGAGGCGTCTCAGAACAGAAAGGAGGGTAACCTGCAATTACACACACAAACACACACTAACTGGTTGGGAGAGCTCATACAATTGTGCTGCCTACAATTAACATTAGACAGTAACATTAAAATTAGATAACTGCTATTAACTCGGCTTGTAACAATCTCACCTATGAGCATCTCATACATGATGACCCCAAGGCTCCACCAGTCACACAGTTTGTTGTATCCATTTTGCATAAATACTTCTGGAGCAATGTAGTCAGGGGTTCCAACAGTCGAGAAGGCCTGAAAGACAGACATCCGGGCCATTTATCTCCACCACCAAGCCCCCTTATTTTTCTACCCATTCTAAGTCATGATAACTACCCAACAAAAATGACGTCTAGACTCAATTTCCTATTTTTTTTTACATCTAAGTGTTTCAAAATGTGAACCATCAAGCAGTCAACTTCCAATTTAAGTCTGACTCAAAAGAGGTCAAGCCCATCTATCTAAACCAGTCCTATCCACAAACACACTGTTGTCCTTGCGATGTGTAACCATGCGACAGAGGACATGACTAGAACAAGATTAATATCCCACTGGTTTGCTATGACATGCTGGTGACTTACCAGCTGTCTTCTGTTTCTCTTCCATGTTTCCGCTTTTCTCTTCGAGTTCATGTTTTGGAACGCTGCAGAGGAAAACAAACTCCAGGATTATTCCAAGGTAAGAGTCTGACCCTGACCTCTTGAGACAGGTCAGATTACATTGCTTCAACCAATGCATACATGTTGAGAAATGGCTCTTTGTATGCAAACAAATATTTTACATCACAACATATCAATATGAACTTACTATGAGAAGTATTGTAATAAGATACATTACTTAGTTTGCCATAAATGTTTCAAGACACCTTCTACTGCAGGATTATTATTCAGTTATTAATCTCAATCTCTAATCTAAAAAGAACCAGGTTAACCTAATTAACTGAATGTTACAGTTAAACCTTTCAGCAGATCTCCAGGTACGTTCTACCGTAATATGTTGGCTTAAGATGGCATTTTATTTCACAACTTTCACATCTCTGGTTGAAGGAGCAATAAGGCATTACATCCAGCAATTTTTGTGTTGGCTCCAAACCACATCAACTGTTCTCTGAAATAGCAACCGCAGGCCAGACTAAATACCATATCAGATTCAGCAAACAATTAGGAACTACCATTGTGTCAACAGGTATATCCGAGCAACTGCTGCTATGGTTAACTACAGCATGACAACTTTTGCTACCTTCTCGTATTTAATTAAACTTTAGTTAGATTTATTAAAAGGGTTTTCTACAGACTTTTTAACATGTCTCCAGAATATAATTCTTGATATGTAATTCATTTAGTTCTTGTTGATGTAAAATTATAGAGAAATGCCTTTCTGTCAACTTAGATTTATTCATAATAGTGGTGACAAGAACCAGGAATTGTGACATTTATAAAGCAAATAGAGCCATTTCATGTACTACTGAAAACAACCAGTGAACCCATGCGTCTTTTGAGTTTTATGTGTAATTTATATGTAACTGCAACAGCTTGAACATGCTGGCCACTCATACATACAGTGGTAGTGCTGTGGAGCAGTGCAGTGAAAAAGTTATGCCGACATCTTTTTTACAAATGGATAACTAGTCAAATTTGTCATGCTGCTCAATAAAAACATAATTCATATTAGAGAACAGTAATTTTTTTTTCCTTCGCTTTCAACAGTATTCTGACTTGGCAACAGCACACATACCAGGAAATGTGTAGCAGCATGGAATGTTTATCTAGTATTTTGATTGATAACATTCATAAGTTAAATTGTATAAACATTTTTAAAGTTTTCATTCGGTTATCATTTTCACGGCTTATTTCAGTGTATTTTGCAGCATGTCGCCTATTCTCCACATACTATGGTGTTTCAGTGACACGTCTGAGGTGCTTTGTGACTCTGCTTGTGCAGCCTGTGTGAAAGAGCTGACATATTAATGTGAGTGCCAAAATGAAAAAATGTTTCACTTCACTATAACACCCTGCCTGTGACTGTTTTAAAAAAACAAAAAAAGTTTAGGCCAAAGCCCTTTCGCAAATTGCAACGCATCTCTAACCATTTTATGTAATAACTTCCTGTGAGGTAGCTTTTAGAGGAATTAAATGCATCGAATGTTTGGTTCCCATTACCACCGCTGTGAACAGTTTCTTTAGACTTGCACATTTCACAACAAACCACTGACTTCACTGTTCACATTTTCATGGTTAATTGTGCAGAAATTTTGAAAGATCAGTGGAATTTCCCTTAAAGGAAAATGTTTAGCTGGACGTAATAACTACAACAATCTGGTTTAAATGAATAAATAGACTCACAAAATTTGTCATCAAGCACAGTAACCTATGATGTCAGTCAAAGTTATATACCTGGATCCTAACTGGCTTTGTACAAGTGAAAGCTCATGTGGGTGATGCCCTGTTCATGGCTCTTTGTGTAAACAGGAAGCACTGCATTACTGCACTGACATAAAACGGCTGTGTCAATCAACACGTTCCAGCAAGGGAGCTCTTTTATAGCAGCTGAACAGTATAAAAATGACCTAAGAGTAGGAGTGCTGAGAGCATGCATGTTAAAAGCAGAGCCACATTAACGGAAAACTTAGCTGGATTATGGGGAATATGAGAAATGACTCAAAAGGCCAGGTATTACTGTAACTGCACCACAACTGACAAAAGGAAAAGACACTTGACCACTCACTGAAGTCACTGGGCAGGCTGTGGTTGAGGTTTCTGTAGAATTCTGTCCTGTGAGCCTTCTTAAGTCCTGTACATAAGCCAAAATCAGACAGCTTCACATGGCCCTGCACAAACAAAAGAATGCGCTATATAATGGACATCCAAGTAATAAGACAGCATGACTAAGCCTACACTGGGAATTCATGAATAGATTGGCTTCAACAAGTTAAACACAAATTAACATGAACTGTCACAGCCCACCAATGTTCCCACTAATTGACAGCATTAGTAAGTACACAAAACTAGCCAAGAAAGTAGTGAAAGCATTTGTGAATTTGATCATGCAAAAGCATTTGTGTGCATGCATCTCACTTTTGAGTCCAGCAGCAGGTTGTCAGGTTTGATGTCTCTGTGGATAAAACCCAGCTGGTGAATGGAGTCAATGGCTAACACGGTCTCAGCAATGTAAAACTGAGTAGCCTCCTCAGTCAGAGTGTCTTTCTTCATCAACAGAGTCATCATATCTCCTGCAGAGACAAAGAGCTGCTTTAGAGACATTTGGTATGCAGATAACAACTCATGTTTTGATTAGACTGTGCCAAAAAAACAGTCCCTTTTTTCACTCAGATATGCCTCCAACTGACTACAGAAGCCAAAGGCTATAAAACAACACATTCATTATTAGCACTCCAAGTAAACGTGACTTCAGTCACTCTTGATTTCAATTTTAAAGCTCTAGTCTAGCCAAAATGAAAATTTAAGCATGCAGCATTTGTTGTAAACATGCCTATTGGCCTCCTACAATCTTTACAGTGAGATTTTCCAGTGTGAATTATAGGAAAACCCTTTCTGATGACTTATCTTCAAGGTGGGAGGGCATTTTCAAAGACTACAAGAACTTTGGGGAGGACTCCACAATTTAGTCACATCCAGTTCCATCTGCTAGCTTCAATCACACGATGCTACACTTGGAGGGTGAAGGCTAGTATGTGCCCTTCGAGCTTCAAGTACAGCTCATCTTAACCCGCCATTCTTCAAGATGCGTGGAAGATAAGCATCAAGACTTTTCTCTGTCCTGGCACCCAGGTGGTGGAACTCCCACTGGCTGTCCGAACAGCAGTCTCTCGCGGTTTTCAAACACAGACTGAAGACACACTTCTTTTTACAGCACTTAAGTGAGCACTGAGTTAAGTATTTATTGTAATGTATTGTACCGCATTTATTGAAATGTATTGCACTGCGCTGTGTTTAAATCTGTTCCATTTTTTCCAAATATCAACATGGGCTTTTGTTTCTAGCAATATCAATAACTCAGGACGAGCTTTCTCTCTAACCTATCTGTAACTAGCCAAGATACTTTGTCTAGATAGACAAAGCACTTTTTCTAAGTCTGGATAAGAGCATCTGCTAAATGCTGTAAACGTAAATGTAAATATATTGCTTCCTTCAAAAAGCCAGCCACCGCATATTTTCAAACTGCTGCCAACATCATCACAGGACAAATCAACATGCTTGGAGGAGAATGTTGATTGCTTTATCGGTTCAGTTCATAAATGCAGAGGCATCCAACCCACCTAGGGAGAGTGAGACCAAGGTGCAAAATACAGGGGGTCCTGGGACCTCCTAATTAACCTTCTGGAACTACCGAATGTCTCAAAATCTAAATTGTGGGGTTCCCTGTAAATAAACATATTATATTATGCTGTCCATTAGGGTAAAATAGATGCTCAAATACAAATTCAGGGAAAGTTCATTCTTTAGCAGTTTCACCCACAATCAGCGAGCTTCTGTCTTTAATATACTTAAATGACTAGAGATACAGCACAGGTCTGTGAAACATCAGTGAAGCTCCCTTGCACTACCCATGATATAGAAGATGTATGTGAAAGTTTGGGCCCTCTTGGTCAAATTACATGTTATGCTCATTTTCTGTGAAACTATGTTAATCTATTCACTACATTAACTATGTTATTCTTTGCTGTGCATTTTTACGCACAATTACTCTTTATTTGCTCAATATTAGAGAAAAGGTTTTGGTATATTTTATATCCCCCCAATAAACTTGTTAAAATAACTAGAAGTGCATTAAAATGTGCAGAAAAATATCTGTTTCCTGTCGTTTCCTGAACAGGATGTGTGAACGTATTCTCATTTACAAAATCAAGATAACGTAATTTCACTGGGGGTTGCATATGACTGTACAATGCTGCACTACAGAATACAACATAACATATTTAACGCTAGTTTTAATCCAGTTTTAATCTCAAACTCTGAAAGACCAACTTGTTCCTAAATGCTAAAATGCAAACACAAACTATTTTTGAATTAGTCTGTAGTTAGTCAGCACCCACCTCCAGGTAAGAACTCCATTATGAGGTAGAGGTTCATCTTGTCCTGAAAGCTGTAGAACATCTTCACAACCCACAGGCTGTCTGCCTCCACCAGAATGTCCCTTTCTGCCCGAATATGGCCAATCTAGCAGGTGTAGGCAAAACAAAGAAACTGTTGTATGACTGGTCACCAGTAAATCAGTGAACATTCTTTCTACAGTCTGATACTGAACTAAGTTTTCCAAACTCACTCGGCACGGTCTGTTCAAGACCTGTTTATTCAACACGCCTAAATCTGCAAAGTGTAAAGATTTCCCATCATAATATTCACCCAAAAAAATAGTCAATATGCTGCCAAACCTAAAGATGAAATATTCAACGTTGACAGATGCAAGAACAACCCAGAATGATCAGTTACTTAATCAAAGAAGACTCACCTGTTCTTTCTCAAGCATATCAGCCTTGCGCAAAATCTTCATGGCATACACATGACCCGTGTCTTTCTTCTGAACCAAGCGCACCTATATCAACAACATGTGTAAGCCAAATCTAATAACGCTAATTTAATTTACTAAACAGAACTTTCAAATCTAAGTGAGGTTCAGTACAATTAACAATAAATGAACAACAAGACGCTCAACATGCAGTGCAGTGTTCAGAAGATCAAGCATGGATATATGTCAGATTTCAATGGCCATACCTCTCCGAAAGCACCACGACCAATCACTTTGAGTGACTCAAAATCATCTAGTCCGAGGCGTGTTCGTTTCAGCCGGAGAAATTCTGTCTCTTTCCTTGCATGCTGAGATCGCCGTATACGCTTCTACAAATTAGAAGTAAAAAAAAAACATGGGAATTTTAGATATTAGATATTTAGATATTAGTAGCAAAACAGTTTTCAACTCACAATACTGCCAAAATGCCAGCTTTCATGTTATTTAAACAAGGAAGATGTGAAGTTAAAATTTAAATCAAAGTTACCAACACAGTCATTTTACATAGTATTATCAACAATAACAATAGCAATAATAGCAATTTAGCTAAAATAACACAATAATAGCAAAATAATAGCAATTTTGTTTGTCAAAAAAAAACAAAAAAAACAAAGCAAAACTGCTCCTCTACCTCTTCATCAGCTAGTCCCTCTTGATCCATCACCTTCTCCAACTTCTGCTGCCTATGATACATACACAGTGTTTTAGTACATCTATGAAAGGAATGTGTTTTTCACATTTCCTTTTTGGCAAAACGTTTAAGCAAAGATGAATGAGAAAACGTAATGTGTCCCAGTTTTAAGCATGAATCATGAAATAGAAATCGGCACAGCTTCAGCCAGCATACATAACGGGTTTGTAAAGTAAAAAGTAAATAAACTGCAATCAGTCATCTCTTCCCACCCTCATATGCGTCAGACTAGCGCAGGGAGGGAAAGACTCCAAAGCAGTTCCATCGCATTGCTAAGATGCTCAAGATGCTCAATGCATCGCTCAGACCCGTCAAACTAGTTTAATGGTACTGAATACCACAGAGAACTAGGTTTCCAGAGCCAGATTACTCATTACTTGACATTAAGCTGTTTTCAATCAATTTTCAATCAGTTTCTGAGGGTACAGCTAAGAATGGGAGTGTTTTGACAGGACTCGCTAACCTCATCTCCCTCTCCTCGTGCTGGGAGATCAGATTGCTGTAGAAGTTCTCCAGGGTCACTTTGGCCATTGTGACCCGTTCCTTTGTATGGTTGCTCATCGAGGAGCAGGATGTCTGACCTGTCATTGCCATGGTTACCTGGAAAGTTAGCCCAGACAGAACATCACAATAACATTAATTAAACAGCATAAACATTTAGTTATGACAAATAACGAACCATATCTTCTTAAACATATATCTGCACCATGCCAGTTGGTGTTCAGCCACAGAACACAGTATACTTGGGTTATGTCAAAAGCAAGTAGCCTGTAATTTAAAGACTAACAATTACAGGTCTTTTACAAATCCACATGAACACTGTAGTTACAGTACTTCTCCATATTCATTCTACGGCAGCCAAGCCTAGTCATGCAACTTGCTGTATAGCAGGATCTTCATATCATTTTTCATGTTTTTTGCCCATCGGTGTTCTCTGACTACAATACCCAGCATGCAGTACAAAATACATCACACAACAACTGGAAATCCCTACAGCACTCAACAAATCCTGACTGCTAGCCACTCATATAGACCTTAATAAATACATCTGTGGCCCACTAATGATCAAATCAAACAGCCTGCGCAGAAATATCAATCCCAAAGCACTTGCAGTCTTTTGAAATTTACATTCACCTTCAAGATACATAAAGTGTTTCTAGGCTTTAAACTAGGTAATCGTACTCTAGAGCTGGGGTGGTGTACTGAAGAACCAGTGGCCAGCACAGTTTGGGGAATTTCCTGCTTATAGCACACCAATTTAACCAAGCAATCAGCTGCTGACTTTAATCAGGTGTGTTCGAGTATGAAAACCACCAAACTGTGCTGGACTCCATACCTCCAGGACTACAGTTCACCACCCCTGCTCTAGACACTACTGCAGCTCCATGTAAGAGGCCAATAGACATGTTTACAACAGATGTACACATGGTCATATTTTTTCCAGTTTGGCCAGCATACCACTTTAAGCGATGGTTCAGTAAAAATTACATTCACACAATTATCCACCTACCCCAAACCATTTTTCCACTGGAACCACAAGGCTAATATAACAATAAATATAATTTGGGTGGCACGGACTTCCATTACTACTCTTGTAGCTCCAGTGCAAAACATGCAAACCTTAGATACCAAGCATGTTTTGACTGATGATCTACATGTAGGATACTCAGCTAGGTTAAGCAAACTAACTTAGTTCGGCAAACCACCCTTTCAGTCGGACACGCAAAATTAAACAACAAATTAGCAAAAACTGTAACTACATATTTTAGGTTTTCCCTGCTCAAACCTAAAATGCTAGCGTTACATTGCCAAAGTGCCACGAGCAGCACGAATTCAAAAATGGTAACCTAACCTAGTTAGCTAACTGACATTTGCTAGATGCTTTTCATACCGATATCTACCATCTAACGTTACTGACACTTTAAATAATGTGAGTTAACATACTCGTTAGTCAGGAAAGCGAGAAGTCAGTACTAATTTCTCGACACTGATGAGCTGAAAGTCCATAGAAATGTAGTTACTCACCAACATGATCAAGACTCCGAGTACTTAAGAAGGCTACAAACAGCTAACACTAGCGGACAACCTGGCTAACATCAAATTAGCTAGCTAGCGGCACTCCAACAGCACAAGTGAAACTAAACTCTAACCCCATAGTTAAGTTAATTACCCAAGTGTTTTCTGCTATCTTGTAGTCATCCGACGTCCCAGGGCAAATTTGAAACAAAAGACACCACATAGAGGGACTAGTTATGAAGACGGAATAAACACGGGGCGAGCTAAGGCTGAGGTTAACGTTAGCTAAACTAACGCTCACTTAAGCGGTTGACTGACGCTGCCGTTTGTACACTACAACTCAGAGCTCATTAGACAAGCTGTGAGTACTTGACATAACATGTAATTACAACTAAACAAAAGCGAACTCGCTCAAAGGTCTTTTTTTACCCACAACTTATGAAGTTATTTGAAGTTACTTTTAATTACTCACCTTCTTCTCGACCTAAAAGTGACGGCAACCTACTTGTGAACAGCGGTCATTATTTCCTTCTTCCAGGTTGCTATTTCAGTGGCAGTCCACCAAAATAAAAGTCCTACTCGATATTTTGAAAGACGGAACTCGTGGTGTTTCATGGAGGAAAACTCATCCGTATTTCACAAAAGAATAGAGAAATAGAAAAAATATTAATTGCTAAATGAATTAAGAATGATAAAATAACTTAAGAATAGACATTACTACTTTCGAAAACAACAAGAAGAAATCATAAGTAATCCATTAATCGTCGAGAGATGTTTGTTAAATGTTTGTTATCACAGGTTGCTAACGGTTCTAATAGGCCCTCGTCTTCTAAAGTGACGTTCAACAATGAATGACTTTACAATGCTAAAAATCTTAATCTAGATTGTGACTGCAAAATGCATCATTTTGCTGCACATTTATATACAGTCTACAGTATGTGGGTAAACAGTTTGTTTCATCTAATCTTCACCAGATGGCAGCAGAGCACAGCTGTCAGGTCTAATGTCAGTTCCACTTTCACTCATGAGCACGTTTTGCTTTAGACTCCAGTAACAATACTGAAGCACGACATTGCTTGTGCCACGAATGACTTGGTTTTACTTGTTATTTCTTTCTTTAACTGAGGTCTGGTCAAGATAAATATTGTGTACTGATACATCATTCCTTCAAAAAAGGTGTGAGTTTATGTCTTCTGTGTTGAACTCGTGTGTTAGCATAGTGATCTTTTCACCCACTGATTGCTGGTGGAACTTTACTCTGGCGATGTGTTAAAATAGTACATCGCTTCACTTAATTCACATACATAAAAGTATATAAAAGCTTCTGCTGCTCTTACAGGACTAAAATGGTTGTCATGTAGGCCTGAATTCTGTTTTTAGGGGCATTCATTGGACATAACAGGAGGGATGAATGATAGCACTCTTTTCTCTTTGATCCAATACTAAATACCACAGTAACTCTTTACTGAAGGGTGGCATTGTAAAGGTAAGAGAAACCTATAAAACGTTCAACTGACATAAACCCGCATAACATTTATAAAGTCTTCTTTTTTCCAACAAGCATCAGGCTGCTTTTTTGGACGTGATTTTACCCTGGAAAGTGCTATGACAACTGACTCTTGTTGGAATAAGCTTTTATAAAGGTTTATGTTTAAGGCAGTTGTCATGACAGGCTTGTGCAGGTGTCATATAACAATATGAATGCTGCCCCCTTAGTAAAGTGTTACCAATAAAAGCAAGGCTAATATCCCAATAACAATACTATTAAAAGGGGAATTCTTTGTGATTACAGTCAAAATCAGTAAATATGTACCTCAAAATTACATGTGGTGAATGGAGGGAGAGTTTGGAAGGACCCTAACAGACGCATATTGTGCCAATATTTTTCATGTTTTCAGCAGCAAAGACACATCCAGTTCCATAAAAGTATAAATATTCAGTTTCCTGCTTAAAGAAAACAGTGTTGGTATTTTTGATCAAATATGTGAGGATTGATTTTCTTGGACCAAAGTCAAAAAATGTCTTAAGAATGAACATCTTCATTCAGCCTTACACACTTACAAACTTAAAAAAAAAAGTTAACTTCTTATTCATCAAAAATCCTTAAGAGTTTTTAAAATTAATTAAGAATGATTGTAAGAAAAAGTGTATTCATGTTTTGAATATTTTCTTACCCTTACAACAGCCTCACACTTGTCTCAGACTGTAAGAACTGACAGAGTGAAGCTCTTAAACTTCTAATAAGTTACATAAAATACAATTGTTAGAATAAATCAAGGAAGATGTTTCCTTCACCATTACGTCTAGCTTGTTTGTTCTTTTTTTCTCATTTTTATTTGTTTTAAAGTTTCATTAGATTTTGTTTCATCTTCATTTTGCTGTCATCAGGTGCTGATGTGACCAAACTAAATAAATGATTAACAGAACTATGGTATCATTTCTAGTGAACTGTAAAAGATAACATGATATTGATGAAAATCAAGAAGTCTTTCTTAAGAGAATATCTGAGAACGTTTTAAGTTTTCCTCAAAAGAATTTTATTTAAGAACATTGGGCCTCATTCGCCAATATCTTGTTAATACGTTTTCTCTTAAATTTGTTCTTAAAAAGGTCCTATTAAAAAGTCAACATCAGATTCATGACGTGCTCTTAAACTGCATAATTTTTCACACTTTTGTGCTCTTGAGTGTGTGTACATTCTGTTCTTACTGAAGAAAAAAATCCCAAATAAGAAAACATTAGTTTTTCCTTAGGAAAGCCTCACTCTTAAAAAAGATGGCTCTTCAAGGATTGTTAAGAAAAGGGAATGGTTCTGTTTAAACAGTTGTGCAGAACTCCTTTTGATTCCACACAGAACTATTTTCAAAAAGGGTCTATATAGAAGCATATACAACACATTCTACATCAACCTGAAGAGCCATTATACCATGCAAAGGACCTCTTTAGCATGAAATTATTCTGTGTAGAACTCATGGTTCTAAATAGAACCATTCCCTTTCCTAAAGAACCCTTGAAGAACCATCTTTTCTAAAAGTGTTGTGTGAATCCGACCTCAGTATCAATTCATCCAACCCCTACAAAAAAACAGCACCTCTAGCTGAAGCTTTGGTGAAGTACAAACAAGGACAAAGAAGAATTTTAAAAACTTCCGAGGGCGGGACAAAACTCTGCCCGCTCTTTTAGAAGGAGTGGCTTCTCAAAGAATGTGTCGTGTTCAAGTTCATTCTGTCTCTTTTTTCCCATATCTCCTTGCCTCCATGTCTTTTTTTCTCCTTCTTCCTCTGTTTAGCTGCTTTACCTCCTCTTTAGAGTAGGATTTCCAGCAGAATCCCCCTTTTTCCTTGTTTAAGAGAACATTATTCCGCTTCCAGAAGAAACCGTTTGGGAAGCTACAAGAAATTTGGCTCTAGTTCAGAGAACTCTTGAAGAAGAAAGGTAAGATGAATCTGTTAGCTCCCTAAGCCAGTAAAAACGGTTAAGTTAAAGAAGACACTGATGGATAGAGCTCCTATTATTGTGGTAGATTCATTGGTTAAATATTGATGTGCTTCTTCTTTCACGCTGCTTGCCATGTGTTTCATACGTGTGCTATTTGACTCACACATCGGAAGTGTTGAAAATTCCACCATGAGCCACATGGCACATGTAACTGACACCAATGAACTGAATTATAGGACATTCTATAGAGACATATCACTTAATTATGTGCTTCAGCTTCACATACAGCTGTATAATGTATAGTGTTTGAATGGTGAAAATGACAGGACAATATATACATTTCTGATGGATATCTTCAGTCTAGACACTCTGCTCTGGGCATGCAGTGTACTTAGTAAATCCTGTTGGACCCATGTGGCATAAAAAGGCCTAAAGCAAAGTGGAATAATAACTAGTACTGTATCTGTTTAAATATACACAGCTGATTTCTCTTACAAATCAGTCTGTCCATCATTCCTTTGTCACCAGAGTTTCTTTTTATTTTACTTCTAACACAGAGGGCGGCCATATTGAAACATCAGTGAAAGAAAAGTGACATTTTTTGAGAGTACTGTCCTGTGAAAGCAGCACATTTCTGTGAATGAGAGGGTCTCCTTTTATGATTGCCTTATCTCCAAAACTCTGACTTCATTGTAGAAACATTGAAGTGTTTCCTGGAGCGCAGCCTCTGCTCTTTACTGATAATAAGCAAACCTCTACTATATACTTTCATGCAGTTAGATGATAAAGGGATCCATCGTCATGTTGACCTGACCCAGCCGTGTGGGTCAGAGGGCCGTTTTTTAAAGGGCTCGTGTCATGGAAAACTGTATCTGCTTGCTTTTTTGAAATGAAAGAGTTTAGTGTAGAATGTAAACAAATGAAAACACTGTTAAAGTTTTAAAGAGCTCATATCATGGAAAACTGACTTGTCCTGGCTTTTTTTAAAGAGTTTGATGTACACCAAAAAAAAATTGGTTTACACGATTCAAATGTGTACATCGGTTCCACACACGTAATGAAGTATGTATACATAATACCTGTGTTAAGCCTATTTCTTTTATGTTGGGCCAATGAAAACAAGTAAATCTAAAGCAATTTTAAGCACCTTTTTTTCAGTTTGGTATGTGAACATAAGTTTCAAAACATATCGTTCACTCCTCAGTTCACACAGTCCATATATAGAACTGAAGCTGCAAAAATAGCCCTTTTTAAATTCATTGTTTTTGTGATATCACAAAAAGTTAATGGATTTACTTATATCTGCCTATTCAGCCCACACTAGTTTAAACTCGCCCATTCACACTGAAGTTATAAGGAATGTTTCACTTTTTGAATGAGGCACAATACAGGGCAGCCTATCAGAACAGAGGTCATTTACATACATTAGTCTTAAATGCACAGTAACAAAAACAGCCCATTTAATTATAAGGGATAAAAACAGGTTGAGAAAAGGTGGATTATGAATGTATTCGGTACATAAAACCACACCAAGGTCATAAGTGGACCTCATGGGACAAAAATAGAATAAAAGACATTTGTAGGATATGGGCCCTTTAATATAAGTGGTATAAGCAGTTGCTTGGGGCCCCTCAGCCAAGGAGTGTGTAGGTTTTCTGTTTGTTTGTATCAAAAGTATTTTCTTTCAAGTTTGCATTTAAAGTAATATCATTTGTGTTGCCCCCCATTCAGAGAGTAACTTAGGGCCCCCAAATATAGTTCTGTTCTCACACACACACAGACACACACTGCTGTGTCAGGTCAGCATGATCCCTTTATCATCTGAATGCATGAAGAAGTTTCTCTTTCAGTAAATTTAACCAGAATTCCTGGCTAGGGGCTTGTGTTACGACTTTCTGTGAATTTCAGATGAATTTCAGGAACATGCCAGCTGCAAGTGAACTAACTACATGTGCTCTCCTATCACTGTCAGTCAATCTAGTATGTTATACAAAATACATAAACATGCTGTGGGCAACCTACACACAACTTAATCATACCATGCACAAATGATTTATTTTTAAACTCAGCTTCCATGTATGGAAGCCTGTTCCCATCAGGCAGAGTCTTTGTTTCTGGCAGCAGTGGGTCAAAATATAATATAGAATAATAATATATGTATAATGTACATGTATATTAATATATATAATATAAAACATAATATAGATATATAATAATAAGCCGTAGTATGTAATAAATCTGGAATTCTAAGTGGTTAAAAACCGATGGCCAAACAATTTGTCACACAGGTCACTGCATAGCATACCAAACTTGCATATGCAGTGATTAAATTGACAATGTAAAATACCGATTGAACTGCAACTACACATTTGGCCAGTTTACCACTGAAAGCACACATGCTGCGGTAAGGATTTACCAGCACCCTTGTAATGTGTTTCCACAGCAGAGCCACATGTGCCTGCTGAGTCATGCGCCAGTTCCTGTCTGACTCATGAGCACAGCACTGATATCCTGCTCTGTGACAATTTAGAAGCACTATTTTTCATTTTAATCACTTTGTTGTGGATAAACTAGCATGCTCAGTGGATTGTAGGCCTCCTCGGTTTCTAACTATAGTATAAAGTGTGTGGAGGGGTAGAAAAAACATCTATGGAAGCTTCACATCTGCTGGAAAGTTCTACAACAAGGTCCACAATGATGGTTAGATGTCATTGGATCTGACTTGGTTGATAAGCTTTATAGTGAAGTGTTTTACTGTCACCCCACCTAATCCACTGCTTTTTATTGTAGGAGTAATCCTTTTTAAACAAGTTGCTTAAATATTGCTTCTGTGGAACTGGCCTCATTTTAATCCTTAAAAGTCCACACATTTTATTGTTGTTTTGCTATACGTGTAGGGTAGGCCTTATTAAAATATACTAAAGTATTAATATGTAACTTAATATGTACCAGTTTACATTATGAATGGACAGATTTGAGTCTGTACTTCTGTCTGTTTTTTGATTGATTGTTTTGATGTCATGAAATGACAAAAACATACAAAAATGTAGAGGATGTTTGTTCTTCTTGCAAAACATGTATAAAATATACATGCTGTTTAAATGCCGTGGACATAAGATGAAAGTAAAAATTGTTGACCCCAAAGTAGTTGTTCCTTTTTTATATTTGTCTTCATTGTTGTCCTTGCCTCTGGTGGTAATGATGACTCTATTTCAATTCAATAAATTTTCATGGGACCCTTGTTAAGCCCTGACTAAACCTCACATAATGTGATCACTAATGAAGTCCCTGACCTTAAAGAGGAATTCCAATTTTCTAATTTTCCAACATTTTCCAAAATTTCTGCATAAGTAGATGGTTAAGATGTAAACAAAGTCATTCAGAGTGGTGTTATGTGAAATGCTCAATTCCAGAGAAACTTCTCAGAAGTATGCTCACAGTGGTGATGATAGTAACCAGACGTCCAAAGTGTTTAATGGCTCCAAAAGCTGCATAGCAAAAAGTTATTACATGAAATAGTTGCACTAGTTATGAAATAATTCACTGCCTGATGCCTGTGAAATTGTTTTACAATAGTTGTGAGAAAAGGTTTTAGCCTAAAATGTATTTTTTTCCTGGCAGTGAGGCAGTCCCCAAAATAAAGCTTATTTTGTAAGACCTATTTCATCTTTATCATTACCTAATTTTGAAAAAAAAAATGGAATTCCACTTTAATAAATCCTTTCTGTGCAAAGAGCAAATTCCAGCTAGAATTTAATGCCTGCTATAGTGAATTTAGACTTTGTCCCATTGGTGTTATGGATGTCATTCAAAAAGCAGTATCAGGTGAAACACTTTTCTTCAGCGTTCATATGTGGATCTAAATTGCTGTAGGCTAAAAAGAAGGATATGTGTAAATGCACTGGTTTTTATTACATCACAATAACAATGACTGCAAAATTGGCTGTTTTTGCAGTTTATTTTTCACGTACAGATCATGTGGGCTGGGGAGTGAACAATGTGTTTTGAAATTTCAACAATGTTTATGTGCTACATCAAACTCTCTTATTCAGAAATGTGAGGAAAATTCAGTTTTCCATGACATGAGCCCTTTAAATCTAGCTGAGGACATCAGTTAGGCCCAAATGCATACTCCAAAAAAAGCACACTAAAGAAAAAGGCAGATGGCCTTTCTGATGGTGCATAACACATCCTACATGTCAATAATTCCCTGTAGCACAATATAAAAAATATTAGTAAGGATTACTATTTATGTATAAACACACTTGTATGCATGTGTAGATGCTGTCTTTCCTTTTGAGGAAAGTAAATTGACAAAAAGCATTGCATGGAACTTATGCTGGTCTATGCTGTTTTATTCAGGAGGGTATACTGGGGCTAGCTTCCCAGCACATTAGTTTAGCACTATTCATATAAAAATATGCACTCTCTCTTCTTTTATATCCATTATAATGTCAAAGTAAACTTGAAGAACAGTCTATGTAATGTAAACATGGGGCAGCTTCTACGCAGGGGCTAGCTTGTCAGCACATTAGATTAGCAATACGTTCATTTGTACTACTTTATACCACATGTTTATACTTTGCTTTGAGCATATATTCACTCTTGCATACATATATGCCCTCTCTATCTCTTTTTATATCCATTTTTGTGTCTAGGTACCCTGAAGAACAGTCTATGTAATGTAAACATGGGGCAGCTTTTCCGCAGGGGCTAGCTTGTCAGCACATTAGATTAGCAATACGTTCATTTGTACTACCTAATACTACATGTTTATACTTTGGTTCGAGCATATTTTCACTCTTGTGTAAACATATGCTCTCTCTGTCTTATTTTATATCCATTTTTGTGTCTAGTTGAAGAGCAGTTTATGTAAGGGGCGGCTTATACACAAAGGCTCTTGTTAGCACATTATACATTAGCGATATGTCTACATTCTGGCTATATTCTGTACTAGTTCAAAGAGTTGACATTTATTTCCAAAGAAAGAATAAAATATGTATTAACTGGACAGAAAAGAAAGGTTCACTAAGCACTAAAAGTGACAATAAAACTGCAGAGGGTAAAGACACTGACTCCACAGTGTGGTGTGGGTTTATGGACTTTCCACACCAGCTGCACACTGCAACCTTAAAAAAGCCTGATCTCTTAATCTCATTACAAGGCAGATACGGACAGACAAACGCACGCACACATGCACGCGCATGCGTGATCGCAGCTTTCAGTAGTATCACTTTATTATGCGCGCACACATGTTCTCATTTACGACTCTATACCAACACAATAAAGTTCTGAGTTATGTTTTTTCTTCCATATGGACACACACACACACCCAAGTGCGTAGAGGCACACACACCCACCTTCCACCCGCCCAGTGTGTGTGTGCCTTCTCACTGGAGCTAATCTTTATTCCTCCAATCGGGCTGTGTAAGGACAGGTAAGAGTAATGACTGTCTCCCTCCCCGCGCGACCAGTGTGACAACACAGAAACACACGCTGAGTACGGAGCAGTTCTTAACCTGAAGCCCATAAACACAGCAAAAGAACACTAACTAACTCTCAGACTAAAACGCTTCTCTTCCTGCCTTTCAGTGGTGAGTAATTCTCTCTTCCCTTCAGTGAATCATTTATTCCTGGTGTGTGTGTGTGTGTGTGTGTGTATGTGAGGGAGAGAGAGAGAAAGTGCAGTCGTGAGGAAATCTTGCATCATCCAGGAGCCGCGGCGAAGTTGAAGTCAGCTTCTCATTCGAATTTTCCGCTCCACCTTAAATGGGGCAGCAGTTCCATGTAATGTGTACCATTTAAGTCGGTACCGAAACTTCGGAGCCGGTTTTTTCTGGGTTTTAGCTTCACTTAGGCTACTTGGCTGAAATTGATATTTTCTAGTTAGAAACTGCTCGGTTAACTTACATCCTCAATGTGAAGAAAGGAAAAGAACTTTTTTTAAAAATGATAGACATGAAAGATAAGGCTGGCCGTTTGACATCGCAATACTAACACAAAGGTTTGTCAAAAGTAGCCTGGAAATTAGCAGCTACTTATACTTTTTAGCGCAGTAGCCTAGCATGGCCCTGCTCTTTCAGAGTAATATGTTATATTATTTTAAAATATCAGTCAGACCTAGTCTAACGGCAGGATTTTTAAAAAAATAAAAGATATGCCGATATTCATATGAGTCTGATATCATCGTGCATCTCTATTTCAAATGAGTTAATCAAGTTAAAATATATTTTAGAATATTATGCTATATTATGTTTCTAAAATAGTGCACAAAATCTATGTTAAAAAGAAATGAAAGAATTTGATAAGTCATATATAGTATGAAAATGTTTTTTCTCTCAGATTGGTGAGGAGTTGGGGTCTAGGTAGCGTTTTGGTGGGCCAAATGAAATGTCTGGGCAACTTTAGCTGGCTGTTTTGCTGTGTGTTTGAGCGCAAATCTGAGGAAATGTTTGAAATCAGCCAAATGGTTTGATTGATTTCAAACATTTCCTCAGATTTGTGCTCAAACAAGCTCAGGAAATAAATTAAAATGGTCAGATATGGACTTTAACAGCTTAACAAAAAGCATGTTTCTTGTGTCCTCTGCAACAATGCTGTGACATGTAAAAATATTTGTTTAATGTTTTTTGTAGATACTTTGCAGACTGTTTTGACTTCATTGGTTGAAGCTTTTGACCTGGATTTCATTGTATGTGATCACAGGGAAAGATGACTAAGGCTTGGAAGCAGTGTTTCATCTCTTTGTTTACATTCATAGTCATTATTTTTGCATATGAGAAACAAATGTGCCTTAACTAGTTGCAGTTTCCAGGGACGTCATTGGTTTTTCTGTTCCTGTTTTTTAGTCTCATAACTCTGGCTAGTTCTCACAGTAATAAAGTCTCCTTCTCTGACATGAAACTATATATGGAGTGAAATTTGACTCTGAACAAAGCTTTGAACTAGACCGTTTTTGTCTGCTGAAAGGTCAGAAACTAGGACCCAGAAGAAGAAAGAAAGCTGCCTTGCTTCTCTACCTCAGTTGTGCCAAAAGCAGATTAGCCCTTTCTGTGCTTCTATAAGCGTTTCCTGACCTACAAGCTTACTCTGGTGTCTGTACATTCATCATTAGTGCTCATGCAGTGAAAAGAGTCATTACAGGCCAAAAACTAGTTAGACAAGGACCAGATCCCACTTCCCCTTCGTAACGTGGGAGGTAGATTGGTATAAAAGTCCATGTTGTTGTCCAGTGAAATAGATGCTACTGTATTGTGGATATCCTAATGAATCAGCCTCAATGACTGTCAAGCATCTTTAGCTTGATATGGAATAAAGACATGAGCTTGATTTGACTCAAAAGAGGATGGCTGTAGTGCTAGAAGTAGATATCCAGATGGAGCAGGAAAAGTATCAATGGAATGGCCAAGTCAACATCACATAGCTGAAAGAATTCTGCATGGAGGAGTGGGAAAAACTTTGTCCCAGTCGATGTCAGAGACTGGTGGGTGGTTACAGGAAACGTCTAATTGAGGTTATTTCAGCCAAAGGGTAAAATACCAGCTATTAGGGCATTGGGTGTCCTAACTTTTTCATTAGTATACTATATGAACTGGCATGTTTTTTCATTGGTTTGTTTAATAAATGATAACAAAGTCAAATTTAAATTGTTTTTGCAATAGATATTGTTTTGCTATAGATATTGTTGAAAGAAGATCAAATATTGATATGTCCATATTTCTTAATAAAGAACTAAATATTTAATGGGGTGTCCTAATTTTTTCACATGACTGTACTTTAGTGGCTGTTGCTATACTTTGGGAAGGGGGGGTCTCTGAGGTGTTGCCTATGTGTGGAAAACACTGGAGTCCCTGGCTTATTACGTACTAAGGCTTATTATTAAGTAACTACAGTGCTTCATTGTTAACTGGCTGAGCTATTCCTAGGTTATAGAAGTGTAATAAAACTTTGGGCCCGCTCGTGGGCCCCAGCCATTTAAAGGGTTAAACAGCAAAGAATACTGTGTGAGTTATGTCATATCATGTAGGTAGAAACACCAGAATATCAAACTGATATTTGATGAAGTATTAGTACTCCATGAGAGCAGGAAGTTTACACAATGCTGGACTGCAAAGTCTGCATTTTATTCATTTTACTGCATTTGATACATACATAAATACTATGTAAATGCATGTTATATTTATCTGTATTGCTAATCCAGGTAGAAATAGTTCCAGTTTCTACATTTTATAAATGCTTATGGATTGGCATCGGTGTTGGCAATGGCACATTTGTAGATGAAAAATGTGGGATATCTGCACTGGCCACAGTTCCTATATCGGTTAATCCCTAATTATTGCTTGAAAATTGTGATATGAATTTGAGTTTGTATCACTCACCCCTATGATAATGCCAAAAAAGGAAACTGTCTCCGATTCCTTTATTCATTTCACCTCAGTGTGTGGTCTGCTGATGGATTATGTGTACTGGCCAATGTGAATAAGCTTCAGGTCTTCCATAGTTTTTTCTGCCACATGCTTTCATATTATGGAGGTGGAGCATATGGGCACCAGCATGTGCCTAAAGTTGACCAGTAGTTCGTTTTTGCGACATCTGACCTGCAGTTAATTAGGTTTAGTTTTTTGTTTACTCAGATTGTGTCATTTTTTGTTTAGGCAGCTTACAGATTTTTCTTGATTAGAAGTAGAAATTAGACTTAAGTATCTTCCTTCTGTAAATGGACCTTATACTGCAATGAAAATGTTTACTGGCCATATGCCTGGCTAACTTACAGTTAAGTTCATGCACAGAAACAAAGAAGACTTATCCACCTTTAGCCACTCATGCGTACCTACCGTACACAAACCCACATCTGTTCTTTATCAAGGCAAAAATTTCCACTGACTGCATAGCACTGAATGTTTTACTGCTTTATCAATGGAATAGGATATGACGTACACTCCTAACACCGTACATCCTGCATGTCAGTGAGTCCTGTAAATGATGTTCATAAAACCTATTAAAGTGTGTACATAATTGTGTATTTTGCATGTTTAATTGCTTGTTAAGTCTCTACTTATTCTGTTTTACCACTGATTCAGTGTCTCCCTCTGTTTCTTTCTTTCTCTCTCTCTCTCTCTCTCTCTCTCTCTCTCTCTCTCTCCCTCTCTCTCTCAACTGAGTGAGGTTATTAAATGTTTTTGTGAATGAGCTCTGAGCGTGTGCTCTAATCTGTGTGGCTGGTGTGTATACATGCGTATGTGTGTGGGAGAACTGTTCTGCCTTTAGTTTACATTCATACATGTCAGCACCAATTTTTTTCTTTCATTACATCTGGCCATTGTTTACTTTAGCCATTGTTGCTTCATCTTCCAACGACTTGTTTGTCGTTTATGATCTACAATACTACTCTTTTTAATTTTCAAAACTCCCATTGAGTTATTCATTTTCCAGGAAAATCTGAAGAGATTAGATAAAAGATAATCCACTTGCATAAGGAGGAGGAAGGTCAAAAGAGACAAACAGAAAAGACTGGAGTTTCCAAAATTGGAGGTCCAAAAATAATTAAAAGCTACAGAGAAAATGAGACGCCTAACATCCATGCAAGACCTGGTAGACCACCAAAACTGTCACCATCAGCTAAACACTACATAAAGCTTTCATCTTTGAGAGAGAGGAGAAAGTAGTTCTTGTGGATAAAGTTTCTGTCCATCCTTCCACTGACGAGTCTAAATATATAATTGGGATTAATTGGATCGGGGAATACAGAAAACGCCACCAACTTCTGAGACTGAACTTTGATGGTGTGGAAAAGTATCCCTACAGATTACTTTGGAAAACTGAAAGCAAGTCTTCCAAAAAGAGTGGAAAAAGTAACGTAATAAAGGCAAAGAGTAGACACACTAAATGTTGAATAATGTCTTGATATATTTAGTTGTTGAGGGTTCTATGTAGTTGTCTGTTAAATATATGTTTCTGCTTTTTTTCTGACACGTGAAAATGAATAACTTGTACTTAATGGCTATTTTGACTGGAAATTACATAAATGAATGGTGGTCTCTGACTTTTGCACAGTGCTGTACGTTTGTCTAGTCAACATTTAAATCTCTGCAAAATGCGTAAAGCACACTGTTAAACTCAAATCCTATTTTGTGTTGCAGGTTCACTTCTGAAAGTCAGTCCATAGAGGAGCATATTTACAGAAAACTTGTTTACAATCAACACTTCCTAATCATCGCTGATCACACCTGAGGGCAATATGGAACTTCAGAAAATGGCTAATGGTCACCATGAACTCAGCCCTGGGAAAAGTACCCGGGAGGATGGGTATGTTTTATCTCTCAAGTTTTGTTCAAAAGACAAGAATAAATATGAAAACCTCGTTTGTGTTATTTTTTGATCTCCAAATAGTGTCACAGATACAACTTTAGTAGTTTACTGGTTGATGTGCTTGAACACTGCATGAGTCTACAGTAACACTGAGTATTTTTCAAGCTCTTTCCACTAAAAGGTCAAGTGTTTCCACTGTTTGGCATTTCCTTTGTTGCTGATAAGACAGTCTTACCTGAGAGACTGAGTATGTTGCACTGTAAGACAAGTCATTTGTGCAGTTAAGATGCATACTTATATCATAAGATACGATTTACAGCATAATTTAATGCACTGTGTGCTTTAGATAAATATTAACAACAAATATTTAACATTGAACAGTGGAAAATGTAGAAGGTGATTAGGCTACTGAATATCTCTGCATTAGTTTCTTCTGTAAGGCCCAGTAAAATTATATGCTTCACTCATTATGCAGGTTCCATAACTTAAATTATTCAACAAAAGTGCTACTACAGAGTGGGAAAAAGTAAATTTAGAGCTGTTGAATAGCAACAACCCAGTTTAACCTCAATTTTTCATTTTAACTCCATGCTGGTGAATATACATATCAGGAAACCGCACTCTTAGTTAGGGATACACCTACATTACGGCTGCTGAAAAGACAAAGAGGAAAAGCTCCAAAAAGATTAAATAGGTCTACACTGAAATGTCAAATTCTAATGCTTAATTTAAAAGGTAAAGACAATGAAAAATAGTGATTACCAGTGCTGTTTGTTTTCTTCACTCGCCTTCACTGGTCAGCACAGATGCATTCAAACAATTTGAGAAACAGCAGATAAAAAATGAATCATAAACATGGTCCACTGCAGCTGCAATCGATAAATTGTAATGTAAATAATTGCGATTACCTATTTAATTGTCTTTTCTCATTCATCAAATGCAGCTATTCAAGCACAAGCCTTGAGTGGCCAAATTGCCTGATTAGCTTTCTTGCGTCCTTGTTATGTGTTTCTTGAGAGTAAAAATACAGGCAAAAACACTCAGAGAGTGAAAATAGAAGCCAAAAAACATTAGAATTAGAACTTAGCTAACAAATAAGCATTACT
Organism: Colossoma macropomum; assembly: GCF_904425465.1. Taxonomy (NCBI): domain Eukaryota; kingdom Metazoa; phylum Chordata; class Actinopteri; order Characiformes; family Serrasalmidae; genus Colossoma; species Colossoma macropomum. The sequence continues at coordinate 33,318,841 of NW_023494793.1, read as the reverse complement.
CATAATGCCCTCTAAAAACATTAGTTAGCCAAGTTAGCAGTTAGAGCTTTTTTGTTGGCTTAAGTGATGTGACGCATTCTAATAAATGCTTTCACTGCTTTCTTTTATTTACATTTATTGCCTCAACTCCAGAACACCAACTTATTTTGCTGGTTGCAGAATGATACAACTGTGAAATCAGGAGTGTGTAAAAGATTAGTCAACTTAAATAATTGCGATCATCCCAAAAATTATTGTCATCTTAAATAGTTGTGATTCAGTGATTATTTGATAATTGTGACAGTCCAAATTCTTTAGTAGAGATCACATCAATAACACTTAGTAACTCAGTAACTTTTTACTTCTGGTTTTGAAAGTTTTTACTGCAAACACTTGTGTTCATTAGATCCTGCTGAGGTTCATAGCTGTTTCTTCTCTAAGTAACAAACACTACAGCGGCTTCCATGCTAGCACCCCCTACTGGACAAACTTCAGACTGTTAATCGGGAGTTTCAAATCCACGTCCACACACTTTACATATTAAAAACTAGGTGTTTTTTGTTGTTATAGAAGAAGTTGCTCTGAAGTTTGGCTTTAGATGCCCAAACCATGCAGTATTACATTTACATAATATTACAGCTTTTGATATTTAGTGTTATTTAGCAAGCTGTTTAAAATTAATTCAGTTTTCAGCCAAGTGTGTCCTGAATTTCAAATTCATTTTCAGCAAAGTTTTTCATTGCTGCTCTTAGTAAAGCCGCTTAAATCGATAATTACATCATATTGCGTCAGAAAGAAAAAGTTCATGTTAGGGCCACAGTAAACATTCAGTAATATTGAATAAATTTGATAATTGTAATAATCCAAAACAATAAAACAATCAATAATTTTATGAAACCCCATCAAGAATCATATTGTACCACCTCACTAAAGAAGAACATCACAGGAGCTGAAAACTGAGAAAGACAAAACTTATTATGAATATGGACGTCTACCGAACAGCTGATTCAGCACTACAGTTCTCATGAGAGCCTACAAGCAAATGCGGTTGCCGATATTGTGAAACACATTGTTGCTGCAAAACATTGTTACTCCACTTTTACACAATTAGACAATGATAGCTGCCCTTTACATTGTGTAATCATTTCATACTGAAAAACAGAAATGCTCAAGAAATGCTTGGAATAGAATCTTATCTTTAGATAATTAAAATTTGACATCAGATAATTAAAATTAAGAATGTCATGCATGATGTAAAACTTCCATTTTATAAATACAAGGTTTTGTTACACAGTGATGATATGAGATAATATTTAGATAATATATAATAATAGTATTAATAGTTTCATATCAGTAGAGTTTACTGGGTGTAAAAGATTATTCAATGCCCAAATTTTGTAAGCATTTGTCCAGACTATATGTCAGTAAAAATCTCTACTAAATCTTTATTATGTTGTTACTGTGCTTTTTGAGCGTAACATTAAGATTAAATAGTAGAATTTCCCACCCAACTGAAAGAATGACGTAATGCTGGTAGCAGTTATCAATTTAATAGTTAGTAATTTAATAGTCATTAACAGACATTTCAGTCTCATATGAAGAGGCTTTGGAATTTAGCTCCAGCTCTATATCAGGTGTACGTATACCATGTAATGCTGCTAGGAAACACTGACTGTCACTGTGCTTCTCTTTTCTGGCACTGGACACTAAGGCTGAACGATCTGGGGGAGAATATCTAATTGTGATTTTTCTGATCAGTACAATTGCAATTGAAATGCAGTTTTTTTCTGTGTATTAAGCTCCAGGCTTGAAAAGTGAGGGGCGGATTTACTTAAGTTAGTAACGTGTTGTAAACCTTGTTTTGGCATTAAAAGTGGCTGTCTTGAGGTACTACAAATGGTCAGTGGCTCTTTAGTGCCTGTAATAAGTTGAGGGGGATAGGTGTATCTCTTTTGCGCTTTTGCCTCATTGCATAAGCATTTATAGGAGTTTCCCTCTCCAAGTGTGAAATAATGGCAGGAGAGTTTTATAATAAAGGCTGATAGTAAATTCTGTTATTTTTATCTCTTATTTGCTAATTCTCTAGGTATATTTTACACTCATCGAAGTGGCTTTAGAGCAGGATTTAGTTTAAATAATAACTTGACAGCTTTTTTCGATGATTATGAAACTCTCTGCACTCTGCAATGCCTCCTTTACTAAAGTTACTCATTACTTGTTTGCATCATGGCTTGTGTTTCAGAAATATCACAGACATTGTTTGATGCACTGCACAAACCTGAAAGGACACTCACTACAAGTTCAAATCGTACAGTTCCCAATCAAGCAGGATTGAACAGAATTTTTTTTCAATATCACACAAATTCCAAATGCACTCAGCACAGAACTGAAGTTTTCTAACAGGAAGTCAAAATAATTACTTATTGTCTCAATGTTTATTTATTTTAAACACTTTCTCAAAGAGTAACAACTTGTTCCTCAGTTGTTAGCCATTATTTCAACCTAATGAGTTACAATTTGAACCAGAATCAGAGAAGAAACAAAAAATTCTCCTAAAAGTCAGAAACAGGCTTCCATACAAGAAGCACATGAGTCAGACATGGTTATATTACGCTGCTCCTTTGTTAAATATGAAGCTGTCACAAAGTGTCGGTAATTAGTTTATTTAGTAATTAAGTAATTAGGTAATTAGTAATTCTTCAGTAGATCTCACCTCACCCTGAATGTGATGCGTCAAACTGGCATATATTATATTAAATATTTTATTTCATTTTTAATATTTCTATTTATGCTACATAGATTTGATGCTCTGGAGAACATGGCTGAGAGAGACCAGTTCCTCCCCCAGAAGACTGATGGAACCAGAGAAACCAGTTTTACAGATGTATGTAAGGCATCAGCAGATTACACAGAGTCATACACCTTGAATTCAGCATAAATACATGCACAGTATAATATTTATATATGTATATATATGTGTGTGTGTGTGTGTGTGTGTGTGTGTGTGTGTGTGTGTGTGTGTGTGTTTATCCATACATAGTTACAATATTCCATTTGTAACCAAAAGAAACTGTTGTGGTGTAAATACTTTGATATGCTATACTATCGTGTTGTTATGAACACTAACTATAATGTTGTAAATCTTTTTCACAGTTTGAGGGAAAGACCTCATTCGGAATGTCCGTCTTCAATCTCAGTAACGCCATCATGGGCAGTGGCATTCTGGGACTGGCCTATGCCATGTCCAACACTGGCATCGTCCTCTTTCTGTAAGTCACACTATCATGGATCCTTATAATGTGTTTGTGTGTGTGTGTGTCTGTGTGTGTGTGCTGGCCTCAGCTTTTAAATTTTACTAAATTGTTATCGCCATCATTACAGCATGTCATAAACACAAATGTATGGTCTATGCAAATCTATCTGACTGTGCTGTCTGTGGCAGCGGCTTTTCTGTTGTAAGCTTCACCCAAAGCCAACGTCAGAAGGGCGCTTCTATTCCCAGTAGGGTAAAAGAATGGCAATGTTTGGAACTGAGCTGCTTTTATTTTTAGCTCATTGTGAAGGGTGTACTTGCAGAAGCCGCCAGATTTCAGTCTCGTTTAATTAAAGGCTGGACACAGCTGTGTATATGTGTGTTTGTGTGCTTGTATGTTTGAGTGGGAGAGAGAGTTTGCGTGTGTTTGTGTGTTCTTGGCATGAAAGCACCCAGGCTTGATTCTCTATTTATATGCCACCTTAAAGTTAAGTAGGCAGGGCTCTGTGTGTGTGACGTGTGTTTCCAGAAACTCCTATTACGTAAAGTCAAATATTTACAGCATATATTTTGGAGAGGAATTTTACTCAGAAGGAAACAAACACAAGACTGTTTCTTTCTGTAGTGTCAACTCCTCAGCGTTTGCGAGTGTTGAGCCCTATATTTTCCTTAATTAGTACTGTGGGGGTCACACATGAATAGATTAGGGACCACAGGTAGATCCAAAATGTACTTTTCAATGTACATATGATTCATCACCCGGAAATACAGCTTTTATTTGTAGTCGAAGATGGTGCTGTGTTTGCATTGCTGTGTGCACAGGAGTAACCCTCTTGATGCATATCTTGGCTTGCAAAAAAACAATCATATGCAAACGTTTGAACGCCCCTGGTTTCGTTACAGTAAGTGTTTTGTTGGTTTTCCAGGTAAAAATAAAATAACACATCCTCTACAGGTGACATTCTTCTGCTTTTAGTTCAGGTGGCATTCTTCTGCTTTTTAGTGGCTAATAATCAGCAATTGTGCAAAAAGATATAAAATAAAATCTGCAGAAGTGTGTTCTCTGTAGACTATGTGTTAATATAGAAAATCAACAAAAACATCAAAAACCACGGGTGCCCAAACTTTTGCCTACAACTGTAAGGGTTTTACACAGCACACAGTATGCCAAGCCTTATTGCATTCATATTGTGGGAATAAATAAAGAAGAAAAGGTTCATTTATTAGTGAAATGATGTGTTGTAGATGCTGCTATTTGCCAGCGGGGGGCAGTGTTATGGCATATATAAAGGTTGACGTTAAGCCCGAGCAAAGACTGGGAAAGGATTAGTTCATGGCTAATGTTAGCTAATGAGATTACTGGCTAGGCTTACGCTTCGCACTGTAGTTACTCTTAGTTTTACTCTTAGTTCCTGAAAAGATTTTATTACAGAGAAACTGCAGTAATGCATGTAGGGCAAATACAGATTCCATCTCAGGTCATTCCAAACTACTGTGGATTAGAGGTTTTACACATTAAAGTCCATTTACAAAAGTCAGTTTACTGACAAGCAGTTTAAGTTAAAATTGCACGGGTTCATTTTAGTCTTGTTTTTATAGGTCAAGGTATAGGAAAATGTATCACTACAGGTAAACTATCCCTAAATGAGGAGAGAAGATAATTACTTTAACTCTCAAAACAAATCACACAACCCTGTTTTTAATCAAACTTTGAATACAGACTGACTTCATGAACAGGTCTTATGGCTGGTGCACTCTGGGAAATGGAGTCTTTAAAACAGATTTTCAGCTTAAAAACTGTTGTTTGTTTCTGTTGTAGAATGCTATTGACCTTCATTGCAATTCTGACTGCATACTCCATTCACCTGCTGCTGAAGAGTGCAGGAGTGGTTGGTAAGAGTCACACTTTTAGTATCCATTCCTGAATTTGCTTTCTTTCAGTTGTACATACAATAGAGGAAAAATATAATGTTTTTTTGTAGTTAAACAGGTTATTACATCATTTTGCCATAGCATTGCCATTAGATCGTCTGTACTTGTAGAACACTGATCAGCACTGACCAGATGTCTGAAAAAATACATATAGTGACATATTGTGTTTCCTATCATTTTCTTGAAGTATCGCAATATTATATTTCTGCCATAAAAGTCTGCTATTGTTTACCTTGTCTGTGGGTTAAGTAATATTAGTGAGTTATGTAGTGACTCAGTCTTCTCTAACACTGCAGAAATGGACTCTGAAGACAAATACAACCTTATCTTCCTTTAACCTTTAAAGTTTGGTTTATATTTTTGTTTGTTTGTTTGTTTGTTCAGGAATTCGTGCATATGAACAGTTGGGTCTCCGAGCATTCGGGCAGGCAGGGAAGGTCGTAGCAGCCTGCATTATAACCATCCATAACATTGGAGGTGAGACTGACTTAATGTTACTGCTGTTGTCAGACACTGTCAGTAGCAAAACATTTTGAGCAGCCTTCCTGTGTGATGTATTCTTTTGCTTATTTAACCTTGTACTAATTCGTTTTTTCTTTTTCCTATAGCAATGTCGAGCTACCTCTTTATTGTGAAGATTGAGCTGCCCTTTGTTATAGAAGGTCTTCTGGGTCAAACAGAGAAAAGCTCAGGGTAGGAACCAGACGATTTCTCTCATTAGTTTGACACTTATCATGACCTGTGTGGTTAATTTCACCTATATCAGGGATGCCCATTCCTGGTCATAGATATCTACCACCCTGGAGAGTTCAGTTTTGAACCTCACTTTTTTATTACACATATGTTTAATGCAAGAAGCAAAAAGTCTTTTCAAAAAGACAATGAAGTAACCTACTTTTAAAGTTCTACTTTTACAAAATTGTTGCAAAAAAGTGCAACAATGAAATGTGTAATACTATATGAAATGTAAGTCGCAAATTAGATTAATTAATTAAAATTAATCTAAGCATGACACGATTTTTCAAGTTTTACTTTTATTGAGAGAGCAGCTGCAGCTTTGCTGGTAGAGTTGCTGGTAAACCTTTAAAAAATCACTAAAGAGCTTTACAAACTATGAAGAAATGACAAAAAAAGCTAAAATAAAAGAAATTAAAAAATGAATAAAATACAAAATACAGAGGGAAAAAGACACTAAAAGTTAGTAAAACACAAAGAGAGAAAAGAAAAAAGTATAGTATTATAGATAAAAAAATAATTTTTAGTTCCAACATAAAAAATAATTTAATTAAACTCTCAGTCATAAAAAAGTGCTGTACACTGTGTATTAGACCCCACATCTTTCTGTATTTCTCTGTGCCATTTAGGAAAACTAGTTGTCATGAACTGTGCCGTTAATGCTTGTGTGTTCTCCCTTTGTTTTGCTCATCCACCACCCTGTTGTGTCCTGTTAGAGAATGGTATCTAAATGGAAACTACCTCATCATTATCGTCAGTCTTGGTGTAATCCTACCCCTTGCTCTCATGCGTCAGCTTGGTATGTCCATCCTTCTTTCATCCTTCCTTTTCATTTTTTCCATTGTCTCATCATCACATTTCATGACAAGCCATTCACACGTAGAGACTTTCTGAAGCTTAGAATCGGCTTTCCTTATGGAAGGAGCAGATTTGTAATACAAAACTACTGATACTGTAATGAACTGTTCCTCATCTGCACAATAAAGATGTTTTTTATGAAAATTTGATCTAAGTGCTGTAATATTGTACCACAGGGTATCTCGGCTACACCAGCGGTTTCTCTCTCTCCTGCATGGTTTTCTTCCTCATTTCTGTGAGTCTTTTTATTCGTTTGTCACTCACTGACTTGTGCACTGTGAAAACTGCCATATTTAGCTGTTATGTACAATATATGTTACATCATGTGCACAGAATGTGTTGTACTTCCAGTATGTTATTTTTATTTGTTTGACTAATCAAAGGAAAATTAAATTAACGTTTCCCCATATGTGTATCATCATACATATCATATCAAAAACTTTGTGTTCCTTCATTTGAAAACGTCAGCTACCCTTTACATTGTGTGAACATTTCATGACTGTTTAACCAAAATAAAAGGTTTAAAATTTCTGTAAATTTTTTACATTTAATTAAGAACATTTTTTCCATTTCCTATAAATTTACCCTGTAAGAGATACAAGGTTCCAATTCAACAGTCTAGCAAACAAGAATGTCAACCGTCTGTGTTCTATAACTAGTCAAATGACGTTTGTTTAGACTGCCATTTGTAAACCTTTTAAATCAATTTTTTCTTGGATCAACAGGTCATCTATAAGAAGTTTGTCATGGAGTGTCCAGTGTTTAGCGGCAACTCTACCCACCTGCCCATGTCTCCGGTTTACAGCTCAGGCAATGACACCTGTACAGCTAAACTTGCTACCCTCACGCCGCAGGTAAGACACGGTGCTTCCTTTGCTCCTCTCAGCAATAATGTGCAGCAGTGCGTGGGAATTCATTATGGGGCCTTTCACAATATTTGCAAATTTGTTTGACTTTATTAAGCTTGTTTGCTCAATTCATCTCAATCATCCATTAAAATTTACCATCTTGAATCAATGATTATTTGGCAGCTTGCAAGATGATGAGGAATGTTGTAAATTCTCTTTATACTAAGAAATACAACCATTTAGTGTTTTTTAAAGGTATCCTATTAAAAGTATCTTTTTCCAATATTTGATTTTTTTAAAGGCAATGCATGATTTGCTATTGTTCATCTAAGCCAATTTTTATTGTTTGGTCCTTCATAAAAGCACTGAATCTGATTTTGACTGATTTGTCTTTGAGTAATCTTAAAAGTAACTGGTAGATTATTTGAGTGCTAATGTAATAAGTAGTCTTGGCAATAATGACAGTTCTGCAAATTTTTAATCAGTAAGGAATATATTACAAATAATGTCATGGTAGAGCTGTTTAACTATACAGTTAGAGTTGTGTGTAAAAGTTTGGTGGCTCCTGGTCACTTGAAAAATCAACAAAGCGTAATTTGACAGAGTATGTATACGACTGTACTATACAGTAACTGATTTTTTAGCAAAAGAAAGACACTAGTTATTGCAGTGATACACCAAGTCCTTGTGTTGGTGCATTATTTCTTTTGGCTGATATTATAAAACAAGGGAAGTATGTTTCATATTTATTATTAGAATAACAACTTTACTCTGAGTTTAGTCTTTATTCTGAGTACTGTGTTCTAAACAAACATAAGAAACAATAGATTTCTTACCAAATGGCAGTGTTATCTTGTGATGAATATAAACACAAGGTGCAATAATGCCTTGTTGTGTTACAGGCTGCGTATACCATTCCTATTCTGGCCTTTGCGTTTGTGTGTCACCCTGAGGTGCTGCCCATCTACACTGAGCTTAAGAAGTAGGTCTCTATTTTTTGGTCACATGTACACACATGTACATACTTATTTCAGTATGTTCACAGCACACAATGATAATGTTTAATATTGGTTAATGTCATTTTGTTTGTGTGACTTGTCGTTCCAGGCCAACAAAGAAACGCATGCAGAACGTTGCTAACATCTCCATAATGGCTATGTTCGTCATGTACCTGTTGACTGCAATCTTTGGCTACCTCACCTTCTACGGTAAGCATGTGCATAATGGAAAGAATACATGAATGGAGTGCATTCATGATTAAATTACGTGCATAAACAGACTGTGAGAAGAATCATAGAAGGCTCATCATGCATGTTTGTGTGTTGCAGGTAAGGTGGGAGAAGAGCTGCTGAAGAGTTACAGTACTACTGACACACTGATGCTGTGCGTGCGTTTTGCAGTGCTGGTCGCCGTCACCCTGACTGTTCCTGTCGTTCTCTTTCCTGTACGGTTCTCTCATGATACAGAACATTTTCTCGTTCATTGAAACTGTTCATCATTTCACGTGACAAAAATGTCTTTCAGTGTGAGAAAAGTATATGTAGTATATCTATTAAGTCTCAGTGTTTGGACTTTGAGATTGCTTTCTTTGTTTCTGTAGAGTCAGTTTATTGTCATAAGACTGCTATGAGATTGTTAAAGTGAGAGTTTGGCCGGTCAGGTACAGTCATGTGCAAAAGATTGGGGACACTGGTGAAATTACATGTTTTGTTGAATTTTTAAGTAAAAGCAAGTTAAAAACCTTTAAAAATCCTCTACAAAGGACACGCTTGTGCACATTTTAATGCAAAATTGCTGTTTGTTTGCTGAGTTTTATTGGAAAAAAAAACAAAGCGTTGTGCAAAAAGTAACTGAACATATTATATTTTCTGTTCAATATGTTTTCCAATATGTTAAACTCAGCAAATCAATAGAAATTGTGCCCTAAAAGTAGCTGAAACATGCCATATTAAATTTGTTCCCTTTAGAGTATGTGTTTACTTATTTTCACTTAGAATTTCACTTAATCAGGGGTGTCCAAACTTTTGCAAATGAGCTTTAATTTTTTTCCATTACCCTAAATGTAGTCCATCACCCAAGACATGTTTGTTGTCCAAAGTTTGGTTCTTTAGTTTTGCTCTGAAGCTACACGGCTAAAGTAGCTAACAAGTTCTGAAAGCTTGTAGCAATCGATTAGCATGGTGTAAATTGCATACCTTCAACACGCGATTGCTTCAAAACGTGTGAAGTTGTTAAGTAATTCTCAATCAGCTTTGCTTATGTAGTTTCTGATGCTGTATGTAAGAGAACTGTATATAAAAGTAGGCAAAATTAAAGACAAAATGCAGGTATCAAAGTGGCTGCTGTTGTAGCTATGCTGTGTCCATTTTAAAAGACAACAGTATTTTTCACAGTGTCAGAAACGACAAAAGCAAGTCTTTTAAGAAATCAGCATGATTTTACTTAAGCATATGATTCAGTTTGCACAAAGCTACACTGATGGCTAAAAGTTTCCGTTGCTTGTTAGCTTCAAAAGCTACAGTGCAAAACTACAGAAGCAAACCTCCAAATACCAAATATATCTTGGCTGGTCGACTACATTTGGAGTAAAGTGGAAATTGTGTACATTAGATACTTTAAGAGCATTGAATGTTGACAGCAGGATTTTCTCTCTCCATGTTCAGATCCGCCGTGCAGTCTTGCAGCTGCTGTTCCCTGAGAAACCCTTCCACTGGGCACGCCACATTCTCATTGCTTTTTGCCTGCTTTTCTTAGTCAATCTGCTTGTCATCTTCGTGCCCAACATCCGGGACATCTTTGGTGTCATTGGTGAGTTTCTCCTTGCATTTAAAATTGTGAATTTTTCATTCTCATTGTCATTTTACTGTAGTACTCATTGCCCTGTTGGGACATTCTGGTGCTCTGGGCTAACTTTTAGGTCCACTGCTACACCACTATCAACACAACAGCACATTAATCATGAAGCTGATTTCCGGGGGAAATACATAAGACTATTTAACACTGTACATGAGAATAAAACAGCTTAAGTTAATAGCCATATGAACACTTGTCCTCTCTGCTAGTATTGTTTACTGGTGTAGGTTAGGTTATGCTGAGATTAACATAGAATTTAGGTAGTGACTATTTGCAAGTCATAAAGGTAGCATATGATGCAGAAACCCCTCGCAAAACTACAAATAATCTAAACAGACAAATCTCCATAAATGGAGGATTGTTTTACAGTTGCTTGTACTCTTATTTCATTCTCAGTCATGCTTGCAGGGCCCTCTAGTGGCTGCAACCCCTGAAGCCCATTGGGTTAAAATGATGTTGGGTGCAAATGGCTTAAAAAAATGATGAGCAGTTCTAGGGAGATGAAGTAAAGCACAGAGATGGGTGTCATCTAAACATCTCTATTGTTTTACTTCCAGGGGCCACATCTGCTCCCAGTCTTATCTTCATACTTCCGGGAATATTCTACGTCCGCATTGTTCCTGAAGAACAGGAGCCAATGAAATCTCGCCCAAAAATTATGGTAGGTATACTTGTCGATGTCTATAAATGTCTAAATTATCTATAAAATGTTACACTAGCATTCAAAAGGTTGGAATCACTGTTTTCAACTATATGAAACCAATTTGGTTGCAGATATATAATCCCAGAATGATGAACTATGATTATAAAATGACAGAGAAAGCTGTGTAGTACTGAAAGTTATACAAAGCTGAATTCATCATGTGTCAAAGGTGGAGATCAAATCTCAGTCGGATAACTTACCTCATATTATTTGTTATTTTATTCACTTTTTTACAGAAAAAACTTTTTGGCAAATAGTTTGTAATATTTCAACGCACATTGTATAACATTTATTGTGTTTTATTGCAATTTTTATATGATAGTTTCTAATATAATTTTTTTTTGGCTGGTATATAAAAATCATTATCTACCTCATCTTCTATGGTAAACGTGTGCTTCATGTGTAATCTGGGGCAGATTATGAAAATGGAGTGCATTCACAATTAATTTACATGCATGAATAGACTGCATATAATAACATATATAACAGTGGCAGATGATTCCAAACCTTTAAAAATGATTCCTAACTGCAGTGTACTTACAACTGATTAAGCTTCCAAATTTAATTTGGTCAGCAGTCAAGTAAACAAAAGACACAGTAGCTCATGCAGTCCTTGTCTTCCTCTGGTTTTTTCCAGGCGATCATGTTTGCAGCTCTGGGCTTCATCTTCATGGTCATGAGCATTAGCTTCATCATTGTGGAATGGGTGACTGGAGAGTCTAGAGGAATCGGAGGACACTAACAAACTAAAGACATCAGAGCAACAGAAATGCACGTTCCCAGTAATGTGAAGCTTGATTCAAATGAGCTTTGCATATTTTTGATTTTAGGCAATACTGAACATACTGAACGTGAACGTTTAAAGACTATTCAAGGATCATGTCATCTTAGTTAAGAAACCCAACAGTGTACCTACACCATCTACAGTGGACTTGATGGTGGCTCACAGCTGGCAGCCATCTTTTATCTATTTGGCCTGAAACACATTTCAGAATGGTCATCATATCCTTCATGCAAAAAATCATTTCAATCTCCAGTTTTTCAAGGCAGATCTATTTCACTGCTATTTAATTTCAGTGAAGCAACATAGGATGATTTATATGAACCTTTAGAACCTTTAGAGCTTTAGAAAAGAACTGATCATAGCTACAGTATACACGCTGCTGACATGAGTTTCTTTATTGGTTTTAGAGAACTGTAACAACAAACAGCATTACATGTTTTCAGACCTTTACAAAACTTTACATGCAGTGTACAAAAGCTACAGTGTAGAGCAGTATGTGGTACAAATGCAGTTCATATTTATAGATATCCCTCATCTGCATTGCCAAAGTTGTGTATCAGTTACTATCCTTTGTGCTCTACCTCCCCGTGGAATGTTAATATTTGCCATTACATGAGTTACATTAGTTACATGAGGAAAAAAGTCATCTTTTTGTTACTTTACGAGCTCAGAATATTGTCACTGTCATGACAAAACCTTGCACCTCCGAAATGGTCACTTTACAGGATAAGGAAAGAAAAAGTTCTTTTAACATGATTTTATTCCAGGCCTGTATTATGTCTGTTGGCCAGTCCATCGTGGACTGTTTACACAATGTAAAGGGCAGCTGGCATTTTTGAACAGTTGTTAAAACTGTCTGGAAAAGCATTTATGAGGTGTTGATACGGCAGTGATAATATTTCCCAGTGTGTTGATACATGGATTGTAACTGTCAAATCTGGTCACTGTATTTATATGTTGTAAATTTGTATTACAGAACATTCTGGATAGATGTATTGTGCAGGTTTGCTTTACATTACAGCATGATCGTTTACAGCGAGATATGCAGCAGTATTTATTTGATACCTATTTATATGATTTTCAGAACATCTCGGTATAGTACAAGCCAAATCTGAAGAATGCATCTAGCAGAAAGGCTGCAAAACTACAGAACATCTAGTTTGAGTTACTACAGTGCGGCCTGAAGGATACAGACATTTGTTTTTACACAACATTAGCAGAGGAAACAGAAGTTACGCCAAGTTCTGTGAATACTTGTTCTTCTTTACTCAGCACCCTGGAAACCACTATTTTTGGTGTGAGATCCAGATTATTTTTGTTTTCAAGGTTCGCCCCAGCCTACGTCATATACTTTTTCTGGCTCCGTTATTCATGTTGAATTTTCCGTGTAAAATACTGGTGACAAATATACCTTTTTCTATACAGGGAATATTGGGTAACAATTTGAAGGCCTTTCCACAGTAATGAGCTGTGCATGTTCAGAGAGCCTGTCACTTACAACATATTCCGAGGTAAAACATTTCCAGACTTGTTACCTTCTAAGACTTACTGTTCATGCGAAGTGAGTTATTCTTATGGTATAGGAGTGAGGAACGAAAGTCTGGACCTACTGGATGGTCCTGGACATTAAAGAGGTTAATACTTGTGTTCAGCCACAGTTTGTTTAAGATGTTTTGTCAGCTGGTAAAATGCTGAAGATTTATTGAATTCTTGGTGTTGCTGAGGTCTTATGGACAGTATTGTACCCTTTGACCAAAGTGTTGCCGAATATTATGATTGTGTCCTCAAAAGATTACTTTCTATCAATTTTGTCTCACTGTTTAACATCATAGAACAAACTTTTGCTATATAAATCTTAATTTATGATGTACAAATAATCCAAAGCAATAGATTTGGGCCATTATTTGTAAATACTTTTCAGTCCTGTTTTTTACCCATGTTGGACCCTTATTTTATATTGTACATTTCTGTCACATCTAAAATTGTTGTAATGCTTACTGGAGCGTGATCAAGCTGCTTGATTGAAGCTTTTATTAACAAATGATTTAAGAAAGCCCACTTGATTGTTAAAAGTGCCTAAAATGTAGCCATATTTTGGCTATTCTATGTATATATTCACATTCATTTGGTAATAAAAAAAAATCACATGCAATTAGCTAATTTGCATTTTTGTTCAATAAAAGCGAGCGTGTATATTTATGGAGAAGGTTTACTGACTGGATCATTTCTTTTTGATTATCTGCTCAGTTGTAATTGTCTGCTCAGTTCCTGAAACTGAAAGAAATGAAACGACATACACTAAGCAAAGAATCTTGGTTTTTCGAGGCTTTATGTTGCAGTGCCCTCTGTGGGTCTCGCAGAAAGAAGTCAATATTTTTCCAGCATACACTTTCAATGATTCAAAACAACAGATCACTACTCAAAACATTTAGGAATGGAGCAATAAAATAGTCCTACGTGAGTTAGAAAATTCTCTCTGTTCTCTTCTTTATCAGCTCTTACTATAAATAACATTATGATAATAACATTATAATAACACAACTGTGTTAGTAGCATTTCAAGGTTTCTCTGCTTTGTGGAAATGTATGGCGGATGTTTTTGGCTGTAGTAGAAATAAATATTTCACACACATGGATAAAACTTTGACTGCTCCTTTACAGTAACTACAGAAACATTCAGAGAAAGAGGTCAACGTCTCAGGCACTCCAGTCAGCATTTTGAGCTTTCATAATGTGGTGCTCTTGTCTGTTGATCTAGAGCCTTTTTCAGTGCTTCAAATCCTGAAGGCCTATAGAGTTGTTATGAATGTTGGAGTCTAGATAGTGTTTTATTAACTTTTTATTAGTTCACATGAGAGAAATGTTTATTCTAAACAGTATTATAAAGTACCACAGGAGTCTGTAAAAGTGCTGGAGATTGGACAGTAGGCCAGTAGTCATTAGTAGTATTGTTGGACCTCAAAATAGGAACATTAGAGAAACTTTCTCAGTAGTGCTGAACAATATATCGTCTGTACAAGCATAACATGATATTGACACACCAGGATATTGCTGTTCAGTTTTAGATATTTATATCCATTAATAAAAATGTTTTATTATATCAACCTCATTTCTCCATTCATGTCGTTTTCTATTTTTGACAAAATTTAAAATCACCAGCTTCACTTTATACTGAGTAAAAATTTCATAATGAATGGACCAGTAGAAATGGTCCCAAGTTACTTGGAATAACTAGTTTCTCTATTAACTTCAATTAAAAGTTATTAGGTTTTTTCATCCCCTGTAAACATATTTTTTTGGAGATATGAGGTTTTGTTCTGACAGTGACAATTTATCTAACGGTTGTTACATACTTGAAGCACTGCCTGTGAAACAGCAACGTCCTTGTTCCCAACCCCGCTAGAAAAACCAGCAAAGACCAGCATGCCTGGCCACCAGCAAAACCAGCATATATTTTGTTTTTTGGATGATCCTGCTGGGTGACCAGCTAAACTAGCACCAGACCAACATAAACCAGCACCAGACCGGCAAAAACCAGTTTAGATGAGAATGGGATGCATGCTGGCCTGTGATTTTCTCCAGCAAGGAGATGGTTTGTTTTCATTTGTTAACTCTTTTGTGCACTTTACTGATGAAAGACTTCACAGCTAGTCGCAGTGCAGATGATTTGCTGGCTGCTTGAGAGAATGTTTTGTATAAAGTTTAAAATTGTGAAACTGAAATAAGTAGTAACTTTCCTTTCTGGTAATGTGGTTTGTGTTCCATGCAAGGTTCCCTTAAGTGTAATTTTAAGAGAAGAAAACAGAAGAAAACAGACCAAACGAAACAAGCCATGTCAGGTTTAAAAGGCATTATTTCAGCATAGCAGAACTCAGGAAACAGGAGTTCACTGACTTTATTAAACAATGTGAAATATTATCAGACACCATGATAGGGTGATATATTTGGAAACTTTTGTGTTGTTATAATGAATGTTATCAATATCACCCAGCCCTAATTCTAAAGTGACCTGCAGTGCCTCAGCAGCCTTGCGTGCTTAAGATACAGTAGACCAAACATTGTTATGAATGTTGAGACTCACCAATCCCATTTCTTGTTTTTACCCCTACCCCTTGTTTTCCAGTGTCACCTTGCCCTTTGAAACTGAGTTACAAGGGGTAGTGGTTAAAATCTTCCCCTACGAAATGGGACCCTCAAATAAAAAGAGCATTACTTCATTAACAGCTACTAGCGGTGCTCTGTACGCAACCCGGCCAGTCTGCAGTGAGAGAAGGGGCTGGTAAAGTTCAGCAACCTCGCTGCCGGGCTTTAGCTACATTTAGAGTATCATATACTTTCAAAGAGGGGGTATAAGACAATTATTTATTATCGACTCCCCTTAATTCATTGATGATATGAAGCTGAAGTCAGCTATTCGCCAGCTTCTCGAATGGAGCAAAGTTACATACTGGCGCTTCAGGCGTCAGTACTGCTGGACTATTTAAGGTGGAACGGGTAATTAGCTAGCTAGCTACCAAGACATTAGCATACTATTAGCGGTTTTTATGCTCGTTATAAAGAACAGGACTATAATACATTAAACCGACATTAAACTAAGATAATACAGTGGTTATCGTACATTTTTATCTTGACGAAATACTTACATTTGTGGGTTTCTTTGGTCGCTCGCGCAGCCATCTTGCCGGTTTTTCTTTTTTTTCTCATGAACACTCAGTTTGGAGTGTGCCTCTGAAAAACCTGCATTTTAGAGTTCCATGTAGCCCTAACACTTCGCTCTACTCCTCTATCTCAACAAGAATCGGGACACCTACTACTAGGCGTGAATGTGCAAAACAGAGGGCTAAGGGCTAAGTAGGGCAAGTGGGCCTCAAAAAGAAACACTATATGACATTTTATTAGTTTCACTCAGCTTGTGTAGCAGAGATAAGCTCAGTACAAGTACCAACTTAAAAGAACTAGTAGTATCATTTGCTTCATGATGTCCTGCGACCTGTGAGAACAACAACAACCAGGCCGATAGTAGCTACAACTGTTTAGACATTCAAATTGGATGGAATTTCAAGCAAACTAATATCATTCTTAAAATCTATGATTCTTCAAGGGTTCTTTAAAGACAGTGGTTCTATACAGAGCCATGAACAACCAAAGAGCCGCCATTTGGAAGCTTAAATGGTTCTTTGCATGGTGAAATGGTTCTTCAGATTGATATAGAATGTGTTGTTGTATATGGTTCTACATAGAACCTTTGTGGCAAGGTTCTATATAGCACCAAAACAAACCCTTTTCAAAAAGTTTCTATATAGAACCATACACAACATATTGTCTATCAATCTGAAGAGCCGTTTCACTATGCAAAGAATAATTTCAGCTTGCAAATGGTTCTATATAGAACTCATGGTTCTAAACCATTGCCTTTGCTAAAGAACCCTTAAAGAACCTTCTTTTTATAGTTTTATTTAGCTCATGTATTCGAGAAACGCCCTAAATAACATTTTAAAGGTAAACTACTGTCCCCACAGTGGTCAACAAAGCAGTGATTGAGATGCAGTAGTTGTTTTAATGGGCAGAAGATTGTTTAGTTGACATTTTATTAGCTTCACGTATCAGAGAACTGTTTGTTCTGAAGTATCTAGTGCCACCACAGCAGCGCGCGGCTCGTGCTTGAGTGAGAGTATGAAAATAGAAGAGAAGAAAAAGAGTGTGGTCGTCCACTTCCTGTGAAAAGCCATTGTGCACTGATGTTATATGAGAGAAGTAGGAAGAGAAACTGTTTGTGCTGTGTGGGGTCTGCTGAGCACTGGCCTCTACAGCAAGAGAGAGAGTTTATACCCCTCTCTCTCTTTCTCTGTCTCTCTCTCTCTCTCTTTCTGTCTTTCTGCCTTTCTCTCGCTCTCTGTGTTCCAGTCAGTCTCTGAGGGTCAGCAGTGATCACGCAGGAGGTCATGAAGCGAGGGTCAAAGAATAAGAATCAGGAGAACGTTGGCAGTTCTCTGCTCAGTCAGCAGGAGAATGAAAAAGTGGAGGAGCTCCTGGGCAGGAGGTGTGTGGTAAGTAAAGGGGTTCTCACACGGTGAAGAGTTTTTTCCGTTTCGGGGCAGGAAATCAAGAGTCAAATGTTGATCTCTCAGTCAGCTTCTAGATCTCAGCTTCTGGAACTCAACAACGGAGAGCCACACTCTTAGCAAAAAGGGCTCTATATAGTACCAAAGAAAGGGTTTATGACTGGTAGTGGAACCCATTTAGTGCCATATGGAGTCACTTTTTGAAAGGTTCTTTAAAGAACCATGTAGTTTTTGAGATATTTAGCCATGCAAAGAACCATTTATGCATTCAGACTGTTAAAGTTTTTTAAGATTTTGTACATAGCTGTTGTCCAACCCTTGAAGGATCATGTTTTTAAGGGTGCACAGCAGGTTTCCACTGCTGAATTCAGTGTGTGTTGCTTGCCTCAAAGGGTTCCTTTGCAAAGGTTAAAGAACCTCTACATAAAAAAAAGTTTGAAGAACCTTCACATAATGTAAACATTCCATGAAGAACCCTTAAATGAATATACACATGTGCCAAAAAAGTTCTTTGAGTGATGCCATTGAAGAGCCATTATTGGTTCACTGAGTCGTTACTGGTTTGCAGGACCTCTACATAGTGTACATGTTCCAGGAAGAACCTTTAAATTGACATATACAAGAGCCAAAAAAAGATCCTTTGCACAATGCCATAGAAGAACCACTTTTGGTTCCCTAAAGAACCATAATTTTAAAAAGAGATTTGTGAACGTGAGAAGCCTTTAGAATATTTAAAGAACCACATAATGTTAAGATTATTTACCATTTTATGGGTTCTTCCTAGCCCCTTTACACTGCAGGGGTTCTTTGAAACTTTTAAAGCTTCTTCACACTCATTTACAGATCCATTGAAGGATTCTTTAGTGAACCTCTTCGCTCCAAGAACCATTTTTGGCACGTGCACATATCAGTTGACGGGTTCTTACCTACACTAGAACATTTACATTATGTGGAGGTGCTTGAAACTGTACCCAGGTTCTTCACACTAACACATCTCATTTACAAAACTGGATCTTTGAAGAACCGTCCAAAGAAAGGTTCTGTAGGGAACCAAAAGCTGTTCTTTGTTGGTATCACTCCAGAGGACCCTTTTGGCGCCTTTATTGTCAAAGTTGTAGGTGAACACTGTTATGTGAATCTGACTTAATTATGCCAGATGTTCCTTTCAATCAAATAGAGTCAGCATATACTGGATATACTCTTGGAGAACCACCGCTCACTAAAGGACCTTTCAGTGGATGGTTCTTCAAAGAGCCATATGTAAATGTAAAGTGCAAGTATGAAGAACCTTTCTAAAATGTAAAGAGCCTTAGTTCCACATCAATTAAACCCTCTCCTAGAACCATACGTCCAAGCCAAGAAGCGTCTAGGAACCTTTATTTTTAAGAGTGTATGTCATCTCAACATGTTAACACATTTGCATATTTCAGCTGTCTTGGGTCATTTTATGTGCACCTATAAGCACATGCGGCTCTTCATGTGTAATATATACTGTATACTGTATACAGTCATATGCAAAAGTTTGGGCAAATGATATGTTTTGTTAAAATGAAAATGAGAGCACATCCTCTACGGTGTGTGCACCTTTGCACGTTTTATTGCACAATTACTGTTTATCTGCTGTGTTTAACATACTGGGAAAACAGTTCAACATAAACTGCGGCCTGTGCAAAAGTTAATGCACATTTTGTATTTTATGTTTTTTTTTTTTTCAAAATGTTAAACTCAGCAAATAGATACAGATTGTTCACTAACATTTGCAGGTTAATGCTGTAATTAAGTATGTTTTCTGCAGAGGATGTGTTAACTTATTTTCACTTAGAAAACCAACAAAACGTGATTTGACCATGTGTGTTCAAACTTTTGCATGCAACTGTGCATCGAACGTTCTTTAGAAGAGATTTATTTGAATTGGAGTGATGTTCTGTTGAATAGGGTCAACAGTTCAGCTCAAGGCTTCTGAATTACATGTTGCATCTTTTAGGTTTTTCTGACTGCACCACTGCTGATAAAAGCAACAGAATCCTAGAAAAGAGAAGAAAATCACACAGCCATCATGATGAATGTGCTTAATCAGACTCTGATGTAATCATGACATCAAAATACTGCTGACAACCAAAAAGTTGGTAAATGAACTACGGACAATGTGCTTTCATAGTTTTTTTTCATAGTGCTTGTAAATTGTCGCATCATGGTAGTTCAGGGTGTTTTTACAATACACAGTGTGTCACAATATTTATGTTTCCTGTCATATGATAAATTAGAACAAAGTAGAGCCACATTTTAAAAATAATATGGATCCAATTATGCACTGTGCTGCACTATATCCAATTAAATAGGACTAAAAATGCACCCTTTAAATCATACCTGCAGTTTTTGGAGTACTTATGACATCCATGATATACTTAGAAAAGCTTAATGTGACATACTGTGGTATAATTGATCATGATAATTATAAATATTGTCATATTGCCCGGATGTATTGTAAATATACACTCAGAGAGAAAAGCACTTCTAACCCACATGCTGTTCACAATCATTTCTTTACTTGAAAGTACAATTAGTTAGTGGGTTTTTTATTTACTATAGAAGACGAACTTAACCCCCCCTCAACAAGGGGGCCAAAGTTTTAGACTAACTCAGCCAGTTTGCATTGTAGTCCATGTAGTTACACAATTATAATCCTTTGTATGTAGTAAACCTGGGATTATAAGGGCTCAATCTATGCAGCTTTGTCACACTTTCTCATCAAGTAATTCACTTCACTTCATGTTCACTTCATGTTTTTGAAAATGACCTCTAGAAGTATAAGGAATTCCCCATTATTCAAAAAATGTATTCGCCGAAAATGAAAATTACTGTGCTGAGCCCTTCTCTTCACGCTAGGTCACGTGTGGGGGAAACACTGAAGCATCTGGTAATTTCTGAGAAAAACCTCTATCAGCAGGTGGATAGTACTGAAATGAAAAGTCCAACATGATTCTATCAAACATTAAAGAAGCATCAGTTGTTTGTGGATGTTTTTGATCTAGTCGATCCGTCCTGGGATGTCAGTGAATATTGACAGTAAGGCGTATTGCTGATTTGGCACACTCGATCTGAAATATGCTGTTTTTGATTTAGTCAAAGTTGCCCAAACCAGAAGGCACATTTTGTAATTATAATTAATTATATTATTTAATTTAATTATAAATGTCTATCTGCTGCCTGTTTAAAGCAACTCCGCAAGTCATTTTAAGAGCATTTAAATGTGATCATTTTGAACTCATTAAAACAAAAAGCCTCATCAATATTAAAGGCTGATCTCATCAAGTGTGTTTATTAGTGTAAGAAAAGGGAAAAAAAGAGTCACAAGGTTAAGTCACAAGACGTAATGGGCACCGAATTCGAGAGCACCAGGTGTGATTGAGCAGCATGATGTTTGATGAGGAAGCAGTGCAGGTGCTTTGCATAATGTAACATCCTGAAATCGGCGATGTGGAGAAAGTAACAGTGTAAAGTAGCTCTCTGGTGAAGGTCAAGTCTGGCTTGTAGCCAGCAGCCATTATTAGCCATCTCCTTCAGCAGTTCACCATTATGACAAGGAACTGTAGTAATGCTGCAGGACTCTCTACAGAACTTCTCTAAGAATCTTATAGTAAATTTAGATAATTACAGTCATTTCTACCAGAACACTACACAAGTTCTTTAGATACTAGGCAAGCATCAAAGATATTACACGAGTGTTATAGTTACTATGAGACAGTACTATAGAAATATTACAGTAGGTGGAAATTTTGAAGATTATAGATGTATTAATTATTTAATAGATAGATATGATGATATAATGATAGATAATTAATACATATTGATTATTATAGATGTAGAGAAATCATATAGCTTATAAGTATGCATATGTATATTGTAAGGGGAATCCATTGATGAGATTCTAAATCTGCTATAGATTAGTAAAGACTGAAAGGCAACATGAATCAGAAATGATGATACATTTTCCTTCGTGACATATTTCTGAGTGAGACATGGTACTAGGGGAGTCTCTTTTCTGTGGTCTCTGTCTGAGCTAGCCAATAGGTGGGGGTGGTGGAAGGGGAGGAGACTGGTGAGGTAAACAGAGTGTTTTCCTGTTGGGCAAAATGTACTACGTTTGATCAAAGATTAAAGGAAAATGGAAATTTTGTTTTTGACGCATGCTATGATATGATACATCGTCTCATGAACTAAAAAGGTTTAAAAAAAAGTCAATCTAGATTTCATGTTGAAATATGCAAAAGAAAATTGTCAAAAACTAAAAAACAGTCTGATTATATGTAAAACAATAAACAGTGTGGTTGAAAAATGAATTTAAGGTTTAAGGAAGATGTACAGTTAACTAAATCATTTACTATATTATTAACCATTTATATATTATATTATTTTGTATTGTATTATATTATATCACAAACTTGCTTTGACAATACTGTAAACGCTTATGCTAAGCATAGAAGTATAACTGTATGCCTTGGCCATTTTAGGCTGTCAGTTTGAAGTGAACAAATCTGCCATTTTGTGAAGATGGCGTGATGTGTGAATGTGTGAGCGTGTGTTATTTTGAGCTGGCTGCATGGCTTGATGTGTGAGATGAGGTGTGACGGCCTTGTTCCTCGTCTCTATACTTGTGAACAGTGGGCAGAGGTGAGGGGGAAGTGAACTCTAGACATTTCCTGTCATGCTTGCCTTGTCTATAGTGCACACTGAAGCTCAGTCAATTAGTGTGTTCCTCTTAAAGAGAAGGCTCTTTAACACTTGATACTTCCTTTAGGTCACAGTTCTGTAGGAACCTGTTCAGTGCAGCAAGAAATCTCATCTCGAAGTCCATTTGATCTGATTAGTTTGGTACAGTTTGAAAAATGTTTTCACAGTAGTTTTCCACAGCTGTTAGCTTTCATAATCAAGTGTTTTATTTATTATACTTGTGCGTTTCCATCAGTTGGGTTGAGACGAAAGCAGCAAACACATTTAATGAGATGCGTCATGGGTCTAACATAACTAACAAAAGCTCCACCTTCTGATTGGTGCCGAGCTGGAGCTGTTTCTGTCGTCAGCTGCGATCAGGGCCTACACAGAAAAAAACTATTAAAAAAACAATAACGTGTTCACATCTTAGATATTTACAAGGAATATGTCACAATCTATTTAAACCCAAGACATTGATTGAGATAGCAATGAGCTAAATACATACAAAGTCATCATTTATAGGGATGCCACTGTCCCAAACCCTAACCCCTGAATTTCAACTAAATCAACACTTAGCTTTTTTAAAAGATCTTTAGATTTATTTTAAAGTGAAGTTAAAAGATGATTTATAATGAGTTTAATTTTTAAATAAAAAACT
This sequence comes from Colossoma macropomum, assembly GCF_904425465.1. NCBI lineage: Eukaryota > Metazoa > Chordata > Actinopteri > Characiformes > Serrasalmidae > Colossoma > Colossoma macropomum. Next base: position 33,295,464 of record NW_023494793.1, on the reverse strand, counting down.
TTGTTCGAAAGATGCTGTTCCATGTTTTATGTCACTACCAAAACATATAGAGTTTTAGTCCATTGACGGAGCCTTATTGTAGCCACACCCCTGCATTTTAGAGCAGGAAGTGAGACTGCATCCCTGTCCTTCATGGCCACATGGAAAGCAGTTAGAGCTCATTGTTTCGAAGTAAATGTGTCCCAAAGTCTGAGAATCAGTGTGTAACATTAAGAATTGTCTCTACAGAAACACATATTTTCTGTAAGTATTGTGTGTTAATAAAAATATTATAATTTTATGAGTGTACAACTGTTTAACGTTGTGTTTGCTGGACTATGCTAGTGTTTTTAAGCAAAAATTGTCCCTACCAAAATAGTCACTACTGAAACATTTGGTAGAGTATTGGAGGTGTTAGTGTTAAATTTGTAGTGACAAAATAGAGTGTTCAATAATTTATTAAGGAATAATGATTTTTTAACATAATTAAGGTATAGGGCCATTCAGCAAAAGAACGAGCCAGTTAAAAGTCCAAAATGTGTTTTCAACTCTGACTGATTCAACCAATATGGTAGAATGATCCACTAAGCATCGACAGCTAGCAAGATAGCGAATCAGCTAATTCTGCCACTTTAGGCTTGTATTTAAATAGTTGCATATACAATGCACAAAAAAGACAATTCAGTAGTTATTCACAATTATTTCTAAGGCTCAGGCTTAACTTCATAGTGTTTGGAAATAGACTGTAAATGATATGTTAACCAAAAAGTGAAAGCACACTTTGATACTTAATATTACTGCATAATAAATTCATATTATTTGAATATTTTCATTATGTAATATGTGTGTGTCATTGTGTTTAGTCTCTGTGCACGACGGTGGTGCAGATGTTCATGGCTCTGCCACACAGCCCCTCCAACTGGAGTCTGCAGCACACAGGAGTGATCTGCTTCGTCAAGGATAATCCACAGCGCTCGTATTTCATCCGCCTCTACGACATCAAGGTACTGCAGACTGAGCTTCCTGCTGCTTCACTTTGCTGCATTTAAAAGGATTTAGGTTTTTAGGTTGGTAGGTTATTTATTTTTATGTGTAATGCTCCATTCTAGAGAAACGTGAGAATTGTGCACAGGGGTGGTGATGGGAACTAGATGTCCAAAGCCTGTAAAAGCTCCCTCACAGGAAGAAATGCTTATGAAAATGCAGCCTGATGCCTAAGACCTTTCTTTGTAATGGTTTTGAGAGGCTCTGTACGTATGAACGTACATATGTTCAAGAAAAGTTGACATGTTTTAGGTTGGTGTTCTTCAGCATTTGTTTACTGGGTTTATTTTGCTAAGGACACTTATAGAAGCTGCCCCAGAGCCACCCCAGAGTGTGCATCTCTGCTTATGTACAGCGTGGCTGTGGCCAACAACAGCTGGAAAACAAAGCATCATGACTTGTGTGAAAGATGTGTCTCTTTTAATAGTGGTGAACACAGTATTTTTAAAATACATGCATGGCAGAGAGGTACAGGGAGCTGTGAGGCAAAATAGTCACCAAAGAAAACTTTTTTCAGATTCACTATTGTTTTGCCATGATCAGTATTACATATTAAAAACTCAGAAAACACATGTAGGTTCACTGGTGGCTTTGAATAGTAAATATATTTGCGTTTTAGACATTGTGTATTCTGGTTCCTGCGACCACCAATTAACCATTTCACATCAAACCACTCAGAATGACTTTGTTGTCATCTCAACAATTGAATCATGCAGATTTGTTTAAAAACTCAATGGAATTAGTCTTTAAAACAAGACTAGCAACTGACTTCAGTTTAAACATTCAAACATGTTAAAAGTCACCATACAGTTGCAAAGCCTTCAGATTTGGTCATGATTCATAACTGCTGTTTAATCAGACACTCAAGACGTATACACTATGTATCCAATAACTAGACTCAGACTTCCCTTCTAAATTAGTGAACTCAGGGGACCCAGCACTGACACAGTGTTGGCAAGAGGTGTATAAAGCCCCCCATCATTGGACTGTGAAGTAGTGAAAGTGGAGTGATGGAGTTCCATTTAATAGCTTTGGCATGGCTTGGATTTAAGCTTGTGATCTAGAACTCATCATCCTACACCAGTGCCTGCCCTCACGAATGCTCTTGTGGCCTTCTCAGAAGAGTAGAGGCTGTTACTGCAGCAAACAGGGAACAAACTCCCTATTAATACCCTTGATTGCAGAAGAAGCACTAAACTTTTATGCATATAGTGAATATACACCCACGAATCAATAGTTTAGAATGGTTTGGAATCAGTATTTTCAATTATATAAAAGAATATTAAAAGTATGTAAACATTTTTTTTTGATGAGTCACGTTGGCAGTAGTAGATAGTAGACAGCTGCTTGAAATACTGAATAAAACATACAAAGCACTTCATAAAAGGAAATTTAGGGTACATAATATATATGCAAAAGTTTGAACACCCCCAGTAAAATTACATGTTTTGCAAATAAACAGTAATTGTGCATTAAAATGTGCAGAGGTGTGTTATCTGTAGAGGATGTGTTAACTTAGTTTTACTTAGAAAACCAACAAAACGTAATACACAGTCAATATACAGTTGTAGTATAAGCAGTAATGGCACTGTCCTGGATGACTGCTGCTCAGGAGAGATATAAGAGGACGCAGAAACGTTATCACTGGAAACACAAGGGAGAAGAGGAAACAAACAGGACGTTAGATAGAAGAAAGGAGGAGTTTCAGTCTTTCTCCGTGTGTCAGTTATTTCATAAGATTGTGTTCACTCAGTAAAGCAATGTCACACTTGACACTTCTCACAGGCTTCTATCAGCTGTAAACCTGTGTTCAGTGAGTTTAGCTGAGTCTGTGCTGACTCTGAGATCTGTGTCTCTGCCTCAGGCAAACAAGCTGGTGTGGGAACAGGAGCTCTATAATCAGCTGACCTACCACAGAGCTGATACCTTCTTCCACACCTTCCCTGCAGATGTGAGTATTCATTAGGAAAAGCATTTGTTGCATGTACACTGTGTGCTGTTTTTACAGTAATAAATCTACATTGACATTTTGCATCTTGCAGATGTGAAGTGCTCAAAATCAGTATCATTTATGAAAGTCCGTTGATGTTCACGGTCCTCAGAATTAGTATGTGTTGTTATAGGCTAAGCATGTTGGTGGTCCTCTATTCTTTTCTGAGCAATTATCATCCATAACTCCAACATGTCCCCTCTCAGGACTGCCAAGTGGGCCTGAACTTTGCAGACGAGCAAGAAGCCGAGAGCTTCTTTGTTACAGTGGATGAGAAGATCAGCCAGAGAATCAATCGCTCGGGTTAGTTACACAAACAGGCACAGATCAGAACTTGGTTCAAGCCACATACAGCAGTGTTGACACTAAATATGATGAAAACTATGAAAGATAACTGCCATAAGAAGCATAATAAGTCTGTTCACATTTAGTAAGTGCTAATAGTTTCCTATTGTTTCTCGTACTTTTTAGAAAATCGCCAGGGGAAAAGCCGCAACAGAGGTAAGGTTCTTGATAGTGAGAGTGCAGTGTGCAAGCATATGTGTGGTCATTTGTACTGGTGATTGTTTTTAAACTTGTAACCATAATTTCCTGCTGTTTTGTCTCCAGGCGACGCATTGCCCCCACTACCTCCAAATGGTAACTGAACACTTTATTTCTACAGGCCTTCCACTCATGATTACTGTTTCCTTTTAGTTTAGTGCATGACAGTGGCACAAAGCTCATATGACTGTTTTTCTCTATTTCATGCACATTGAAACAATGATTTTCTAAATGTAATAATGGTGTTTGCATGATAATGGCAATCCAACAACCACCTCACCTCTAAACCTCAGGCTCTGGGACTTGCTCTCCACTACCACTGGCAAACCTTAACATCCAGAATCAAGCCCCTCCCACCAAATCAAAAAAAGAGAAAAAGGAGAAAGAGAAAAAAAGCAAAAAGAAGGGGTCCAAACTGTCCAAGGCGTTAATTGGCGCACCTAGTGGATTCACGTGAGTGACAGATATTTGGCACTTCAGACATTATACTGCTAAGGACTTACAACAGATGACTTCTTGGACTGTAGACAACAGACAGCCAGTGTCGATGAGTGAAGACTTAATAACTTCAAATGGTGTCAGTGTCAGATGATAAATTCAGCTCCAGAGACATTTTTTCTTCCCTTACTATCTGTTATATTGTGATTTCAGTCATGTTACCCATCTTGGCATGGATGCCAACAGCATGGATCCAGACCTGATGAAGCTGCTGTCCCGTGCAGGGATCAGTGAGGCTGATCTCAGAGATTCAGAGACCTCGAAGCTCATCTACGATGTCATTGAACGCTCTGGTGGAATGGAGGCAGTGAAAAAGGAAATGAACCAACAGGGTGAGGAATGTTTCTGAGAAAGTTGGTTTTAAGAGCTATTGACCCCTTAAAATCCCAGGCTTATTACATGCTAAGGCTCTAGATTTAGTAACTACAGGGACTTCAGTGCAAACTAGCTGAGTTATTCTTAGGTTATATAAGTGTATAATAAAACTTTGGGCCCTGGCCATTTAAGGGGTTAATACATAACTGAACAAGAACACATAGTGTGATTAATGCAAATTCTTACTCTGGTGCCTGTTTTGACCTGTAGTCATCTCTATAACCTCGCTGAAGTACTGAAGAACTGTTGCAATACAGCAGTAACACCACTGAATGCACATAAAGGGGAACTCCACCAATTTTGCAAAATGAGTTAATCATTCAGTGGTATAGATGTAAACAGAATCACTGTGAGTGGTTTGGTGTGAAATGCGTCTTTCCAGAGAAATTTAGTCAGAATTGTTCACCGTTGTAGTACTAGGAACCAGACGTCATTGTGTCTGCACTACAAATATCACAATTTCATCTGCTATCCAAAATGACCAGTGAACTTAACATGTGTCTTTTAAGTTTTTATATGTCACGCTGATGATGGTAAAATAGTGCTAAATTTGAAAAAAACACATTTTCTTTGGGTACTATTTTTTCCTACAATGCTCTGCATGTATCTCTCCACCCTGCACACGTTTTGTGTTGTTTGGGTAGGCGCTGTTGCATCGCACAGTGTCAGCAAAACTCAGCTTAGTGAGTATTCACACATTAGCTGTGATAAATCACAGTTACACCATGCTGGTTATTGTTAACAGGTAATTGTTCAAAATGGTGGTAAACTCCGCTGTACCAGGATGAGAAAATAAATGGAAAAAAATAGTACAGTTTTTTTCAGCTCCTGTTTCAAGTACCAGAAATCCTGAAGTTGTGGCTGATCGTTTTGAAGCTGCACACAAATACCCAAGTCGAACAACTCCACAGTCTTAGGGTTTGTTGCGACAACTTCACCGACTTACTCAAGACCAGTGAAAAAAGGCAAAGCAAAGCGGATTTCTTCAAATGCCGGCTGCTAAAGAAAACTGCGGTTCCTTTTGTTGTATTTACCCCCACAGAAACTGGAATCAAAATAGGACACATTTGTGAGTGAAATAAATTAGTCATTGTTAGCTGTTGTTAGCTTACAACAGACTGTCTGTCTGCATCGCTGTCCTACCCTATGCACTGGTAAGCAGAGTAGCAAGTAGTTTGTTGTTGACACCACCAATTTCCATTCACCCTTGGTTGCTCTACTCTCTCTCTTCCTTTTTGGCTCTCTCTCCTTCAAGCCATCGCAACTCATTTGTGTATTCTGGTTTAAATTATATGCTCTGCTTACTTTGCCATCTTCTAAAAAAGCTAAGCAAACTATAAAAAAGAAACTGTAAACAAAAGCTGCCACTGGCGTTAGCCGTGTTGAACGGCTGTAGCTACAGGTTAGTTACTACAAAAGCACGTTAGCTTGCGCGCATTGATCTCAGTTGAGAATGCGGTTTTGAGAGGACACACGAAAGTGATCCTGGAGTAATAATTTATATTAAAAATATGTTTTAAGCCAAAACAAAACTGACAAAACTATCACAAAACAATGTCTCAGGTATCAAGCAATGTATTTATAACCATTTTGTGTAATAATTTAACTGGATGTAGCTTTTAGAGCCATTAAATGCTTCAGACGTCTGGTTCCTAGTACTATAATGGTGAACAATTCTGACTCTGTAAATTTCACACTTAACCTTTCTGAATGATTTTGTTCTGAATGCTGAATGTGAATGAATGAGTGAATGAGCGAGTTACAAAGAGTTACAATCCAGGTTCTTGCTTTGCATCTAAAAATGTCTCATTTGCGTTTCTCTTGAATGTAACTGAACATGTTTGTCCCACAGATCGTGCTCTTCCTCCAATTCCTGGGGCCCGTCAGGGTTCTCTTCCTCCACCTACCTCTGGATCTGCCTCTCTTTCCTCTCAGGCTCGCCTGGGACCCTTACCGCCTCCCCCTGGAGGTGGTCCACCCGTTGAGGGCCGACGGGCCTCATCAGCCCTCCCACCTCCACCTTCTGGAGGGCGTTCAGGGCCTCTACCACCAACACCAGGAGCACCACAAGGGGGACGTAGAGCAACTTTACCTCAAATTCCATCTTCATCATCTGCACCTTCACCCTCGTCAGCCCGGAGTGGACCTTTACCTCCAGTTCCAGGGGGTCGTAGTGGACCACTTCCCCCACCACCAGGAGGGCGGGACGGGCCTCCATCATCAGCACCTCCTCCGCGAAGCGGACCCCTACCACCTCCCCCAGGAAGGGGTAGTGGGACCCAGCCCCTGCCCCCAGGAGGACGAAGAGAGGCTTTACCACCTGGACCTCGAGGTGGACCCATGCCACCTCCACCGTCTGCTGAACCTCTTCCACCTCCACCGAGCAGGAGAACTGGATCCTTACCCCCACCTCCCCGTGATCACAGTGATTTTCTACCGCCTCCTCCACCATCTTCTGAATCTTTTCTTCCTCCTCCCCCCTCTGATTTTCTCCCACCACCAGACTTTGATGCCTTACCTCCACCTCCGGAGTCTGATTCCTGCTTTCCTCCTCCAGCCACAAACGTGGCCCCACCTCCTCCAGCTATTTCTAGACAAGGCGGTCCACCTCCTCCTCCTCCTCCACCACCTCCTCCTCCTGCTGCCCCACTGCCCAGTGCTAAACCCCCAGCCCCTGGCGGTCCACCTCCTCCCGTAGCCAGCAGTGGGGGAGGAGGTAGAGGAGCGTTACTGGACCAGATACGTGTAGGAATGAAGCTCAAAACGGTTTGTTGACTCCTTAAACTCAAAGTGTATTACATAGATTATCATTACCCAGAAACTACTATGGAATATTCAGTAACTACTTTAAAGTTTGTAAATTACATATTCATTAGAAAATGATGAGCAGGAAAAGCCTGCAGACAGGTCCTGAATATACACCTGGATTATTTTGCACCAAGAATTCAACTGAGATTGTAATGTACATGATTTGAGCATCAATAATGAATGTCCAACTTTTTTGTAAATAGGTAACTGCAAGTCCTGATCCTCCACCATCTGCAGCAGCAGATTCAGGGGAGGGAATTGTGGGTGCTCTCATGATGGTCATGCAGAAGAGAAGCAAAGTCATCCACTCTTCCGGTAAATGAGTAGTCAGTTCTTTCTTTCTTCATTGGTCAGTACTAAGTGGCTGAAATGTTAAGCTGTTGCAATCAGTTCATATTGAAAGAATTTTTCAAAGCATGCTTCTGTCTCACCTACTGATGCCATTTGTGTAAAATGAAACTGATTATGTTTTACAGATGAAGGAGATGAGTTTGACGATGACGAGGATGATGATGATGAGTGGGATTAGTTTTAGGTCAAGTGAAGGACTTTGTGGCATTAGATCATCTACACAGTGACTTGAGCATGTTGAGGAACTTGAGACACAATGATTCATTTTCAGTTGCTATGCAGCACAATAATGTGATAACATCTATTGCCTTTGTAAATAGAAACAAACAACTCACAGGGCAAACAGTCTAACTGCAGTACAAACGATTCATCCAGATTTGTTACATAGCCTACATTACTGTGCAGAAGTCAGAGACCACCCCTCATTTATTTCATTTACAGTCAAAACAGCCATTAAGTACAAGTCATTTGTACAAGATATTTCTGAGGAGATAAGATATAAGATAGTCTACTTGCATAAGAAAGGAGAAAAATCAAGTGAAATTAAATGAAATAAGTCAGAGTTTCTAAAGCTGCAATTCAAAAAAACGATTAAAGAATATACAGACAATGGGACCCCTAACAACCATGCAAGACCTGGTAGACCACCAAAACTGTCACCATCAGAAAAACAGTACTTAATGCTTTCGTCTTTTAGAGAGAGGACTCTTGATCCAGATCTAAAAATCAAACAAAGAAGTTGCTGGTGTTCTCAGAACAATGGACGGACCACCCCAGAGTCTAGACCTCAACATCACTGAATGTGTTTGGGATTAACTTGGATTGTGAGAAGCAGAAAATGCAACCAACTTCTAAGACTGAACTTCAAAATGTGGAAAAACTAAAAGAACGCTGTAATGAAGTCAAAGAGTGGACACACACTTTAGTTGCTGAAGTTTCTGTATAATTTTCTGTTAAATATGTTTTCTGCTATTTTCTTCACTCTGTAAAATGAGTGTCTTAATGGCCCCTTTGATGGGAAATGAAATAAATGAAGAGTGGTCGCCTACACTTGCACAGTACTGTGTGTTAGGTGCTAACTCTGAAACGGAATCAGTCTAACTGGTGATCAAGCTGTGACGTGATATGGGCAATTTACAATAATGTACAAAGAAGAGACTTGTTTGTTTTTATGTGATACTGTATGATATTGAGGGGTGGGCAGGGGGCTGGGAGGCAGAACAGAACACTGGCGCAAATACTCTAATTACACCAGTGAGCTCACTATACACAGCAATTCTTTTATTTTCTTTATAACATTATATTTAAGAACAAGACAACATTTAAACAACACAATGGGTTGCCAATCTATGTAAAAACAGACAAAAACAATAAAGTCATTTGTGCGGTTTTAGTCACCTCCGAAATCCAGTGTTATCATTTTGAGGGTGAATCATTAGTAGCTACACATTTCCTATGGTGATTAACATTTATCCAAAGAAAGGTCAATCACTGTCTCTACTTAATTCCTAAAACAGTGTCAGTCATTATAATTACATTTAAATAAATACTGTACTGTATATCTCCTCTGTCACTCATGCAGAAATGCCCTCCACCATTACTTTATATATCCTCTACCAATAAGCTTTGTCAGAGAAAAAAAATATACAACCTTAAAATAAATATACATTACAAAGTGTCAGATAGCTACAGTGACACACACATGAAGGCATTGTAGTGTTCTTTGCAAAAGATTTGGTGCCATTTTCTAACCAAGAAGAAGTAACTAGGATACAGGTACAACTTTAACCACTGGTTTACTAGAATCTGCACTTGACCATGTGCTCTCAGCATCCAGTCAGCAAACGGGGAATTGCACTGGCCCATAGACTGAATGGTCACACAACACACACACACACACACACACACACACACACAGTAAAGTCATGTTCTCCAGTACTGTGCTCGAATTAAATCATACTGTAAGGTGCTTAAACTTGAGTTCCACTGGTAACATAAACCAGAATTTGGAACGGCAAAATGAAGGTATTTTAAAGCCACTAAACTGGAGATCAGTAACAGTTTACACCAACTCTGCCCACATACACAACGTTACATCATGATGATGGTCATAGCATAAGCACATTTAAATATGGTCCAAAATTAATGTAACATATAAAAGGTTCAATATTAGGCTGAGGAGATACAGTCATATGCAAAAGTCTGAACACCCCGGGCCAAATTATGTTGATGTTCTAAGTGAAAATAAGTGAGCACATCCTCTACAGAGAACAAGCTTAAATACGGCATTTTATTTCAAATTTTAGTGCACTTTTTTTGTTTATTTACTGAGTTTAACATATTGGAAACAATAAACACAATATAAAATGTGCTGTAACTTTTGCACACACCAAAATGTAAAGATTTTTCTCTAGTATATTAAATTCAGCAAATAAACAGTTATTGTGCATTAAAACATGCAGAAGTGTGTTCTCTGTAGAGGATGTGTCAACCTCTTTTCACTAGAAAACAGCTAAATGTAATTTGATCATGGGTGTCCAAACTTCTGCATATGACTATTAATAATATTAGGAAGGAAGAACATAAGGGGGGAAAAAACATAATAACAAACAACAAAAACATGAATGATCAAGTAAAGGACAAAACAAATGTCGGCATTAACCCTTTACAACCTAAACCTAAAAGTGGCCACCTGGGAATATCTTTATTCAGTTTTTGACTGAAAAGTGATGATATATTACACTATCACTATGTTTTTAAAAATATTTTTCATTTATGCCAGTTACTGAATACAAATATGCAACCTATAAAAGATTAATCTGTCTAGTTTCTCTAGTTTAACATGGAATTTGAAGCATGCTGATATGTCATGTTGTAAAGCTATTAGTCTGGCAGTGACATGTTAAGGTTTTAGGTTTTAAAGGGTTAATGAATGAACAAACTACAGAAAAAGAGTCGAGTAAACACATGGAATGATCTCTACGAGCAGTAGTGCGTTAACTCCAACTTTTCGACCTCAGCCAGGTGAATAAACAAGACAAGGACAGATTGAGGGACTAAACCAGGGGTGTCCAGATCTGGTCCTGGAGGGCCTTAGTCTAGCATAGTTGGGTGATTTCCCTGCTTAAAATATACCTGTTTAGTGCTCACATCTAATACCACAGTCACTTCCAAATATATCAGGTGATATTTAAGTCTAGCAAATTGTAGGTGCTTGAGTTTGTTGGTCCTGCAGAGGCTTTCTTCTGAAAACACTCCCGAATAACTCTTGGTTATGGAGGTGGCGTTTGATTGTATTTTGGGAAAAATTCTGACCTCAAGACTTAACTAATGTCTGCAAGTCTCCATCTGCGATCCTTTAGCTACTCAAACCATCCTTCCCACCATGCATGAGGTCAATATAGACATACATCCTCTTCCTGGCAGATTCTTAACACCTCCAGTTACTTCCTGAAACAGGAAGTCATAGGTAACGATTTATCACTCATGGGGACCTTTAAAACCTAAAATCTGAATAAAAATTCACTTCAGTTAGATTTCAGTCTTTAGAATTTGTAGAGGTACCTTCACTTGTGGCACACAAAATAAATTTGAGAAAAAATATTTATTTCATGATAAAATTTGTTTTCTTCCCTTCAATTGTACTTCAAATAAGGTGGGATTTTTGTTTATATTTTACATGAAGGATCAAAAGGATAAGCAAGAAAGAATGTTTTTTACAGCTACTACGTTCACCAGGGGTGCCAATATTTGTGGAGAGCACTGTATGAGACACCAGTCTCTGTATATTGGTACAGACAATATGTCTTCTAGTGATGCAAGTGTTTCAACCAGGTGTTTGAGCAAAGAAATTACTAAACTGTGCTGGACTCTGACCATCCAGGACTGGAACCAGACATCCCTGTACTGAATAAATGGAGGAATAAAGGACTGGGCAGTTCCTGAGCTCCTCAGCCTCCGCTGGGCTCCAGGCCCTCTGTGTGTCTGCGGCTGGTGCGTTTGGTCTGCTGTTCCTCAGCCTTCCCTGCAGTGGAGAGCTCTGCCCAGTAGGACTGGCAGTACTGGTGGATCATGCGCATCTCTGCCTCCAGCGGTAGTGCTGTGTTGGCTGGAGGAGCAGTTGGAGGCTCCTGCTGATGAGGCTTCTGATGTCTCTTCATCATCTCTTCCTCCTCCTCCTCGTCCGGCACTGTGAGGGCCACGGCAATGTCCCGGTCCAGGATGCGCAGGGAGACGCGTGCCAGGGTGTGCTTAAAGTTGTTCTCGGTGGCCAGGCAGTGGTAGAGGCCAGCATCCGAGTGGGTGAGAGATTTGAGCAGTATGCCCTGAGGGGTCTTCAACACCTCCCTGTCTCGATTCAGCTGCATGCAGAGGAGAGAGTATGTAAATGGCACTTGCTGCTACTTTAGCGCAATAGCCTTATCGGCGTTCAGACTTTGATAGTGTGGCCTTTTACTATAAAATCTGCTGGCAAAGTAGTTGGAACATTTGCCTGTCAGTGTTCAGCATAGAAAAATGTTCAGCTGAACAGATTTTGGCTTTGTTAGATCATGTTCTTTACATCAAAAAAATACTGCGACAACAGCACAGAGAACCAAGTTATTAAGGGACAAGAGTCAATTAAAATGTAGAAATAGCTTCAGCATTAAAGGGATAAAGAAACTTATAAAGCAGAAACAACTTAGCAAAAGACAGTTATAAATATCATATAGTCACATGATTTGCTAATGCTTGTAAGTAAGTTTGCAGTTCCTCTTTTAAGAGACACAGAAACTGTGTGAGATCTTACCAGTTTCCTTCTTCCTTCTTTCTGAAAGAGCCACTTGACAGTAGCTTGAGGTGACCGTGGTACACACTCTAAAAACGTACTGCTTCCTTCCACGCCAAACTGCACTGTCTCCTTCAGTCTCTTCTCCACTGAAGAGTCAGACATTAGATTAATTGTGTGCATGATCCATTAAGAATGGCATGCATGCTGAATTTTAATACCATTGTCAAATACAGAACTTTGGAAAAATCAGAAAACAACACAATTTATTTAATTTCTAATCAAAATGGCCATTAAGTAAAAGTTATGCATTTGCCTCGCTTGCATAAGGAGTGGAAAAAAGTCAAAGGAAAATAAAAATGTTCAGTCAGAATCACTTCGTCAAAGAAAATATTTAGTTTTCATTTGCAGTTATATTTGGCATATATGGCTCTGTTCTGGGACCTCCCTGCAGAAAGACCCCCCAGCCTCACCCCCACCCCCAGGATACAGAACAGAGTAGCCATCACTGACAACAAAAATGGTGCTGAATACGCCAGACCCAACGTGAAGGAGGAGTCGAGGTGGAGGCAGGTTGCAAAGTGGCCCACAGAGGAGCGATGAGAATGCGCAGGCTACAGCAGATAAAATAAGCACCCTGACGAATTTAGCCAATCCTATGCATAGTAGGCAACCTTGTACTTAATGGCCATTTTGACTGGGAATTAAATAAATGATAGGTGGTCTCTGACTTATGTATAGCACTGTCATTTAAATCATTTGTTTTTATTATTTATAAACACTATTATCCATATTTCTGAACTGAAGAAGTTCTGGTGTAGGAACAGGTCCACCTTTCTAAATAATCATATTCATTTGGATGTAAAAGGCAAAGACTGATCCTAAGACTCACATCCTTTGCTAAATATGGGCTCTAATGGTAATACAGAGCTATATAATAGGTATAACATGAGGATTATCATCAAAGGCCACTAGGCACAGGGTAATCCCTGTCCTGCACTACAGAAGATTTGCAGTAACAAGAAGAGATAAGAATTCATTTTAAGTTTAAAACACTAATACATTCATGCATTCAATTTACTTGATTCAAATGTGTACATCATTTCACATAAATAAAATATATTAACAGTTTTTTTGTCTTTTACTTTACTTACTTTTGACAATAGTTCTGTTGAAGTAATAAGTTTGTTCATGTGGAAAGATTTCACACATTTGACTCAAGTACATTCAATGAATTCGTATATGCTTAAGGAGGCTGATGAAAGAGAGCCTTTTATTTAGCACTGCGGTACCTTTAGCATTAAAGCCTCTACACTGGCGTAGAGGGTCACCGTGCTTAACGTCCTGCCTCCTGCTCCTCCTAGATGGAAACAAGTTACTTGTGTTACATATACGACACACATGAGATTTAACTTCCTTAAATAGCTTTAATATAACACAGTGCAGTGCTTAACATTATGCAGTGCTTTGAAACACTGTGTGATAACCTTTACATAGGTGGAGCCATGGTAGTAGTCATTAACCATTTCTGACCTTTTAGTGGCCTGTGTGAAAGGGGCACAGCTCTCTCCATCCCAGGCGCAGTAGGGGTCTCGGGCCAGGCAGCAGTCTGAGCAGGCCTTTCCATACACACCGCAACGATGCAAAGACACTTGAGTAAGACCTGCATCTGATGATACATACAGCTGTTGCTGTAGAGGAGAGACAGCAAAGAGAGACATATTGAGTCCTGAACCGCTAATGTAACATCAAAAATCTGTGTAGATATTTTCGTCCATTGGCTACATGTTTTACCCTTTTAGCAGATATCCTCATTGTTTTAACTGGGGCAGGAGTCTGTAGAAAAAAGCAGAGAACACATTAATCGCCATTCCTTTTTCATTTCTCAGCATCAAGACTGGATAAAAGTCGTTAGGCTCTGACTTCATTACCCTGAAAACTTCCACTTCTTCTAATGTCAGCTCTTCCATGGTGGTGGGATCTTTGGGCAGGACTATTACCTTCTGGACTGTACCACGATCTGTGAAACCGGTAAAATAAGCATTTTAACGTAATAGGGGAGAATGCACAACCTAACACAAGATGAGTAGAATGTTTTATGTAGTGGAACAGGTTCCAGAAAAACATGCAACAACAGAACAACATACAACAACAGTCCCATAGCAACCACAACTGTGAATTGTGACAGCAGTCAGACAGAACTTTCTCAATATTCATCCGGAAGAATATATTATTTTAAGCACCCTTTTGGTGTGTGGAACATAGCACCTTTCTATACTTGTAAATAACTCACAGTGAGAGAAAGTTAAGCTCAAATAAAGCCTTGACATGGTAGCTGTAGCACAGTGTACAACTGAACCTCTCTAAATAAACAGCGAGAGAAATACGTATCTTCCCAGATAAATTTCAAACAGGTATATAACCTTTTTAATGCACAGATTTTCTAACTTGCAGTAAAAAATGACACAGCTTCTTTTCCTGTTGGCATCATTTTACCAGAGTTTTAGTGAATGTTACAAATAGCCCCTCCATCTGTTACAAATAACCCCACCTAACGGTTCAATTGTAACATTCGGACATCATTAAGTTTATATTTTCACTTGTAGCAGAAATTTTGAAATATTAATCTTGCTCAAATACGTTTACATAATAAGTCACAAAATGTGTTAGGGTGTGCCCCGCTCTTCTCTATTTACACATTTATGCACTTTCACTTATTGGCAGTACATGAAACTCAAGCATTTTGTATGCATTACCCATCTTCGGCAGCCTGGCTCACCTGTGCCCAGAAAAAACACCTCATATCTCCCATCCACAGCATCCACCTGGTCCACAGCAATGGTGGTGAAGCGGTAGTCCACCCCTGAGCGCACCACCAGGGGGCGCTTGTGTATAGGATACACAGGGTGGTGCATGAGGGGATGGTTACGGATGAAGTTTACAGCCTCATCAGAGAAATCCTTAGTAGAGCGTAAGCCTGGTGTAAATGTGCCTCCGGGACACTAGAGGGTGACAAAGAATCAGATAAAAGTATGTGAATCCAACTAATCTTCCTTATAAAGAACAGATCAACAGACATAATAGAGATCATAAAAATTGGTTATGCTGTAATTTTCAACAACAGAATTGATTGACTGATTCTAAGGGCCTGAGAGGATGAATAAAAAATTAGAAAATGTTACTCTTCTTGCACTTTAATCAAATAAAAGTAACTGCCAAAGCTCTCCTATGATTATCACTGATTTTCACAACAAGCTGTCCTCTAGCATGTGCAGGGATAGCTATGCAGGGCCATTGGTGGTGTAATGTTGCAGGTTAAACCTACTCTGCAATAAGGCATGGACCAATGTCAACATGTAAACACAGCATTACCTTACCCTGCTCCACTGTTTCTGTAGGTTGGGGAAAGCTGTGCTAAGCTCCTCGTATAATCTAAACTGTAGCTTTAGCATGCTCGGTAGCAGTAAAGCTGACCATAGCAAAGTTCAATACTGCGGAAAAAATGAGAAAACCGCAGTATTCAGCATTCGCTGTAGTGCTGTAGTAGGCTTCTGGTAATTTGCCTTTACATGCTATGGTATATCGTCATATATTACAGTAACTAGTTTTAGTGACTAATTTTATTCCTCTCTGGTTATGGAAGCTACAATGAAGCAGGTTAGTTAGCTAATGGGTGGTTTTTCATCTCACCATAGCGATGTCTCTGGGACATAATACTTTCTAGCTTTTCCTCACTTTTGATCCTCACATTGTTCAATAGTGTACCGATCAAACATCAGTCAACAAACTAGCCTGTAAAAACAGCCTGTTCTGAATTCACTGTTTCTGTAATGTCACATAGAACAACACATTTACATATATCTGCTTATTCAGCCTACAGCAGTTTAGCCCCGGCCTTTCACGCTGAAGTTATAAGGAGTGTTTCAGCTCAGAGCTCATTTGCATTTAGGGATAAAGAGAGGATGAAAAATGGTCATGTAACAAGAATTCCAACCGTTCTTACTAAATAAAAACACACAACCATTATAAATGGGCCTCAAGGAAAAAAAAAAAAAGTAGATAAAAATGTAGGAGTTGGACCTTTTAAAGAATGTGCGCTTGCAACTCACAGTTCCAGGTCGAGGGTAGGGAATCTTTCCTGTGTACGCTGTCCACTGGTAGTTGTGTCCATGTTTGTGGGCAAAAGGCCCATTAAAAACATTACGGATATCAGCCATAGAGTACACGCACACAGCTGATCCCTTAAACACTGACCTGATAAGAAACACACACAAAACACTTTGTATTACTAAAGGAGTATATCTGTGACATAAACTCTAACAGCAAAAGACAGAAGAGCTATCTTTACCCAGCAGTGGAGAAAACTGCATAAACCATGGGGTTACGCTCATCCTGGGTGGGCTGAATAAAGACATCTCCTGAAATGGTGGAGCAAAGCAGTGTTACAAATCCTGTTTGAAATACTCATATGATATTCTCTAGCTACAGTTAAGTTAGAAATGCGGTAATAACATGATGTATGTAATTGATATGATTATGTGAAAGTGATATGAAGTTGCTGAAGCATGTTCACTTTAAAAATGACTCACTCAGCTCATCAAAGAAAGTCTCCACACCATCATCACCCATCACGGAGCAAACCAGCCTGGCTTTCAGAAAGGTCGTCCACTTGTTCACCAGAGACTTCTGGCCTCCTTCATCATTCTGTTAACACACATACAGCACAGTCATTCACACTCTCTTTATTCTGCTTTAATAGTGGTGATATTTGCGAAGAATCAGCTTTACACTGATGTCTCAGTAACAGCAGGCTTACTTCTAGAGCAAGTGCACTATACCATGTTTTTCAATGTTACAGCAATAACAAACCAGGTTTATTGTTTTAAAATCAAAAAGCTTAAACCTATACAATGTGATGGTTAATGGTAAGTGCTTAGTTTTAGACTTAGTTTGAAGGACCTCTGAGTTCTCTCACCAGACACACTCGTCCCACTCTGGCCAACACGCTGGGGCTTGCAGTGCCTCCAGAGTCCAGACTCTTCTCCCGGAAGAAGAAGTAGAGCTTATCATCATTTTTCTCTGAGCTGTCTGGAATCTGCTTTATCTGAATGAACACAGGTTCTGAAAATGAGACAGTGGGACAGTCGGAAAAAGAAGGACAGAGGGAGAGGGAGAGAGAAAGAGAGAGAGAGGACAGTAGATAAGCACCTTTGGGTACTTGGCTGTCAAATTATACTTTACTAATGTTTTTACATTTCTAGATATTTACCATTAAGCCACCGGGAGTCATACTGCTCTGTCCTCACAGCCGGTCTGCTCCCCATGGTCCTAAAGATGGCAGGGTCTGTGCCCATGAAGTCCACATGCACTCCAGCGTACAGATTACCATCTGAGAACAGGAGGACAGAAAAAGGGTGGAATGAAAAGGGGAAATTAGCATGGGCTTTATGTAAAGTACTAGAGATCAAAGGTGAATCTCCATATCTTCTGCTGGAAGAGACTCACTGATGAGAGCCGCCACATCTTCATGGTTTGGGTCGTAGGAGCATTTGCCCTTTCCTGATTCCAGATGTCCAGGGACCAGCCTGAAGAGATAGTCCTGCACAGACAAGGGAGACAGAGGTATTTAGAAGAGCTTTTGTTTTAATGTTTTTGATCTCCTCTTACATGGTATTTTGTTGTTTGGTTTAGTTAAGGCTGTGTATATGTGTGTAGGAGGTAGGAGGTAAGGAGGAGGTATTTGTGTCTGTGTCTGTTTGTTGACTTTGTAGGTCAATCAAAAAAAAACAGGGGTGACCAGAGGTAGGTAGAGTAGCCTAAATCAATACTCAAGTAAAAGTATTGATACATGAGTAAAATAATAACACAAGTAAAAGTATATTCAAATAAAACACCTTAGTAAAAGAACAAAAGTATTAGGTCAAAAAACTACTAAAGTACTGAGTAACTTATAGAACTGCAGTGAATCTTCTTAGTGAATCCAGCACCTTTTGGCACAGGAACTGATTCTATTTTATGCCTCTATTTTTCTATTTTTTGGATTATTTTGGTCTGAACTAAAATGCTAAAATGCCAAAGCTGCCATCAATCGCAAAGCAGTACGGATGTTGTCAACAAAAAACAATGAAAATAAACACAAAAAAGGAATTAGTAACTAATTATGAACAGCAAAAAATGTAACTGAGTAAAAAACTCACTAATATACTTTAATAGAAGTAAAAGTATTATGGTTTGAAAATACTCAGCAGGGAACAAATCCATCAATATTTTACTTAAGTACACATACTTGAGTTAATGTAACACAGTTACTACCCACCTCTGGGGGTGACCCACAATGTCAGGACCAAAGAAATGATTAAATACTTAAAATCATTTTTGTTACTGAGATTGTAGTTAGGGTTAGGTTAAGGATTAGTCTTCAAAATTTCCCATCACATACAGACATTTACATTTAAAATACCAATAAAAACATTTGGATACATCTTTTTTTTTACTATTTTCCACATTTTCATAAGAATAATGAAGACATCAAAACTATAACAGTTCATATGGAATGACTCCAGTCAGTAGTATTGGCTTTCTACCAAACAAGGCTATTCAGACCCCGCCCTCTCTTTTCACAACACAACTGATTGGCTGAAATGTGTGAACAAGGACAGACATTCCACTAATTAACTTTTAACAAGAAACATATAATAATTAGTATGAAAAAATGACTGGGGTTCCAACTCTACATTTTCCAACTCTAAATTTCATTGATGTCCTACAAGAAAAGTACTTGTTTCAAAAAATGTTTTTAAGTTTTGTGTTTTGACTTTGGAAATTCATACATAGGAAGCATATTATATTTGTCTTACAAGCAACTTTGAAAGTTTTAAGCATAAGCCTTTAGATGTCTTTAGGAAAATCAAAAATATACAATCAGATGTGTCCAAAATTTGATATAAACATAAGACCTTTTTTATGATACTCAATATGAATCATGATATTTAGATGTTTAAAACGTTGGTACCAGTATTGCAACATTTAAAAATACTATTAAAACTATGAATACAATTATTTTAATCAATTGTTTACTCCTCACTAAACATTGATCAGCGTTCTTGAAGTACTGACGATATCCTTGATATGCTCAGAAGAGTGTATTGTCACACAGCGTGATGTAATTTTTCATGATATCGATAAACATCACTGTGTTGCCCACCACTACTGTACATAAAACATATTGGTTCTGGGTGCAGGTGGTGTACCTCAGCTCTCCAGCCTCTGTTGACGAAGGTACAGATGGGTTTGTAAGCTCCAGTGCCACATGTGAACAGATGAGTTCTGTTCCAGGGTTCAATTAGGCGCACAAAGTTAGCACACTCCCCCTGGGAAACATACACATTCACACACAGTGAATTTATTTTACTGACTTACTATTGTTTAATCTATAATCAAATCTGAATTAAATTCAGTTGTGAAGCAGAGGCAGGCTCACATGTTTTCCTTTCCCAGTCATTTGACACTCCCCCTTTCTCTGTGCTGGAGCAGGCCAGTGGATCTAAGAAGGCAGAAAAAAAAACTCTTAACCTGAATACTTGTATGGACCTGCAGGCACTGCCTGCATCAAGGGTGCACAGGAGGAGCTGATCTAGGATCTTCTCCTCTCCATTCTAAATAGCATATTATTTACAGTATGAAGGCTAAAACTGATTCTAGATCATCCCACCAGCACACTAACTGTGAGTTAGGAATCCTCAAGAGTGGGTAAATATGAATAAAACAGCTGAGACTAATACATTGAGTAAAGCATGTCACTAATGTTATCACAGCCTTTAATAATGTGGATAAGCATGTTTAACCCTTTAATGTCAAGACATAAACACAACTGCCCTTGCAAAGCCAAAAATGTGTAGATTTTCTGTGATGAACTACTAATTTGAAAACTAATTCATAGGAACATACTAGACTTTTTGTTGATATTCACTCAGAGACTATACATCCAACAATAAAGGCAGTCATTGGGCTTTTTTTTTTACACAGAGAGAGAAAATACAGTGGAACACAGAAAGCTCCAATCTTAACTAGCACACATCTCAACTACTCTGTGGGTACCAAAGTCACTGACTGTATTGCTAATGGGAAGTTAAGTAAGATCTCCTTACAATAAGAGGTTCCTTGTTGACATTCTGCATGTCCAGAGAGACCAGATACTCGCGGGTGCCCAGGTAAAGCCGGCCCTGGTCCTGGTCCATGTGGAGGATTCGGTAGTCGCTGGTGTTGAAGGAGAAGCTGAATGGCCTTGCTGCCCGAGTGTCCATTAGCTCTGACGAGGCATAGAGAACAACATGTTGTCATTAAAACTAACTGTTTATGAGCTGAAGTGTTCATAGACAGTATCCCTTCTCTCTTAAGAAGTCTTATGTACAAATCTGCAAGCAATCAACAGGTGAAACATGCAGTTACAGTGAACATTAAGTGAAAACATTTATTTGTCTGAAGTTTTAAGGCTATGTATCTTACATACAGGGCACTTTGTAAGTACGGTGTTGTTTATGCTCGTAGACATCATATTTGTAGTAAAACTGACCATAAGGTTACAGTGTAAAGAGTCACTTTTAATTTACGAGTATTTATTTTAGGGCAACATAAAGGACTCATAGCTGTTTAGTCCATAGAGCACACTATTTCATTTCAACTGGACAAATGAATTTAGTACTGAGCAGCAGGTTGACAAATTACTTTTTGAGCGAGGGGAGATCCTAAAGGCGTGAGGATTTTGAGCAAATTTGGCTGCACTTCAGTTTCATAGTTATTGTTTCACTTAATATTGTACAGGGTTTAACAAAATAGTGTCCCTGTCCCATTACTTACAGACAGCACTAAATATCAAATGCTTCAGGATAAGCTGTAAATTATGCTGTATGTGTATCAGGAATACCGCAGTGATATCTAGAATTAGGTGGACTTAATCTGATTAGAAGCATCACGTGATTCATAACAATAAATATCCTGTCATATTAACATTCCTAATCAGTGCGTGAAATACTCCCTGGTTTCCCCATCTGTGTTGGCTGGCTACTCCAGAGTCGGCTGGCTGTTAGCTCACTCGCATAGTGGCGCTGATGCTAACTTCGATGGCAACAAAAAGTTTGGTTTAACAATTCTTCTTCTGGAAATGCTCTTTTCTCGTTTGGTAACGCAGTCTTCCACACATTCACTGAGATCTTACACATCTCCTCTTTTGTCTTCGGTTTGAGACATGCATAACAATTCACTCTTTCCATCAAACTCTTGTGAAATTGGGATAGTTTTCAAATAAGTTACAGCATATTGTAAAGTTTTTAAGAGGTATACCAGGCATAGGCTATTGAGGACCAACTGGGTGAACTAATCTGCTACAGAGTCACTCTGAGGTAGACTAGTGCTGCATCTCTAGTTAGTTAAGAATACCAAAGACAGAAGCTCATAGATTGAGGGTGGATTAGCTAAACAGTGATCTTTCCCTGAATCTGTATTTGAGCGCCTAGTGTAACTTCATAATAAGTTTATTTTCACAGACCACACAGAATTTTGATTTTGAGACATTCAGGGACCCCTGAGGATGCCCTGTGTTTCGCAACTTGTTCCTAATTCTGTTTTAGAAAAAGGCTACTATTAAAATGTGTTCATGAATTTGTTTCAGATTTGGACCAACAGAGGGAGCTCATATCTCATCATGAGTTCCCTTCTACATCCATACATTCACTGCACATTAGAGAGCTGTGGGGTAAATAATGCTCTGTGGACAAGCTGTTCTTGAGAAAAGCTAAAACAAGAAGCTTGTTTTTTCTGGTGCTCTAAGCTGCTACCTCTGCGAACTCTCTTCCAAGTGAGGCAGAACAGTTCTTTGAGAGTGTGAAGCAGAAACTCTGGGGAGTGGAGTGCACTTAACACAGCTCCAGCGGCTTTCTCAAGTACTGTCTCATGAAAAAACATGTTAACCCATTAACGCTCATATATGAATTGCTACAATAGCTTTGGTCTATGTTCTCTGAGCTTGCATGAAGACCAATCTGAAGAAATATCTCAAATTTATCAATCCGTGTGGCTTCATTCAAGGTATGAAAAGCTATGCAAAATTTCATTGCTTTCAACAAGTCTTCTTCAAAAACAGCCCTCAGGGCCCCCAGAGAGTCCACATTTTTGTCCCATCCTTATGCACTGAGAGTTAGGTTGGACGAAAAACATGGACCTGGGGCTCTGCTGTTTGAAGGCCATTGCTTTAAACCAATCACAAGTTCTATGGCATTTTTCCTCATCATATCTTTACATAGGACCTGGATAGGTTAATTTAGTGGTAAATGATCCTCATTCAGACGTTTTCAGTAGGTCTGACACTCAGATGCACACTATGCTCAGGACAGTAAGTTATCAAAGGATGTCTGACAACAACTTGCATTCACCCCAACAATGCAGTTTAAAATGTTTCTGTGTTTAACAGGATCATGCATCTTTTTAACTGCATGTCATGTAGACCCAAAACAAAAGATGGTACTGATGAAACACATTTATTATGAGAACTGCCTGAATCTCCTCCATTAGTTACTGTAGTTACTGATCCATCATAATAAAATCACAATAGCACTGAAGAACAGCTCACAGTGAGGTATGCTATTGACCGATGTACTCTGACAAGGATGACGTTGTAACATGCTGAATTAAAACATCAACAGAAACAGATGTCTGGCTAAGTGCAGCTTTGCTAGGTTTGAGAAGATTGCTGTTCTCATCTTACATGTGTTTATATGCTTAAAGGCTTTGGTCCCAACCCATAGACACGACTCAGGAACACTGCACTTAACTCACAGCGTCGCTCCTTTACCCTCCTATGGCACGAACACACGGCCCTCATTGTTGAACCAAAATGACTATAAAAGTGGGTGAAAGTTGATCTTTAGCCATTTCTCTGGAGCTGATGAGCTTTTAAGAGTTGAATATTTTAAGCGCTGACCCACTGCGGGGAGTGTTGCTGTAAATGTAAGAGCTGCATTGCCAGCTCTGAAGAGGTGCATTCTGGGTGATCCCACTGCTGCCCATATTTTAAAACCCTTCATCAGTCATGCTTAGCTGTGGATGAGCACTGGAACATATGCGAATCTAAGACCTGTGTGGTATAAAAGGAATCAAAGGTAAATGAATGATTCAAATAAACAGTAAACTGTACGTCAAACTCACCTGAACGAGTCAATATTTGGAACGGAATCAGTGCCAAGACAGAGTAAATGTTTGTGGCCATGAACTCATAACCTGTATATTAGTCTAAATAGCTCATTTATTCACGTCATCCAGATCTTTTATCAGCTACACAAATACACGTACATTCCCAAAAATAGACAAAGATTGACTTCCCTCCTGAGTTGCTGTCCTTTGATAGCTTCCCCTTCCTTTGCAGGTCACCACCAGGCAATCATCAATAAGGATGTTTACTTTACAGCAAGTATGCGTTTAAGCTCAGGAAATGCGTCCATGGCATGATGCCCTAAAAAGAAGTCAAGCGTGCTTGCAGGTTGCCATGGACATGCCACTAAAATAAAATCCAAGATGAGATCTGGGTGCAGACAGGACAGGGCGGGTGAGATGGAGAAGGCTCCTGAACAATCTGCTTCTCTTCTCCTTCCTCTATTGTAAACACAGGACACAACAACACTGCCAAATGTGTAGTAGTCGAAGGTGGACGCTGCTCAGAGTTCACTACAAGATTGAAACAAGATATGGATACGCTAAACAAATAGGTGCAAAGGTGAGCGGAGCTAATCCGGGTGATGTAACATCCTTCGGAACCTGTTCCTAGAAACTCTTCAGAGACAGCAAATTAAGAGAACAGCTGCTCAGGCCTGCAGAATTCAAGTCCACTACTAAAGCATCCAACAACTGCAACATTAAATTTAAACTTGAAAGAGATTTTTAACAACTGTTAGTTGGCCAAAGTAGGGCTGGACCAATAACAACAGCCAATAATTATAATGTGTTGTGTCCAATACCAATACCAATAAAAAATGATAATTAAATCAAGTTCACACTATAATACCTGTTGTGCAGTGACAGTAAGACAGGTTAAAACTCTTAAGATCAATTATTATTTTTACATAGCCATACCATAGCTAAAGCAGGCATCATTCTATAGACATTCACAGCAGTGGTCACCAACCCTGGTCCTGGAGATCCACCTTCCTAGTTCCAACCACAATCTGCCACACCTGCTCCAGGAAATTTAATTCTTCAGAAGTTCTTGAATTGCTGAATCATTAGTGTTGGTAAGGCAGAGGTAGCATTTTAGATTGGAACTAAACTCTGCAGGATAGTAGATCTCCAGGAGGAGGGTTGGTAACCAGTTATTTAACAAAGCATTAACCAGAGTGACTTAGAATGGAATTTGCATGCAAGAGCAAGAGTCTTGACTAAAGACTTGTGCAGTGGCAGGACAGGAAGACAAACAAACAACCTTCCTTGCGCAGGGCTGTAGTGTTATCCACTACACCATCCAATGCTGTTTGAAAAAGAAAATGCCCACTACTAGTGACTACGAAGCACAAATGTAGCACCAAATGTTCCATGTTGTAAGAAGGTTGTATGACTGTATGAAGCGCGAGGGATGCACCAATATGGGAATTTATGAGCTGATGCCAATATCCAATGGGACTAGATCCAACTGGTTTGGCAAAAAATGGGACTAGATCCAACTGGTTTGGCATTACAGAGCAATGTAATATTTACTTGTAGAGGGCTACAAATGCAGTAAAATTTATAAATTGCAGATATTTCAGCAACAAATCTAAGCATCTGTACAAGCAAATGCACACCGATACTGATATAATTTCAATATGTGTGTGCATCCCTAGTGTTGTCACATTGGCTCTTATCAACCTATTCCAAAATCTTGGGTATTCACATGCGTGTCAAGCTTACTGTGCTTGGTGATTGAATACTGCTGATATACTCTCTCTTTGAGCATTATAGCCAAAGACCTTCAACGATCACATTCTCTAGAGCTCCAGAAAGACCTTTCCTCCTCTTCAGGCGCCTCTGAGACAAAGGACATCCCTGTTAGAAACAATGAACAATCCATCTCTGAGAACAGCAGAACACAGAGGAGCCGAGTCGAGAATTGGTCTTTTCCGCCCCTCTATTCTTGGAGTGAGGACAGAGGGAGGAGGCCATCGATACTGCAGAGAATGTTCCCAGGGGGGAAGAATACAGCAGCCAGGGAAAGAAGAGCGAGGGGATGAAATGAGGAAGAGGCCAAAGGCCGCAGATGAATTTCAGCTGAATTACACAGGCTGGTGATGACATGATAGTGAAACGGAACAAAGTCAATACTGAGTCAGTTCCAATTGACTGAAGGCAAGAAATTCAGCTTGGTCAATTTTTTCAGCCACATTTTTATGAAGTATACTATACATGATATGTGAAATGTGATAAGTTGGACTGGTTACAGCATTTCTTTCTATGCAACAGTGCAAACTTTCACACCAGTTTCCTTCCAAATCCCACAGCATGCATTGAGGGTTCATTGTGAAGTAGCCTACATGGGTCATTCAGAACTGGGTCAAAGGCACTAAAGCTTCCATGCTGCATTGTAACTAATCTCACTTGGTCCAGACCACAACTAAATAAAAATTACAAAGAGCCGTTGTGTTTTTGTCAGACAACCTGTTTTGTGTTAAACTAGGCACTGAATCCAAAAGAAACAATTTTTTTTTTCACCAAGCTCTCCAGTTTTGGCTGGTTTACTGGGTGAAACTTTCATGTTTCAGTTGAAACTTGCATGAAACTAAATTTCACTTGCACCACATAAGGTGAAGCCTAATGCAATTCACTTGAAACTTGTCTGACACCTGCAACAGCTGCAACAATCTCAATTTTGTGAAACAAGCGAATCAAAACTGAAAACACTTGAACAACTGATTTGGATCAACACATCATGGGCAAAAACATAAAACACAGCCAGTCTACTGGCCGATTGAGAAAGATTTTATACAAGGTTGGTAAAAGCTTTTTTTGACAATCTCTTGAACCATGGCAAATAATGTGAGCTTTGCAAGGCTTATTAAGTAGCCAGTTAGCTTAACTAGCCACCTAGCTAGCCATTAACATAAGATGTGTTCAAAAAATGCTTGTGCCATTGCTTGTTCTGCTTTTATAGTGTGCTGTTATTACAATCAAAACATCATTAAAGCCCTATTTGAGCTAGATTAGTTTTATCTGGGGAGGTGCTGTAATTTGAGTAATTACCAACAAGATCAGTGATTTTAATCCTGCGTGAAGGAATGAAGGAAAAACAATGTTGGTATATGGATAAACTAATAAACAGGCGACACTATGCTGATTGATTATGCTGGGTTAGCTTTTCCTTACTAAGTTTTCTGACTCTGAAACTGTTTTGTGTGGGTGGTGCAAGAGGCGTCAGCCTTGTGATTGGTCAGATGAATGCTAATGGAAGCGTTACCCAAGATTAGGACCACTCACTTCACATCGAGATAAGAGAAATATGGTGAAATATATATTAGTCATTTACTTGTCACTGGAACATTATTCACAGGCTATACTTAGTGCATGTTTACTGTTTGCCTGCAAGAACAAGATTAAGCTAATTAGAAAGAAAACACAGATTTAGATTCCCTGGATCTGTAAATAATTATTCTGGTGTGAATTACATTCTATAATTGGCCAATTTGGAGCTCCTCCGTAATAGTAGTCCTGTTCAAATCAACATCACTGTAATCACAGCAGCAAAACAGAAAATTTTGCATCCTTTTTTTTGCGACCCAACGACAAGGCTAACAGCTAAAATGGAGCTTCATTTGACCCAATTCCTTTATCCGCAAGTTCATGACTAGACTATTGAAATCCACAACAATACCATCCCTAAACAACAGCACCCATAAAAATAACAGTTAAAATTCTTTTTTTTTGGTTTGTTTTTTTTTTTTTAAAAAAACGGAAGTTTGTCTCTGATAAGCAAATGTCATGATCCACTTCCTCTCTTCTACTCTTCCCCCGCCCCGCTCTCCCCAAAGCCATGGAGTAGCTGCTCTGAGCACAGTGTGACTGTGTGGTGTGGTGGTTCCAGTAAGTAGCGCAGACAAGGATTTCTTATCAATCAGCACCAACATATTACGATCATTAGCAGCAGTCCTCATTTTTGCTGCACTGAATCACAGATCACTCTTCATGCACGATGATGCTTCGATCCAGGCTATGTGAGGTTATTTATGGAACTTACACAGATCCTTTATCCTGTATGACTCGGTCAGCCAAATCACACACAAATTACATTACTGGACAACCTCTGATACAACTCATCCAGCTCAAATTAGGCTCAATCGTGCTAGGGGAATAATCAAACTTTGATTGTTTTTAAGTTGCTTTGTTTAAGTCTCATGTTGCACAGTAACGTACAACTTGCAATTACTTGTGTAAAAGCTTCCTCATGTAAATCGGATTGAAGAACGAAGGTCCTCATTCACCAAAACAAAAATCGACGGAAGATTCTTGACGTGTTCTTAAACCACACAACTGTTCACACCTTTGTGCTCTTGAGTGTGGGTAGATTCTGTTCTTTTCTAAGAACAAATCCCAAATAAGAAAACATTAATGAATGTCAGAATCTTCATGATATCCATGTAAGTTGGTTTTACAAAGAAATTTCTTCTTAAGGATGGTTCATGAATGAGGCCCATTATCTAGTATAGTGGAAGATTAGTAAGTGAACTCAAGATAAATAAGCTTAGCTTATCCCAGACCTCAATATCATATTGACACACATTAGGCCCCTACAAAACTTTTCTCCAATTGTAAAGTATCCTGTTTCAACACTTTCCTACTACCAAGAGTATGTTTCACACATAGACTGAAAATGAGCTCACTAGACAGTAGAAGAGGTCTGTACAGGCATTAAATAGAAGCCCAAACCTGACCTGTACCTGCAACTTAAAGACCCAACCCAAATTTGCTCACACAAGCTATCAGAAAAGGTTATGGCTTTGTTAGTGAGCGTTTGAGTTGAATTCACTTACAGACACTACACTAAAGTCAGTTTTTTTTTGCTGTAGCTGACACTGACTTAACTGGTAAGTACTGAGTAACTGAGTAAGTACTCTGACACTGACATTAGTTTCTGGCTAGTAGCTGCAGCAGAGTGGCTGCGTTCACAGCAAATGTGTCACTAAAGACATACATTCTCAAGCTCTGAACTGTATATAACCAGAGTGATTTTTATGTAATGTAATGACCAGGTCATAATTTTACCACAATGAAAATGACCCTGATTCTTTTGACAATTTAAATAGTTCCTCTTTAGCAAGATTTCTTTTTTATTTCTTCCATGGAGAACAGTTAGTAAGACCGGCTTTGTTGTACACATAATATAGCCTGTACTAGACAAAGAGAGAGGGAGACCATATGAGAGAAAATTCAAAAAGAGAGTAAGTGGAAGCTACACAGGCATATTCCTTCAAATTAAACCAAATCTACTACAACAAAAATCATTCATTACATAACAAAACTGAGCCCAATGTTGTTTGTAAAAAAAAATTAATATTTTGTTGGGCCCTGTCAGGCTCAGGTGAGGTAGCAGACCGCTAGACAGTGGTGAAACAACTTGGCTTACTCAGGCAAGCCACACAGTAGTGGTGCATTGTTTGAACTGGAAAACACAGCACGACTGCACGAGACAAGTATGAGCTGGAAATGCAGCCGCTAATTTCACAATCCGGAGGCTTAGTGCAGTTTAGTAGACCCCAACACTAATCTCATCCAGCAATAACAACACACTTAAACTGTATACTCTTCCTCTAGCATAGTGAAATCCATTAATCATTATATTAAAAAGCAAAGTGTTACATGTGTTAGAGATCAGGGAAATGAGAGAACATGTAAATACATTCTAAAATAAGGACAAAAATCACCAACAACAGCATAAACAACTATGAAGCACAAACAATGGGAGCATTTTAAAGGTTCAGGCACAAAGAAAAACAGGGAAAGAGAAACAAAAATGTTCAAAACTTGGCCAGTAACCATATGTCAAATATATTAGTCACATATCACATCATACTGTGCAAAAGTCACCCTTCATTTATATTTAATTTCCAGTCACAATGGCTATTAAGGACATGTTATTCCTTTTTCAGAATATATTTCTAAGGAATATACAAGATATAAGACAGCTCAATCTAATGTGGAAGAAGGTCAAGAAAAATAAGTGAAAAAACAGGAGTTTTTTTACAACAACCTGGTAAACCACTGAATCTATCACCATCTGATAAACAGTCCTTTTAGAGATTTTACTGTAAGTGATAGGAGAAAATCAAGCCCCACTCTTGCTTCAGATTTGTTTCTATTCTTTTTTCACTTGGAAACACTTTTCGCTTTTCACTTTTTTCGCTGTCAAGAAGCCACTACTGAGAAAAGGAAATATATAAAAAAGAATAAAATTTGCAAATCAAAGAAGCTGGAACAATGGACTGACCACCCCAGAGTGCAGACCTCAACATATGTGTTTAGGACTACTTGGATTGTGAACAGCAAAAAATGTAACCAACATCTAAAACTGAACTTTGGAGGTGTGAAAAATACCCCTGCTGATTTCTCTTGAAAACAATGGAAGCTACACACCAAAAATGGTTCTTCAAGGTTTCTTTAGTAAAATATAGGTTATACAGAATCATTTTGTGCTTAAATTGTTCTTTGCATGGTGAAACGGTTCTTCAGATTGATGGCGAATGTGTTATATTTGGTTCTATATAGAACCTTTTTGAAAATGGTTGTATATAGCACCAAAAAGGGTTCTTCTATTGTTAGAAGCTAGACATCATAAAAATAGCAGAACCCTTTCTGGTGCTATGTACAACCATTTTTTAAAAAGGTTCTATATAGAACAATATACAACACATTCGCCATCAGGCTGAGGGGTTCTGCTATTGTTACAAGCTTGATGTCATAACAACAGCAGAACCCTTTCTGGTGCTATATACAACCATTTTCAATAAGGTTCTATGTAGAACCATATACCACACATTCACCATAAATCTGAAGAACCAGTGTAATGCATGCTTTCTGCTTTTTTTACTTAGGCTGAAAAATGAATTACTTGTACTGCTTTACCTGGAAATTAAGTGAAGGAAAGGTGGTCTCTGACTTTTGCACAGGACTGTATATATCAAAAAAGAAGATGACTCAAGATATTACCCTGGTTTTCACCAGCATGTGGCACAATATTAGAGGTTTTTAATCAGTTGTCAACAAATCTCAGTGAGAAATTGGAGCTGAAATCACAGTCCTTAATGCAAATGATTTTCAAGTAAAATTAAGTTTAAAGTGATTGATAACAGAACGAAACACATTTTTATTTGTTGACCAAAACTGCAGCAGATATTGCTTTGTGAAATACATTGGTTTGTTTGGGGTAAGTCTACTTTCTCATTTACAGCAACACATGACTCAGAGCTGTAATCACACCAAATAGGTGCAACTGTTTTAGCATCTGTGGTATAATTCTGAAGCTCTGACGCAGTAGGAAAGCATTCATTTCTCTTGCCACAGTTATGTGAAGCACAGTTTGAGGTGTCAAAACCAAAAAGAGTAAGATTTTACTTCTATGACTCATTCACTTAATTCCTATCTACACACAAGCATGAGTTTAAAGGACTCATCTTTTAGTCTATTTTGTATTGTAATCATAAGCCCTTGCATAGTGTGTGCATGTGTGTGCATGCATGACGGAGGCTGACAGTTAGTATAATAACTGTAATTGTTTGGAATTACTTTGATCAAAGCTTCGTTCACACATGAGAATTAGAAAAGAGTTTTCTGGGAGAATCCCTAAAACTCTTTTTCACAAAACAGAACAGAGCCATTTCAGTTACTCCTTATACAACTATAGCTAGCCCACATTAAGAGAACTAGGGGAACGTTTAGGGTGCAGGACACAATGCCTTCTGTATGGCACAGTGGGGTAGTTGCTGAAAATAGTGACTTTTATGGGATTACTTTACTCATTATTTCCCAGAAAAAGTTGAATCATTACTCATTATTTTACCTCTATGTTACTCTTTAAAACCCATACAAATCTGTAGCAGAAGGTACTTTATATAGAAAGAAATAGCCAATCACAGTAAACTTCTTTTAAAAGGCATGTTGATATCCGTGTCTTTGCTCAGGACGAGACAGTTTTGCTTGATTAAAATGAACAGCTGATGCTACAAGACCCAGAAACTAGCCAGGTAAAACAGCTTCATTAAAAGCTTCATTATAATAAAATGCAAAGTCTGCAGAGTTTCTGAACATAAATCTGACCTATTTAGGTGAGGATGGGTCTCTCTTTTCTTCAGCTATATCCTATGTCCATAATCATCCATCAGTTTCATACTAGCATGACTAGATGACTCATGGAGTTTACAGCAGTGGAAAGTTTTTTCCTGATGTTGCACTGCTCATATTCACAATCCATATCATACATCTGCTGTCACAGGCAGCACATGTGTACACAAATCATATACAACGACAGATGCTAATAACATATACAAAATGTATTTTTAAATGCATTAATAATGTTCTTTTAAAGACAGATGAGTAACGCAAGTTTAATTAAGCCAGTAACAGTGAACAAGGATTGAAACTGTTACACTACTTTGTTACAGGACAAAGTAATCACAGCACTGTAACACACTACTTTGTGCTGCATTACTCCCAATACTGGTGGTGCAGTGATTAAGAAAACTCCTCATTCTGCCACACATAATGTGCTTAATACTGTATTATGCATGGCAGAATAATGAGTATTTGTGGAGTTAAGGAAACGCAAATGACCACAATAAAGTTACTGTTTCCATGCTTCACATCACATCTCAGAACAGAAATCAAGGAAGCTGCTGATATTATTACAAGCTCTCGAATGCTTGAACAATGAAGAATGTGTGTAGTATGGAGTTGCTGGAGTGTGTTACGCAGTGGGTATCCGTCCCCCCAGCCTTGGAGGCAACATCCACCTTTTGTTGTCTGTAAAAACTGTTTTGCAATTTACAGGAACTAAACTATAGTACAGTATGTGTGTGTGTGTTTATGTGTTTGTGTGCGTGCATGCAGTCACATGAATGAATGAGCAATTAAAGACAGAGAAACAGAAATACTGAGAACCAGGTTCACCCAGTCCATCCTGGGATGCAAACCCGCACCAGAAGGTTGCCAGTTCACCACTCCTACCACTAGGCTACCGACTGCCTGACCACAGTCAACGAATCAACGCTCAAAGACTCTCATCCTTACATTTACATATTTAGCAGATACTTTTATTTGTATTTATGCTTATATATTTAACAAATTACTTTATCCAGAGCAACTTACAATTGCAGTTGAATATAAAAGTAGGAGACTCTAACTGGAATCTAACTGTTATATCATGGCAGTGTTTTTAATCTTTGGCTGAACAATTAGATTGAATCCCATTCTCCAGCAAGCAGGAAAAGCATGTACTCCACTACGTTATCTAACGGCTTGCAGTAACCTCACTGCTAAAAGCCTTACCAGAAATAAAGAGTACCATGTTTTAGACAGAATTAAGACAGAAATGCATTTTGAAAATCCATTAGTCTAATACACATTAATACACATTGGGCCTATATGTCTCGATACTATTTTCTAACCTAAAATATTGTGATATTAAACTGCACTGATTATTTTTGACCACCCAGTAAAATCAACCCCTTAAGTACCTTGGCTTGTTAGCGACCCATGACCTCACCCCCCAGCCCCCACCTCGTCCATTTACTTTTCCCTATGTGACAACTAAAATACCCAAAATATTATTGTTCTAATTTTTTTACCAGTTTTGTCACACTATCATTGCAGTTTGTCAATAAATCTGTGCAAGACACACTGTACGTGCCTATGCATTTAAGGGCTAATGGTTCATGTATGTGTGTGCCCACCTTTAAACGCTAGAGTCACTCTGGGGGCTGAGCGCAGGATGCAGTTTACTCCACACACACACTGTGCCAGCAGCAGTAACAGGAGGAGTTTAGTTCCCATAGTGCCCACAGACTGCCTATAGACACCTAAACGAAAGAAAGAGACAGCCAGGGTAAATATATCACTCGGCCACAGACCGGAACATGCTGGACAACGTACCGTGGACCGACAAAGGACATGAGGAGTCAAAAATAACTGCTGAAAAATAAAAGGAAGAAGATTCAGAAGGGCAGCCTGAAAAAAGGACTAAGGAAAAGGCTGGACATGATGAGTCAGTGCAACTTCACACTGCTGTACTGTATGTTTCTCCCCAGAGCCATGTTTTGTCCACACAATAGGTGTAGCAATCATTTGTAGAGAGAGCAGTTATGAGCAGTCATGTTGCCTCTTGCACCATCACCTGATTTCCTGAGGTCACATTAGCATGATGATACTCTAATACAGTTGTTCCCCACCTTTTTTGTACAACATTCTCTTATGTACCCTCACAGGCCTTTTAACATGGCTCAAGTACCCCTCATCAAACTAGCATAGATCCTCAATTTGTTTATTCAATTAATATTAAACTGGATTCTATTAAACATTTAATAACATAATAATAAGCTGGATATTGATCTTACTGTCCTTATTACAATGATTTTCTTCCAAACAAAAGACAATTAGTGATACTGTGAGTAAATAAACCAGTCAGACTCAGCAAATAGGTTAATTTTTCAGTAACCTGAGCCTGAAACTGGGGCAAATTTGGGCTTTTACCCTTTTTTTTTTGTCAGAGAATTCACCCATATTTTTCACTATTTTACCCTAAAATTTGATATACCTTTTCTTGCTAGCTAACTTTCTCATCTCTTTTGATCACAAGCATATTGACGCAGGCAGATGGGAAACTAGCTGAGGTGCCTGCTACGCAATGATGTATAGTTGTTGTGATATAAGAGAAATCTCCAAAATTCCATTATGTATTTTCTTTGTTAATTTAAGTCTAATAAGGATTGAGCTTTAGATTTGTTAACTATCAGGTAGTACTTTTTTAATGCACATGCAAAAACCCCTGTACATGTGACTCCCTGAAGTATGAGGACCCTCACGTTTGGAATTGCTGTGCTACACTGTACACGAACACTGTGTGCATCAGTCTAAAAGGGGTCAGCGTGTAACAGTGGCATGTCAAAAGCCGCACCCCGGTGAAAAATGGCTTAAAATGGCGTGCAACTCGGAAAAACCAACACTGCCAAAGCGCGCTAAGCTGCTGCAAAGCCCTGTCACATTGTGGCACTTTATAACTTTTAGCAGAGGATCTCCCCCAGGCCTGCAAAGCTGGCGCGCCTGCAGCCCATTTTAGATCTGTTTCCATTAGTTACTGATCCAGGCCACCGGCTGATGACATCACTGGATCGTCAGTGAGGCACAGGCATGATGTCAGCACAGCAGCCACAGCAGGATGCAGATTTTTACCCTTCTTTTCACCTTATAAAATAAGTGACAGATTATTCTAACTGGCAGCAGTGAGCAGTAGCAGATGTCGGGAACATAATTTAAACAATGCTTCACTGTCATAACAAACACTAGAGTTTGGCCTTTGTTTCATGCTTTGCTTCCGTAGCTAACAAGACTGAAAAAAAAGGGAAAAGGATAGAAGGCTGAGCGTTTGTGAGGTTTAACTGTTATGTTGTTTAGTCCAAGAATAAAACGACTTAAAGGAGAACTCCACCTTTTTGTTTTAAATTTCTGCTGAATTCAGTCATTGAGGTGTAAACAAAGTCATTCAGAGTGGTTTGATTTGAAATGGTGCTTGTTGAGAAACTTACTGACTTTACAGTAGTGGAGATAGGAACCAGGGGTTACAATGTCTACGCAAATATAGCCATTTTATATACTATCCACCAGTGAACCTAGACGTGTCTTCTGAGTTTATATATGTTATGTTGATAAGCAAATGGCTTTCACAAATACTTTTTACGCTAAAATTACATCTCAAAACTATTGTAAACAATGCCACATTCAGTGTATTCATGACCATTTCATGTAATAACGTTGTGTGAGTAAGTGTTTAGAGGCATTGAACTCTTCAGACGTCTGGTTTCTATCACCACTACTGTGAACATTTCTGATTATGTACGTTTCTCTAGAAGCATAGAGCATTTTACATCTAGCCTGAATGACTTTGTTTACATATTAACCATTGACTTATGCAGAAGTTTTGAAATCAGTGGAATTTCCCTTTAAAGTGCTGTTACCAAGTGGAGTACATTTTTAATCCCATAAACTCTTAACGGTCATATGTGAGTCCATAGTTCAATTCCTCTCTCTCTCTGAAGTACCTAACTTACATACTTTCACAGTAGTTACTGAATAATACTGAAAGAGTTATGTGTGTATTTCCTGACTTCTTGCTGCACTCCAGCCATTGTATGGATCATCTGCACACCTGATTTAATTTAATGAAGGACTGATTAACTGGACTACATATTGGATAGTAACTGTAAATACTGGGCTTTCTTGAGGAGAAGTTTGGAAATGCTTAAGCTTACAGGCAGACACGAATCACAACCGATTGTTTATTTGTTTTTGTTTTAATAATAATGTTTTTCTAAACAAATAAATGTTTACTGCCCAGGAAAACAGCTTTAAATATCATTTTCTCAGATGGCCCACGACTTCTGCACAGTACTGTATACACACATATAAACATATCACGATGTATTACCAACATGACAGCTCAGCTAATAAACAAAGTTTGGAGTCGACAATGGAAACTCTGTCTCCTGTATATAAATCTCTCCATGTATGGCCAAACAGTGGGCCACTAAAGAAGGGGTTTGATTCCTTTAATCCTCTTCCAGCTGCACAGGTCCACCACGAGCCCTGGCAGCTGCCTTCAGTTCACACTCTCTGCGCATCTAGAGGCTTGTCCCGGAATGCACTACGTGTCCAAACTGTGGGACGATGAAGGAGAGATGGATGAAGTAAGAGTGTGCAAGTAAGCGTGCGTGCGATGGTGTGATGAAAGAGAAGAGGAGTTAAGATAGTGGAGAGGAGTGAAGTTGTGAGGTACACTCACTCAGAGATGGCTATCACTGTCCTGAGAAAGATTTAAATCGCACTTGATCAGTAGTTGCCATGGACGACTAGTAAAAACAGCAAAGATGTTGTGCGAGTGCACCAGGATGGACCTCTAGAGGGAAATTCCATGTTAAGAAAGACTGAAAGCGTTTAGGGTAAATGATTCACTCCCCAAGGGCTTGAAAACGCAACAGACCTTTCTCACTGCCTATTTCTATCTTTCCTCTCTTTATTTTTTGTTTCATCTCCTCAGCCCTCCTTTCCTCTTTCTGTCTATGTAAACTGCTCTGCTTCCTGAGCGCTGCACTGGCTGCAGATCAGACTCCTTCTGCATGATCGGATTTGTCCTTGGCTGCTTCTCACTCGGATGTTCAGAAGAACAGGTCGCACGCTCAGGTGTTTTTACATGTTTTCTCTGGCACTGATCTATAGGAGGGTGGGGCAGACACACATGCAAAACTTCTAAACACACATGCTCACACTAGGGCCAGACTGATATTGTTTGGCTGATAAATCATACAGTCATTTAGGACTGGATTACATTGAAAAGTTTTTGATATAGATACCTTGAGTTCAACACACTGTTAGAAATAAAGGTTCTGTGCAGGTAGATTTTTTATTCATCAAGATACAAACGATGTAAATGTACCCTTAAAGGTACAACAGTGGTTTTAAGGTCCAATTGTGTACCTTTCTTCCCAGGTAAAAAGTACAAGATAATTTCAACACACAACATTACAATCATAATTTCAGTGGATTATAGTACAAGTATGTTCCCTGACTAAAGGTACTAAGATGTACCCTTGAGGTACCACCCCAGTGACAGAGGGGTACCGCAGTGACAGTTTCATACCTTTATTTCTGAGAGTGTACTATATTATATTATACTGTATATATGGTACTGTGCAAAAGTCAGAAAACACCTTTCATTTATTTAATTTTCAGCCAAATTCACCTTTATTATGGTGTCCATTCTTTTCAGGAGACTTGCTTTCAGTTTTTCAAAGAAATCTGCAGGAATATTTTTCCACACTTCCAAAGTTCAGTCTTAGACATTGGTTGCATTTCCTGCTTCCCACAATCCAAGTAAACCCAAATACTTTCATTAATGTCCAGGGTTCATTGATGTCTCCGGGGTGGTCAGTCCATTGTTCTGAGAACACCAGCTACTTCTTTGTTTAGTTTTTTGTCTGTTTCCTTTTTTCAGTGACAACTTGACAGCTACACATCCTTTCAGACTCATAGTGTTGAGCTGTCTTCTCACAGTGGAAGGATGGACATAAAACATTGGATTTTTTTTCAGATCTGAAGAGGGGCTTCATTTTCTCCTCTGCCTCGAAGATGAACGCTTTAAGCTGTTTATCTGATGGTGACAGTTTTCTCATCTTTTAATAATTTTCCCCTACCTTATATATCTAATCTCCTCAGACATATCTCCGAAAGAATGAATTATTTGTATTTAATGGCCATTATAACTGGAAACGAATTAAATTAAGTGTGTGATCTGACTTCTCTACAGCCTTATGCAGATAGAACTAGAACTATTTCAGTCTCATTTTTGCCAGTTTTGGATATTATATTGGCTGATACTATTTCTAGTTCATTATAATTAGTGAAAATTTGTATATTGATCAGATCCTAACTCTGACAGTCTGAAGTTCAGCCGTTCAGTCACATAAACACATTCACACACACAGGGTACACGCTCACTGGCATATCCCTGTGGAAACACAAGCCTCAGGCTAAGAAAAGGAGGTCAATGAGGGTCATGTTTCCACCTGCTGAGGTGCTGAGGTGAAAGTCCCAATCCCCACCTAATTAGCCAAGATTTCTCTCTCCACCCCCCCACCCCGCTTTACACACAAGCAGATGAATCAAAAGGTTTGGAGCCAATTTCCTTTTGATGTGAATGAAAATGAAGATAAGAAAGCGTGTCCTACTTTTCTTCAAAAAAGCTTCATACCCAGAGGGAATTCAAAGAGAGTTTTTCAGGACACACAGGGAGAGGTGAAGTTGTCTGAAGGTGCCTACAACAAGTAGTGAGTGCCAGACATTACAGGTAGTAAGACTGAATTGCTTGATTTGTGCTCACTAGAAACTGTATGGGTCAGTTTGCCATAAAGTGTGCAAGTCCTGGTAGACCATACACTGTCACCATCAGATAAAAAGTACTTAAAGCTTCCACAGGTGTTTCTGTCCATCCAGAAGACAATTTAATGTTATGAGTCTGAAAGGATGTGTAGCTGCCAAGAGGCCCTTACTGAAAAAAGGAAATCACTTAAAGAAGCTGCTGGTATTCTCCGAACAATGAACTGACCACCTCAGAATCCAACATCACTGAACGTGTTTGGGATTACTTGGACTGTGAGAAGCAGAAAATGCAACCAACCTCTAAGACTGAACTTTAGAGGTGTAGAAAAATACCCTTGCAAATTTCTTTGGAGAGAAAGTCTCCTGAAAAGAATGGAAGCTTTAATAAAGGTAAAGGGTGGACACAACATATACTAAAATATTTGATAACATATTTAGTTGTTGAGGCTTCTGTGTAATTTTCTGTTGAATATATCTTTTCTATTTTCTTTACGTTGAAAATTCATAACTTGTACTTAAAGGCCATGTTGACTAGACGTTAAATAAATGAAAGGGTGCTCTCTGACTTCAGCATAGGACTGTATCTTTCCCTTTCAGTGGAGAATCTCCATTCAGAATGCAGTGTAGTCCAGGACTAGGCTTAAGCTTTGCCCGGGAAATCGACCATACAACTATGTTTGCATAGATTAGCATTAGTAGTTTACACCAGTGTTACTGCTTTCTGTTGCAAGGTTCAATATAATGAATTTTCTATTGAACTCAACACCAAACAACTTGGTGAAATCAGTCAAAGGGAGATAAACATCAGATCAGAGACTACAGACTCAGAAATACACACATTATACAGGCACAGATAAGGGGAATTTGGAATAATCAGAGATTTGTCTCATAAGTAGTAAAACACAGTTATCGCAACCAAGATTAACTTGTGTATGTGAAATCTCTCTCTCACACACACACACATATACTTTCTATTGATTCCGATACTTATGGACGTCTTTGTGTGCTCTGGTTTTATACTAATATGTTCCAGGTATCTCTGAAGTGATGAAATTGTTAAGTGGCCTGTTTGCTGCTTTAACACTTAAGTGGGAATTGGCAGGTATAAACTGTTATATTTTCATGTATGCATGCATTATGGATGAACAGCACTCTGCTGGAATGGACGGAATATGAATTATGAATACTAAAAGCTGAATCTATGACGTCCATTACCTCTCTCCCCACATGGGGCATTTATCACAAATGGGTCCTTCCTTTTCTCTCTCAAACCTGAGATTGTATCACTGTATTAAATGAAGAAATCACACTCTTGAACTTCATTTTTGAGCAAAACTGAAACACTGTCACTGATTTCACAGAGAGACACATTGACACTGTAACTTATATTCACTATCTGAACTGTATGATTCAGTTCACACTCTGTACAGGCCTGCTGAACTGCTAAATCCTTCCACATCAATGCTACAGTTATATTTACAGCTTTACCTCACACAAGCTACCTCAACAAACTTTAGGGAAACAAAGCAGCTAACAATGAGTAAATAAGTAAAAACAGCCAAAGTGGAGTAAACATAAAGAAAATATGTAGTTTAGTTACCTTTTTTGTTTCTTTCTATCCTCTCTGAGAGCCGGGGACAAAACCAGAGTCCACAGTGACTTTGAGGCGCAGGTAAGATGTTATCGCTGCATTCCTCTAAACTCTCTCGGCGTTTCAGCTAATGCTCTGTGGAACAAACTCTCAAATCGCTGAAATGTTGGGTGGTGTTTTTCAGTGGAATCCTCTTGGCGCGACCAAGAAGTCTCGCTTTTTGCGATAAAGGCAAAAAACATGCAGTTTATGCACTCCCTTGGCAGTTGTCTGATTGTCTGCCCTTATCTGGGAAGTTGTGGAGATAAAGGCAACAAATGTCAAAAGGTGTTTGGCTGCTCTCGTGAGAACGCTCACAAAAGCGCACTGCTCAAAAGGGAGGGGGAGAAAGTCCTCTTGTCACGCCAGCCTTCACTCTGTGTGCCGCAGACTCCAGGCTTTAAGCCGTGGCAGGTGTTCACCGTTGTGTCCCAGTAAAAGTCTCCCTGTCTAACCATACAGCCACCTTCAGGCGTTATTTTTGACACCCGTATTCCGACAGGACCCCTCTTGCGTTGCCATTGGTTACTAGTTCACGCTCTGAAGTAAAGTACCGAATCCCAGGACAGGGCACGAGACGCTGCTAGCCAATCACAGCGCAGAGGGGGCGGGCTTTGTCGAAAAACGGGTGTGGAACAAAACAACGCCTCAACAGCTCCCGATCGACCGTTAACGGGCAAAAAACGACAAAAACATGCCATGAGTTTGCAGATAAATTAATAAACAATACCAACGTTAGTCTGTAAAACCACACAATGACAAAAAGCGTCAGAGAAGCTTAAAACAGACTAATTTCACATTCAAAGTCACCAGATAGTCTACTGACATATTAGCCTATACAATTAACGACCACAGAGCTGCTTAATTGTTTAGCTCTTCTCTGCTTCAAAAATCCTGTATTTTGGGCAGTTTCTAAATTCAGAGGTTTTCTGTAAAGCATTTCATGACCTTTTTGTAAGGGGAACTTTTCTGCACTTTGTTCTGCGCAATAAGTGTGGCTTTTACAGGACATATAGCTAATCATATTGTAACAGTAAGCGTTACTAACAATGTTCTGTTGTAGTAATTTACAGTTGTACTATATTAGCTTTTACCCCAAAGCTCTGTTTTGAATGACAGCTATCAAATATTTTGAATGAGAGAGCAAATGCCCGGATGAAACTGTTAAAACAAGGCACAAGAGAGTGTCTGAAAATTCCCCAGATTCTTCACTTAGCATTTGGGGGACCAACGACAACGGAGACAAAAAGCCACCGAAGGGGGGAAGGGTCTGGTGAAAAGAATTTCTCCTGCACGGAGAGTCAGTAATGTAGTCTCAAAGAGCCTTTGGTGTCTGTTCACTTTGTGAACTGCGTGGCCTATTGAAATGTCACTGCGCATTTGCCAATGTATGAAGCTCCCTGCTGTGTAATACTGTGTCTGCGTGTCTTCAAAACAAACGGCCACCAAAGGAGAGACTACAGGCCAGCTCCACTTCCATGTGTTCCTTCGAACAGTGCGTTTTCCTTTTACTTTGCAGGGGTGGGTAGTACTTTTATTAGGTTACACGCACTTTGCTGAGTATTTCCAAATTAGACTTTTGCTTAAGTATATCTGTGAGGAAGGTGCTTAATCTAAAAATAAAAAAGTAAATCAAAAAGTAATCTTAGCTATGTAAGCTAACATTGACTTCCTAATTCAATTTTGTAGCTTACACTCTTAAAAAACATGGTTGTTCAAGGTTCTTTAGTAATGACAATGGCTTAATGTAGAACCATGAATAGTCAAAGAACAATTTGCCTGCTTAAATGGTTCTTTGCATGGTGAAATGGTTCTTTAGATTGATGGAGAATGTGTTGTGGCCTATATGGTTCTACATGGAGCCTTTTTCAAAATGGTTGTATGCAACACCAAAAAGTGTTCTTCTGTTGTCATGATGTCAAGCTTGTAACAACAGAAGAACCCTTTTTGGTGCTATATAGAACTATGTACAGTACATTCTCTATCAATCTGAAGAACCATTTCACCATGCAAAGAACCATTAAAGCATAAAATGGTTCTATATAGAACTCATGGTTCTAAATAGGACCATTCCCTTTACTAAAGATCCCTCGAAGAACCATCTTTTTAAATAGTGTTTAAATTTTATTCGGTTGTGTTGGTTGAGCACCTGGACTGCTTACCCTGCTCCTCTGTGAGTTTCAAGCTTTAAAGTTTTATTTTAGACCAAGAAATGATCAGCACCTAACAAACTTCCTGTTCTGGTGGAAGCTTGATGTAGTTGAAGGTTTTTGGCCTGTAGTTTAATGTCTGCATTTACTTCTGAATGACTTTTTTATTTAATTAAAGAAACAACAACTTGTGAATTATGTCGGCTATCAGTTTTCGCGCCCCTGTCAATGTTTGAGTCCACGCCGCTGACCATCATGTTTGAATGTCTCTTTTGGTCATATCTGAGTAAACTCAGTCTTTGTGCTGCTGGCTTTGCAGTGTGCCTGTTAACTGTCTGCTTTCTTTCTTTTTGCCGTGCGGATGTGGAGGTGGTTTCTTGTCTTTCTTTCTCCTTGTGGGAGGCATCCTTTATTTTCCTCCGGGAGGAAGTGACTAATGTGAGCTTTAAGTTCAGGTTTCCGTGTGATGTTCACCCACAATGGCACTGAGCTCCATTCACAGAGCCCATCAGTCAGAGTCAACAAGCGTGCTCTCTTTGACACAGGTCATGTGACCTGGTCTGACTGTAACCATTGAATGGTAGGTATAACTATACATATATATAAACCACCTCCTTGTTTATACACTCATTGTCCATTTTATCAGCTCCATTTGCTATTAGGTCCACTTTGTAGTTCTACAATTACAGACTGTATCTGTTTCACTGCATACTTTGTTAGCCCCCTTTCACGCTGTTCTTCAATGATCAGGACCCCTACAAGACCCCCACAGAGCAGGTATTATTTGGGTGGTAAATCATTCTCAGCACTGCAGTAACACTGACATGGTGGTGGTGTGTTAGTATGTGTTGGGCTGGCATGAGTGGATCAGAAACAGCCGATAGCATCGTCTGGGCAGCGTCCTGTGACCACTGATGAAGGACTAGAGGGTGAGTAACACAAACTGTGCAGCAACAGATGAGCTGTTGTCTCTGATTTCACATCTACAAGGTGGACCAACAAGGTAGGAGTGTCTAATAGAGTGGACAGGAAGTGAACACAGTGTTTAGAAACTCCAGCAGCACTGCTGTGTCTGATCTACTCGTACCAGCACAACACACTTACACAGCACTACATCAGTGTCACTGCAGTGCTGTGAATTATTCACCACCCAAATAATACCTGCTCTGTGGTGATCCTGTGGGGGTCCTGACCATTGAAGAACAGGGTGAAAGGGGGCTAACAAAGTATGCAGAGAAACAGATGGACTACAGTCTGTAATTGTAGAACTACAAAGTGCTCCTATGTGGTAAGTGGAGCTGATAAAATGGACGATGAGCGTAGAAAAAGGTGGTTTATGTCATGGTTGATCGGTGTACATATAAGTTATTATTGTATATAAAATAACACAAATATTTAATATAACAAGTGATTCCAATCTTTTGAACAGCAGTGTAGGTTGTGTTATATGAATTTATTTGTGAATTTGTGCATTTATACACCTTACCTTGTATGGAAGTGTACATAAAACTCAGTCAGTGAGTGTTTATTGTAATATCAAAAGCTTGGGCACTTGATTAAAGAAATAGTTTGGCAAATTTACTTGATTTTCCACATACCCCAAATGCAGTCAATCAGCCAAGACATACTTGGTCTCCAAATTTTGCTTTTTTTAGTTTAGAACTGGAACGGCTAGGCTAACACTGTTCACAAGCACTGGAAGTCAATAGTCACCCAAACCATATCCACAGAGGCACTTACTATCGACAAAAAGAGCATCACACTAAAAAAAGTTTGAGCCCTTAATTTATTTGTTCAAGTGCTTGTTTTGTTAAGTCCTGCTTTCCAAAAAGGATTAGGCCAATGGGAAATAGCTATGCTTTCAATCAACAGCTTTTTGAAATGTGTTTTAAATATAGACTTTTCACACATTTGAGGCAATTACAGCACAGTTCCAAAGGTGCTGGAGTAAACACTACACATGGAGCTTGAAAAAGGATCAGAGGAACGAGAGTTATGAAAACACTTGTGTCATGTGACCTCTTAAGTGCATATTGAAGCCATTGTGCATGTTCACAAGAATGTTTGTGTGTGTGTGTGTTTGTGTGTGTGTGTGTGTTCATACCTGCATGTAGGAGCATGTGCTGTGTGCATTGGGTCACCTTAAAACAGCAACAT
The DNA here is from genome assembly GCF_904425465.1 of Colossoma macropomum. Taxonomy (NCBI): domain Eukaryota; kingdom Metazoa; phylum Chordata; class Actinopteri; order Characiformes; family Serrasalmidae; genus Colossoma; species Colossoma macropomum. The sequence goes on along the minus strand of NW_023494793.1, from coordinate 33,251,026 downwards.
CAAACACTCACAATCTCCAAGTTTCACCAACCAAAATCCAGCCCAGTTCTTCAGTGTTCATCAGCTACAACCAACAAAAACCTGTGAACTGTCCTTCCATCTTCTGCCAGAGAGGAGTCAATGCATTCTGACACTAGGCAACAGCTTTACAACCTATGTGCTAATTCTGGACAGTATTGATAAAATTCGATATCACAATACTTTCAAAATATATTAAAGTATCATGATATTTGATAATATTAAGCTTCCATTAATAAAGTGAAGAAAACAATGCTTCCTGAGTTCTGGTACTCTGTGTTAAAAAGTGTCTTACAAATCTCGCACAGCTTGTTTTGATTAGACTGTTTTGTTCTGTTTTCTTCTCTTAAAAAGGGAACTGTAAACATTGTCTAGACAGAAACCTGATTTTACATAAAGCAGTCTGAAGCACCCAGTTGTTATCTGTCTATAGCACTAAAACCAAAACTCTCCAATGTTATGTCCTATTTCTGCCACTTGTAAAAAAAAGGACTAATCCATTTCAGCTTAAGATATCTCATAATAATGAGATACCTCATACTTAAAGCATACTTATGAGATACTAATCTCCACATAATCATAAATAATGAGATTTCATAAATAATGAGGTGCTATCTTAATTATCTCATAATAATGAAATACTATCACATAAGTATACAATTTAATGATGATTTTTATATACTGTCATAATTGTGAGATGGTATCTAGTAATAATGAAATATTAAAATGTTATGAGATAGTAAGGCACAATAATAAAATAATGTCTTGGAAGTTTTATGTACTGCCATAATATACTGCCATAATACACTGCCATATACTGCCACTATGATTTACGTGCTTATGATTCTGACTTAGCACCTCACTATTATGATTCACTATCTCATAGTTGTTACTTAACTGTTATGACTTATTATCTCATAATTATGAACTTTGTATCTTGCTATTATGACTTAATATTTCACTATTACAACTTACAATCTCACAGTTATTAATTTAGTACTTCACTATTATGGCTATCTCATAATTATGAGTATTTCACTATTATAACTTACTATCTCAGAATTCTGACTTAGTTTCTCACAACTGTGCTTACCGTCTCATAATTATGACTCAGTACCTCGCTATTATAATTTACTATCTCAAAGTGGTGAGATACTAAGTCATAATACTGAAGTAATAAGTAATAATTATTAGATAGCAAGTTGTAATAGTGAAATTCATAGTCATAAGTGTGAGATAGTAAGTCATACTAGTGAAGTACCAAGTAAAAATTGTGAGATAGTAGGTTATGACAGTGAGATTCTAGTACTGAAATTATGAGGGTACCTCATAATTATAAGATTCCTTCTCATTATTATGAGGTATTTAGTCATAATTATGAGACAGTTTCTCATTGTCGTTGTGATTTATTAAATGGCTTACTTTCTTTTCAAGTGGCAGTACTACAGATAACTGATATACAGACTGCAGCACTAACAGTGCGCTAACCTAGAAAACTCATGTGAGCGTAGGGAAAAGCGAGGGAGCAGGGGAATGTGAAAATGCTAGGAGTGTGGGAGAGTCCTGCACATCTGTCTTTGGGGATAAATCTGTCAGCACTTAAGCGTTAGCCTGCGGGGGGCCAGAACGGAGCGGGCTGGTAATGCCCCGCCTCATAAAAGATGGATGCTCCTTCGAGTGATTTTGGGCTGATAAAAGTCCCACTGAGATGTGTGTAGGTATGTGTGTGAGTGTGTGTGTGCTTCGCTCTGTTTAGCATGCATTAAACAGTCTATTTCTGCTTTAGCTATGCGGTGGACTCTGTCTTTAGAAGGCCCATTGTAGGAGGAAAGTGTATGGTGTATGCACTGGCACACACAGTTTGTTTACCCTTACAGACAGTTTGTTGCTTTTGAATGGCATCACACAATGGCATGCTTGGGTAAGTGTGTGTTAACATCTAGCCATTGATCTTGTGTGTGTTCTCCACTCTTTGAAGTTTATTCATGTACAGTCAATGGGGAACAAAGCCCTCCTGACTGCAGAGGATGGAGAGGAGGTCAAAAAGCTGCTGCTTTTAGTAGCTGTTGGTGATTATTGTCCTCAGAATCATTTATCTATTCACCAGTAAGATGCAGGGAGGCCCAGCTAATAAACTTCACCATTAATCTTGCTTATACCCCATCTGTCTCTTACTCTCACTCTTTCCATCATGTTTCATTCTTTGTTTCCCCTTCAAACTACTCCTGTTTCTCCTTTATCCCATTTTAAGAAGGAAAACTGCTTTTTTCTTACTTATGTTCCTTTACAGTATGGTGACCACACTTTCATTTATTTAATCACCAGTTAAAACAGCCATTAAGTACAAGTTATTCATTTTTAAGCGTGACAAAAAACGGAAAACATATTTAACAGAAAATTACATAGAAGCCTCAACAACTAAGTATAATATATATTTTCAACATTTGCCTTTGTTTAAGCTTCCATTCTTTTTGGGAGAACTGTTTCTCCCAAAAGCTTTCAGTTTTCCAAAGAATTCTGCAGGGATGTTTTTCCACACTTCCAAAGTTCAGTCTTAGAAGTCAGCTGCAGTCTGATCTTTTCAGCAGTATGCTTGGGGTCGTTATCTTGCTGTAGAATTAATTTCTTAATACAAAAACATTTTCCAGAAAGTATTGCATGATGTATTACAATTTGTTTGTACTCATCAGTATTCATGATGCTTCCAATCAATAAAAAATCATAAAACTTTATTCTGACAACTCAGTGTTGAGTTGACTTCTTGCAGTGGAAGGATGGACAGACATACATGTGGATTTTTTCAGATCTGAAGCAAGAGTGGAGCTTGATTGTCTCCTCTCTCTCAAAGATGAAAGCTTTAAGTACTAAGGTCTAATGTCCTCAGAAATGTCTCTTTTGGTCAGTTTAGATGTGCAAGAGAAAGAAATTTGTAAGGCAGCTAAGGTGTGTTTGGGTAGTTACTTGAGTGAATACTAGTGTCTTTTTCAAGGGGAACATAAAATCAGACTCCTTTGTAAATGGGATGGACCATCCATAAGGAGGACCGGGACAATTCTTAGTGGGCCGCTATGTGTTGGGCCGCTGAGAGAGTGAGAAATAACAGAAATGCATGGTCATTATCCTGCCATTCACCTATCCAATCAGACAGTGCATCTAAACAGCCAATCACATTGCAGGATTCACTGACCCGATTAGGGAAGTTGAAGAAATTGAAGACAAATACTGGCTGTCAATCAGAGAGCAACATTCAGCTAGCCAATCAGAATACAGGATACTGGCAACAAAGAAGAGAACGGGATTCAGGCAGCCAATCAGGATGCCATATAGTGACAGCCAATCAGAATGCTTGATACAGCTAGCCAATTGGAATGCAAGATACACTAATCAGAGAGCAGGGCTCAGCTAGCCAATCAGAACACATGATACTGGTCGCCAATCAGTGTGCAGTATACTGGTATCTAATCAGAGAGCAGGATTCAGCTAGCCAATCAGAGAAACCATTTCTCATTTGTAAGGATGTACCTCATTTCCCATTTATTGATGAATTTATCATTAAAACTTTTGAAACTGACTTTTGAAAAGTGGGAGTTTTCTTGGGGGGAGAGGGCTGTTAGGGGTTCACTGTGCTTGTAATGCATTGGTCTAGACAGAAGTCCAGAGCTGAATTTACTCCCCAGTCCAGCCCTGTTTGGGAACAGCTTTTGTTGGGAGGACCACAGTTGGGCAAAATACTTTTAAAAAGTAGTGATGGCTAAATACTTAATACACTGTCCTAAATACATTCAGTAATGTGTTCTCTTACAAAGTATAAAAACACATTCAGAATTAGGGGTAAGAATCTTTAGGCACCTCACGATTCGATTCGATTCGATTACGATTCAGAGGGCTGCGATGCGATTATAAAACGATTAGCGATGCATCTCGATGCATCTTTTTCTCTATACATGATTTCTATCTTCCTACTGTCTGAGGACTTGGTAGTTTTAAAGCAAAGTATTTGTAATGATCCATAATGTAAATGCATTACGGACCATTACAAATACTTTGCTTTAATTATCTAAAATATCTTTTATTAATAAATCAAATGGAAGTGATGTGGCAAGTGAACTAGAAGGCTCTCATTCAGAGACGCTGCTGCCACTCATCTGCGATAAAATGCGCTGTTGCCCTGAAATAAGATCCAGTGGCAATGGGTGTCCACGCAGCACGATACAGCCACCCTTTTGGTCTCGTTGTAGAGAGGGGGGGGTATTTTCGAGACTGGACGCTGAATCTCGGCTCCATAGTGTGCAGCATAACGCGAAAGCCCTGATTCTCAACGACTGAGAACAGACAGCAGGTCACATAGCCCCGAGGTCTGACCTCGCCAGTAGCGAACGAAAAAACAGATTAAGACGAACATTTGGAGGACTTATTCGCATTTATAAGTAGCGCGGTTGGTTAAATCTGCTGAGAGACTGTCTTTCTCTAAAAAGTTGCGAAAATGAACTCGCTTCTCTCGTATTTTCCCGTTCCACCTTAAATGGTGCAGCACTTACATTCGGCGCCTAAGGCAGAATTTAAGGTGGAAAAGGAAAATTAGAACGAGAAGCTGGCGAATGAGAAGCGACTTCAGCCTCGTAAAACAGCCGCATGCTGAGACATTTTACAAGAAACTCTTCTAGTTTTGAAGAAACGTTTTCTGGCGGAGATGGGAGGAAACCGGCTAAAGCTAAAGCTTAAAGCAGAGCGAAGCAAATCTGCGCTCTCGTTTATATTTTTAGCCCATACTAGGACATTAGCACACACTGAGACATGCTGGACATTAAATGTTGTGGTTCCCAAGGTGGTTTGACTTCGTTGAAAGGCAAAATGGCTCTTCTTATCATTTGTGTTGTGACTCCTGACCTGAGCTGGTCGGATTTCTCACTCATCCAGTGGTGTTTTTGTTATGTGCCGCCACAGACTGTCCGGGCGCTGCACTTTCCCACTTCCACTTCAGCCTTTTGCGTTCCGTCAACATTACGTTATAAATTAAATATTTAGAAAATCGATTTTTGACGTTGAATGAATCGATTCAGAATCGTTCACGTCCGCATCGCGATGCATCTAAGAATCGAGTTTTTCCCGCACCCCTATTCAGAATCCATCTATAATATATTTAGAACACATCTCTTTAAGGCAGATGGGAAAATCTTTTTTGTTTTATTTATTTATTTTTTTTACTTAATTCACTCTGTTCCTTCGCTCTTACTGATTGGCAGTTTTGTTCATGTAATTATTCTGTGTCACAATACATTTATAATACATTTCATAAAAATTCGTATCATTAAGAAATGTTCTCCTCTCTTACCACCTGCTTCAGTCCACTGCTGCTCCCACAATTCCCTGAGCAGAAGTTCAGTACAACACAGATACTAAACATCACTTGCCAACATGTCCACTGAGAAGATTGTTACTTTGATCATTCCTTTAAAAGAGCTCAGTAACTCTGAGATTTATATCATCACATTCATTTATCAGTCTACTCAGGCTTTAGCAGAGCCCAGTAACACTGAGATTAATAACTGATCATCATGTTGATTCATCAGTCTACTCAGGCTTTAGCAGAGCTCAATAACACTGACATTAACCCCTTAGAATCCCAGGCTTATTACATACTAAGGCTTATTATTCAGTAACTATAGGGACTTCAATGCAAACTGGTTGAGCTATTCTTAGGTTATAAAAGTGTGTGATAAAACTTTGGGCCTGCCGATTTGTTATGGGACTAATAACAGATCATCACAATGATTTATCAATCTACTCAGGCTTTAGCAGAGCTCAGTAACACTAAAATTAATAACTGACTATCACAGTGATTTATCAGTCTACTCAGGCTTTAGTTGAACTTCAGTGTTTGTAAAGAAGCCGTTAATTGAGGTCCTCTTCAGAATAACAAGCATGTTAGCAGCACGCCGTGCACTGATTCTAAAATAGTTAATAAACAAGCATTGGTGGTGTTTCTCTGAGTTTTTTTCTTTTGTTGATAAGCGTTCTAAAAGTATTCTCCTAAAAATGTAAAAAAGTAACTGTATTCTAATTACTGCCTTTATAAAAATGTAATTTGGACTGAATACAGATACTTATTTTTTGTATATTGAATACATATTCCAATACTTGTATTTTGTTACATCCCAACCCTGGAGAGGACACAGCTATAACTGGTTATTTTTAAAACTGTAAGAAGTGAAGAGTAAAAGTGGCAGCATGTACACAACTAAAGAGTGGACAAATTAAATACTGACAGACTTGATATTATATTCAGTCAGAGTTGGAGGTTTTTGTTTCATTGTCTGATGAATATATGTATCCTACTTTTTTCTGACACTGAAAAATGAATGACATTTAGCTTGGCTGAGTTGACTAAGTTGAATAAATGAATGGGTGGTCTCTGATGTTTACACAGTACTTTATACAGTCGAAATTTGTTCAGAGTACAAACAACAAGTAGAAACTACTAATAGAATCTGCAGTTGACTTCTGTTAGAGGCATGTTTTGATTTTTCTGTTTTGTTACTAAGTACAGGGGAAAGTGTTGAAATTATTGTCCAAGGTAAGTGACTGTATGCTACAGACTCAGTAGATAGAGATGCTGGAGTATTCCTTTAGAGAACCATCCACTAAAAGGTTATTTAGGGAACCAAATGTGGTTCTTCTATGGCATCTCTCCAAAGAACCACTTTGTGTACATATCAAGCGTGTGTAAAAGCAAGACTACAGTATCTGAAATTTGTTTCTATTGATTTTATTTTGTCTTAGATGCAAAATAGCGGCTACAATGTTTTATGGGCTACAGCCTCATGAGTTGTTTATTGTGATTAATAGCATGGAAAGTATGATTAATGATTGATGAATGTGTCAAATCTACCGGCAAACATCTGAGAATTATAACCTATAGAGTGTAGAGGCAGAGGGAATATAAACTAGGGCTTATTAAGGCAAGGCCCAAACATTTAAGAGGATTAACTGAAAGCCTGATTTATTTAAGTAGTGCCTATCAATCTATCTTAATTGTCTTTGTACTCATATAACAAAAATGAACATACAATGTAGGAAATGAACAAACACAGACCAGTTTAGACCAGTACTCATGTTGTCCAGTGACACCACAACCCAACTACTCTGAAAGGATCAAACATTTGCTAGTGCCCACAGCAGGACACATGCATGCTACATAATGTTGAGAGTGCTTAACATCCACATCCCATAATAACAGAAAGGCCCCAGTCTTAACTGCATGCCTGACTGTGCCACATTTGAAACCTGGGCAGGTCTTTGCTGGTGGAATATTTATAGCGTCGCATTAATCTAGGAATCAAGCTTGTTGCAGTGTGCCATTGCAACATCCTCTTCCCTCTGTCGAGACCTGCCCAAAAATGCCTGGCTCAAGGCTGTTTGCATAAGCTGTAGTGTTGCGAGTGCATATCTATTACACTACATTCATTACATACTGACCTCACTTATGTCAAGATCTGAGCTACCGGTTGATGTAAATATTGATATGACAGGTCTGTAGGGCTGCATACTGAGGGAAAAAGTAAACAAGACAGAAAATGAAAAGTTTTATATTTGGACATAGCAAATTGCAAGGAATTTGTTAAAAATGGTAATGCAAAGAGGTATTGCTGTTGCTCAATTTAGAGAAATTATTATTGCCAATCTAAAGTGAAGTACTGTAAAAATCATGTGGAAGAAGCTACAACATGAAAAATGCACAGCTTGTCAATAAAATGTCAATGGAGAAAAAAACAGTAATTATCTACACTGATTAGAAGGAAAAAGAGGGACATAACTGAGGAAACTACAGTAAAATACTGATTCGCTGGTCTTAAAAAGTCACGTTGGTCTGACATAGTAGTTCTCAAATTTTTTTAGTCTAATGCCTCTTTTGTGGTTAGTGAGTGCCACTATGGCCTCCCTCACCCCTCAACCCCCCAACTGTCTCCACAGCTGTTGCTAACCTGCACATAGAGACAAGCCCTGTTCCATAACTTTACAGATGACTCATTAAGTCGTGAATGGTGCTTGATTGCACTAATTTCATTTTAATATTGTTTTATAACATCTACCTTTTTAAACAAGTACCATGTTTCCAGATAATAACGCACAAAATCAAAACTAAGAAAGATCTGACTTCTAAAATTTTTCTGTGCCCCCTTTAGCAGTCCTCCAGGAGGTCATGGAACTGCTGGACTAAAAGAATATCAGTTTGCCAGTTTACAGACATCTGACCCTTAAGTACTGTACTGTACTGGGCTGAGGTACCAGCATTATTGTAAAATAGCATATTCGCATAAACTGAAATACACTCACCTTCCACTTTATTAGGAACACTTGCTCAGTTTATTAGGAACACTTGCTCAGTCATGCAATTATTCAATCAGCCAATCATGTAGCAGCAGCTCAATGCATAAAATCATACAGTTACGGATCAAGAGCCTCCGTTAATGTTCTCTTTTGACCGTTGTTGCAGACCTCCTGGGATTTTGGCTGCTGATCTCCTGGGATTTTACACAATAAATAGTCTCTACAGTTTACAAAGAATGGTGTGAAAAACAAAAAACATGTAGTAAGCAACGGTTCAGTGAGGGGAAACACCTTGTTGATGAAAGATGTCAGAGCAGAATGGCCACACTTTTTTTCAAACTTTTATGACTGCATGTAATAAAAGAACCACCAGACATATAACCTCACACCCTGGTTAATAACAGTAAGGCATAACATAACAAACAACACATAACAGACTAAAATAGAATTAAGAATCATAATGGATGTAGCTTTCACACTTGTTCAAGCTGACAGGAAGGCTAAAAGCATAAAAGCATCTCTAAACACATGTTGAAACCCTTTGAGGCAGATGGGCTACAACAGAAGAAAACCGCATCAGGATCCACTCTTGTCAGCCAAGAACAGGAAACTGAGGCCACCGTGGGATTAGAAAAGTTGACGATAGGAAAAACGGCTCCTGGTCTGGTGAATCTCAATCTCTGCTGCAACGTGCAGATAGAAGGGACTTTGGTGTAAAACAGCACGAATCCAACCTGCCTTGTTTCAGCAGTTCAAGCTGGTAGTGCTGGTGTAATTTTACCACACATTGGGTCCCCTAATACCAAACAAGCTTAATTTGAATGCCATAGACTATCTGAGTACCGTTGCTGACGTGCCATTTGTCCCTGTACGGCCACAATTTACCAAGTGGCTACTTCTAGCATAATGCACCCTGTCACAAAGTACAAGTCATCACAAACTGCTTCTATGAACGTGACGATGAGTTCAGTGTACTCCAATGATCTCTCCAGTTACCAGATCTGAATCCAATAGAGCACCTTTGTGACGTGGCACAACAGGAAAAACAACATGAAAGTACAGTTCAATTACATGATGCAATCATGTCAACATGGACCAGAATCTCTAAGGAATGTTTCCAACACCTTGTTGAATCCATGTCACAAAGAATTGAGGCTGTTCTGAGAGCAAAGCTGGTCTTACATGTTCCTCACAAAGCAGCTGGGGGGTTAAAGCACTAAATCTCCAAGGTCAAACTACAGATCATACAGTACTTGCTATAACTGGCTGAATCATGCATACGTGCCTGAATGAAGATAGTACCATGAGACTTCATTCTGTATACAAGCTTTCATGGACTATCTCATTTACCCACATCTACCAGTGTATGAGACCAGGGGCTGCTGTGGAATAGGGGCGCTTCAAACTCACACACCAAGACAAAGGAATGGTCTACTGCTTATGAAATGGTATATTCATATTAACCCATTAAAACCTAGGCTTATTATTCAGTTATTAATATTAAGACTTATTAACTGCTAAGATATGTAAACTATGAGAGTGAGATACAAAAGTGGGCCCATATATGGAGAGTTTAAGGGAAGCTGCTACTTGTGAAGCTGCCTCCCAGTGAATTTCACAAGTCAAACTATATCTCACAAAAAGAGGAGATATTTTTAAAACTTTAGAATAGAAACAGTCCTGATACCATACATCAGTTTATGCTTAATGTGTGTATAACCCACTCAGAAGACCTGTTCTTCACAGCCAGAAGAACTGCTCCTATCATTTTGACTGTACTGCCCCCTTCTGGAGACTAGCAAAACAGGGCATCTGGGCCCTAAGACTGTTTTTGTCCTCAGGTATATAAGATACACAAGTTTACAAAAGTTTAAACCCCCATGTTTTGTTGATTTTCTATGTCAATGTGAGTCAACACAGAGATCACATTTATGTAAATATGGTGTTCATCTACAAATGTTAGACCACAATTTATACTTAGCTATAGAGTTAAACATATAGGAAGAACGAACATAATATATAAAAGGTAGCATAATTTTTGCAAAGGCCAGAATTTCTATTTTTTTTCTAATATGTTAAATTCAGCAAATTAACAGTGATTGTATATTAAAGTGTGCAGAAGTGTTTTCTCTGTAGAGGACGTGCTAGCTTATTTTCACTTATTATTATTCAACCATTTAGCCTCCAGAATTAGCCCCACCCTTTCACACTTATTAGCGATTAGTGTTTCAGTGCAGACTGGTTTTAGAAGTGAGTTGCCAAGTTTTTTAATAAGTAGTATGAAAATGTGACTAAAGATAAAAACCCATACATGTCATTCAGCAAAATCAGATATGAAGTTTCGCTGAGGAAGAGAAAAGAGTGATAGAGAACCTGGTGACATTTTTTAATGTGTCAAAAAAATAAACTACATAACAGGAAATGAAGTCCTATTACTCATGGTTTTTCTTAAGGTTTTTAGAGTCTTTTTCAGTAAGTATAGAGGGAAAAGACTGCACTGTACAACATCCTCATTTAAAAGCATGACGACTTTATTTTAAAACAAAAGACAAACCATACCATATATTTCAAAATTATTTTTATGCTATAAAATTTACCACACAAAAATAGCTTTCATTTCTGGAACTTTAGGTCAAATCCATTTCAAAAACTGAAAAATTAGCAAATTATAAACCCTTTCTTTAGGGCTGGGGATCATACTTAGGGTAAATCCCATTGGCTTTAGAGGAAAACTGAACAAAATGCTATAGTTACGTCCATTATTTCAAGGTTTCACCAAACAAAAGTTAAATATCAGTTCTTTCCAAACCACAAAGATGATGACATGATGATATACTGGGTTAAAAGTTGATTAATTACAGAAAACAATAAATAAAAAAACATGAAACATGATGACTACAACAGAAAAAAAGAAAACACAGCTTATTAATAAAAACGTTAATGGGGGGAAAAGAAGCTTACAATGTCACTACAGAATTTACCTCCGCACTAATTCAGACATACAAACGTATTTTATGGATGTACATCCAGTAACACATAAGTAGGACAGTCTATGAATAAATCTGCACTAATGAGTTTTGTTGTGTATATATATATATATATATATATTTACATGGTAAAATGATAGACATGACTATTCATTGTAGCTTGTGACTGCTCATAGCATGTTCATGCATGTGTAATGACAGTGTGCTGACATCTATTAGAAAACATTTGAAACCGACACTAGTAGATGTTGAGAGCCGCGCCACGGACAGGATTATTATTTGCAGCATGGCAGGAGAAGTGTCAGGTTATTAGCTGCTTATGCTGACAAAATAAAAAAAACGTAAATCTGCAGTTAGGTTTCTGAAAATACCTACATACTACATAAAGTTTAACAAGTGAGATCAAGATGAAAAAAGAAACACATCTGGTTATTACACCAAAAAAAAAAAAAACATCTATGGAACAAAGCCACTGTAATAAACATCCCTGAGCGGTCCAGTTTTGGTTCAGAACTAAGTGCATCTGAAATGTTTACATTTGTTTAGAACGCACCCCTCAAGCATAATTACCACAAGTTCCTTAAAAACTGTGGTGAACTATTTTGCAAATAACAAATCTGGTTAAAAGTTATTTTGCTGTATTATCCGTATAAACTGTTATGCATAGAGGTAATCTAATTCTGTGTACAAAAACCCCGAACCAGGCTGGTGGGTCTAATTTTTTATGCAGTAAACAGTTTGTAAAATGCCAACAAAAAAACAACAATGCCATGGGAACGCAGGAATATTCTACAGGGCACAATCACTCAGTTACAGTAGTTCTCAGTCTAGCTGAAAATAAATGATTAATTAAGAGAAACAATGTATCTGGAATTTGAGCCTTGACACAAGTTTGGACACTAATGACTGTTGAATCCTATATTTTGTCACTTGGCATGACAATAAGACCTTCAATATAAGGGAAGAATGTAGAGGCTGTGCCTCAAGACGTATGTAGGAATTACTTCTGTACATAATACATATGAAACAGTCCTGAAAAATCTAATTTAAATGAGATCTTTTACTATCCATTATCACGTAAGACAATGTTAATGATGTGACGTCATCTTGTGTTATCTGTGCAACCAGCGGTCTTTTCTGTGCTTAAAACAGCTGAAAAAATACAAAAAAGCTGAATATTGCAAGGAAATTTCAGTAACATCTACAATGACTGCAAGATCCAACCTCGCTCTAAAGATGTACTTTATCCTGAAGTATCGGGATGTACAAACAGCACACCCTGAAATATCAGACACGATATAGCTACCTCATGTAACCTGCCATAACAATGCCCTAATGACTTCTTCATACACATGAAGAAAACATCTAAATGAGCTTTATCTGCTTAAAACCAAACATGTTCTATGTAGTTATTAGCTTTCGTCTTCCGCCTCTTCTTCAACCTCATTGACGTCAATATCTTCCTCTTCCTGGTCCTGTCGTCTGACCTCACAGCCAGCTGAGTCACGCGAGTCATCCACCTCCTCTACGTCCAGTTCCTCTTCCTCCCTCTCCTCAAAGGAGGACTCTCCTGCCTCTTGATCACTGTCATCAGGCCCTGAAAAAAAAGAGTGGTGAACAGAATTCTGAGGATTATTTACTGCTAATTCTCTAGTAGTTTAGTAGTAGACAGGGGTGGACAAACATTCATACACACTTTAGTACTGTAGTATTTTTGTGAAATTACAAGATTGCATACTTTCTGTGGTTTTGTTTTGGCTGATCCATCTTTAAATGATGGCGCACTTCATTTACATCAACCAATTACATGCATTGTGGTGTACTTCATTCAGCTCTGCCATGTGTGTGTCACAGGGAGTGAAGCCTCCACATGACGGCTGCAGTTGTGAATTTTCTCCACAATTTCATCATATTGACCACTGAGGACGGGCAAACATCGTTTCTGCGTGAAGGATAACGAGGCCTTTAGAAGTAAAAAATTATGATTTCTCTCTCGAAAATATTCTTTTTTTGGGCTTAAAAGCCTAAGAAAAATGAGTGTAATTGCGAAAACACAAGCATTCAATGTTACTAATGCTCTGGTAAATCTTTTAAATTAATACAGTACTGAAGAAAAATTTCTCCAGTATTTGGTAAGCGGGGGTGTAAATCGCTGACCTCACAGTAATTAAATTAGATTACAATACTTCAGGAAATTATTCAATGCTCCACGAAATGTAACAGAGGAACTATTTATGTAATTTAGACAATAATCTTACATCATGTAAAACAATACAATAAGCTCTTTTAAAACATGCTTCCACTGAGACCCATAAAGCCAGGCATTATGTCTTTTCAGTTTGCCACTCACGCAGCAGCACTGCATGTAACAATAGAAGGATGAGGAAACATGACCATTCTTCCCACCAAGAGAGCAGAGCCAGTTATGTTCTCCTGGACTCCCAGCCATGGGATTTGACCTAGTCAAATCTCCACAAATACTTAACATAATTGAAATCTGGGAACCAAAACCGAGCATATAGTTTATTGAACATTATTGAAATTAATTCAATAATTGCTACTTACAGATAACTCCAAGTTCACTTCCTCACCTGCAACTCGAGCTTCGTCGTCATCACCATCGTCATCCTCTTCTTCCCGTTCCTGCCGTTTGTCTTGGTTGACCACTTCCTGGTCATCATCTGAGTCTGAGATTATCACACACTCGTCTCCATTACTGTTGTCTGGTGGTTTGGGTGTGCTGTCAAAAATATTTATGCAGCAAGTTAAAACGTGAAATGACTGAGTGAATGACTAAATGATTACCTCCACAATACCATCATAAACAAAATAAAGGTCCTATATTATACTGAAATTTGAGTAGGTCACACAAAAAATGCATAAAGCAAGACAAGATTTTTGTCTAAGTCTGAAGAGCCATACCAAGTGAGTGTTTTATTACCTGCCATTTTGTCGGGGCTCCCATAGTGGGGTCAGATAGTACCTGAGAGGGTTTCTGTACAGATCATCCTTCAGGATCTACAGCAGATAAGAGACACAGTATGTCATAAATCTGTATTTTTGAATCTTAACCTACAGGACCAGCTCCTACACAGCATGGCCTTGTATTATCTTTTCTTTTTTCTCTACTTACAAATGTAGGCCTATGCTGGAGGAATATCCTACTAATGTACCTCACATTCATGAACATTATCATGCCTAGTCTTTTTAGTGTCTGAGTTGTTGTACTATATAAAAATCTTGAGGATGTATTCTAGAACAGGACACTACACTTTTCCAGCACACCAGCTACACTGTACCTGTGCTATGTCATCTCTCCCAGGACTGCTGTGGTCACTAAACCAGTGGAAAAAGCTCTGATAAACTCCTCGTGAAGTTCGCCTTGGTTCTCCATTTCCTGTCAAATTCTGCCCACGGTGCCAAAGAATTGGGTTTGAGAAGGACACTGGTGACCCTGGGGAGAAAGACAATGGTACAATGAACAAAGTAATTAAATGACAATGCTCTATGAACCTATTGAACATATTACACACTACAAGAACCTTCTCTTTAAAATGATCCTCATACAGATGTTATGCTACAGACAAAAACAGAACTTGAGTGATTGTGTACATTGTTGCATTGCTGGCGATCTCACCTCCCATTCCAAGGTGAAGCTCTTTCACTATTACTTTATTCTGAAAGAATGGATTCCGCCGGAAATGGAAGCAAATTCGGTAGCCAAGTTTGTTATTCTTGAAAGTCTCAATCTGCACAAGACATTGAAGCAACAACACAGTAAATGTAAGTGCTCAGTAAAATATATCAAGCTTTTAGCTATGCGGCAAAACAATTTTCGGAGGAACTACACAGTCAAACAAACAGCACTGGGTACTTCACCTCTAAGTTGGTCATGTAGCTGAGAGCATCTTCATCATTCTCATCGATGTGTGCTGATAGGTGTGGGTGGTTGAGAAGCTATAAGGTTCTCAGTTAAGTAAACAAGATATGCTTGCTAAATAATACAAAATCATACCTTAATTAATAAAAATTATGCCCCAGAAAATAAATGCTGCGATTAAACTTTTGGTGCTGCCTCTCAACTAACCCCAAAACTTTCTAGCAATTGAGCACAGGTAATATGGAACAAAGCATGTGATGAAAAAGTGTTAGGCTTTGTCTCAGCTTTATTACAATTTCTAAGTTCTTGGTTCTAGACTATTTTGGATGCAGCAGTTTTGATTCTAAAAATTATCTTGCAATTCTAGCAATCCCATGTACATACACCATACCACAAGCTAAAAGACAGTAGCTGAAAAGTTGAAAGATAATATTTATTGTCTGAAGTCTTTTTTTAATTAAACAGAGCTTAAATGCTCAACGTAAAAATGCTTTTTGTGGAGCATAAAATATGATTACTGACTGTATCAACCATATTTATTGTACATCACTGAGAGGAACTGCATCACTTTGTACCACACTGATGTTCTGACCATGGCACGGCCCAAATGATCTTGCTAGTAGTTTTATAAGTGAGAAATGGAAATCCACGATTCCTTCCAACCGTACATCCCTCTAAATTAGCTGATTAGCTGGATTATGTACGTTAGAGCAAAGAAAACAATAAGTCATGGAGAGTTGTAGTACACCAGGACCAGAGCTGAGAAACGCTTTACACCCCTAACAACAACACAACTTTCCTAAGACTTTCACAGCAGTTACTGAATAAGAAGCCTTCACGGGAATGACTGTGTAATAAAGCTGTAGCCTAAGTGGTTGTAAAGGATACGGCTGTAACCCAGAAGCCCGGGATGGTCTGAGTGATGGCGCTGCGCTGGTCCAGGTGAGGGCGCCGCTGGCGGCTCAGTTTCAGCTCCAGGCGCTGGTGGAGCCGGGCTCCTTTTTTCTCCAGCGCGTCCAGCCGCATCTGCACCTGCGCAAGCAGCGCCACTGACTGGCGCACCTCGGGGGCCATCCTCACCGCCACGATGGCACACTCACCGTCCTCGTTCTCCTCGTTGTCAGACGCAACCGAGGAGCTGGCCGTAGATGAAGAGCCGGCGAGCGAGTCATCCTCCTCTTCTTCCTCCTCCTCATCCTGTTCTCCTCCGTCGTCTCGTTCAGCGCCGCCCAGCACTGATGAAGAGCTGTCCGCTACCGCTGCCTCGGCGTGCCGCCCACTCTCCCTCTCCCTCTCCCTCTCCTTAGCGGAGCAGCCGGGCCGACTGGATCCATCCTTATCCTTCAGCGCTTGCCGAGACGAACAGGGCATTTCTTTAGAGTGGTCGTGACTGCGACCCTCCCCGCCGCCGGTGAGACTCGCAAGAGCCTCGGCTGCGGCGAAAGCCGCTGAATCTGATCGCTCCTTCTCGGGCGAAGCTGAGGGCTCGCAGCCCCTTTCCGCTCGTCCAGCTTCAGCGCCGCATTCCTGCGCTTCAGGTTTTTCCGTTGAACCAGATGAACCGTCAGCCTCACTCCGGTTTTCTGCTACTTTCGCGCTGTCATCTCTATATTTCTGTCCAGAAATACCGGCTTCACTTTTCTCTTCTGGAGCAGCGTCTCCGTCAGCGCGTTCAGATGAAGCGGTCACTCTAACTGGACCTTCCTCCTCCTCTTCGCCCACTTTCGAGTGCTTTGACAGCGGGCAGCCCAGCTCAGATTCCCGCCTCGGGCTGGCGCTTCGCTTTTTACACTCGAACGGCTTACTGCTGTCCGACGCTGTACTCATTTTAGTATGCACAAAAGCCACTTCGAACGGTGTTAAAACGTCTGATTTAATTGCGCTGTAACTATACAGGATTTCGCCCTGATTATCTGAACGTTACTGTTTATTAGCGAACCAGCTAAACCCGTTTGCATAGCAGTTTACCCCACAGTCTGCGTAAATTTCAGAGGCCTAGCTCAGCCCAGCTCTCTGCTAACCCTCCAAATGTCCAGCGCTGGCGTCCACGCCGTCGTAGTATTGCAGTTTATATCAGATACAAAAGTAAAAACTCTTTTACTTAAAGCGCAGAGCATTTCCAATTTCCAGAGTCATTTCCAATTCCCCCCATTTGTTTATAATTCGTCCTTCCGTTCGCCATTTGTCTGAAGCTACGTTGTTTTTCATACGAAGCAGGAAAACAAAACTCTGATTGGCTGAACCGAGCCGCGCAAACGTTATCCAACCAATCGTAAAGCAGAACGAATAAATTACGCACATTTAGTGCATCAGTAATGCGTAACCTTTGCGCTTTTGTAGCCGATTTCGGAAATCAATTAAATTTCAAATGAATTGTTTTGTTTTAAAGAAAAAAAAAAAACAACGTGCACCGTGATCGTGTAAATTGCATATATTTTTATTTTGCAAAACAAAATCAACAGTTTCATTTTTAGTTAAATGAAACATTAACAGAAACATTTTCAACCTTAGTATTTTATGCATGTAGAACATGCTTGTGTAGCTAAAAGCTCTTAGCTTAGCTTACACTTCAGTGGCCTAGCAGGTCAAAGGGAAGGGAAGCTGATTAAAAATCAGAAAGCTCTAATATATTTAATGAAAGAGACATGTTGAGGTTTTGGTGGTGGTTACTCAGAAGGTGACTAAGCACTGAAGAATACAATTTCAAGAATAAAACATGGAATAGTGTGCCACCCAACTCATATCTTGGTCCCTAGAGAAAATAAGATGAAGAGTAGTTAATCATACGGTGCTTTATTATTATTATTATTATTATTATTATTACTACTATCATTATTTACATTAGCCCATAGTCCACTTCAGTCTTACATATATACATGAATGACACAGGCATGTGCTGATGTAAAAGTTATACAACCTACTGAATATGATGACTACCTAAACTTTTAGCAAGGTTTATAATATTATCACAATATTTAAAAAAACAAAAACGTACTTATAAAAAATATAGTTTTGGTATTTCTGTATTTAAATAATACTTCTATTATGGAACTTTGTATAATAACATAGTATTTTTTTTTTTTTGCTTTTCAGTGGTCTTAATTGACCTCATATCATTAGTGTAACTGCAACTTGTTAGCCTAAAATGGGGAGATTATTACTGAATTTTGGCACATGGCTATCAATGACTGGAAGTCATTATAATTGATACTACGTCCATTACTAACACCTCACTTGTGCCAAACACATATTCTTACTCATGCTGTAAAAGGCAGAACAAAATGTATCACATTTGAGTTTTATGATATTGAACCATTACTAGAGTGGTACCTGTGTAACTTCTGCCCTTTTCTCCTTAGAAATTCTGCCTCATCCACTGTCCAAACAGAGCCCTTTCTTCCATCGACACGGACAAAGCACTTATGAAGACTGAGGTTGTGTCGAACAGCATTCTATTGTTGGGAGCAGAACAAAATTACCACAAAACAAAAAAAAACAAAATCACCACAAAATAGAGAAATCTTTTTTAATCTAATTATTGTTATGGGCTAGATTATATAGATATCTCTATATACTTGTTCTGCAGTACAGTTATAGCCAAACACTCTACCTAGTATCATTTATTAAACTGTCACATGATTGTAACTGTCAGCAATTCTCATGTGAATTAAAGATGTTGATTAGTGTGAACTGATGGCTGTGGTTTTAGAATTCATCTGCTTGTGGGTACAGAGTCACGGAGGGACAAATACAAGTGCACTCGTGTGGTGAGGCTCACCTTCCACGTGGCCGTGTTGTGACGGAAGTAGCAGAACATGCGTGTGAACCAGTGATAGATTTCATTCAGAGTTAGTTGTTTCTCTGGAGACTCCAGAATGGCCTAAATCACACCAGACACTCAGTTAATTTAAAGTTAAAAGAATCAATGTTTGTCTGTCAGTAAGAAAATGCATAATATGGGAAAGGAAAAGGCAGCGCTCACCCACCCATCTTATCATGGAGGCATAGGTGAATGGTGGTCTTATGTTCGTGTATTTGTAGCACTCAATGCTGGGGATAATTCCTATAGAATAACAGCACGTTACTTAATTACAGGGCTGGTGTCAGGGAGTCATTTTGTGGGGTAATGCCCCACCAATAAATCATTGTGCCTCACTAAACCCACTATTTTGTACAAACTTCTATAATGGTGAGCAGCCATGCATGCTTGGCTGCATTTTAGGGATTCCTAAATGCTACAAGGACCACTGGTGTAGGTCTAACATAGATTTCTGCCCTAAATATGTATATTTTCTTCTGCCACATGGATGCACTGCCCGTCCCCCCCTCTAGTTTTTCGGAAGTCCCACTCTTGATTTAGTTCTGGCATCTGGTCTGTCAATAAAAACATGCCAGTGCAAATTTTGTGTATTTACAAGGTAAAGTTTTAACTGGCTATAGGCTGTAGCTTAGCCTCTTAAGTTATTTGAGTTTATCTAACCTGGTATGAACTGTGAGGTAGGGATCTGCCAGTATCCTGGAGGTAACATTTCAGCAGGGACTCTGTTACCACCCTGAAGACCGGTCACACTCTCACAGGCCTGTAGGCTTCCTGAAGGACTGCTGGACTGCTTCAAACTGGGGTTGTTCTGCAGCCAGAGAGTATTGAACATGGGTTTTATGCATAAGCACTGTCTATATTGTGTGTAGACATCCATTTTAGGAGGCTTACAGCAACATTAATTATGTCGCACTTACCTCAGTGCAAGATTTTATGTCAAACAGATGCATGTACATGGCCTGTAGTCTTTGTCTCTCCACAATCAACTGCAATAAGTGACACCGACCAAATAGTATCAGTTTTGCTGATAACACTTGAAATTTAACATATTTCCTCAAACTGTGTGTGCCTACCTGATTCTCAATTTGTTTTACAATATCTCTCTGCCGTCTCCATTGTTCAAAAGTTTTGTCCCCAGGGCGGTGTTCAGAATTTAGATGTCTATTGACCATACAATCAAAACAATAAAGATTATTAATGTATTAACATGCATATGTGAATTCAAAAAGCTAGCTGCCTAGGTAACTGTTATAATATTATGGGCTCTGAAAAGGAAGCCATAATCTTTTTACAGCCTACTTACAGCTGGCAAAATATGTTAGATAAACTACGAAACTACAACAGCAAGCCCATGATGTTACCTGAAATAAGGATTTAAAAACTGACTGTACCTAGCACAGATTAAATTAGTTGTTTAATGTCACGTAATGGACTCACTTCAAGAAGTGTGTGTATTCTTTGAATACTTCTTCACAGTCTGGCCAGCGACATATCCCTTTGGCAGACAGCAAGCTCTCTAAGACTACCTGTGGCAGTCTTTCAGTAGTAAAAGATGAAGACAAGACAACATAGGAACAGAAAGAGAAGGAATAGGGGAGAAAAGGTCAGAGTGCAAAAAAAGGAATATCATACAATGAGTTACCCAAGAGAGACACAGAAAAAGGCACTGTAGGAAATCTTATATAAAGGACTGTGTCTAAAATCAAATGCTTGTTCTGTATGTAGAAAACTAAGTGGGAACGGAGCAATTTTCTAGGTTGTCTCAATGTAGACAGCATTTTCATGCAGTGGCTCTCAACTTAGTCCTCAGGGCCCTCCAGTGAGTCCATGTTTATCCCTTACCCAGTTCCCCCAGACAACTGAACCAGGTATTCAGCAGATGGCTTCAGGTGTGCTGGGACATTTGAGACTTGTTTTGAGAGTCACTGTGTTAGCACAATTAACCATTTATTCCCCTTAAAATGTAGGGGACAAATCTCACATAATCCAACCAACAACCTTAAATTTGAAGGGACACTCAAGCCACAATGAAAAATATAACCACTGCTACATCTGTTGTAAACATGTCTACTCAAACCCTACAGCCACAATAGTCCTGAGAGTCAGATTTGGATTATAAACTTCAAACCCCTTCAGACAATGTATCTTTAAGGTGGGAGGAACTTTTGAAAAACTACAATTGCTTTGTGACGGATATATGAGGGCAGGCTGTTTGAAAATGTTTTTTTTTTTACTCCCCCACAAGCTGGCTAATGCAGATGGAGGCCAGACAGCTAAAAATTGTGCTAGGGAGCCAAATATCATGTTTATGTTGATCAGTGAATTTCTGATGGTGCTGGTCGCTGAATATTATACTTGGATACTCGGCTTTTGGAAATGTAATCTGAATCTGCCTTTACAGTCTGGAACAACAGATATATCCTGAACTTACCAGATACTGCGGATTTTTCTCACTAGAATGATTAAAAATGATCATATGACGTTTTTGTTGTGATCAAATGGAACATTTGGACCGAAAGTTAAACAAGATTTTTTCTAACGAGAGAGCAGAAATATCAGTTTGGAATGGGGGTAAACTGTGTGAAAGTGTTGATGGCAATGCATTAGAAGGAAAGCTGACTGGAGAACAGAATCTTTGACAAGAGCTAAACCAAGAAAAAGCTATTATAAGCTAGTATTCCACAACTTGAGTGAATTTAAGCACATGTATGTCTTGCAGGATTATAAGATAGATTTCCTTTTTGACTCACTCTGTATGGCACTCTGGTGTGCTCTGTCTGGGACTTGGTCCAGATGCACTGTCTCTGCAGGCAGTGTTTGTGTTGTAAGACGATGAGTTCACTGAGAGGTTATTTTCAAATTCAGCCTTACACACGATCTCGGTAGGCCAGTTTCCCAGACCAGACTGGTTGGACAAAGCTGTGGAATATGTTCAGAAGGAATGGTAAGAAGTTTCTATTAGATATT
Source organism: Colossoma macropomum (assembly GCF_904425465.1). Classification (NCBI taxonomy): domain Eukaryota; kingdom Metazoa; phylum Chordata; class Actinopteri; order Characiformes; family Serrasalmidae; genus Colossoma; species Colossoma macropomum. The sequence continues at coordinate 33,229,026 of NW_023494793.1, read as the reverse complement.
TTTGTTTAATTACAACAATACTGTAGCAGCAGAATTAGCTTAAAGTGGTAAGTGGTTCATTTTACTGAAGTGTAGAAGACTGGTTAATGTAGGTAGTACCCTGTGGTAGAACCTGGTTGCCCTTGCGTAAAACTGAAGGCCTCGACACACTGAACTGCAAATGCTGCTTGTTGGTTTTATCACTGGTATTCTGGACACAGAGAACAAGTGGCTTGAGGTTACTGGGATATGCTTTTTTCTGCATTATGTTCAAAATGTATAACCACTATAAATAACTCCAAATGAATCTGATTACCTTAGTGATGAGGCACTGGGGTGAGGTCAAAGGTGAACTGTTGACTGATGACGTTAGGTGTGATCTGGAAAGCTCAGAGGACTCTTCCTCCGCATGCTGAAGCTGTTGCTGGGCACTGCTGTCATCCCGTCCTCTGCTCGTTCCAGCACCATTACGAAGCATAACTGTCCACACACATCACATATACCAGCTGTAATTTCAAGCCATTCTGATAGTGAATGAGCAGTGGTTTTAAAACTGTTGTTTTGGTAGGGTGACTGTATTTGGCCAGGACTTCTAAGGTGCCTCAAATGTCCAGGATTTGGCATTGCTGTGGCTTACCTGCCCTCCGTGTCCTCCTTTTTGAAAAAAATTTGGTAACCCTAAATTTGAAGAAAAATCTAATGCACAGTTTCCCCCAAATTTCCCTCAAATGCTATTTTGCCTCTGCACAGGCACTACAAGGCTTGTGTAGCTATAAGTAACGGAAGCTTATAGCACACCAATTAGCACAGTGCGAAGTGCATGCTAGTTCATCAAAACAGCTTGTTAAGACCATCAAGTGTTTTAGTAATTCAGTTTCAGACTTGAGCCAAGACTCAGGATGTTTTTTTATTGTCTGTGGGACTTGTCCTGGACTCAACAGTCATTGTACTCTGATTTGTTTTGGTCTCAGCCATTGGCTTCACCAAATTTAGCTTCTGGTCTTGACCAAGGTCTACTACCACCAAAATTATATATATAATTATAATTATTATAAATAAAATCATATATATTTCTGTCTTTTTGCTGTCACCAATGCACACTGACTCATACTCAACCTATCAAATTATTTTTACTGTTTGTGTTTCATTTTCTTGTACTGACAGCAAAGACTAGTTATGGCTTGGTCCTCAAAAGGGGACTCAATGTTTTGGGGGGTCTTTATTGGGTCCTGGCCCCCTTTAGACTCTCATTCTTGACCGCTCATAGTTTTGGACTTGTCTTGAGCTCGAACAAGTTGGTCTTGATTACAATCTTAAGTCTCAAAAAGTCTTGCGTATTTGCTTTCTGACACTCTATGACATACTGTTATCTATAAAAATCATCACATCTTGAATCTTGAATTTGAAACTTGAATCTTGAATTTTGTCCATAGGTTTGTCCATCTTAAAAGATAACATTCAGTGTTAGAAAGCACATAATATTACTGACCAAAGAAGACCTGTATCTCCAAAATGGCAACTTTAAAAGAGAAGGCAAAAACATACTTTACTTTTATTGTAAGTTTATATGAAGAGATTTTATTCCAAGCAAATGTTGAGAAATTTTCACGCAATGTAAAGTGCAGCTGTTGTGCTCAAACGATGCAGAAAAATAAAAATCTTAAAAAATGGAGATACTTGGTTTCTTTGGACAGTGACGATACGCAAATCCATTTCAGACTGACTTAACAACTCATAGTTTGAGGTAGTGGTGGGCGACATGGCAAAAAGTTTTTTACCATACAAGACGTGTAACGATTTTTATTTTTTCTCAAGTCTGTTAAATCAGAACAGACAAAGAGAGCCACATTTTAAAAATAGTATCAAAAACTATGAATTTAAATATTTTCTATCTTTCAAAAACTATGAATTTAACATTTTACACACTGTGCTACACTAGATCTAATTAAACAGGACTAATTATTCTCTCTTTGTAATCAAACATGCAGTTGGTAAGTGATTTTTCAATACTGACAATATCCTCAATATTCTCAGCAAAGTATATTGTGACATATTGTGATGTAATTTATCACGATAACAATAAATATTGCCATAAAACTGTAAACTGATAAAGTTCTAGTGTGAGGCAAATGATTTGGGCATGCAATCTGCCCAATGCTGACAGATGGCTATAAGTTTCCACTACTTATTAGCCTTGTAGCTCCAAAGCTATCTAAAGAAGCCAATGTCAGTACCCAAACTTGTCATCACATTAATTACAGCAAGGGGGGAATAAGAGTTTTGCCAAACTATTCTGTTCTACTCTGGGGAACCTGGGATTGCAGGCATCCAGGTGTCAATGCAATAATAAATTTATACTTATAATTTATATAAACCTATAATTTATAATTAAAATACCTAATGATTACAATTATTTAAATTGTTGATGGTTTAGGGTTAATGTACATCTATCTAAAAGTTCAGCAGGCATTCTGTAATTAATGTGGAAATAAAAAAGTACACAATTAGAAAGTGTATTAAGAAGAAGTTTGTTTTTGAGTAGTAAAACTCAAAAGACGATTTGTACTTAAAGCCACACACACTAATTTGAAACACTGTACTTATATTATTGAAAACAAGTGCAAAAATAATATAACATAAAAGTAAAAAAAATGAAAAGGACAAATATTATTTTCTGAATAATCACTCAACTGTACAAGCACGTTGTGTATATTTCATTCCAAAATGCTGTATATCCACTCCAATATGTTCCTCATAAGCTCATATGTATATCATATGTACTGCATAAGCTCATATGTATGTATATGGAAGCATCACACTTTTTCAGAAGGTTCTGCAAACAATTATAATGTGTTTTTACTAGCAAAACACACAGTGCAAATAAATTCACAAGCACACTCATGTTTATAACAACAGAGTCACTGACCTCCAATATTGATGTTTTTCATATCTTTACCATTCCTGGATGAAATAGGAAGCAGAGCCCGTGAAACCTCTCGATGGATGCTCTACTTCAACACAGCCTAAACATCAACCAAAACCACATAAGCTGCTTCCAGGGGTCCTACTTGTGTTACGTCAACTGCTCATGCTGAACTTTCTCCAGACACAGTGGAGAAATCATGCACATATCCGTGGCTTCTCTGCTCTTGTGGTATTGCACAGGTGTGCTCTAAACCGATGACGAGGGAAGCAACCTGTGGACCACAGGAAACCTTGCAGATGGAAGCAAGACACACGCATCCGCCTGCGTGGGGCCCCCGCGGTCGAGGAAAAGAGCAGAGACTCTGTTTGCTTACAACAACAGCCACTCTCATTATACAACCTTTGTTATCTGATTTTGGTATACTGCCAGCCAAAACATACCTGTAGAATCCAGGAATGTTATAGTATGAAAATATCAATATCCAGGGCAGTAACTCTACTGGTTGATTTCCAGTGTTAAATATTTTGATATTTGATTAATAACACGTGAGGTTTAGATTGAATTGCAAAGAGAGAGTTTTTCCATTTAAACAGCAGTGCTTTTTGATATACAAAAAACTGAGTTTAAACTTAAAAAGTTAGAGTTCAAGCTGCCTTCAAATTTTCAGTTATTTGAACTTCAAATAATAAGTTGACAAGGCTAAAACACAGATTCTTGTTCTTTTAATTTACTACTAGAAGTTCAATTAACTCCAAAGTTTACGGCACATTTTGTTGATTTTCAAAATGAAAATAAGTTAACACATCCTCTACGGAGAACACACACACACACACTGCTTTCTAGAGCGCTTATCCTTCAGGATCACAGGGGGTGATGGAGCCTATCCCAGCGGTCATTGGGCAGAAGGCAGGATACACCTCAGACAGGTCGCAAGTCCATCGCAGTACGGAGAACAATTTGCTGAATTTTACATATTGGAAAAAAATGTGGTCTGTGCAAAAATTGTATATTTTATGTTTCATTTTTTCCCCCTACAAATTGGGCACTAAAATTTCCTGAAAAATGCATATTTATGTTTGTTCCCTGTAGAGGAACAGCAATAACAACAAAACTTTTGAACAGGGTGTTCAGACTCTTGCATAGGGCTCCATATCAGTGGACAAAGTAAGTTTTATCAGAACGTTTTCATTACTCTCAATCATTTAATAAATTTTTTGTTCATCATGTGAACGGAGGCTTCCCGTGAACTGAACATAAAAATCACGTGAACACATGGTGAACATAAAAAACAGACTGAACGCAGTTTCCATTTTTCCTCAGCAATGTCCAGGGAGAGCAGCAGTGGCTGCATGTCCACAATTGTAGCCTCTTGCTCTCATACTGCTACACTACGTTTTGTTTTGCATTCAACTGTAGCTTTCCACTTTACTATTGCTTTTGCTAGTCTGGTGTTCATTGACTTGCTATTGTCTTTGTTAGCTTGGTGCTTTTTGACTGTGTTTTGCTTGTAAATGACGTCTCAAACGTGATGTACTTAGGTGACAAACAAATTCACAATATGACAGTAGCTGTAAATAACTGGAACCATGTTTGAAAAACAGGGCTAAAGTCATGGAGTTAGTCACCGCAATATACAGCATGCAAGCTTCAGGATGAAACTGCAGATGGATTATCAAATTGGAAAATGTGTTAATGGTGTTAAAAAAAATGTCATGTTGATAATTTACCAAGTCAGCATGTTAATAATGTGTTAACTTTGACACTACTAAATATTACAATAAATTCAAATAAGCATTTAGTTATTGATAATAATAGTTAGAAGAATACAGACTTAGTTCCTCTTCCTTTTCGGTGTACTTCGGCCATTGCACGGATCTGTTCAATTCCAACACAAGCACATCTGTTTTAACTTAATATACTATTACTGAAGCATGAACTGAATACTAACTGCAAATACAGGGCTGCCTTGAGAAAAGGTTTGGAAATGGTTAATCACACTTCATCGCACTATCCAAAAACATCTAACATCCCTAAACTTAACTCTCAAATATCCACATCTCCAAACCATAAATGAAAAAAAGAAAGAAGAAAGAAAAAGAAAAAAAATGCTTTCACCTTTGGATTGTAGAGCAGTGTTGCTGCTGTGGTTTACTGTACACGTTTAAGCATGTAATCATGCACAAGTTTGTGTCTTCCTTGTCTAACAGGTAACAGGTGACATTTAGAGACATTTAACCACATCAACAGCGATAAATGTCAGTATTTTTTTTTACCTTGGGGGTTTTTCAAGTTTGCCAGAATCAGAGAAGAATCAGAGGAGAAGGTTTTTGTTTTGTGGGTGTCTAAGGGGTGAAGGAGTGCATTGAAAAAAGAACATAAAGAAAATGTATGCATGCTATAAACACTGTTGTAAGAGGAAATTATTAAACATATCAAGTTTGGTCATAATTAATTTATGTTGTCGCATTATTCATCCTTACATACAGAAGTTTAGCGTCAAAAATGAGGATACTATGTAGAATTCCAGAAAAAAACTACATTAGAAAGTAAAAATAATGCAATGTTTCTATTACTAGAAATGTACATCCATAGCATCATCATTTAGTAAATAGCTAATATTGTGACGCATGTGTTACAAAATGGCATGAGAATAACAACTGCACATTATTATTTTTATATGAGATCACTGATAACAATCTAGATGAGTGGAAATGGCCTACACAAGACCATTTCTGAAACAAAAAAAAAACAACAAAAAAAACTTTACCCTCTGTGTGATTTTCTGAATAGTGCTCAGCTCTTTGGGGGTTGCACTCAGGCAATAAAATCATGTGTGAAAATATTTCTGTCCTATCTAGCAAAAACCCTATATAATCCAATTACAGTAATAATTCAGGTCAGTGCTTGATTCTCCTCACAGGCAATGTAAATTCTGATCATTCTGTATCTTACCATAAAAGTTGGCATCCATGTCAGATACATACATAGGCAAGATCTAAACACATTTCCACCACAAAAACGTTGTTTATATCTTACTGTTATGGAAAGCCATACAAAGTAATTTCCAAGCCTCTCAATGATTGGGAAGATTTGCCCTTGTCTCAAATGTTTTCCAAATGAAATTATGGCTCTGAATGCCATCCTGCCAAAACCTTCCAAAAGTAAGGCAGACAGAAACGATCTGTGGGCCTCCTTCACCTTCACCAGTCAGTTTTTATGACTCTACAACTAGAAAGCCACTGAAAGAAATTTTAATTCATAGCTAAGCAGCAAAGAAACTGCTGCTTGCTAATAGCATAAACGTTCATCTGATTTTTGCTGTAAAGCACCTGTATGATTGTCCAGACTTCTGACATTTTTTACAGACATCAAACACAGAACCTTATATTTAACATGGACACTGTTATTTCAATTATAAATGAACAGTGCAATGGGTAGCAGTGGTGATCACAGCTAAAGCATGGTTACACATTCAGCAAGATAATGATCCAAAGCACAAACACCACATCCAGAAGAGAAGAGTTTCAGAACGATAAGCTGAAGGCTTAAATGCCACTGAGATAGCAAAGCAGCAGAAACAAGCGGCTCATGTTCGAGAATCCGCAGATGGCCAAATGTTCTCAGCTGAGGTATGAGACTGCGGCAGAAGAAACTTTTGGTTGCGGTCTTTACTAAAAGTACTATTTCCAGTTACAGTGCAAAGACTGCAGTTTTTCATGTAGCGCCATAATCTGCTGCGCAACGTTAACAAAAACAAGGCATTATTAAATAACATTCTGTTCCATACTCATTCAGGTTCCTATGCACATTCTACACAGATCAATCTCACAGAATTCACTGTCAAAATAATGCAAAAAAAAAACCAAAAAACAAAGCTCAAGTACACCTTTTAAACACAGCATTAACAATCTTTCTTTAAATAATTATTTGTGCATTTCCAATATTTTTTGATCAAATAACTAGTTTTAATATAACCAAATTCATTATTCAACATTTAATACTTAATTTGGGCTCAGTGTTTGTGATTGCATATTTATGGAATAAGTACTATTATGCATATTTTAGCTTTGCACTACAATTTAAACACATAAAAGTGGGGTTAATTTACTACTCTTCCAATATGAGAGTTTGCATTTTGAGCATACGAGTCATTCACCTAAGTGAAATGTAATATGCATTTCTCAGTCTGAATACAGCTCTCGCAGTCTATTCATTATGTTACCTCTGTTGAAAAGGTATGAAATCTTCTTTAAAATATGAGCCCTGTATTAACCTAAATAGACATGATGCCAGAAACAGCTTTAAACTATATCCAAAAAACAAAGATGTGTGGCAACCAAATCAGAAATTAAATAAATCAATGGCTAAATCATCAGAAAAATATCGAAGTTATGCATGAAATATTTTGCAGGCCTCAAGCAAACATTAGCCCTTAAAACATGCTGAACTGGGTTCTAATATTATATATTTACTATATATAAATTAATTAGACATGAATTAATTAGTCAATAAATACATGGAAAACAATGCAATTTCGTGTAATATGCATTTCTCAGCTGATTGTGTGGCAGGCAAGTAACGAAATAATTGACGGATAAATTAATACAAAATATCTACGCATCAAATATTCTGCAGGCCTCAAACAAACGTCAGCCCTTAAAACAAGTTTAACTGCATTATTATTTATCTTTTATATATAAGTTAACTAGATAGTCAGTAAATACATGCAAAACAATGCAAAATGTCTGGGTGATTATTAAATGACAGGACGGAGGAATGGAAGCCTGGACCCTTCGGCTGGTCCGTAACAGCAAATGTAGAAGATGTTTATCTTTTTTTGACTAGTTTGCTTTTGATCAAGATATTCATCCACATGACACATACAAAGGCACTGAGCTTGTGGTGTAAATGCCCAGTCACAACTGTACTTCTAATGTAAAATTACAGATTGTCAAGCATGACTGTTTGCTTTTATAAAAGCATTATATCAGTACTTCCTACAAAAACCCGGTACTTTTGTCAGTGATACAGCATTCTAATTGTTCCTCATGAATAAACTTCTGTCCAAAAGCCGAATTACATCTCTAACTATAAATCAGACAAAAAAGATAAAAAAAGTCTCATTAACCATGTCATTTCTCTCGTACGCTTCTCAGATCTGTAAATTAATGTTGTAATATTTCAGATACGGTACAGAAAGTGTCAATTGATGACCTCATTGCCCACATTTAACAGCTGTATGTAGCTTTTTATATCATGCTGAAGAGTCATCTGAAGAGTGCTCCCACTCGAGAGTCTTAGAGCATTTATTTTTCCAGACGCCTGATTATTTCCTCTCACCTACAAACTAGAGCGGATATAGCAAGCGATTTAGACTTCTGTCCGTCATCTGGAATATACCTTTGCAGTCTTATGTTTTCAATCATCCGAACAGAGCAAGAAGACCCAGGCTGGATTTACTGTGCATCTGCTAAAGTAAGCTTGTAGATTAGCATCTTTTGTTTTTGTTCTAGCTTAACTGTACATATTTTTTTCTAGGTTTCCCGTTGCACAAGCAGCTATTCTGTGTAAATGTATACATCTAACTGAGCTGACTATTTGAGATGGTTATCTAGCGTATGACTGTATAAGTGAACTCTTAATATGCAGTATGTCTGCAGAATCCAGGACTGGGCTCGTCTGTCACTACACTTCTTCTGTCACATTAGACACTAATGTACCTGCAGTTTTTCTCCCTTTCAAGTCTGCAATTCCTAAGTATACTGCATAGGATTTTAAGATTTTGAACATTTAATCGAAAAACTAAGACCAATATTTAACGGGATCCTCTGTGCTGTACATGCTGTTCCATGGAGTCCTTTCAAAATCTATTCGCTAGAACAGAATAGAATACAACATTTATATGTAGCTCTACTAGGCTTGGAAAGGATGCTACCCATCTTAACCTAACAACAATCCAGGCTACAGCAATAACATTAGCGTACATAATCTACTTTTTTGCTAGTTTATTTAAAAATACCTTTTTTGCTGCGACTATTTCATCCAGACCGAGAGACTGCTCTTCGTGTTACACGGTTTCAAGTCACATCACACACATTTTCAGAATTCGTAACTTACCTTTTGCCTTGTCACATAAGTGATCTTCCACTGCTAAGGAAAACTAATTTCATAACCCGCAGTTCGGGTCTACCAAGCATGATGATGGAAATACTATTATAACTGTAAGCATTTGTCAAAATAGAAGTATGTCAATGTTACCTCCCACTCCTCTTTGTCTTTCTCTTTTCCTCTCTCTCTCTCTCTCTCTTTCCCACTCAGTTTCTCAGTCTCAATGTGGTTTCAGTCTTTCCGCAGTGAAGGAAAACACACCATGGGTCCTTTCAACAGGAAGAAAAAAACATAGGTTGAGTTCTCCAGTAAATGAGTTTGGAGAAAAGATGCAAGATGCTCCACCATGACCTCATTTGTGTGTGTAAATTGCAACATTGTGTGACTTTTTAATCTAAGATGGACTGAGGAGATATCCATGACTGCATGACTCTATAGCATGGTTACATATACTGAAAATTGTCTGTCAGATCATTTTTTAAACATTATTTTAATGTTATGAATGTTATGACAGCTACATCCCATAGTTCCCATAGCAAGTTTATTTTCATTTTTACATCTTTGAATCAGCAATGTTGAAATCAAAATCCTAATTAAACGTTGTCAATCTGAGTTTTAACCCCCTGAACTCTTGGCTTATTATTCATTTATTAATCTTAACATTTATTATTCAGTAACTACTATACATTATTTGCTAGACTACTAGAAAAATAATATACAAGTTATGTAATTCTAAGAGTAAGATGTGGCCTATTCATTTAATTAACTGCAGTGTGGGCCCACATACAGGCCGTTTTAAGGGGTTTAAGGGGTTAATTCATATATCCGGGTTATTTTAATCTTTTCATCTTCTATTGCTGAGGTAAACCAAGCACAGTTGTCCCACTTTTTCCTTTCTGTTTTGTGCCCAATGCATTTTGCCTACGTCGTGCATTCTATCTATTTACGTTCTTCCAGAGCATGAGTAAAAGTATAAATTCATAAAGTTCCAGATATTAAAAATGTCTCTTTATAGAAATACAACCTGTTTGCCAACAGACAAACAGTCTTTTTACCTAAAGAGAAGCAACAGCAAACATGGTTCAAATAATCTTTTCAAACCAACACATTTTAAAATATAAACAAAGAATAGACTTAAAGAATTCAACAAAAGTGTGTGGTCCAAATGCTACAAATACAAATATAGTGCTAATGGGAGACTTACCTTGCCTGCAAATAAACATGTGGTTGAGTAAGTACTGGTCGAATGGTTTGATGAATACGTACTGGTTAGGTTAGGTTAGGTCAACCTTTTATAAGTTTCACGGTGACATTTTAAGAGGAAATTGGAACATCAATATGTGTGTGTGTGTGTGTGTGTGTGTGTGTGTGTGTGTGTGCGTGTATGTGCTGCTTTAATATTTTGTGTAGGCACGTACCAAATGTAAGCGTATTTCACAGAACTTCACTGAATTTCGCAGAAAGTGCATCCTGTACATTTTTTGTGAGAGCTTTAAAACATCCCACATCCTCTGAATGAAAATTTTCTTTTAAATTCTTTTAAATGGAACGAAATTTTCTGTCATAGATTTGAAATTAGTAGCAATATTACGCAATTTGCCACTTACGAGTGAAGCCACATACACTGTATACACTGTCTCCAGTGGATTTTCACTGATGTGGAAGATTAAGGGGCTGCTGCTAAAATCATTCCATCATAGTTTCACTAAAAGAACATTCTGTATCTTCTTAAACTACGAAAACTGTTATAAAGCTTGAGACTTTGCCGAGCACACATCAATAATCCCTTGTTTATTCTGTTTAGTACAGTTTATATAATTGACACAATGGACACAATTCTGCAAGTCCCCTTCATGTCAAAAAAATGGGGAAGGCCATTCCGGAACATTTCGGAAAACAAGAACACACAGAAAATAACCTGTTACGTGTTTGGAAAGTCCATTTACGGGGTATGTGACGTGATTCTATGGGCGGTACAATAATGGGGGGAGAATAAGCCCATGTTCATCTGAACATACCATGTCAGATTGATTCAGAATGCAGGAAAAAACAGGTTCATCCTGTTGTTGGTCTGTATGTTCTGATGAACAGACTGTTCTTAAGGGTTCTTTCTCGCTAATAGCATTCTCAAACTAACGCATCTGGACATGCTTTAGTTTTCTCTGATAATGATCTTGAAGAAAAATTTGTTTTCTGCAATAAGTTGCATGGAGTTATTATCACTAATATTAAATATGTCACTTTCAACGACTGTACATCACAAATACACAAGTTGTAGCATGTAAGACTTAAGACTAAACAATTTAGCACCTCTTTAAACAGAGAGAAAAAAGTAGCTTCTAATGTGACACAAGATCTGAAGCTGCTTTAAAGACATTACTGTTTATTCTACTAGTGTGTGAATGCAAACAGAATAAACAATGTAGCATTAAATGTTTGCTTTATATCTCTTTTGAGAAAATGCATATATTGTATTTCTTACACAGCCCTACTTTTAATCATTTCAGGAGAATAAGTGAACTAACGGTGTGGAGAGCTTCACTAACATTTGACAAAAGAGCTTCAATCGTGTTCAATAAAGGAGCTTCAGTAACATCTGACAGAAGAGCTTCAGTAACATTCTATGGAAGAGCTATTCCTCTTTAGGTGGATAAGTGCAACACAGAGATTTAAAACATCTTCAAAATGATGAATTTACAGAAGGCAAAAATGTTCTTCACTTATAATGTAAATTAACGTAAAGTGATTTTATTCTAAGTAATTATGAAGCATTTTTACTGGTCCCCCATCATGAAATGTTTTAACCATTTATTCACACAATGTAAGGGTGGCTGCAGTGTTCAAATGATGTCAAAAAATGGTCAGATTAGTATTAGTTATTAGACGGACACTAGATATTAGCAATGATCAGATTAGTAGTATTAGTATTAGATATGTATATTAGTGTCATTTGTTCTTATTTGTTTTTTTTTAATTATTCTTTCCTCCTTATCTTAAATTTTTCAGTAAATCTTAAAACTAAGTGGTTTACTATTCTTACACAGGATACCTGTATATGATAGTGACTTTTTATAGAACCGCAAAGATATTTTTAATATTACTGTCTACATGAAAATATGATATTTTTTGCTTTTTTTCATGCACTTGACCACACATCAGCATGTGTTTAATGTACCGCACCACTGTTTTAATAGGGCAATAAGGTCAGATTAAAAATGCTTGCTGAACCAGAGGCATCTCTGTTACTCACCTGAATCCTCCATGAGTCCATGTATTTTAGTCATGGTTCTGTTTTCCCCAGAATTGGTAGTTCTGTTGTATTTTTAAACAGTACTATGCTTATGCAGATAAATTCAGGAAATATTTCAGTTTCTCTTCCATTACTCTTGTTTTAACTGTCTGTCCAAATATAGCTGCATTTTAAAACCTGCCTATCATATCTTATAATTCTTCATATTCATTTCATATAATGTGTCACCATGCTGAACAATTTCCATTCCAAGAATCAGTTTTCCACTGCGTGCTGTGTAAGCAGTTGAGTGTTAGACATGCAGAATTATCAGTAAGTTCAACACTGGTCAGCAGAAATGCAACATTAATGTTTTTCCAGACTATATTTCCCATCATGTATATTTATGTCTTATATACATATTTATGTCTCATTTAGTTACAGTCTATCATTCTTCTGATCCGAAGTTTTGCTTGCACTGTTCACCAAAAATTTTAGGACATTTTTTCTTTTTTACTTCCACTGATACTGCATAAATTACCTTTTTATAACTTTATTTTTTGTCATTTTTTGGAACAGGAACAAACATGAGGTTGAAGGTAGGTTTCAGATCAGGCACAGACATCTACACAGTATACAAGTGTGCATATGTAGATATACAGTGCTTTAGTATCTTTATAAGAATGCATTATACATTAATATTGTACTGTTTTTGAGGTATGGGCTATATAAAAAGTCCTCTCCCTCTGGTACTTTCTGCTTTTTTCTTTCTGTAAAAGCATCATCATCTCCATTTAGAGCAAATAGTTAACCTTATCTACAAACAGATCTATAGTAGGGGGCTTTCTCTTTAGCTTACATTTCATGTCACATTTTTGGGTGGCAGACAGAATAAGCCTTTAAAAGACAAACATAATATTTAGTAAGATCCTTTGGTATTATTCTAAAATACAAAAAAGTGAAAGTAAACTCAAACCTAAGGTTTTTGAAATGATATACCCCACCTTCACCCAAGTACTGCATAGTTTTCAATGAAAAAAGCTGTAGGGTTTGTTAACATACAACAACTATCCAGTTTGGTTATATTTAGCAAAAACAAGAGCAGCTTTTGCCCTGATTAAGATTTGGCTTTCTTTTCCAAACTACTGTCAAAAGCATATATTGAAAATAATTAATAAATAAATAAATAAACAGCTGAAAGCTTTGAGTGTTGGTAAGTTTTACAGTTTTTGCAAAGAAAAATTGCAAGCTCTAATCAGCGTTCTATTCAATATCTAAGTTATTGCAAACTACAAATTTGACCAGGAGCACCCATACTTTTGTATACAACCGCACGACTGTACATTTATTTTTTTTTTCAATATGTTAAATTCAACAAATTAATAGAAATAGAGCATTAAAATTAGCAGAAAAAGCCATTTTTAAGTTTGTTCCCTCTAGAGAATGATAACTTATTTTCAACAAAATGTGTAATTTGACTGGAGGTGCTCACGCTTTACTGATTTTGTTTACTTATTAAGTACATTCAAGGTAAACTGCCCACCAAAACTATATTTGTCTAGTGGTAACTGTAGCACATATCAGAAAATATAGTCATTTATAGTCAAATAAAGAAAATATGTAAATCCTGGTCTCTTTCGGGTTGTATAAAATATTGCATATTTCCAGTAAATTTCAGTGTAAGTTACACACAATTAACACCTTTCCTGTCACTTTTTATACAACCGCAAAGATATTTTTAATATTACTGTCTACATGAAAATATGATATTTTTTGCTTTTTTTCATGCACTTGACCACACATCAGCATGTGTTTAATGTACTGCATCACTGTTTTAATAGGGCAATAAGGTCAGATTAAAAATGCTTGCTGAACCAGAGGCATCTCTGTTACTCACCTGAATCCTCCATGAGTCCATGTATTTTAGTCATGGTTCTGTTTTCCCCAGAATTGGTAGTTCTGTTGTATTTTTAAACAGTACTATGCTTATGCAGATAAATTCAGGAAATATTTCAGTTTCTCTTCCATTACTCTTGTTTTAACTGTCTGTCCAAATATAGCTGCATTTTAAAAACCTGCCTATCATATCTTATAATTCTTCATATTCATTTCATATAATGTGTCACCATGCTGAACAATTTCCATTCCAAGAATCAGTTTTCCACTGCGTGCTGTGTAAGCAGTTGAGTGTTAGACATGCAGAATTATCAGTAAGTTTAACACTGGTCAACACACAATTAACACCATTCCTGAGTTTTGCAGTAGACAGCCATTACTGAAGTTCATTTTTGTCCTGCCTGCAAAATGTTTGCTAATGTACTTTACAGCTTATCCCTAACATGAATGAACTGAGTGTAGTTTATGAGCATAACCCTTTAAGTTTATAAGTCAGTTATTAATTTTAAGGCTTATCATGCAGTTATTATCTTCAAGACAGTGTGCAAACTTAATCTGACAAGTGGAGAGGTGGCAACATTGAGAGGCTAATGCCCATATACAATGTTAACACCAATGAAAGTTGCAGATGTTGTACAAAAAACTAGGAATTATTATATGTCAACATTAAAACACAAACCCAAACAATAATGTTAACAGGAAATACATATGTGGATGCTTTGCAATGTAGATAGATAATAGTCACATTATGCTGATACAAATAAAACTTCACTAAACTCTGGTTGAGCATTGATGGAGACTCTTTTTGGCACAGCTCAGTGTGCATGTGGTGTGTTTGTAATGATAACGCAGTATGATTGGTGTCATATTGTTGGGAAATATTAGCAATAATATGAGCTATATACTTTTTTTACAACCACCCTGCTGCCTCACAATATTAAATAAATCTTGCGTAACTTTAAAAAGTGTCTTCCCCAAAGTTTGCACAGTGCTTCAAGATTGTCATTCCATTATTAATCTTAAGGCTAATTATGCAGTGACTACAATAAATTATTGAGTAACTACTATTAAACTAATACATAAGTTATGCAGCTATGACAGTAAGAATTGGACGTCTAGATAGGCAAGTTTAAGGGGTTAATAAACTCATTTGTTTATCAGTTCTCATTACTTTATCAGTTCGTATAGGCTATAGACTAGCAGGGAGGTGGCTGAATTTATTAAGCTATCTTGGATTTAGAGGCCATTTTTAATCTCATTCAGCCCCTGTCACTAAGATATATTTAATGATAACAAATATCTGTTGACAGCTAATCGTCCCTGAGATAGAACAATAAGCCTCTATATTACTTTAGGAGCAGAACTGTTAGCCCCTGGGCATATTTAAGCGTACAGGTGTTATTATACTACGTATAATACGATATGACACGGCCCACTGTTAACTTATTACATTGTAATGATAAAACCCAATAACTTCACATTTCATTTGCAATTTCACCTTGTTTTTTCAACAGTAGACCTGCTGCTCCTGCAAGCAGCACAGTGACGGCGGCGCAGAGCTCTATGGAAACCTGACAGGGGAGGATCCTCCATGTTTAGTCTGAGGGAATAGCACGGTTCTGTCCACAGAAACCTGCTGAACAGTTAGAAAAGAGTGAAAAAGAGTCTAAATAAGAAGTTAATCACGTGGGAGTTCTGACCAAACGACCAGAGGAGACTGGAAATGTTGTTAACCTGCCTGTGCAAGTGCACATCAAGGACCAGGTAGCCTACGACAACAGCAATAATTAGCTAGCTAGTTAACTAGGTATGTTACTAGCCTAAAACTGCTAGCTATTACTGCCACTACCTACTGTTACTAGCTTCAACAACAACTACTTCTATTAGTACTATTACTACTACTTCTACTACCACTATTATTATTACTCCTACAACTAGTAATAATAATAGTAATATTAATAATATTAATAATAATAGCAGTACTTTTCAAACCCGTTTCCTGCTGCACTATCAGGATTTCTGCTCCTGACTGGAACAGACGCTCGTGGTATTTTAAGTGGATCAGGGGGGCGTGGTCAGTGTGGATCAGACCAACTCTGATATTGAGGAAGGGGGGGGACTATGTCATCAAATACTTCAGCTGTGTTTTGACCCCTGGACAACGATGGACACGCAGCGTCCTGCTAAATTTAACCACATTCTTGTGGGTTCACCCTGACCCCTGTTCTCATGTAAGGCTCGTGTGCTTAGACTTCTCCCTCAGTTCCTTCAGCAGCGGGCGCTTGGCTGAAACGTTAGCGGCTCTCTCTGTCGCTGCTATGCCGGACGGCTCGTTCTGACGGCTCGTGCGGCTCACACGAACGCGGGTTGGTGGGGGTGGGAGAGCAGCGGCACGATGGCGCAGGAGAACAAGTTCCTAACCATCCCCATGCAGGAGGGCCTTTTCGCGGCGGTGAGGAGGGAGCGAAGCGCGGAGATGGGCGTAGACGACGAGGACGACAACAGCGACGATGAAGAGGAGGAGGACGTGCGCCTCATCCCGCGCTGCTCTCCCGTGCCCAGGAAGCGCGGCCACTCGCTGGCCGACGAGACGGCTGAATATATGCGCATTCGCCTCGCGCTGCCCAGGCGCAGCGTTTCCTTCGCGGATGCGTGCGGAGGCGATCTGGTGGACGTGCGACAGTTCGTCCCCTTCGACTCGGACGATGAGGAGGAAGGGGGCAACAACGCGCGCTGGGAGGAGGAGGAGGCCAAGTACCAGAAAGCGTACCGCCAGCCTACGTACCGTGTGCGCCCGGACTTCGAGCCGCTCTCCGGGGGCGACCTGGTGCAAGCCGTGCGCGCCAGCAAGGTGGAGGTGGAGGGCGTGAGGCCCGTGCCAGGTGAGTCGCTCTCCTTCGACAGCCTCATCCGCGTGCTCAACGTCTCCTTCCAGAAGTCCGTGTACGTGCGCTCCACGATGGATGGGTGGATCACCTACTTCGATAACCCGGCCGAGTATGTGCACGGCTCTAACGACGACGAGACGGACGTCTTCTGCGTCAGGCTGTCGTTCGCCGAGCCTTACCTGTTCGACGGAGCACGGATCGACTTCGTCGTGCGCTACGGGACGGCCCACGGGGAGTTCTGGGCGAATAACTTGGGAAGGAATTACTCGGTTACTCTGCAAGTCTCTTATGAGGAGGATGCAGGGCAAGCCAGCAAGGTGGAAGATGTGGAGCTTAGAGGCATCCTGAAGCCTTCTAGGTACAGGTGGGTAAAGCAGATCAGTGCAGGGTGGCACGTAGACACCTATCACAGTGGTCCACAGTCCAGGTCCTGAGTGACCTTGCTACACTCTTAAAAAAGATGGTTCTTTAGTAAAGGCAATGGTTCTATTTAGAAACATGAGTTCTATACACGAACAATTCCATGCCTAAGAGGTTCTTTGCATGGTGAAATCGTTCTTCGGATTGATGGAGAGTGTTTTGTATATGGTTCTATGTAGAACCTTTTTAAAAATGGTTCCACATAGCACCAAAAAGGGTTCTTTTGTTGTTACAAGCTGGACATCATAACAACAGAAGAACCCTTTTTGATGCTATATAGAACTATTGTCAAAAAGGTTCTATGTAGAACCATATACATCATATTGTCTATCAGTTTGAGGAACCATTTTACTATGCAGAGAACCATTTAAGCATGAAACCAAGAAGAGCCTTTACTACATTAAAAATGATGAAGGTGTATAAAAACCTGTGACGGTGTTTAAAATTTATGACAGTGTCAAATTTCTGTTCCACATCTGTCAAGTAAACTGCCAAATAAACATATTTCTCCCATTCACGTTTGATGTGGATATACTAGCCTGCAGTCTGAAAACATTAGAAGCCAGAGACAGCGTTCTAACAATTCAACCCTCGAGTGGTCCTCCTGAGCATGCGCACATCATTATTACAGCATAGTACCTTTGTGTTTCAAACAATTTCTTATGTTTTTAATGTTAATTTAGTGCAGACTCAGCTTAACATTACAACTTACCCCCTGAAAAGCTGATTTAGGTTTTCAGAATGTCATAATTACTCTTTTAACGCTGATACCTTTTTCCAACAAGGATGTTTAGGCTATCAAAATATCCTAGCTATAGTTTTATGTAGGGAGCTACATATAAATATGTGAAACAGTAGAACATTTCAACAAATGCACAATTAGTCAGAACAATGTGAACACTTCCAACATACAGTCCCATCTAAAAATGATGCAAAATACTTATTACCCACCCCCAGGAAGGTTTATTTTTTTATTTTTATTTTGGTTCTTGCTCTAACACATCCACTTCAACTAAGGAAGGGGTTGTAATGTACAGGACAGGGGTACACTGAATCAAGTAAATTCAGTTTGTTGCTTTTTTTTTTTAGGAAAAGTGAAGGTTGATCAAGCACTCATAACACCGCAGAGCATCTTGCACACAGTGTTTGTTATGCAAACTGCAGCATTGCATGTAATCGGGTCACTGTGAGATTGGCCTACACTTCAGGATTTCTGTTGTGGGCTCTCACCGAGCAATGTGTGATGCCCTCAAGCTATTTCTGTGCATAATGAGCTTGCCATCACATTGTGTGAGGATTGGGGAGCTCTTCTGACAGCAGTGTGTACGCATGCATGCACGTTTACACCAGCACACAACACACACCCCTGAGAATGGCAGCTATCCTAGAGAGGACGAGGGGTTTGAAAATAGGACAAGGGAGGTGTCGCTTTCAGTCCTGGCGTTCGCAGCCCCTACACTTGACCTTTTTGTAGGGGTTGCTGGGTAGAGATGTGGAAATTACCACGGGCGAACAGCAGTATATGTACATGCTAACTGCTTCACATCTGCGAACACTGCCTCTCCTAGTGATTTTCTTTGTTTCTTGCGCTTTTGATAGATTACAAAGAGTAATCTGCACTGTGCAGTGGTATGTAGATCTGAGATCAAAATATAAGCATGAAGTGCGCTCCGTTATCCAGCAAGCTCACTTATGATCTTTCGACCTTTTCCCAAATGTCAAATGACATTGCTCCAGTGCTCCCTAAAGACAGCTGTATAAACACAACGTTTTAGTGTCAAAAGTTTGTAGAGCGACCATTATTTAAAGATAATTGCTGAAGAGATCTGTCCAGAGCGTCATGTTGTTTTTTCGATATGCAGTAGATCTTGACCGATTTAACAATTTTGTCACTGATATTAATTGTAAGGAGCAAAAATTACTGATAACCAATAAAATTGGCTGATATAATTATTTAAGGCCAGAAATTAAACATACTGCAGTCATTTCAGTTAAACACGATATCAACTGACAACTATGACTGCAAGTCCTCATTTTTCAGATTTCTTAAAAAGGAAAAAACACACATTGGTCCCTATATGCAGACAGGTAGCGACCATCTGGGCATAAACATTGCTTCAAGACTGCCCTTCATAAGCTGCTTTTGACAGATGTTAGTGTCAGATCACTGAGGTCCAGCCAGCATTTTCCATAAGATGTTCCAATAATGTTTTTTGATCTGTGGCAGTAAATGGAGTAGATGAAATAGAGGCACATGCCATCAAGTGGTTTTTCATACCCCTTCAGCACATCTCGTGACAGGTCTGAGAGGTGGAGCGTACGTGCCCCTGTCCGAAAAAACAGGCCTGGAAGATGATGCGTCTTGGAGCCACACGAAGACGGTTCTATGCAGGCAAATGTCACGGGGGTCATAGGTTCTTTCCGCTCCTTTTGTTAAGCTCCAGCATGTCTTTTCACCGTCTTTAATAATTCTCCAGTTCATTGCTGCATGTTTTACTGCTGTTCTGCCTTAGCACATTTTCAGGATGCCATTTTTATTTAACTTTTTAAATTTAATTGAGTGCTCAACTAACAGAATTCAAGTACCTTGAATTTCCAGACTGCACTTAAATTCTTTGTCCTCTAAACTTGTACAGCCACACCATCCTGAAGTAGGTCACTCGTCTCATCAACGTATTAGCTATTTATACTTAAACTCTGTTGTTTATCTTCTAGAATGGAGGACTACAACTATGACTTTCAGGACAAGGACGAAGGTATGAAAATAGCAAAACTTTTAGCCACATAGAGAACAGCACTGATTTCTCTACAATAGTGCTGAGTGATAATATTGTCTGTACAGCATCTATATACGTCAGTATTCTGGTATTGGTATTGCATAACTGCATTGATTTTTAGTTGTAACAATATTGTTAGGTAACAAAAACATAGTTAACTGTCATGTGTGTCATTAGTGGGTTGCTTCAGGTTATTTTGTACAAACTGTTAAACAAACGTGAAAAAAAGTAAATAAATAGTAGCATTACATTGTGGAAATTCAGGTTTCTGTCTGAATAACATCATAATGTTGTATGAAGTTCACAGCACTCATAAAGCATGAATTCATTCATTCTGTTAATACAAACTTAAATATTACCTGAAATTCTGATATATTAGGAAAATATAATTATATTTAATTTTATTGCTGAGCTCTACTCATCAGCATGTTCTTGATTTTCTTCCAGAGTGCTACAGGGTTACACAAAGTGACAAGCAACAATTTAATCAGGCTGTTTTACATCATGTTGTGTTGTTTATTTACAGCTCACTTTGAAGTGAGAACAGTCTCTGGTCAGCTTTAGATCAGTCCTGATTTAATTGTATGATTCAGCAATATATCACACATGATTTAATTTTAGGAGACGTGGCTGGTACAGAAGAAGAGGCAGCTGTGGTGGCTCCTGCCGCTGTGTGTCCGCTCGTCATTGAACCTGAGATCGACATCGAGGTTTGTGCTTTCTGCATTAACACCAGACTGCGTAGGGTTTAAGTCAGAGATTTGCAGCACACAGGGAAGATCATTAAAGTTAATATATTCCCAAAGTGTGTAAACTGCATGAATCTGAATCTGGTAGTCTGAAGCATGCTAATGTTAAATTAATTAAAATCAACTAATAAATACAAATAAAAAAGAATGAGACAAAGAAAATGAGTTTATTACTCTATTAGTCTTTGCTCACTTCAGTAGTGAGTAATCTAAACCTTTCAGCAGCATAGTTTAAAAATAATAACTATTCAAAGTATTAAAAACAGGCAAAAGGAGTCTTTAAAAACATAAAATGTATTTTAAAAACTCCTAAAAATTGCATCAATGTGAGCGCAGTCTGGGCAAGTCCAGCCATTGCTGATATGATTTTGCATGTGGAATTTGTTCCATTTTAGTTTGTTGTATTTGAAATTGTAAACAGCATTATTACCATAGACCTTCAGTTTCCTTGGAAATTTCTCTCGTTCATCGTGGTGGGCTGCAATAAGACATTTAGATGGTTATGTGTCCAACATTAGTTTAACAAATATATGGAATAGTAGCTTGGAACAGTAGATCTACAGTACTGTGCAAAAGTCTTTAGCCCACCCTTTGTTTATTTCATTTCCAGTCAAAACAGCCATTAAGTACAAGTTATTCATTTTTCAGTAAAACTCTGGGAAAAAAAATACACAACATATTTAACAGAAAATTTCACGACTAAATATAATATCATTATTTTTATTATTTAGTGTGTCCAACCTTTGCCTTTATTACAGCTTCGATTAGTTTCAGGAGACTTAGACTTACTTTAAGTTGTCTTTAAAAATCTACAGAGATAGTTTTGTCTTAGAAGTTTTCATTTTCTGCTTCTTATGTTGAGGTCTGGACTCTGGCATGGTCAGTCAGTTGATCTGAGAACACCAGCAGCTTCTTTGTTTGATTTGCAAATTTTCTTCTGTTTCCTTTTCTCAGTAACGGCTTCTTGACAGCTACACATCTTTTCAGACGTATAGCGTTAGAATATTGAAAGATTACACTTGTGGATTTTTTCAGATCTGAAGCAAGAGTGGACTTTATCTCAGATGAAAGCTGTAAGCACTGTTTATTGGATGGTGACAGTTTTGGTGGTCTAACAGGTCTTGAGCAGATGTTAGGAGTCCTACGTTCTCTGTAGCTTTAAATCATTGTTTTGAACACCAGTCATCCTATTTTTCACTTTTTTTATCCATGTAGATTGTTCTGTATCCAATCTCCTCAGAAATACCTACTGAAAAATAATGGCCATTTTGACTGTTTTAGCCATTCCGTTTCGCCGTTCTGATGTTTGCACAGTACTGTAGGTGATACATTGTGACCATAAGACCTATGTGAAAACATAATGCTTTGCTTTAACATAATTTTTTTTTCACTTTTGCTTCAAGTACAACTGATTAATATATTGTTTTATATATTTTTATTTTTTTATAATAATTCTCATATTTTAGAGATTAATTTATATTAGTTTATTCTTTGAAGCTGTATTGTTTGCTCTTTATAGTGACCTTTTGTATTTAGCATTGTTGCATGCAGTCAGGTTTAATTCAGTCCTCATGTTATATAAAGTGTTCATGTCTGTCAGTATAACAACACTTGCAAATTGGAGCCTTTAATACTACCCTAGCTGTGGAAACATCAAGCATTCAAATTGACCTTTAACCCACTGTTTGTGCATTTTATACTAACACAATCACAACATCTACTTATTTGACCTCTCAACATTTTTACAAAATCAATTTATTTATGAAAATGACAGCTCACATTTTGTTGGGGCTATGAACAGTTGACTTACTTCCTGCGTTTAGTAAATCTAGAAAATCTGACAGGGTTCAGTGATTATTTTTATGGTAATTGTTGTTATTGTGAGTGGAAGTGACATAACTAGGACAACATATACTCCATTTTGTCACCGACTTGTTCAAGTGTCTTCACTGCTGTGGCTCTTTTGGCTTACCACACCCAGCTTTACGTTGTGTTGTATTCATTCAGTAATGTAATTAATAGTAATTTTGTTTTGCTTTTCCACCTGGACAGCTCATTGAAGCTTCAGCAAGATCTTAGGTAATGTGCACGCTGCACGCTAACCCTTCACCCTGCTATTGGCATCCATTTTTTTAAATCATATTTTGTATAACATCTTGTGCATCTTGTGTAATATCTTTCCATGCATTGTAGTTAGATGATTTACAGGAGCAAACCCTTTACATGTTTTTAAATATGAATAGAATTTTTCAGATTTTTGCAACGCAGTTGTATTGTGTAATTAATATTGTTCAAAATTAAACAAAAGTTAAACCTAAAACAATAGCATAAATAGGTTTGCATTCAGTAAGTGAGCTAAGAGGTTTATTAGATGTTTCCTTTGACTTTTTTTACATCCTACATAAGGAACATATTACTCTTGAAAAGCGAGAACATTTTGTACTGAACATGAGGGAACAGAGTACTGGCAGTTCTCTGGAACTTGGTACAAACGTGTCAATGGGGGGGAAAAAACTTTGCTTCAGTTATTTTATATGTCCTTGTTTATTTTCTTCCTTGTTTTTTTTTACTTTTACATTTTCATCAATCTCAACCACATTGCATGCTTTGTCCAACGTTCACTAAATGTGCAAATTGAACACTCTTTAATACTTGTTGTTGTTTAATAAATTGTGTAAGTAATCCGTGAATGTAAATGTCACCCAAAGCTACTTTTAAGACTTTCCCTCTTTCCCTACTGCATTCACTGATACCCATGAATTGTAGGACCTTTCTCTCTCAGTGCCATGGGGACTGGAACAACATCAGAGTAATAAAAGCTGTTGCTTGCTGAATGCAATTCAGATGAAGTAGAGCTCTCTCTCTTTGAAAAACAGCTGCCTGGCTTTACCAGATATAATTTTTCAAAAAAAAAAAAAATACAACTAAAGGGAATGAACCAGCAGGATGATAAAAGTGGAACTGGTAAGTCTATAAGAACAGTTTGAAGTGTGTAATTTAGTTTTACTATTATTCCACATTGAATACACTAAATTACAGTACTGCACAAATTGTTGTACCCTAGTAACGGGTTAACTTCACAAAGATCACTATAATGCTCTCTCTAGTCTAGTCTCTAGTCTCTATTCTAGAACACAAACAAAATTGTAATGACAGACTTAGTACTAGTGTATTAGTTCTGCACTTGTCACTAATACTTCTAACTAAAGTTTCATCTCGCTCATATGTTAATTTTGCTAATGTGTACTTATACTTGAAGTTCAAGTAAAGTCAATACCATTACAAGTATTATTATTGATGTACACACAGCAGGTGGTGTTTTGTCCAAACACACTGGTAAAACACCAGCATGCGCGATATGGAATAATGATACTTGGTTCATTGGTGCGTGTGAATAAAACAAGGCTAAATATTACTGGTACTGTGTTACATCATGTCTTGATCAATGCATAATACATTTTATGTAAACATTCTGTCTATATGTATATAGATATCAGTAAACCTACCACTCAGATATTGGCTGTTTGATCAGTTTCTCCTACCATATAACTACTGACTGTAGCCAAGGTATGCACAGTGTTAGTCACCCCCTACACTGTCAGAAAAAAGGCACTGTAAATATTATTGCCCCAAGGTACAAACAATATAAACATAGTCACAAAAGATACAACATGATTCTTAAGTTCCAAAGTTGTATACTTTAAATTAGTTTTAAAGTACACTACATTCACCTTCCCCAGAGGAAAGGGCTACAATCTTTCTCATAACATAATATTTTTAAATAGAAAAATAATAAGCCTGAAGTCAATGGTGTATGGAGTCAATGCAACTTAAAAAATATACCTGCAACAAAATATGGTACAGTATTACCATATGGGCCAATTTTTGGCCCTTCAGTCAGTTTCTGATCACAGAACTTCTGGCTAGATATTTTTGGTTGGTGGACTATTTTCAACCCAGCAGTGACAGTGAATTGTTTAAAAGAGGAATAAAGTCAGAAACTGAAATCGAAATAGGATCAGACAGATGTTCAAATGGAAGTTCTTGAGACTGATGCACATTTCAGCGTAACACTCACTAACTTGCCACTTTTGTTGGCACTGACATTAGTCAAACCTTACTTAATAAGCAAGCAATATCTGGTAGGCGGTAGTGCCATGGTTTTCTCTTTTCATTGATGGATGAAGTAGATGGCAGCTGACAAATTGTGCAGCAACTGATGGGCTACAGTCAGTAATTGTATACCTTTTAACACCTTTCCTTTTGGTTGCAGGTTGTTGAGGCATTGCCCGTTTCCCCCTCTAATACCAGACAAGACCCCACTTCAGCAGAATGTGCTCTGCCAAGTGTTAAAGATTCCTCTGGTGAGCATCCTCTACAGGACTCAGTTGCGGTTCCATCAGAAACAGATCATCCAGAAACTGTTGTCCAAGCAACTGAGTCACTATTACCCACTGAGCACCTGACTGTGTCCATTCAGCAACCTAAGGAGATGCAGCTTGAAGTCCCAGAAAAATACCTATCATCTCACTCTGACACACCCCACATTATTGACACAGTGGTAGATGAAGGTGATATTGAGGTTTCTACCAAATCTGACAAATTCTTTTCCCCAAATCAAGATGATCCCCAGTCAGAGAGTTCAGTCCAAGTGCCTTTTGACTCAGACATGACCTCATCAGCTATATATCCAAGCCTCCAATATGTGAGAGAAGAGGAATCAGAGGATTTGAAAGTGGAGGGAAAACCTGAAGAAGAAATCAAGCCAGACATAGTTGAGATTGAGACTCCAATGCAAGATCAAGCAGTTGATCAAATGGAGGTTAATGCGACTGAAAGACCTTTGCAAGTACTGCAAGAGACAGGATGGCAAAGTTCCCTCAAGGAGATGAATGTTGGCAGTGAAAGTCAAGAGGGGGGAGATCTCAACCATTGCGTAAGTCCAGATGCAAAGAAGCCAGGCTCAGAGAGTCCATCAGTGAAGGAACCTGAAATGTACCCAGCAATATATGATGCAACAGTCAGAAGTGAAACTAGCAGGGAGAACGAAGCAGGATTGATGGTGGAGAGTACCCAGGCAGGTGGAGAGGAAGTATCAGGCATCAGACCTACATGTACACAGCATCCATATGGAGTCACCCACCAAGGGCCAATAGGAGAGGACATAGTGACCCTTAGTCTTTCGCTTACATCTGACCCTGAGGTATCCGTACATCAACAAAGACAAGGGTCTGTGCTGAAGGAGTTGCCTGCTGTTCTTTGTGTGGATGTAGACACTCCATCTGCCTCTGCGAGAACACTTCTCAAAGAGGGTGGCCCAGTCCTGACATCTATTTCCAAAACTGACACATCCCCAGAATCTACCAGTGTGGAAGCAGTGTCACCTGAAGACAAGGACAGAGACTTTTGCTCAACAGAGGATGAAGTGATAACTCATAAAGAGTTTGAAGAAGAGTTTGAACTGTTCCATGATGACCCTACTCCCCTTCAGACCCAAGAGAGCCTTGAAAGCCAGCTTTTGTCTAGTAAGACCTTAGCAGTCACATCTGCCCAGCCTGAGGTGGTGCTAGGCCAGACTCTGATCCCAGCCATTGTCGTCCTCTGTACTGCTGTCTGCCTGGTTGTTGGGTTCCAGGAACCCAGCGTGTTCCTTGTCTTGGGACTGTTCCTAGTCTCCCTCTGTTTCTGATTGCCTGTGTTTTTATTTAGTCATATCCTTCTCCATCTCCCCAGTGCCTTTTTTCTGAATTCCAAAAGTTTTTCTGCAAGCAGATCTGGTTTCATATTAGAGTGTGTGGTGTTTACATAGGACACATAATAGGATATAATTATTTAAGTAGAAATTGTTATGTATGCTGTGCTTATGATTTACAGTATGGTATCACCTATTACTGAGTAATCCTAAATGTCACACATTGACACCTCTGCTGTGCAGCACACATCAGTCCTTCTGTCATGTATATCTTCAAATCAAAAATATTTGCACCATCCAGCATGAACAGCTATTAGCAAAAACGTGTAAATATAGGCTAATATTTAATGGGTAACTTCAACCGATGGTTAGAGTAAGTGGTTTTACATGCACTTTGACATAGATGTTCAGTGAACATCCTGAGTGGATACTAACAGTTGAGAAGCAACAGCCATAAAAGGGAGGACGAGGTATGTTCTACAATTTTAAAGCCCTAGTCAGGAACTGCTCTTTACCGGCTGGTTATTTGCATTACTATGAAAGGGGTCTCCAAACGGCAGTGATGGGCAGTAGCTTAATCTTCTGGAAATATGCTCGGATACTAGTTGATAAGTAGCCATTAAGTGACCTCTCTGCTGTTTGGCTTGGCTTGTACTAGTTCAAGCAGTGATCAGCCTTTTTCCTTAAGGGAATCTGTTTGGTCTTTTTCTTGGCTAATGCAAAATTAAGTATCACTGTTTACTCTCTTGTCACAAGGAATACTTTCATATCAACGGGAATTTTGCTGTCAGTATGTCTTAAGTAACTTGGTGCTTCCTCATGTCTGAACCCCTGAGTTTACATTCATTAATACACAAGCATCTTTATTTTGTTTCTTGGTGATCTGGATAAACTGATCCTGCCACCTTGTTGGCAAATTGCATTTATTAACAATGCATATGTCAGCAATTTATTGCTCAGTGCTAATAGCCTGGTTAGGATTAGGGTGTAACAATTCCTGATTTGGGCTTCAAATGACCATTCAATATGTAGCATTACTTTTTACATTTCATGGGTTTTTCTTTTAGACAGTATAGACGTTTGACTACTATTTTTGGAATGAAGCCTTCAAGTTTGAATCATGTTGGGTAAACCTCACTTTATAGTGCTGTCTGTGCAATAGGTGATTCATACAGTTGTCCTTTTGCAGTGTGTCTGGGTATGAAGTAGATAAATCTAATGTGTTTATGCATCATATCAGTTTCCACACTGTCATGGCACATAATAGTAAATGTCAAAAATAACTGAATTTCACCATATATACTTTCTCACAATGCAGAGGCTAAAATACAGTTTCCAGCAAGTAAGACAACGAAACAACTTCTTATAGGGTGTCTGTCAGGCGTGACCCGAGCCTCTGATATCAGCGCAAAAGGTCACGCATTGCTCTGAAGTCACAGTCTCAGCTTACAGAGCAATTAGCTAGCCACCACTATAAACTCAGATCTGAGTTTGACTGCAATTTCTCAAGGCCATGTCGACCTTTGACTTCCCTCTTAATACTTGACCTCAAATGATACCTGCATAGTATATCAAGAGAAAATTATTCTTATGTTTCACTACGTGAATCGGTTCCAATGTGTGAAGCAATACTGTCCTAAACATTTGAAAAAGTAATTTACTTTTCAGTAAAGTAATATTAAACAAAAGTAATATAAAAGTAATATTACTTTTTAAGCTTTTTTATTTCACAGTATTTTTCTATTATATAAACTTTCAAATAACAGACATGATTAATTTGCTAATACATATAAACAATGAAAACAAATCTACTAAATTGAGTTAAAGGCCTAAACAGGAATTCCTGCATGTACTTTGCAGGTTTTACTACAGGACTACATGTACTAAAATGTAGCAACATGTATGTTTATGGTGCCCTGTTAGTTAACTCTTTCAGCAATACCTGATTTAGGCCTTAAATGTTACATTCAGACAATATGTACACATAAAGCAACAGAGCCGGACAGAAGACTGGATTTGATATCAGAAGCACTGTTCTCAATTTTTACAAATACTGTGTTTCTTTTGGTTAGACAGAAGAATAAGTGTGGTAGCGTGGAAACAATCTGTGAGGGAAAAGGGGAGAGGTAAATTTAACAAATGAACAAAGACGTGCACCAGCTTTTGTTTGGTTGTTTTGTGGTTTTTTTTTTTTGCTTGCTGCTACACTTTAGAAGAATTTCTTTTCATTTAGGTGTTATAGTAGAGAATACCAACTTTTCCTTTAAATCGCATGTGTCAAGCTCCAGTCCTCGCAGGCCAAAACACTGCAGACTTCAACACACTGCCTCATTAAACACCTGTTTCAGCCCATCAGTTAATTAGCAAGGCCTTCATGAACTGAATTAAGAGCGTCAGATGAGGGTAAATGCTAATCTCTGCAGCACTTTGGCCTGAAAGGTCCTAGTTTGACATGCATGCTTTAAATGGTTCACTTATTATTCAAACAAAACACCATGGAGCACCACCATATGACACAAATCATCAGGATCCACACTAGTGTGTACATAAAAACTAAAAAGCTGTAAAAATCAAGTATTCAAGCCAATAACTGAACAAGAAACTCAAATGTGTAATGTTTTTCTTTCCTATGTAATTTACACAAATGGTCCGATCAGTACAGTTTTATGGTACAGTTTTGCCCCCTAATGGAGGCTTAATGAAATCAAAGCTGCACGTGTCTTCAGGTAAGTTTTCCAGACAGATTACACTTAGGCAAAAAAAGGATTTTCAACAGAGAATCCTCATTGGCAGTGTAGTTTAGTTGAAGACTAGGTTTAATCAGCATCAAGATAAAAATATCCTTTGTATTTCAAGGACATTGTACTAATTATTATAATTACTGTTTGACTAAAAAAAAGAAAAAGGCTTCTTATAAAAAATACCCCAACTATAAAAAATTTGTAATAAAAAAGAATAGGCACAATCCCTTTCCAAACTGACACTGATACATATCTGACTTTTTTGGTGAAGAAAAGAAAATCATTTACAAAGAACTGTACACTTTCTCAATTCCAACGTGGGGAAATGTGGTCTTAAGAGTACCATGCCAAATGACAGGAAACCGTTGAAATGTCAAAAATTCGTAAGAGTGAATGGAAAAATATCATCTAAGACCGCCGAGTCTGAACTTTCATGCATCAAACTCATCAAGATATACTAAGATAACACAATTAAACAAATTATCAACAATAGAAATTCATTTTGAATATTTCTTTAACTGTAACAGGATTTTTGTTCCTACACAATTAATAAATTCATAACATTCGCTCTTCTGACAGATCACTGTTTTCAGTGACTATTTGGCATGGTACAAATTCACAGCCCCAATGTTTTCTAAAAGAGATACTTCCGACATGTTGCCACTCCACATTTGCACTCTATGCGCGTGCGCTTCTTAGGCGAACCCGGGAGTCCTGTCAAACTGAAATTAGAGTCCATCTTTGTGCTCTCTGCGTCTACAGGATCAACTGGAGAGAAAGGGAGAAAGTAAAGATTAACTTCAGTACATTGTCACAAACAACACAACATTCACGTGCACATTAAAACTATATACTATACAAACTGATGGCCTTTGGCTAAAACATTTCATGACAGTCAAAATAATAATAATAATGATAATCAAAATAATTAAAGGAGGGCAAAAAAAAAAATGTTAGACTGTCTCCTGTTCAGTGGTGATCAAGTTGTCACTCCCTGCATCAGCGCAGTTTTAGCTTTCCAACGGTCCCATCAATATTTTTAACTGAGGGCAGTTCACTTTGCCCATAGTTGCTTTATCTTGGCTCCTCATGAAGTTGAAACACAGATTTATTCCCTTGCGATCGTAGTACATAATGATTAATTGCTTTAATAGGCAAGCTCTAGTGTACATTTTCTCTTTCATGCACAGTGCTTAAATCAGACCAATGTGTGTGTTTGGCTGTTTCTTAGGAAAAAAAAATTGTCCTACTGCTTTTAGATCGCAACTAATTATTCAACCCATAAATCTTGCTGTGCTGATGCTAGTATATGACATTGTCTCCACATCAAACTCTTCTAAAAGAGGTATATTCTAGCCATGGAGTGATAAATTAGCTCTCAGAACTACAAATACTGCAGAACTCAAGTGTGATTATCAAAGATGTAGACTTCCCAATATTAATGAACAGCTAGTGAACTAAAGCACTCAAGACAAGAAGCAGCAATTTACTGTAACATGGAGCTCTTGCCAGTGAGTTGGGCAACCTCCTTTGTTTCGTTTATCAGCTTTTGACGAAAAACAGGGCTCATTTAGGTAAAACCATTTAGAAAGTGGGGTCCATTTAGGGTAAATGACTCTTCAATGCAAACTCTATTAAACAAAAGGAATGGGGCTAACACTTACTCTGCATTTTGTAGTCAAAAGTAAGCTCCTCCCCTGACTTGATGGAGCGAGTGGCAAAGAAAGCTATCCGAGGTAGCCTCTCATCCAGGTTATCAATGAACACGTTATACACCTGGAGGTTTGGATCACACTGTAGAAGAAGACAGGAAAGAGATACTTAAATTATCAAGCGAAATTTCACTTGTCTGGTGAAGCTTCTGCTGTTACAAAAACAGAA
Organism: Colossoma macropomum; assembly: GCF_904425465.1. Taxonomy (NCBI): domain Eukaryota; kingdom Metazoa; phylum Chordata; class Actinopteri; order Characiformes; family Serrasalmidae; genus Colossoma; species Colossoma macropomum. The sequence continues at coordinate 33,197,740 of NW_023494793.1, read as the reverse complement.
TGACATTATTTTGAACACCAATAAAGATTCAGACGTTTGCATAGTCACAAATCACATTTAACTAGTTGAATGGTTTTATGGCCACAAACTGGCTTTTATGCATATCCATTTCAACTATAACTCATGAAAATAAGGACAATGATAAAAAAAAAATCATTATAATAAGATACCAGAAATGGAGCCCTTGCTATCAGATATGATTCTTTATAATAATCATAAGGACACATACACCGAGAGAATCTTTCTTTAAATGTGAATTAAAGGAGAATAAGACTAATTAAAACTATCCATTAAAAGGGAATATTTGCATATAATGGAGCATTACATCTTAGTCTTGCAGAAAGATTGCAAGCAATAATGTATTCAGACACCACAAAGCATGTCAAATGCTGACATACACCAAACTGAAGGACCAGGAGGGCTCCCGCTGCCAACTGTGTACATATTTAGTAGCACACCAAGCACCAATAACACTGTTCTTGGCTGAAATATTAATAGTGAAGAATAACCCTGCCTTGTTTAAAAGAGGGATATAAACCTAGTTTAAAAAAATAAATGAACTATATAATCTGAGCTAGTCTTATCTAAATATGCGTTTCCTGGAGCACCATTACATCTCTGTTTTTAGTTGACACATGACTTTAGGCATAAACAGGAACATACACAGGCTTTTTTGATGACACTGCAACCATAGTAAAATGAGTTGCAATCCTAGCAGTTTTCACTTGCTAAAATTACTAAAAACAGAAAATGGTTTAGCTTCCACATTTTGCTGAGTCAAGTTTCAAACTTCCATCAGCAGATTAAAGTTGTTTGGAAAAAGATCAAAAAAGGGCTGGACAAAATAAGTCACTCAGCTACTTGCAGAATAAAAGAGTGAGGTAAATATTCTTTGGAAAAGTGTGTCAGCCATTTAGACTTATTTATCCTGGTCAAATTCCTTCTTGAAGATGCCAAGTTATTCCTGAAGATATGGTGAAACTTAGCATTGAATGTAACCAAAACCATACATTATTAATGTCATGCTTAGGAAAGATACCAATCTCCAAAACCAAATAACCAAACTCCTAAAATTAATGAGAAATACTTTAAAAAGGGTCAGGTGTTGTTGGCTGGTGGAGTAACAACACAACTATGGAACTATAACATAAGATATAATGACATCATGTCTGTAGTTAAAACAATGGAATTTAGGATTACCATCTCAAGCACAGTACATAACATAGCAGCACATGTCGCTTACTACAATAACATACTTATGCATTTATCACTGTAACTGCTATCATCTATCATGCTACATAGTGAAAGATCACAATCAGATAAAAAGTTAAAAGTGAAATACCTGCTACACAATAAAATAAGCTGCAATCACAACACACAGAACTTACGATCTGTTGTTGTTTGAAACCCTCTTTAAAAACCCTATCAGGCAGTTGTAACAATTCCCCTTAAAATCTCAGGCTTATTACATACTAAGGCTTATTATTCAGTAACTACAGGGACTATTTCTAGGTTACAGAAGTGTGTAATAAAACTTTGGGCCTGCCATTGGCTTGAATGCCGAGTGTAGCATGCCAGAATGCCAGTAAGTTGTGGGTGTTTTGTCACGTACACTGCCATTTTATCAGATACACATATAGTACAGGTGTACTTTGTAGGACCACCACTGACCAGATATCATTTGGGTGGACCTCAGCACAGCAGTGACGCCAACACTGAAGTGACATGTTAGAGTGAGTTGTGCAGGTATGAGCATATCAGGCGTAGCAGTGTTTGTGTACACTTTCTGACCATTTTATTTTATTATAACACCGACCATTTTCCATAGACAATGTGTTACTCATCCTCTAGCCCTTCACCAGTGGTCATTAATTACACTTAATTACAAATGCTAAAAAAATCCTGTGAATAAGAAACTGTGAATAAGAAACCCAAATGCTTTTACCTCTTCATCAAATAATAAAAACACATCACATTCACTTACACTGTGATTGACAAAGTGGGAAATGTTGCCATAGTGAGCAGCATCCACCGTGTACTCATCATCAACATAATCCAGGTCAAACAGGTAGGTGGCTCCCTCTCTATCATAGACGTGACCTCTCCTCTCTGCTTCCTCTGTCGTGATGATCTGAATCACAAAATCAGAGTTAGGCACTACGCAAAAGACTCACTTACTGCACATTATATGCAACAACATTACCAACAATATTTGTATTTGAGAAAAGAGAAACACCATACATGCCGTATACATACCTCTCCTACATACTCCATAACGAAGGTGTTCTTGCGGATGCGTTCCATGGTCCGTACCCCCCAGCCTCTGCCATTGTCTGTCCTAAAGATGCATAGTGAATACTGAATACCCCTCTGCACCACTCTGTTGGGGCACTCCGGCCCGCAGCGGCACCGCTTGTTGCACTCGTATATGGGCAGCCCCGGCCGAATGCGCACTTGTCCAGAATCATTGTACGCAAACTTGTGCTGTGAGGCTCCAGCACAGCAACCCTCCACGGGATTGTTCAGACAGTCTGTACATTCACAACCAACAGCCACTTCGTTCAGAGAGATCCCGTCACCCACCTTATAGTCATTAATGTATGTGAAGTTCTTTGGTGGGCCCTCCATATCTACCAGGTTTTCAACATAAATACAGCCCTTGTGGGTACCCAGACTGTTCAGGTGAGTCTCCCACAGTTTAAGGGTCTGCCTGAGCTTTGCCCGCTGGACGACATGGGAGACAATGGAAGCATCCACTTTCTTGGGGACGCTGCGTTTCTTTCGTCTCAAGAGCTCTTGCATCATATCCTCCCAGAAATAGCCGAGCAGATCTGTACACTTGAGGTTCTTTCGTGGCTCCCATGTGTTCATTGACTCCGGGTAGCCTTTCCATTTCACCAAGTAAAACTCCTGTGTGTGAGACAAAGAGACAAGTGGAGAGATTGTGAACATAGGAAACTACAAAACTATATGAGATGGATTAGCTGTACCACAGAAGTTTCTATAATGTAGTTTGTAAGGGATTTGACAGTCAAATTGTATGAGAAAGTGTAAGTCTAACATATAGTCTAAACCCAAATTTCAAGATAGTCTTATGTTTATTATGATGTTTGTTACTGCAATGTATGCATGATGATGAACGTAAGTTATATATTTAGTTTTGATATTTCTGATATTTAATGAAATATTTATTGCACTCTGTGAGCACAGTGTTTAAGTGATGCTGGGCTACTGTGCAAAAATGTGAAAATGTCAATGTCATTGTATTCCATTTATTGCATCTCCAGAAATGAATGTAATTAATGTCATTTCTCTGTCATGCTAATCCAGGTAGATTTTATAAATGTTTATGTATCTGCTTTGGCAGATATGTACATGAAAAATACTGGATATCTGCATCCGCCTACAATCTCCATATTGGTGAATCCCTTGTTATTACATTGTTATGGCCACTCAGGGTAGCAGCTTATTAAGCAAAATATTTAGCGCTTCACAAAACAAGGATATTGTTTCAGTCAATGACCATAACAAGATTTTGCTACAGAATCATTCAATCACATCAAATGAATTAGAATACATAAAAAGGAAATAAGCATGCAAACTGTTAGTCTTACCTGCACTTCTTGTGTCTTCCCAACTTTGATAACATTACGCTTGTAGCTACAAAGGTATTCCACTTCATAATGACACAAGTTGTTCTTGGTGATCCCCAGGTCTCTGCAGACGACTCCCTCCTCTCTGCAAATGGACTCCAGCTGGTTGAAAGTAGCAAGACATGCTACTTTGCAATCTTAACAGACAACAGATTTATATTAATGTGTATCATTAAAGTACATAAGTTCTACAAAGCTGTGTATTAGGCAATCCTCTTAGGCTGAACAACATATGATAAAGAGTGTATAGTAGGGGTATTCCATTCCTGTCCTTGAAGGCCAGTGTTGAGCACAATTGGGTGAAATACCTCTGCAAAAATGCCTGATTCAACTCATCTGTTCACTGCCAGGTTTGGTTGTGTTTGAGTAGAGGAATAACCAAACTGTGCTGGACACCTTAAGTTGAACACCGCTGGCCTACAGCTTACCATGATGATTTTGCTGGGGCATGGAACAGGCCTCAAATGAAATACCATTCACAACAGGAGGATGTGAGGAAGGATGTGTACTTATTTTCAATAAAACATGTAATTTGACCAGGAGTGCTATACATATATACACAGAACTGTGCACCTCCCTTCATTTACTTTATTTCCAGCAAAAATGACCAATAGGTCATTAATCAATTTTTCCAATTAGATTTTTTTAGATGACTTAGCAAAAGTCAAACGATACGTTTCTAAAACTTAGATACAGAGAAAACAGGACTCCTAACAACTGTGCAAGACCTGGAAGACCACCAAAACGGTCACCATGAGATAAACAGCACTTAAAGCTTTTATCTTTAAGAGAGAGGAGAAACTCAAGCTCCACTCTTGCTTCAGATCTAAAATCCACACGTGTTTCTGTAAATCTTTCCATTGTGACAAGACAACTCAACTTAGTGGAACTTTCAAGAATCTGTTACTGGGAAAAGGAAACGGACACAAAAAAGAAACACCAGAGCCCAGACCTCAACATCCTTAAATGTGTCTGGGATTACTTGGATGTAGAAAAACAGAAAATGAAACCAACTTCCAAGACTGAAATACTTATGTGCTATTATACTTAGTTGCTGAGGTTTCTGTGTCATTTTCTGTTAAATCATGTTTCTAGCTTTTTTCTGATGCTGAAAAATAAATATCTTGTACTTAATGGCCAATTTTGCTCTGGACTGCAATAAATGAAAGTGTGGTCTCTGACTTTTGCACAGTCCTGTATAGACATACACACACTTAGTCCTTCATCATATAATCATATATATATATATATATATATATATATATATATATATATATATATATATATATATATATACACACATATACACACACATATATATATACATATATACATACATATACATACATATATATACACACATACATACATACATACATACATATACACAAACCCTTAAATAAAGCTGTTCTACTGTGGAAACAATCTGAATACTTAAATGGATCCCGTTTAAATGGCTTTTCTCCATGATGGACCTGCTGTACATGGTTCTTTAAAGAACCTTTAAATATACACACGTGTATAACAGTAAAAATCTTCCGCTGTTGTCAGGGAGTATTTTAGTACCATATAAAACTCTTTTTGCGGCAAAAGCCGTATTTCCTCTAGTCTTTAAGTCTTAGGATAAGCTGCACCACTGAGCTAAACGATTGTCGCTTCCTACCAGAAAAAGCAAGAAAAAAACCCTGACAGTGAGGCCTGTAAAGCAGAGAACTAAAGTTGTAACTCGGCTCTCTACAACAGCAGCCAATTACCAACTACTCGGCTAGCCAAACAGACACAGATAGACCCAGTTAGTCTGCTCGCTGTGTGGCGGGACGGAGGATTAACAGCTTACTGCTGCACATTGTCTCGTCCTCGACGCAACGCACAGCTCAGTACATTACAGCGTGTAAAAGGCTGAGTTTGCACACTTCACTGCAAAGACACTCGGTATCGTGTGTTGTCTGACTTTACTCGGATAACTAACTTAAAACAGCGAGCTGCTGTTCGGACACCAAACCAGAACACGAGCCAGCGAGATAAGGAACAGCGAGGACAATGAAATCTTACCCAAGTTAGTTTAATGGGTTAATTTCTCGTTCAAAAGCACACACAGTTCACGGCTTTAGCTACACTAGCTACTGTTTCCAACGCGAACATTACTTTATGACCGGGGGAGTCCAAGCCAAGGCCCGGTGCTGTAGTTCGTTTGGCGCTAATGCTGCTTCCCCCAAAAACAACATACCACAAGAAAGTGAGCAGTTATTATTACACTTTAATAACATCCTGCCGAGGACGGCCCTTATATTACGCTATCGACTGAAACAGCGAGCGTCTGGTCGTCAGTACTTTTGCCCAGTAAAAGTACTGCGTGTATATCATAAGTTTAAGTTGTTTTAGGCAACGAATCTCTTACCTTTCAAATTTTCCGCCATCTTCTTACTACCGCCAAAAATGTAATATTGAAAAGTCGCTCGGCGATTGGATCCAGCGGCGTGAGATTGACAGTCAAAGGAGCCAATAGAAACGGTGTATTGACAACTCACACGTGTGACGTAAGATGTGTATTTAAAAGTCCTGCGGCCTATTCTGTAAAAACGTACTTTAATGTCATTCCGGGTTCTAAACTTGTTCTTAATATACGTTTTCGGCATTTTATAAATCACTACTTTAACATGACTTTTCACACACAGTCAATTTAGGACCCAAATCTGTGCAGAAGACTGTGTTGTAAATGAGGCATCTTCAGTGCTAAGTCTCTATATATTATTTATCGTAGTGATTTTAACATTTTTGATATCCACTGATAAAGCTTTATTAAACACTGACATCTACATTCTTGGTATGAAGACATATCAAAAATATAGATGCAGTGAAAGCTCAGACAGACTTCTTGAGCCATTCATGAATAAATACATAAACCTCATTTATTTATTTATTTGTTTATTTATTTATTTATCTGTTACAACAACAGTGTAAACAAAAGAATTGAGGCTTTAAATCTTCACCAGGTTACTGCATCTTGAATTTTGTCAACTTCTATAAAGTTAAACCCATCCCTCATCTACAAAGAGAGAAAAGTTGCAGAACTACCAAATCACAGTGTACCCTTAATTATATAGTTTAAACTCAGCTGTTGAAGGCAAGACTAGTAACTAAGTTTTCACTCATTAGTCCTATTTACTATAGTGGGAAAATAGTGGAAGCTATAGTTGAGTAACAGTACCGCTAACAGTAAAGATACTGCAGTGAGGAAATAAGAGAAACAGTGTCCATTTTATTCTTGAGCGAAACCGTTTTCTACTATACTTTTGCTTCCCGAAGTGCACGTTAGCACAGGAATCCACACACCCCATCCCCAGGAGGCTTTTATTTTGAAATTTAGAAACTTGAAGGAGATTTTGGTTGCGGATTTAGTGTTTTGCTTCACTGTGCCACTCCAAGGCATTATTTAGCTTCACTGGCAGGCAAAGTCAAAAGGTTAGTGAATCTTGTGAAACTCCTGAGATGTTTTACATTAAACACATTCCTGCAGTGGGCTGGAGGGGTGGTCGGTGGGACTCGACTGTATTTCGACTGCGTACGGAGTTAACCTAGCTAGGTTAGCTAGCTACCCTTGCTGTGCTAGCTGTCAACAACAGAGAGAACTATTGGATTAAGTTAGATTAGTGGAGATTTTTGTCACTGATCTTGTTGGCTGGGTTTATTTATGTAAGCTGTTTTGGTCCACTTTCTGAGTTAATAATAAACTGATGGGTTCTTAAATTTATGGTGAAAAAATCTCAAAACGTTTTGACCTATTTGTGTTTTCTCTGTGTTTACATTCGGCAATCTTACAGCTTCTAGTTAGCTGATTTGTAATTAAACCACCCCTTAAACACCTTCTTTCTCATCGTAGCTAGCTAACGTAACGTTAAATCTCGGAATGAATGGACATCTTTAATGATTGAATGTTTTCGTCGCAGAAGTGAGCACAATGTTGGCCGGTACTCGAGGGCTCCAGGCCGCAGTGCTGGTTTTGCTGGCTTTGGTTTTCTGTGAGGCGGTGTCTTATGCACATGCTATTAAAGTAAGTTAACGGTTAACTAACTGCATCACCTCAGTTTATCTCACATTGCTCTTCAGCGGTTACTGAACACATGTTCTTAGTATTATTTTAAACCTACAGTGCCTACAGTCAGACCATAAGTATTTGGCCAGTGACACATTTTTGTAATTTTGTCTCTGTATACCACACAGTGAATCTGAAATTAAGCAGTCAAGGTGAGATTGAAGCGTAGACTTTTAGCTTTAATTCAAGGGGGTTAACAAAAATATTGCACTAACTGACATTATAAATACAAGGACTATTTTTAATACTTGGATGCAAATCCTTTGCAGCCAATGACTGCCTAAAGTCTGGAACCCATGTACATCACCAGATGCTGAGTTTCCTCCCTTGAGATGTTTTGCCAGGCCTTTACTGCAGCTGCCTTCAGTTGCTGCTTGTTTGTGGGTCTTTCTGCCTTCAGTTTTGTCTTCAGTAAGTGAAAAGCATGTTCAGCTGGGTTAAGGTTAGATGATTGACTTGGGCATTGAAGAACATTCCGTTTCTCTGCCTTAAGAAGCCTTTGGGTTGCTTTTGCGGTATGTTTTAGGACATTATCTGTTTGTACTGTGAAACGCTGTCCTATCAGTTTTGCAGCATTAGACTAAATCCAAGCATAAAGTATAGCTCTATATACTTCAGAAATCATCCTGCTACTTCTGTCAACAGTCACATTATCAGTAAATGCCAGTGATCCAGTTCCCAGCATTCTGGTGCAAGTTAATTTTGGTTTTATCTGTCCAAAGAATCTTGTTCCAGAACTGGACAGGCTTCTTAGATGCTTTCTAAAAAAGTCTAATCTGGCCTTTCTATTGTTGAGTGTTACAAGTGGCTTGCATCTTGAGTTAAACCTTCTGTATTTGCATTCATGATGGCGTCTCTTGATTGTAGACTTTAGAAATGATACACCAACCTCCTCTAGAATTTCCTTAACTTGATGTTGTGAAGGGGCTTCACCAGTTGTTGTCTTCTGTGGTCTTCCAGGCCTTTTGGGGTTGCTGAGGTCACCAGTGCGTTCCTTCTTTGTAATAATGTAGCAAATTGTTGACTTGGTGACTCCTAAAGTTCTCCTATTCCTTTTGATTTGGTTTTTTTAGCCTAATGATGGCCCCCTTTACTTGCATTGACACCTGTTTGGACTGCATATTGAGAGTTCCCATGAACATCTACCAAATGCACATTCAACACCTGAAATCAACTCCAGACTTTTTATCCCTTTATCATGAAATAACAAGGGAACAGGCCACACCTGACCATGAAACTGCTTATCAATGAACTGTCCAATTACTTTTGAGCCTGTGAAAATGGAGGGCCTATGTAAAAAAAAAAATGAATGTAATTCCTAAACAGTTAATGCAATATTTTTGTTAAACCCCTTGAATTAAAGCTGAAAATCAAAAATTGTGTCACTGGCCAAATATTTATTGACCTGATTGTATAATCTAAACATATACAACAGTTATTTACCACTGTTCATGAAAATGTTACAGAGCTCTGAAGATGTGCGTTGCAAGTGTATCTGCCCTCCGTACCGTAATATCAGCGGCCATATCTACAACAGGAATGCGTCCCAAAAAGACTGGTGAGTTTTATTCTATTCAGCATCTATGGTGGACTAGAAATATTGATCACTATTTGTCCAAAAGTATCCAGACACCCCTTCTAATTGGTGAATTCAGGCAGTTTGAGGTCCACTCATTGCTCACAAAGGCAATTATTTGCACACACACAGCTTGAAAAGCATTGCCAATAGAAAGAACACTCTAGCAGCTGCACATGAGCCAAAAGTCCCAAGCATCAGCTAGAGGGGTACAAAGCTCCCTAGCATTAAGTTGTAAAGTTGCTGTGACAAAGAACTGATCTGTCAACATCAGTACCTGACCTCACAAATGATCTCATGTCAAAATGGAAACAAATTCTCACAGATATGTTCCAACATCGAGTATAAAGCCTTCCAGAACAGCATAGGCTGTTACTACAGCAAAGACAGTGACAAACTCCCTATGATACCCTTGATTTTGGAGGAAAGATTGAATGAGCAAGTGTCTACAAACTTTTGGATATTATTTTAATGTGCAAATCTAATTCCAAAAAAGTTAGGACAGTATGTGAAATGCCAACAAAAACAGAAACTGGTAATTAGTACATTCTGTTTGATCTGTATTAAATTGAAAACAGTACAAAAACACAGCATGTGATATTCCAAAAAGGTTGGGACAGGAGCATGTTTACCACTGTGTTACATCACCTTTACTTTTAACAGCACTTTATGGGTAACTGTCATCATCTTATCCAATTTTAGAAGTAAAATTTTTTGCCATTCTTCAGTTACATAAGCCTTAAGCTGCGAAATTGTCCAGAGCATTCACTGTCATATTTTGCACTTCATAATGCGCATCTGTCTTGGCATTATGTTGAAATAAGTGTGGACAGCCCTGAAAAAGACAGCATCTAAAAAGCAGCATGCATTGCTACAAAATGTGCATATATCTTTCAGTGTTAATGGTGCTTTCATAGAAGTGCAAGGTACCCATTAATAAACACCCCTATACCACGACGTACCCTGGCTTTTGATCAATGGTAACAATCTGGGTGGTCCTTTACATTTTTGGCCCAGATAACAAAATGTTAATTATTTCCATAAACAATCTAAAAGGTTGATTTTTCAGACCACAATACACTGTTTTCACTGTCATGTTTGACTTTCATCAGTCAGATTTTTTTCAAGGTTTTTTTTATTTTTTATTTATTTTTTTATTTTTTTTATTTCAAACAAGAGACGTTGGTAGTGTTTCTGGATGTTGTTGATATGTGGCTTCCTGTGCATAATACAGTCTTGGTTGCATGTGTGGATGCAGCAACAAACTGAAATGATTGACAACAGGTTATTAAAGTATTCAAGAGCCCACGTGGTGATTTTTTAAATATTGTGCTATCTAAAGGATCGAAGGTCATGGGCATTTATTTGTGGTTTTTGTTTTTGGCCTTCATGCACATAAATTGTTCCAGATTTCCTCTTTGATGATATTATGCACAGTGAAGGGGGAAATACCTAAAATCCTATTCCTCATTGAGGAATACTGTTCTTAAACAGTTGGACTATTTTGCTGATGCATTTTTTCACAAAGTGGTGAGCCTTGACCCATCCCTATCCATAAAGGACAAGGCCTTTCCTGGATACTCCTTCTATAATCAAGCACAATTACATCACCTCTTTTAAAGTGTTTTACGAATTTAAAATAACGTTCCTTGTCTTGAATTACTCCTGGCCCAATTGTTTTTTTTAATATGTTGCAGCAGGCGTTAGTCAGATAATGAGTGTATTTTTGCAAATTTTTGGCGTTTTTAATATAAAACATGAATTAACTTTTTCTCTTTGTACTGCTTTGTTTAAATATAGGTCAAAGTGGATTTACAGTTTACTGCTTTTTGTTTTTATGTGCATTTCACATACACTGTGTGTATGTATGTGCATGTTTATAAAATACACACACATGTATGTATTATTGTATGTATGTATGTATGTATGTATGTATGTATGTATATTTATGATCCCCACTCTTATCCATAAAGGGATGCTGGTCCGATGTTAGCCCCAACTATTAGAAACACACTTAGCTAGCTGGTTTATGTGGTAGGGATTTATGAGTTTTTATGAGACTGAAGTTACTTTTTGGTACAAACCTCAAAATGCACCCGCACTAGCTCATTGTGGGAGAGACTTGTCATCACAAGTTTAGATATTCAGGTGTGTAAATCATTCTGTTGACAGAGTTTTGTTATTGTGTGTTACAGTAACTGTCTACATGTCGTGGAGCCCATGCCAGTCCCTGGTCACGACGTGGAGGCTTACTGTCTACTTTGTGAGTGCAAGTATGAGGAACGTAGCAGCAACACCATTAAGGTATATTATTCCACTGTACATTCATCGCAAAAGGCTTTGTCAGCTCAACAAAAAATTTGAAGACTAGTGTCTTTTCCTGTCATATCCCTGGCAAGTATACATTTAAAACAGGAATTAAAACAATTTGCATGCATTCAAGCAAAAATGCTATGTTGGCAAAAACATATTAAGTACATAATCTCCTCTTTAAATGTTGGCAAACACCTATGTGAACGTCTGCACAAAATGCCGGCACATGTTTGCCAACACACAGATGCAGAAGTATAATTCAGTCTTTAGTAAACTTAAAGTTAAAACTTAAAAAGTTCTGACCCTGGGGTTGTGCAATTGTTTGAAAAATTCTTTCTGGTCTTTTAATCCTATGCTTGTTCTTCTGTGCTGTTTACTTATTTGTTTAATTTGTAAATTTTCAGTATTCTTTATGGTCTTTTCCAGGTGACCATAATCATCTATCTGTCTGTGGTTGGCTCTCTTCTACTGTATATGCTGTTTTTGCTTTTGGTGGATCCGCTGATCCGCAGACATGATCCTTACACACAGCCACTGCAGAATGAAGAGGACTCTGAGGTATGTGCATGTAGCTCACCCTGCTTGCCTTCTTCTCACCACAGGCCAGGGCTGCAACTAACAATTATTTCTATAATTGGTTACCGCATCTATCCATAAGCATTAATATGAAGTCCCCCCACCCCTTTGCAGCTACATTTGAGCTTCCACTCTTCTGGGAAGCTTTCTACATCATTTTGGAGTGTGTCTGTGGGATTTTTTTGTGCATTCATCCAGAAGAGCATTTGTGAGGTCAGACACTGATGTTGGACAGATGGCCTGGCTTGCGATCTCCATTCTAGTTTATTCCAAAGGTGTTCGGTGGGGTTGACATCAGGAGTCTGTGCAAGCCAGTCAAGTTCTTCCACACCAAATTCACCCAGCCATGTCTTTATGGACCTTGCTTTGTGCTCTGGGGCACAATCATGCTGGAACAGAAAAAAGCCTTCCCCAAACTGTTCCCACACAGGTGGAAGCATACAGTTATCTAAAATGTCTTGGTATGCTGAAGCATTAAGATTTCCCTTCACCGGAACTAAGGGGCCTAGGCCCACCCCTGAAAAACAACCCCATAGCATTATCCCTCCTAAACTTTACAGTTGGCCCAATGCAGTCAGGCAGGTAACGTTGTCCTGGCATTCGCCAAACCCAGACTTATCCATCAGACTGCAAGATAGAGAAGCGTGATTTGTCACTCCACAGAATACATTTCCACTGCTCTAGAGTCCAGTGGCGGTGTGCTTAAGAGATGGGAAATTATCATGCAAAATTGAATTACTGACTGTTTTAAGAATGTAAAACCACACTAGTGTCATACGTGGACCTCAAAGAAAAACAATAAAGTACATAATAAATGTAGGATATGGGCCTTTTTTTAAAGAAACAAGCAGAGAGACGGTTTAAGAATGCTGAGGTGGACTTCCGGTATGGCGCACTAGAGCAAAGACGTGCGAGTGAGGAGCTCCGGGCCAATTCTTGTTTTTTTCATTATATTTCAGTACAAATTCGACGCCTAGGAGGTATAGATAATCAGTTAGCAAACTTTGATGATCATAAGTTACTGTCTAACATGAGCAGCGCAAAACAGAAGCAGTCAAACGTTCAACCTCCTGCAACCAGAGCCTCCACCACGTTAGCTGGAAAGCTAGCGACAATGGCGACGTCGGCCCTGGCTAGAGAAAAGGAAAGAACAGACCACAGCGAGAGCGATTCATCTGATTCCCTTTCAATGAACCAGTTAGTCACCGAACTTGCAAAAAATCGAGTGATCCTCTTGGAAGACATCTCAACCCTAATACAAGACTCTGTCAGACCAATACAAGCTGCAGTTGACGCTTTGCGAGATACAATGAATTCCTTCCAAGAGCGCCTTAGTTCAGCCGAAGCTCTCGCTGGTGCGAACTTTGAGAGACTCTCCCAGGCCGAGGCTATCATTGAGCGTTTGAGCAAAGAAAACGCTACGCTCCTGGATCGCCTGGACGACCTAGAAAATAGGTCGCGCAGATCCAATCTTCGAATTCTCAATATACCAGAGGGTAGTGAAAAAGGGCAAGACTCTACTCAGTTTATCTCGAATATGCTGGTGGAGGTGATGGGACAGAATGCCTTCGTTAAGCCCCCAAAGCTGGAGAGAGCTCATCGTTCGCTTGGGTTGAAACCGAAAACAGATCAACCGCCTAGACCTTTTGTGGTATGCTTTCACAGATACAGGGAGAAAGAGAAGGTGCTCAGATGGGCAAGAGAACACGGTCTAACCTATAAAGGAAGCAAGCTGAGAGTCTACCCTGATCTGAGTGCGGTTTTGTCGAGAAAACGAGCAGCCTACGCTTTTCGAGAAAGGCGTTCGTTTCCAGCTTTTGTACCCAGCTCGACTGCGAATAAACTACAACAATGAGACTCCCACCTTTGACAGCCCAGAGGAAGCTTTGAAATTCTATCGAGAGCGGATCTCTCCAGGACAGTAAGAACATTTCAGTGTTTAATCAGAGAGATGGCTGATTCACACAGGTACAATTTGAGTCCGCTGGAACATTGACTTAACTGTGCAATGTGTAATATTAGTACATGTTTGGATTTGTTTAGAGTGACACGGAAGACACCTAGTTTGCCTTGTAGCCGTGCAATTTGAGTTGGACAGCTTTCTTGTTGCTGCAAATTTTGCAAAGTTTGTAAATAAGTTGGGTGTTATAGACGTCAAGATCTGTTATCCTTTCATTGGCCTCCTCCGCTGTGAATTGTTGGTGTATAAAAATATTGGAAGTCTTGAAATATAGTTAGGTGATATATAGCCTGCAGTTGACCAAACAGTAGGAGGTTAGCATAGGCAATGGTTGATTTTGTTAAATTGTTCCCTTCTAATTATTTTTTCGTTCGGTTTGGAGTTAAGTTTCATATGTTATTTCATGGTCAGGACAATGTTAATTATGTGAACTCTTCTTTGCAGTCTTATATCTTCTTAGGGTCGATGAATAATTTTAGTTTATATTTTACTAAGTACATATGGCTAATAGAGTAAATATTAAGACAAAGCCAGAAGGGGGTGCTATTCGCTTTGTTAGCTGGAATGTAAAGGGCTTAAATGGACCTGTTAAAAGAGCCAGGATATTTTCCCACCTTAAAGCATTGAGGGCAGAAGTTATTTTTTTTGCAAGAAACGCATTTACGCAATATCGACCATATTAGACTTAAAAAACCATGGATTGGCCAAATTTTTCATTCCAATTTCAACGCAAGAAACCGGGGTACTGCTATTCTGTTTCACAAAAAGGTACTTTTTTCTGCCCAGAACACTGTCTCTGATCCTCAGGGGAGATTTATTATAGTGGCTGGTTTGCTTTTCCATACTCCAGTACTTCTTATAAACATTTACGCTCCTAACTGGGACGATGTTAACTTTGCACATAAAATAATTTCTTCAATACCTGAAATAAATACCCACAGATTAATTTTTGGAGGAGACCTAAATTGCGTGATGGACCCTGTGTTGGACCGTTCTAATTCTAAAACATTTAACATCTCAAAATTTGCACACACTTTCTCATCGTTTTTGTCTCAGATTGGCTGCATTGACCCTTGGCGTTTCTTTTATCCAGATAAAAGGGCTTTTTCTTTTTTTTCACATGTCCACCATTCTTACTCCAGAATAGATTACTTTTTTGTTGACAAAACTCTTATTTCCTTTATTAAAAGCATAGAATATCAAGCCATAGTAGAATCTGATCACGCTCCTGTTTCCTTAGATTTAATGTTCCCCTCACATTATAAGACACAACCTCCATGGAGATTGAATACCATGTTACTATCAGACCAAAACTTCTGCTCATCAGTGTCAACTGCTATAAGTAATTTTATCCTGGAAAATAAAACTGAATCAATCTCTCCTTCAGTTTTATGGGAGACTTTGAAAGTAGTGATTAGAGGAGAAATTATTGCCTATTCTGCATTGCGTAAAAAAAACAGAACATTACAACAACAACAGTTAATTAATGATTTATCAAAAGTGGATCAGCAATATTCAACATGTCCTTCCCCACATCTGTACAAAGAAAAGATAAAACTTCAATCACAGTATAATCTGCTGTCTACTGATGAAGCAGAACAGGCCCTTCTTAAATTGCGTGGATATATATATGAAAATGGAGAGAAAGCAAGTCGACTTTTAGCGCGACAACTCAAAACTAGAGCAGCTGCTCAGCTTATACCACAGATTCGCACTACAAATGGTAACCTTACAAATGCCTGGAAAGGATCCAAATGAGTGTAGTTCTTACAGACCCATTTCTTTATTGAATGTAGATTTGAAGATTCTTGCAAAGTTACTTGCAACTAGGTTACAAAAGGTAATTCTCAAATTAATCTCAGCAGATCAGACAGGATTTATGCACGGTCGTTATTTGTTTTCGAATATCCGTAGGCTCCTTAGCATCACCACATTCACCTTCTCCGTCAGAGTCGTCAGAGGTTGTTATATCGCTTGACGCAGAAAAAGCGTTCGATAGAGTGGAATGGGAATATATGTTTGCGGTACTGAAAAGATTTGGTTTGGGCCCTAATTTTATATCTTGGATTCGTTTGTTATACACATCTCCTAAAGTCTCTGTAGTTACTAATGGGATAAATTCAGATTATTTTCCCCTTTTTAGAGCAACAAGGCAAGGGTGCCCACTCAGTCCAAGTTTATTTTCATTAGCAATTGAGCCCTTATCGATCTGGCTTAAAACAACTACTAACCTTCAGGGTATTTGGAGAAGAGGAACAGAACATCGAGTAGCTTTGTATGCAGACGATCTGCTTTTATTTATATCTGATCCAGCATCTTCTGCACAACAAATTATTCAAATGTTGAAACAGTTTGGTAGTTTCTCAGGCTATAAAATACATTTTTCAAAGAGTGTGTGCTTCCCCATAAGTAACAAAGATATCCTTCATCCCAGCACTGTATTGCCTTTTTCAATATCAGTAACAGGGTTTAAATATCTAGGTGTGAATATTACCCGATCATTTAAAGAACTTTATTCGAAGAACTTTCTACCGTTGTTAGATAGCCTGAAACAAGATCTTCAAAAGTGGGGAAACCTTACATCTATCATTGGCAGGTAGAATAAATTGCATTAAAATGTCAGTCCTACCCAGATTTATGTTTTTATTTCAGTGTCTTCCAGTATTCCTGAATAAGGCCTTTTTCCGCATGGTGGACAGTATTATACTGTCATTTGTGTGGGGAGGAAAAATCTCTAGGATACATAAGAGCTTATTACAACAACAGAAAGAAAGAAGGTGGTTTGGCCCTTCCTAACTTTATGCAGTACTATTGGGCAGCTAATGTGCAGAAGGTAGCACTTTGGTATCAATACCCACAGTTAAATTGGTGTGGTTGGGAAGCTGATGGTTGTACTTCATCCTCGCTTTCAGCCCTAATAACAGCTAATTTACCTCTACCCATTTCGACCTGTGCAACTTGCCCTGTGGTTAGATCCACTTTGAGGATATGGTCCCAATTTCGGCGGCATTTTGGCCTTACTGAATTTTCTAATCTTGGTCCTATTTGTAAAAATCATTTGTTTATTCCTGCTACCATAGATCGGGTTTTTAATGATTGGCATAAAAGGGGCGTTAGTAGATTTGCAGATCTGTACACTGATGGAGTCTTTGCTTCCTTTTCTGATCTTTCAGTCAAGTTTCAATTATCACCTTTTACAGATACCTTCAAATTCGGAATTTTATGCGTAATCAGTGCTCTTATTTTCCTTCCCTGCCACCAAAAACTCTCCTAGAAGATATTCTTGTATTACCCATGATAAATAAAGGTTTAATTTCAAGAATTTATAATAAAATTGCTCCACCACATAATACTCATTTAGAGAAAATCCATACAGCTTGGAACAAAGAGTTGGGTCTGACTATACCTGAAGAAACTTGGAAATCAGCTATGAATATAATTAACAGATCTTCGTCATGTGTACGGATTAACCTTATTCAGTTCAAGGTCCTTCACAGGGTTCATTACTGCAAAGTGAAGATGGCAAAAATTCAACATGGGGTAGATGAGCTATGTGATCGTTGTCGTTTAGATAAAGCTGACCTAACGCATATGTTTTGGACTTGTCCTGTTTTATCAAGTTTTTGGTTGGCAATTACTAACTGTTTATCAGAAGTATTTAATTTAGAGATTATGCCAAGTTTTGAATTATGTCTATTTGGGTTGATTAACACAGACTCAAAAATTCCAAATAGGATTAAGGAGGCCTTGGCCTTTGCATCCCTTCTGGCAAGAAGGAGGATATTGATTAATTGGAAATCTCCACATCCACCGAAGTCCTCACAGTGGCTCTGCGATCTTAGGCTTTTCCTTAAATTAGAAAAGATTAAGTTTTCATCTAGAAAGGCCTCTGTAAAATTCCATAGAACTTGGGATCCCATGATTGCATATTTTGAGAAGCTGAAAAGTCTCCCAAGTAATTAGCATCCTTCCCCCTCTTCTTCTAGGTAGAGGTTACTCTTTAGCTTAAATAATTACTTTCCCAATATCTGTATGTACAGTGATATGACCCTGTATGTATTTTGTATATATCTGTTTTGTTCCTAATTAACACAAATTATGTACAAGGTACAAGTAATTCCTGACCTACTCATCACTATGAGAATATATATATATATATAATTCTCCTTTCCTCCAGTATTGTTTTAGTTTTTGGTTATGATGTAAAATGTGGAGCACAAATGTCTGTAATCCTGTATCTGCATAGATCCACAAATGAAAAATAATGTTAAAAAAAAAAAAAGAATGCTGAGGTGTTGTATTTGCTTTGTCGCCCTCTACAGGACGTGAGACCTCATCCAAGTGGCCCTCCAGGCCGAGGGAACACCGTGCTGGAGCGGGTCGAGGGGGCTCAACAGCGCTGGAAGAAACAGGTTCAGGAGCAGCGCAAGACTGTGTTTGACCGCCACAAGCTGCTGAGCTAAACTCTTAGGGGCAGAGCGAAGATCACTGCTGAGTTTTATTATTTAATTTACTTGTTTTAATAGATGAGGCTGTGTCTTGTTATTGTGAGCTTTCTGAGGCTGTTTTCATAGTATCCAATTAAAGAGAGGTGTTAAAATGAATACAATGATTGCATCACCATATGTAATATGTATTACCTAAAGAATCTGCTTGTCATGGTTGGATGTTTTGATTTATAACCCAAGAAGATGACTGTTTAGCAAAATACTGCAATTTTGGGAAACACAACTTTCACATTCTCAGCTTTTGCTCTTAATAAGGTAAACATCGTTTAGATTTGGCAAGCTAATGTAGTAGATTAGTTAAAAACAGAATGAAGGATTTGTCAAATGTAGATTTCAGTCGAAACCCTCCAGGTCTTCTTTACTGCTGACCTTCTTAAGTAGAACATAAGTAGCTGGTTTATGGGTTCAGACTGTTTAATCATTTTTCAATCTTACTGACTGCAGTGTCCACTGTTTTCATACCAAAATGATGACTGCACTTGAATGTTGTACTTTCCATGAGGGGGGAAAAAAGAGAGAGTTTGTGACTTGAATAAGCTTATAGCTGGGTAATAAGCAGGCACATTCTGGCTGATCTGTAATCACCACACTAACTTCTTGAGACTGTTTGCACTTTTTCTGCACGTATGATGTTGTGCTGTGCAGTGGAGATACAATGCTGGCTTTGTACCTCAAATAATAAACTATGTATTATTTATTTAATTTAATCATTTTTCTTTGGCTTGTTTTTACAGTTGTTCTGCTTTTCTGCCAAGACATGGTACTTGGGTGTTTATCATATTTAAGCGATGACATCTTGCTGCCTGTGTATATTTTTGTTCTTTTAGTGTTTAAGTTTTATGTACAATGTCACTTATTTGGTTGCAAGAAACTTCCTTGCTCATGTAGTATTGTACTTAAACTGGGAAATGAAATAAAGTGCAATGGTGGTAGAGGTTTATAGCAGCATCTATGTGTAGATTTTTCTTTACTTTTTTTGGACATTTACTGTTGGATAGTTTTGTTAATCTAAGACACAGTAAGATATTACGATAAGTCAGAGTTGGATTTGGGGAAGTATTTCATAAAGTTTTTCTCAGTAAGCTGGATAACTTGGGCCAAAAGTGATGGTGTCCAGCAGTAATGTCCTTTACCTAGCATGTTTTTATTTATTTATCAAAAATGATTGAGACTGAAATTTCAACATCAACAGTGTGTCAGATCGATATTAAATTATTGATGAAAGTTGCCTGTTTCTTATATTGCTTTCATGACTGGCTTTTCACATTATATTTGCTGTAGAGGACGGCTTTGACAATGTCTAACTGTAGTAATAGTTTCCAAAATTTGACTGGGGTAGAAATGTATGTAGTATAGTATTATTATTATATGTTACACATTATTTTATATTATATATGGTGTAGTATAGTATAGTATATAGTATCATATAGTACCACCTATAAAGGTATTACTGCTAAAAATAATTATTATTATTATTCAAGTTGCAAAAGTAATTAGGAATCAACAGTGCCCAAAAATATAAACTTTGGCCAACTGTACACTTAGATTGTTTACAGTCCGGCCTTGAAAATTATAAATGTAGTGACTAACTTCTCACAGATTCGGTAATACAAATTACAGCTCAAGCACTGGACTGACACCATGATAAGGGGCAGCTTTGTCACTTCACAGGGCCTCTAGACAGCAGCTTTAACGTCAGACAGAAATCAGATTTTTTCCTTTCTCCGCCCCTCTTACTCACACTGGAAGGAAGCAATTTCATCCTTTTAATGTAAGGATAAAATATAAATAATGTAAGAGCAGAACGGTTAATCTAGATAAGTCGCAGGTCTAATGAAAACAACTTACCTGAAGTAAATTCATTTGGAATTCACCGCTCATTCCTAACAGTGACTCCACGGACAGAAACCTTCATCCCACCAGAAAGAAACGGCGCCGTCTTGTGGATTAAGGAAGCAATGTTGGTCATTTATATTCTGTTATTGTGTGGGCAAAATACACAATAAAATATAAATAATTAACTAATAATGTAGCTTCTGCACTGTGAAGAGGCATGTCCAGGAAGCAATTTGAAAAACAACGTAAGCTAAGTTACTGTTATTTGCTACTTTTACAGGACTATAGTAAGTGCTTAGTGGCTAGCCAGAGAACCAATCCACCTGGCGAAGTGCAGAAAGATTACGGGAAAGTTAATCGTTGACGAAGCAAACTCATCGGCTAGTTCACCCATCACACATAGAGGTTAATCTGCAGTGCATAAAGAAGGTGCTATAACAGGTTAATTACAGCTGAATTCAGACCACCACAGTGACTAGGGCTAATGAGAATGCAAATGAACCAACGCATACAACAGCTGCAGCCACCACGATTACAGATACTTGGGCTTTTAAACCCAAAATATTAATATTAATATTAATATTATATAATGAAATTGTATCGATTGTTTTTCTCCCACCCCTACTGGGGAGTGAGCTGTCTGTCTTTAGGTAGCTAACCTAGTTCAGTTAGAAATGTAGCTACTTGATAACAGTGAATAGAATTACTCTGTAAAGACTTTGCTAAAGTAACGTTAGTTAGCTAGGAGCTAACATATCTAACATGCTAGAAACGACAACACAAAAAGTGTTTTTGGCTCATATTTGTGTACAGTATGTCATTTAATGTCAATACAATCAAGTGTTAGCTAGCTAATTAGCTAGCAAGCAGCTAGCTAGCGTTTATTCAGACTGTTTCTGGGCCGCAGCGGCCGCTGAATTTCTAGGGCCCGAGTATCTGCAGGGTTTGCGTGCAGCACCAACATGCATATTGACTCAAGATTAAACCAGATAACCCCAGCAACTCAGTAGTAAAGAGCCTAACTGAAATTTGTGATGCTAGAAGAATTTCAGCCACTTCATGAAATTTAATCTGTGTTTCTGGCTCTATGAACATTTCCAGCCAGTGTCTGCTCAGTGTCACACTTGGAACAACCCCTCTCTTCTCTATGTTTGGGTTTCTGTCCTGTTCTCTTCCCCTCAGTATCTTTTCTTTCATCTGTACTGCTTCATGTAGCAGCTGTAGCTCTGTGGCTGCTGCTTCTCCCAAATGCCCTGCTTCCTTCTGTGCTTGTGGCCCCACCCGAACGCCAAAGAGCCCTTTTCCCCCAGCCCCAAGCATGGACACTCTCTGGTTGTCTATATATAAACCTGACACGGGCCAACTGCATCCCAAACGCTCTCCGCTCCTCTAATTTCTCCTTGCTTGGTGTAAGTTTTCCGAGCAAGGGGGCCAGGGCCAAGGAGTTAAGCAGCGTCTTTCTGTCAGAGAGAGCTGCAGGGGAACGGAGGGTGGAGGAGGTGTAGGAGAGCACGCAAGGTCTAACCCAGTCATCTGGGAGACCCAAAGGATTGTAAAATTGGGATTCTTGCTAAAGGCTGTGGAACACTGGTGCAGAAGATTTGGGCTTGGTTTCTTTTAGTCTTTTTTCCCTGGGATTCAGACCGTGTAGGTGAAAGGAAGCAGAAGAAAAATGGATTCCAGTGGAGGGCCAGCCCTGGCCTCGTTCATCATGAACGAAGAGGAGCTGAAGAGGAAGCAGCGGGAGAAGCTTAAGAAGCTACAGGCCACCGGTGGGAACCCCAGGCCCGCCCGCTCCCTCTTCTTCTTCACTCTCAAGAACCCCTTCCGAAAGTCCTGCATAAACATTGTGGAATGGAAGTATCCTTCAAACACAGACCAAACATAGTTTAACTGTAGACCCACTTAAACTTCTTTGTCATGTTTCACTCCTTGAAATAGTAGATTATACCATGATTATAAATGGCAGTTTAAACTGTGAGATGAGGAATTATGATGGTGAAATGACTGTATATGGCTGTATTATTCTCCTTCAAAAGCAATGGGTTCAGCTGTTATTTGATTGTGACTAGCATGTGAAATCATCAGTTTTGATGAAGAAGTATACAACTAGATGGCTGTATTATTCATCTGGCTTCTCCATCTTCGTTTATCTGGCTTCTCCTACCAATGGTAGTTAGTCACTGGTAGTCACATTTAAGGTTTAATCTGTTGTTTCTAGGAAGACTTCTATAGTATTCGAATTTCAGGCTTAGCATTCATACCAGGCAGAAAGCAGCCAGAGAAACCACCAGAGAAAACCATCAGAGAAATCAGACCTTCTTAGGCCTGGTCCTTTTAGTCTTATTCTAGTCTAGAGAAGATGTTCCACAGACTCGGTAGCCTCTATTTGCATTCAAGAAAGAGAAGTAAAAGGGCTCTGTTGTTCTATTTAATCTAGGCGCAGAAATGTCTGTCAGAAGCCAGAGCGAGAGGTGTTAAGCTTTTGTTATCCGTCAGACCCCCCAGTGATTGAATGGAAACATTAGCTCAAGTCTTTTCACCGTCAAGGGTGTTGATGTGAAGACTGACCTCACATTATTTAGAGACTATGGGTTAAACAGTATAGAGACGGCTCCTTAATTGTGTGCTAAGTGACCAGCAGTCTAGCGTGCAGTTTTAGGCAATGAAGTGAAAAACTAGCTTGATTATAATATAAGCTTGTCTGCTAATCAGATCTATTGCTTCCTCTATTGTCATTTTTTGCCCCTAGTAAATTATTTGTGACTTGTCAAATATAATTAATGTTGAAGTATTCATGTTCATTCAGACTGAGTGTTATCAAAAAAATGTAGGCCCTATCTAGAAAAAAACTGGAAATACTGTCAAGATTAATATCAGTAGGTTTTTGCAAAAATCTCAGCAAAAATGAACACAGTCCAATGTAAGTGGCCAGCTTTCTTTTTGCTTTAATGCAAGCAGTCGATGTAATCTTGGAGCCATTTTAATAACTGTGTTTAAATGGTTTGATAATATTCTGGGTGCGTGCAGCTGTTGTGTGAGATCACTTGTGCTGGACATGGTGCTGAGCTGGCAGGGAAATTCTGATATCCTGCCTCCTGCTGGCAGAAATGTACCCTCTCATTTAAGACCACACTCAGACTGTCCCATACTGTCCTGTACAGCACTGTAGGGCAGATTGATGAACGCTTTCACGCATAGAGTTTCAAGTGAACAATATATGTTGCTCAGGCTTGAACACTGTAGGGATGATCATAACATAGTTCCTTGTGTGAAACAGTTCATGGCAATGTTTGGTCGATTAAATAAATCACCGTGAGCTAGAAATGACCAGAACTGCAATTGCAAACGCATGTTAGAACTTTATAGAGATCATCTAGTGGTTCAATGTTGTTTACCGAAATGTGAGATATTGTTAATATTAACATGGAAACACAGGCCCTGACACTTTGTTTGAGAAAGGTTGAACTTGAGCTTAGTGCAGATCAAGTTCAAGTGTAGTTCAAGTTCAAGAGGTCAGTAACCAACACACCATAATCTTATAGAACAATGTTAACTTTTACCTAAATGCCAACATAACATATACAAAAACAACAATGGGGATTGGAATCTTTATCATATTTGCTTATGCAAGAACTAGCATGGTTAGATTTATTGGAATGCGATTTACTGGAAAATTTGCAGTGAATTTGGTATCTGGTTTATTTTCATGTGCTCATTGTTTTCTGCTTACTTAAAGTTGTGATTGTTGCTTTGTTATGCTTGGCTAGTTTGCTATTTTCCTGACTAGACCCCAACAGGCCCTTTGAGATCATCATCCTGCTGACTATCTTTGCTAACTGTGTGGCTCTTGCTGTGTTTCTGCCCATGCCAGAGGACGATACCAATTCTACCAACTCCACCTTGGTGAGTTCCAGCTTCAGGTGTTGGGCGAACAAAGAAGCCTCTATCTTTTTTCTTTGGTTCTCTCCTTACAGTGTGTTCCCTAGGCCATGTTTCACGCAGAATGTAGTAGGGGTGCACGAACTGATAACGTCTATGGCCGATAACAATTTCTTTAGAAAAAAATTGCAGATGGCTGTTTTTTTGTTTTTTTCAATTTTTTTGAACCTGAAGCTCACTCTGTGTGAGTTAAATAAACACATCAAACACAAAAAACATTTTCAGTGCTTTGTATTAGCCAGATGTGCACTATAAATACATTTGAAAGTAAGAAATGACTGGATATTTATGCGTTTTGCATAATTTTGCTACAGCATTTTGGTGTAGGTTAAGATGCGGCATTTAAATACACTGTAAGTGCACTTACCTGACTTACTATTTATTTCATAAAGCTGCAACACTGATTGGCCAAAATAAAATATAATAAACTGTCAGATTGTGCCAAAAAGCCAATTCAAGTCATGGCCAGTTCGAGTTGTACATCCTTAGAATGTAGTTGGCTGCCATAGTTTACACTAAATTTATATGACTAGTTCAGTTTAGTCACATATCATTTTACTAACAGGAACTACACTCAAACTTTTGTTATTCACAGTTATACCTTTCGTTGATTTTATCCAAGACAGGCAGAATAAAGTGTTTGTGTGATTTTGTTTATTTAGGCCAATTATGATAGAGCAAAGTGGTGACACTGAACGATTTCATTACATCTGTTATATTGTTTATCTGTCAGCAGTTAATCATGTACAGTAATTCACACTGATTGCATTTATCTATGCTTATTTTGATGGGATTGTTTTTGAAAATCCTCTTACACCTGACCAGTGACTGATAGACTGTAAGATGTTTTGACTCTGAAACTAAAGCTCAGCAGCTGGTGTTGGTCAGGAAGGTACTGGGCTTTATATTTAGACTCTGGGTAAGGAGGTGCAGCAATGATGAAGCTGCAGGGTTGCAGTCCACAGGAATGAGTGAGAGGCACAAAGATACACGCAAACCTCTAGGGGGAGTTTATTGCTCATATTGCCATTTTAGTGACAGAATTCTTACCCTGTGCAAAAACAATTTCACATCCATTGTAGGCCTGGGCACTACGGACTCCAACTGAATCATTAGCCTTATAGCTGCCATTTAGAACAGTCTGCAAATATTTAAACACAGAGGTTTATATATTAATAAAATGTATTCTTCTTAGTAAAACTTTGTCATATTTCCTTCTATTTGATGCAGAGCATTTACATCTTTCGCCTACATCAGAATATGTTTAGCCAATAGTATGATCATTGGAATCAAAATAACATGCTTTTCTTATAAGCGTCTCTGCCCATTTACTTTTACTGGCAACTAAATAATTAATAAATAATAATAAAAGAAAAACATGTCATCGTGCCAATCTCTAGAAAGAATACAATTGCATGAAATTGTGTAGATTTCGGAAAAGAAAATGGTACAAACACACTTACAAATGATGTTTTTTCATGGGTTCTTTAGTAAAGAAAATGGTTCTTGTCAAGCTTGTAACAATAGAAGAACCCTTTTTGGTACTATATAGAACCATTTTTAAAAATGTTCTATACTTTATACAGCACATTCTCCATCAATCTGAAGAGCTCTTCCACAATGCAAAGAACCCTTTAATCATGCAAAGGGTTCTTTAAGTGTTCATGGTTCTATATAGAAACATGTTCTTTACTAAACAACCCTTGAAGAACCATCATTTTAAGTGTATACATGGCAGTACAGTACTGTACAAGATCACTCACAAGATATTTCTGAAGTAAGGTAAGAAAGTCATGATACAACAGGAGTTTGCAGTTACAAAAGTGATTAAAAGATATAGAGAAAATGGGCCTCCTAACAACCGTGGTAGATTGTTAGATGATAAATTATATTTAGTTGTTGAGGCTTCTGTGTGATTTTATGTTGAACATATATTTTCTGCTTTTTCCTGAAGGTGAAAAAATAAAAATGTAGGACTAAATGGCCTTTTTGACTGGAAATTCAGTAAATAAAGTGGGGTCTCTGACTTTTGCACGGTACTGTGCATAAAATCAGTTAAAAATTTGGGCACATGTGAAAAATAAAGTTGAGGAAAGCTTCTTTATA
Organism: Colossoma macropomum; assembly: GCF_904425465.1. Lineage (NCBI taxonomy): Eukaryota > Metazoa > Chordata > Actinopteri > Characiformes > Serrasalmidae > Colossoma > Colossoma macropomum. The sequence goes on along the minus strand of NW_023494793.1, from coordinate 33,171,177 downwards.
CAGTGCATTCGCAACACAGCACTTACAATCAACAAAATTCAATCCAGCACTCAGCCTAAACAGCATCTGAACTATCTGGGTCAGATCTGCTGCCCAACAACACACTCAGTCACATTCAGACTTCTAGTAGTAGGTTATTCAGCATGTCATTGGATTTCAAATGGCTGTAATGCGTGTTATGATTTCTACAATTACTGCCCAGTCCCCTTCAGCTGTGGCCAGAGCCTAGCCAGGCTGGTAGCTTGCCATTCCTCAGTTATAAGTCATGAAACCTAAGCTGAGAGCAGGGCTAAAGAGCCCCCACCCAAAACAGTCAGAAGTAGCTCAGTAGAGTTTTGGCACAGCGATGCTCACTTTAGCTGAGAGCATAAATAGCTTTAATTAATTGACACAAACATAGTGTCTGTTGGTAAGTGATGGTGGTGGGGTGGGCAAGGTTTTTTTGTTTCTGACTTTTCATTCCTTTTTTTTGCCCCTGACTTTATATTACATTTTTCAGTTTCACAGAAAATGCATATGGCTACACTCTCAAAAATAAATGTTCTGAAATGGTCCTTAGCATACAGTCATAGAAAAAGTTCAGTTAGTATAGAATCTTTGCATTATGTGTAAAGGTTCAGAGGAACCTCATGGACCTGGCTTGTAACTCACTCACTCGCTCACATTTAGCAGGCTGAAAATTCTCCACAAGGTGGTGCTCTTTGCACTTAAACAGCTTTTGTACTTTCAAAAAAGCAGTGAAGTTATGAATTTAATGCTTCATAAGAGCAGTGCTTTGGATCAATAATGACCAAAGTAACATCTTAGGGGTGTTTTTGAGACCTTTATTTTTAAGAGCTAGTGGAACCAGATTATCAGAAAATATCAAATGCAGGCAACTGCTGGATTCATAAATTGATGAAAAGTGATGAATTACATATGGTGTTTTAAGGTCAATCTGGATTAAGAAGGACTGTGTGTAGTTTAAAGGTTTCTTCATAATTGAAGTTACTTTCTGTTTTCCCTTTGTGATATGAGTAGGGCTCCGATGTGTTCTGTGTTATTTCTATGAAAATAAATGTAAAAGAAACTGATGGCAAAACGAATGTCTGTGCTGCTGTTTGCAGATCAGAGCAAACAGAGTGGAAGATTTCTGAAGTCTTTAAAGCAGGAGTGTTTAAGGGACAGTCAGCGTGACCATGTTAGAGTATAACCAGACCACACATGGCCACCATACATGGCCCTGTTCTCTGATTGTTTTCCTCATCTTTGCCATAGTATCACAAAACCATTGATAAAGGCAGAGAAGAACAACTCTGTAGAGCTCCATATTTTGCTGAAGCCAAAGGTTGTTAGTGATGCAGCTGAATAAAATGCTTAAAAATATGTGACTATGCACTTGGCAGAATGTGCACTGTATACCTTCAGTGTTATTTAGGTCGAAGTGACACTGAAACTACCTCTTTCTTATTTCAGTGTAGGTGTGTTTTAATTGTTAAATTCTTTAATTAAAGTCTTTCAGTGTTACATGTTTTACTCAATGAAATTAGTCACAACAGATATCTGATAAGGATGTTCTTTTTTTGCAGGAAAGCTTGGAGTACATCTTTCTGGTCATTTTTACTCTGGAGTGCTTCCTAAAGATAGTAGCGTATGGGTTTTTGTTCCATGAAGGTGCTTATTTACGGAACTGCTGGAACATATTGGACTTTGTCATCGTTTTTATGGGGTGAGATGAATCTGCAAGCATCACTTGACCTTTTAGCTCTCTTCATCAGAATGGACCAAAAGACCCCCTTCAAAACCACAAAAACAGCTGATCTCACCTCACCCTCATCCAAATACAGAAACAATGAGATCAAATTGAGGGTCAAAATGAGGGTTATTTTTCTTATACTTCTATAATATGTGTTTTCCAAATCGAAAGTTGAGTATAAAACTGAACCACAATGTGTCAGCTTTTATTTATGGGCAGGGTTTTACATTAGCCATGCAGAAAAAAATGCCATTTGTTATGTTTACTCCAACAGTGTCAGCTGAGCATAAGTGTTTGGAAAATTACATTTAAAGGACAATTAAGTTGTTTAAACTTAATATTTGGTCCCAGACTTGTTACATGCAATAAGTGCCCTTGACATTGACATCACCAAAACTGCTTGCTTTTCCATCATAGTCAATTCTCTAGTTTTCATCATGTTTTGTATCTTTTACATCAAAACAAGACCCCTAATGCAAACTCCGGTGACTACAACCAGCACTATACATTCACAGCTCTTTCATGTGTTTACAGTTCAGGGCACAAGGATCGTCTGAGCAATTAGAATCATCTGTCATTCATTTGCCCCATTACTTTTGCTCAGCTGAAATTGGTGTTCAAAAAGCAGTATGATTCATTTTGTATGGAAAACAGTTCCCAGAAATAAAAGCTATGCTTATTTTCTAATCTGGAATACACAATTTATGAGTATATAATGAAACTCATATTTCAAATCAGTGTCACTAAGCTGATTCTTAAAGAATTTATTTATATAAGAGTATATTAAAGTTATTATCATTTGTGTTTTGTATTGTAAAAACTAGGAACCATAAATAGGCAGTCATTGCACTTTGATTTTAGGAGATGTAAGTATAGGATTACATTGTACAAATGGAGCAGGGAGTGAAAGAATACATATAGTAGTATTTTGTATACTGGAAATACAGACAAATATATATATATACACTCAAAATATACATACATGTGCAGATGGTATACAGAGTGATTACTTCACATTGTAATCCTGATTATATTATGCATCAGTTGATCATTAATCTCTAATGGAATACAGATTAAATGTAGCTTTCCCAACTGTTAAGTTAATCTTAAATGCTGTCCACAGGCTCTTTACTTTGGCAGTGGACACAATCAACAAAATAGCTGGGGTCCCCACAGAGAAAGGAGGAGGGTTTGACATGAAAGCTCTCCGAGCCTTTCGAGTGCTTCGGCCTCTTCGGCTCGTCTCTGGAGTTCCTAGTAAGAATCTTTTATTTTAACGTGCGGCTGTAATTTAAACCCCACCATGAGTCACTTACCTCCCCCCCCTGTTTTTGCTCCTCAGGCCTGCAGGTAGTGATGAACTCCATTCTGAAGGCTATGCTGCCATTGTTTCAAGTCGTTCTGCTAGTCTTCTTCTTGGTTACCTTGTATGCCATCATGGGTTTGGAGTTGTTCAAATGCAAGATGCACAAGACATGCTATTACCAAGGCACTGGTTAGTTCTTTTATATATGTCCTGCTGTCACCCTGTCGTTGTTTAACTTATCCAAATTAATAATTCAGAATACCTCTGTTTCTCAGAGTGGCCTAATAATGATAATAATCTATGGACAGTTTACTGTTAGAGTACTCTTTAGTTTAAGGTTAGGCTCTGAAAATATGGTAAAATATTATACATTTATAAAATATTATAAAAATCATAGATACATGAACATACATTGAAGTTAAGTATTTTGGGTTTAAGTTAAGAATATTTTTGTATTAAGTAAAGATCCGACAGGCCAAGATAAGATTTTTCACAAATTTGTATTACAGAAGCAAATCTTATTTTAATTTAGGAATCTTTTCTTACAGCATCTCATCTCAAGTTAGGAAATCTTAACTTACTTGGTCAAAGTCGACAATTAACTGTCATGTCATGTTTGTCAGAGTGTTGGTGCCCCACATTTTCAGTTTCAGTTTCCCAAATGCTTTAGCCAAGCGCGCTAACGTTATTCTTCCTAATAAACAGACACATGTTCAGCTCTATCTCCATATTATTCACCTTCATTTATTCATCAACATTAACGCATGAAGGTAATAAGAGGGGACGGTGGAGATCATGTCTGCAGTGTCTGGGATTTTTAAACCATTGTTAGAAAAAGAACTCAAGTCAAAGCACCGTTTTCAGTGTAGATAAATGTAACATCATTATGCTAGTATTGAACTATGCTGGCTGTCACTGCATAAAACAATAAAAATGGACGGTTAAAACAGAAGTTAAGAAAGCTCTCGGGTTGTCTTAAAGTTAGGACAGAATTTAGGAAATTTTGTCTAGTTAAGATGTCTCTGTAATACTGTTTTCTTATCTAGAGTTAGGATAAGATTATGAACTTAAGAACTGTTGTTCTGTAATAGCTTCTGTCCTAAATTCAGTCCTAACTCAAGTGGTGATGGTGACTAAACAGATGTGATTTCAGAGTTAAGACGTTTCTGTAGTACAGCCTCTGGTATCTTATGTAAGGTTACCACTGTGGAGATACAAGGTTTTGTTATGACAATGACGACATGTATGCTTGTGGTATTTCACATTCTGTAATTAAACCCTTAAACTGCAAGGGTCCATATGTGGGCCGATTCTTCAGTTCCTCACTTTTATAACTGCATAATGAAAAAGTATTAATAGTAGCACTTTTCAAGAAGGTTCATGCTATCTATTTTCTCTGTCATAGACATGATTGCCTTACAGGGGAACGAGGTGGCATCCCCCTGTGCCCAGGCTGGAAATGGCCGCCGTTGCACCATCAATGGGACAGAGTGCAGGGGAGGCTGGCCAGGTCCCAACTTTGGCATCACCCATTTTGATAACTTTGGCTTTGCTATGCTGACAGTCTTCCAGTGCATCACAATGGAGAGCTGGACTAATGTGCTATACTGGGTAAATACAGACATTGCGGCTCTTTGAAGTGTTTGTAGGAAATCCAGTTTAACGTAAATTGATGTAAAACAAAAAAGTCTTCCCAGTTTTACAGTTAGCGGTGATGTTATCCATGTACAATATGGTCACAAGCACAGCTTATGTTGTATTTCAGGTGAATGATGCTATTGGTAATGACTGGCCATGGGTCTACTTTGTGACACTGATTCTGTTGGGATCTTTCTTCGTCCTCAATCTGGTACTTGGAGTACTTAGCGGGTAATTGATAATCCACTGTGTTTTCTAAAAATGCTCACATAGAAAAACATTAACCTCTGTACCTGCAAGCTGACAGTGTGTGCAGTCCACACCATATTAGGCCATACCAAAAAGCACACATAGCCAGAGACAGTTTTTTCAGAGATTCTCTTTTTTCACTATACAAACTCTACTATCACCATTTGTAGTGTAGTTCATTCACATACTTTCAATCTCCCTGTAGTGAGTTCACTAAAGAGAGAGAGAAATGTAGATCCAGAGGAGAGTACCAGAAGTTGCGAGAGAGACAGCAGATGGATGAAGATTTAAAAGGTTACATGGAATGGATCACACACGCCGAAGTCCTGGATGCTGATCAGGAAGGGCGAGGTAACGTTAATACATTTTTAGGTACATGTGCCATGATATGTGGAAATGGTATATGTCTTTTACTGCCAAAGGTAATAGTTAAAGCTCCAGGGCATGTGAATCAGTGTTTTCTAATTAGGTTAATCCTGCTCTTGTAGGCAAACAATGTACATGTACAAAGTATGACGTATGAATAACATTCCGCTGGCCGATACCTTACATATTTCTCCACCTCTGGTTTCAGCCGACCAGTCCTAATCTTGGGTAAAGTTTGTATAACCAGTCTCCATTCCAATTCAGTCCAATTCTCAGCAATCACAAGGCTGATGTGACTTGTCCTGCCCACATAGCTTTAATAAAACTGTGTTCCCTTACAGGCTTGATCTCTTCGTTCGAGTCAGTAGAAACTTACGAGAGAGCTAAGAACCATGTGAAAGCAAGCCTAGCATCCATTCTACCGACAGTTCTCACATAGGTCTGATCAGCACTTTTTAAGCACCATTTCTATCTGCTTAATTTTCATGTCACACAGGCCTTTTTACGTTTTACACTGTGCTCCCTGGGACTTCAGCTTTCTCCACATTTGGTTTTCACTGTTAGTGTATGTTATAATTAACACTATTAGTCTAATTTTTCAGTTTTTATTAAAAGCAGTTCTGTATGTAACTTTTAATGTAACTTTGACTGTTACATTGTTTGGCAACCACAGGTTACTGTTAGGAAAATTGCTTGATGCAATTTTTATTAATGTCTCCAGTTATTAATCATTTTACAAATGCAGTAAGCCATCCAAGGCTTTACTAATGTAAAGAAAAATTAATGGCTGTTTATAATGCCTATAAAAATTATTAACAATTAATACATTTTATTAAAAATGCCTAACAATGTAGTAAAATCACTGTATTGTACAGCCTCTTGGTAAATAATCACCAAAAAGGAACATTAAACCAGATTATTATTGTTTTGATGGATCTCTTCTCTGTCATCAGGTCTTCTCCCTCTGAAGGACAGTGGTTCGGAGACAGACAGCCTTTATGAAATGGAGGGTTTAAACCGTATAGTATATTACTAGTGAGTATGCAAAAAAGCCTTTTGTTATAACAAACTCTCTTATATCAATGCCTCTGTCTCAGTAGACTCAGTGTTGCTCTCTGACTCCTAGTCGCCTGGCACGTCGCTGGAATCGAGTCCTTCGGCTGAAGTGTACTGTTTGGGTGAAGTCAAAAGTGTTCTACTGGCTGGTCATCCTGGTGGTGTTTCTCAACACTCTGGCCATTGCCTCTGAGCATCACCCCCAGTCTGAAGGGATGACTCAGTTTCAAGGTCTGTCCTATTAACCAGATTCAGATATTTGTTCATACCTATAATCTGTTTCTAGTAGGAATATTATAAGATATTTTCTACATATCATCATTTTACTGGACAGTTTTTACAAATAAAACCATTGCATTGGCTGTGTGGCTTCTAATGACATTGTTTTTGGTAAATTTATGTTTGTAAATTCTTTCAACTTTCTTTTTAAAACAAACTGAAATTTAAATGAATGAACATCAACATATTTATTAAAATAAAGGGAACTCAGAGTGCTTTTGCACTGTGCCGTGAGTGCAGTTGTGAACCTTATTTAAATTATGTTGTTGGAAGCTCTAATAACTGAGGAAATGCAGGTTTCCAAACCCTGTAACTATGTCTCTTATGATTGCAGATATTGTGAATAAGATCCTGCTGACCTGTTTTGCGATCGAGATGTTTGCGAAGATGTACGCCTTTGGCTTCCGAGCCTACTTTATGTCTATCTTCAACCGATTTGACTTCTTCGTTGTGACTGTGGGCATACTGGAGATCATCTTGGTTTCAGCAAATGTCATGACATCACTGGGCATCTCTGTAATGCGGTGTATTCGACTCTTACGTGTGGTGAAGGTCACAAAGTAAGTGGAGAGTGAGGAATTGTTTTCAAAGCAGGGGGTTCTCACCCCTCCCCTTTCACCCTTCATTGCTCACAAGCAGCTTTACACAAAGTTACAACATTTCACACACAGAGAGCCAACATTGTCCTAGATAATCTGCTAACAGAATTACAGGAAAAATGTTCATATTACTTATATAATTTAAAAATGTTGATTTTTGTTCCACCACGAGAATAGCTGCTAGGGGGCCTGCAAAAAGTGGTTAAACTGTAGGCTTACTATTCAATTAGTAATCTTAAAACTTCAGTAACAATAAATTGTTTCGTAACTACTTTTTGGTCATGTGGTTATCAGCCTGAGGAACTGAAATGTGAGCAAACACAAATATGATCACAGTTATTCAAGTGTGCAGCACTTTCTAGGCTCATTCTTGCCTCATTATAATGTTTCCTGCATTTTTTGGCTCTTAGGTACTGGAAATCTCTCAGCAACCTTGTGGCCTCTCTGGTAAACTCAGTGCGTTCTATTGCCTCCCTTCTCCTCCTGCTCTTTCTCTTCATCGTCATCTTCTCTCTTCTGGGCATGCAAGTCTTTGGTGGCAAATTCAACTTCCCTGACAGGGACATTCAGCGCAGCAACTTTGACAACTTCCCTCAGGCTCTCATCAGTGTGTTCCAGGTGATCACACTTTTACTGATCTTTAGGAAAGCTTCACTTAAAGCCAAGGATTTCAGCGGTCATTATTTAGTTTTCATTTCCAGGTCCTGACTGGAGAAGAGTGGGATACCATCATGTACAATGGAATCATGGCTCATGGTGGACCAAGTTTCCCTGGAATTCTCGTCTCCATCTACTTTATCATCCTGTATGTCTGTGGAAACTGTATCCTTTGTAATATTCAAAGTCTGAAATCAATTTCTGACGTATATAGTAGTTTAGGTTAATGTTTGCTGTGTAATGAATCGCTATGTGGGGATTGTAAAATAACCTATTTAAGATGACATGCAGCAGCCAAAAAACTAATGTAGTATGGTTAAGTATGGTTTAGTTTAGCCCAGAAAAACATGCAGCAAGGTCCATCTTCCTGAGCTGGTGGCGGTCAGTCATCCTCTTGAATGTGTTCCTGGCCATTGCTGTGGATAACCTAACTGAAGCTGAAAGCCTTTCCACAGCACAAAAGGAGAAAGAGGAGGAGAAAGCTAGGAAGAAGCTCATGAGGTAAACATTTTTTATTTGTGATCTAAGTTAGGTCAACTTAAAATAACAAGGCAACTCACGGTATAGTTTTTTTTTTTTAGTTATCTCAACTTATTTTAGTTTCCTAACTCACATTCTTAGTGCTGTATTTCTGTACTAACTCTGTACTAATATAGTTTAAGTTGAGCTTACTCAAAAAGGGAATGTGCTGCCTCATTATATGCAGAAATGGCTTACAATTTTTGTTGGAGTTTCCTCCTCACCCCAAATTCAGTCATTGCTAATTCTTAGATGCTTGATGCTCTGAGCTGAGGGGCAGGGGTTAAGTGCTTCCTTCTCTCAGACTCCTGATAGTGGAGGGCTGTAGCATCACTGGTATTCAAATTCATTTAGACAATTGAAAATGTTCCACATGCTCAGACAGAGAGCATTGTCTTTTCTTAGATAAAGAACGTTTACCTGTGCTGAAATAAATGTACTTGGAGAGCAAAGTGTTAAAAAGCATTGTGTAATATGGAGAGTCATAGCCTCCAAGTGGACATTAGCAGTGACCAAATTGAGGGAGAGAAAGGAAAAAAAAGAATTTCAGCTCATAAAGAATCAGCACTTATTCAAAAAAGTTCAACTTAAACTGTATTGTTGACCTGAGAATGTGAGTTAGGATAGCTTAGCCTAAAGAAAGAACATTTACAAATGTAAACATTTTAAAAATAAATAGATTAATAAATAAATAACAAACTGAGAAAAAAAAAAAAAAGTTGACCCAACTACTTTTTACAGTGTGGAGATTCATCAGTTCTGTATTGTTTAAATCAATTATAATGCTTCCACTTCCGCATCTTAAAAGACTGACATTTCCGCACAGCATCTTTAAAATCTTCTAATTTCTTACATCAGAACAGCCCCGCCACAAAAAAGTGAGGAAGAAAAAGCTCTGATGGTCAAGAGGCTGATGGAGGCCAAACATAAAACTGAAGGCATGCCCACGACTGCAAAGGTACTAACTCAACAAACATGGGTTTATTGTAAGAGCTTAATATTACTAATTCATTTTTGGGAATGAATTTTTATGTCACCTAAATATTATACTGTTTTACTATTTTACCAGTGGGCCAAGAAATCCTGTGACTGTTGTAGACGTTGAATGCTTTCTCATACCATTAAAATGGCTTTTCCCACCATGTAACCAAATTTGGTCTGTATCACTGTGTAAACATCCTGCCATCTGGCTTATATGTTTTCTGCAGCTTAAGGTGGATGAGTTTGAATCGAACGTGAAAGAAGTGAAGGATCCATTTCCTCCTGCTGACTTCCCAGGTAAACCCAGACAAACAGTAAAATGCTTCATCAGCTCAAGCTGCAGCAGTTTAGGCAGTAGTGTCTCATGATGTGATACAGTATGACTTCAGATTTGGCAATGGTGATGTGCAAGATTAGCAGCACTATAATAAGAGAAGCTAAATTTTACCTTCAGGCTTCTATGGTCATTTATGGGACATGAAAATCCCCATGCTGGCTATTTTAGCCATGAGAAGATAATGAATAATACAATAAGCAAAGTTTACTAATTTTATAAGAGAAGGAAAAATGTATTAAACTTTATTGTATGTTAATGTAATTAAATATAAACCACAGCTAGTGTTTTTTCAAAAGTTGGAAAAAAATAATACTGGAAATAGTATTCATGAGTGGTTTTGATGTGATGATTAGATCAAAGCTTGTAGCATTCATATACTTGATCATTTTGGTCAAATGACATTCTTGTTGGAAGCAGAAAGGAAAAAAAACATTGTATTCAATAAAGTACACACACACACACACACATTTTCTAAGCTGCTTATCCTTCTGGGTCGCGGGGGGAGCTGGAGCCTATCCCAGCGGTCATTGGGCGGAAGGCGTCAGCAAAGTAATTGTGCTTAATTATAGACGTCACTCTAAAGAGTTCAGTCTTCCTGATCTGTTATGAACCCTCTGTTTTTCTCAGGTGATGATGAAGAGGAAGAGCCTGAGATTCCTATCAGTCCAAGACCAAGGCCCATGGCTGACTTGCAGCTCAAAGAGACTGTGGTGCCCATGCCCGAAGCCAGTGCCTTTTTCATCTTTGGCCCACAGAACAAGTGAGTTACTCGCATCAATTTTGTTGACATCAAACAACAGTTGACTGAGATTGAGCATTATGCCATGTTTCTTTCTTCTCAGAACAACCCTCACACTTTTAAAGGGGTATCTTGTGTTGGCCATGCAGACAGTTGGTGAAAGGATATAATGCATCTCTGCCAACTACATATTAATTCTGTTCTGTATTTGAATATGTATATGAGTAAACTTAGCCGGTGGTCTGTGCATTGCCAGTAAGTCTGTTGTGTTTCTCACCGACAGGTTCCGTAAGCTGTGCCACAGATTTATCAATGCAACCCCCTTCACCAACTTCATCCTCCTCCTCATCCTCCTCAGCAGTATCTCTCTGGCTGCTGAGGACCCCATTGACCCCAAATCATTCAGAAACAAGGTGCCAAAATCTGTATTTACAGAACTACAATGCTTAGTTTACTTCTAGTGTATTATATTTTATGTTTGATTGAAACATCTGTCTTTCACATCACAATCAGAGATGGGTAAAGTAACACATTCTCAAGTAAAAGTATTTTTACTTTAGTGAAATGGAGACACAAACAACTTGAGTAGAATTACAAAAGTATAAGGTCGAACATTCTGCATCTATCAGCATAGTGTTTTAGGCTCTAGTCTCTTTTTGATGCACTCTTAGTCTAAAATAAAATCTGAAACGACCAATTGCAAAGAAGTACAGATGCTGTCTCCAATAAAACAATACAATTACACAGAAAAAGAATTTGTAGCTAAAAGTTAATGACTAAAATGCAAAGTAAAACCCGTCCTCTTTTTTCCTCACAAATATACTTCAGTAGAAGTAAAAGTATTACCATTTGAAAATACAAATCGTAAAAAAAATAAATCCACCAAAATTTTACTTGAGTGCAGGTTACTGAGTAAGTGTAACTAGTTAGTACCCCCCTCTGATTGTAACAACACATTTTTTATCTCCAAAGTTTACAAAAGAAGAAAAAATTCTTAATTTCATTAGAATTCTACTTACCTTCTTTCTACATTATGGTTTGTGATGTAAACAAAATCTTTTAGAGTGGTTTGATGTGTAATGGTTAATTATAGAGAAACATACTGGTTTGGATTTCCTTATAATGGTGGAGATTTATTTACTATCCAAAATGACCAGTAAACAAACACTTCTTCTGAGTTTTTGTATGTAATGTTGATCACGTTAAAATTGTAAATCTAAAAAATTATGTTTTCTTGGGGACTATTTTGCCTTAGAATGGCCTGCATGTGCCTCTCCTTCATGAATGGATTTAAAAGTTACCTTTAAGGCCAAAATTTTTATCTCAAAACTATCGTAAACGATGTCTCAGGCATTAGGCAGTGAACTTGTAACCGTTTTATGTGATTGCTTTCTGTGAAGTAGCTTTGAGAGGAATCAAACACTTATGATGTCTTTTTTATCACTACTGTTGTGAACAATTCTGACTCAACAAATTTTCTAGAATTTCACATCAAACCAATTTGAATGATACTGTTTACGTTTTAACTATTTAATTATGCAGAAATTTTGAAAAATATTTAGAATTTGCCCTGCTATTTTCAAGTAACGTTTAAAAAAACCTTTACGAGTTATGAGGTGTTTATATAACCTGAACAATATATCAAATTAATTAATACTGAATATATCTGAACTTTTTACAGATCCTGGCTTACGCTGATATTGTCTTCACAACAGTTTTCACCATTGAGATTTTGTTGAAGGTAAGGTTCATCATCAATTTGAGAACTTATTTTATGACTGAAATATCAACGGGTGGCCTCGCAGCAAAGCAATAATGACTATTGTACTAAATTTGTATCTCTTGAATGGCATGATTCAGATGATGGTGTATGGAGCCATCCTGCACAAGGGCTCCTTCTGCCGGAACTCCTTCAACATCCTGGATCTGATTGTTGTTGCCGTTTCACTCCTGTCTATGGGACTAGAGTGAGTGCAATTATGTTGAGTGATCATCGATTTAACATTATTTGCTGAGGTGTGCTGCTGAAAACATGGTGGTCTATGTCCTCTTTGTAGGTCCAGTGCCATCTCTGTGGTTAAGATTCTCAGGGTGTTGAGGGTTCTGAGGCCACTGAGGGCCATCAATAGAGCCAAACGGGTGAAGGTATGTAGCTATTATGGCATGTAAGTAGTAAGTTTATGGATTTATTGTCTCTGACCTGACAGTCTTTTATTTATTGGATGTTACTTGTCTGTTTTGTAGCATGTGGTCCAGTGTGTCTTTGTGGCCATTCAAACTATTGGCAATATCATTGTGGTCACTCTGCTCTTGAACTTTATGTTTGCTTGCATCGGAGTCCAGCTCTTCAAGGTGAGATGTAAATTCAACCAGCTTTGGTAGCTCTTTCTTTGTATTTATGATTGGAAGTTGTTAGTAATGTTTTTTTTTTTTATAGGGCAAGTTCTACTCTTGTACAGATCCACTGAAACTGACTGAAGTAGAATGTCAGTGAGTACATTACTTGTGACTTATTTGTTTCTTATTTGTAGACATTTCATTTCTAGCAAATGGTGCCTGAGCCATTCATTTTGTCTTCTTGTCTAATATTGAAGGTAAATCTGTTGTATTTTCTAATGATTCCCTTTCATTTTGGTTCTCAGGGGAACATTTGTGAAGCATGTGCGGAACACACTCCATGAAACGGAGGTCCACCAGCGGCAGTGGGTCAACAACGACTTCAACTTTGATAATGTGCTGAATGGCATGCTAGCGCTCTTCACCGTCTCAACATTTGAGGGATGGCCAGAGTGAGTTTACTTTTCCCTTAACTGGACAGCACTGCTTTTGTGTGGACACATCATATGATAAAATTCTTCAGAAGTGCTTGTTTAGGCCTGTTTGATGTGACCCACTTGTTTTTTTTTCCCCATTTGCTGCTTGTCCACAGATTGCTCTATAAGGCTATAGACTCAGATGCAGAAGACAGGGGCCCAGTTTATAACAACCGTGTGGACACCGCCTTATTCTTCGTCATTTACATCATCATCATTGCTTTTTTTATGATGAACATCTTCGTGGGCTTTGTCATTGTCACCTTCCGCGAGCAGGGAGAGCAAGAGTACAAGAACTGTGAGCTGGACAAGAACCAGGTAACATACTCATGGTGCCTTCTATGACTTCTGTGGTTACCTTTACTGGGAAATGATTCAGTGACTTCAACTGACCTATCCATGCTCCACCCACAAATGCGTCTTTAGTAGTAACTGCTGTCAGGTTGGACAAACTTCAATGTAGTTACATTATGACTGAACTTTGAGGGGAGCAACACGCCTGAAACCCCTCCTTCTTCCAATCTAACGCCCTATAAATTCATATCCTCACCTTCCATTCCTGTGACGAAGGGTTCACAGTCCCCACCACCACCACCACCCCATCTCCTCCTAGTTCCTAAGTCTTACATCAGTCCTACTACAGCTATAAGGGGATCTGGCCTTCTAGCAACAGGCAGAAGCTGCCCAGAACTTCAGCCCAAGAACTCTCCACCCTCTGTCAATCAGTCTTCCCTCATACTACCACCATGTTGAAGGCATGGTCTGAACTCACAAACAGAATGTTGAACAAATTGAACTACATTTAGAGGTTAAATGGGATTTTTTGACAGCATTCTGTAGAGTTTCCTCAAAAAGTGCAGCCATGGATGGCTGTAGCATCACCAGGGATTGAACTCGCAATCTGCTGATGATAGGGCCATTTCGATCATCTTTGACCTTATTGCCTTTTGGGTTGGTAACATGGTAGCCATTTTAGCCTTGTCTTTTGCACTGCAGAACTGTATCTTTACAAGTGAATCATCTTAAATCTAGTCAATGTGTGTAAGATTTCTTATTATGAGATAATTGTAAGAATTTTATAAGATTATTTTTAGATGTCTTGCACTTTTACAGTATAACATTTTATCTAGAGAATTGTGTCTAGTCTTTGTCTACATGCACAACTGTCAGCCAATAGAATAAGACAGTCTCAATATTATTAAACGAAACCAAAAAATGTCTACAGTTAAAAGTTAAATAATCTTAAATAATCTTTTTTGTAATATGTGATGTAATATGTAATATTTCTTTTCTTCCCACTCCAGCGTCAGTGCGTACAGTATGCTCTGAAGGCTCGTCCCCTCCGATGCTACATCCCTAAGAACCCTTACCAGTACCAGATCTGGTACCTGGTGACCTCGTGCTACTTTGAGTACCTCATGTTCTTTCTTATCATCCTCAACACTCTATGTCTAGGAATGCAGGTATGTACTTTTGCTACTATATATATATTTAATGTAATACATTTAATGACAGTATTATGTAGAAATTTTGAACGTGTGCCATTCCTATTTAATAGTTGGATTATATTATATTGGAAATATTACATTGTAATGCTTCTTTTCACAAAATAATGTGTTCAGTTCTGTGTTTTTTTGTTTTGTTTTTTAATTGCAGCACTGTAACCAATCAGACCACATAACCAAGCTGTCAGATACTTTGAATGTCATCTTTACAGTCCTTTTTACAATTGAGATGATTGTCAAGCTTATTGCCTTCAAAGCAAGGGTAATTTTCAACCATTAATAATTTTACCATATGCAAAAACTAGAAAGTTGTTGCCTAAAAGACTTCATATTCTTCATATTCACCTTGTGCAGGGTTACTTTGGAGACCCTTGGAACGTGTTTGATTTCCTCATTGTGGTTGGGAGCATCGTGGACGTCGTCCTCAGTCAGGTTGATGTGAGTACAAAGAAGAGCTAAAACATATGCAGAATGATACTTTGACACATAAACAGGTTGAACACAATGGCAAAATGGCAGAATCCTTCCAAAACCAATTGTTTGTATTTTAAACCTACATCCAGATACACGTTATCCAGAGACAAGCAGAAGTGGTCAGTACCAGCACTAGTTTTCAGGACAGAGTTAGAACTTCTCACACTTGATAACCAGCTCCATCAAGGCTAGACTCATCTATGGCTGCTTAGATTTTGATCATTCAGTCTGTTTGTAAATATGAGTGATAGTCACATCATCTTGCTTCCATTGGTTATGAAATGCCTCAAACCACCAGTGTCCACTTTTACTCAGCTTTGTTCACTTCTCGCAGCTATTTTAATCTCTCACTGTTGTTATTCAGCATCACCGCATGTCACTGAGGTCCCCCCAAGACACTTTTTACTATGCTCTGTGCTTTTGTTTTTAATATTTTGCCTTCATATACCCATCACTGTTTGGTATGGTGTTATTATGGTTATGTTATTATGTCATGTAGCTCAAATCTGTTGTTTTTTTGCATCCTCCACATTTAAACCTTGCCTCCTCCTTTCTTCCATCTTCCACCCTCCAACTTTCATGTCTCTCTCACATCACCATCTGACTGCGCCGTGTCTCCTCCAGGCCGCTCTGGAGTCCAGTGGTGGACTGTACTGCCTCCACGGCTGTGCTGTAAATATCAGTTTATGCTGCATGGGCCTTGCCGTGTGAACAGGTTTACTGACAATGGTACACTCTGACCGCTCTAACACTGAAAGCAGAACAGAGAAACAGAAAAGGAATTATACACGCTTACACGCTGTTAGTAGATAAGCTTACAAGGCTCAAACTGACTTGCCCTAATTATGGCTTATTAGTTTGAAAGGCTTTCTTTTTTTAAAAACATTTAGATGAGTTTAGGAATTAAAGACCCAGCACAGTGGCTATTTCATACATTTCAGTCACCGTCCAAAATTTTTCCAAAAGGACATTAAAATGGGTGTTTCATGCTGTCCACTTTCTTTATTGGCTTTTTCCGTTTCACTGTGTAGGCTCAGCCCTCTACATATTGTGTATTCATGACCACTTCTTGATTGACAGCATTTCAGTGCAGTTTATTTTCAGGAACGTCATATTAACCTGACTTTACACAAACAAGTCTGAAGAGAATGCTAGTACAGAACACAAACTAAGGATGAGCTTGGTTATTCAAACTTTACAGGAGAAGGAAAAAACATGCTTTACTTTTAATGTAAGTCAATGGAACCAGACTTTTTTTCAAGTCATTTTGTACTGTTTCCAATGTACAATGTAAAGGACAACAGGATTTTTAAAATTATGTCAAAAACTGAAAAACAGCGATATGTATATTCAAAAATCTGCACTCATTTTAGGAGTAAAAGGTTTGAAAATGTACTAAACAAACCCTACATAAGAATGCAGTTTTTGAAACAATCTGCTCATCAGAGAGCTAACATGGTAACAGATATACGGCAGCCTACTGCTACCATAAGAAGTATTAAACCACCTGTGTGGACAGTGAACAAACAGCACTGTTAGCTTGATGCTAACATACAATGGCAGAGCAGATACAGCTGACATTTCTTAATGATTATATGACAACAATAAAAATGTTTAAGATCTCACTGATTTTTAATATTGATTATTTGATTTGATTATTTTTGTTGCTTCAGGCTGTGGATGTAGATAACGACAGACAAACTGTATCCCAGCACCAGTCCAGAGGATTTCCCAAAAGCATTTTAGCACTAAGAGGATTATTAACACCAAATGAAGTATAATTCCAAAAAGGTGGCTCGGGATGCAGTTTAACAAAAGTTTTAAACTTCTCAGTGCATATGTTGCAATAAAACAGAGGTATGCAGGCAGGCTTGCTACTGGGAAAAACAAAAAGGAAAATGCTGTGCTGGGTCTTTAAATATTCTTACTTTTCTGAAAATCAATATAGTAATCTAACCAACTCCAAAATGATGATTGTGGGCTAAATTTACTGACCTTCCAGCTGGTTGGTAAATCCAATTTAAACCATGCAAAATATGGAATGTCATTTTTGCCCAGCTGTCATATTGCATGTATTTTCTCTAGTAACACCAGTGATAATAGCACTAAATAACAGAATAAGACAAAGAAGTTTATACTGAAGCAAATGTGCTTGTTTAGTCTGTTTAAGTTGCCTGCTCTACCCCATTGAATATGTAGTGAGGCATTACATTACATTATTTAACCATTATGAAAATGCAAGGATGGGTAATGTCTACTTTAATTTTTTTTACTGTTTCTTCTCAGGAAACAAACCCAATGCAGGCCATTGCTGTAAGTGTCTGTAGACATTAGTATGCATGTTTGGTGTTATCATACTTACCTATTAATGTTAAATCTTTTATTTTCTTCTCTCCACTTTCTAAATTCTGCATTTTCTCTTAATCATAGTATGAAGAAAATGCTCGAGTATCGATCACCTTCTTCCGACTCTTCCGTGTGCTGCGTCTGATAAAGCTGCTGAACCGCTCCGAGGGCATTCGCAACCTGCTGTGGACGTTCATTAAGTCGTTCCAGGTCAGACTGGTTTTGCCCATAGAGTGTTACTATAAAACCTTTTCAGATGGATGCCGAAAGTGACAGTGTTGTATAGATTTTGGTAGTGATGTTGCGATAAGTAATGTGAATCATTGCAAGTAATTAAATTATTTGACCGGTTTTTATCAGTATAATCCAGTAACATTCTCTCTCTCTTTCTTTCTCTCTCACTCTCTCATTCTTCCAGGCTTTTCCTCATGTGGCCCTCCTCATACTAATGCTCTTCTTTATCTATGCCGTCATAGGGATGCAGGTGAGCTTCTCTGACCTTATTGTATTGTCTTCAAGACTGTAGTTCCTCATACTCTTATTTTTTTTTGATACACATTGTAGGCATGCAGTTAGCTCATCTTTTTCCATGCCCAGTTTGTGTTAATCTCTAAACGAGGGGTATTCCTGTCATTTTCCTACTCAAACACATTCCTTAAACCTGGCAATTAACAGTTGAGCTGACTAAGGTGTTGCCTCCCAGGAACATATATACCCCTGCTCTAGACCTTTATTAGTGGTCAGTTTCTGACAACAGGACCACTGATGACTGGACATTTTTGGTTGGTGGACTTTTCTCGACCATGCAGTGATACTGAGATGTTTAAAAACCCCAACAATGCTGCTTTTCCAACTTCTTATTTGCACCAATTCCACACACACTAGCATTATTATTAAGTGATATCAGGTCGATTCTGTCCCCTGGCAACCATATAGATAGTTTTTCCAGAATATCCTTTGTTCTGTTTGTTCATGATTCATCTGATTGTATAATTTATCTTGTTGCTGGCTACGCTCTTCCTTATTTATCTTCAACTTTTCCACATGTAGGTGAAAGTATGATAATTCCAAAAATTCAAATGAATGTCTAGGTAAGTGTCCCTAATTAACTCTCTCTGCCTGTTCTCTCTCCCTCTGTAGGTGTTTGGTAAGATAGCCTTGGTGGATGGCACGGAGATCAATCGCAACAACAACTTCCAGACATTCCCACAAGCCATTCTGCTATTGTTTCGGTGTGTCTAATGTTTCCTAGACAATTCTATGATCCAGATATCAGAACATGATACAAATGGCAGAAACTGAACTCTGCTTGGCTCTGCAGAACTGTCACAGGTGAGGGGTGGCAGAAGATCATGCTAGCCTGCATGTCTGGGAAGCGTTGTGATCCAAAATCAGAATTCGCTCCTGGAGAGGAATACAGCTGTGGAACCAACTTTGCTGTTTTCTACTTCTTGAGTTTCAACATGCTGTGCGCCTTTTTGGTAAGCAAGTATAAAAATGTAAGATAATTAAAAAGGCATGATTGTTTTTCAGTACGGCTCAGTCAGCACTGATGAGCAGATTTTACAGCAGACATTGTTTTTCATTGTGCTTGTGAACTAATTGCCCAATGATAAACTTATCACCCATTCTGTAGATTATCAATTTGTTTGTGGCTGTGATTATGGACAACTTTGACTACCTCACCCGTGATTGGTCGATCCTTGGTCCACACCATCTGGATGAGTTCAAGAAGATCTGGGCGGAGTATGATCCTGAGGCGACGTGAGTCAAACACCCAAAAAAGGAGCCTCGTGGTCTTTATTTCTCACATACATCCTGCCTTCTTAATGTCTTTGGTGTGACTGAAAACAATCATTGCTTTCAATCTGAAGGGGCCGGATTAAACATCTTGATGTGGTGACTCTTCTCCGAAGGATTCAGCCACCACTGGGATTTGGTAAATTCTGTCCTCACCGCTCCGCATGCAAGGTAAGCCAAATGGAATCACAGTTTTATAGGGCTCATGTTCTACATTTTTTCATGTAATTTTCCCAAAAGTTGTCTTATGACGTTTGTCTAGTTCTGTGTATCAAAAACAGTACTAATTCATTTTTACTAAATCTGACTATTTTGCAAACCCTCTTTATCCCTTAGATCTAAACAGGCTGTTTTTGTTACTGTGTCTTTAAGACTGATGTATGCAAATGACCTCTGTTTTGATTGGCTGCCTGGTGTCATGTCTTATTGAAAAAGCAGTCCAGGCTGAAACACTCCTTTAAGCTTCAGTGTTAATGAGTGGGGCTAAAGTTCTGCAGGTTAAAAAGGCAGATACATGCAAATGTGTTGGTTTTCATGACATCACAAAAACATTAACATCACAATGGGTTGTTTTTGCGACTTAGTTTCGATGAATGGCACATTCTGATACTTTAACAGTGTTTACATGCTACGTCAAAATCTTTTATTTTATAGAATAGAGGGAAATTTTAAGGCTTTAGCTGTATCATAACTATAACATAATGCTATAATGCTGTATAGAGTCTGTACCCATATAAGACCATATGGGTTAAGACTTTACAGCATTGGTTTACAGAAAACTAAAACCTTAATTTGTCCTTCGTTCTTTTTGACAACAGCGATTGATTTCCATGAACATGCCCCTGAACAGCGATGGAACGGTCACCTTCAATGCCACGCTGTTTGCTTTAGTCAGAACAGATCTTAAGATTAAAACTGAAGGTATGAAATGCTGGACAGAACCTTTAACGCTGTAATATAAGCCTTACGTTTTGATCTGAATTTTTTTTTTTCACAAAATATTCTGTGTGTTGTGTCTGTCAGGAAACTTTGAACAGGCTAATGAGGAGTTAAGACTTATTATTAAGAGTATCTGGAAACGGACCAGTATGAAACTTTTGGACCAGGTCATTCCACCTATTGGAGGTAAGCTACCCCCAGTACAGCGTAAAAATGATGTGATCCAGTGTTCTTTAATTTCCCTTCCCTTAATCTGCAGGATTAAGCCTTTACTATTTTAAAAGCATAGACAGTTCCTTGGTTCTGATTAAGATGTGATGTGCTTGGCTGTAGAGGATGAAGTCACTGTTGGGAAGTTCTATGCCACCTTCCTGCTTCAGGAGCATTTCCGTAAGTTTATGAAGCGCCAAGAGGAGTACTATGGCTACCGGCCTACAAAGAAAAGCGCAGCAGAGATTCAGGTACTTTGATATTGTCATTTTAACAGATTTCAGTGCAGATTCAACTGGCATTAGTAAGATAACCCCTATGTATACTTCCACCCCTCCTCCTTTCACCTAAACCTGAATCAATGGCGTGATCTCAGTGTAATCTATGCAATTATTAAACTTTATTTCTTTCTAACATTCCATTCTAAGATGCTTGCTTTATTTTCTTTTCTCTGTCTTTGGCTCCTCTATTCTCCAGGCTGGTCTGCGCACCATTGAAGAAGAAGCTGCCCCTGAGCTCCACCGGGCCATCTCAGGAGACCTCATCGCTGAGGATGAGATGGAGAGAGCCACGGAGGGAGG
Source organism: Colossoma macropomum (assembly GCF_904425465.1). Taxonomy (NCBI): domain Eukaryota; kingdom Metazoa; phylum Chordata; class Actinopteri; order Characiformes; family Serrasalmidae; genus Colossoma; species Colossoma macropomum. Next base: position 33,150,048 of record NW_023494793.1, on the reverse strand, counting down.
AGAGGAGGGCATCTACAGGGTAATATTCACAATCATCTCTAATGGAAAACTGGTTTATAACTAGGGAATCCACTCGAAGGAACCGGACTCCCTGGTTATAAATAAGACATCCTTTTTTATTTAGTACAGTTAGAGTGGCACTCAGAATAAACCTCTGAGAACTTCTTTTTGCCAAGTGTCTAGCCAAAATACACACAAACATTCATTAGTGTGTTACGACTGGGAATCCCATGCTACTTTTTATGCACAGTTTATGGTTGTTAGTATAGCAAAGACTTCTTTACATGAGCCATAAGCTATAATTACACACATATAATTAGAAATATATAAAATGAAAGATAATTACTTAGAACTTTGTCTGGTATGGTCAGTTGGTTAATGGTGAAAAAAGAATTGAAGAAATTAAAAAAAATATATATTAAGCTATATTAAAGTAATATTTCAGCGAAAAATCTAGTTTACATGATTTTCCACTTACCTCAGATGTAGTTGGTTGGCCAGGGCAGTTTTGTTTCTTTAGCTTTGCGGCTAGTTATGAGGCTAATGTAAGCTAAAAAGTAATGTAAGCTTATAACCCACCATTTAGTATTCCAAAATTCCATTACAGGGAATGTTTATTTAGGCCTTTAGACCTTAAGACCAGATTACTGATTGTTTTCGTCTTAATAAAAGCTGATATGATTTGAGGCAAATGTGTGATGTTTTACGCAAGCTTTTCAGCAGTGCTAACTGGTAGGTTATAAGCTTACATTATTTAAATATAAAATTTTAGATAGACTTGGTTATATACTTGTTTTATATTGTCTTTTGTTATCTGTTAAGTTGGATAAAAGCATATTGCATAGCTAAGAACAACAGTCAGTGACAGCCGTCTCATTTCCGTACTTTTGTTCATTTTTATAGATATCAGTATGACATATAGTATCGGAAACCACATAAACGAGTCCGTCTGAGAGTACTGAACAAAACGCGCACACTGGTTAATTTTTTGGGCTGATTCATATATTAGCCTTTTTATAATCCGAAGATCACACTGTGTGGGGTAAACGAACATGTGAAATTTTCTAGCACATTTCTAGTAATTTTTATTAGCAAAACTTGCAGCATAAAGACATTATTTTCTCTTTGATGGGGCAAATTGCCATTTAAAAATGTTTCAGTTTTAAATCAGGTCCCTATTTAAATAACATGAATCAAATACTGTGCTACATTGAAAGTTTTTAAGCACAAGTTCCATTATTTGTTAGCCACATGAGCCTCGTAGCTCTGGTACAAAACTAATAACTTTAGACAACTAACAGGTCTTGCCTCATCGACTACATTTAGGTTATATGGGAAAAATTGAACATTGAATTCAATTGTACATTGAATTTTTCTCCAAAATGTTTAGTGATGATAATATTGTCTTTAAACTTCCTTTAATGATCACATCTTCTTTGTCTGTGAACATACAGCGAACTGGTGGTCTGTTTGGTTTGACCAACACAGACCCCTTTGCGTCTGAGCCCAGCAGTCCCACTTCAGCTCAGACCAGCCAGCGGCCCTTGCAGTTGTCTGAGACTCGCCCAGAGGATGTGGAGTCTCCTCCTGACTCGGTCTTTCTCCCCAACGCTGAGTTCTTCCCTACAACACCAACCAGAACTAACACCAACAACAACGCCAACTTCATTGAGGGGTGGGTGCTTTACTCTCTTTAAAAAGATGAAGCCTGTTCCACCTACCTGTTTATACGGCTAGGAAAGGTGATCACAGAGTTACACAGCATTTTTTTTATAAAGGCAAAAACAGTCAACAATCTCCCAAAGGTCTAAAGGTCTACGTAATCATTCCCTGTAATGGAATTTTGGAATACAAGTTAGAGTAAAAGAACCCCCAAGAGGTTTGTTCCTATAAAACTAGATTTCAGCCCTGACTATTGTAGATCTGATGAGGGGAATAGTTCTTGTGTATCAGTATCTGGTATATACACCACAACCATCAAAGAAAGTCTGTACTGTATGAACACCATTAATTCATGAATGAAAACTCTTTATTTCATCATTTCAAACATGCAGATTCATGATAGAGCGAGAATCAGCTGTTGGAACTAGAGACCAATCCTTTGAAGACTTAAGTAAGTAAAATAAGATCTTAAACATACTGTGTGGCACAAAACTCACTAAATGTTTAAGACTCCTAAGTAAAGAGAACTCTAAACTAAACAGGAGACTCCAGCATGTTCCTCAGCGGAGCCTCATCCATCAGAGATGCTGATGATAGAAGCCAATCAAATTTCACTGTCAGAACCGACATTACACAGGTAATATAAATTAAAAAACAATTTCAGTCTAATGAATTGAAAGACATTTTTATGAGATAATACATTATGGGCCAGTTTCCCATACCCAGATTAAGGTTAATCCTATACTAAAAAGAATTTACAGTAGAGAGTCATTGCCATTGCAATTAGCTGGGCATGATGGGACAATGTCTTGGACATGGATTAAGTCTAGTCTTGCCTAAATTTAAGTGCCATTGGTGAATCCCCATTGGAAATTGTTTTAGTGTAGGATTAGCCTTAATCTGGGTCTGGTAAACCAGCCCTATATAAGGTACAGCAAAATGGCTACTGCCTTTATTCACTCTTCATTTCTGTATTTTATGTACTATCTCAGTTCCCTTATGATCCTTCATATGGTCAGCCAAACACTCAAAAAGCAACAGAGACAGAGTCATCGGCCACTGACCAACTCATCCAACAGGTAAACCGCATTAAGACAGTTTAACTTGTCTGTGTTAGCAAGTTAGGAACCTCAAAATGTTACTATATTGCATTTTTCTTTACTTTTTAGACATTGAGAGACGGTGGCCTTGACACGCTGGCTGAAGACCCTAAGTTTGTGTCCGTGACTAAGAAGGAGATGGCAGAAGCCCTGAATATCAGCGTAGAGGATATGGAGGGAGTCGCCAAGGGAATGCTGAACGGGCGGAGTGGGAAACCAGTAAAACGTAAGAGACGTCCCATCCCAGTTCCACCCAGTGCCAAGCCTGCCGAGCCGAAGGACCCCACCACTGCAGTGTAGACCTTTACCCAGTGTAAGATACATTGAGTCCAAAGCCTGTTCTGGAAACACAAAGTCCACCAACCTCACTAAATGCTGTATCACGTTGTTGACTGGTTGTTTTCTAAACAAAAACAAAGATCTTTTACAGGCGCCTCTTTCAAAAAATGTAGTTTGTTTTGTAGAAATAAAAAATGTAAGAGAACACTTGGCCAACATAGATCTTTGATGAGTTATTTTTGCCATCCATGCCACTGAGTGGCAGAAGGAGCAACTGTGTGACTGCAGATTAGCCCAGGTGAGGTGTGGCACTGTGTTTACTTTAGTATGGGTCATTTGAGTTAATGAGCGTTGCCTTTGGTGCCCAAAAGAACCAAGGAGCAGAACTTGTTTCCTCACTGAGTCTGGATTTTTTACAAGGTGGGACTGGATAACTTCTTGCCTATTGAAGCTAATTCTTACATATTTCATACATTATGGGCAGGAAATTACTCCTTTTGGGAGGACATGGAATATGTCTTAATTGATCTTCCGGTACATCTTTGAACCGTTAATGTACAGAACATATTTAATTGAGAGACAATATATTGTGACAAGGGTACCTTTATAAATATATTCTTGTATTTGATTCACTTTGGACGATGCCAGTGGCACACAGCGGTGAGAAGTTAATGGGATTGAGGTGTATAAAGAACGTAAAATTTGATAGGTTATTATTTTTATTAAGATGGTTAAACTGGTCACTGGTCCATCCATAACTGCAAGGATATAATGAAGTGTTAATTTTAACATGTGTAAGTGTATAAGGATGGGTTACAAAGAATCATTGTGATAAATGTTCTTCTGATAAATGTTTAAAAAAAACACCCAAGCATGATAGCCGGTGTAGTGGATGTCTTCAGACTGGAGATACACCTGCATTACTGCAGTAATGTTCTGCACATTTTAGAGTGCGGACAGTGGACAGTTTGTCTCATCTGTAAAGAAATTCATACTGTTCCAAACAGGTTGAGGCCTGGATACATATGAAGTTGTCTGTATATTTTTACAGACATTTAAGTACTTCTGCACAAATACTGCAATCAGAGAAACACACAACACAGTGAATACACTGAATACTGAAACTCTGGTTGCAATCTGCTCTATTTTAGCACATTCATATTGCAATAGAGCTTTAAAAAGCTTTATTAACTGATCTGATATGCTAGATTAGCTGCTCTATACTATTTTCTCTGCTGATGCTTGTGTTCTGGACAGGCTGGATTCCAATGAGACTGATTTCTCTGAACATACAGTGCCTTCAGCATGGAATCAGCCATGAAAAGTGGAACTTTTTCCATTTGTTTTATGAAACACTTTTGTATTTCATGACTTCTACCAAACCTGTTCTCAGCAATCTTCCAAAGTATCTTGAATAGATGACAATTACACTACAGAGTAAAACAGAGAAGAAAGAAGTATTTCCAAGCCAATCTCAGATTCTGGAACTGCCGGGATTTCCTTTCTATTGTTGAGAAGACCTGTGGCATTTATTGTTTGCACCCCTCTGTAACTATGATATGAATGTGAAGTAAAGCAGAGACCTCGACTCCTGAAATGTTCTGGACTGTCTTTTTTTTTTAATCTTTTACTAACAGTATGATGGAGACACAGAACACAGTACTCAGCAGGTATTTAGGTACATACAGCAGGGCTGGACAAATTCTTCCAGCTATTCAATAAATACTGCTTTGTGGAATTTTCTGTGGATGCCACTGACTTCACGGTTGAGTCATGAGAGTTACAGAAGGAAAAGCACTAAACTACAGTGCAATAACTGTAAATGCAAAAACTGAATGTTTATTAACACAGCGACAGTTTAAATGGTACGCACAGAACTAATATTCTAATACACAATTAACTGGGAATCTTATCTCCGTTCCTAAGGAGTACAAAGGCTCGAGTCCTGTGAGGTCCAGGATTGGAGGCCTGGAACCGCAAGTGAAGTGAAACACGAGAGCAGCTTCCAATTCTATTAATACATAAGCAGGTCAGTGTCCTCTTATGGCATGGAAACTTAAGTCACAAAGCAGAAGAGAAGAGAAAACATACTTAAGTAAAGATCGTAAAACTGCTATAGTTACCATTAAATACAACTGGAAATCACTTTTTCCAGTAAACCTGTAATTTTTTCTGTAAAACTGAGTACATCAGGATAATGTAATATTTTCTGAATTAAACATTGGCCAACATGAAATTAAGGAAAGCAGAGACAAATCCTGTTTATTTTTGTCAATACAGTATTACCAACATCAGATAACAAGCCAGATGTGGTCTGAACAAAATAAAAATGTTGGTAAATACACAGAAAGGTCATACTAAACTGGGATTTCAGTCCATCGTGGTCAATCATGTCTCCAAGGAATGAACATCACTCACAGGCGCTTATATCCCACGTTATTTTCAGCAGTTCAATTCAACAAGCGTGAGCTGTTTATGTGAAGTAATAGGGTTTCTTAACGTTGATGCCATACTCTGATAAAGCTGGGGTCAGGTCCTCCATCGTCAGTGTGTACTTCTTGTCCTGATTTTCAGGGTTAAAAACAACAAAATCAGATTTCTGGCCAAGTTTTATAAAACATTATCTCAAAGGCACCACTTCCTGAGATGTGGGTGGTAAAGTGTGACTGTGTTTATATAAACAGACTCTACAAACCTTTGTTTTGTTCCTGGAGCTCCCAGAAGCAGTGCCCTTCATTTTACAGTGCTGCAGTGCATCATTAGCAATGTCTGAGATGAACTTCTGAGCCGCTAAAGAGATCAGACGGATTCTGTATGCATGGAAGGAAAAACATGGGTTCTTTAAAAGTTGACAAATCGTAAGTGATGAACTACGATTAAAAATAAAAGTTTTTCGTCAAACAGTAACGGAAGTTAATAAATGATATGAACTTGATAATTGTAAGATATCACAATGATATGTGATTGCAAAAGCACCATTCACTATATTTCACTAAATGACTAAAATATAGTAAACATTTTTCTTTAAATAGCTGCCGATGGTGATACAGGTTTTTTTGTGAAAGTAGACATTACTGCTTCAAACATTTTGCACACAATCACCACACTGTTTTTACAGGCTCGTAGTACAGGATTTTTTCAGTATTTTTGGGCTATACACATGTATGGTTTATAATTGGCCATTTGGTCAAATGGTTAAACTGAATTTGCTCTCTGCTCGAGACAATATGGATCAGCCCTGGCAATGGAAATCAACTGCTGGAACAAGCTTGTAATTGGAGAAATGCCAAGTTTTAAACAAGGTACTACATCTACTCTTCACATATTTAGATGTAGACATATCTGAGTCCGTCTGTCTCTGGCCACGTCTTTGTGACAGACACAAAGGTCAAGGATTTGCAGCTGAATATTTTAAGGCGGTGTTCAGATGTATGTTAAATCTGCATTACTCCAGGCATAAGTATGTGCTGTACTTGAAAACACAGTGATTAGAATGGACTAGAAACATGTTTGGAGTTTGCAAAGGTAAACTTACATCCTTGGATCTGATGCTTCAAAGCCTGCACGATTAAGGTAATAGCCCGTAACAGCATCTGGGATCTAATGGAGGGGAAAAAAGTTGGTGAACAAGCCCAATAAAAGAAAAGAAAGGAAAAAAATACATTAAGACATCATTATTGTTAAGTCCAGGGGACTCACTGTAGGAGTGTAATCTTCCAGCTGCATCAGGAAATCAGCCAACGGTGTGGTTGATACGACTGGCTTCACATCCCCATTGGCTATTCCTGTGGGCACATAAAGTCCATTGGAGACCGAAGAGTCCGAAGATGGTGTTGCCATGGCAGCTGAGGTTGGGACTGTTTGAAGAAATAATAGCAAGTAAGTAAGTAAGTAAGTAAAGTTTATTTATATAGCGCTTTTTACAACAGGTGTTGTCACAAAGCAGCTTTACAAGGAAATGAGCATTACAAAAAGAAGTCCGGGTCCGAGCCCCCATGAGCAAGCCAGTGGCGACAGTGGCAAGGAAAAACTCCCTAAGAGAAACAGGAAGAAACCTTGAGAGGAACCAGGACTCAGAAGGGGAACCCATCCTCCTCTGGTCGACACCGGATAGTAAACATTGTTAGTATAAAGTATTATAGTACAAAAAACAGGGTAAAACGTGAAGGAAACAATTAGGTGTTCAACAGCAAGAGAGACCATTTTTACCATCGATACTTGGGTAATGGGTAAAGCACCAACACTTTTATGGCAAGCCTAGTCATTTTCATATTAATTATATTTGAACAAGCGCTTTAATACTATGCATAAATAAATAATTCTGACCTTAAAAAATTCTAATTCTAACATCACCTTTTACTGGTAGAAAACATTTTAGCATGCAAGGTTTCCATTCTCATAATTAAAATTTAACACTTGCAATTTAATTTCCACAAATAAAGATTCAGCTTTGATGTCTGAATTGATTTCTTACTAGTGAAAAGTTGCTACATCAAAATACTTCTTAATTCTTAATTCAGTTCGTACATATAAAAATACAAAATCTTATAAGCAACAACTACATTTGTACATTTACAATTCAATTTCTACTAACTTTAGTAAGAAATTAGTTTGAGCCTGTAATTCTATCAATTTCTAACTGCAACAATTATGGATTACAAGCTAAAATTAATTCCATAATTTCCACCACTAAAATAACTGGTTCAGACGGTTAACACAGGAACATTTATGCATGTATTGATTTTAATACTTCTGTCTTACAGATTTAAAGCATTAAGTTACAAGTGCATTCTGTTTTAATTTAACAATTTTATTTAAAAAAAAAAATAGTTCACTGCTTATAATGTAACTTGTAACTTATTTCCTGACCCACTGTCCCATCAGAGTACTATCTTATATTACCTGAACTACTTTCACTGGAGAACATCAATTTTGTTCATATTTCCATCCACAGAGAAAGAATGGTTCTCTAGGTTAGCTGGTAGCGATCATTTCATTCTTGAACAGTGAAGTGCATTAGAAATGTCTTAAATGGTTCTAATTCACCGGGAGTAACTGACCTGTCACAAAGCGAAGTTAGAGACGTTAGCTAGCTAGCATGGCTAAGTTAACCTAGCTACTTGTAAAATTAGGGGCGTAACGCAAACCTAGCTAGCTAAATGTATCAGCACCGAAAAATAAACATGTATGAAAGATATATCATATACAGTAGACATCTTTAAACACAAACAACTACAAAACAATCCAAGTTTATGTATTTTAAAAACCTGCTAGCTAGTAAGGTGGTTGCTAACTCCAGCTAGATAGCAGCGCCAGCCATATTAACTCAGCTAGCTGTTTACACCCAGCCGGTCTACTCACCATTACTACTCGCTGCTGAGGGGATACTGCTGACATTCGCAGCAGAGTTGCTGTTTGGGACGCAGTTACTGCTGTTGCTCGATGTTGAGGAGTTGGTCACTGCTCCGCTGGTGACCGTCTGTGGAACGTCGACATTCATGGTGGACAGATACACTAGCTAACTAACGCTAGCTCACCGCTAGCCTCTAAGCTACGGCGCTATTTACAGTGAACTTAGTAGCTAAATATATTCACGATTTAAGCATAAAGATCATATAGTTCGGTAGACGTGCAATTATTTATACAATGTAAACTGTGAAATCCCAAATTCCTGCCCAGAACAGGATTTCTACTCAGTTTATTTCCTCCTGAAACGCAGATGAGTCTTGTTTGCGTCTTTGCGCGATCTTGTGAAGACAGCGGCTGCGCGACCTTTAGCTCACATTAATTTTCAAAATAAAAGTGCACAACAAGTCTGCTTTGTGTGCGTCAAAAATAAAAGCCAACCGCGACCCATTCAAAAATAAAATCAGACTTTCGTCTTTTAGATATTGTGAGGATTTACCATACTTTTAAGGAGCTCGACGAATATACGGTAATGCCAATATTTAAACTAATTACTCTACCCTGGAGCTTTCTTGCATATCAGTTATATATTGTATTTAATGTTTGAAGATTATTACATTTTCATGACAGTTCAACGGTTGGATCCCATCTAACTAAGCGACCTTTATCGCTTAAAAAAAAAAAAATACGACAATTGGTGAGTAGAGCTACAATTTAAACACGAAGACAAAATAAAAGCATTACCCCGGTCCGCTTCTGACGACGCAGATCCAGTCAATAACATAAAGCGCAACACATCGTTAAGTAAGACACTAATCATTTTCTGTCCTTTACTTTTGGAAATTATTTAAAGGGTTTGGCCGATATAAAGTGGGGTCATTATTTAAACTAGTTCTTTTACCCTGAACGTCTCTCTCACATCAGTCGTAAGTTGTGTTTAATGGTTGGTGTGATTCCCAACTAATCTCTGGATGGGAAATGTACACAATAATAACAAACCATTGCTTTCCCCTTTAAACAATATGAAAGAAAAAAAAAGTTTATTTTGATTTATGGCTTCTGACACTAGTTGTCTCAGATTGTGCTGACTATATTTGTTTTTAGCACGTCTGTCAGGTCCACCTGCCAAAATCCAAACTTTCTCTGTAGGAAGGCTATTTTCCTCAACACCAGATTGTGTTGTAAGCGTATTCTTATAGGGCATTCAAAACCCCAAATGTAATTTCTGCTACTCTTCTCAAATGACTGTGAAACACACACCTGAGAAGTTTAATGTTAAATGTTTTTATTGCCATAAGAATTATACAAAAAATAACTACATATTTAGCCACTTAATAATCATAAGCCTACACAAGGATAAAACCAACACCACCGACAGACAATGACGAGAAGATACGGCTAAAGATGGCACAAGGCCACTGAAACCCTTTTATTCGAAGGATTTGAAAAATGTGAGGATTGCATGCGTGGGAAACATGAAATATAAAACATTTAATCACTGTGATTTTTCATTTTGTTTGCCAGGTTCTCTGTTACCTTACAGTTCTGGACTCATCCATCTCTGTCAATTGCATAATGTTGCACCATTACATTGCACAAAGCATCAATTTTAAGTTTTTGCATTTTTAGAATTTACTAAGAGCTCAAGATCATTATCATTTGAGGGCATCCATATAAGCTTTGTAGCACTAACAGAGTCCACAGGTTCCCTAAACAGTGCACTGTGACCACAGTCAGTCCATGTTAACCTGCTTCAAGAGCCACATGCAGAACAATAATATGAACTGACTGGTGGTTCCAAAGGACAGAACTAAAATGAACTGATATGAAGTGTAACCGTGGTTCACAATCCCAGTGCTGGGAGCCACATGCAATGCACTTTTTTGTGTTCTTCCTGCTCTTAAATACATGACTTAAGATCATAAATGACTAAATGAGGTTTTATGGAAAAGGAACTGAACTTTGCTAAAGCATTTGGCACAGTGTTGTAAAACAACCATGAAAAGACAACAAAATCAGAACCACATCTAGCAATAATACAGAATTTAGGCTCCCTGCACAGAAGATGGAGTTGGAAAACTGGTGTAATTAGAAAGCATTGGTCCTCTATCCACCAATCACTGATTTTCTGGTAAGTGCCTTTGAAATGATAACACATAAATAAATGAGGGATTCTAATGTAGAAACCTAAAGCAGTTGTATTTCGATGGGACCTTTTGCAGATGAACACAACTTGGGACAATCATGGTGGAATCCAGCATAACCACTGAAACAGGGTTTTCTATTATCCTAGAAACACCATATCACGGAACATCTCGTGAAATCTGCTCTAGATTCTCCAGTTGGATTGAATTGTATTATGTGTGGCTCACATTATTTTTCACCGGCCTCAATGTCATTTGTATCCCTCATTTACTCAAGTGTTTCCATTATTTTGGCAACTGCCACTGTATGCACTCCAACATTCATCTCTCAATATCCACTGCACATTTAATCTGGTTACAGTGAAAGGAAAAACATAAGGAAATGGACAAAGTGAAATATCAGGACTGTGAAACAGATTCATGCATATTGTTTGCATTTTCACAAGACAATAAGACAAGTTGCCAGTGAATATATTGTACTAGACATTTTATGAATACAACACGATGCATAGCAACAGTCCACAACATTGTTTCCAACATTAAAAAAAACAAACAAAGAAAACACTAATATTTATCACAGAATACAACTCTGAATGTGAGGAACAGTTGACATCCACAGCCATTGTCCTACAGGGAAACAAATTTGTGGACGACGCCCGTTTCAAGAAAATAAGCTTGTTTTCACAAGACTCCTCACTATACAAAACTAAAAGCATCTTAGGTTTATTTCATGAAAAAATATTCTATTCTTTATACATTTCGTAGTTACCTGTGCTGTTGTGTGCTGCCAGTTTCTTTCTTTTTGACTAACTACTGAAATTCAATTCGAATATTAAAAACACTAATTCGAAAGCTCAAATTAATTTGTGAGCAGTTCCCTGTTTTACCATATTAAACTAAACTTTATTATTTGGATTACAATTTCATACAAACTAACTCAAGTTTGAAGTTGCACTGCATGCATATTCTGTCTCTGCTCGTTAAAAAAGCAAGACATTTCTTTCTGCTGTTCTGTGTAAGGCAACTAAAAATAAAACATTTATCTTCACCTTGCCACAGTATTACCGTGTGCGAATAATAGTCTAAAGGGCTTTGCTGAGAGGTGAGCAGACTGATATTTTCATGCCAGCACCTGATTTAATTTAGCCACAACACATTACAAGAAGCACCAAGAACATTTCCACTGGCAGCTGACACTAAAGAGCTCATGCAGTTGAACTGAGGAGATGGATTTTAGAGCCCAAAATCATGCCCATCTCTCTTAAATCCCTCCCTCCAAATCAGCATCTCACAGTTATTGGTTAGAGACACAAACACACACACACAAACATACAAATGGGGAAGCACTTAGCATAGATGGCCAGCAGCATAGTAGCATAGTCTTCCAGACGTATGGCCTGAGTACGCTTTCCCAGTAGAACAGCTAGATTGGAACATGGATGAAAATCAAGTGCCTGATGTTATTAGCAAAGAAAAGTGCATTGGTTTATTTGCCAACATGGAAAATATGTAGGAAAACATTTTGGTCTCTGCAAATCACAAAAGGACTGGGTGCTGAAACAATTGCACAGCGATAAAAAATGAACGCAATTAGGTCTGTCACAATTATTACATAATTTGAGCTGATTGCAATTACTTAAGTTTAAAGCTGTAAGTCTGAGCCTATTTCCCACAGTTCTTAGCTTTCAAAATTCTATGTTTACGACAAAAACAGAATATGAATTGGGTGCGCTTTCATCAGTTGGGTTGAGGCAAATGCATGTACACTACAGAAAGCAGAAAACACATTTATCAAGACATGGCATGTCTTAAACAACAACAATCTTCCGACTGGTGCTTCAATACCGTGTGAAGGCAGAGCTAAGTAATGTTAGTTTATTCGTCTCTGTCATCAGCTGGTAGCTACTAAGTAACAGCTAAGAAGCAAGATGGCAAATCAGCAGGGATGCACCAATATAGGAATTTTAGGCTGATACCAATACCCAATATCTTCCATGTACATACTTGTTAATGCAGATACATAAATATTTATAAAATGTAGAACCTGGGGCTACTTCTATCTGAAATAGCACTTCAGAGAAATATAACATTTATTTTTAATGGGCTATAAATGCAGTAAAATTAATAAAATGCAGATCTTTTAGTGCTGTGACCCAGTGTTGGCTAAACATTCTGTTCTTCCAGAGTATAAGACACAAGTGAAATTAAAATATTGGTCAAACCTAAACATTTGTCCGATGCCGATATTTCCTTTCAAAGCAAATATCTGCTGATACAGACACGATTTCGACATCATTTTGCACCCCTACTAACCAGCCTACTGGCTGCTTTAGGCTTGTACTAGTAGTTGAAGACAAAAGACGAATAAAAGACGAATAAACTGTTCATTGTAATTATTTCTATGGCAATTACTCATCAGCTAAAATTTCATGATTGTGACAGGCCGTATCAATAACTGACAATACTATGATTGTTTTCTTTCTGCATGTGTGCAAGCAAAAGACAGACAGGGGCAGGGAGCAACACTACCTGACATTAGAGATCCATTCAAAAGGGGAAGATTGTCAAGACATCACAGTGACCATGCAAAAACAAAAACACCCACCACAACCAGCACCGTCACACATGCACTCACTCATAGCTCCTCCAAACCACAGTGTAAAAGTAACACCCTCTCATACAAGGTTTGAGCATGTACTAATGTTTGCTGTCTCAAAGGCTTTGCTGTGCTAAGGTAGGTAGCAAGGATACCATGGAACTTTGATGCAAACAAGGTATACCATTGGATGCAGCACACAATAGGAATACAATGGACTGGATGCAGCGATATCATTCAACAATTTGCATTTCAAAAACTGTTAAAAATTTAAAACAAGTTCAAACTTCCTTTAAAATGTATATACCCTGGTGCACTTTAACAACATTAAGAACAGGACCCAAGTGAGGTGAAAAAGCTTTCTCACACATGCAGATGCGTGTGCTAAAATATAAGAAAAGAGTACAAATGAGCCGAGTGACACATCCAGTCCAATGTAGGCAGATAAGTGCTTCAGAGGGCTGCAAGTTCAACATCCATAAGAGAAGAGCATCTGTAAGGACTCAAGTTACTATACGCTACTTACAGTCATTAACTATGCTCTGACCCCTCTCTCAGGAAGTGAACAGACACCTCTAAAAGCCTTGCATAGTATCTCTGCTAAGGGCGCTCTGATAAACGAAACACAGTCAGGCAGACAGACAGTAAGGGTGAGGAGGGGGATGGTTTAGGCTGGGCTCTTCTAGCGAAGGCGGTCATTTGAAGGCTGACTGCAGCTCTTTGAATGCCGCTTGTCTCTGTTTCTTCTGCTCTGCTTGCCGTTTCTTCTCCTCCTGCTCGTTACGGATCTCCGCTTCAAAACGGTTCGATTCATTAATGGCGTGGACCTGGCAGGAGGAAATGATATCAGAAATAAGCTCATATCATACTAAATTTGCATGGATATATTGATGTGATGCTACTTAAAGGGAAGTTTTTTTTTAAAATATCTGCATAAGATTTAAAGCAAGTCAGTCAGATTAGTTTGATGTGAAATACTCTGTTCTAGAGAAACTTACCAAATCAGAATTGTTCACAGCAGTGATAGGAACCAGACATTAAATACATTAAATACCTCTAAAAGCTCCCTCACCGGACGTTATTGCATGAGATGGTTGTGTATAGGCATGATAATTTTATGTATATAGCACCTTTCATACACTGCCATCATTCAAAGTGCTTTACAAACTATAAAATACAAAGTCATTTAAAAAGTAAAGGAGAACAGAGAGTAAGGTGTTGGTCTTGAAACAGGCCACATACTTCTTTTTGTTTCAGTATCCGTGTATATACTGCCTGATGCCTGAAACTTTGTTTTATGACAGTTTTGACAAACATTTGATGGTAATTGAGGTACATGCAGTGTTGTAAGGCATGCTGTAAAGTAAATTCATCATTATCTAACACCATTATTTATTACCATTATCTATATTACATATAAAATCTCAGAAGACACATGTAAGTTCACAACTCGTTTGGATAGTAAATAAATTGGCTACATCGTGACCCTCAGTAAGTTCCTCTAAAACATACCATATCAAACCACTCTGAATGACGCAACCTACTGCTAATAATACAAGTACACTGTTTAAACGAAAACAGAAAGAAACAAGTGACTTGTTTCAAGAACAAAAATATCTAAATAAAAGAATGTGAAACAGTGCCTTACTTTGGCTTCAAAAAAGGTCTTTGCTCCTTTCACTCCCTCAGTGGACACGTCGATTTCAGAGAGACGTGCCAAGACATGCAGCCCACTGTCCTCGGCCAGCTCCCCTGCTGCCGCCTTCCTGAAGATCAAGAGGAACTGCAGAAAGGGAGGAAGAGGATATTCTCTTTAATGATTATATATTTAATATGTAATTCTGCACAGCAGAATTAACTGCTGTGAAATAGTCATAACTGTAGTTAGGTATATAATAATAAATTAATCCACATTATTTATAACTATTGTAGATGTTAACTACTAACTTTCAATGATATGACTGACCAAAACAGCAGTCGCAGTTTTACTCTAGTACAATGTGGGCTACCAAGCCTTTGGTTTTATGCCTGTCTTACCTCCCTGAAGCTGAGTTTGCCGTCCAAGTCCTCATCCACCTCTTTGATCATGTTCTTCAGGCCCAGGTGAGTCTGTGGAGCCCCCAGTTTCTCCATCATCAGCTTCAGCTCCATCAGGTCGATAAAGTTGTCCTTCTCTGAGTCATACCTGCACAGAGATAGAGAGCAACTTTAGTGTTCTGAATGAATTCAGGTCTGCAGAAACACATTTAGGTCTTGCTAGAGCATCAGCTTAAACTGAGAAAGGCAGGAGTGGAGAAATTCTAACGTAGATGATGGTACTTAAATATCAGTTGTGGCCTACAGGGGGCAGTAGAAACCTAATAATCCAATAAAGAAACATGCTGAAAAGACAGTGAAGACACAGATGTAGTCCTTCAGACATCCTCTCATCTTTAAGTGACATTGTCTGAAAGGCCTGACTAATCACACACTCCATCTAGTAATTGAATTAAAATGGATCTTCATGGCAATTACTTTTGAAGGGGATATTTTTATAAACTCACAGCACTGCCACTCTGCCAAGAGCATTTTGGCAGGAGAAAGGAAACAAACAAGCAAGCTTTTTCACAGCTGCAAAGGTGCAGCTACACTAGAAAATGCATAGCTGGCATCTGCAGTCCAGAAAAGAACATGTTCTTCTCCAGTCAGATCCACTTTATTATCCAGATTATTTTGCTTTCAGAACTTCATGGTGACTGGAATCATACAATGAGAGAGACGAATCCACACTAATCAATACCTCTTCAAACTGTCCGAAACCAATAAAGAACAGGGATGTCAGTATAATGGAATGTATACTGGCACCTGATATCCATCACTGTGCTATTAAAACTAAGCTGCAGAAACTAACTGAAAGAACGTGTGTGAGTACATGTGTTTGTGAAAGTGTATGAAGCAACAACAGGCTATTTTTAAAACTTCACCTCATGCATTTAGTCACTGTGCGTTTAGAGCGTGCATCAGGATGTGCTGAGGTGACAAGAGTAACAGTGGCACCATAAGCAAGACATTAAGTGTTACAGTTTGTGCAAACGCAGCATGCAATACCTGCTCCATTCAGTCTGTATGAACTGGAAAAGCCACAGAGTGCACACACTAGATTACTCCACACACTAAATCTTCATGCTCTAAACACACTTAATTTCACTCGCTGTCCATACCACATTTGCCTCTAATTCTTTTTATTTTTATGGGTTACAACCACTGGTGAAATTCAAACAATCAAACTCTAGACTAAATTATGGGGTAGTGGTGGAATACCAAACAAAGTAAGATCATTTCAAAAGCTTTGATTTGCTCCAGCCAGTTACGAATACAGTTAGAATACAGAAAGGTAGAAATCGAATGAGAAAGGGAGCAAAACAGAGTAGAGGAGGAAATGATAGAGTGAAAAAACAGAGCGGAGTCATGATTACACTCTAAGCCAAACACAGAGCAGCACAGAGAGGGCAGAGAGGACACAGGGACAAAGAGGGTGTTAAGAAGCGCTGCAAGTGCTCTCTGCAGACTGAGAGACCAGAGGTGTCGGAAGCCACAGGCCTATAGACTTGGTCAAGAAGCACAGTAGTTAGGCCATGTGTGTGCCACTGAGCAGCAATGAAATCAGGAAGCAAGTTAAGCAAGTCTCTTCCTCTCAGCTCTTAACCACTCTACATCAACACACATAAACCTGTGCAAATAAATTGCGTTGTCAAGGCAGTGAGTCCTATTACTAAAGCTACAGAGGCTGGAGTAAAACTCCCACAAAACCCTTTTGTCCCCTCCCCTTTTCCACCACTCTCTCCTAGCCACAAAAAGCACTATATTTAAGCAAGCTTAAATGTCTTCTGGCCTCGTGAACTTTCATTTCCAGGACTGTGTGAGTGTAGATCTAGATCTGGAATACTGAGCTGTTTCTGATTTACCAACGAGGAAGAACATGACTACATTGGGAGTGGGAGGTATAAAAGCTAATACGAGTATGATGTTTCATGAGTTAAATTCTATCATACCCTGAAAATGGTGACCAAAAGTAACAATCCATAAACAGTCCCACCCCAATACAAATGAGTTTATAATCAGCAGAGTCTTGCTCTAAATAAGCAATCTTTTATTTAGATTCTGGCAGATAGATATACATGAATATGAATTAGATAAGTAAAAACAGTCATATAATGACTTAAAAAAAGAAATCTACCATCCTACTGTCCACCACACTGTGAATAAAAGGCTTTTCTGAAGCTTTGTAGAAAACTAACAGTACAGACACACACGTGCACACGCACTATAGCCAGCTACCATTTCTAGCTTGTGAATTTTTCATAAAAGTCATTCCAAAATGCAAAGGTTGAATATGTCCAGGTTTATCTATTAACAGAGAGTTCAAGGTGAAGTAGGAAAATAATTCACTAATAAACAAATATAAAAAACGAGGCATAAAATGCATAAGAGAGCAGTAGAAAAATAGCATGCATTATCATTATTCAAATCACCAACTGACCACTGTCTATTCACAGAGAAGGTAATCTTGAATCAGTTAATTTTTAATCAGTTTTATCCTATTAATAGTGACTGGCCTAAAGAGTAATAAAACAAAAAAAATGTATCTGTGACAAAAAGAGCACAAAAGGTGGAGGAACAACTCTTTATACCCTCACATCACTTCTTAGAGCTACCACAGCTGTTAACAAAGAACTTTAGATTCTTTAGATTTTAAAAAATAAAAAATAAAACACCTCCAGCATATGTATTCTCAGAGGACTGTTCAGTGTGTGGTACACCAGCTCTCAGTAATGGGGATTTCCCTCCTGATAGCTCTGCACACCCTGTCCCAGTGCACTCTGTTCATGAATATGGAGGCTGTGTCCATATGCCCCAACAGCTGGCAGCGATATTACTGTCTACAGACACAGGGCCCCTGCTGTTGTCTCACACACACACCTTTATCTCTCCTTATTAACCATGTACTGTGCATCTGACAACCACTATTAATTATTCAGAAGCACACAAACGTGTGCACGAGTTCTGCTTCCAATTAACTATCAAATCCACAGGATCTGGCCAGTCACATCATCTCAACGACATCTCAAAGGTACTTTCATATTGACAATTGCTTCCACCAAACGAACCCTTTTGCATTACAGATAGAGTTTTAAACCTTGCAATATCAGGTTCAGCTCATCTCTTTCAGTACTTCTCAGATTATTATTTTGTTCCAGCCAGTCTGTAAAGCACTTCACATCTTGATTGAATTGTATTCTGTTCATTTCTGGCTAATTTCAGTTTGTTTAGTTGTTCTGCCTTCACAGCTGCCAGCTGAAAAGCTAGCCTAGGGACAAAGGCAGGTTCAGAAATGTATGCAGGCCTGCTATCAAGTGCGTCTTGAAAACCTGACCAAATGGGTTGCAGGTAAAATATTATTTTGTAGAAGTTATCTTAAATATCCATTTTCTGAAATGTGCTAAAGTAAAATTATAGTTAAAGGTTAGCTGCAGAGTAAAGAAAGTCATCACTAAGCAACCAGCCAACCAACCATTGCCCACACTTAGGAGAGAATAACAAACAGAACAAACACTTCCTATGTGTTAGGTTAGTTCTTTTATGCTCAACTTCCTTAGTCTTATGCCTCTGGCAACGAACGCATTGCACTTTTCACATACAGAAGACCCCAAAGACTCCTGATAATCCTCTCAAGGTGAGAATCTCTCTCACTCTCCCTCTCTAACCTTGCTCCACAGACTTTATTGGCTTTGAAGGAGATTAATGCCCAGCCTTGTTTTTCACTGAGGTTTAATGAAAGGTGTCAGTGAAGGCTGGTTGCTGACCCACTCTCACTGCAAGGCAAGCCTACTAAGGGTGCAAAAATGTTCTTCAATGCCAGACCTGAAGAGCTACACAAACCTGCACGGTTTAGTGTTAACGCTACCATGACTCACTCAACAGCTGAATTAAAAGCGTTAAATACAGTGTTAACACCCAACAAGACTAGCTTTATACAAGACTGCAAAAGATAATACTACAGAGTTGGACCTGTATTCATAAAGTACCTATAGTCTTCATACTGCTGTTTCTGTCCACAAAACAGTTTTCAGACCTTCTCCCCTGCATATGTGGGCGCAAACAGGCATTTCAAAGGCCTCACATCTGTTTCTAAGTTCTCTAAGGTTCTTGGCTACTTGAAATGTTTCTGTGCTAGTGCACAAGCGTGTGAAAGGATAGATAATAGGAACTTCAGAAGATGAACAGTGCTGTTTCGACAACCTGGGCACTGCCCATGAATCAAACTCCCAGGAAAAAAAAAAATCACTTGGTACAGTTTTAAGAAACATGACTGTAGAGCTCCATTTTGACCAAATAAGTCTAACTTCAAGCCAGAAGCCAAAACAGAATCATGATTGAGGAAGCTGGGGCAATCAGCACTTCCTCATGCAGAGTGCTGAAGTAAAGGCAACAGAGAGCCACAAACTTTCCAGTCGATTAAAACACAGAGTTGATTCAGAGAGGACTTCCTGTTATAGACTTGAGTCATCTGACCAAGCTGCTGATTTAAGGTTCATGTTAGCCCTTAGCACAGAATACATTCTTTTGCTGTAGTGGAAAATAATTGGTATTTGAATAATAAATCTGCAGCAAGCTCTGAAAATGTAAAGCAGTTCTTGCCCGCAATTGTTCAAGGTCCTACACAATAGTTCGTTGACCTTTTGTTTTTTTAAACACATTGATGCAAAAATGACTTTGTGCTGAACCGCCTCAGAGCCAAAAATAAAGCTTTTGTATACTTCCCAATATTTCCCTATGAAAATACCAAGGCTATTGAGGACTGAGGTAGTCCATTATTCCATCCATTCGCCCATCTACACAATTAGAAATGTTTATTTTCAGACACAGTATTTAAATGAGTGATGTCACCCCAGGAGGAGGCTGAGGACCTAAAAATATCCGACACTTAACTCGAAACTTAGATTGAAAGAGAAATGTCTTTAATGTGGTAAAGTCAAGAGGTGACAAACAATAAGTAATGAAATGACAGTTAGTAGTTTTGCATATGGTGAGTTATGTACAGTACGTTTCCTTCGCAATTTTTTTTTTTTGGTTATGGGCTTTATAAGAGGATGTGCAAGAAACCAACCAAAAACTTATGCAAGACAACTCGGAGCTTGCAAAAACCTGAGCCACACTGTATTACATAGGACAGAACTTGAACGAAAGCTGAAGAAACATTTCATTTTTTTCCCCCTTCAGGAAAAAGTCTGAGCATGTACTCCGTCTTTCTCCATACCATAGTGCGAGAAACAAGCAGCAGAGTCTATGAAGAACATTACAAATGAGTGTCCCTCACCACTCCTGAGGGGAGTAACAGAATGTGCGGAATGCTTCCTGCCAGGGAGATGGGGCAGATTGCTGAGAGGAAAGGACAGGGCAAGAAAGAAATGAGAAAAACTTTCTTTAAGTAGGGGAATCGGAGGACAAACAAAGAAATGGGACACTCAGGGAAAAAGAGAAAATGAGAAAATTACTGCAGTAACAGCCCCCCATGATGCTAAAAACTAATTTACCGCTGGTTTAAATAACCATCAAACCAGTGGTATGGTGGGTAGTTCTGGGACATCCTCGGACAAAACAGCATCAGATCTTGGGAAAAACGAAGTTAAATCAGGTCTCAGCTCTCACACATCAGGTAAAATAGGCTGTTCAAAATTGACTCAAGTGAAATGGCTTCAGAGAAGAAGGAATCATTGGAAGAAAAAGTGGTGCTGCTATTGTTATTTATTTATTTATTTTTTTAAATAGACATCAAACTCCCACCCCCAACACAGTTTAACTAGTAGCGGCAGATATACCGGTTCATACGGTATACCAGTCGAAATTCTTCTTAAGATATTAGTATTGTTCACCATTATACTGCTATGGCACAAATAAACACAGATAACGCATTTTACATTAAGTGCAAATCACGCTACCTCTCATGTAGTGACTTGCAGTATGAGGTACTGATGAGTCATGATTTACACAGCACCGAAATATACTCAAGTACTAAAAGAAATGTTACAATAAATACAAACAGTTTCTCTGTTAAAAATGGTTTCTCTCACCTAATAAGAGTAATGTAGTAGATTCAATCTACCGTTTACTCCTATACTCACGAGAGCAAAAGTGGGGCTGCAGATCCTAAACAGAGGTGCAGAGAGCTGAAAGTGCGGGTCTGAAAGTGTAGAGGCTAAAGTTGCTGTACTGTGGCTCTGCAGATGGATAGTACTGGATGTCTTGGTTTTGGGCGTCAAACAAATGGCCTCCTCAGCTTCATGGCTAATAGAATTAACGAATGTACTATTTACCTCCAGCAGCATCTGATGGACGTAGATGAAAGCTTGAGTGTAAGAGATGCACATATAAGACAAATAACCTTCAGACATAACACAACATTCAGCATCATTTTTTTTTGGCTCAGCTCAGGGATGCCACTGCTTACTTTACATGCATTCTCCTTTATCTTGTCAGGTTAGAAAGCAATATTGACATCTATCTATACATTGTTCATTTCTGTTTATACTATTTCGCACACTAGGAATATTTTAGCATTACTTTAGATGTTAGATATGGTTCTTATTGAAAGTGAAGGGACATTCCAGGATCTACAAAATAAATTCACCTAAGCATTCAAACGGTTTTATTTTCCCCACACGTTACTGTCACAGACTTACAGTTGCCCTATTCTAATGGACCACAAAAAACTTTGCAAGTTCTGTTGTGTAAACTGACCTCAAAACGTGAAGGCAGCAATGCTGTGTTCATACTTTGTCATCTGTGTAGGGACTCTGAGTTTATGCTGTGCAGCTAAGGAATACATGAAGTTTGCAATGTGAATAATTAATAAAAGAGCGCAGTGTCTTACAGTGAGAGACGAACGTTGCGCATAGTCAGTGTGAAAATAGGCACTGTGTATACGTCAACTGACTGACACCAACACACATTCCTGTGGCCTCCTTGTGCCTGGAGAATGTCAACATCAATGTCTGAGCCACATATAGTCTGGATGTAAGTAGTTACTTGTTCAGACACATTTAACCTAAAATAACACCCTTTTTAGTTTCACTGGTATTTGGCTTTTTGGGGGTATCACTGGCGCATGGAGCACTTGAAATACAGGTTCTGAGGTTTAGATACATATTTTAGTAGCACATAACCCGAGATATGGTTTAATGACAATGTGAATTTGTCAATATTACATTCAAAAATGGAGCTTAAAGCGAGTGTGAAAGCAGACTCTAGTAAGCCATCAGTGCATTTTTTATTTCACAAATGTTGATATACTGAATGACTAAGACTGAACAGATAAGGCTGAAAAGTATTTTTGCATCTTAAGCTCAAGTTGAACTGACTACAATCAGGTCCGTTCATGACTCTGGAAAAAGACATTGAAAGCAGACGCCAGGGTTGAATGAGCAGGAACAAGCCACAAGAGTTCAAGTTAAATCAGCCTGAACCAGCTGTTTATTTAGGGTCATGAACTCGGACAAAACAATTTCCACTGTTTATCATTGCGCCCTTATATACAGACATTGAAAAAAAATTTGGAAAGTATACCATTAGAGCACGTCTGGTTTTGCACTCTCTGTCGTACTTTGCCATACAAGAATTATGAAAAATATGAAGACTGTGTGGAAGATGCATTAAATTACCTGCATAGAAGATCTGGTCATTTCATGTGATGTAAAGAAGCGTAGGTAATTTTTAAGCATTTTTTATACATTTCCAACAATAATGTTTTATGTTTAAGCTGTCATGCAGATTCCTCTTTGCTGCTACTGATCTGTCTTTTGCACCATTATAAACAATAATACGGCAGCGTAATGGACTGTATGGTTTACTCGTAGAGGAAAGCAGCCAAGCAGACAACCAGGCATCGCTCCAGCCTTTGCTCCTCTGCTCACTCCCTCTCTTTCTGTCTCTCTCGCTTTTTCTCTCTGCCAATCTCCTTCAGATTTAATCCTTGGTTGCCGAGCAACAGCTAACCAGAGCAGGCATGGGAAAGCCCTCTCTCTCTGACGTGCACACACACAGAAAGCTCGAGGACCAGTTCTTATGACAGCGCATGTACGTAACAGATGCGTTCAATCAGAAGCACACGTGTGTAAAATGGGGGGGAAGTGAGCTTGCGCATAGTAACGGATCTCTGTGCGCTGCAGGCTGTGTGCATTTGCTCTCTCTGGCCTCTGTCTCAGAGAATGCCACACTGAGAAATATATGGCAGCACAACTGCAGCACACAGGCCTCTGGCCACCATGAGCTCCATTATGGTTGAATATAAGCACAGAACCTGGCTGAATTCTGGATTCATTTAGTCTACAAACACTGTGGTGAATTACGCTGTACATTACTTCACTGTAACTAGATGAGTAGTTATTGCTTACATTAATAAAAAAAACAACTGTCAATTAATCAAGCATCCAAGCATTTACAAAGGTATAAAATGAAGTTCACTGAACATTAACAAACCAAGCCTTCAACTATTTCAAAATACTTTAAAGGAGAAAGAATAAACTAGGAAAACTTAAAGGGCCCACATCATAGGCAATCCTCACTTTTTTTGAAGTAAAACCACTTGATGTGGTATGTAAACATCAGTAAACATACAGTCTAAACATACAGTTCACTCTCAGGCCAAACTGTCAAAGGAAACTAAGCTCTAAAAACTAACACATTTAACTTCCACCTATTCAACCTAAAGCTGTCAAGCGCTGCCTGTTTACACTCAAATTCTAAGTAGTGTAAATGTCATGAATGTCATGAACATGACAGTTTGTTTTACATACACCTGCACAAATATCATAAGAAGACCTCAGGGGAATAAATATAGGATATGGACCCTTTAGTATAATATAAAAACATAAAAACAGTGTCACAAAAAACACAATTTTTTATCACTAACAGTTTCTCGATGACACTAACTCCAATAAAAAATCCTCTGGAAAAGGGTAAACTTGTTCCACATACACAATGTTTTTGCTACATAAGCCACTTGGGAAGCAGACTTGAATAATTCAACAGAAAGCTTGTACTAACAGTATGTAAATAGCGTTACACGATCTTCTTCTTATGGTTGCAGTTCCTTGGAACTGAGAGCCATTATGCCTTCAGCAATGTATGACACTGTGTGCCTGCAATGCCCATGAAGGACAGACTAGAGCTTTTGCTCTATGGCATTTTTCTTTCTTAATGTCAAACATTACTCTGATCCACTGGCTGTTGTTTTATAAAAGGGCAAACCTTCATACACATTCTTATTATATCACTTGTGTATAGCCATGCACGTTCCTATGAAAAGCTATAGCACCATTCTTTGGGCTCAGCAGAATGCTGTTGAGGGAGAATATTAAATTAAATTCAGGAGAAGGAGACTCGGTATCCCCTAACTGTATCTGAGGAAAAAATTCACTAAGACCACCTGGCTTATGTCAAACAGGATCATGAGAGACATGCCAGACCTACACTCAATTCATAAACTCACACAGCCACTTAAAAGTTGCTTTTGAGACGGCGCTATGTGATATCCCGGCTTCTGGCCAGCTGTGAGGTCCCAAAGCTCTGGCCCGTTCCGCAAAGGGTCATGGGAATCTTGGGAGATCACTTGCTCCTCCACTGTTTTCGGAGTTACAAAAAGAGAACTTGCCTCTGGGCCCATCAGAAATTTACTACTAACTGCCACAGAAATAATGGTAATAAACAAGCAACTATGGCTTGGCTCTAAGCAGCCAAATTAACTGATTAGCCATCTTGTTTCACAGTTGTCGATTCTTATGCTGTGTTCGATTTGGCTGCAAAGTGGGGAAGTTGGAGCTTGGAATTATATCATTTTCAGGCTCTGCATGTTGGTTGAAGCTACAAAGTGGGAAAAATGTGAATGCCTCTATGAAAGCGACTATTGTTAGCAATGACCTAGCCTGCTAACATTAGTGACACGAGTGATAACTTTATCATTCATGATGTATTTACCTTCTCAAAACAGTGAACTTTATGGTCAACGTTATAGTTCAACCAACTACTGTGTCGGTATGTTGACTGATCTAAAGCAAATACTATTGTATTCTAATTTAAAAGTAGAGAAATGGGTCTTTATTACTACCGACTGTGTGAGCAGCCATGTTGACCTGACATCATACACAGAGTTCAGTGTTGAGAACACCATCCAGACAGTTGAGTGGCTCTTTTGATTTTTTCATTTTTCTGAGTCAGAAGTGGAAAATTCCAAAATTACATGCTTCAAACGAACGCCACATTAGCTCCCAAATGACGACAAACAGCTGGAGCTCAAAAAACATACATTACTCACCTCGGTCCTCTACAGCACCAAGTCAGACATTACTTTTGCTGTTTTTGAAATACCCATCACATGCTTTTTTATTTATGTGATTTACTTCAACCCATACACATCATATTCTGTTTCTTGAAACATTAGCATACGATTGTGAAACCCAACAACTGTAGAAAATAATTGTGGTCAGCTTAAATAATCGCCAACAGGCGATTAAATAATAATTACAGCAGGCCTACTTGCCCTGGAGCTAAACCAAAGCACATGGGACTGTCCGGCTTACACATCAAGTTGGCAGTTTATTAGTTTTCTACCTCCCCTCATTACACATTTAGGTGTAAACCCATCTGCTGCTGTACAACTCATAAGTCCCCTCTATTCTGTCCATCGGTGGAAAGGGACCACCATAGACCCCCGTTGACCAGATATTATCTGGGGGATGGGTCATTCTCAATAGTGGCACTAATGGTAGTGCCATATTAGTGTTGCCGGAGTTTGTAAATAGTGCACAGCAACAGATGGTCTACAGTCAGTAATTGCATATCTACACCACAGGTTCCCGACCCTTGCCCTGCCCTGCTACCAAAACACCCACTTCAAGTCATAAAGTGCTTGTAACGAGAAGGGTAAACACTAAAATGTACAGGGCAAGGCTTCAGGACCAGAGCTGGGAATCCACTGATCTACATCTATATGGTAGGCATAACTGATAACAAGGCCAAGCGAATGTAGAATGAATGCAGGTACAACGCTGGCTTATATATATATTAAACCGGCAACTTGGTAAAAATAACATTACACACTTCTAAGACTTTAAATGAGTTTCTTCTTAGAAGCCTCTGAAAATGATATTCCCACCACTCAATGCTTCACTTACCATCTCTTTTGCAACCTGACCATAATCAATATAAAATGTGCAAGACTCAACAGTAACAGTGATACATTAACACTAATAGCTCGATTCAGCTCTCGGAATTTCTCATGCTGGAAGAAGGCAGAGTAATTTCATCTTATTTAAAGCCACTGACAGAGCCAAGAGCCTATTAATTACATTAACCTATGGCACAGTTACTGCTGAGACGATTCCAAATTTTGGAATGAGATGGTTTCACACAGAACTGTCAAGCAAAAACAGATAACCAAAGCCAAAAGAAACCAAACCTAGTGAATGAGGAACCACTGTAGCTTGACAATGTTGTGCTATGAACCAGTATCAAATTTCGAGAAGAATACATTCCAGTTCTTGTCTAAACTAGTCATAGATTACTCAGACACAGATGCTTTCCTACACTCTCTCGTGCTCTTCCACATGGTTCCTCAGATATAGATAAAGTAAAATGGAAACCACCCTTCCTTTCCTCATAAATAACTGAGTAAAAATAACATCTAAAAATACAACAGAAGTTTTACTATTACTAAGTAAATATTAGCAGGTGCTGCCAACTCCTGGTGATGGTTGGTAAGAATCAACATCATATTGCTTATTAATGCTCATAAAAATCACACTTCTACAGAGTAAACTGAGACACCAGAAGGTCAGGCCTGTGCAGTAAGTGTTTAGTAGAGCAAATGGACTCGAAGCAGTCCCACAGCGCACAGCAGTGGAGAAGGAACTGCAACTGTGCAGCTGAGATTATAGACCAGGTGACTAATCACTGGTGCTTAAGCAGAATCCCACCTGGAATGGCCAATTGCTACTGATAGCTAGAATCCCAAGGGTTGGACAGTAGGGCAGCAAGAAAAACTAAAGCCAGAAACACATCCTGGACAGACTGGGGAGGTTGTCACAAGCACTACACTGACTGCACTGTGTATTAAGAGAGTGCATATGGCCACTCTAAAGTAAGTGGCCAAGTTTTTATGCTTCCTACTGCTTTCATGAGTCATCGTCAGCGTCTGTGATGGGTAGATTGTGAGTCATGTGTAGGTGTGAGTAGGTGTAAGCTCTGTGTGTCTGAAGCAGAGAACAAACAAGGAACTACTGCTAAACACAATTAGTGGGCAGAGCCTATCAAAGCAGCCAAAGCAAATAGGCTGTTCCCACTGGCCCTCAGAGACTAGGGTCCTTCTTTTTTTGACTATGCCAGGTGAGTGTGAAAGGGTGTGGGCCAGGGATGGCTGGTATAAATGGGCTAATGGGCCTAGGCCCACCCTGTCTTTCAAAGAAAAAAGGCATCAAAGTAAGGTTTCATTTTTGGCATCCGCCTTGTTTTTCTTGCTGTTAATAATTGACATCTGTGGACCCAAGAACAACAGCACAACCAAAAATATGAACAGGCTAAAGACATGGCTGATTTACATCTGACCCAAGCTGTAGATTCACACAGCCAATCTGTGATTGTGTCATTTGCACTGTGATGTTTTACACAGAGTGAAACGCCCCATAGAGCCGTTATATTGGGCTAATTTTCTAAGCCTGCAATGCCTAGTTTCACCTTTTCCACCATTATTTTCTGTGGGGTGGGAAAGTCACTTCTAAAATGCGCTGAAACACTCGAGGTAAAATTATTTTGCTTACACTAAGAGTTGGATACAGTGAAATAGTTAAATAATATCAAATAATTTGTAGGGATGCATCCATACCATTTTTTCCTGACCGAGTACAAGTGCGAGCACATATTTTTTAGAACTCTCTAATACCAAGTCTGATACCATAACAAATTAGTTACTTAGAATTAAGTAGTTGTTAGTGTAAATGAGTGCAATGTACTTACTTACCAACAGTAAAAAAAAACACTAAATACTGATTAAAAGCTCTTTTAAAAGAAGTGCATTAGCTAGCTATGTACTATACATTAGTTGCCTTGGATAAAGCAGCATTGCAGTGGAGAAGAGTGACAGAAAAGCACTTCTGTACAGCTATAAATAAAGTATGTTTCATAGTTTCGATCCTCCTCATCTGTCACTTTCAACATTTTCTGCAGCACAGTGACAGCAGGAATCACATCTAGGCTGATGCAACAGAGGTTAATCCGAAGAGTTCAATTGTGAAGTTTTACAACTGTGTTGAAGTTTTTTGTTTGGCTGATTGAGCTGTGGTTGAACGTTCTCTAAAGCCAGGCATACACTGTGCGATTTTAGAATTTTTTTTTTTTTATTTTATTTTATCTTGTTCTTTGCTGAGTCTAACTAAGTATTAATAGTCCATCACACAATATTGAGCAAACACACTGGGAAACTGAGCTACAACAGCTTAGCTATCCACATTGTGCACTAAACGTACATGAAAGGACACTACAATCTCTCTACAGCCCACTTTACAAAGACAGTTTTACCAAAAAAAAAATAAAATAAAATAAAATATTATATATATATATATATATATTCTACTCAGTCAAACAGAGTAAAGTAGATGTATACGGTGTCATCTGTTTTGCTAGCCTATGTTTCTCCACCAGTACTAGCGAAGTAGTTGTGAATGTGTTTAACATGGGCTAAAATCGCAGTGCATCCCTGGCAGGACAGAATATTTAAAGTGACTGTCGGCTTTGTGTCCGCCTGCCACGATGTCAGTAACGCTTCTTTGTGTGAGCAGACCCTTGTTCACTGCCAGCTTGAGTCGTTTTTATTACTACAGCAGTGTATACAGGCTTACGTCACACAGTCTCAGCAGGTGTCTGACATTGGTATGAATTTTTATGAGTACGAGTATAAGTAAATGAGCATGATATTGGCCCAATACACAATACCAGTATCGGTATCAATAATTTGTATATTGTTGTTTTACAGAGTAATTCAGTAATGAATTTTAACTTGAATCTAATTATGTTCTGCTTATGTTGTAGTTCATTGAAAATGTAATGGTGAAGTTCAACATTTAAACATTGAAGCTTGACAGCTTATTTTATTGATTTCATGTTGTAGATGGGAAGGGTCTTGTTAGTTTTTTCCATCCAATATCATAACCAGCCGTCACTAGCTATGATGGCTCAGACTCTCCTTAAAAGGAAAGGGTACCATTACATTCCTAGAAATTTTAGGATACAGGACAGGATGTTACTATTCATAGAGGCTTCTTTACCATGGGGGGTATGGAGGGACAAGGAAATGGACGATTAGGAATCATCCGTTTAAGAATGAATTAAAAACAACCTGGAGGACATGGATACACTAATCACAACATGATTTTCTCTCTGCTTTACATCATTTTGAGAACACACCCTTACCTGTTGGATGTTAAAGAAATACTATAATTTTCACTGTCAAACCAATTATTTACAAGAGCAACTTTGTAGAACCAAAGTCAGCATGGTCACTGTATCACTGACAAGCTCCTTCTAAGCCACAGCATTCCTAGCTCTTTCCTCTTAAAGAGGAAATATAGCATGGGAGAAACCTCAAGATGGGCAGCTAAAGGAAGAGCATGAAGCTTATCTCTCGCTTCCCTCATTACCAGCGGCAATTCAGCAGGAACGCTACTTAGAAGGCCTAAAGCCCCCTTCTCTCATATGTGCACACAGCATGGGGGCTACAAGTATAAGCACAGAGTCAATTAAGCAGATTGCCTTCCCCATTAACCCAGTAGTGTTCCTGAGGTTTACAAAAGAAAAGGGACCAGCAGTGCTGTTGTAAGTTTGGCCCAATGCCTCCTGAAGGTGCCTTAAATTACCTGGCTAAACCAGTTCAACAAAAATGGGACATCAATACTGTGGGGCAATAACACATCATGAGTCATCAGACAAGATCCTTATAGAGTATCCTATGCTACACCAGTATGCAATAGTCGTCAGATACTTGTTTTTTTCCACAATTCTTACAACAAACACAGACTAAATAAATATGTCTAGAAGTAAACAGCTTACACAGATCTATGAGAATTACACAGAAGGAAGGTGTGCCTCAAATGAGCAAAGACATGCTCTTACCATCAATCTGTCTATGCAACAGGTTCCTGCAGACCAATTTCGTGAGAACTCAACGGCTCATCACGCATGCATGTGCACATTTAATACAGATATGTAAAGCATCTAGGTCCACTTTCTATTCACTCAGCAAACAAAA
Source organism: Colossoma macropomum (assembly GCF_904425465.1). Taxonomy (NCBI): domain Eukaryota; kingdom Metazoa; phylum Chordata; class Actinopteri; order Characiformes; family Serrasalmidae; genus Colossoma; species Colossoma macropomum. Next base: position 33,119,529 of record NW_023494793.1, on the reverse strand, counting down.
AATGGACACAAAGAGACGACCATGACACCACCATATCAACATATGGTCCCACAACCAGTTCTGCAGTAAGTTGTGGTATCTGAGCCCAAACAAAGCAACCCTGCTTAGACACCCTATCTATTACAGCTTTGCGTGTTACGCCTGTATTTGCATCAGCGGATCCTGAAATGGGAGTTAGTTGAGGTGAACCTGTCCTGAATGGCTCGAGGCCAAGCAGAACCTGCATTCTTCCTCCGCCCTGGACTGAGGCCAGCCTACACTTACTGCCTGCTTTTGCTCACCAGCTACTCAAAGTGCAGAAACTGAGGTCAAATTGACTTTCCTGTAGCAGTGTGCATGCGATTGTTTTGCGTAGCTAAGCAGGCTGACCTATCGAGATTGACATTTATTAGGGATGAATCCAAATTCTTAAATATTTAGACAAATGATGAAAGCTTTAAAAACTCTAGAATGAATTGGGGTTCCTGATATGCAAATTTGCTTCTCAAAAGCTATACATTCTTATATTTAGAAACCATGACATGTCTGAACTCTATCTGATCGCAGTGAAGAGCCTGTGCCTTAAGTTTTGATCAGTTTCTTGTCTGCTTAATCAAAAGAAGGAAACATAAAAAGACTACTGCATCCAGTTAAAGGCATAATGGCATAAAAAGCGTCAATAAACAACAAGCTCAAGTTCATTTCACCCTCTATTGGTATATCTTTAATGGAAATGTCATGTTTGGTATCAGCTAAAGGCCTCTACCCACCAAACGTGATTTGCATGATTTATTTAAACAACAAGTAATTAAAGCACATGAATAAATGATTATATCTTGCGCATCAAACAGTTTTTTTAACAGTCCATTCATCCTCTTTAATTTTTGCAAACTTTTGACCAACAATTTGTTTTTTTCAAAATTGGAAAGTATCCCAATGACAAAATTTGCCCTCTTTGTGATAAGTAAACAATATCTCTGTCATCTGAAGACATTCTACCCAGCACAAATAACATTCCAAACAAATCACTTCACATCCGGTGTGCACTGTCCTTAACTCTTCAAAACTTGTATTTTTCCAGCTAAAAAGGTACAAGATAAAATACAGTGTGACTAGGCTAGCCGAAATAAAAACAGAATTTGTCTTTTTACTTTAAACACTTTAGATTGACATCTTTGTTTAAATTTCAAGCAACGTCATTTACTATGCAATATGCCATGTTTCCCCTATAATTTTTTTAACGTGTTGGACTGTACATACTACTGTTTCCAGCATTAATTATTTCAGTGAATTAATTATTAAATAATAATAATTAACATTATTATTACCTTGTTTTTAAGCACCTTATTTGATCTCATTTTAATACTAGCTGTTGTCTCTTACGGTTCTCCCTCATTGTCTTCTTTTAGTTTAAACAAAGGTCTGAATCATGTCTAACATAATTTCTGGCCATTACTGTTAGTTTGGGGAGTTCAACTACCAAAAGGTACTTCAAGATCTTTTTTCCCTAGGCAGGGCTCTTGTATTTGTATGGCTTCACGCTGCCTTATACAGTGCCCCCTCCCCACCACTACCTTGGTTTCTTTATTCATAACCTCAGGCATTTGAACAAAACAGCCTTCACAAAGCACACACAGTATCTTTATTGCATGCACAATTGCAATAAATCAATCTAAGCATGGTATCATTACCATAAACCTGTAAGGGGTAAGCTACACTACAATGAGTACAAAAAAAGATGGACTTTCAGTGCCTTGCACCTACACAAGCACAAGCTTATCAGAAAAAACAACCCATGTAAAAGGTTCGGTTGGGAAAAAAACCCTTTTTGGTTAATGTTTAACTTGACAGCAATCGGCCACAGCCCTCTGGCCAGCCAGTTTATAGCCACACCAATGCAGCTGCCAGATTAGTCAATTGCTAGCAAGTCTCGGTATTGTCCAGCCTTGTGTCTGACAAGAAATGTAAGCAAAACAATCTGAGATCATGCAGGCCTGGCATGTTTTCTGTAAGAAAAGGAACCGCCATGACAGAACATGTCCAGGACAAAACCCCATCTTACCTCTGAGGTCTCCACCTGATTTTACATACCTCTCTCTTTTATGAATTGTACTGCATATGAGTCTTGCATAATATCCCAGCTTGGTACAGATAAGGCTGATTGTGAAATTCAGCAGCAGTAAGGCATGTTGAGTCATGAGAGCTCATTTTCATCCTGCACATTACCACAACATAGGCATTCCCCCTAGGGAGCCATTATTAGAGAGGCTGTCATTTCTACAGCTGAGGCAGCAATGAAGGTAGCTTTATCACAGGACTTCACGAAGAAATGCAAAAACTCTCTTGCTCTTCTCAAGCATCTGTTGTTTGCCATGAAAACTGGCAGAGAGTGGGCTTTTCCTAACAAGCTAGCAGCCTAACTTGCAGCTGTTAATGATTTCAGAATCAGTTTCCTGTTATAACATAGGTGGAAACTGGGACAGTGGAGATTAACTTTGACTCTCATGAAAGAAGTCCTACATGTGATCTCAAATAGAAGTGCGTGTTAATTGAGAATGCTCCAAGTTACAACTTCCTGTTCCTAAAATCCTAATACCCTCCCCTCCCCAAACAAAAAGTCCTCACAAGCACATCCTCCACAGAAAACAGCTATTTTCACAGTCTGGGTGAATTCTAGTGGCCGATTGTTTGTGGCAGTACAAAGATGGCTCTGTCTGGAACTACAACTTTGTGTGTGAGAGACAATTTGATAAGTATTAAGAAGCAGAAGTGTGGAGAGGAAGCCTTCTCATTCTCTGTGTAACACTTCCCTCAGTGCTCAGCTCTTTATATAAAAGAAAGCCTGTCTATTCTGTTACGGGCTGCTCCAACATGTTCACCAGTCTCCATGAGAATGAGGGGTCAATCCCAGGACAGCTCTGAAAGACCACCACCTCTCTGAAACATCTCTGCCTTTTGCTCTCAGAGCTTAGTTGGAGCTCTACAATTCAAAGAAGATATTGGAATTAGACATAGCTGAGCCCTGCCCAATGAAACAGACCCTGAGAATGCAAGGAAGGGGGGCGTTTACACATAGAGGGGAACACTTCAGCTGCTCCACATTCAACAGTGTTTAATGAGTATGTGTACAAGAAGGTGTGACTAGAATTTCAACAGTTTTTGGCTGCACCTGCTCAGTGAACCAGTTGTTAAAGATGGCTTAAAGGATTGTGCAGTTTCTACGCACCACACTACACTACCCAAAATACTTCACAAAAGTATGAGAAGAACCATTCTCACCTTCTCACTATTGGTGTTAACTATTTGATTCGACTGCGTGTGTGCAGAAGGCAGTTTGGGTGGGGCTGTTTTATGTCCATATCTTGGTCTTATGGGACATTTGCGGCTGCTTGCCTGAAGTACACCATGTGCAGAGTAACACAATAGGACAAACAATAGGGCTGCTGCTCTGTGTATTATCACCACACAGATGACTGACTAGATGTATGCAATTGTACAGGCTTTAACTGTCAAAAACTAGAAAAATAAACTTATAATATGGACAAAATATCTTTGGGAGGGGTTGGAACCAGAGGGAAATAACTGACATCTGACAAATTTTACAGGATGGCTAAAACAAATTTCAGCTAGGCAGGGCAATGTAACAATATTTATCGTTACAGTGACAAATTATGTTACAATGTACTTTTCTGAGGAAACCAGTACTTGTAGCACACTGACCAACTGCATGTTTTTCACAAAGACAGCATGTTTAACTGGACTGAGTGCAGTTAAGTATGTGTTCTCATAATTCTTAATTTGACTGACTTTGATTTTTTAATGTGGCACCATTGATTCTTTTTTTTGTCTCTTCCAACTTATCAGGTGTCAGAAAAAAGCAAATACTGTGACATATGTACTGTGAAAAGCGTTGGGATGCTGCATTCTGCCATATTGCCCAGCCCTAATTTCAACCATACTTTGGCCTATCTGTGTTTATTAACATTCACCCTTGAGAGGTAGCATACTTATACATATCTTTAATTTGATACGTAGAACTTTTTTCTCCATAATGTCACATCTTTCCTTTTCCAAGCCTTCTGTATTTACATTGGACTTTTAATAGGTCTTGTATTGGCCTATATCAAAACCACAGAGATGAACCCTTACTGTGACAGGGATAAAGCCTGGCCTGCATTATTTTGATAAAACTTATTCATATGTTCTGGATCACATGAATGCATTAGCCTTAATAATGTGTAAAGTCTGAACTCTGGTCAGGATCTTCACATCAATGGCTATTAACAATAGCTAACTTCTCAGTGGGTTCATTTTATACCCTGAAGCACTAAAATAACAGTATCGTGAAAGAAAACATCACGATTTCGATTAACGATATATTCATACAGCGATATATTCATACAGCCTGCACCGTTACGCCGCAGTAAAGACGCTCACATGGCTCACATGGTCAGGATCTCGCAGCATCTACAGCTGTAGCCTGCTTTCTACTGGCACTTCAGCAGCCTAATCTGCACTTCGTCACATTACACGTTAATGGTGAGATTTGAAGGCGTGCCAGGTGTATCGAGGACAGGTCAGGTCAGAGATGACCTCTGACTCTCGCCTCGCTCACAAGAGTACTTACTGTTTGAACATTTTCTCCATGTCTTTGATCTGTTTTCTGGAGAACTCCTTGAACTCGGTGTAGGGGTTGAACACCTTCATGCTGGGCTGCTGGTGCTCTCCCACCCCTTCGTTCAGCTCGCCGCGACGCATCAGCTTCGCCTCCAGTTCCGAGTCGGCGCTCGCTGTGGACGGCTTGTCATGAGCCCCGTTTTCGTGAGTTTCGTCCACGGCTACAGGATCCTGAGCACCGTCTTCGATCTGCAGCCGGCGGTTCAGCTTCATTGACAGCTCGTCTGTTGCCATTTTGTGGGTCTGTTTATCTCAAAAACCACGCCGTCCACTTCTAGGCAAAGAGCACGAGTTAAAAACGCAGAAACCTGCAATACCCGCAGCCCGTGTGCAGTTAATTCGTTAGTAAGTAAAATCCAGGCTCATATAAGCAGATATTTTAGGTTAAAATGGGGAAATCCTCAGTTTAGTAACACGGTTCGTGTTTGAGTCCCTGAACGGTCCAAATAGTCAGCGCGCGGGTCTGCGGGGAGCTCGCGCGAAGAACAGCGATGAAATAACTACGCAGAGCTCTCTGATGCTAGGCCACGCCTCTTAAAGGGACAGGCACACGAAAACCTGAAAGATTTGATTCACCACAAAACTGCAGTTCTAGTCATGATGAGAATACAGAGATGCACATGTAGATTCATCACAAGACTAAAGGGACACATAAATATTCACTTAGTAAAGAGATGCGCATGTAGGTATTAATCAAAAGACTAAAGCGATGCACATAGTTAGATTTACACTAAAGCTAAATGATGTGCTTACTATGTTGTGCATTGTATTATTCCAACTAAAGGGTGGTCATTGTCATGACTTTGGGGAATATTTGCCATGGTAAATCAGTAAAGGTACTCTTACTGCTACAGTATATCACTCTAGTATTATCTTGCTCTACATCAGTGGAACCCAATCATGGTCCTGCAGAGCTCAGATCCAACACCCCTGCCACTGATGTTCAGATGGTGCTGAGGGCCTACGTTACCCACATCAGGTGTGCTAGCTAGGTGTACTGTAGGTATGCAAAAGTTATTCAAAGTTCTAAGTGCTCTGCGATTTGCACATGCAGATTAAAATACTACTAAGTGCAAATCACACACACAGTCACACCCCACAAACCATAACTGTATCACTGTGCACGTGAAGGCCTAAATCTTTATGTCCCCTTACTAGTAATTTTAAAAATAAACCTAATGCTAAGCTGACCTTGACCCAAAGCATGACCTTAAAGGTTAATTTATATGCCTCTTTGCAGATGCAGAAGCATTAATCACATTTTAAATGCACATGTTAGTCTTTCCCCAACTCCCAACACACCTGATGCAACTTAGAAGGTTCAATCAAGCTTCACTCTTGCTTGAAATCTGAAAAACCCACAAGTGTTTCTGTCCATCCTTCCAATGTGAGCAGAAAACTAAACACTATGGGTCTAAAAGGATGTGAAGCTGTCAAGAAGCTGTTATTGAGAAAAAGAAATAGACAAAAAAGAAGAACATTTGCAAATCAAATAAAGAAGCTGCTGTTGTTCATAGAACAATGGACTGACCACATCAACCAAGCTCAACATTATTGAATGTGTTTGGGATTGCGTGGATCATCAGAAGCAGAAAATGCAACCAACTTTTAAAACTGAACTTGTGTGGTGTGGAAAAATATCCTTGCAGATTTCTTTGAAGAACAGAAAGCAAGTCTTCCAAAATAATGGAAGTTGTAATAAAGGCAAAGAGTGGACACACTAAATACTGAACAAAATTGATCTGGTAAATATGAGTTCTGTGTTTTTAATAAGGCTGAAAAATGAATAACTTGTGCTTAATGATCACTTGACTGTACACTAAGTAATTGAAATGGTAGTTGCTGACTTTTGCAAAGTACTGTAAATATTAAGTTTTATGTTTTATGCAAGCGGTTGCAGATGTCTAAGTATCAGTATAACTATCCTTAACCAATCATGAACAAACCAAATCAGTAAAATGTTCTCACTAATGAGCATCCTGTGCTGTCATTGTGAAGATATCTGTTTTAACCAGTATAGAAAGACAAGTACATGCTTATACATACATTACATGCTAGCATGCATATTGTTTCATATTGAATGAATGCTACAGAAATCACTTGATGAAATATTAAAATCATATTTTGGATCATTTGATGTTCAGGACTTTAAATGTGGAGTGTTATTCAAGCAGGTGTATGGTATGATTTTGTTCCTGTACTTGTAGTGTTTGTGTGTACATGCACTCACACACTTGAAGGATTAAAAGACTGAATGAGTCAGCTGAGCAGCAGAGTCTGATTCGTGACTCATAGGAAGCTGAGTAGGACTCTCTCCACGTCTCTCACATACACACAGCCCTCTATGAGAGAGGAGGGGCTGCACACACGCTGAAAGCCGTGACTACCTGCATTCTCTCCATATAAGGAGAAAGACAGAATGAAGCGTAGGATTCCTCCGCACTGAGGAGGGGGCGTTCACACCCACCACATCATCACACCTCTCCCTCCAATCAGGAGCATCGCATGACCAGCAATAATGATTCTCACTGAATGACATTCATGTTCATCTTTACTCAGATGAATTCTAAACCTCTCTCCATACAGTGGTTGTGTACATAGGCTTGAAATAGAGCTTTAATTAGAGCCAAACAATAAAATAGATTTAACTGAAGAAATAAACATACATAGGCTTTGAAAGACTCCAAACTGTTTCACTTAAAAAAAGGTGTGTAGCCATAGAATGCAATTTCTGCCTGTTTTGGAGGTCCCTCAGTTCAGTCTTGAATTTTGATATTTTTAATTAAATTGAATGTTTTAAAAAATTACATTTGAATTACATTTTGAAGTAAACAATTATGCTTCATTACATTAATACATATATCAGTTGAGTCATTTCCGTTCCACCTGCAGAAAGGGGTTAAAATATAGTAATAAGATAAAAATATAGGTGCACTTTGTAGTTCTACAATTACAGACTGCAGTGCATCTGTTTCTCTGTACACTTTGTTAGCTCCCTTTCACCCTGTACTTCAGTGGTCAGGACCACCACAGAGCAGGTATTATTAGGCTGGTGGATCATTCTCAGCACTGCAGTAACACTTATGTGGTGGTGGCATGTTAGTGAGTGTTGCGCTGGTACGAGTTCTTAAACACTTCAGTGTCACTGCTACCGGACTGAGAATGGTCCACCAACCAAAAATATCTGACCAACAGAATCCTGAGGGCAGCATCCTGCGACCACTGATGAAGGACTAGAAGATGACAAACACAAACTGTGCGGCAGCAGATAAGCTACTATCTCTGACTTTACAAGGTGGACCAACAATGTAGGTGTGTCTAATATAGTGGTCAGTTAGTGGACAATGTTTAAAAACTCCAGCAGCACTGCTGTTTCTGACCTACTCATACTAGCCCAACACATTAACACTAAAGCCACCACCACATCAGCATCACTGCAGTGCTGAGAATGCAAATAGTACCTCCTCTGTGGTGGTCCTGTGGGGGTCCTGACCTCCACCACCTGAAGAATAGGGTGAAAGGGGGCTAACAAAGTATGCAGAGAAACAGACGGACTAAAGTCTGTAGTTGTAGAACTACAAAGAGCACCTACATAGTAAGTGGAGCTGATAAAATGGACAATGAGTGTTGTAGCTGATCAGTATATATATGTATATGTATGTATATATATATATATATGTATATATGTGTGTGTGTGTGTGTATGTATATGTAAATGTATAGTAAAGAATCCTAGCAAATACAAAGATATAGGAAGATACAAAGATGTAGGAAAAAAATTGCAATGACAGCTGGAAAGAAAAGCCAAGATGATAAAAATGCTGCACTCAACGGATGACACTATAGCAAGAACAATATGGTGTATACAATACTATGAGGTGCTAATAATCTCGTGGAATAAATGAATGTGTTGTGTGCAACTTTTTTTTTTAATTACTTTGTGTAACTGTTAAGCTCCACTTAACAATGCTACTTGTATTTCATGTTCAGTCTGCCATATATTTGCTTTATTTGTTGGAAGATGTACTAAAAGAAAAACAATCTGCTCCATGCTACTAAAACACACTGACCCGGTCACAGACTCGGAGCAAATCTAAGACATGAAGTCTCCATCTGCTTCTCTTCTACTACAGGACGAATCTGGGTCAGCAAGGGAGAAAAAACGTTGCTGACAGTAACAAACACCCACATTATGTCATGGGAAAGATAACAGCGGAAAAGTCCAAAAAACCATGCACATTTACTCTGTGTAAACAAGGCAAGGATATATGCCCCAAGAATGTCATGCCATCCAGCATGTTCACTAATGCTTTAATGACAGCGTCTATCACAGAATGAAATCCAGTGACAATCACGTTGCTTCAGAATTGAATAATTGTGGTAATTACATGCAGATCTTGTTTTTTAAAAAAGTCATGGTAAACAGTTTACTGCTGCAGTCTACCTGCAAAGCATGCGCCAGGACAGCGAGTGTTTACATGGTTACAAAAGTAATCCTGGGGATAACTTCATATGTACTAAAATTGTTTTACAACTTCTAGTGCTATTAAAAATCCAATATAAAAGCATGTGAACATAATACATGTGGTGAAACTATTCTGATGTTTTACACATTTGCACACACTGCAATACTAAAAAAATAATCATTTAATTGGTTAATAAATTTGGTAATTGAAATAATGATGGGAAAAATTAATATAATTCTATTCCTGCTCACCAGCACAGCGCACAACACGTAATGGAGCACATTTATCTAAGATTCACACTGTTCACTGACAGGGCTGCACGCAGGCCTTCGTACACGTTATCAAACAGAACCACTGATTTACTCACAACCACCAACACCTCCCCCAACAGAGAGAGAGAGAGAGAGAGGGAGAGGGAGTAGAGTAAGTGAGAAAGAAAGAGGAAAAAGTGTAAAGAGAGAGGGGAAAGAGATAGGAAGGGAGAAAGGGAGAAATCAAAAAGTAGAACAGATGGGAAGTGAAGGAGAGAGAGAGAGAAAGACAGAGCGAGAGAAGAGAGGGAGAGAGAAACGCAGAGAGAAATAGTTTGAGAGAGAGAGACAGGAAAAAGATTGGAAGAGAAAGAAAGATATGACGAGAGAGACATGGGAAGAAAGAAACAGAGGGAAGGAGGAAGAGAGAGAAACAAAAAATGAGAGAAAGAGAAAAAAATGTGTACAGAAAGAGAGAGTGGGGAAGACAGGAAGAGAGAAAGACAGAGAAACAGAAAGAGTGAGTGAGGGAGGAAGAAAGAAGAAAAAAGACTGTGGGAGGGATAAATAGAAAGGAGAAAAGAAAGTGAGTGAGTAAGTGAGCGAGAGGAGAGAGAGAGAGAGAGAGCGCAAAGTAAATATGCTGGTCAGGTCACACCATAGAGACGGGGGGATGAGAGGAAGAGGGCAGTGAGAGGAAGAGAGGGGGGAGAGGGAGTCGAGCACTGATTCTATTTTTAAACTGCTTTGATTGACGACAGAAACACAGCTTCTTCTCTGTTTTTGGCCTGGAGATAATAAGATCATCTTAGAAGCTAAAAGTGTTATGTGTACAACCTCTCATTTAACTCTGAGATCTGAGTGAGTCACTCGGATGCATAGTTTAAGAGTGGCAAACAACAGACAAGATCAAATGTAGATGACAGAAAAATATTTTTTTCTGTAATAGGGTAAAATTTGATAATAAACAGTCAGAGTACACTTTTTTGTGGATATACACTCTGCCAAGTGTTGCCTACATTATACGGAGGTTCTTCACACTTGCAAGTCTCATTTCCAAAATGTTAACCATTCACATGCAAGGTTCTTTGGTGAACCTTAAGTGGTTCTTCTATGGAATTCCTCCAAAAAAAAACTATTTTAAGAGTGTACTGAACCATGAGGAACACTGAAATCCTGCTGAAATCCACGCTGGCTGGTGTCATGCTTGGCAAGGCCACTGTCAGATTCCACAGCAGTGAGTCATTTTGATGGCATGGTCATTTGTGATGATGCACCAGAAATTCAGGATATTCATCACAGCTGTGTGAGTGTATGTGTGTCAGGGTGTGAAGGCATTCTCAAGTTGTCATTATTCTTGTTGTGTTTAAACTCTGCAAGTATTGTTGTGATTATAAGTATTTTTAAAGTTGTCGTTGCAAACAAAACTTGTATCTTTCTCTGGTATTTTGGTGGATATAGCCAAGCAAGCTTTCTCATGGTTTAGGACTTCAGGAGCTGGACTGAAGGCCTAGCTTGTCAGATTAACCTTTGACATAATCAGGAACTGACAGTGGAATCAACCTTTCGATTTCACATTTTGATTTACAATTGGCGGAACTAATTTCAGGAGAAAAATGTCAGTCTAGGCTCTCTGGAAGTCTTTTTGTGACTGAATATGAGTGGCAGCCTCATCAATTAACTTTAATCACTTATTAGAAATGGAAAAGAGTGGCAGTGTTTTTTACTCTAACATCACTGTGAAGGTAAAGGTAAATATGTTATATATGTATGCCAAATTATATACAAACACGTGTATCGTTGTTAGCTTTGTGTTGACATACTACTAGAATCTCATAAGGTCACTAGCAGAATTTAGCATTAACATAGAAGTGTTATTTCCTCTGTTTTTGACAAAGTTTTCACATCTATGGTCCAAACTGAAAACCTAGCTCTAAAAGCCACAGTTCACAACAGTCATGGAGTTTAACTTACATTTCTGTGTCTTGCAAGTGACTTTGTTTTATTCAATGTGTGTGTGAAGTGATGTAAAAGTTTTTTAAAACCAAAAAAACAACTCATTTGTATTCTAAAAGTTAAAATTAACTACAGTGTAGCACTTACTAAGGCCTTTAATTTGTAAAATGTAATTAAGGGACCCATAGACACTTTGCTGTGTCTGGTTGTGTGTGTGTGACGGAGCAGCTCTCACGGAGATAACAGTATGAGCTTTATCACAGCTAGTGGGTGTTAGGCGATTTTAACTCTGAACATTGGCTGCAAGCCCTTTTACCAATAGCCCCTCCAGTCTGAGTGAAAGTGTGGAGCTTTATTTAAACAGAGCCATTTAAACATATACATATATGTGCTGTAATAAGTGCTAACTGAGTACAGACAAGCACAGAAACACTTTACAGTTCTTGTCATTCCACAAAGAAGTAAACAATATATTTGTAGTGTGTAGATCTGCAGTGGAAAGTACAATTAGATCTGATTATAGAGATGATTAAAGAAAGTTTAGGGAAAAATCACATTTACACAAAAATATGGACATAATTTGGGCTTTAAGATGGCTACTACTACTGTTTTTAGCTGTGCAACATGCAAAACCTAACCTTTTTTTACAGATAACAAGTTGTTATACAGTGACTGAAACCACATAGACAAGTCTATATGATATGTGCTCATAACATCATTTAAAGAAAGTTTATGATTATCTAGGCATAATATAAGGGATGTTATAAGCACTACTTGTTAGCTACATTAATGTCATAGCTATACCACTAAAGAAGAAACCTTCAGCCAGCAGACAAGTCTTGGCTGACTGACTACATTTGGGGTAAAGGAGAAACTGTGTAAAGTGATAATGTAAATGACATAATGATGTCACTTTCAAAGAATCATTCAGTGAAAAATCAAATTTACACGGTTTTCCACTTTCCCCAGATGTAGTCGACAAACCAAGACATGTTTGATGTCCACATTTTACTTCTTTTAAACTGGAGCCACAATTCTAATGTTACTAAGAAACACTGGAAGTCAACACTCACCCAGATTAAATAAATACATTAAATACATAAACCAAAACTTCTCTCAATCCGCTCAAATCACATTTAGATATTCAAGGTCGCGCAGACCTGTCGATGTGATTTAGGCCACAATGTGACTCACTGTGAACTATAAAAATGAAAACAACTTCACCCTTCACCCTTCATCTGTACCATGTAACTAAATATGTTTATTTAAAAACAGAAAACAGCAAAAATCATGAATGTAATCTAGTATCCAAATGTTTGTGTAATGTGTGTGCACGTGAAGGGGAGCTGTAATTTGACACAGCACCTGCTGTCTAAAGTAGCTGCCCTTAGAGTTCAACTACACAGTGAAGTTTTGTTCATTTTTATAGCTCACAGTAAGTCATACTGTGCTCTAAACCACTCAATCTTAATGAAGATCGGGATGTGGTCTGAGCATGTTCAGAGAAGTGTTTTTTTTATATATTCATGAAAAACATTTGGGTGACCAACGACTTTTTCTGTTCATTAGCCATGTTAGCTGTCACTTTAAGATAAACCAACTGGCCTCCAGGTGGGTGTAGCTACAATTACTATAACAGTAAGGCACCACAGCAGTTTGCAAGACACTCACTCCAAGGCATTTTTCTGTCTATGTCAGTGGGCCTCAGTGAGCTCAATGCTTTGTTGTTGTTGTGGCACGCTGGTCAACTGAGCAGCCATTTTACACACTGCCTGCTCTTTGTGCCCCGGCTCACTCTTCAGTACGTCCACCTCGGCCTCTCTTCTCCTTCTTCTGTCCTGCTGCTGCCTTCTTTTTAGCACTGATACCTGCATCCACGTCCATGCACAAACGCACACGTGCATAAACAGACGCACATCCACCCACACACATACAAAACTTTTAATATCAGGCTACAGCGCTGAGCACAAACAGGTAAAAGAAACACTAAGGGAAGAGAAAGAAAGGGGCAGTGGGTTTACAAGCTTGAGAGAATGGAACCATAAAAACCACATTAAGGAAAAGCAAATTAACGGGTGCACGGCGGTCGTAAAATCTATTAAATGCGCAGCAGAAGGTGGCACGCAATAATAACTGCTGACAGCACAGGCAAAGGCAAATAGCCTACAGAATAAATCAGTTTCTCCACAGGTATTACTATCTTTGTGAGGACTTTCACTGACTTTCTGTAACACTGTAGCTGGGCCTGTCACAATTATTGCATAATCTCCGAATTGCAATTATTTGAGATGATCGCAAGTATGTACGCTGACTGGAAGCAATAGGATTTCAAAATCATATTATGCTGCAACAAGCAAAATTTGAATGGATGTGATGGGTTGAGGCAAATAAATGTAAATAATAAAAGAAAGCAACACATGCTTTCTTTGAGACATTGTGATCTAACATGTTTGCAAAGCACATGGTATATTAGCACGTATGCTTGCATTTTTTTTGCTTACATTTTCACTCTCATGAAATATGTAGCTTTAATTGACTACACACATGATTGCATAGTGGCATATATGGCAATAATAATTATTAATATAATATAAAAAAAAATATATTTATGTGACAATTAATCATCAACTAACATTTCGTGATCGTGATGGCCCTAACTGTTATGCCTAACCCTATCCATATTCTCAGTAATGAGAAGACAATCTTTTATTTTTGATGAAAAAAAAACTGAGGGTTAGCCGCACGTGTACCCTCATATGTTCCTATCATCATGAGGACAGACACATGGAACACAGACTGTATTCCCACTAACAGGCACAGCTCAGCAGGAGTGCACAATACTGTATGTGAATTATTTATTAAGGCAGTGAGATTATCAATCTTTGCCTTTGTTACTGAGGTGACAACATACGTCTTTGATGATGGCTTATTTAGAATAAACTCAGTGCCTCAATGTGTTTTGTTTTGTCGTGGACAGACTGTATATTGTTACTGTTGGGACAAAACTTCCATTTTTTACATTGTTTTAATATTTTTACAGAATTTGAAAATGCCACACATCCTTTACATCTCGTTGCATTAACTTCACCAGTTTCAAGAACGATTTTCATGCTTCTGTAAAGCATGATTCTAATTCTTTGTCCTAACAGCAACGATAAATTTAGATACATATAGATCTGTGTTTTTATGTCTACTAGAAGATGTGGCAGACAAAACATAGGGGGCAAGAAATGAAAAAGAATCTTGGTCAGTGATGAAATAAATTGCAATTCGCTAAATTGTGTTCACAATACAGAGCAAAGGCAATAAAGCCCAAATTGAGGACAGAAAAAGAATCAGCTAAAATTGTGCTCAGATAACAACTGAGTGGTGAAATGACACAAAGCTGTGTTTGCTAAGGGGTCAGGAACAGTTGCTGGGTGGAACTTGAAAATGTCTGTCAGTACAGAGAAGAAGAAATGTGTGTGTGTGAGAGAGACAGAGACTCTCAAGGAACAGCTGCCTAAAAGCGTGACTGGGCCAAAGAGAGATGAGATCATATTCAGGTCACAGCTGAACTAAGGTCAGCTGGTCAGCTGTGTATTTGCTCACTGGTGGTTACGGGAATGATGCAGGGGGCACACAGCTGGATCCAGATCTACTGAAATGAACTCACCTTGTCATAGTTGTCATTCGGTATACAGTTGTGATGGCCAATTCTTCCACTCTTCCCGTCTATTCCCTGAAAGGAGAGCATTTATTACTAAACGCAAGAAAAGAGAAGAGAGAGACAGAAAGAGGAAAAGCAACAAAGACAAACCAAAGAATGAATACTCTTGGCTTTATAGCCCAGCCAAAATGACACACTTCTTTCTGTCATTGCTCTATGTAGGGCTTTGTGTTATAGAAAATCTACATGAGCATTCTCCTGTACACATCTCTATGAAGTCCAAACATCTGTGAAATGATTGACTAAACCGGACTGGCCAGAGTGGACATTCACTATGACTATAGCAAACTATAGCAAATTTGCAAATAGCTAAAATTGCAAAAGTATATTTATGTATATGTATATAAGCAACATACATAAGTATCATAGAAAAATAAAATTCTATTGCTATTAATAAACAGCTAATGGCAGCTTTTTTAATTGTCATTTTCTGACCATTTTTTATATTTTCACCTGTATTTGCTTGTGTAAAAAAACAGCACTGTCATGTAAAAAGACATCTTTTTTACAGTGTAGTATTATTTTAAATAAATAAATGGCTACTATATCAAATAATTATTAGCTGTTGTTGTGGCAGCAAATTCAATAATGTTTTAATTATAATAAATCACACTGAAACGCATTTAGGTAACTTAGCATACATAACCCACTATAAAATACTATACATGACACAAACATAAAAGCAATGAGAATTCCTGTTAGAGAAAATGAGGCTTGTATGTATATCATTTAACTCTTTCCTCATGGGTCTGTGTGTTAGGCTTAAAATCTCAGACTACATATTAGGTGCATTATATTAAAACTACACTATGTCAGTTTTTGCTTTCAATTTTAACAGAAAAATCTTACACAGTGCAGCAAATAGAAAACTATAGTTTAAAAACCTGCATCACAGCATCTTGTTTTCTCTACAGTTCTTACTGTTAAACAATATTTTAGGCCATAAGATAAGCTTTATACATGATGTTCTGAATCAATTTTAAAATAATAAAAGCTTGGAGTGACCTTTCAAAGCACCATCAGTGAAAAAAATACGCTAAGGACATTTCCTATATGGCTGATGTAATTTCCTGGATGTTAAATGAGGTCAACTTTAATACTATTCTAGTGTGCAAACAGTGAGCACTGAACTGAAAAGAAACTAGAGGGAAATCAAACATAATAAAGCCTCTGTGTAACCTCTCTCTCTCTCTCTCTCTCTCTCTCTCTCTCCCTACCTCCCTCCTAGTCTCCTCAGATGCCATTGGAGGAACCTAATCAAACATTGACAGTAACTAACTCTTACTGAGCCAGTATGATCCAGTCTGTACTTGGAGATTAGCTGAACACATTCATATGGTGGTTCTTAAACTGCAGTCTGGAGGGAAATGACATCATAAAACACTGAGGTCAATCAATGTAAAACTCCTTAAAGGCCTAAAACAACTCCCGTCTTGGAGAGCTAGCGCATAGCGCAGTTTGATTGTAGCCCTACTTGAGCACATTCTCTAAACACATGAGTGTAGTCAGGTGTGTTTGAGCTGGTAATTCACCAAACTGTGTTGGACACTGGCCCTCCAGAGCCAGAGTTGTGCACCCCTGCCTTAAAGGACCTGTGTGTGGGTCCATAATCAGCTCCTTACTCTCATAACTACATAACTTTCATCAAGAGCCCTATTTAAGACGAATTGGTTTTAATAGGGGAGGTGCTGTCATTTGAGTGATTACCGATCATCTGAAACATGTCATTTTAATCCAGTATGAATCTACAATATGTGCAGTCTGCTTCCTCTGTAATAGTGGTCCTGCTTCAGTCAACACAGTTATTTAACAAAACTGAGTAACAGAAAATGGCTCCTCCATTTTTTTCTTTTTTTGTGGCCTCAGGTCAAGTTCATGTCAACACCACTGAAATACATAACATTTCTGGTGATGACAGAGTTACAAGGAGAAAAAAAATGAAATATTTTGAAAGTACAAGACTTCTGTATTGTTGGGTAGCATTTGATAAGCTGCATGAATCCACTTCACTAGCCTATTGCTAGGCTATCTTGCATTAACTGTAAGTTAGCTTTTTAATCTGTTTTTTTTTATCTTAATTTTAATAAATAATTAAAATTATTTAATTATTATGGGACAAATAACACATACTTTATCTGGTATGAACCAGTCAATCAAATCAAGCACTGATTACATTACCGGCCCTCCTCTGGTAAAACTAAACCAGCTCAAATAGGGAGTAAGTTCATAGTACGTAGTGAATAAGTTACTGGATAATAAGTCTAAAGATTAGCCTCTTAACCACTTGCGTGTCCAGGTTTCTATTTCTTCTGCCTATAATTTATCAACAAATAAGATAGCCAGCATTGTTTTCATAGAAGTATCAAATAATAAGGACATATTGAGGAATAATAAGGCTTTAGGATGTAATACATCTGGGAATTCAAGAGGTTAGTAACTGAATTATAAGCATGCAGATTAAACCAGTAGACGTTTTTATAATTACTATTCAGTAACTTCACAGAAAATAAAGAAAATCAACAGAGATGCATTGATATGGGAATTGTGGGCCGATACTGATATCTGATATTTTTCATGTACAAATTTGCTGATATTGGTGCTAATATATATAAATTCATAACATTTTGAAAATAGTACTAAATCCTCCTAGATTAGCATCATGGAGAAAGCATAATATGTCTGACAAATTCAGTAAAATGATTGAAATGCAGACTTCTTAACACAGTAGCCTAGCATCACAAACCTTCAGCTCTTACAGTGTATAATAAATATGTCATCAAATATTGGTAATATCAATCTATATTACAATCAAATATTGTATTATCAGTCAAATCTAAACATCTGCCAGATTCTGATACATTTTTTAAAGCAATTATTTGTTGAAACTGATATGAATCCAATTTCATCATGCATCCCTGAAAATTTCATTTATTTCATTATTAATTATGAGAGTAAATTGTATGATAATTACAAGAGTAAACAATGGAAATCTGGACTTCCAGTTAAATAATTAATGAAATAATAAGATTTTTAACTGATCTTTTGTTAATAATCAAGTTTGAAGAGGTTAATTCTGTCTTCTGATAAGGGCCAGCACCATAGTTACTGCAGCTCTTTATGCTAGATGACATATTGAGGCCCACTGTTTTCCTGTTTCTTCTAACCTCAATGTAACACTGCTGTTTCAGTCCAAAGAAACAGAGCATTGTTGAGGTCCATCAGGCACAGAGCCAGAGTGTACTTCCTGTTCCTCAAGGCCCATCTCTGCTGGGGCCTCTGCAACAGAGCTCTTACATCTCTTCAGCAGAACCTGTGGGTTTTGATCTAATGGGCTGAATAATGCAGTATGTGTCTGGTGAGCCGGCAGGCTGCCTGTGGCTCTTTGTGAAAGAATCAAACTGCCCTTTACCTCTGGGCCACTGCTGGTTCTTCTTCAGTTTAATCTCTTTGTCTATGCTGTCTCTGCCTGTCTGTCTTCGTCTCCTTCTTTCTTTGCCTCTGACTTCTAAGTTCTTTCATTCTTTCTCCGTCTACCCCCAATAAATTAAAGTTAAAGCAGTGGTTTGGCAAAAAAACAAATTTAGTATTTTTCCAGTACCCCAAACAGCTGATTAGCCAAAAACGTGTGGTATCCAATGTTTTCTTCTTTAGTATTGCACTGGGGCTAAGAGGTTAATGTTTCTAACAATGAATGAAAGCAATGCTAATTGCATGCCTGAATCATGACAGAACTTGCTAATGTGGGTTCTGGCCACATTTTAAAAACTGAATAAATGAGTGGAGAAACATAATGAGTGGAGATGCTTCCAAACAGGTGTACTGCATGATACAACTAGGCAGTTAACATTTTACCAGGCTCAGCAGTAAGTAGGGTTGGAAATTGTGATCGAAAGCGCACATTCAATGACCATGATAATCATGCATTAGTGCAATATGTAAGAAAAAACAGAAGAGCAACTGTATCCCAAGTGACTGAGAATGTCAGTCCAGGATGTGGTCAAACTGTTTTAACAAGAACAGTCCATCTACAACTACACAGAGAGGGATATTAAAGTGGGGTTAGCAGTACATAAACCTCTCATTACACAGACAAATTCACATTTGAGAACTCAGAGGTGCAAAAACCACAGGCACTGGTCTACAGAAAAAAAGTGATATGATCAGATGAGTCATCCTTCACCACATTTTAACAAGTGGGAGAGTGCATGTATGGTGTGCTTCAAAAGAACAGAACAGGCCTGAATGCTGGTCCCCCAGTGCGAGGGGCTGTGGTGGCTCTGTTATGCTGTGTGGGGCATTTTTTTGCATGGTTTAAGGTCACTTGTCCCCTTAGAGGCAAGGGTCACTGCAAATCAATACAAAATTACTCTCACTGATCATCTTTATCCTATCTGCCATCTGTGAAGATTATATGTTAGTAGAAGAATTATGCTAATAGTGTATTTAAAAATAAACAAAAGTACATCACACAGCAAAAGCAGCAGTAGCAACCATCTTGAAGCCTGAATTTTGTCTCTTCTTTAGTTCATTTTTGTCTGAACCATCACTTTAACCTCACACTACACTGTCTGGCATCTGTGTAGTCTACCTTGCGGTTCTTAGTGGAGCTCTGGTCTCGGTGGTTCTGCAGTTATAGTCTACCTTGCGGTTCTTAGTGGAGCTCTGGTCTCGGTGGTTCTGCAGCTGGGTCTTGGTAAGCTGCAGGGCCTGGCGGAGTGCAGCGCTCTCCTGCTTCATAGCTTCTAGATCAGTATGCACACTGTCCAGCTCGGCCTGCAGCTGCTGACCCGCAGCTTGGCTCTCCCTAAGAGAGAGACAGAGAGGCTAAACAAGCTTATGGTGCATATAAATGACCAACAATCAAAAGTTTGAAATCAGTGTTTTGAATAAACACTAGCAAACTGCAAGAAACGGTAGATGTGTCCAGATTGATTAGGACTATATATGCTAAAATGACTGATAAAGCTATATAGCTCAAGAATCAAGTGTGTAATAAAATGTAAAATTAGTGATTAAATTTAAAGGCAGATAAGCTGACAAAAGTGATTGTAAATAGACAACCTTTTGGTGTTTAGTTTGTAATATACACATCTATATCTCATATATATATATATATATATATATATATATATATATAAATATATTTAGTGTGGTACTGTAATAGGATTTCACCATTGCAACAAGTCTGTTCATGAAATTTCAATGTGGAGCTGTCCCAATACGTGTATGTGTGTCTGTGTGTGTATATATATTATTGTTGTGTATAAAATGTCAAAAATGACTTAAATGACAAGTGATTCCTGGTTTTCCTGTTTGGTAGTGCACATATGAGAACCTATTAAGTACTGTGCAAAAGTAAGACCACCCTTTCATTTCAATAATTTCCAGTCAAAATGGTCAAAAGTAAAAAATATAAATTTTTCGGTGTCACAAAAGCAAAAAAGCAGGAAACATATTCAAACACCAAAAGAACACCAAAAACATCTGAGATGTGGAGCAAGGTTTTATGTACTGGTAAATAAATCTAAATTTGTAACTGGCATTGTAAGAAGCAGAAAATGAAACTGACTTCTAAGACTGAACTTTGGAGGTGTTTACAAGCAGCATGGAAAAACAGACCGCTTTGAAAAAATGAAAGGAAATCTCCCAAAAAGAATGGAAGCTATAATAAAGCTAAAGGACAGATACACTAAACACTGAAAAACTGAAATTTGGTTGTTGAGACTTCTGGGTAATTTTGTGGTGAATATAAGTTCTGTTTTTATGTGACACTGAAAAATTAACAACCAGTACCTAATTTCAATTGTAAATTAAATGAATGAATAGGTGGTCTCTAACTTTTGCACAGTGCTATATCTGTATGTGTAATTTTTACACAAATCTGTCTAAGCTATTTGAGCACCTGAGTGTGTGTATCTCCCTCTGGCTCTGCTGCAGTAGCAGGTGTGTGTTTTGGCTCTGGCTGTTCTGCAGAGCCAAGCGGTTTCGGAACAGCTCCAGGTCGTCCTGTCTGAGTGAGGCCAGCCGTTCTCTCTCTGCAGGCGGGAGGTGCTTCAGTGGGACGCATCCTGAAAGCTGCCCCTGACTCAACTCTAAAGCTTCACACAGCGCCCGCGCCAAGTCCACATACTAAACAAAGAAATACAATATAATTTCAAAGAGAGGTTACTCAGTTCAAAGGAAGAGTTCATCAGATATTCATCACATCACTGGCTCAGATATTGTTATGGACGATTGAGTCTCTATTGAATAATTAATCTCCTCTAAGTTTGAAGGTGTAATGGCCTGCTGGTTTTGGACTGATACTTATTTGGGTGACTGAGTCTGTATTGAGTAATTTTACCGCAACAGGGAGTCTCCTCATATGTGAGTTTATGAGGCAACAGGGCCTTTAACTGTCTAATAATCCTGTTTCAAAACAGCGAAGCAGCCAGTTTAATTCCATGTGGCTTATGGATTGTTTTGTCAGTTTATTACAGAAAATAGTGACAAATAACTTTTCTATAAGCCCATCACAGTTATTGTATAATCACCTGATTGCAATTATTTGAGCTGATCACAATTATTTAAACTGCAACTATTCTCCACAGTTATTAGATTTCACAGTCATATGTTAAAACTGATTTTTCAAAACCCCCGCATAATTCTGTTGCAGAGATATAAACAAAGTCATTCAGAATTGTTTGATGTGAAATGCCCCATTCTAGACAAAGTCAGTTTTTCTTTACAATGGTGGTGATAGGAACCAGGGGTGACAATGTCTACAACACTAATATCGTCATTTTATCTACTATCCAAAATGACCAGTGAACCTAAATGTGTCTTTTGAGTTTTTATATACAGTGTTAATAATGTAAAAATACAGAAAAATCTGAGCAGTTTTCTTTGCATTTTCTTTGTCTTTTTCTTTTCAAAAACACCAAAAATTCTAATGTCTGACTAGTATCTACTGACACCTTTAGAGGGCAGTGGTGAGTAAACTTTGTTTATTTGAGCTTGGACTGTTTCTGTCAGCATTCGGGAGCTACTAAGTATCAACAGTAAGGAAGCAAAATAGCTAATCAGCCAATTTGCCCACCGTAGGCTTGTACTGTAGCAGTTTAACAAAAATGACAATTAAATTGTTAATTACAATTTTTTAAATGCCAATTAATCATCAGCTAAAATGTCATGATTGTGATAGGCTAATCATGTGGATGGACATACTGTACTTGCTGAGAGGAACAGTGCACTGGATGTACCGGTGAAGTCTGAATGTTCAGTTGTATCAGAGAAGCAATAAAGATTACTGAACGTCTTGCAGTAATGCAACACTGAAAAGTTAATAACAGTTTCGGTATGCAGTCATTTCCTGTAGACCAACCACATTACACCAGATGCACTGCTACTCTCTAAAAGCTGTGGAAATACTCAGTTGAACGCATAAGGTCAGAAGTCAGAAACACATTAAGTTTCAAGGTTAACTTGCTCCAATCATTTCCACTGTAGACTCATGAAGTGATTCATTGCTGTAGAAAACTGTTTAGTTCAACCCAGCCATCAAAGTCAGCGTGTGAAGTGATAAGTTATGATGTGATAAAAGTCCTGGTTCAAAAATACCAAGTCATTTCCTGTAGCACAGATAAGAAAACCATTTCAGAGAAAAAGCAAGTCTAACAGTCAGCGACATGAGAACTGGCCATTACACTGCTGGTATATTATTATGCTGCTATCTGGGGTATCATTTGCACTTTGTAATGAGTCTGTTATGGTATACATATAATTTGCACTATAATTTGTCTGCTACTATACTCTTTGCACTGTTCAGACCCTTATACATTCGAATGTCTGTCTCACAGTCTTTTACTGTATATTCATTGTACTGTATTTACTGCTGTACTGAGGATAGTCTTGCACTTACAGTCCTCTCGCTTAGCTCCAGAGCATCCGACATGTCCAGCCTTGCTGTGCGCTCCAATGCTGCCTCACTCAGAGCCTCAGGGAAGGCAAAGCCGCTCTGCATGAACCAACCAAGCCCAGAAGCTTTAGAAATTTAGCACAGCATACGCTGCATATAGCACAGCCAGCAGAGAACAGAAGTACTGCACATCCTGACTACAGAACAATTGACTCCTTTGGTGGGGAATTCCACTAATTCTTCAAAATTTCTGCATAATTCAATGGTTGAAATGTTAACAAAGTAATTCAGTGGTTTGATGTGAGATTTTAGAGACTCAGATTTCTTCACAGTGGTGGTAATAGGAACCAGGGACAATATTTCTACAACACAAATTTAACTTTTAATATATAAAAAAGGGGAGTGAAGCTAAACACGTCTTCTGAGTTTTATATGTAATGGTGACAATGGTAAAATACACTCTCAGAAAAAAAGGTAGTAAACTGTAACTAGGGTGGTACCCCTCTTGTCACTGGGGTGGTACCTTCAAGGTACCTTTAGTCAGGGAACATAATTGTACCATAATCCATGGATATGGAATTTTTTCTGATATTTTTCTCAGCTGTATTGACACCACACCCCCCGTCTCGTCTCCAGGCTTTGTATCTTATTATTCTGTTTTAACATTAGGTTATTAAAAGGTACAAACACATACTTTTCACCTGGGAAAACATATTTAAGGTACACAATTGGACCTTAAAACCACTGTTGTACCTTTGCGGGTATATTTACATTGTTTGTGCCTTGATGTACCTGCACAGTACCTTTTTATAACAGTGTAATAATAAATTTAAAAATGTTTTCTTGCCTTACCATGTCCTGCATGTAGCTCTTCATCATGAATGCATTTAAAAAAATATGTTTGAGGCCAAAACCTTATCTTAAACCTATCATAAAACAAAGTCTCAGGCATCAGGCAGCGTAATCGCAACCATCTTGTGTAAGAACTTTGAGTGCAGAAGCTCTTTAGAGGCATAAAAATTATTCAGATGTCTGGTTCCTATCACCACGACTGTCAACAATTCTGAGTTCACCTTTAAACTGCAGGTTTATTACTCAGTTATTAACTTTACGACTTATTATTAAGTAACTACTGTAAATTATTCAGCATCTACTATGAAACATGAAACAGGAAATAGGCAAGTTATCATCGCTGTCTGAACATTAACTTGTCCAAAATGGTAAGTTTACAGGTGAAGAAAAATGTAAGTTAATGTTACTTTTAGACCATTTCTATTGGTCCATTGGTTCATTTTCACACAATGTAATGAACAGCAGACGTTTTCAAATTATGTAAAAAAATATATATAACTGCAAAACTGGAGTTAAAAGGTTTTGTTCTCACAGGGATGTTATGTAAATATGTGGACTCTTGCAGTAAAATGTACACACACTGGCCCACAGAGGCAGCTTTATTATAAATGCAAAGGAAAAGGTCAGCTGAACTGGTACCACAGAGCTGATGGAACCCCTTTGTGCTTTAAATCTCTGAGGCCTGTGAGTCTTCATTCGGCCCTGCATCACTGGCTCCACCTGCTGGCCTAACAGCTCTGCAACACAAGAGAGACAAAAAATACAGTACAACTCATCAGATTAGTGAACTCCGCACTAAAATTAAACCTAAGTCTACAATGCTGATGAGAGGCAGCTCTGGTGTAACTCACTGCTGGGCCACTTCTGTTCAACAGCTCTGATCCTCGCTCTCATCTCAGCGAGGGTTTCTCTCTGCTGACGTATCATTTCTTCATGGCGATGACTTTTGCCCTTTGAACTCTGAGGGGTAAGATCGCTGGGACTTACCATAAGGGATGCATCCTGAAAAACACAGGAAGAAGAAATCTGCAACTCTGAAATATCTGCAGAAACATTTCTCTAGAACAAGTGTACATTAGTGAATGTTTTAAGGGCAAAATGTCCTGACTTTGTAGAAAAATCTGAGAAACACCATGTCACAGTCAGCAAAATCTGTGTGTGTGTGGGTGTGCATGCATATAGTGTTTCTGCATTTCATTTTTAGCTTTTTCAAAAGACCTGATCTGTGCACAAAAAAGATTATATTAAAAAAGTGCCAAGGATTTTGCAAAAGGAATCCCTTAGTCTGTCCATCTTCATTGTCTCTTTGGGGGTCTTAAGTCAGCTCCACTTACCTTATTGGTGCACTTTGTGGTTCTACAATTACTGACTGTCTGTTTCTCTGCATACTTTTTTGGATCCTTTTCACCTTGTTCTTAAATGGTCAGGACCCCCACAGGACCACCACAGAGCAGGTATTACTTAGGTGGTGGATCATTCTCAGCGCTGCAGTGACACCAGCGTGGAGATGTGTGTTAGTGTGTGCTGCACTTACATGTGTGGATCAGATACAGCAGTGCTGCTGGAGTTTTTAAACAGCAATCTGTGTCACTGCTGGACTGAGAATAGTCCACCAACCAAAAATATCCAGCCAACAGCGTCCTGTGAGCTGCGTCCTGTGACCACTGATGAAGGACTAGAGGATGACTAACACTAACTGTGCAGCTGCAGATGAGTTACTGTCTCTGATTTTACCTATAAGGTGGACCAACAAGGTAGGAATAATTAATAGAGTGGACAGGACGTGGACAGTGTTTAAACTGTGCTGCTGTCACTGATCACCATTGCAAAACACACTAACACGCCACGACCACATCAGTGTCACTGCAGTGCTGTGAATGATCCGCCACCCAAATAATACTTGCTCTGTGGTGGTCCTGTGAGGGTCCTGACCATTGAAGAACATGATAAAAGGGCGTTAACAAAGTTTGCAGAGAAATAGATGGACTACGATCTGTAATTGTAGAACTACAAAGTGCACCTATATGGTACGTGGAGCTGATAAAACGGACAAAGAGTGCATATTTAATGAAGAAGCTGTATTTAAAATATGGCCAATCTGTGAATCTGCACGAAAATAAGTGATATTAGGCGTAAGAGAATTATTTTTGCCAAAAATTGATGTTTATTTTGTTGGATATTGGCAGATCTAAATTGACCACTGTAATAATTAATCACTACACATTGAGAGTCACTTCAGTTACGCTCAAATATGCACCTTAGTTTGTAGCAGAGGAACAAGGCTGGTGTACTCCTGGCCTACTGTTTTACTCTTCAAATCCTTCTCTGTTTGTCTAGCAGCAAAAGAGAAAAATATTGTTATTACCAAAGACACTTTTTTTACTAATTAAGATATTATGGAGGACTAGTTTGAATAAGTTTAATGAATGTTTCTGTGTATGTTTGTGCAGACTTTGAAATTAGCATACATCAGCTTCTCTCTCAGTGTCTTCAGTTCCTCATCTTTCTGTTCCAGAAGCTGCGAGGTCATGGTTAGTTTCTGAGTGAGCATGCTCAATTGCATCCTCTGATCCACCACTAAAGCTTTGTGTGTCTCCAGCTCCATTTTCTGCTGTTCACTCAGTTCCCCTGAACAGAAAGACTAGCTTTTACTTTCCATACAGAGAACTTGGAGATGACTGAAAGATCAACTTCACATTTTATCTAAAACAATTCAAAGGCTGTTTTATTGGTGATTAACGAGATGATTCAACAAATTTAGACAATTAGCCAATCAGCCAAGACATGTTTGGAGTCCCAAGTTTACTTCGTTAGTTTTGTACTGGAGCTATGAAGCTAATGTAGCTAACAAAAAATCGAAGCTTAAAATCTCATTGAATTGTGAAGTAATCTCAAACATATTCCCTTCTGATTCTGTATGACATACTGTTATCTCATGGATGTTGTAAAACCCCATCATCTGTTTAAAAAAAGCATCACTGGTCTCTGAAACACCAGTGATACACTTTTACAGAGGGACAGAACTTCACATTTGGTTAATTCCATCAACCACTGTGGGCATATGGGCATTTGATTATTTAACAGAAGTCCTGCTTTGGCTGAAAGACGTGTTCCAAAAAAGTAGTTGTGCCATCACTGGTGTTCTGATTTTTCATTGTTTTTGATGGATTATGATCTACCTGAAAAGTGTGTCAGTAAAAAAGTCCTTTGATGTGTCTTAATAGCTTTTTCAAACCTATATAGATTTTTTTTTATACTTTACCTGCATTGATTTCATCATTTTAATGACAGAATGAGATACAAGGATCACACAGATACCCTATGAAAGCACTTAAATGCCATATTTATGTTACATGGCTTTTTAATCGAACTATGCAAATTATTTAATTGGTATACAATTTTCATTTAATGTATATACATGAAAGATTTAAATATCATAAAAAATTTGAGAAAATAACAATACCATTGTGATAACACTAGTGGCATGCATACTGGAACCTTTGTTTGAAATAAAATCTAAAAATACATTGCACATTAAAAGGGGAATTTCACAGATTCTTCAAAATTTCTGCATAATTAAATGGTTAAGATGCAAACAGTGTCACTCACAGTGGTTTGATGTGAAAAGCTTTGTTCTTCCTGAGTCAGAATCGTTCACAGTGGTGATGATAGGAATCAGACGAGAGAGTTTAATGCCTCTTAAAGCTACATCACAGGAAGTTATTACATGAAGTGGTCATAAATACACTGCCTGGTGCCTGAAACACTGTTGTATGATACATTTGAGATAAGATATTTGGCCTAAAATGTAGGTAAATGTAGGGTGTCGTGAGGCAAAATAGTCCCCTAAGATTTACCACTATTTTACCATCATCAACATATAAAAACTCCAAAGACATGTGTAGGCTCTTATCACCACCACTGTAAAGTAATCTCCAGAAATTCTAAAAAATCAATGGAATTCCCCTTTAAACTCTGTTTTCATTGAAAGTGTTAAAGAAAAACTAAATTTAAACTAATTAAAACTGAAAAAGCAAACCTCTGACAAGACATGTCTTGGCTGACTGACTGCATTTGGGGTAAAGGGAAAACTGTCTAAATATTTTTGGCTGAATCGTTGCTTTAATGAAAGAATGAAATTTCTCTCTAGAGGGGTAACATGGTTTACTGGGCAACATAACATCCATTTGTGCTTTAAGCTTTTATGAGCTTAAGCCTTTGTCTAGTAGCATAAACAAGTACTGTCTGAGTGAGTTGCACCTGTGAGGTCAGAGAGGCGAGCGTGGGCATGTGCCAGGTCACGACTCAGAGAAGTGATGACCTCACCCTGCCTGACCACTTCCTGCTGGGATGCTCCAAGCGATGCCCTGAAAAAAAGAGAGTTTCCAATCAGTAAATGGATAGATCATTTTTACCTTTGTCAGCTCAAGGAAAGCATTTATTGCAAACATAGGAAATGTATCTAGAGGTGAGTAGTAACTAGTTACATTTATTCAGTTACATGTAAGTCAAATTTTGACCTTGAATGAAAACACCTTTACTTCTGCTCAAAAAGATTTGTGAGGAAAGCAATTTGCCTTTTACTCCGTTTCTTTTTTTCAATTGAGAATATGTTTAGGTTACTCATTCCACTTCTGAATAGGGCTGGACAATAAAACAATATTTATCATTATCATGATAAATTACATCACAATATGTCACAATATGCCTTTCTGAACATATAACCAGTTGTCAGTTTTTTCAAGAACTCTGACCAACCACGTTTCATTAAAAAACAGCATAATTTGTCCTGTTTAATCTGGTTTAGTGCAGTGCAGTAGGTGAAATGCTGAATAAAAATAATAATTCATTTTATTTAAGAATTTGTACTTATTGGTCTTGATGGCATTTGCAAAATGTGGCACTTCAGATTGCTTTTTTTTCTGTGCCAACTTACCACACCTCTAAACATAAAATATTGTGATATGTATTGTGAAAACATTCCTGAAATATCATGATACTATATTTTTGCCATATTGCCCACCTCTACATCTGAACATATCCAAGACATACAAAGAGCCAGTGCACATTCTGCTAATTCAAAATGTAAAAGAAGTTAGTAATATAAAAGAAAATTTAGTAGCCAAAAGTTAGTAACTATTTGAACTTCAAACAATAAGTTGACAGGGCATAAAACTTTTTTTTTCTATTAACATACTATTCAAAGTTCAATTAATTAAAAACATTCTAAGCAGCCTGATAATTAAATTTTTTAGTTAATAAAAATTCTCAATTGTTTTTACAGTATACATGCTGCATGATCTCAATGATCTGGAAAGAAACACATAGCAAAAATGCTTTTTAGACTTAGAGCCATCATGAACAAGTTACTTAAAAAGTTGTCATTTATCGTAAACATGATATGAAAACTGCGTGGTGCAACAGTTGTTTAGGTAGTGTTCAATAGAGCATAAAAACTATTGCAAGTGCTTCTCAAAACTAAATGTATGCTGCATGCTTGCACTTCATTTTATGTAGTGTTCAGAGACCATTTTCATTTCTGGATGCTTCAGTATAAGATGTGTAGGGCTGTGTAAGTCATTATTACATATTCTCATGCATAATTTCAGGTGTTAGAATGCATAATTTATGAGGTCAATATGATATTTTAACTACTTCTAATCTTATTTATGCATCATGAGATGAAGGCATGTCATGTGGAGACAATGGACACTAATTAGAAATTTATGCTCAGTATTTTAGTTGTTGACTTGTATATTACATTTACAGTATTTCAGACTCTTGTCAGCAAGACTTTGAAACCAGTGCTTTGAAACCAGTTTCAAAGATAAAATGTTTTGAACTAGACAGCAATTAACAATGACACAGCAATAAAAAACAATAATGGCCAATGTGCTGTTAATTTATTTGCTAAAATTTATTTTACCTGAGAGATGTGACTGTCTGCTCCAGTTGCTGTTGCTCTTTTGATTGCTCAAGTGCAATGCTGGGCTTGTCTTCCTCCAGTCTGCTGAGTGCCTCTATGAGACATTTATGATAAGCAGAATATTTGTAACACATATGAGAAGGACACTGACAAAGAGCCATTAGTCTGAGTTTTTCCTGTTTTGGCATCAGTGCTCAGCAAACACCTCATAGTTACGATGTAGCATTCAGTTTCACAGCTTAAAAGGTAAAACTCATCTATGGTTCACCCTGAGCACTGAAACAAAGTGAGACATTCACCTGTGAGCTGCTGTGTCAATGAGTCTCTCTCCTCCTGCATCTCTTGCCCTCTCTGCTGGGCTGTGCTCACTTGCTTTTCCATGGCGACAATGGTGTGAGCGTGCTGCCGCACCTTCAGTTCAATTTAATTCAGATGCAGAAGTGTAAAAAAACTTTTAAGCACTTTTTAACACTAAAGAAGTAAATAAAACTGTACCTGCTCCCTGTACTCATCGATCTCCACTCTGATCCTCTCTCTCTCCTCCTCTGCCCCTCTCTGCAGGGCCTCCTCCATTTGTCTCAACCACTCTCTTTCTCTTTCTTCCTCCTCCAGTTTTCTCTCCCTCCATTGCTCCTCTTGTTTTTCTCTTTTCCTGACTTTCTCTCTCAGCTCCCTTTCTTTTTCCTTTGCTTCCTCCAGTTTGGCGATCCAGTCTGCCTGCCGTGTCTCCATCTCCAAACGCAGAGCAACCTGGTAACACAGAAAATCGCAGAAATTCACACATACAGTGAATCACAATCAATCACATCTATTTTGAAATAGATTCCAACTACTTTAAAGTGCACCAGCTGCTGACACAGGAGTTCAAATGTACATAACACAGCTCCACAGAAAAACATTTTTAAAAGAATGGGACATTCTGGAGCAGTCACACAAGAGCCTAAGGCCATAATGTCCAATGACAAGCGTCAGCTAGAAGGGTATAAAGCTTTGGGCTGTGGAGCAGTAGAACTGCATTCTCTGGAGTGATGGAGCTTCTTTCAAACAGCTTTGGGATGAGTTGGTGTGACATTTGTGATCCAGAAATAATTATCCAACATCAGTATCTGACCTCTCTAATGCTCTTGTGGCTGAATGCCATCAAATCCTCACAGCAATGTTCCAACATGTAGTGCAAAAACAAAAATACACAGCAAGTGGACATGTAATGTATATGGTACTGAAAAACAGGGCCAAAATAAAATCCTAAGGCTATTTTCCAAAAGTTAAACTCTCCAAATTATTTTAAGTGTGTAAATATTAATCCAGTCACATTTGTGTATTCATTAAATTTAATAAATCATTTTGAATCATACTTAAATAATAAAACGAAATTGACTCACTTCTGCTATTCTGGCTGACTCCAGATCAGTCTTCATCTTCTCCAGTTGAAGCTTCACAATGTTCTCCATCTCTGTCTGTCTTTCTGCAACCTGCACATTTAAATCAACCCACCACTTTTCTGCTGAACTGAATGCACTGAATACAGTATCACTAAGTGTTAACTTCAGTTATGCAGCTGAACTGGAACGGAGTTGAGTGTGTTTACTACGTTCATTACTACATACCTTTACTGACACCAACTGAATGTAATTAAGCTTAGTTACTATACGTCATTAGCAGAACCTGTAGTTTCTGAAGTTCCAGTTCTTGTTTCATGGCTTCCAGACTGTCCTGCAATTCACCAGCCTGGGCTTCTCTCTCTTCAAGCTGCTCCTTCTCTGCCTGCCATAGTATCACAAACCACATTAGCAAGCCCATTTGGGATTACTTAACAACTCAACACAGTTTGAGGCAAGTGTGTGATTTAGGCATGCAATTTGCACAGTACTACCAGCAAACTAGAATATTCCATTAATTGTTATATACGTTAGCCTCGCAGTTTCAGTGCAAAACTAAAGAAGCAAACTTCAGCCACCAAACATCTTGATCATGACTGACCGGCTACGTGTGGAGTAATGCGAAAATTATGTAAATGTGTTTTTTGGTTGAAGTGTTACTGTAACTTGGATTCTGAACACATTTCACAAAACATATTCAGACCTTCAGATTCTTGAGTTCTGCTTGAATTTCCAGACACTGATGGCACAAAGCCTGTATGGCCCCTGACACTCCTACAACAGCATAAGAACAGGTAAACTTTCAGTACCTCTATTATTATTTTTCACTGTATTTTGTAGTCTGCTTCTGACTTTCTGTCTGTTCTGTTACCTCCATTTCTCTCAGACACCTCAATTCCTGCCGCCTGCAGTCTGTTCACAGCGTCCTGCAGCAGTGTGTGTAGACTGGTCAGTATAGAGAGTGTGTGAGTCAGAACCCAACTGACAGCAGGACACACACTCTCATCCTGAAGGGCAGATATTTGGCTCTGTATTGCATCCATCATGCACACTTTCTTTGCATGAATCTGTGCACAGTGACAAAAACAAACATTCACACATAAGTAACTGTTCTAGTAAATTCACATTTGCATTACAATGACACTGTCATAATAAAATGCAAGTTTTACAATGTGCATGTTTTTCTACTTAGAAAAGTACTGATTAAATAAGATGATACACTTTATTTAATGAGGGTAACCCCTTAAACCTTAAAGGAGCTACATACACAAACTGCACTGATTTTTATATATAGCCATATGCAGTAAAAGTTAACACATTCTCTACAAAGAACGCACTTCTGCACATTTTAATGCACCACTACTGTTTATTGGCTGAACGTAACGTGTTGGGGAAAAAATAAATCATGGACATCATGACCTGTGCAAGTTATAGCACATATTTTATGTTTTAATTTTTTCCAATATGTTAAACTGCAAATAAATAGAAACTTTGCTCTAAGAAAAATGTCATAGTTAAGTTTGTTTTCTGTAGAGCAGAACTTATTTTCATTTAGAATATTGCTGCTGTCATGCAAAAATCTCCTTTTTTTGACAATTGTTTACTTTTTTACATAATTTTTACAAATTTCCCATTTAAGGGACCAATACAAATGGTCTAAAATGACTTTGAAAGAAATCTTGTTGCATTAACTGCCATTACAAGTTAAGACATTTTTTCCTTCTCCTGTAAACTTACCATTTTGGAAATATGAAATTTTGTTCTGACAGTGTCGATATATAAGTTGTATTATTATAACAATGGAAAATAGTATGCTATCATTGCTGTTAAATATTTTATAGGGCATTTCCAATAGCTGATTGGTTGATAATACCTGCCATTCAGCCAGTCTGGCCTTGAGTTTCTCACTGTCTTCCTCCACAAGCTTCTGGTTATCAGTGTGTTCTTGAAGTTGTTGCTCCAGCTCCTTCATTCTGGACCTGAACTCCTCCTTCTGTTCTGCTAACTCTGACAAATGCTCCAACACCTACACACAGAACACGTCTGTTGTAATTGCTGGTGTTTATCTGAATTATGGAGTGGGATCATAAATGTAAGGATGGGCTGACGGACAGATTAACCCCTTAAATGGCAAGAACCGGCCTACTGGTTCAGACTAACAGGAGAACATGTTCAACAACACTAACGTAAAAAAAAGTTTAAGATCCATGACGCAGACTTCCACATTTGCAATATGGCTGATTTTGCTATTATAATGCATTGTGAAATGCATTATTTGGTATATATCACAAAGTACTCTGTTGTTTCCAGGCTGCCTGTATGAGGATCTGGCTCCCACTTGGTGGCAAAAACCTTTGGAAGAAATTAAAAAACACATTCCCAGGATGCTTGCATCTTTATACATGACCATGAGTGGACAAGAGTGTCTTCTGTTGAGCTTATTACAGATAGAAGATACCTTTAACAGGTTAACTGACAAATGGATAGAAGCATGGACAAATTTTGGAGTGGATTTTGGAGTGGAATGGATGAATGCACTAACCTCTTTCTCTGATACGGTTTCGGAAGTGAGGAGTATGCATTTTTTTATCTGACTGAAAAGATTCTCGAGCTGAAAAAAAAGAGTCAGAGCTTTTAATTTGTGAATAATATGTCTACCAGTGGATGCATATTACAGTTATTTATTACAGTCCCCTCACCCTTGTCTGTGAGTGTCTCAGCTCTGTTTGAGCTTTCTCTTCTCTCTGGAGCGTGTGCTGCTGCAGAACCTTCAGTCTGCTCATCTCAGTCTGAACAGAGACTTGCTCCTAAACCCAATCACACAAACACAGGAGAGAGTTCACCACACTGTGAAAGAATCTGGTGTTTCAACTCATAAAAGTTAGCTACTGGGATGCCTTAAAAGTTGAGTATATTAAACTTCATGAAATGGGTCAAGCCAAGTGGAGCTTGCTGCCACTGGACTCCAGAGCAGTGGAAATGTGTTTTCTGGATTGATGAATCATGCTTCAATATCTGGCAGTCTCCAAACGAATTTGGTTTTGGTAGATTCCAGGAGAATGCAATCTACCTGAATGCACAGTGCAAACATTAAAGTTTAGTGGAGGAGGGACAATAGCTTGGGGCTGTTTTACAGGATTTGGGCTCAATCTTTTAGTTCCAGTGAAGGGTAATATTAATGTTACAGCATGCAAAGACATGTTAGACTGTTATATGCTTCCAACTCTGTGACGACAGTTTAGGAAAGGCCTTTCCTGTTCCAGCATGACTGTGCCCCTGTGCACAAAGCAAGTTCCATAAAGACAGGGTTTGATGAATTTGGTGCAGAGGAACTCCACTGGCCTGCACAGAGCCCTGACCTCAACCCAACTGAATACCTTTGGGATGCACTGGAACAACTGCGAACCAGTTCACATCCAACATCAGTGTGTGACCACACAAATGCTTTTTCAACTTTTCAATATCATTGATAGTTTTGAAATGAGACGTAAAACAATCTTATATAGGTGTGATAGTTAGGTGTCCATATACTTCAGGCCATATATTGTATGTTGTAGATGTTAATTTAACCCCTTAATCCGCAAGGGCTCTCACAACTTCTTATTCTAATAACTACACAATTTACACTGTAATCCAGAATAATTAATAGACATTACTGATAAGTCTTACAATGCATTTCTCATGAGGCTTTAGTGCTGCTTGCATGTGACTATATGAATGAAAGTTCATCTGTTTGTTCTGACCTGCGTCATCAGCTCCAGTCTGTGTTTGAGGGAGTCTCTCTCTGTGTTCTGCTGCTTTAGCTCATTCTGTTTCTCTCTCAGAGTCCTCTCCAACCTCTCTACAGTCTACAGGACAACACAGAACACTTAGTATCCAGACAGAAGGCACAGAAAGACTGACCAGTATGTAACTGCATGAATGTGCACCTTCTTGAGCGATTCCACCTCCTTTTCTTGGGCAAGAAACTCTTCTTGATGCTTCTCAGTCTCTTTCATCTGTGATAACTGTGTGAAAAGGGTTTTTACAAGATTTATATCTGAAAAGAATGTCAGTTTGGAGTAGAGTGGAGATAAACGGCAGAAGCATGTAACATTAGGTTTGCATACCTTAGTAGCCATGTTGCTAAGCTGAGCATCTTTATATCTCACATCCTGTCTGAGTTTGTCAACCTCAGCAGCCAGCTTCAACGTCTGCTTCTCCCGAGCCACCAGGTCCCTCTGCAGACTGTTCACCAGTGCTAGAGGAGGAAAAGCAAACCACATGATCAACAGCTCAATGAAAGAATTTAAAGTATGCACTTAAGTAACACTTTTCTTGCTTTTTTTTTGAGAGTGATGTATTATGTACATGTTGTTGAAATACTAAGCTGCTAAACTAAGCTGCAAAAAAACAGTCAATTCATTATAGATCTGATGTCACAAGTATGAACACATTTACATATGACTGCCCATTTAGGTCACATCAGTTTAACCCATCCATTCAGGTTGAAGTGATATGGAGTAGAGAGTCTGTGGCAGACCCCGGACTGCTTTCCGAAAGAGGCACAACACAGGTCAATACAATCACTTCCACATATCAGTCTTAAAGACAACTTGGTTAAAAAAAAAGGTTGGAAAATGGTCATGTAAAAATGTCTATGCCCATTTTGGTTATATAACCACAGAAAAATTCTAAGTGGACTTCTGAGAAAAAAGTAAAATATAAGAAAAATGTAGCTCATTGGCCATTTAAGTCAAAAGACCTCTGTAAGAGGATTCTTGTCATCTAAAAATAAATTATATGTCAAATATTTCATTAAATGAATAGTAGAGAAAAAGATTATGCAGAAAGAAGAAGAGAGGTTTAATGGATGCTCCTGGCAGTGCTGCAGTTTTACCTGTGCACTTGCTGTTTTCACTCTTGAGGTTAGCCAGCTGTGCTCTCAGACTGCTGATCCTCTGCTCTCTCTCTGCCACAGCCTGAGCAACAAGCTCACCTGAATTCTTCTGCATCTCCAGCATCTACATACATTACCTAAGCTGTAGTCATAGTTCAGTACTGCATGTAAAATACATATATGCTCCAAAAAGTGATGCACTTCATTTACCTGATTGAAATGTTTATACAATTTCCACATGAACACCATATATTACATCAGCACCTGTATTGCAAAAAATGAGTAACCTAGAAAACACAATCGACTGATGTAATATACACTGATGAGCCAAAACATTATGCCTAATATGCTGATGGTCCTCCGCATGACACAGCATGGACTCAAAAAGTCCTGAAGATCTGTGGTAGCTGGCACCAAGACGTTTGCAACAGATCCTTTAAGTCCCGCAAGTTGCAAGGTGGAGCTGCCGCAAATCAGACATGTGGTTCCAGCACATCCCATGGATGCTCAATCAGATGGAGATGTGAGGACTTTAGAGGCCAGGGCAACACCTTCAACTCCCGAACAACGTGTGCAGTGTGGTAGGATACATTACGGTGCTGAAAGAGGCCACTGCCATTAAGGAATACCAATGCCATGAAGGGGCGTATCTAGTCCAAGGTAGGTGGCAAGTGTCAAGTTGACACTCACATGAATGTCTTCGCTGCCCTCGTGCATCAATGAGCCTTGGATGCCCAACTCGTTGTTGGTTCGTTTGTCCCTCCTCAGATCACCATTGGTAGGCACTCACCACTTCTGACCAGGAATACCCCATAAGCCTTGCCATTTCTGACCCAATCGCCTGGCCATAACGATATGGCCCTGGTCAAAGTCACTCAGGTCTTCTCTCCTGCCTATTTCTTGCACATCCAGCACATCAACTGAAAAAACTGACTGTTTGCTTACCATCTAATATATCCCAGACCTTGACATGTGTCGTTGTTGCAAGATAATAATTGTCATTCGCTTCAACTGGTCATAATGTTTCGGCTCATTTGTGTATTTCATTCTTGTGAAAATGATGTGTACACCTTTTTTCACAACATTTTGTTGTGCTTAATGGCAACTGAAAAGAGAGAGAGATGAGAACACAAAGAGAAAGAAAGAGAGAGTAATGGTATCACTCTAATCTCCACCTGTTCCTTTAGCTGCTGGATTTCCTCTTTTTTCTCCTGGATGTCTCTGGCCAAGTTGTTGAGTTTGTGTCGGACATCAGGGTCACTCTGACTGCTCTGAGCAAGTTGCAGCCGGAGTGCTGACACCTCATCCTTCAGAGCCGCAATCAGACATTCTTTCCTCTGAGCTTCTCCCTCACACATGATCACACCACCCAGGTCCTCACCTTGTCTCACCCAGGTCTCCTCCTGAACACAAAAAGCACATGAGACAGGACAAAAGACAGGTTTCCCATGTTAAAGCTCACAACTTCAACATGAAATCAAAAGAAACTCTAAGTACACTAGCATTCAAAAGTTTAGAATCACTGTTTTCAGTAAAATAAAACTAAATTGTTGAAGGTACATGTATAAAATGATTCTACAATAATGCTAATACTAGACAACTTTAAAGTTTTCAATTAAATTACTGAGAAACTGTAAAAATGAAAGGACCCATATCATGGAAAACTTTCTTGAAACAAAAGAGTTTAATGTACTATATCAAAGTTTCAAAGTGTTTCATTCACTCCCCACTCCATGCAGTCCATATATGAAAACTAAGCTGCAAAAACAGCCTGTGTTGAATTCACTGTTTCTGTGATTTTACAAAAACCAACACATTTACAAATCTCTCCCTATTCAGCCTTCAGCAGTTTTGCCCCGCCCTTTCATGCTGAAATTATAAGGAGTGTTTTCAGCTTGGACTGCTTTTTGAATAAAGCCGTCCACAGTACAGGACAGCCAATCAGAACAGAGCTCACTTACACATATCAGTCTTAAAGGCACAGTAACAAAAACAGCTTGTTTAATTCTAAGGGACAAAGAGAGGTCATGTAAAAAATAATTATGGTTGTTAAAAAATAAAATACAACACAAAATGTAGGATATGTGCCCTTTAAAAGATTTTAGATACAGCCAGAATGATGAACAGAGCTGTATAACTTGATTATAAATGAGAAAGCTATAAAAGAGAATAAAGCTGTAAACAATGGAAAAAAAATTGACATCCAGAATGGATCATGTTTGTAATTAAATTTTGAGCAAATAACGCAGTTATTAAATTAAGAACTTTTAAATTTATTATATAGTAACAGTGTAGCAAATTAAAAGTAACTCTCGACTAATGAGGGTTTAACTTTCTGCATTAGACCCACCTTGTCCTGTATTAAGTCCTGCATGCTGTTAGAGCTCTGTGACGCAGTTATATTTCTCAGAGAGAGTTCTCTTCCTGTGCTGCTGCACCAGCTTCCTACAGGAATAAGAAACAGCAGCTTAACATTTCTTACAAGAACAGTTTACTCTTTTCATTCATCTTCGCAAATCCGTGACGGTTTCTATGCACTGTTATGAACCTGTAGTAATGAATAGGAAAGTTTAAATGAAATAAAAGGAAGCCATTACCTGCTCTGTAAGAGTGGCCCCAGGATTTTGAAGTCTTTGGAGCCAAACTAGCGCATTTCGCTCCTGCGCTGGCAGGCCGAGGCCTATCAGGGGGACGTGGGGTAACAGGAGGGGACCGTGCACGACTCCTTGTCCGGGCTGTGGGGACAGCAGACTGGGCAGGTAGAACAGGGAGCTGAGTGACAAAAAAACAAAAAAATAAGTGGAACACGAGGAAATATCCTAACAAGAAAAGCTAGATGACTGCCAGGCTGATATATCACATAGCACAAAGACACTCTTAGTATTTTCCAAGTGACAATTCTGGTACACTAGTTGGGATTTCCATGTGAGTTCTATATAAGACTTCTAGAAAAAATGGAAACATGTAAAGAAATCTGTAAGCTGATGGACACAGTTACAAAGATACACCAGATGTTCAAAAGTATCCAGACACCTACCCTTCCAAAATTTCTTCTGAAATCAAAGGTATTAATGATTGTATCCAGCCACAAGAACATAGTGAGATCAGGTAATTATTAGTGCTTATTAGTTCTGGATAACAAACACCACTCCAACACATTCCACATATGTTCAGTGGTAATTCATAACTTCAAAGAATACCTTTCCACTGCTCTACAACCCAATGGTGAAGTGTGTAAGGTCATCTCAGGCTTGTGGCTGATTGTTTTTTTTGTTTTTTTGCACTAAGCCCACCACAAACATTGCAATTTGGTCCCCCCACAACAAAACATATCATGTTTTCTATTGAGATTACACAGCTGTGCACATGCAATTAAAAAGCAACTAGTGTGCCTCAAAAAGCCCTTAATCAGAAGGGTTTTGTGGATGTGTGGACATTTAAAAATCAGTGAACAAGCTATTTGTTCTCTTATACATTCAAATATGTCATAGATCTTACTGCATCTTTAGTGTCCAGTATGAGCTCATAGGTTGAGCCTCCATAGCCAAAGTGAAGTTCGTCTCCAGGTGTAAGGCGCACTGCTGCGTTGTGTATGCGACAGTCATTAACGTAAGTGCCATGGACAGAGTTCAGGTCACTCAGAACATAACAGTGCTCCACCTCACTCCATTCTATAGTAGCGTGGTGCTCCTCCACACCACCATTCTGTTGGGCAAAATACAGGCCAGAGTCAAACGCCCAGGCCCAGTTTAAACAAGCTCACCACTTAGATATATTCATGTTGCAAGAATCTTCAAATATTAATTACTGATTATAATATTCTGTGCATAAATAAGTCAGATGTCTGGTTTTTGCTTCCAGTGTCCACTAGTGTTTTGCAGTAAATAAATCTGAGTCTGATGCCATAAGCCTGCAAAAGCCTAAACCTTTATTGCCACATGTATGGTATCATCTTGTATGGAATTATTTCCCTGTGCCTTGTGAGTGCCAACCTTCAGGACTTTCCATAAACTTTCCAAAGTGATAGCTGGAATTTCTATATTCACAAACATGGTTCACCCTCAACTATTACACTGATTATCAATAGATTTGTGGTGGTGTAAGTACTGTCAGACATTTAATACAACAGTAAAAATAACAAAATATACAAGTCCAGAGAGGCCATGAGTTATAATTTATAATTAAGTTATAATTTTCTGGACTGTTAACTTGAGATCATGACTTAATTGTCTTGTGATCTCAAGATAAAAGTTGTTTTCTCAAGATCACAACTAATTTTGAGATCACAAGACAAATAAGTTGTGGTACTGAGAAAACAACTTTTGTTATGTTGAGATCACAAGACAGTTAAGTCATGATCTCAAGATAACAGTCTAGAAAATTATAATTACCTCATGGCCTCTCCGGACTTCCGTAGTATACATACTGTGCCTCGTTGATTGAGTTTCAAAAACACACGCTATGTCATTATATTCCTCAGTATATGCTGAAAAATAATTGATGATAGATCTACAAAAAGATCCCTAAGTCACCTGTAGACAGAGATCAGCATCCTTGTGTCTTCCCACCGTGGTGCGCTTGGACTTGAGTTTAAATATCCAGTTTAGAGTTTTAAGGTAAGCCTTCATTTCAACCTGGTCAAAAAACAAGCTGTTTAAGGATAAATCTTAAACTTAAAATAGCTAACTATACGTTAACTATACGCCTAACTATGTGTTAATGTATTGCTGTATTAGACAGTCTATGTTCAGTCTTTGACTTTTGTAAAGTTATCGTTAGCTAGGTTACCTTGTTTGTTGAGCATGAAGTTAGCATGAAGTTAGCCGTCCTCCTTGTCAGAGCTGAAAACACCACACTGCAACACTGCAAATAACACTGCAGATTTTTACAGCTTCACTGTTAATTACATACATCCCTGTTTACTCCAATAAACGGTCGTCACTCATCAATTATGTAAATTAAGCTTCCTCGAGGGAAAAGCAGCAGCATTTTCAAGCCTCCAGAGACTCACGAGACGAGTTGTATACAAGCGTCATGGTAACGCCGGCCTGGAGAGCCCCGCCCCCGGGAGTTATTTTGCCTATCGATATTCCCTCGTGCCCCGCCCTCCAGTGCAGTCCGCCAATCCTAGCGCTGGAGGGCGGGGCTGTCTGAATGACATCTGGTTGCCTATTTGAAAAAACACAGAACACACATTAACCAAATAGTGTAAACTGATTATTTCATAGTGTTTTAAAGTTACCATAATGGACTATACGGCTTTCGCAGACTACTTGAGATATTGCAGAGAGTAAAAGCTCACAAAAAGTAAAAACTTTTTTCATTTGCATTTGAATTTTAATAATAAAATAATAGCTTAAAATGGATACCTTCAATAAATTATACCAAATGCACTAAAAATATCCAGAAATCTTTACAACTTATTTTTACATTTTTTATAATGTTGGAGAGGGTTTAGACTAGATTTTGGAACATTGCTGTGATAATTTGATTGCATTCCATCACAAGAGCACTAGTGAGGTCAGGCTCTGATGTTGGAAGATTTGTTTTGGAATATAATACACTTTACACTCTACAATTGCCACTTTATACTTTATACTCTAATTACCACTTTGTACTGTATATTCAGTGGTGTTCAATCACTGTACCACAGCTCATTACTGGAGGGCTTTATACCCCTTTATCCAACACATGGCATTGGGAAGGGCAACCTTAAGTCCATGCATGGCTGCTCCTGAGCATCCTACTCTATAAGCACAAAATTAACGTCTGTGTCAGCAGTAGGTGCACCTTAAAACAGCTCAATTCACTAATTAAAGTGGGTGTCTGAATTCTGTTGGACATAGTGTGTATATCTCACACACTAATAGGATTCCTCTCTAATAAAGAAATTAAATGAAAAAAACTATGGGTTGGAGAAAGTGTCTAAATAAAAGACACTTTCTCCAACCCATAGGTTTTTTCATTCTACACTGGTATATGGCATCACTGAATTGTTTCAAGTTATAATGGCATTTTAACTTTATTAAAGAAACTCAACATGTTATTTTAATGTGTACAGTTACAGTACAGGTAGTTATGAGCAATATAAGGAAAAATGAAAAGCATTTTGCATAATCTGTTTTATTGGTCATACATTTTTTTCTTTGTACAGCTGGCATCACCTTTTAGTTTGTGGTCATCACCTGGACAAAAGAAGCAAAAGAGTTACTATCTAAATGACTGTGAGAAGCAGATAAGACCTGTGTGCTTTGCAACCACTAAGTGTAGCTAAGCAAGCATGCTAACACACTAACTGTAACTATATTATGCATAGACAGGTGAGGTGCGAGTGCATCAACCTTGTTGATCCAGTCAATGTAGGAGGCGACGCGGGTGAATAGGGGGGGCTTACTGGGGTAGTTACAGCTAACACTGGAGCTAAAGCTCACCACACCCTGAACGTCCCAGGTGCCATCAGACCTCCGGCAGTTTAAAGGACCACCAGATTCACCCTGGACAAGACATCACAAGCACATACAGCACTAGTCAGTAAATAATATTATGAACAGCATATGGCCTGCAAAGAGCTGATGTATAGAAGCAAGATTAGCCTCATGTTTTGCAAGTGAACTTGATTTACAAACTGTAGTAATCATTAAATCAAGACTGTTAAACAATATTTTGGTGAAAAATCAAATGTATTGAATTTACCCTCAACCTGAAATAAAGCTTTACTTTCATCCACACTTTACTCCATTTTTATACATAACTGTCCTACGTTGCCAAAAACCACACCGGTAAGTAAATTTTAGATTACTTAACAACTTGACACAGTTTGAAGCAAGTTGCTGCTGTTGGAACAAAACCTCGTATCTCCAAAGTGTTAACTTTACAGGAGAAGGAAAAAATATACTTTACATTTAATGTAAGTCAATAGAACCAGAGATTTTCCAAGTATTTTGGGTCATTTCCTTTGGTCCATTCATCATGAAATTGACATACAATGTAAAGGACAAAAGACATTTTTAAATTATGTCCAAAACTGAAAAACGACAAAAATGGAGATACAAGGTTTTTGTTCTGACAGCAGTGAAGTGTGTAGTGACTTAGGAATGCAATTTGAACAATGCTAATTGTTTGCTAAACTAAAATAATACCATTATTTTCCATTGCTTGTTAGCTACATTAGCCTCATAGCCCCAGTACATAACAAAAGAAGCAAACTTCAGACAAAAACATGTCTTGGCTGATTATCTACACTTTGGGAAAGTGGAAAATTGTGAAAATATGAATTTTTGCTAATGAATTGCT
The DNA here is from genome assembly GCF_904425465.1 of Colossoma macropomum. Lineage (NCBI taxonomy): Eukaryota > Metazoa > Chordata > Actinopteri > Characiformes > Serrasalmidae > Colossoma > Colossoma macropomum. Next base: position 33,076,266 of record NW_023494793.1, on the reverse strand, counting down.
TTAAGAGACATGAGTCATTCAAGTTAGGACAAGTAACGCAAAAAGAGGAATGGCTAGATAGAGGACTTACAATGCAACTGTCCAGCTGGTCAACACATAGCATTTTCTCAGTAACCACATTTCCCCACCAATCAGACTGACGGCAGATAGAATGATCAACCACGAGAACCAGAGCCTGTTTCAGGACGCTGCTAATAGGGCCTCCAGCTAGAGAGAGAGAGAGATAAAATAGAGTAAATGGGAGAAAAAGAGGGGTTGATTTTTCCAAGCAGATTGAACACATCTAATCAGTGTTTAAACTGTTAAAACAGTTGAAAGGTCTATTTTGTTTTAATGCTGCAAACTCACCTTTTAATCAGGCAGCCAAACTCAGTCAAGATTTAAAAAACATTTCAAAATGTACTTTTTAATTTGGTATAATTGCATTTAAAGTATACAATCCTTTTATTTATATTTATCCGTATGTTGTCTTTTTATAACTATTCCTTTTTATTTAGCTTTATGAGTATTTTTAAATGTAACTTCATTGCATGATTGTAAAGCACCTTGACCCACAAATTGTAGAAAGTAATAAAGTTGATTATTGTTATATTTTTAATATAATCATCAATGCCAGCCAGATCAGAAATAGGTCAAAGTTTTTTATTCCTAGTTAAGCTAGACTGGATTGAAATGCTGTTATTTCAACTAAATGGATCAATGCAGCAGAGGACTATAAAGGAGTCATAACAATTTCTGTTCTTAAGTCCTGTTTATGATGAGCTGCGGTTATGCCAGGCTACTCACTCAAGCGACGGAGCCAGTAGGTGGTGTAGCAGGGGTAGCCATTGGGCAGGATCTGTCCAGCCTCGGGCAGACAGGCAGCCTGGATGGTGTCAGAAAACTGCACAGGGGTCTGCAGCTTGATCAAGGCAATGTCATTCCTGAAACAAATGCAATGCTTTGATATGATATGTTAAATAAAATAAAGCCTTGTTTGAAGTAGGGATTATTGTTAATCTTCAAGGACATTTAAAAGATCTCAGTGGTGTCAGCATATTGAAGGTAACTCTTACCGGTATCTGTTGGAGTCCCAAAGCTCATGGATGATGATTTTGGCAGGAGCGATGGCAATGGAGCCCTCCTCATGGGTGTTCAGATTGTGCTTACCCAGATACACTCTGTAGGTACGACTGCTGCTGGGCCGAACGTGTCAAATATGATTCAGCATGTCTGTCATTAATGTATTATACTCAATACATTGGTCTGATATTTATCAAATAAAGTTCAGTATACATTATCTTAAATTTACCATTTATTACTTGTATTTACCCCCTTGGACCCTTAAATTGTGTACATGAGTCACACAGATTATTGACTGTTTGTTTGTTCATTGCTTGTTACATTTACCTTTCACTGACACTGGTGTGAAAAGTGCTCTATAGATAAAGTTACTATTATTATTATTTACAAGGTGCCCTGTTAAGCATATGAGTCAGTGTGTGTTGCCACTAAAATGAAAGTAGGAAAAGAGGTTTCCTACCTGATGCAGTGAGCAGCAGTGAGGACCCACTCGTTAGATATGAGGGTGCCTCCACAGGTATGGTAGTAGGTGCCACCACTCAGATACTGCAGAGAGGCCTACAGTATGTCGATGCAAATGGGGAACAGTTACTGTATCATTGAACTGCACTGAACAATGAATAAGTAAATAAGTTTACTTACAGTTAAATTAACCTACGTAATTTATTTAAGCAGGTCAAATAATCATAATATTTATGTAATCAGTGAACATAACATTTCAAGTGTTTCTATTTTACTGTCATTTGTCTTTTATCATAGCATAGATTAAAATGAAGAGGAAGTATTAAGATATACATTGATAGATGGCTCAGTTTCATTTTAAAATTTAATACTTTACGACTGTACTTTGATTAGTTACAGTTTTTGAAAAATGCAAAGTCTAGAAAAAGTTTGACATATAATTGTACATTTCGTAAAACGCAGATGACAAAGTGACGTAATATTCAGCAAGGGGCATTCTTATGCCAAATAGCAGGGCATCATGCCCCTTTAATTTTTTGTGCCACAGAAACAAAACTGACTGCTGTTCCAGTTTAGATTACCTGACTGTATGTAAGTTTATGTATCATCATCCTGTACATGCTAGATGTGATTACAGTCAAGGAACATTGTTCTTAATAGGTTTTCCCCATTTTCCCCTGCACATTGTCAGGTAAAGCAAGTGTATATGTGAATCAAGCATATAATATTTAGATTATAACCTATCAATTTGTGCACGAGATTATGAAATATGGAGCAAGACGCATGACCATGACAGCGTGGACTAATAGTTTCCAATATAAGTATCTAAGTGCACTACTTGTTCTACGTTATTTGTAAAAGTTGTGTGACATTGGTCCTTACTCATCAACATTGCATAAGAAACAGTTCAGATTTGACTGCTTTTAAAGACATACGGACAGCTCTACATCTGATTCCTGAAACTTTCCTACAATATGGAAACGATTTAACTGCAAATGATAAATCAACTTCCATGTGTGGAATCAAGTGCCAACCTACCAGTACCTTGTTTACATGTTATTTGCATGAAGCACACCCTAATTCATGCCAAGGTTTTGGTAGGGAGCCAATAAAATGACCCATTTCAGGGGCACACGAGCCAGTCGCTTTGCTCGTGTTCTGTTGATTTACAACCCCATTTCCAAAAAAGTTGGAATGCTGTGCAGAATGTAAATAAAAATAGAAGGCAATGATATGCAAATCATGTAAACCATGTTTTTAAAGGAAATTACGAAAGACAACATATCAAATGTTGAAATTTGAGAAATTGTATTGGTTTTGAAAAATACACGCCCATTTTAAATTTGATGCCAGCAACACAATCCAAAAAAAGTTAGGACAGGGGCATGTTTACCAATGTGTTTCATCACCTCTTCTTTTAACAACAGTTTTTAAGCGTTTAGGAACTGAGGAGACCAACTGCTATAGTTTTGAAAGTGAAATGTTATCTCATTCTTGTTTGATATAGGATTTCAGCTGCTCAACAGTTCAGAGTCTCCTTTGTCATAGTTTTCATATGTTATCAGTGCATAACAGGTCTGGACAGCAGGAAGTTCACTTTAGCATCTAGACTCTTTTAAAATGGAGTCATGCTGTTGTAATACATGCAGAATGTGGTTTGGCATTGTCATGCTGAAACAAACAAGGCCTTCCCTGAAAAAGACATCATCTGGATGGCAGCATATGTTGCTCCAAAACATGTATATTTCATTCAGCATTAATGGTGCCTTCACATATGTGCACGTCACCCATGCCATGTGCTCTAATGTCCCCCATACCATCATGAATAGTGGCTTTTGAATTGTGCACTGATAACAAGCAGATGGTCTTTAGCCCGGAGGACACAGTGTCCATGATTTCCAAAAAGAATTTCAAATGTTGATTTGTCAGACCACAGGACACTTTTCCCCTTCACCTCAGTCCATTTTTATTGAGCTCAGGTTCAGAGAAGGCGGCAGCATTTCTGGATCCTGTTTATATATGGTTTCTTCTTTGTGTTTTAGAGTTTTAACTTGCATTTGTGGATGTGGTGATGAACTGTGTTCACAGACAGTGTTTTTCAGAAGTGTTCCTGAGCCCATGCAGTGATTTCCACTACAGAGTCAAATCTGTTTTTAATGCAGTGCTGCCTGAGGGCCCAAAGATCACGGCCAGCAAATACAGGTTTTTGGTCTTGTCCCTTGCATACAGAGATTTCTCCAGATTCTCTGAATCTTTTAATGATATTATGTACCATAGATGATGAAAAGCAAAAGTTCTTTGCTTTGTTTTATGCTGAGAAACGTTATTCTTGAATTGTTGCACTATTTGCTTGTGCAGTCTTTCACAGAGTGGTGGACCCTCCACACTTCTGAAAGACTCAGCCTCTCTGGGATGCTTTTTTTATACCCAATCATGTTACTGACCTGTTGCCAATTAACCACCAGGTGTTTTTTTTAGCATTACACAACTTTACCAGCCTTTTGTTGCCCCCGTCCTAACTTTTTTGGAACGTGTTGTTGGCATCAAATTCAAAATGGGCAACTGTTTTTCAAAAAACAATAAAATTTCTCACTTTCAACGTTTAATATGTTGTCTTTATACTATTTCCAATTAAATATAGGGTTTAAATGATTTGCACATCATTGCATTTTGTTTTTATTTACATTTTGCACACATCCCAATGGAAATGGAAATGAGGTTGTATTTTGCTACTAACCAGTGTCCAACAAACAACATATGCTGGTTTTGCTGGTGGCCACACATGCTAGTCTATGCGTTTTTTTTCTAGTAGTGTTCCCCTACCTTTCAAAAAGTTCATGTAAACTTTGACAAGCTGTTGTTTTGGTCTCCACAATGCTGTCTGCTTAATGCTCTCTACAGTTTCACAGCATTAGCATGTAATTCCACAGAAAGTTAACAACATTACCTGACAACATTCTACAAGGATGTGGCAACATACTGGCAATGTGATACAAATACAAAGTTGATCCAAATTGCTCGCTTAAAATTACAGTGTTTAAATAAATATGTTTTAGACATGCCTAGAGTGACACGCACAAGTTATATGCCCAGTGCAGCCAGCAGGTGGCAAGGGAAGCAATTCACAGTGCACAGCTGCTGCAGATCTTAAACATATCTAAATAAAATGAAATAAAAATACCAGCTCCATTCTGCAAAAAGCACACATAGGTATTTCCTATGCTCATACCTCAGAGATCTTTTGTTATTTTTCCATTACTCTTTTTAGCAGTTGTAGTAAAACAGTCCTGACTGGATTTAATAAATCACCCCTAGTTTCACCCCTAAATAATCTTTTTCATCAGATTATAACAGATACTTATGCAAGTAAACTATGTCCAAGCGATAGAAAATGACAGAAATTAGTACAGTGCTGAGATGATGGTACCTGCCAGGGCCAGCTGTGAGCTCTGGCATCATCTACATCACTTCCACCATCTCCAACTACCCTGTTCAACACGGGTGGGTAGATGGGCTGCCCACATCCATAGGCTATTTAGTGTGCACGTACACAAACATACATATATAAGATAGAGAGAGAGAGAGAGAGAGAGAGAGAGAGAGAGATGACTTTCGAGTGCAATGAGTTGGTAATACAGTAAACAAGCTGATTCATGCTCTTACCTTTGGAAGTTATCTTTAGTGAACCATAATAACTGGTTAATACGCAATTAAATCTATTTTTTCACACATTCATGAATAGCAAACATCTGCATGGATATAAGACAGAGAGCAGTGCTCCTCTTACCGCCAGCGATGATCAAAGCCAAAATTACGAGCTTCATGGTAACTGTGTAGTCACTAGTGGCAGTTCACAGCCTTTATACTAGATACACCCACTATGTTGCACCAAATGCCCCTACACTGTCTCTTAGGCCCACCTAAGAGGGCATGGTTTAATCATGTAGATAAAAGCCCCAAAATAATCATATTATCTCAAGACTAGTAAACTTGCCCTGTGAATTTTACAGGTGACATCCTGTAGTCTGTTCTGACGTGGATGACCATGCAGAATAATTTAGCACAAAATGTTTTTGATGATCTTAGGTGCTTTGAGGCAACAAATAAAGTGTTCTTTGGGTATTGTAGTTATTACATAAAAACATTTTGTTTTTATTACATAACCATTATTATTACATAACCATTTAGATTATATACGTCTAATCACTTTAAATATGTGTTTCAAAGCAAGAGGTTTTTGTGAATAAGGAATTATTGTCTGTGGTAGCTGACTGAATGATATAGATCAGGCCCATCCGATATATCGATTGTAGTGATGCTCTGTTCACGAACAGGTCGACTCTGTGAGCAAGTTCTATTGGGCGAATGTTGATGGTAACAGCATGATGTATTTTTATATACCATAGTTTTTGGGTTAGGCCCACCTTGTCCTGTAATACAATCTGCATGATATGAGTTCTCTTGCTGTGCTGCTGCACCAGCTTCCATCAGCAAATAGAAAAAGCATTCATCTTCCTAAATACATGATGCTTTTTGATCACTGTTACAAACTTATAGTAATGAATGAGAAGGTTTTAATAAAGTTGAAAGAAGTCAATACCTGCTCTGTAAGATTGGCCCAGGGCCTCTAGAGCCTTAAGGGCCAAACTGGTGTGGTTAAACAGGGAGCTGAGTGACAAAAAAAATAAATAATTTGAACAGTGGAACAATTAAATATTGTTACATGACAAGTATATCAAACAGCACAAATACACCCTGTTATCATTCTCTGCAAGGTGACAATTGTGGTGTACCAGTTGACATTTCTACATAAGACAGATAAGTACCCAGATACTTACTTATGCACCATTTCTGCTAAAATCAGTGGAGATATAGAGAGTTTGTGGTGACACTTTATTTTGAGTGTTCCTGAAACAAAAAACTCAACAACTCTTAGTAACATCTCAAAAACATATGAGGGTTAGAATTAGGTTCTGGGTTAAGGTTAAGGTTAAGGTTAGAGTTAGGATTAGGGCCAGCGTGAGGGTTAGGTTTCGGGTAAGGTTGGGTGAAGTTAGGTTATGCGTAATGGAAGTAACACATTAACAATACATTTACTTAATGTAAGTAATGTATCAACAGAACATCTACAAGATATTTACTTCAATGTAATCAGATGCTTCACTATGGCTACTTCACTGACACGTTGTTGATGTGTTTCTGATACTCTGTTAAGAGTTTATTAATCATCTACAAAGGGCGCCTCCAAAGTTTGTCCTTTCCAATACATTTTCCAATTCAGCATATAAATGGGAATCGTCTGTTAGAATGACCAGATGTGTGTAGAGGATGAGTACTTGGTTTTTTAATATTTTTTATTTTTTTAGAAAAATCAAAGGGATGCCTAAACGTTTGCATATACCTGTGGGTCTGGATCACAAAGCAAAGGAGCTTTATACCCCTCTAGGTACTGGCCATGGTGACCTTAAGTTCAGGGGCAGCTGTTGCAGAACATCCCACTCTATTAGCAATAGATTATTTTCTAGGTGAGATTATGCAAGCTGTGTTTGTACAATTAACAATCTATGTCAGCAATGGATGCACCTTAAAGTCACTGAATTCACTAATAGTGTATCTCAATACTTTTGTACATAGTGTGTACATCTGACAAGCACATACAATACTTGACTCATCTTTAAATAAGAAAGTCAATGAGAAAATCATGAGTTGGAGAAAGTGTCCTTTATTTATACATGCAGAACACACATGTAAATTCTTCAGGGTCTTTAGCTGTATATGGCATCACAGAATGGTCCCAAATTATTACGGCTTATTAACTTTATTAAAGGAAATCAATATTATTTAGATAGCCATGAGCCAATTAGGGAAAAGGAGAAAAAGGAAAAGTACTTTGCATAATCTCTTTTATTGATCATACATTTATTCTTTGTACAGTAGGCATCCCTTTTAGTTTGAGGCGATTACCTGGAAAAAAAGAAGAAAAGCAGTTACTCTCTAAACTTGTACTGTGAGAAGCAGTAAAGCACTGTGTATAAGTGCCAACACACATCTAACTGTCACTATAGCAGTATAAACATATGCATAAACAGGAAAGGCGTGAGTGCACCCACATTGTTGATCCAGTCAATGTAGGAGGCGACGCGGGTGAAGACGGAGGGCTTCTTGGGGTAGTTGCAGCCCAGACTGGAGCCAAAGCTTACCACACCCTGAACGTCCCAGATGCCATCAGACCTCTGGCAGTTCAGAGGACCACCAGAGTCACCCTGGACAAGACGTTACAGCACAAGTCAGAAAATAACATTACGAACAGCATTTGGCTTGCAAAGAGCTGATGCATAGAAGAAAGATTAGCCTTATGTTTTGCAATTGAATGTAACAATTTAAAAAGCGTAAATACTAACTATAGTTGACAAATGTGTGATGATGAATACTGTTTGCACTATGCCAATGGGATCATTGCACAATATTGTGTAGTTTAACATCTGGTATAAGCAGTGTGTGCATAACCACACCTGCCAGTGTCTCAGATGTTACTACACAATGACTTTCTACACAAGATTTTTGCAGGAACTGCCAAAGATCATGATCAGCTATGTGTATCACATCATTCAGACATCTTCATCAGCACGGATGAAAAGAGAGAATGGCTTCAAAATGTACATGAGGAGTTAAAGAAGGTAAGTTAAATCAATTACGTGTTGCTGTTAGTTATGTGATGTCCAAAGGAGTCAACATTAAAAGTTGCCAAATTTTTGTAGTGTTTTTTTAGGTGTCTTCATGCATACACTGCTTAAGCTGAAAGTTAAACTGTGCCATCTTGTGCAGTTCCATTGCTTGTTAGCTACATTAGCCTTGTGGCTCTAGTACAAAACTAAAGAAGCAAACGTTAGACAAAAAAACATGTCTTGGCTGTTCCACCACACAAATTTAAATTTCTGCTAAATAATTGCTTTACCAAATAGGCATCAGTCAGGTTACACAAAAAGAAATAGCAAGAGAGAAGACTTACATTGCAGCTGGCCAGCAGGCCATCTCCTCCAGCGCACACCATTTTCTCAGTGACCAGATCTCCCCACCAGTCAGGCTGACTGCAGGTAGCATAATCAACAACAGGGAGCAGAGCCTGCTGCAAAATATCAGCAATAGGACCTCCGGCTAAAGAGAGAGAGTGAACAGGGAAAAAACACATTTAACACAGCTACTATATGTAAAATAAGTTGAAAAGCCTTTTTTGTTTTAATATTTCCAACTTGATTTCACTTTTTATAAGGTAGTCTAAGAAAAAAACTGAAAAACGTATTTTTTGTATGACTGTAATTATAGTACTTGTTCTCGAGCTACTCACTCCAGAGGCGGCCCCAGCCGGTGACGTAGCAGGGGAAACCATTGGGCAGGACATCTCCAGCTGGAGGCAGACAGGCAGCCTGGATGGTGTCAGAAAACTGCACAGCAGTCTGCAGCTTGATCAAGGCAATGTCGTTGCTGAAATCCGCACACAAATCCACACATGCATAAACAAGGGTAGAGAGATAAGAATGATGCTTTAATATGATATGTTAAAATAAAGTCATGTTTGAATGATGTAGGGGTTACTGTTAATCTTCAAGTACATTCTCAGTGGTGTTTATCTGTGGTTTACTGAAAGTAAGTTTAAGCTAAATTAAGTTCAGTGGAAAGAGACTGCAGCACTAACCGGATTCTGTAGGAGTCCCACTGCTCATGGACAATGATCTTGGCAGGAGCAATGGCAATGGAGCCCTTCTCATTGGCAGTGTCCAGACTGTGCTTCCCCAGGTACACTCTGTAGGTACGACTGCTGCTGGGCCAAAAGCATGAAATATGACTCAGTAAGTCTGTTATCACACTTTGTATGATATTTATCAAATAAAGTTCAGTATTAAATTTTGTAAAAGTACGGGTGGGCACCTGCTTCAACTCCTCACTCTCTATAGACAACTTATTACTTTCATAGTAGATAATTAATTTATAGAAGTTACCAATGAGCTTTAGGATTAGTAACTGAACAATAACCATACAGAGAGAAAATCCTGATGCTTCTTTTTTCATAAAAGAACATGAATTACATAATCCATTTGTATGGAACGATGTGAAGCATATATGGTGCATATGTGAGTCAGTAGGTTTTACCATGGAAATGACAGTAGGACAAATAGGTTTCCTACCCGATGCAGTGAGCAGCAGTGAGCACCCACTGGTTAGAGATGAGGGTGCCTCCACAGGTGTGGTAGTAGCTGTTCCCACTCAGGTACTGCAGAGAGGCCTACAGTATGTCGATGCAAATGGGGAACAGTTACTGTATCATAGAACTGATTAAGTAGAATTGAATAAGTAATGCATTAAATTCCCTTGATTAAAATCTGTGCATCATTTGCACATTAATAAAATATATGACATTAACACAATTCTGTCTTTTGTTTTACTTACTTTGGAATCAATAAGACATACAAGGACTGAGGTCTCAATTTCATTTAAAAATATAATATTTTAGTGTTGCATTTTTAGTAATAACACTTTGAAAATACAAAGACTAGATACAACAAGTCAGAAGGAGACTGTTACGACTGTTTTTTGGTAGGAAAAATGTAGGACATAGGCCTTTCAAACAGTCAATAACAAATCTGAATGCATGTAAAGCTTAAAATAATGAAATGCTGATATCACAGTACCTGCCAGGGCCAGCTGTTAGCTCTGACATCATCACCTCCAACCACCCTGTTCACCACTGGGGGGTAGGTGGGGCGCCCACATCCATAGGCTGTTTAAGGAGCACACACATACAAATATGTATACATAAAAAAGAGAGAAATGCTAAACAAACCAATAAATGCTCTTAACTTTAAAAAGGTGTCTGTGCTAAACCACAGTAAGTGTGGGGGAAGAGAAACTCTCAATAATCATCTAATGCTTTAAACTGCAATGGCAATGATTTGAGCGCACAGTTTCTCATTCTGTAATTATGTAATTTATAAATTATTTTCACAGAAGATACCATATGATTGACAATTACTGTAAAATCATTTTTAGACCTAATCTCTTACATGGCTAGGATGTCCCAGAGGGGCTGAACATTGATCACACACTTCTGTAACTTAACAATTCCTCAGCCAGGTGGCAGAACAGTCCATGTAGTACAGTCCAAAGAATTAAAATCCTCAACATTTAGTAAGCCTGAGTAACTGACTCATAATTCTGCGTTTGAAATGATTAATCTCTTCACTCATGTATTCATGTTCAAACAAACCAAAATTCTTGCTGTTGCTCTCTTGCTTTGTATGCAAACTACCAGAAACTGATGTAAGGTTTTTTTGAATGAAAACCATCAGCTTGGATATTAGATGAAGAGCAGTTCTACTCTTACCGCCAACAACGAGTAAGGCCAAGATCATAAGCTTCATGGTGAATGTGTAATAACTGGTGGCAGTTCACACCTTATATACTTGTTACACCCACTGTGTTGCACTAAATGCCCCTACACTCTCACCAGCATAGTTTAACCTTGTAGATAAACTCCCCAAAATACTCATGTTATCTCAGGACTGTTAACTTGCCCTGAGAATTTCACAGGTGTCATCATGTAGTCTGACCTGACCAGGATGATTATACAGATTTGATGAACTTTAGCACAGAACCTTTCATTAGACCACCAAAATAAAATGCTTGAATGATTGTGTGAAAAGCATATCATCACTGTTGCAACAAAAGCTCATATTTTCAGAATGGTAACTTTACAGGAGAAAGGAAAAACATTCTCAACTTGAAATTAATCATATTTTTGCAGCATTTCTACTGGTCTGTTCATCGTGAAATTTTAACACAGTGTAAAGGGCCACTGGTATTTTTCTATGTGTTGTTCAGGCAGTGATGACAGATATAAATAAATAAATAAATATATATATATATCTTAAAAATGTACTGTAGGTCATCAAGCACAAGAATGAGACAGAATAAGGCTCTGTGAATAATCATGGATGAGAAAAGTCTACTCTCTTTACAGATGTCAGCTGAGACGTGTGTAAGCACATTCTGATTAGATATTCCACATGACAGATCAAGGTAAAACGTGGACAAGTCGCTTTTGTTTGTTTTTCCAGACCACCCAATGGTTCAGCTTCCAAGAATCATCCAATTTTAGCCATGTAAGGGGTCCTGAACTATATAAACCCCTGGAGAACTAACGCGAGTGGAAGATACAAACATGATGAAGTTTGTGGTCCTGGCTCTTCTGGTTGTTGGAGGTAAGTTTCCTTGAAACCTTAACTGCAACATAACATTCTCTCAGACTCTGCCATTTATTTTACTAGCATATTTTGCAGCTATTTTGATGTCTTTTGTAAAATGTTTTGATATTTGGTAAACATTTTGTAAAACTTAACATAATCCATACACAATAAATGAACTTGCAACTAAACTTACTCAGTGTCTGTGGTAGTCATTTGCACATGATTTACACACGACATTATAGCTGTATTTCTACAGATAATATCAAAGATATTTATCAGTAATTTTGTAAATGCATTTTCTTCCTCAGCTTATGGGTGTGGGCTGCCCACATTCCCCCCCATTGTAAAGAGGGTTGTGGGGGGTGAGGATGCACGTCCCCACAGCTGGCCCTGGCAGGTTAACAACATATTGCATTCATAATCCTTTCTAATCCCTGTGGTTTTAGCGCTTTAGGCCACAATTCAATATTGAATGTTTTTTATGCTGTTGAACATTCACCAGTCTCTTCTTTGGTTCCCTAGATCTCCCTCCAGTACACCAAGAATAGTGCCTGGTACCACACTTGCGGAGGCACCCTCATTGCCAGTCAGTGGGTTTTGACTGCTGCTCACTGCATCAGGTAAGCAAAGACCTGAATGAAGGCAGCTTTTGATGGCCTGTTTAAGCTTGGGCTTGTTCCTGGTATGGTAATTTATTATAAATGGTAATTTACTGTAATCTCTTACTATCTATTATGTATTGAACTTTATGAACAGCAGTGTATGGTAAATGTACAGTAAATATATCTCTGCAGCTGATGTAGTGAATCAAGAAAGAATGGTCTGGATTTGATTTGCTAGAACATGACATCTGACGTTAATTTGTAAAGACAAATGACGCGGTCTGAAAAACTCCTGCAAAACCTCACCTTTGATTTTAAAATTTTCAGGCTTTACAGGGTGATTCAAAGCAGCACACACACATATTGAATTTTAGCATGATTTTTTTCCCTTTTGACTCAGTAATGCAACTTTCAATTTTAACAAAAAAAAAAAAATACAAAAATTACATAGTGCTGCTGCACAATAATAACATGTAACGCTAGTCAAAAAATGAAACCAACTCAGCCTGTTTGGTACAGAATAATCTGTTGTATTAACACCCACAGCTGTAAAACCACTCACAGTGCATTGCTTTTAATAGTAAAATAAGATATTTATATGATACTGTGGAGTTTTCGTTATGGTGTAGCCAGGCCTGGGTATTAGTGGCATAGCACTACACATATTTGTTAGGTTTGATACAATCTTAGATTCTGAGGTCAAGATTAAATTTTATATTTTATATATTAAATAGTCTTTATTCCACAGAGCTCTGATTCTATACTACACAGATTGACCTGGCTCAGAAAAAAACACTTTTATTTCAAAACAATGTACCATGTCCTTGTGCAAAACAGTGATCTATACGCAATCTCTATTTTCAGTCTCCCAAAATTGAAATATCAACAGGTCACAAAGTGAAAATAAGTGCAAATGCTACCCTAACAACTACAACTGTTGCCGTTTTAATTTTTCATGTTTCATGGTTTTAATGGTTTGTTTGAGTGTTTAGTGACTGACATTGTGTGCTGCGTCTCTTGTGCCTCTGCAGTAGCAGCAACACTTACAGAGTTGCGCTGGGCAAACACAACTTGGCGGAGGTTGAGGACGGTTCTGTAGCCATCGCTGCTGGGAAGATTGTCGTTCATGAGAAGTGGAGCTCCCTCTTCATCCGGTAAAAGAGATTAAACACATGATACATATTTAAAACATACTTACTTTGCATATGTTTGAAATGGACAATACTGTTCAAACTGTTTTGCCTGTAATATAAACCCATTTGTATCTAAAAACTGTTCCAGATTTAAGATAAAAAAACTTTATGTGCAGAATGATGAACAGAGCTGTAGATAATGAAGAAATCTATATAACATTGAGAATTAACATCTAGAATCCTTCACATTTGAAAAGCACTAATCAAATAAGAAATTATAGTAAATAGATGATTCTAGTACATTACTTAAAACAGAATAACTTCTGGTTGTTTCCAAATTTAATGCTGAAACCCGTGTGTTTATGTTTGCTGAGATCCAAAATGTTTAAATGGTCATGTTAGCTCTACATGCGTCTGATATTTACACAGCATTTGGACAAAGTATATACCATTACATCACCAAATAAATATGGTATTGACATTGTTGTAGCAAACACTATCAGAAAAAGGTACAGTGCAGGTACATTTTTCGTTCATCAAGGTACAATGTGAATACACCTTCAAAAGTACAACAACAGTTTTAAGGTCCAGTTGTGTACCTTCAGTATATTTTTATTAGGGGAAAGGTGCATACTTGTTTCTTTTAATAACACACTGACTTAATACGAAACAATGCAATAAAAAGCCTGCAATGAAGACAGAGTGTGTGGAGTCAATATAACACAAAAAATATATGAATTGCTTTGTCTTACAGTACGATTGTTTCCTAACTAAATATATTGAAGATGTACCCTTGAGAGCAGCACCCCAGTGACAAGATGGGGCACCACCCCAGTGACAATTAGTACCTTTTTTAATGAGAGTTCACAGTATAAACCCATTGATAGTGTAGTTAACATAGTAATGTAGTACTAGGAACTGAAGGTGATTAACCTCTTGACTTTGTACATCCACGCTTTTTACATCCTATTGCTTATTTTTTACTAATTACTTAGACTGTAGCACAAACCAAACAAATTTTTTTTCGTTAAAGTTACAGAAGTGTGCAGTACAAGTTTGGACCTTCTAGTGGGTTCATGTACGGGGTTAACATAATAGGTGATTAATATAATTAGAACAAAGGCTAGAATGATATTAACACATTAAAATGAACTGTGTTTGTCCTGTCCTATGTGTGCCAAAGCAATGATATTGCTCTGGTGAAGCTGGCTAACCCCGTGACCTTCAGTGACACCATCACGCCTGCTTGTCTTCCTGAGGAAGGTTACATTCTGCCCCACAATGCCCCCTGCTACGTCACCGGCTGGGGACGCACAAAGAGTAAGGCTCCTGCATAATACCACTGTCCAGCAGGATAAACATAGTTACTTTACCAGACTCTGCCAATTGGCCAAATGTACTTGCATGCTTTGATGCATATATAAATGAAAAACACAGAATACAAATAAGCAAATAAACAAGCAATACAATAGATCCAGAGACACAGCCACAAAGGGTAGCACACAATGAACAAATACATATCCACAATATGCAAACTAGTTCAGTGTCTTTACCACAATACAGATCATGTAAGATTTGACTATAACAAATACCCTGGATTGACTTCACAAAAGCAGTTAATAGAATGTGAAAAAGGATACGTTTAGATTTTTTGTCCTTGTTGATCTACAGAATAACTGGACAGCTGCAATCTACATTTGGTCTTCAATAGGCCAACCTCACACCATTATCCCTGACAGCGCAAATATAATGGTACTCAGTATTTCAGCATACATGGTTCCTAAGCTGGGGGTCTTCAGAATAATGCCTAGATTTCCCTTTTCCCTTTCCATTTTCTCTCCAGCTGGAGGTTCTCTTCCTGATATCCTGCAGCAGGCTCTGCTCCCCGTGGTTGACCATGCTACCTGCACTAGGTTGGACTGGTGGGGCAGCCAAGTTAAGGACACCATGGTCTGTGCTGGAGGAGATGGCATTGTTTCTGGCTGCAACGTAAGCACACAATAATCTGTGGTCTCGATGATATGCTGCCAAGCTAAAAGATAAATGTATAGAAAAGAACTTACTGCATTAAGTTGACTCTATCATTTAAATATATATATATATATATATATATATATATATATATATATATATATATATAATATATATATATATATATATATAAAAACGTTTTCCATGAGGGTATTTTTGAAAAAGAATTCTAGGCATTTTACTTTAGCCCAGGGCTGCCCAGCTCCAGTAATGGAGAGCTGTTTGGTGATTTCATCCATTTACTCGTTCTATTTTAGGTTTAGAAAAGAAATTACCAAACCGTGCTGGCTGGGAGCCCCTGCTTTATGAGATTTGGGTGAAAATTGTAATATGCCATTGTGTCCTGTGGTACAGGGTGATTCTGGTGGCCCCCTGAACTGCCAGAATGCTGACGGTGCCTGGGAGGTCCATGGTATTGTAAGCTTTGGCTCTGGTCTGAGCTGCAACCTTGCCAAGAAGCCCACCGTCTTCACACGAGTGACCTCCTACATCACCTGGATCAACAGTGTAAGTTTTGTAATGTACCGTTAATATGTTGTGAGACATCTGATGTATCCTTTAAGTACCACTGTAATTAATCAAAGAGTGAAAGTCGTATTTTTTTATCCTTGTTTGCAGACCATTGCCAGCAATTAAGGATATCTGGACATGGACCACTTTGGCATACAATAAAACATCTGTTTGAAAATGGCTCTGTGGTATTATATTCATTTTTTGTCCAAAGGGTAAGCTAATCTAAATTTCATGTCAGTTTCTAGCTTAACCTGCAAACCAGCAGGTTGGTTCTCAGCAGTTTAATTCAGCTATCTTAGCAAAAGGTTTGCTAAACCGCTGTTTAGAAAGGAGGAGCACATATAGTTACTAGGTATAAGGCAAGCTTATTTTAAACTCAGCTTTAACGTTACTGCTCAGGCAATCAAGCCTAAACTGAGACACAGAACAGGCTAAAGAGCACCACTGCATTTCCAGCAGAATCCGGAAGGTGGCGATGTAGCCTTGCTTAATGTTTTCTGGCACTTGCTGTGAATAGAGTTCAATTTTACGCCTCGAAATGCTTTCAGATCAGGTTAAAAATGGGTAACAGGGATGCGAGTTTAGCCTAAATAACATTCAGGAGCGGTTAGCTTGACTGGATGAACATGTTGCATGCTAACTACTATATAGTTTACATGAATTTAGAAAATATACATATATATTCTTTTTTCTAACAATAAAGTAACATTTACCCATGCAGCCAAATCAATCAGCTGTGTGCGTTGTCTTGGTCATTCTTCAGAAAACAAGATGTGAAGTTAAACTCCTCTGTACATCACGATGAATAAACTGTTACTGGACGTTTTTAAAGAATATATTTCGTAGAAAACGTCAGTGAGGTACAGTCCAAAATCACTATATTAAAGATGGACAGACTTTTTGTTTTTTTTGTGATGTAAATGCTCATTTTGATATTTTATTCCCTTTAATTAATAAATCCCTTTAATTTTACAGAAATATAAAAAAAAACGGTCATTGCTTTTAAAAAGATAAGGAGATATAAACTGAATTCTTTTAATGGAAAGTACCCTTTGCACAGTGATATGAGCGAACATCACAAACTGTTCCTGAAACGTAACGACCGCTGCCCACTCACACAGTACTCTGAGGCAGGAAGGAACCGAGTGACGTCCGAAACTAATGTTTGTATAAAACGCTGTCTGTCTGTAGAGGTTCCTCTGTTCGGCCGTTTTTTGAAGGCAGTGTAAAAGTATCTTTCGCCGCCTTACATATCCCAAAATCCTCTGTGTCCCCATTAGCACTGACACAGTGGACAACGCTGACTTCTGGCACTGACTTATGAGACAACTGCCTTCAGTTTCAGACACAGCCATAGTTAACAAACAAAATGGCCTTGCATTTTTGATGCATGCAAATTCTGTGAACCGGCTGCCTGATTTTCACTAAAGTATATGTTGTTTTTACCTGTCACAGTCTTGAAGCGCTAAACCACTTTTTCTTCTCTTTCCTTAGACGATTTGTTGTCAAGTTTCCCTTTTATAATAATGGAAAACTGTACCAATGTGCTGCTGTATAAATATAGGCCTATATATAGGCGTCAGTTTCTATACAGATATTTAAGTTTAATAGACTTCCTGCATTAGGTGACTTTTGTCTATGAAAATCACAAAAAATTGTTGACTGTTCATAAATTACTCATTCGTGTAAAAATACTAGCCGGCCCCAAAAGCCCTCAGATGATATTGTTGTGAGGGCGTGGTCTCGCTGTTATCAGGGGGCGTGTCTACATCTTGGCACAGGAAGGAACAGCCCTCAACCAAATAGATAAACTAGGCCCAGTGTACTGACTTTGACCCTAAGTGTAAGATAGTGGTTAGCTGGTTAGCTGTTGATACCAGTTCCTGGATGATACTTTACCATAAGAATCCAATTTTATAGAAAAAAATAAAACCATATCCTTTTGTGCAACATTTTTATGATTTATTTATTTAATATTTTCGTAAATCAAATACGTCATTCACAGTGTCATACCCAGCAGTCCTGGACTGTGAAAAGACACTGTTATTTCTGTTCATATTTGTACTTGTAATTGTAAAACATTAATATTAGAATAAATATAGACCAGTCACCAGTCTAGAGTTTGAAATAAGCATGCTTATTGGTTCGCTACTGCTGATAAGACTGACTATTTTCTGTTATATTTAAGTAATTTGGTTGTTACCAGTAAAGTGTTGAATGTTAAGTGCTGGCATTAATCATGACTACTTATGATGACAGTTTGGGGAGATTACTTGCATGCAGTGAGTTAACCTCAGGCCTGTGAATGATGATAACATGGTCATATGTTCCAGGGAGACTTCATAAGCATACTACTAATGTTCTGTTTGAAAGGGAACGGGAGAAAAAGAGAGACAGATGACTGAAAAGTGCTGTCTCATTTTATTTGTTTTAACATTTGGCCCCAGGAAAGTAAAATGGTCCAAGAAAGCAAGAAGGATTTATGTCACAAATTCCCACTGTCTTATTCTACACACTCCTGCATGAATACAGTAAAGGGTAAAATTAATTTGATGACATTATTAAAATAATGTTGAGGGACAGGGGTTTTTGGACACATGAAGTTTCATACTAGGCTTTATACAAAGTGATTTGTGTCCAAAGAACTGACTATAAATAATAATTCAATAAATAATTTCCAAAAGTGCCCATGTGCAGGTTTTTAATATGCAGAGGGGACACAGAATTACTTACATACGTATATAAATATTTTAATGTCAGTTTATTACGAGTCTTTTTTGTAGTCCATTAAAAAGCCACACAGCAATCAGTCTAGCAACAATAAATCTGCAGCAAAGAACAATATGTGTGACAGTGTAAAGGAAGATATCTGAGTATTTGAAGGAGTTATGTAAGCAGGGTTTATTCTATGTTCTTTTACATCTCTGTCCCCTTCCACTGAGCTTATTGTGCAGCAACTGTAATATATCTTGGCTCCATGTTTCCAAAGTAACTCTTCTCCCACTCGCTCATGAGGTCGAAGTAGAGGGGGCGATCACAGAAAGTACAGGAGGCCGTCGCAGGTCCATTCAGTGGCAGCCCAACTTCCTGCCATACGTCCACCAGTCTCTCTGCACAACATACAATACACAGTCATCAGCAAAACCAGAGAAGTCATTAGCAAACTCAGACTGAAGTCTTGTCTGGCCTGAATTAATATCAGCAACAATGTGGGAAGGTATTTTAAGTTGGAGCTGCTGAGATTTTAAGCAGCATATGTACAGAATTGTGCCAAACCTTTAGGCACCTAAGAAAATTGTATATCAAAAGATATTTATCTGACCAGTAAGTGTTTATTTGGTCAGATAAACACCAGTGTTAAAAGAAATACAGAAGACATTAATACAATAAATAGTATGTCCCAGGTCAAAGCAGCACACTCACCCACAAAGTAGTCCATCATGATGGGGTCATGAAAAGGAGAGGGAGCCAATCGCAGTAGCTCTTCTCCGCGTGGCACTGTCGGATAGTTTATGGCCTGAACATAGATGTTGTGTCTATCCAGCAGGATGTCACACACCTTGGAATTTTTTGCTGCATTTCCAACCTAAGACATTGTCGTTAACAAAAAATATGAATCAGAGCGTCAGTATACATATAGATCTTAGAGTGTCCTGTTTCTGACCACTGGTTTCACATAATTGGTATTATAGTATATGTATGCTATACTGTTACTAATATATATCATCACTATTATTTTTAAATGACTTTAAAATACATACATTTTCATTATGAATGCAATAATTAAAATAGTCAAAAATGACATAGAATAAGATGTTTTTCCATTAGCTTTCATTCAAAGTAAACAATGTTTTTTCCTTCTCCTGTAAAGTTACCTTTTTAGAGAGTTATTTTACTTTCTTTGCTTAACCCTAGAAACTCTACACTTATTACTAAGTTACTAATATCATGACTTAATATTATGTAATTACTATGAATTAATATATAACTTTATTGAACTATCCCGAAAATTATGTAGAAGAATTGAAGTGTAAACCCATATATGAGTCCCTCAGAGTTTAATATAATTGTAACTGATACTCTGTAGCAGGGATGCCCAAACTTTTTGTACTAGGAGGCCAAAGTGCAGTGTTTATGATGCACCAAGGGCCAAAAAAGCCAAAATGATATACAAATTAAGATATGTAAGGTATGTATTTTATTAAAATAGTATTTTATAACATTACACTGTATTTTGTGACTAAAATAATGGAAAATGCAACCTTGGGTGAGGTTCGAATAACTTTCTGGCAGGCTAAATCAAATATCATCAGGGGCAAATTTGGCTTGTGGGCCACACTTTGGGCAGTACTGCTCTACAGTCAGAATAGTTGCAAAGCATTTGCACTGACCCGTATGGGGATGATGTGGCTGGGGCAGTTGATGACAGGCAGACCTGCATCCAGCAGCAGCTGCCTCATGTGCTTGACATTCCTCTGGTGTGCCCTGCGCAAGGCCTGACCCTCTGGACTCCTCAGAACTCTCACAGACTCTACAGCTCCAGCCAATACCATGGGAGGCAATGAGGTGGTGAAAATGAAGCCTGCTGCAAAGGAGCGCACCGTGTCCACCAGCGCAGCAGTGCTGGCTATGTAGCCTCCAACACAGCCAAATGCCTTACCTGCACACAGAAGGCAAAATTTGTTCTTAGATAACAAAATTAAGTTAAATGGCATTGACTTTTCATGTAAACACAGTATGTGAAAGACCCTTCTTACCCAGCGTGCCAGAAACAATGTCAATCTTGTGCATGACACCATCTCTCTCCCCAACTCCTGCTCCGTGTGCACCATACAGGCCAACTGCATGAACCTCATCCACGAAGGTCAGAGCTCCATATTTGTGTGCAACATCACACAGCTCCTCCAGGGGACAGATAGCACCTGAGAAGATAATCAAGTGATTTAAAACAGTAGCTTATACAATTTCATTCCCCAAAATGTAGCCAATCAGCCAAGACATGTTTGATGTCTTAAGTGTGCATCATTAGTTTTGGACCAGAGCTACAAAGTTAATGTAGCTAACAGGTAATGGAAGCTTATTTCCCCTAATTAGCGTAATGGACACTGTATAGACAAATGTTTGTTGCATAGCTAAAAACAGCTGTAGCTGCCATCACGAGTTTTGCCCCACTTTTGTCCATTTTTATGCATAATAGTGTGTCATACAGTGCCAGAAACAACACATGCAAGTCTATTTGAGATTACTTAATAACTCACTGGGGTTTGAGCAAAGTGTGTGATGAGTTTGCATGATGCTAATTGGTGAGGTTTATGATTCCGTTACTTGATAGTTACATCAGCAAAACTAAAGAAGTAAACATCAGACAACAAACATGTTTTGTTGGATCAACTGCATTTGGTGTAAGGAGAAAATTGTGTTAATCCTATGTTTAGTGACTAAGTAGAAAATGCTATTTCAGCTCTCGTTGCATATCTTCACAGTCCAAAAAACCCCCAAGTATCTTAACTTTTTGCGATTGTTATTTTTCTACACCATTTGAGCTCAGCAGCAGTCCATCCTATTGTGTAAAAAATTCATGATGAATAGAGTAACAGAAATGCTCCAAAATTACTTAGAATGAAATGTCTTTACATTAACTTACATTAAAACTAAAGTTTGCATTATAAAGTTTAAATTATAATTTTGGAGGTACTTTTTTCACTTATTTTCACTGTTATTTTCCTAATCAACTGAGACATAAACTGTGATTTACAAACCGTTTCCATAGAATCTGCCAGAGTGTTCTTGGGTTACCAAAAAATGTCAGTTTCTACAGTATTAACCTCTCACTCACCATCCATAGAGTGCACTGTCTCGAAGGCCACAATCTTTGGGGTTCGTGGGTCAGAGCGACTGAGCAACTCTTCCAGGTGTCTAGCATCATTGTGACGGAAGATGAAGCGTTTGGCTCCACTGTTCCTGATGCCCTGGATCATGGAGGCATGGTTCCCCATATCTGAATAAATCTCGCAGCCTAAAACAGAGGAGTTTCCATTGAGTAGGAGCACAAACTTGATCCAACAAATGAGGGGATGCTTTGAATTGTAAACAGAAAATAATCATGTAATGTTAATACAGATAAAAGTTAGCTGTTAGGCTGCCTCCTTCACTAAGAGCTGCTGCACACTGACAGAAACTTAGTGTGGTGCATTTTCATGTACACAGTCACCCTCTGTTTCTGTTTGTAATGACAATGCAATATAACTGATGTGGATGATTTAATGGAAAATATTATCAGTGAATAAGCTATACGCTTTTTTGACAACCATCCTGCTACCCTATAAAAATGATCTCATGCAGTTTTAAAAAGTAGGAAGGGTATGTCACCCTCCCACCCCCGACTTTGCACCAGTGCCATTGAGAGATGACTACCATAACTGAAAACCAGAAGACAACTATTTAATCTACAGTGATCATGAAGAAAGAGGACATGTTTTGAGTCAAAGTGGAAATGTGTGGGAGAAATGAGCTGTAACTCATCTTTTGATGATTACCTGGAAGCATTTTTGCCAGAGTGAAAAGGGTGGAGTCATTGGCCACGAAGCATGAAGAGAAGACGAGGGCTGCATCTTTCTGATGAAGAAGAGCCAGTTCCTTCTCGAGAGCCACATGGTAGTTGCTTGTTCCAGAGATGTTCCTGGTGCCACCAGCTCCAGCACCATGTTTTTCCAAAGTGTCCCTGAAAAGCAGATCACATGTGCACACTTGTCATGTACATATTTGCATAATTAATTAGCAATTTATCTGCTTTAGACATGAAACGTGCTGTTTAGTGCTGGAATCCTTTATTGAAATGAAGTTGTTATTACATGCTTTTGAGGAACTTTTTTCAGGAACTCACCATATAGCTTTAACGACTCGAGGATGGCGACTCATGCCCAAGTAATCGTTGCTGCACCAGACAGACACCTGGGACATAGGCCGTCCAGGAACAGAGTAATCCTCAGCAAAAGGGAAGACATCTGCATAGCGGTTCACTGTCTTGAAAACACGGTATGTGTGGTCATTCTTCTTTTCAACGATCTTCTGGGTGAAGAAGTCATCATAGTCAAAACTGGGACCAACTGAGGGTGGAAGAACAGTAAATTAGTGTCCACACAAATTAACAACAGCAGTAGTTTGAACAGGAAAATAATGGCCTTGTATTTAGGTTCATGACTGATAATGATGATCTAACCCATATTATCCTTGAGAAGGTGAGATGGTGTGGATGAGCGAAGTCCTTGTAGGCCAGAAAACAGAGAGCTGATCATTCCTGTAGAAATGAGAAAAGAAAAACAAAAATGTGTACAGTGATTAGGGATGTGGGAATTGTGGGCCAATGCTGATAACAAATATTTATAAAATACATGCATATTTATAAAATGTATGCAGAATTGAGAATAAAGCTACCTGGATTAGCAGTACAGAAAAATATAACATTAATGCAGTAAAGTGAATAAAATGCATACATTTTAGGGCAGTGGCTCTGCAGTACTACAGTAAATACTTTAACAAAAATATCAATTTAAAAAAACATCTGTGATGTGATGCTGATCAGTTTTTAAAAGCAATTACCCACTAGTACTGATATTATACTGACATTAATGTGCATTCCTAATAATAATCTTGTTAAAAATTGTGATAAATAAATAAACTAAATAAATATGTTGTTGCTGTCACACAAAAACCTAATATCTCCTTTTTTTACATAATTTGAGAACTCTAGTTACCCTTTGCATTGTGTTAAATTTCATAGTGAATGTACCAACGTCTAAAAGTAACTGGAGAAATATCTTCTTGTATTAAGCATTACAAGTTAAGAAGGTTTTTTTTCTCCTGAGGTTTTGACAGTGATGACATATATGTGGATCATTCTACCATTCCATACCAGTCCTCCTCTAAAATGCAGGGGTGTGGCTAAAATAAGGCTCCACCTATGGGCTAACTTATTATGTTGAAGAGTTTAAGTTTTCTAATGTAAAAATTAAGATAAGATAAAAATTAAAGATAAATCATGATAAATTAAATCATTAAAAATAATAATAATAATAAATGATGATTTTCTGATTATATATATATATATATATATATATAAACCCAATGCATCAATTCAGACAGTAATACATTTATATATATATACATATTTGATATATATATATATATATATATTACTGTCTCAATTGATGCATTGGGTTTATATGGATCATAACCAAATATCCAAACTAACAATATTAATTAAAATATGCGATACTTTATATACACAATATATATCAAAGAAAGAAAAAACAATACTTTATCTCACAAATCTTTGTGCGTCACTTGCTTTACTGTAGACCTGCGCTTGTTACGTAACATCTGTAATCTTTCTGAGGATTCTTATTTATCTTATTTCACAGAGCTGCTTCTCACTGTATGCAGCACCACAGATACAGACACAATCTCTGAAATGAATGGTTGAACCTCTCTGCTCCAGTTCTCTACATGACAGTGTGACCTACATCTTACTGCAAACATTAGTAAAGCTTATAATTAATTATTACACTTACTGTATTATTACACTCATACATTAAATCACGTTACTGTTAGATTTTTCCCGCCTCGGCTGAGTACATAATGTCAGTGTGAAAACAGGAGCAGTAGCAGGAGCAACAGTTCTTTACCTGAGGCGACTTCTTCCTCTTGAGTGCTGGTCAGCTGGGGCTGGACATCCTCCTGAACCTGTGGGCTGGCTTCAACCAGTCCAATCTTAGAAGATACAAAGGGACAGGACTTGGTCAAGGACACAGCCACCTGAGCAGCTGAGATAGCCAAGGAGCGTTTTGCTTCCTTCTGTGGCAGCAGACCTAAAGAGAAAAGGCTTCAGTCAAACAAGTTCTAACTTAACCTGTACAAAATAAAAAATAGCTCATAGCTTGAAGACTTCAGCACAAAATGACCTTTCAAAGGCACTGGGCTTGGAAGTCATTAGGTTACAACAAAATAGGGCAACTTTAAGAATATACCCGTTGAGTACTAAGAAGTTCTCCAAATTAAAAAAAGCTACACCATAATTACTTTATAAAAAATGGAGCCCATTGGGATATGAAAAAGCTTACATCCATGTCTACAGACTTCAATGATGGAGAACATGCTTTTGAAACTTGCAAATCATATGAAACGTGATAAAATATTTGGCTAAACAAGGCCTTTGGATGACCACAGTCTACCTTTTTCATCCTGGCTCTGAGCGACCTTTGCTGTAATCTGACGGGCAATGATGGGGCACCGGTCAGCCAGGCCCAGAAAGCCCCCCACATTCCTCAGGGCTGGGCCTGGAGCGGACTTCAGGAATGGACAGTGATGCAGAAAGGCAGACATGATCTTTCCAGCTGAGGAACAATGAAAATAGTAATGAATATGACGTACAACAGGAATAAAAAAATATATTTACATTGAAAATAGAGAGAACCGTAATTATCGTAATCAAAAGATCTTGCTATAAGTGGTATAAGTAGATTCATTCTTGCAAAATAAATGAATAAATAAATAAATAAATAAAATGATACCGTGATTGAAGTGGGTGGGTAGGGCCCAAGTAGAATGTTGTTTAGGGTCTCCAAATGATAAGAAATGACCTTACTCAGCACATTTCCTCAAATATAATTTTGAGTTGTACATTCCTGAATATTTCAAAAGATAATACTTTCACTTATATATTTGTGAGGAAGGAAGCCTATTTTTTTCTCACTTGCAGTTTTACCATTTAGCACAATTTCATTGTATTAAGTTGGTGACAGTGTCTGTACTGACTGGCTAGACCTCTGACCTTTGAGGTTTATCAGTTTATTCTAGACCAGTAACACACTACTTGCTGAAAAAATGGTTCCTGGTTGTGTCCGATAGTCACTAATGGTATTTCCTTTTTGTTCCTAAAGGGTTGATATTACAGTGTAAAGGATTCTGATGGTTTAACAGGTGCTCTGATTCCAGATATATTTGATGGTTTCCTAATGGGATCTACAAGAAACTAGTGCTCTTTAATGGTAACATTTAAGCCAATTCCCATTAGAAAGCACAAACATTTTAGGTTTTAGGCCTAATGGTTCAAGTGGTCTTTTTTCAGCAGGCTGGAAAGAGAGGAATAGTTATGCTGATAGATGTTCGATGTTATAAGATGCTCCACTGCAGTTTAATATGGAACTCGGGGTTTCACTATTTTGGGGTTCTACCATTTTGTAGTGGTGTCTGAAAACATAGTGCAGAAGATCCATTGCACTCAAACATTACCATAATGCACCGCAATAAGTAGTGTACCTCCTTAGTGTACCCTAGTAGGCAGGAGGTACCAAAAATGCAGTGTTGTTTGTAAAAAATGAGCAAACCCACATAACGTCTAAAATTGTTTACTACCACCACTAATTTTGCTCCCTATATTAGTGTTCTACATAGTGATCCAGATCTTCAAATGTAGGGTTTAGTGATTAAGGGACCATTTCAGACATGGCTGCAGTTTTCTGACCTGGCACTTCTACTCAAGTTGATTTTTTAAAAAGTACTTTTACTTCTCCTTTAGTTAAAATTTCACAAAAGTCACTTTTACTTGACCTCTACACGTCCGCTGCTAAGCCAAATTCCCTACTACAGTCAAATAAAGCAAACAAAACAACACATACCGAGAGGAGCACTGAAAATAAAGATATTACATCATTCGTGAGAAAACGCACCTCAGTTCTAGCTAATACCAGAACTTTCTCTTAATTACCATGAAGCGGACCTTAGAGAGGCCCTGGTTGGGCGGGGCAGAGCACGTGTGTTTATCAGGTTTGCGCATGCTGCTGAAAACGTGAGATATACGTCACCGCGCCGATAACGGCTCAATTCTGAGTATCAACTCAAATAACGAAGCCCTTCACAAAGTTTTATACAAACGCCTCGGTAGACATAACTTGAATTTGCAGTGCCTCAGGCTGAAATTTACCTCACCTGCTAAGAATTTAAAACAGCGTGCCTTTGAGCTAATTTAATCGATGTGAAAATTATTTATTTTTTTATCTTTTCCTTTTTTAAAATGATCTTAACAGTATAAAGCCCTGGATTGCCCCGAATGTTATTTTTTCCCATTACCCCACTGCACTCATTGTTTCAGGCGTTTAAGGGTCCTGTACATGGCAGTTTATCTCTACTGTTGTGGTCAGAAGATAAATCAGGTGGCTTTCCTGTGGTTTATTGTCGTGGTCTGCAGTTACTTTTACGATCACCTATCAAGCTACCAAATCAGATAAGGAAACTAAGCATAATAAAGCAGCCAGCTCCACTCTTTCAAGGCTTTAATACCTACGTTTAAAGGCATTATTTAAATACAGGGTAGGTTCAGGTACAACAGGACAGTGTGTTAGGCATTTTGGGACAGATGAATGGCCAAGTCCTTATTTAACTCTATTTATTTAGCGTTTTTTTTTTCTTTTGGTCATTTAAGAAGTGTCAGCTAAAATAAACTGGTTTAGTATCCCAAAATACCACAATCTATATATATATATATATATATATATATATATATATATATATATATATATATATAACACAAACATATAAACAAGTTCAATTCATTTGTTCCCAATACCTAGCCATATTTACACGTATTAAGTGAAAACCATGATCTAAAAGTTAGAATGACCAAAAGCACCTTAATTTACAGTATCACACATTTAAAAGTCTGTATACTTGCCTACCTGTTGACCTGCACTGAGGACGAACGTCTGACCATCAGCAGATGCACAGATGCACTGACCAGGCTGAGCTGTTGAGGGCTGAGTGCAATAAACGGTCTCCACCCTCAAGTGTGTGACAGTGAGGGTGGGAGAGGTTAGCTCAAAGCCAGAGCTTCACAAACCCATAGACTGCAGAAATATTCACTGAGCATGTTGTTTCTGAAGTTAACCTCCTTTTACAGTTGCCATAAAATGCAGTTTATACATTGGAAATGTGTATGACTGATACAACCGGAACTGCATTTTTGTCTTTGAGCAAGTCAACACTGCTGAGAGTATTTTATTGTGTATACATTTTTACTGTGGCAGTTGTACACAATTTTTTGAAGTATCTTGGCCCAGCCATCTTTGTGGAGAGGTGTGAATTATACATTTGATTATACTAATTAAAAACACAGCTAGAGGGGAAAGTGTTTCAGCAGAGAGGTCTACAGAAAGTGATTAATTAGCTCACTGGTGAAATTGTTAATATTCCTATAACTAAAACTGTTCAGTCAATGTAAATGTACTTAAACTAGGCTGTACTACATTAGGCTATGTTGAGCTCTGTAGTTCTGAGGACCACATATATGCTAACCTGAAATTTGGTTTAATTAATAGAAACTGGTGAAATATAATAGAATTGATTCAAAAGAAGATTCAGACAGGACAGGCCCAATTCCCACAGTTTTATTCAGTGCAAAACACAGAAAGTCCTTCATGACTACAGACTGCTTTTGAGCTGCTGGGTAATTAGCACTGGCCATTACAGGCCCTGGGCACCTCCTGCATTTTTTAGAAGGGGACTTCATGTAAATAAATTCTGAATAAATAGAAAAGAAAACTCATGATCAAAACTTCAGTTTTGCCCTATCAATAAAGAGAGAAGAGAAAACTCACAATAAATCATTTATGTACATTGTGTAATGTAACACTCAGTTACTCTTGCTCAAGACTGTGCTATTGGTGAAAAACAGTTTCATCACTTCGTTTGCCAAAGAAGTATATATTTTTGTAGGCACTTCAGCTTTTCACATCAAGTATAGTGAACACACCTACTGGTGTGTGGTGATTACTTGGTCTTCTTAAAAAACACACAAGTTAATCAGTAAAAATTACATTAAAATATATTACACGTTTTCCCTTTAAAATAAGCAAAACAAAAAAACACCCTTCCCACACTGACATGCTAAATTCTTTTTCCTTATCATAAAACCTGTAACATTCTATCTCATTCAGTGCTACCTATTGAAAGATAACCTGATCACCACATACATTCGGAAATATTTGTCCACCAGTAAAATACACCAACTGTAAACCCATCAGCCAAATATATACATGTCAGCTTTTCAGCATCACATTTTTACTGGGGGTAGAACTAAAGGTGCGCGTGCTCATTTGTGAGAAGCCAGTGTGAGTATTAGGATTTGTACATCTGGTGGTTTCCTCCGGCTGCACTGGGGGGCAGGGAGGCATTGGAGCCCGCCTGAACGTCCACAAAGCCCATCCTCTGTCTCCTCTTCCTCTGCTCTGTCATCTGCAGAACACACACATATCAGACCATTAGAGCAGCTCACACTCACACAGATATTTTACACACCATGCACTGGTACTACCATAACACTAAACACAACAGAGGTAAATGTGAAGTACACCTATAAGGAACAGCAGATCTACAAGAAACAGTAGATCGACAAGGAACAGCGGGGTCCAAAATTCAGAGAGCACTAAAAAAAACCTTTTAGCACTTAGTACTTTGTATGTCCTTATTTTTTGGACTCCAAAAAAATCATGAAAATCCTCTGAGGAGTAGATCAATCAAGCTGTCTGATGAACATGTGCTTTAATGGAAGGAAAATCTGACCTTTTTGCAAAGGCTTTAACATGTCACAAATTTGCTAAAATTTTAATATTGACTGAGAAATAGTACAGAAATATTTTATACTTCTCCTTTATTTTACTCATCACAACTTGTCTTTGTTTTACAGTTTTCAGAATTTGTTAAATTTGTGTTGTTTATTCTCTGTTTTAAGTTAAAACAATCCTAAATTTCCAATGTGGTCTCAGACTATTAGACCCTACAGTATGTATAAAATATGTATAAAAATATTCGCTATTGCTACTTTTAAAAAGCATCTGAAGATTTTTATTTAGGATTTTACTGGCATAATCTCACATTTTATGCATTTTATTAATTAGTTGCTTTAAACAATATTCTCTTTTTCCTATTTTAATACTTTCATTTTTTTTTATGTTTTACTTTTATGAAACAGAAATCGTTTACACTGACATACACTGTTTTATTTGCAAACACTGTGAAGCACTGTAAGCTGCACATTGAATGAAAGCGTCTATGTAAATAATGTTATTCCTCTTTTTTACTATTACATTGTTATTATTATTATAGAAAGAGGACACTTTGCTCCTAAACGACCATTTCTTTCTATTCCAACGCATAACAGTGACAATCGTCACAGTAGCTAATCCATACATTCAATAAGCAACGGCCAACCCAGTCAACGGCTTCACTCAATGTTAAGAGCAGTCATTTTCACCTGTTCTTTCAGCTCTGCAAGCTGGCCAGTAAGCTGAGTGACCACTTTCATGGTGGCCGCGAGCCTGTCCTGCAGGTTCCTCATCTCATTTTGCTCTCCCATCCCCCTCAGTCACCACCAGAGACATGGCCTGCATGCGTGGAAACCAATCCAGGTTCTTGTTCTAGAGACAGGAAATGACATTATTAAAGGCAGTACAACTATTTAACACTCATTCTGTACTTCAGTGCTAATTGTTTTTATATTTGGCTTTTGTAAAGCACTACTCAAGTATTTAAATTATCATCCAAATATCGGCCTAAATCAAGCCTTCATTGTTTTGTTCCAGATTTAGTATATCAAACGTCTCATTCAGGACACACCAACATTCAGTAAAGAAACATCAAACTGCTCACTTTTATCATATGAGACACATAGCTCTCTGGACCAGTGTAGTCTGTTTTGTTCTTCTCTTGCAGCAGCACAATGAAGTAAAGGTAGTTCCAGATATTGTGCTCCAACTTAATATGCTCTTCAAAAGACACTGTCTTGTTGTCAAACTTGTCCCGCTCAAGACCTTTCAGAAGAAGAAAAGACACACAACAGTAAAAAATTCTAGAAGCACTTTGTTTTCTACAGTAATCATTATGAAGTAGTTTTTCCACTTTAGTAGGAATATCATTCAAGTTAATATAATGCAAGTACAGACGTGGGAAGGTGTTTTAGGTTGAGGGTGAAATTTTAAGCAGTGTGACATCACGCAATATAATTTTCTTTTATAATTTCTATGAAACTGACTGCGTCATACAGTGCTATATCGAGGCAAGAGAGGACGATTTAAACATATAACTGACACATCAAACCACTGACGCATTACAGCACTCTGCTCTCTAGATCTGGACGAATTTTCAAAGATTTAACACTGAAACACACACAGAACGAGAGAATAACGGTTGATAAAAGCTTTATTATTGCGTTAGATTACTTTTTAAAGTTTAAAAGACAATATTAGGCCAGCTTGGGCTTCAGAACAGGCTTCTATCTCTATACAGACTTTTTTCTCTATGAACTCAGTCTGCGTGTATTAGAGCAACACCAGCTGTTTTTGGCTCACTGTAATGAAAATACAGCGTTCACTTAAACAGTGCATGACAACTGCAGATTTTTTAAAACATGAAAAAACGAACTCCACTCTAAAACAAGCACACATGACTCTATACTACACTCAAATTATTCTAAAGTTCAGAATTGTACTATTACAATACTACACCCCCCAGCACCCCCACTTCCTGCGGTCCTGAAAGGAAGGCACTTTTGGAATAGTTGACAACAGTTGTGTTGATCCCTGCCAAAAAAAGACATGATGGTAACAGGCTTTAGCAGTTCTTACCACAGATGAAGCAGGTGGTCTTTAGGATCTCCTCTTTCTTCTGTTTCTCACTACGCAGGTCAGCAAAGGTGTCAATGATCACACCGAAGATCAAGTTCAGTACAATGATGATGACGATGAAGTAGAAGAGAAGATCGTACACCACTCGTGCAGGAAACAGAGTCTCCTATAAGGCAAAGAGGGTTTTGTAAGCTTGGATAATCTTCTCAGACACAGTCAGGCATTTTTTGTACAGGTTATTACTAATAATACTAACACTCTTTCACACTGTGTTTTTGAGGTTCTTCACATACAGTTGTATGCAAAGCTTTGAACCACCCCTGCTCAAATTACATGTTTTGTTGATTTTTTAAGGGAAAATAGTTAGAATATCATCCACAGGGAACAAACTTAAATACTGTATTTGTCTGCAAATCTTCGAACAAACTTTAAAAATATGTGGGTTGCAGTAGCAGTAGGGAAAGCAGAGAGTCCCAGAACACCCTGTGACCCACAACTTCCTCCTTCAATTTAAGATGATGATGATATAAATGATCATATAAAATGTGCCAAAAAATAAACTGTAAAACTTCTGCGCAGGCCACATTTTATACTTTTATACATATTTTTCCAATATGTTAAATTCGGCGTATAAACACTAATTGTCCATTAAAATGAGCAGAAGTGTGTTCCCTGTAGAGGATGTGTACTTGTTTTGTATTAGAAAGGGGTGCTCAAACTTTTGCACAGACTGTATCTATTTTATAGACTGTACAAGACTAAAAGAAAAAGAAGAATTTTTATTGGTCCATTCGTCTCAAAATGTTCACATAATGTTAAGCGCAGCTGGCATTTTCAAATGGTATAAAACTAAAAGCAAAAAAAAAAGTTGCGAGGTTTTGATATGAGGGGAGTGATGTGTAACTGAAGATGCCTTCTGCTTTTTGTGCATGACTTCTTACATTTTTCGAGGGTCGGCGAAGGACGTCTCCTACTCCTCCTCCATTTCGTAGCCCATGGTTCAGCACAGTGACAATACACATTAGCAGAGTGTCGCACGCACGCTCTGTATTATCTTCCTCTTCTGAAATCAGAAAGCCCAGTTACAAGCCTTTTACAAACGCTACACTAAAGGGACACTCCAGCCAAAATTAAAAATGTAAAATGTTGCTACTTCTTCTATAAACATACTTACATCCTACAGCTGAGTTGACATAGTATCTAGAGTGAGATTTTCTGTTTTAAACCCTAAGAAAACCTCCTTCTGATAATATGTCTTACCGGTGGGAGGAGCTTTCAGAAACAATACATTTCTTTTGGGGGGCTGATTTGATTTTTCTTTTTTTGGCTGGCGAAGGCATGTGGTTACATTCACTGCTAGAAAGCTGAATTTCTCACTGTGGCCGTCTAACTGTAGTAACTGCTTTCAAATCATTATTACAATGGAGAGAGTGGATTACTAAAATGGCAGAAATGACACGTCAGATAAGGACGACAACAAGTTATTTTAAGTTATTTCATTATTTTTTAATTGTAAATTCTTTCAAACTGTTAAAGCGAAGGAATACAATAGTGTGCAACACAATACTACATAACTTGACAAATAACATAACATCACCATTAAACTACAGTGTCGGCCAGAATGCCCCTTTAAAGTCACTTTTCAATGTATTATTTTACCTCATATGATCAGATGAATGCTTGATTAAGTGACAACAAGTAAAAGACTAACCCTGTGGTGGTGCTAGAAGTCCAGTCTCTTCTGTGCAGTCCGTTCTATCTGCACTGCAGCTGCCAACAGTACTTTCAGAAGCTAAATGGAGCACATATTACTAGTCAGTCAAAGACCATCACACTGCTATTCTAGTTAATCAGTTTCACCTTATCATTTGTTCATAACTTTACCAGTTTCTACAGGCTTATCATTTGTAACTACATGAAAAACAATACAAACCAAACAAATTATTATTACTAAAATCAGGGGAATAAGGGATAGTAGTCTGGACCTGTTGTAGGACAGTGAATGTTAAAGTCCAGTCCATTTTTTGTACAGATTCTTTGCTTTTCCTATTCCAATTGCCAAAACTGACCCACAACCTCACCTGTGTTGCTACTAGATAGATAGTCCACCTCCATGATGAAGTCATCCCTGAGATAGAGGAAGCCCACAATGGAGAACAGATAGACCAGGATAATGGCCAACACAGCAGTGAGGAGGATGGAGCGCCCGTTGCGTGTCACACTCTTGATAACGTTGAAAAGCGTTTCCTCTCGATAGATCAAGTCAAATAGCTGTGAAGGGATAATAAATGTGATAGGCAAGTTTGACATAAACAGTCCAATGGCATTGAAATAATAATAGTAAGTAAACTAAATAAAATAAAAGCTATCTATCTATAAACCCAATTCCACATAAATCAGGACAATGATTAAAATGCAAATAAAAACAGAAAGCAGTGATTTATAAATCTACTTTGACCTGTATTTAGGAATGTTGTGAAATGTTCAAAAACCATCTTAAACAGGTGACGTAATCAGGCTTGGCTATAAAAGAGCATCTAGGAAAAGCCTAGTCCTTTATAAGCAAGGATGGGTCGAGGTTTGGCACTTGGCCAAAAATGTATCAGCAAAAAATCCAACAGTCCAAGGATTTTAGGTATATAACACTTTACAGTGCATAATGTCGTTAAAAGATGCAGGAAATGTGGAGAAATCTCGGTGCATACAGAACAATGCCGAAAACCACAACTAAATGCCTGTAACCTTTAATCCCTCAGACAGCACTGCACTAAAAACTGGCATCTCTCTATGACGGATATTGTCACAGGAGATCTGGAATACACTGACAAAGAGTTGTCAATAAACTCCGTTCCTCACTATATTACACTCGTGTTATGGAATCCAAATGTCAACAGTGTCCAGAAAGCTGCCAACTTCTCTGGGCTAGAGCTTATCTGAAATGGACTGCGTCCCACTGAAAATGTCTGCTGCATTATGAAGTTTAAAATATGACAAAAAGGCCCCGTACAGTTGCACAGCAGAAGACTTACACATAAAACAGAATATAACAGAAAATGCTACAAGTCTTAAGTCTTCAAATAATTATTAATATACTAATTATTAACATTAATTATATTAATAATATTAATTAACTAATATACTAATTAATATACTAATTATTAATATTAATTATTAATACTAGTCAGACATAATTTACTCATCACAGCTTCCTTTTTTCTTTCTTCTTTTTTGTTAGCATTCACATGCTGTCCCAACATTTTTCGAATTAGGGTTCTTTCTTTCTTCCTTTTTTCTTTTGTTCTATCATTCTTTCTTTCTTGCTTGCTTTCTTTCTTGCTTTCTATCTTATCGTGTCTATCTATCTATCTATCTATCTATCTATCTATCCCTACAAAAAAGCAGATTAAGGAAGTTACTGCACAGAATAAAAATGTGTTGTTTATTTCACAAACTACAACAATAATCACTAGTAGCACCTATAAGAACTACTGTGATGTAAGAAATTCCTTTATAGTAGATATGCAAGGTCAGCACAAAGAGAATGGCCAATGAACTACACATAAACCACAATGAAAAACTGTAGAAAGACAGTAGACACTCACCAGTATGCTGTAGAAGAGCTCGTTGACACACAGCCCCAGTGTGCTGGTGAACACATAGGCCAGATGGTAGAGAAACTCCATATCCATCACCATGGCTTTGTAACCCATGATAAACGTGCCATTATTACCCACAAAGCTCACCACGAACACAATCTTATTGATCAGCTGTGTTAGGGACAGAGAACCATAGCATAATGAAAGTACACATCATTAAAAAGAACATTCCAATGTGTTTTCTCAAATGAAACCACTTTTTAATATATACTTTGGTGCTATTTTGTGATATGCATACTTATAAGTTAAGATTACCTCACATGAATTTCCATTAGCTATAGAATTAGACAACAACACTGCTATTACAAACTATTACACAGCCAACAGGCAAATACAAATTTTAAACTGAAACCTTTATGTAAATATATGTAAAAACACTCATTCATAATACATAAAACAAACCCAGGATGTGATGTTGCTGAACTGCTCTTTGTTAGGCGTACAAGATCATTTCCAGTCTGATACTGTACACAGGTTTATGCCATGTGAAAGCATATGGGAGATTTTTGCATCTTACTTTATAAGCATGCATTTTTGAAAAATACTGTTTTTTGGTGATTATTTGTGCACTTTCACAAACACTGCAGCAACATAAGCTCGCAACAGTAAAGACATGAGTGTCTTGTAATTTATGTAGTATTTTTTGAGCATATTAGACCAAGGCTTTTGAATAAAAGTATCTAGGTTGATGTAATAATATGTATAAAAAATCAAAAGGGTACTGTTAGGTTAGGTGTTCATCGAAAGCCAAACTATACAACACTTTATAAGTTTAGACAAAGTCTTGTGGCATTTTTCCTTTTCATACTTAATGTAGTTGGTGGTTTATGATGCTCTTTTTCAGCTACTTCTCCAGCTGGTCTTTGATAAACTTTTCTTCATGAAATCTTTCCCACACCTTGTATTGCTCCAAAGCAATGTGAATACCTGACTTTTCATGAACTTTGTTAGTGGTCTAGACTTACGTTGAGAGTTCCGAGCAGAATAAGAGTGGGACCGATGCCAAAGTGGTAGATGAAGCGAAGGATGATGGCGAGGGTGAGGGGCTGGAGTCCATAGCGCTGAAAGAACAGACCCAAAATCGACAGTCCAGCAAAGCACCAGAACAGCATTAACAACAGTGAAGAGTCAATGGCACCTGGGAGGAGCAACAGCAGACTGTTAAGTGGTTAAGCCTGTTAAGCACTAGCTTTGACAAACACAAAAATACTGCTTTCACTGTTGGTACTGTAATATCAGAATTAATGTTTTTTTTTTTTTTACCAACTTTTGAATTATGACAAAAACTGTTTCTGACACTAAAAGGTCTACATTTAAATTTTTAAGTTTTATCACACCTTCTATAACACTGTAGTCCCTGTCATTACTAAACAGCATGTCTTAATGCGTAATAAGCCTGGGATTTAAGGAGTTAAACAAAATCATACAATATTTGAAATATTACATTATTTGATGTTCATAAATCAGTTTTGGTCTATAAAATTACATTTGATTTACATTTGATCTTATTTTCATAATACAAAGTATTAAAATTACATACTATGTCCAGAATCATATGGGTAGAAGAAGGCGATGATGAGGTTGATGAAAACAGCCAGGTTGAAAGAGATGGTGCCCCACAGTGTCATTCTCCGAGAGAACCAGTAAAGCACTGGCATACCTGAGAGACGCACATACTGGTGAGCACTCACTTCGTTACAGGCACAAAATAAACCTAGAAATTTATTTATTAGATCCCAGATTGCAAATATGAATCCAAATGGACAGTCTCTATTAAGAGTATAGTTCACTGGGGCTTACTCTGCAATTTGTGCTGCCGAATGCATTATCAAGTTGATAAAATTGCTAACTAAACCACTTTGGTCCTATGGCTACTAAACAACAACATGACAGTATTAAGTATCCTAACTTAGGTAATTTTACAACCTCTTCAGATGACTTAATATGATCTGAAAAATGTAATATTACTTCTTGTAACCATATTTCAGTTTCATCACTGGTTTTCTACAAATTTATGGCTGCTTCAGTAAGCTCTGGCTGAGCACGTACTGCGTAGCTTTTTCTGCCACTCCATCTCATTGTGCAGAAAGGAAGTCTGCTCGAAGAAATGTGTGACCTTGCTTCCTTGCTCATCCTGCTCCGTGGTGTTGAAGACACGGAACTTAGACTCCTCCGTCAGGAACTCACAGATGGGGTGGACAGGGAATATAATTTGCTCCATGCTACGGTCTTCACGAACAATCTGATAATGTAACAATGGATTTCTATTACTCAAAACTCATTTCTATTACTCTGAACTCATGTCTATTACTCTAAACTCATGTCTATTACTCTAAACTCATTTCTATTACTCTAAACTCATGTCTATTACCCTAAACTCATTTATATCATAAACACAAGGATATCATAAATGTGAGAAATGTTTTAAATATACTAAAATTAGCACTTATTATGCTATTGAGGTAGGTAGTACCTGAGGTGTTCTGTAGTACACTAAAATGGGCAATCAGAAGTACTCAAGCATGGTTTTAGGGTGTTTAGAAAATTGAGTATTACTCAGAGCAATGCTGAAGAAAATAATGAAAGTGAATTTTTTTAAAAGGCTAACTTCGATCTGAGCGGTATGATGGTCGTAGAAGTCCAGAGGGTCTTCCTCTTGAATCTCAGCTGGAGCTGTGGATTTTAGCATCTGGGAGAACTGCTTGTTGTTCAGATTAAGCTGCAATAAAAGAAAAAGATGTGTACTCATCAATACCACCCAGACAAAGAAAAGGATGTGTACTCAGCAGCATCACCACAGAAAAACCTGGCAAACCTGAAATAATCATGAGAAATTTGTCGGAACCCCTTACCATAGAAGAGATGCCCTCTTGTCCCTCTTCTTTAGCTCTTTTTGGTGGTTTTAGGAGGTGACTGAGAATCTTATTGTGCCGTGCCAGCTGTAAAAATTGTGAACACAGAAGTTTAACCTTCTCTAGCACTGACACTGACACTGTCTGACATATTGTTGTCCATAAAAACGGCCAACAAATTTCATGGCTTTTCATCTATGCAACATACCTTTGTCCTTTGTTTAGGTATCAGTATGTCATACATTGTCTTGGCTGATTTAATGTAAGTGAATAACTTACTTATAACGTATGTTTGATTTTTGGCCAAACATTTAGAGGTTCATGACAGGTTAATGCTGTACCTGTAGTGCCAGGATGTAGATGTTGTGTCCGACCTCTCTGGGTGACACCTCTGCCCCCTCATGCTCACTCTCCTGCACGTAAGCCTTCTTTATAACCTCAACCTAGTGGACACACAAAATAGTGAGCTGCAATTTGTATTTTAAACTACATGTCTCTCAATCACAGTGCAATGACAGACGATGGACTGACCAGTTCTCGAGGTCGAAGGTTAAACAGAATCCTCTCTGCATTCTCGCTGTCGTGGCGACTCTCCATCAAGCCGAGTAAGAGCTTAGAAGCATTGTCCTGCATATAAACATGATGTTATCAACATACATGCCATTAACATAACATCCTTACACACAAAACATTCGGAAACTTGATTGAGAGCACTGTCAAAGCTCTGATTTAAATTTTTTTGATGTTCTCTTTCCCCTTGTGAAGTACATGATACACAGCACTACATTACACAGTATAACAACAATCATTACAGAGTTTTAACTTGCAATGGAAGTTGTAATAATTTTTTTCCCAAGTGATTCTGGACAATTTTTATTGGCCCATTCATCATGAAATTGCCACAACGCAAAGGGTAACTGGAGTTTTGAAACTGTGCAAAGATGCAATAATGTACAAAAATGGAGACGCTAGGTTTTTGCACAACATCGATGATATGAATGAGCCAACATGCAGTGAGAGAACATGCCCTTGTGTGATTGACAGTTAGTGCTTTGATCTGATTTAAATGGGTCAAGTTTTCACAACGTTTGGCAATATTCTTGTCCTCCACACATTTCATAGCACTTAGTGGTAACACTTTAAATTCCCTGCTAAATAACATTAATATAACCATGCCATAAACATGTCATGGCAGATGTCACATGATGTCATGAGTTGTCATGACAGACTGTGTTCAGTAATATAACAGTGTCATGACTGTCATGAGAGATGTCATAATATTTAATGTCATGATGGCTAGATTAGAGTGCATTATTAGCATATGACATATGCTGTCATGCCATCAAACATTATGGCATCAGTCATGACAATTAACAGTCATGGTAACGTGACACTGTTGTATCACTGAATAAAATCTTTCATGACAACCCATGACAGCATATGACATCTGCCATGACATGAAGGTATGGTGGTGTCAGTGTATTGTTGGTGGTGTCAGTGTATTGTTACCCACTTAGTTTAGTGATGATAGATCAAAGCAGCAGAAATGACAACTGTTTATTGTTTCCTCTTGCATGTCCCTCTTATTATGTAATGTGGTGTCAAAGTGAAATAATAGCCTGTTCCTCACCTTCAGCTTCAGGACCATCTCCATACGGTAGCGACACAGAGGGCTGATGTCATTCAGAATCAGTGCAGTGATGATGTCAATGCCGTTGCACTCATGAGTGACAATGCATGTCTTTAGAGAGACAGAACACAGAAGAGAAAACTCAGCATGCACAAGGTGTTTATAAGGCAAAATTTGTGTTTGAACCCATTCATACAGTTTAATTAAACTTTTTCAGAACACCCAGGCAACCTAGTGGTATTCTGTGATTGATTATCTGACCTGGTTCTCCTGGCATGGTCCCTGGCAGTACTCTGTGAGCGTTTCCAGAGTTTGGGTGATAAGACCCACATTGTGTTCATTAATGTAGAGGCCCAGCAGGCCCAGGCCTCCTGTGGTGCTGCCACACATGATGTCCAGGAACTGTAGTGTCTCACAAACCAGGTTATAGTTTGTTTTGTTATTCTGACAGCGAAGGAAGTTCTGAGGAAAAGTAAATGTTAGGGATATTCCGATTTGTGATGTGATGACAATATTAATATAAATTCTTGGTTATAAACTGCCTGTCAAATCATTGCATAACAAATCATAAATAGAGTCATTCAAGGTGGTTTGTTGCTCTCAGTAGTTTGACCACTTCTAGAGGAACTCACCAAGTCAGAATGGTTTACAGTGGTGGTGAAAGGAACCAGTGTGAAGAGTTTACTGCCTCTAAAAGTTACCTCACGTTACATAACATGGTTATGAATATGCTGCATGATATCTAAAATGCTGCTTTACAATAGTTTATGGAAGGTTTTAGCCAAAAACATACATTTTTAAAATCCATTCTTGCAGACCAGTACATGCAAGTTGTTCTAAGGCAAAAAGGTCCCCAAAGAAAACATATCTTTCAGTTTTACCACTATTTCACCATTATCAAGATTACATATAAAACTCAGAGGACACATATAGGTTCACTGAGGGTTTGTAATAGTAGCAGTCATCATGACCCGGTAGTTATAATCACCATTCTAAAACAGTAAGTTTCTCTACAGTGATATGTTTTACATCAAACCACACTGAACAGCATTCTTTACATCTCAACAACTGAATCATGCAGAAATAAAAAAAAATCACTCAAATGGCCTGAAAGGTTTTGTTAACACAAAGCAGCTATTTACTACAAAGAAATCTGAGGTTTTTTTGCACTACTCAGCTTCACAGCTGTTGAACTGTCTTCTTTTGTGTTAAGAACAGTTTTTTGAAGAATAGTTTTTACCTTGATTTAAGATGATTTAAGAGTTTACTTTTCACATATCAAGTGTCTTTTGCCTTAAAAGAGGTCTGAATGCTGATGAGTGCTGCCACCATTATAAGGGGATAAAACGAGGTGGGTTTGTCATTATTTCTAAGGTAATGCTTTTCTCTGATATTCCTTTGGTTTTGTAGTTTTTGTGAATAAAGGGCAAATCTAAACAGCTCTGGATTAAACAAACTGAGTTATTGCAAAACGACAAAGAACAGAAACTCAATTATCAAAAATGTTTTTAAAAAAGTAGATGTACCCAAATGTACAGTGTACAGTATCACTCAATTCCGATTTTGGAAGTTATAGCTAGAACAGTCATCCAGCTTAAGATCAGACAGATCAGATGTACACATAAGCAGTGGAGATATGCTGACCTGCAGGTCCTGGTTGTGGTTCTCACAGAGCAGCTGGAGGAAGCGCAGAATGGGCTTCATGATGACCACTGAGGGGCCCATCTCTGTCTCCACCTCCTGTTGCTCTGTTTGGTGAGCTGGAACCAGGCTGTGGGCATGGGCAATGGGGGGATGATGCCCAAACTGAGCCACTGTGCCTGAATGAAATGCCAATGACTGGGATGCTGCTAAAAGAATTCATATATTTATTCTGACATACTGTACAGCACGATACATGTAATTCATTCAACTGCATGATGGCAAATTTGTACTGTAGTCTTCCTGTGTCTTAACCTCAGTGGGTTACTTAATTCTCCACTCTTCTAACTACTTATATTACACTACCCCAAATATATTTAGTTCCATATTAGTTATTGCATAATGTATAGTGGTTACTGAATAGTATGTGAGGATAATAACAAATATGAAACAATAAAGAACTGAATTTAATAATTGAACATTGAGGTTCAGTTGTTAAATCCATATTTATTTTGT
This sequence comes from Colossoma macropomum, assembly GCF_904425465.1. Taxonomy (NCBI): domain Eukaryota; kingdom Metazoa; phylum Chordata; class Actinopteri; order Characiformes; family Serrasalmidae; genus Colossoma; species Colossoma macropomum. The sequence continues at coordinate 33,034,253 of NW_023494793.1, read as the reverse complement.
TTGTGGGGTTTTTTGTTATTTTTTTGTTTTTTACCTGGATCCATTGTTTCATCTTTGGCCTTGTTGCTCATTTCACCCACATTAACTGAAATGGTGGCTTTGATGTCCAATTGAGCATTTTTTATACGATCATTCAAGACTTTAAAGAACTTCTCAGACTTGTTGTCTCCCATCATCAGTTTGTAGAATGAGTTCTAAAGTTAAAAGAAAGAGGAAAAGAATATTAACTGCTCTCAAAATCTTTCTATCACACACACTGAAAATGGTTTACAGTTGAAATGCGTCAAGTGGTGCTTCAACACCACAATCGCTATCTTCATGTTTGCTTTTTTGGCAAGAATTGTGTTGGTGTAACATTTATTTATGTGCAACCACTTACCATATTTTAATCATGTAAATTCATAATGGCAATTTTTTTTCAGTGTAGTGCTGTTGAATAAAAACATCTTCTAAACTACAAAAAAGCCAGTGTCCGTGACTGTGAAATTACAGTATCTGCACCTGTATCTCTGTGTTGCCTCCTTCTAGCAGACAGATGGCTAGCTGGATACTCTCTTGGAAGATTTTATCATTTTTAGTGCTCATGACGAGGTCTGTGAACAGCTTTGTGCCGCCCTCTCTGTCCAGACGACACTGCACTGCAGCCACAGCAGCCCAGTCTTTCTCTGCCTCTCCACCTACACACACACACATCCACACATCACCCTCAGGAACTCAACACCAAACTGTAATATGAAATTGTCAGACTAATAAAATAACTGCAGGTATGGATCTAGCATGAATGCAGTACTGTGCAAAATTCAGAGACTTTAATTTCCAGTCAAAATTGTCATTAGTTGTAAGTTATTCATTTTTCAGTTATCCATAATTTATTCATTTTTCAGCCTTAGGAAAAAACAGAAAACATATACTTAACAGACAATTACACAGAAGTCTCAACAGCTAAATGTAAATGATTTTTCTTATATATTTATAGTATTTAGTGTATCCACAGTTGTGACAGTTTTGGTGTCCTTGCAGTTGTGGTTGTTAAAAGGCCTATAAAACCCCAGTTTTGGAAACTCCTGTTTTTTTACTTTGACTTTCCTCTTCTTTTAATGTAGTGAATTATCTTATATCGAATCTCCTGAAAAGGTATAAATTGTACTTAATGGCAGTTGTGACTGGAAATTCAATGAATTAAGGGTGATCTGACTTTTGCACAGTATTGTATATTCCAAAATGTCGCTCTCTCTATTGTATAGTACTCACTTGTCATTTTTACATTATTTTTACTGTAACAAACCTCCTGCTCCGAGTTCAGCTAGATTTTTGTCCTTTTTGTTGTTGAAGAGGTAGTTCTGCAGCAGTACCTTTCTCAAGGAAATCCCCTTTAAAAAGAAGCACATACTCTCATTAGTGGATGAACGAAAAAGAAAAACAGAGAAAGGCATGCACATATACGCCATGAATATCTAACCCTCTCATCAAAGTCCAGAGTGCGGATCAGCATCTCCTGCAGAGTTCTGAGGACCTTGATGCACAGCTTCTCCTCAGAGTTCATCAGAGCCTTGGTGTGCTGAATCAGTCTGGAGGATATAGAGCATAAGTGAATGTACTCATATGCAGAAATGGAGTATACTCATTTGCGGAAATAATGCAAGTCCATTTTGCCACAAATCCAGCACACAGTATCTGGCACAGAATATTATTTAAGTTCCTGCAGAGTACATAGGTTTCAGTGCTAGGGTTGCAAACACAGCCCTAATTTATGTGGGCATAAATTGCATAATTACTATTATATGAAATTAATGTTTTTGTCATTAAATCTTCTTTTTATCTTTGCAATAAGTGTTTCATTGTTAAAAGACATATTAGAATAAATACATAATAATAAATACATTTAGAATAACAAATACATGGATAAACATCAATCAGTGTGTTACCTTAACCATTTCCAAACCTCTCCTTGAGGAAGCTCAGTATTTAAAGGTGGCATCAAGTCCCTAATTTAGCTTCACAGTCTATTATTAAATTAAATCAGGTGGAATTAAACAAATCCATGACACTAAGAAATTATGAAGCAAACTTGTGTTTTTCCTATCTCTTGTAATCAAGATATCCAGGATTTTGTTTTAATAAAACTTCTGAAAAATCTTATTTTTTTTACAGTATTCATGTCCATTTGTATTTATTCTAATTTATATAGTGTTATATAATGTTTTACTGACAAAAAACACTTACTGTAGAAAAAAACAGTATAGTACTGTATATAAATTTACAGTAACCTGAAGTAATTAAATGCTATAAGCAGCAGTATTTTGATGAGCAGATAACTCACTTAGAGATGAAGCCTCCAGACTCACAGCGCATGCGAGCATCAGTGCCCTCCAGAAACAGCAGCTCAGGCTGATGGAGAACATCAACCAACACTGACAACTCTGCATTAACCAATGGCTTCAGTCGCTCTTCCAGAGTGTTAATGATATCCTGTTAGAACACAATCACATTCAAACTGTCTGATCCCTTAAACTGCAGACTCATTACTCACTTATTAATCCTAAAACTTTTTTTCAGTAATCAATTTAAATGATTTAGCAATTACTATAAAACTAATATGTTAGTTAGAGCACTGTGCCGAAGTCTACACCACGCTTTTTTACTTCATTTTTAGTCAAATCGGCCATGAACTAAAACATATTTAAAAGAAAATGACCTCAACAACTAAAAAAGCCTCAACAACTAAACAATATAACAAGTATTTCAGTATTTAGTAGGGTCAACACTTTGCCTTTATTCTTTTCAGCAGACTTGCTTTTAGTTTTTCAAAATCTGCAGGGATATTTTTCCACACCTCCAAAGTTCAGTCTTAGGAGTGGGCTGCATTTTCTGCTTCTCACAGTCCAAGCAACCCCAAACACATTCAATGATTCTGAGGTCTGTCCATTGTTCTGAGAACACCAGAACACCATCTGAAGCAAAAGTGGAGCTTGATTTTCTCCTCTCTCTCAAAGATGAAAGCTGTAAGTGCTGTTTATCTGATGGTGACAGTTTTGGTGCACTATCAGGCTTGCACAGCTGTTAGAAGTCCCATTTTCTCTGGAACTTTTAGTAATTTTTTGTACACCGGTTTTATCTTTTTCTTTTAAATCATTTTTTATTTTTTTTCACCCTTCCTTATGCAAGTGGATTATCTCATATCTAATTTTGGCATGTCTCCAGAAAAAATCATAAGTTATTGACTGTCTTGACTAGAAATTAAATAAATGGAAGATGGTCTTTGACTTCTGCACAGTACTGTATGTAGTTAGAAGAGCACGGAAGTGAAGTGTGGACACACACACAGGCCTTTACAGTTAAGGGGGTAAAAATATATATATCTTTTCAGAACATCACAAAGCAGTGTAGGCTAAAAGCTCGTCTGTGAATTACAGTGTAAGGTTCTCGTCCTGCCTTGGAGGAAGCTTCTTTACTCCTGCCTTAAATGGACAGGTGTTATCCCAGGGACCATGTGATACCAGCTGGTGGTAATGTTTCATGTAGGGGGCTGCTTCTAACATGTGGTAACTTTTCAATTGGCCAGTGGCAGGCAAGCTCTTGCATGGACAGAGAGAATTCTCCTGACTGAGGGAGGGGCATGTTTTCTCTTTCGCTCACAATCACTCTAAATCAGGTAGGGTAGCTTGGGGGAAGAAGCCCCCAGGATGATATACCCCCCCTTAATTTCTCTCCTGATCAAATGATGGGGCCAAATCTAATCTCAACACATTTACTAAATAGCTGTGGTCCAATTCACTCTTAAATTTAACCTTGATTACCATATTTATTACCTTAGAAACTGTCGTGGTCAGTTGAAAATAGTCCAATATGCATGTATACTAACTTGTATAAACTAAAATATATGATTATCGAGGCTTGTGGAGAGCAGTAAATTTGGTTTGAGAGGATTTTTTTTTTCTTTTTAAAGTGGAAATGGATAATTAGATTTTGGAGTAAGAAGTTCCCCTCAGACAAGAGGCAAAAGGAGCCCTTTAGCATATTGCCACAAAAATATTATTTATTTGAATTTTCATCATAATGACTCAAAGTTGTTCTCTAGAGTATCACTGGATAACTAGCAATAGCATTATTGGCTAGATCGGCTAAACGCAGTATACCATTATACAAGCTTAACAACAGTTTTCTGCTTCTCACATTTATAATCCTTCAGAAACAGGTTCATAAACAAAGAACTGCTCTACACCATCAAACACAGGAACACCTCAAACACACACACCTGTAGCTTTTCAATGATGTTCTTATAGTCCCAGGGGCTGCTGGAGCTAGCAGGTCGGGCAGTGAGGCTGGCGTTCTTGTAACCAGGTTTAGCGCGAGTGAGAGAGTTGGATGCACTATTGTTCAGCATCATGTTGATGTGCGCTTCCAGCTCCATGGGTAGGGAGATAGAACGACTCTTAGCTATTGACAGGAACAAAATAAAGCTGGGAATCACAATTCGCATTCAAGCTTAACCCCTTAAACTGTAAACTTACTACCTAGTTACTAATCTTTAAAATTTTTACTGAGCAACTACTTAAGATTATTTAGTAACTTATATAAAACTGGTATGCAAGGTATGTAGTTATGAGAGTGAGGACTTAAGAGTGTTTAGGTGGTTTTGTCAGTCGCATGCAAAAATTTAAACAAGCCTGGTCAAGTAACATATTTTGTTGTCAAGCCAAAACAAATTAACACATCATCTACAGGGAACACACTCTAAATATGTCTTTTTTTTGCACAGGCCACGTTTTATTTTTTCACAATATGTTAAATTCAGCAAATAAACAGTAACTGTGCATTAAAGTGTGCATAAGTGTGTTCTCTGTAAAAGATGTGTTCTCACTTTCACTTTGAAAATCAACAAAAGATGTAATTTTTTTCCAGGGGTGCCCAGACTTTTGCACTGTATAAATAAGTATAAATTCTTACTTTTTAATCCATGATATGTATAAAGTGACCCAAATGTGATCCCAAGATGTAGCTGTGGATAAGTCTTTATAATGACGTAACAAAAAGCTCTGCTTTACCAGTCATGGCTAGAGTCCGTATGCAGCTCTCTACCAGTCCCTTCTGCTGCTGCTGAAGCCAGGTACAGTCCAGCAGACGCATGCTTGACTGCAGCAACCGAGTCACTATAGTGTGATGAGACTAAAAATAAACAGAAAAGCAAAGTCAACTCAAAATTTTTAGTATACTGTAGAAAATCTACCACTTCCATCAATTTTAGACTATTAGTTTATGTCTACTCTTTCTACATGTTTACTCCATGTTCTCTAAGTGAAGGCACTGCCCTTCATCCCTGGCACATGAAATTAAACAGTTAATTATTTTTGTTGTAATTATTGCTTAACCAAAATATAGCATGTGTAGTAAGATGGCCTACCTGAAGTGAAGTACTGTTTTCAGAGAAAGGCGAACTGAAGAAAGCATTTATAGTGTCTAAAACCACATTGAGGACATACTTTTCCAACACAGGGTCTTGCACACGTTTCTCACGGTTGTTGCACACCTACAGATATAGCAGTTTCATATTTACTCAACATAACCATATAGCATAGAATAGCACGGCAGTCTCTAAAGGCTCATACTATAGAAATGAAATACAATGCTAGACTGTAAGTCTCAAAACGCTGGCCAGCTTCCCCGCTTCATCATGAAGGTGAAGATTATGGCTGCTTCTCTTATTCAGTTAACTGTAGCGGATGCAATCTCAAGTCTAAAATATATGGTCCAATAACAATTTATGTGTGCATTCATCCAATATAACGACTCATTTGGGAGAGTACTGACTGCAGACTGTCTTACCCTGGCCATGTCTACAATGAAGTTCTCAAACAGGTTCCATATGTGGTTGCTGGTATAGATCTCCTTCATCTCCACCTCTGTGTCCACATAGCAGTGGTTCACAAAGTTCACATAGGCAGTTTTCACCTGAGACACAAGACATTACTGTAGATGATTACAACTGGACAACAGTTCGAAGTTGCCACAATCACATTAATGCAATCAAAAACTGACTAAAACATTTCCAGACAATTGCTATACTGGACCTTGAATAATAGCTGATGTACAGTACTGTGCAAAGGTTTTAGGCACCTGAGAAAACTATTTTTAAAAACTATTTATCTGGGCAGTAAGTGTTTAGAAAAACACTAATATTACAATAAATACAAATAACATTAATACAATAAGTAGTGATTTTATGTATATGGATGCTTTTGATTAATGTCTCAATTCAACAAATTAGTTTAACACATGAAAGATTGGGACTTTGAGGAAAATTGTGGAACCAAACTTTGTTCTTCAAACTAGCTCAAATACCTTTTTGTAAACAAGAAATTCTTGTTACTGTTTACTGTATTTATGTTTATTAATAAATTGTTTTTAACAAGCACACACTTTTGCCAAGAAAAATGGTTTTGCCTAGCTAGTAAATTTTATTAGTAAATTACCATGTAATGTAGCTTGACAAAATGAAACAACTTAATGAACAGTTAAGAACAGTTATATTTTTGAGACAACAATATCACATTGAAACATCCAGCCACCTCTGTGATGCAGTCCTCATGGGTCACAACTCTAACCACATCCTCTAGGGGCAGCAGTGAGGTGCATTTGATCTCAGTGTAGACGTTTTTGCCCTCAGCGCACGCAGCCAGAAGCTCCACCAGAGAAATGTGGTAGCGGAGTGGACTGTTCTCCTGCACGCCTTCTCTAGATTCGGCCATCAGCTCCAGCATTGTGGCGAAGGACGCTTTATCATTGTAGAAGACCAACACATCATCGCCTGCATTTGTTAACTGTGATATTGAGCAGATGATGAAGTTAAAGGTTAACAATCATTGCCTTTGTATATTTCTCAACTTTAAAGGAGCAAGTTTTACAAAAATAAAAACGATTAGGGGTTGTGAATATGATGACCTGAAATTGCTATCACAGAAAATAATACTACAATGTGCTTTGTGCATTGTGTGTACTGTATTTCACACTTTTATTGTATTTTACACACTTCTATAACCTAAGAATAGCTCAGCCAGTTTGCGCTGAAGTACTGCTGCCACAATGCTGAATTTGAACTCGTGATTTCTTGATGATTAGACAGTTGGCCATTCACAAGCCACAAAGTTGCTTAAATGTTTGTGTACAAGAAAGAATGAATAAGTGAATTACCTCAGAGCAGTGTGATCTGTGGTTATACAGTTCCTCATGCTTACCAGTGCAAATACATAAATGATCTAGCATAAAACGTTACATTTTTAAAAATACTTTTTACTGTGTTATTAAACAGTTTAATATCTTTTCATTGTTTTGTGCTGTGACTGTGTAACTGCTCAATTATCAGAAGACGAGACATCATTAGTTAGAGTTTTAGACGTCATAGTCAGAAACCTAAAAGGAGGAAGCCCCCACCTCAAAGCCTGGGTGCCGTGCATGACAGGGGGAGCAAAATTTCACCAAAAATTTAAGCAATTTCAGCTTATAATGAGGCAACCACACTGACTGTTTTTTAAGTAAGCTCAACTTGAAGTGTATTTTGTTGACCACAGTGAGATTCAGTACAAACAATGTATGTTAAGTTGACCCGACTTTTCAGATGGTGTAGATGTTATAAGGTTCTGTCTTACTGATGAGAGATAACAAGGCCAAATTTCACATTGGTCCTTTTTAAGTGAATGTAGTAATGCACAGTTTGTGAAATACTCAATAATAAAAAGAAAAATACTAATTGTTTTGACAGTACAATGTGACACTGCTCTATCAACTTAACAGGCCTAAGAAAAATGAAAAACCATGCTATTGCCATGCTAACAATTAACTATTAATCAGCCCACAGTGTAAAATAAATCTGAATCATGTATTGTAAAAACATGTCTTCAAGCATTGTGGTATCATAATTTTCTCATATTATGCGCCGCTAAAAACAATGGTGAAAAAATGCATGATTTGTTTTAACTGTATATAGCCATCATACTGTACTTTAGTCACTATCCCATACCTCAGTCATGATCATATCCTGGCATTTCTTCACATACTTCCCCTCAGCCTTAATGATGGTGTACAGGAAGTTAAGGTACTGCACATGCCGGCCATGAGTAGCCAGGCAGTGGATAAAGTGCTGGAGCACCGTCTCACTGATCTCAGTACACAGCAGGTAGTTGTTACTGAAAATCTGCTGCACTGTTTCTGCCTCTAGGACCTGAGAAGAAATGAAAGAGAGACATGAGGGTCAGCATAAGCACCACAGGATTACCAGTCATCTATAATAGACACATGCAGTGGATGTCAGTTTAAACCTTATGAGTCTACTGTTATTATTGGTGTTTTGCTAAACCATTTAAAAATCACTACATGTTAGTACAATAGTAATGCAATACATTACCATTGCACTTCTGAATACTGGCACACTTCTGAATCTTTTTCAATGTCAAAAACATGATAAAAATGTAAAAGGAAGATTGTTCTTTCCACAAAACAAAAACGTATGCACAACAATTACATTTCGTAATCATAATAAAATAATAAAAGTGGAGCTGACTGGATGGTTTAAAATAAGCTCTTTCAATGGTAGTTCTCTGCTTTCTTACAAGTGAGATACAAACAATAAATCCTTTTCTTATCACTGGCAATAATTTTAAATATAGCTTATAGGCCAGTACCACATGCATGTAGTAGATATAGTGTACAATGCAATGCAACATTTCAAAAATCGTATGATGTCCCTTACTCCAGGGGTAAGGAAGAGGTTGAGATGTTTGTGGAGGAGAGCCTGGTTTTCTGGGTTCTTATTGCAGAACTTCTGTAGAAAAAGGTGGGTGAACTTAATGATCTCCTGCATTTTCTTGTCATTCTGTCAAAAGAGAGAAGCAAAGTTACAAGTTAAGACAGCTATCTGTAGCATTGTACAAAACTCTTCATCATTCAGTGATAGCCTTGAGGCAGAGTTGCTGTCTTGTCCCCAAGTGCTCCTCCCCCAGATTACCTATGGTTAAGCCAACCACGGGAGGAGCAACACTACAAAGACAGGCTCGTTCCAATTTAAATAAACCTTTGGGTTGTAGTTGATTAGACTGCACTTACGTTAAAATAAATTTCTGCTGTTCACCTGTGGTATTTCTGAGCTCTTGCTGGCTTTCTCAGGCAGCCCAGGCTGACATAAATGCATCATATTATTAGTCCTATATATGCCAGTTCACCAAACCCTTTTTGTTTAGAGCTCAAACAATACAGGAAAACTAGAGTTTGGACCAAAAAACTAGGAAACTGTAATCTACACATTTTTTTTTTCACAAAGCTGTACATACCCGATCATAGGAAACTTGCAGCAGGTCCAGCATGACTTTATGGGCACCCATGTTCTTCAAAAGCCTCTGCTGCTTCTTAAACACCCCAGAGCTGCACATCCTATTCAAACGCTCCAAAATCTGACGATGGAAGTACAGATGTTTTGTTTTTTTAAAAGGCAATATTTAAAGGGCTGATTCTTTTCACTAAAAATTATATTTATTGCTTTGTAATAGCAAATGACATTGATCTAGTTGAAATTTACATACTTCTTTTCAAACTGTTGAAATAACATAATTATGTGGCTGGTTCAGCTCAGGCAGTGCCCCATCTGGTCTAACTCTGCTATTGGCACACATTACATCAATCAGTACTGGAGTACGAATTCATGTCACAATGTGCAAATCAGCCAAACAATAATACCCCACTTCCTGATGACGAGGCCCGCCTCCCTCTGCGCTAAACAAATATAAGTTTGACATATGGGAAACAGACTGTAAGCTTTGTTGAGTTAACCTAGTTGTTGTCACTCTCATACCTAATGCTAGTTAAGGTTAGTTTTGTTAGAAACTGCAAATGACACAAAAAATTTTGAAAAAAATTAGGCAATTTAATGTTTTTTTGTGTTTTACTTGCCCATTCATACCAGAAATGACCACTGTTCTGGATGGCATACCTCTTTGACTTTTTGGTAGTTTTCATTGCTCTTCTCACGCTTTTCCTTCTGGGAGACTGGAAGTTCATTAGCAGCAGCCTAGGAAGAAAACACATATTTTAAACACTTTGAGTTTTCCTTCCTTGTCCAGAAGATATACTGACAGAATGAACTCTTTCTAATAAATGGAAATCAGATAAAAACCATATAAACCATATAAATGTGTTCTGTTAAATTTACACAAAGAGCAAAGCAATGATTTCACAAACCCACCTCTCCCTTATCTTTCTTTCCTTCTCCTCCTGAGCTGCTTTTCTTATCTACCCAGAGCTCAGACTTCTCCACCATCATGCGCAGGTGATCCAGGTCACTCTTTATGAGCTTATAGTTGTCCACATCCTGCTCAGAAATTAGGAGCTGGACCTATATGTGCATTGCGAAAAAGAAAAAATCCTGAAAGGAGAGTTCTTTTAACTAATAATGAATCTGTCATATGATCTCCAGCCAAACCGCATCTTTGTGTTTTGTCACTGTTGTATGAAAAACTTCCAAAATGGAAAATGGAAAATTACATCATTAAAAAGTCATTAAAAAGTCTGCTCTTCAGTTTCTATCATTCCACTTGTCATGAAATGTTCACACAATGTAGCTGGCATTTTCAAATCATATAAAGAAACAAAAAAACAAGTCTTTCTAAAGACAGCAACCGTTTATAAGTTCACAGAACAGTCTGATTGTGTGGTTTAACCTGTTGAATATGCGTCTAACCTGTTTGAAGGTGTGTAGGACCTCCTGTCTTTGGCTAAAATGTTTGAAGAGAAGCTGCAGTGCCCCTGAGACCAGCGGAGGATACTCATGCATGATGAGATGGATAAGCACACGCAGAAACATTCGCCCTCCCTCATCATCCACTTCTAAAATACTGTTCCCCTTCCTAAAGAACAGCACAAAGATTGAGGATGGTCATTCAAGACAAATAATGTACCTGGCATGATGACCACCAATCAGTAATGAACATGGAGGAAAGGAATGTTGTTACTTACCCAACTCCAAACATAGCCTCTGCCTGCTCTCCTATGTGCTGCAAGTTGATGGATGCTGTTGAAAAAAAGAATTTCATTTAAATTACAACAATTCTGAAAAACCTCAATTACTGTATAACTACAACAACACACTACTACAATACTTTACTTACTAAGTAGTAGAAATTAATAAATGAGATTTGGTTGATGTGGAATTATTTCAACTAGCAAACATTTAGTGTTCGCCCTCCAACCAATCACCCAAGTGTATACTGTGTGTTTCTCACTTCTGTATGGTACTAGTATTTTGCAACTCCACAAATAATTATTGGTTACCTTTTGGTTATCATTTACCTGCAGTTTCCATTGCTGACACAGCATCTGCATCTGCCATTGGATACACCTCCACAAACTCTTTCTTGAAGACAGACAGCAAGAATGAAAGCCGATAGTCCAGCCGCACATTCAGGATGAACTGCAAAAGAAAAGGTCAAGCAGTGAAAATAGTACACAGCTACAGCGCTAGACACTTTTCTCTTCAGTTCCACTGGATTTATTGTTCTGGATCAAACAGACACTGACTTTGCACAAACGTGGAACTACACACCTGTAAAATCTCTAGGATCTTCAGTTTGGTGTCCATGACTGTAATATCGTGGTTGTCAATACTGTCCTTAGTGCGAGTCTGCCCATCCAAACCAATGATGGGGCGACAAGGACCAGAGATTATGGACTGCTTTCTGCTCAGAACCATGGTGGACATCATCTGGCCCACCCCATGAATGGAGCGCCTTATGTTCTTGCCTGAAATGAAAAAAGTGATGAAATTTGTGATAAGTAATCTAATATACTCTGTCATTAGTTGTTTAAAGTGCTGCAACTAATGCACATACATGTACATAATATATCCAATGCACACACCTACAACATTTCATGTGTTTTATAAGTAGGGCCAAGTATCTGTATTTTGTCTTTATATCAATACTAACTTCATTGTTTATATTTGCACTAAAATGTAACATGCAATCTGTGCCCTATGGCTTTGCTCAATTCTGACAAGGACCGTTTACTGTGCCACAGAGAGGAGTCAATGAGTGCGGTTACATGCACTTAATAATCTGACAACTGCAGAAAATCAGATGTTGTCAGTAATCCGATTAACATGTTTACATGCACTTGAGTAATCAGATAATGTGAAACATGAGTCAGGCAATAATCGGATTTCTGCTTTGCAATCAGCCAATAAACTCACAGAAGAAGACGTGACGTAAACGTAGCGTAAAGCTCAAACCTCATGCCACGTTTTTTTTTAAAACATTGCGCCACTTCACCTGAAAATATGAACATACATCATCCAGAAGATGAAGAATATTTAAATCCTTAATTTCATCAAGTAGTTGGTTTCAGTGACGCTCCAAAAGTGTGCTGCTGCCATTCCATGGCAACACTGTTTGCTTATTTCCGGTACCACGGTCTGTTTTCACACATACACAGACTAAGAAACTCGAAAGAAATCTGAGTAAGAGTGTACCTGCACTAAAGAAATCTGATTCCCGGGCTAAAATCCAGCTCTCTTTATTGGATTTCTTAATCAGATTTCTAGACCTTACTACCATCTAAGAAATCGGAGTATGCTGTTTACATAAACATTTGAATAATCAGATAACTGCAGAAATCTGATTATGATCGGATTATTGAGTGCATGTAAACTCACTCAATGACAGCTGAAACTGTCTTTACTCTTCTGCTGAGTGGCATAATAACCCAGTTACATACTTTGGTTTACACTCTCTTCAAAGCATGTTGTAACAAAAGTATAACGTAAATTATACGAAAAATGTTAGATCAAAAGCTATCCTTTCCAGTCTTTTCTAACTACTATGTTAAACTGCTTAAGTGATTTATCAGTACTCACTGCTGCCATCATCATGGATCATAGGAGCAACCAAGGCAGGATTGGGAATGCAGTCAATGATACCAAGAAGAGTGCGTGTGAGTCGCAACAGCTCAAAGAAGCTGTAGAAGCCAAAGTATATTAGATGCCTGGCCAGACTCACCACCTGAAAGAAGATACAATTTCTCATTTATCCCCTCGAAGCACACGTGTCAGGATCCATTCTTCGCAGGCCAAAACAGTGCACACTTCAGCACACTGCCTCATTAAACACACCTGATTCAGCTCATCAGCTAATTAGCAAAGCCTTCATGAACTGAACTCAAAGCATTAGATGTGGGTAAACACTAATCTCCGCAGCACTTTGGCCCTGGAAGGTCCACAGTTTGACATGCCTGCCATAAAGGGTGAATTCTACCAATTTTTCCGGATTTCTGCACAATTCAGTAAGATCAAAGTAATCTGGTGTAGTTTGATGTGAAATATGACATTCCACAGAAACTACAGTCAGAACTGGTCACAGGAGTTTTGATAGGAACCAGACATCCGAAGCATTTAACGTCCCTTTAGGCTATTTTACAAAGCTAGTACATGAAATGGTCACAGATACAGTGACTGATGTCTGAGACATTGATTTTTGATAGCTCTGACATGAACTTTGATCTAAAATGTATTTTTTTAAATAATAGTCATGGTGGAAAGCTACACACTATGAGGCAAAATAGTCCACAAAGAAAACTTCATTTTTCAAATGACCTCTATTTTACTATGATCAACATTATATATAGAAGCTTGTACAGAAATAGTTCATTGGTCTTTTAGGACAGTAAGCAGAATGGCTATATTTGTGTTGTAGTCCCTGTGACTCCTGGCTCCTATCATCACCACTGTAAAGAAATCTGCATTGGTAAGTTTCTCTACAACACATCATGTCACATCAAATCACTCTGAAGGACTCTGTTTACATCCTAATGAAAGAATATCCAAAAAATTGCATAAAAATCTGAGAATTTCCCATTAAATGGCCCAGCAGATGGGTCCAGTCTTAAATATTTACTCCAATACCTTAAGAATAACTCAGCAGGGTTGCTTTGTTTTACATAGTATGTACTTACTATAATAATGAGGATTACAACGTAATAAGCCTGGGAACTTAAGGGGTTAAAGTAATTGTGTGCAAAGCCTTTTTGATGCACAGCCTATAGTACTAAAAAACTTTTGTTAGGTTAGCTTAATCGCGATTGTACCTCGTATGTCAGTTTATTTTTCTCCTCGTCAGCAAATGGTAGATCATCATGAAGAACAAGGTTGAGATAATCCTCCATGAAAGCCATGGTGTTGGCAAACTTGTTCTTCTTGTTGTCCCTCGAGTAGTCCATATGAGAATCATAACTGTAAGAAAAAGTCTTAAATGTAGGTCACATGTCTACATTATGTACAATCACACGCCTACATTACCAAACTCTACAAAACTCGTAGGCCCAATCCCATTTCACCCTTTGCCCCTACCACTTGGCCCTTAGCCCTCTGTTTTGTGCGTTCACGTCTAGGGTTAGGGTGTCCCAATTTTTGTTGAGATAGTGGAGTAGGGCGAAGTGTTAGGGCTACATGACCCTCCAAACGGAGATTTTTCGGAGACTCACTCCAAATGGAGTGTTATGAGAATAAAAAAAAACCGGTAAGATGGCTGCGCGAGCGACCAAAGAAACCCATAAATGTGAGCATTTTCTCCGTTAAAAATGACGATAACCACTGTATTATCTTAGTTTTAATGTCATGTCAATGTATTATGGTCGTTTTCTTCATAACAAGCATAAAAATCGCTAATAGCATGCTGATGTCTCGGTAGCTAGCTAAGCTAACTACCTAACTTTCCCAGCAGTTCTGACGCCTGAAGCGCCAGAATGTAACTGCTGCACCATTTAAGGTGGAACGGGAAAATTCGAACAAGAAGCTAATACAGCTGACTTCACCTTCATATCACCGAGGAATTAGCGGCAGGCGATAATAAATAATATTTGAAAGCATATGATGCCCTAAATGTAACTAAAGCCCAGCGGCGAGGTTGCTGAACCTTTTCCTTCTCTGCTATCACTGAAGACGGGCCAGGTTGCCTACAGAGCACCGCTAGTAGCCTGTTAATGAAGCAAGTGTTTTCTTTTTTTTAATTTGAGGGTTGTCCCATTTCGTAGGGCAAGATTTTAACCACTACCCCTTGTAACTCAGTTCCAAGGGGTTAGGGTGACACTTGAAAACAAGGGGTAGGGGTAAAAAGAAGAAATGGGATTGGTCCTTAATTCATTACAGAACCTCCCCTGACAAAATTCAGATTTAGACATATTTTAATCTTATAAGAGTATGCACATTACAGCACATGGAATGCACACTACTTTGCAACACCCATACTGATGTGAAAACTCATGGTTAGTCACAAAAATGTAAAAAACTACTGCTAGGTAACAATGAGAAGGTGATCTTACTCTTTGATGGTGATGGAGGTGGGGATCTCAGTCCAGAGCCGAGCAAATTTGACGGGTGTTACGAGTTCCTGAGGGTCGCGGTCCACGTGAGCATGTAGCATGAGTCTACAGAAAGAGGCCCGCAGGTCGTATGGAAGAACCTCATCCATCATGCACAGGGAAATCAGCTCCACATCCAGCTGCTTAGAGATTTCATCTATGGCCAGATACTGGCGATCCAAGCACATACGTGCATAAAGTTTTAGCTGGTACCTGGGACAGAAAGAGCTGTATTAGTTGGTCCAAAGTAGGGATCCATATATAAGTATAAATATATAAATATAACATGCAAAAGGATGTAAAGGCCAATTTCCTAAAGACTCCATAGTCTACTTTGATTTACCACCATATACAGTTATGATCTGTCAGGTGTTTTGTTTACAGTAAATGATTATGAAACTTTATTTGACCAGCAGTTTTTCTTTCTTTACTTCTGAAAGAAGTACCTGTAGTATGTTAATACATTCTCATCATGAGCATTTCCTTGTCTGGCTTCTTGGGCAAGTGCCCGTATACTTTTCTCCTGAGTTTCATTAGCTTTATCCATCCATATCAACCAAACCTCATCCTCCTCTCCATACTCCTCAATATACTCGGCATGTTGATGATTCTCCTTAGGGGTTCGTCGCCTGCACACATATACACACAAAACTACGTTAAATAGATTATTTATATCAATACATAGCTAATAATATTTTATGAAAGTGCTATATTAAAGTAATTATAGCTACAACCCTATAGGTTAACTGTTTAGAAAAGCACTCACTCTGTTTTGATTAGAATATCCTGGTTTTTGGGGTCCAGCATACACTTACAGATCAGCTCCTGTGTCACTGGTATGGCTACGTTATTCGATACACACAGATCTGACAAGTAGTCCAAAAACCTTGAGCACAAAGTAATGAGTCAACAAAACATTCACTGGACAAGAACATAGTGTTCACTGGCAAAGCTATTGATTTAAATATTATCTATTTCCCTCCTCAGTAAAGCATTGTTATTATACATCAAACTGGAAACTACTCAAAAAGCCCTATGAGTGGATTAGATCTATATGTAGGTACTGACCTGGGCTCCCTGTTTCTGCGCACCAGGTTGACAAACGTCTCCACCTCAGTCTTGGTGATGTGCTTCTCCAGCAGTTTGCGGTTGTTGTGCAGCAGAGCTGTGATTGTGTCCTCAGCCAGAATGTCATAGCCAATCTGAGACTGCATCACACCAAATTGCTTGGCTATGTACTCCTGGTGGAGAAAGGGAAGAAGACAGAAAGAGGTTTTAACTTTAAGCTCCTGACATAAATCCCTTACTTTCTGGGAATTTTATTAATAAGATTTGGATTATTATTAATCCTAAAGCATACTATGAATTATTTGTTAACTACTGTGAAAGTTATATGCAAGGTAGACTATGTAGCTATGAGGCTGAGAAATAAAACCTATAGGGACGCAATCCTGGACACAGATTAAGCCTAGTCTAGGACTAAATTGTAATATCAATGATGATTAACCACTAAAAACGTCTTTAGAATTAAAAATAATCTGGGTCCACGAAATTGGCTTTAGGATTTAACTGTTTAAACTATGCAACTCAATCTTTATGAAGCTAATTTTCCCCCACTTATAGTGTGTCTCAGGAAAGGGATCTTGAGTGTTGGAATTTACTTCCTTTATCTTTAGGGGGTAGAGTTAATACCATTAAAATGAATGTATTGCCTAGATTTTTATACTTGTTTCAATGTCTCCCCATTTTTCTGACAAAATCATTTTTTATTTATTTAAACAAATTGATATCTGGTTTTCTCTGGAGTAATAAAAACCCTCCAAATACGCAAAGATGCTCTACAACGACATCGTCAGCATGGTGGACTATCCTTGCCAAATTTTCAATATTATTATTGGGCCTCTAATATTAGGGCTTTACTCTACTGGATTAATATTCCTAATGATCAGATTATTCCCAGGTGGTTATCAATGGAAAGTGCATCCTGTAGCCATACCTCACTGCACGCGCTACTCTGCTCAATGATGCCTTTGCCTTTGTCCGTGTCTACTTATTCCTTAAATCCGATTGTGAAACATTCCTTTAAGATTTGGTCACAGTTTAGGAGGGCTTTTTCACCTAACGAATTTTCTATTTACAGCCCAATAACGAAAAATAATGTTTATCCCCTCTGTTGCCGATAGTGCCTTCAAATGTTGGGTTGAGAAAGGAATCAGAATAGTTAAAGACTTGTTTGTTGAGGATACTTTTATATCTTTTCAACAACTTAGAACACATTTTAAAATTCCTCAATCATACAGCTTCGTAGTTTTATATCATCAAGCTATTCGCAATTTCCATCAGTACCACCTCACTCCTTTTTAGATACTATATTGAAAACCAGCCCACAGTCTAAGAAATGCATTGGTGTGGTGTACTCTCTGCTTAATTCATATAATTTGAAGCCTCTAACTTTATTGAAACAACAGTGGGAGGAGGAACTTGACACACAGATATCAACGGAGATGTGGCAAGATATTTTGGATGGAATACACTCCTCTTCAATTTGTTTAAGGCACACCATCATTCAGTTTAAAATAGTCCATCGTCTACATTGGTCCAAGGATAGGCTGGCTAAATTTACTCCGAATGCTGATTCTATGTGTGACAGGTGTAAAAAAGAACCAGCCACGCTTTCTCATATGTTTTGGTCCTGTCCAAAATTAATTATATTCTGGCAGTCAATATTTGCTTTTCTCTCAAGTGTCTTTAAGAGATCACTGACGCCATCTCCTATTACAGCAATATTCGGAGTGACTTTACAGGAGTCTCACATAGATAACTACCAAAAGGGCAACTGCTTTTGCCACTCTCTTAGCCAGGCGGCTTATTCTACTGAAATGGAAGGATGAGTTCTCACCCATCTTTAAATACTGGATTAGGGATTTAATGCACTACGTGAGTCTAGAAAAAATTCCTTACTCTGTGACTGGTTGTGATCATATGTTCCGTAAGACCTGGCAACCTGTCTTGACATATGTAGAAAACATGGACTCGATCAATATTTCACATTTTTTAAATTTCCCCTTGAGAAAATGTATTCATTTATTTGTTTTTGTTAATTTCCTTTTTAATCAGTGTCACATTTTTCACTGTATTATCTAATTCCATGTTGTTATATGTGGGTATTTTTTATATTTTTATTTTTTATTGCCTAAAAAACAATAAAAAGACCTTGGTTCAAAAAAAAAAAAACATGCAACATGCTTCCTGCAACTCCAGCCTATCTTTCCCTTCTGAACCTTTCAGCTTCCGTTATTATGCTTATATTATATTGTACATGTATTATCTACTTATAATAGGGGTTAAAAAGGGTTATTTTGAGCAATGCCATAGAAGAACCACTTTTGGTTCCCTACAGCACCTCAATAGACTGTTCCTTAAATGAGATGTGTATGTGTGAAGAACCTCTTTGAAGTTTTAGGAGCCTCTCCATAATGTAAAAGTTCTATGTCAATAAATGATTCTTCCTAGAACAGTTCATCCAGGCCTGGACCTTACAGAGGCATTCAAAGAAAAAAAATCACAATAATGGCTCTAAAATACTGCCAATAAACCACGTGTAGCGCTGCTGTGCTCATGTTATACCTGGTTCTTGCGGTAGTCCTCCTGAGAGTGGCGGAGGATTCTATAGCACAGTCGGAGCATGTACTGATAGGGAGCATTCTTCTGATCAGACAGTTCCTCCAGCCTCAGCAAAGGGCCTTCTCCTTTGTCTTTAAAAGGAGCCTTTATGATTCCAAATACCTGAAAGAGTGAAATCAAAGTTAAATTGTTTATCGTAACTGATGATGAATAGAAGAATTCAACTGTATTAAGAGACCATGTTGAACTTGGACCTGCAGTATTTAAAAAAGAATGCTCCAGGGCAAGGCTGGATATGGACCCTTGGGTAATTAATCAAACCTTTAGTGAGACGATGACCTGCTTGATGTACAGATTTCAAAAGTAAAAACCTGTTTGAGAATGTTCTGCTCCCGCATGAGTTTCTGTCTCTCACGATTGGGTTTAGTATTCACAACATCCAGCACGGGCTGCCCACTGTTCACCTGGTCCACCACAAAGAACACCAGGTCCTCCAGCAGCTTAATGGCGAACCTACACGAAAGGAGACAACAGGCTTAACTATAGTACTACAGCTAATTATCCTGGTTTCTGCATGTAATGGCCCTCTGCATAACCATAAATAGTGGTTTAGAACCATAGATACAGTTACACTAAATATATCCTTCCAATGACACCAAAACAGTGAGGATTATGCCGTGCTCTCCTTCTACGCAGCCTAAACATTTTGTACTTGTTTTCTGTAATAGACAGCGGCAAAACTTAGAAAATAAACCATCATTAAAGATCTCCATTGTCAAGACTTCTAATTACTGTTTTCAGTTTTCAGCATTTTTAAGGGCCCACATCATAACAGCCTATAGCAGTTTAGCCCCTCCAATTCATGTTAAAGTTATAAGGATTGTTTCAGCTTGGACTGCCTTTTAAATGATGCACAACACACTGTAGTCAATCAGAACAAAATTTGTTTACACATATCTTACATGTCTTTGAAAAATGGTCATGTAAAAATAAATGATAGCTGTTTTTGGAATGTAAAACCACATAAACGTTATAATTCAGAGGTCGGCAACCCAAATGTTAAGAAGAGCCATTTTGTCCTTTCAGCAAAAATCAAACCACCTTGGGAGCCAAATTTTATGTCTATTTTACCATCTTAGCTGTAAATATGTCTCAGTAACATAATATAAACGAAAACGCAGACTTACTTTGCTCTGCTCTAAGCTTTAGCTCAGCTATAGCCACTTTTCTCAGGCAGGAAATTTTTCCTCAAAAGTGCAATAATTTCTTGTAAAATGTCTCTCAACGTTCAACTTTTTACAAGACTGACTGTCAGTTTCTCAACTGGAATTTTTCCGTTCCACCTTAAATGGAATATAAATGGAATAGAATGTAACTGCTGCACCATTTAAAGTGGAACGGTAAAGATCGAACAAGAAGCTGGCGAACGAGAAGATGACTTCAGCTTCGCAAACTTTTAGTGTTTGACAGTTTCTCGTGGCAGATTAAAGTATCAGGAAACCAGCTGAGTGCCTATAAATGCAGATAATTCCATTCGTCTCCAAATCATCAATGTTTGTCTTAAATCTTCTCTTTGCCTTTTTGTAAGATACTAGCTCCAGAGCCACATGTTCCCGACCCACTTTTATAAATGGACCTCAGAGGAAAAACTAAATTAAAAATGTAGTATACGAGTTCCTTAAGAGATTTTTAGATTTCTATTTTCACAGTGTGATTTTTGTGTGATGACTTTACCTCCTGTCATTTTGACTGATGAAACCAGAATTGAACTTTTCCACCATGTTGCTTAACATGAGGCTGGCATCATTAGCGAAGTCCAAATCTCGAATCTCCATGACAGGCACAGAGACGATGGCAAAAGCCTCTTTATCCTCTTTTGTGGGACAAGTACCCAGCTGGGAGAAGGGGAGAAAACAACACCTGCCAAGGTTACAATGGAAACATGTAGCTGTACATGCATTACCTACATCTAGTTAACAGTAAAGTTAATTAGACAAACATTTAATTCCTGAACCCCATTCAATAGGAGTTAGCTTTAAATTAAACTAACTATTAACTATTACACTTCTTTGGAGCAGGAAGACTGGCTGATATAAAACAATGCAAAGGTTTTCACCATTAAGCGAATGGGCCTCTCTTCATCGATGTCAATGGGCACATTGGTGCTCTGGATCCATGTGTTCGTGCACAGGTGACGTAATCGCACATAAGAGTTTCTGTAAATAGGACAACAAAGACAAGACAGGAGAATATGGGCAGAGCTATAAGTTACTGCCTAAAAACCAATGAGACTGGGTCGATAGAGCCTAAACTCTCAGACAGACTTTATCATGTAATCATTAATATAAGGTCTCGTCAGCATTTGTCCAAAAAGCAACAGCACAGCACCTTGGTACGAATGAGTCTGTCTTCTGCAGTGTAGTGGGATCCAGTTCAAAAAGTGAGGCGATGTCATTCCCATGAAGCACCGCAACCAGCTTATATTTAATCCTCTCACCCATACTCCTCTTATTACTCCTCTTACTTTCTGTGTCTGTCTGAAGAGCACATAAAGATATAAATGAAGCCATGAGTAGCATGACTGGAGAAAAATGAGCACAGAAATGTGATATAGTAACTCTGAATGTCACTGTGGTGAACGATGGTTTTAAAATGTAGGCCTACCACTTGTTGCAATTCATTGCTGTCCCCTTTGTAGCCAGGATTCTCCTGATACAAAAAAAAGATAAAACCATCAAATAATCACACCCAGGCTCTGGAAAAAACTGGCATGCGGCTTTCAGATCTTAAAAGGGCTGTTATACCTCTGCTGCAAGGTAGTTGCCTGTCGCCAGATGTTTAAAACGGTAGAGACTGTTCCAATGGCCTGCTCCTCCTCTACAGGGGTCGTGATGCACCACCTACAGAAAAAAAACACAGCTAATGTAGCTAACACATAATGGAAGCATACAACTCACTAATTACCAGCATGTTTTCCTCACTTTTTAAAATAAAAGAGTTTGATGTAGTGTGTAAATATTACTAAAAGTCCACAGTCCACGAAGTCCATATCCGAAAACTAAGCTGCAAATAGTGTTTTGAATGCACTGTTTTTTATGATGTCAGGAGAACTAATGCATTTATATATAGCCGCCTATTTCAGCCTACAACATTTTAACTCTGCCCACTCAGCTATAAGGAGTGTTTCAGTCTGCACTGCTTTTTAGCCTTTAGAACAGAGGTCATTAACATACATCAGTCGTGAAACCACAGAAATGTCATAAGTGGACCTAAACACAAAAATATAAGAAAAATGTAGGATATGGGCCCTTTAATTTTGTCCCTTCTTTGGATGTCATTCAAGTCCACTTGAAAATTCAAGTTTAAGCTAAATGTGAGATGATTTAGGGATGTAATCTGAATCAGGTTATTTAATGAGGTATTAGCTTCCATTTTATGTGTAAATTATGTACATTTTTGTACTACATGTTAAATTATGAAAAAACTGTAAACTCTCTATTATATAAAATGTTCAGCAAAAATGTACTTTAAAGATGTATAAAACTCCTACAGTACCTCCACTTCCCATAAAGCATTAGAGCTGGTAGCTGAGGTAGCAGACTGGCGCAGCGTTGTACGCAGGAAAACATGCAACTTGGACTTATACTCATCACAGGTTAAAAACTTCTCTTGCTCCGCATGGAAGAGTCGAACTACGTCACCCTACAACAAAAAGAGTGAACCCTCAGTTTAGCATAACAATGACACTTAGATTACAATAATGATGGCAAGCTAGCATGAATCTCGTGGGAGAATGTACTACCTATGTACACTTCATGGCTAAAAGACTCTTTACTGACTCCCATATTCCTTTACAAAGCTGAAAAAAGCCAGGTAACAGACAGCTTCATTTACAGAAGTGAGGTTATAAACTTTCTCTTCCAGTAGTCACTTACTCCTTTAAGAACTTCATCTTTGTGGTCACTGTACATCATAAACAGGTTGATCTTCCAGCAAGTGTTGCCATTCACAGAGTTGACCTGTAGGGGACAGACTCAGTCTTACTCAGGAATCTGGTTGAAGTATACCTTTTCCACTCAACTTTAGCAAATTTTAGCAAATCACTAAAAAAGCAATGTATCATAATTTGTTGACACAAATGTGTACATAATGTCTACATGAATAAAATACATTACTTGTATTATCTTGTATTCAAAAATGAACAGGGAACCCGCAACACTCAAGATGGACAGATGTTCCAATAAGGACTTTAATCATAGTTAACAGAAGTTAAATTAGCAGGCCCAACCTCTTTGCAGCCAGGATGGTCAGCGAGTTCATAGTTGCTGGCATGAAGAGGCTGTCCTGCATTGACTGGATTCAGAATGACTTTGTCACCAACCACCACCTGAAGAACAGCAAATTCAGCACATTAAAAACATGCAGCGTTTCTATATTCTGAAACATTAAAAGGATTTGTAAATCAGGGACTCTTGTTTAAAGGAGTGGAGCTGAATTTGCATGCATGTGTATAGCTTGTGGAAGTGTGTGTGTGCGTGTGCGTGCTTCAGTAAATTACATTGTCTCCGTTTGTCCTGAGCTTCCAGAAGGGCTGGATGAAGAGCCAGGAACCCTCGTTGCCTGTAGCATCCAGAGTGACCCGCATAGCGTTCTTCTCCAGCAGGGCTGGCAGGCGCTTATTCACCGTCAAATACTTATTGCTCTTCATGTGGAGGAGCTGATAAAACACAGAAACTGCACTCAGAACCACTGGTCATGGCACACACACACAAAAAAGCACATGAGACCTGATCTGAGTGGTTGCATGCCACAAATTCAGCATACATCTGATGTAGGACAACAAAGCGTCTCAGGTCTGATTTCCAAGGTTTAGATTTGTGTGTCCACACAGCTCTGAAAAAGTCATATCTGTGTCACAAAGAATCTGATTTGTGCTGCTTCAGCCTATGTGAACATAGCCTTTAACCCCTTAAAATGCCCCAGCTTATTACTAGGACTTACGACTGAGTAACTACAGGGACTTCAATGCAAACTGGTGGAGCTATTCTTAGGTTATAGAATTGTGTAATAAAACTATGAGCCCTGGCCTCTTAATGCCTCTAAATGCTATTTCACTGAAGATTATTATATGAAATGGTTATGAATACACTGGCTGATGCCTGAGATAATGTTGTACGGTTCTAAAATACGATTTTGGCATATAAGGTATTTTTTAAAAGTCACTCATGTCAAAGAGTTACAAAAAGCAAAAGTTATAAAGTTTTATTGTGTTTTAATTGTGGCAGTTGTACATGATGATATAAAGAAAGCTGAAGTTGTGCTGTCTATTTTATTTTGGCACAGTCGTTTTTGTGGAGAGGTTTTTACAGCACGGGTTTCTCACCCCTCCTCTTTCACTCCTCATTGCTCAATAGCAGCTCAACACAGAGTCTCAACACTTTGCATACAGAAAGCCAGCAGTATCCCACTTAATCTGATGACAGGGTTACTAGGAAAATATTTTATTTGATTATTTTCATTAAAGTATTCGAGTCGAATGGCCAATAGGGGGCCTAAAGAAAGAGGTTAATGTGCATTATTCCTTATAAATAAATAAATAAACAAACTGAGGCAAGTTACCCAAGCCCAAGTTGCTCCAGGAGTACTGTCCCTATGCTTGACAGATTTAAGGCAGTTCAATTCAGCTGATAAAGTGAAGACTTTATCAGTGGGGAATTCCACTGTTTGTTAATATGATGTTATGACAAGCACACTGGTTGAAATACATTTAAAAAAACATTTAGGCTCACAGTAACCAAATTATGAATGACATATGTGTGCTGGGTTTCTTCATGGTAGTTGTGGCCCACAGGAATCAAAAGACACTTTGGAGTTTTTCTTTTATTTTAAGACACTGTGCAGTATCAGGGAAGAGTCTGTTTCCTATACTGTGAGTACAGCTGCTCACACTTTATCAGTAAGTCTCAACTAGCAGTGAGGAAATGCGCCATCATTTTATTGCTCTGTTGAACTGAAGACTTTGGTTGTATGTTTCGCAACTTAGCAGACAAGCTTATCACACTTGCTCTCCGCTTTCCCATTTGAAAACCCTTTTGCTATTAAACTGCACAATGCACTTCCCACCTAAATCCTTTTGTGTTTGTTTGAAGCTAATGCTTAATCATTTGTTTCTAGAAACAAAGACAAAAAACTGCAGAGCCACATAAGTGTGCCTATTTCGACTAACCATTCAAAAGCTTTAGCTAGAGTCATTTTCCCTTCCAGGTTGAAGCAAACACTACACAGCCAATGAACAGACGTACAGCAATGCTGTTAGTCATGAGAAAAATATTTTGATGTATCGGTCATAAAGATAAAGACAAGGGAAGGTCTCATGTAGTTAAGCCAGCAAAGTTGCTATGGTTGAACTGAATGAATAAATGACCTTAATTACACTAAAGTAATTACATTTATTATATAATTATGCAGAGATTCCTACCTGAATGACGCTGCCATACTTAACTACGTCACCATGAACCTTCCTGTTCTCTGTCTCATTCTGCTTCTGTTCCAAGTTGGATGCATGCTGGGAGATGACAGTGACAAGGTATTTAGTGTGCAACACACGTCACAGCAAAACTCACTAAGAGCACATGTTCTAGCACGCTTGATGTAATAATATTCTACTTCTGGATCTCACCTGCAGTTTCTGAAGAAGCACCACGTCTGCAATCTTGTCTTTCTCATGTTTGGCCTGCTTCGCTTTCCAGAACTGCTTCTGAGCAGAATACCGGTTCATAGGACAGACCTTGAAGAGACAGTCTGCCAAAGACAGATTATAGGAAATTACATTTTGTTTCAGTTTTTAACTTTGTCTAGACCTGTCTAAGCAATAAGCATTTTGCCATATGAGTCCATTTTTCAATATTTCTGTTCTTTTTTTTTTGGTGAGCAAAACAGTATTTTCCCTCATTACTATAAATGCATTTAAAACGTTATACTTTTTCAGTGGCCTTAACAGTAGTGCATGCTGAGCTGATCTATTTCTCACACTGGTCAATATTGAGCTATGGCAAATACTTGAAAGGAAATTTATTCAGAATGCGTCACTACGCATTACGCAGAACTTCAAACAAAGGAAGCAGGTGTGTTTAGAAAGCTGCATCTATCAGATTCACTGTAAAACATGAGGAAAGCAGTTCATGATTAGTATATCCCTAAACATTTGAGTAACAAGAATACATTCTCATGTGTCAGCAAGGGTCTACAAGTGGAAACAAGAAGTTAAATGTTTTTTTTAACTAATTATGTTAATTAGCGTGATGTGTGTATATAATTTAAGAGACCAATAAAATTGGTCTGCAAAACCAAGGTTACCTACATGTCTGTAGGCAAGGCCCTCTAAAGCCACCTTCTGTGGTGTCAGCAAAGAAGTGTTGCAAGTAAGCTTAATGGAAAATTGCCACTTGGTTTTATTGGCAACCACACACATACAGCTTACAACTCAATGCTAGGTGCCCAACCACAAGGCTACACAGCCAGGCTCTATGACACCACACCATTACTTCTTTAAAAGTGTTAAGTGTCACACAGGACAAAGTAGCATGTTTCAGTAATGCAATTCCTTTCTCTTGTAATAAAGCAGTGGAATTACTTACAGTTTAAATTCTTATAACCACATTACAGTTACTGACTTAATAAGAACTACATTACTTCTCCAAGAGAGGCATATTAATTACATGAATCGCGTTTAAAACATCAATTTCCTAAAACATCAATTTCAGATAACATGAAACAGATGGATAAAGATCTTTGTGTTGAAGAAAACCTGAGCTAAACTAAACTGGACAGACTCGATTTTCGTTCAAGAACAGTTCTGTAAGAATGGCATTTAGTTCATAAAGATTTCACTTTGAATCACCTGCTTTAATACAACCAATGTTACTGGGTTTTCTCTTGTACTTTCAAGCTGGTACAAATTTCTATGATTTTAAGAACTAAAGTAATGAGTGAGATACTTTTTCCAGAAAGTAACAAGCAGCGTATTCCCATTACAGTTTGAGAAAAGTAATTAGTAAACTGTAATGCATTACTTCTTTGAATAACTACTTCAGTGCTGGTCTTAAAGATTTTAACCAATAAGCACAGACATCTGATTACAATATTACATTGATGTAATGTTTTATAAAGCCTGAACTAATTCAAAATTACTACATGCTCAATATGTCTCTTTTTAGACACTTGAACTATTTCTCTATGTTTCTGAGGAAACTCTTTTGCCTTTCACCGCACTACATTTTAAAGACCCTCGTTTCCTCAACCACTGAGTATCAGGGAAAAAAAAATGCCGTCAGACTATGCTGACTATGTGATAACTCTCACATAAGACAAAGCAATACACTAAATATCCAAAAGAAACCAGATACACATTCTAATTAGTCAGTTCAGCTACTTTGAAGGACTCAATTTTCCTTTGCTTTTAACAAGCAAAGAGTTCACTGCAGCATGAAGTTATACAAAGTGTTTCAGCATGGACTGCTTTTGAATGAGAAAATGACACAGTGCAGCCAATCAGTCAATATACATTTTTATAATACAGTAGAAACATAGGATATGGGCCCTTTAAGGTGCACCCATCACTGACACAGGCGTTCAACTGCACACACACTCAAAATGTGGTTTCTGGCTGTGGTTTGGCCTGTCAGATCAAACCCCGGAAAGGCATAAAAACAGGCAATATAACAGAAATGCACACAGTTCTTACAGAACTCATAGAATAAAGCCAAACAAACTGACTTGTAGCTGTTGTTACTGAAAACATGCGTGGTCCACTATCCTATCGCACATCATAACCCACTGTACATGAACTAATGCCGCGATAACCTCACTGCAACTCTGCTATCATACAGACACTGTACATTCTTCATTTTCAGAAGGATTCGTATTTTTGTAAGGAATTTGTATTTCTGTAAGGTTTCTTTAAGAGTTTTTTGTGTTAAAGGTTGTTTGTTTCTCTGTAACTAATAAGTGTATTATTTGGGTAATTTCAGCAGGTCACTGGATCTTACAAAAACACACCGAACACAGCGTTCACTGTAAACACTGTACAGTTACACTAGCGAAACTGTGGTTTGAATGCTCACGGGCCAGCAGTACCCCACTAAACCAACAGTAAAGGAAATGACAGCTCTCTAACATGATAAATACAAGACTTTAGTTGCACTGATAAAAGGCTGACTGTAGGAAAAAGACAGTAGAGAAGATAGATCTAAAATACCCCTGAACTTCTTGGGAGGGTTGTCCAGGTCTCCAGCTGTTGGTTCCACTACACAGCGGTCATCTACCAAACTGTGAAAGCAAAATCCAAAAATCAACTGAATGTCCCCAAGAAACACCATTAAGTCACTAAGAAGAGCAGAATCAGTGGTCAGACAGATTATGGCTAGCTAGTTTCAAAAATGTTTCTGTTTGAGCTGCTGTGGCCCTATGTCCTTATTCCACCCTCCTGACAGACATTAAGTTATACTATATAAAATCAAATGGCGCTCTGCCAGCCTGACTCCATTCCTCATTTGTGAAATCAAAATTAATTACAGTCCCAGGAATAACTTTGCACTAAATATAAAGGGCTGGTTTTCCCGACCCAGATTAATCTTAGTGTTTAACTAAAAAGGACTATGAACTGACATTGTTCAATGTGATCTGAAACCATAAAAATCTGTGCCCAGAAATCCATCTCAAAAGTGTATTTATGTGGTGGTGAAAACCAGTAGCTATAGTTCTCAGTAAAATTGAGAAAAGTAAAAATGACAAAAATGGACAAAAACAAATTACACCTTGCAACTGGTGTAAATGCTGTGATGCACTGCATTTCTGCACTGTAAATCATTAAAAGTCTTGTCAACTTAAAATGTAAATCAACCTTAGGTATAACTTTTTTTATTTACTGAACTTAGTTCAGTTAAATGTTCTCTTAGTGTTGCAACTGTACAGTTGAGCTACTCAAAAAACATGGTTTGGCTTCCTAAAACTTTGCTTAATTTTTGGTGTATTATCACTCAATTCTTGGAAATTGACAATGACTCCTCTCCAAGGAGCTGTGTAAAAACTGAGCTTCAGCTTCTAAGGAGGCAATCACATTCATTTTTCTTAAGTTAGCTCAACTTAAAATGTTTTGTTGACCTAAATGGGATGCTGTACTAAAATGTGTTTTTTTTTTTTTTTAAAAGACAACTTTTGACTAAACTAAGCTGAAAAAAGTTCAAAGTAGCAGTTAACCTGATTAACAGCTGTTTCTCTGCCAGCTGTCAGCGCCTTTGATTGCTTAGCCTATGGGGCCACATCCAAAAGCAACAGAGGTATTTCCCCTTGACTGAAGAACAATAGTAAAGTCCACCATACAGTGAGAAACGATCTGGATCAGGGCCCACTATTCACTTCTAACCTCTCACTCTGCTTTTGCCTTTAAGATCACATGAATGAACATGTTATTTCAGAACTCTTATGACCAACTTGTTATTCCCTTCTCTCTAAACCGATGCTAACCTAGAGGTCGGCCATATGGCAAACATTATCATTAACATTTTCATGATACACGATATGCATCATGATATATAGTTTTTCTGAGATTACTAAGTTGGAACAGACAAAATAGGACCCTTAGTGTTGCATGTAAAAATACTACATAATCTACAGCTACAATGATTTTTATTCAAGGTTTTATAAAGTGCACTGCACTAAATTTAATTCAACAGGACTAATTTTGCTCATGAAACATGTAATTAGCCGGTGTTCTTTAAGCACTGCCGACATCCATGATATGCTCAGAAAAGTGTACGGTGACATCATTTATTATGATAATGATAAAATACCCTCATAGTGCCTAACCCTACACTATTCTATCCTAACCCCTACAATATGGGTTTAGCCTATTAAGGTGTGCTGTTCAAAGT
This sequence comes from Colossoma macropomum, assembly GCF_904425465.1. Taxonomy (NCBI): domain Eukaryota; kingdom Metazoa; phylum Chordata; class Actinopteri; order Characiformes; family Serrasalmidae; genus Colossoma; species Colossoma macropomum. Next base: position 33,004,308 of record NW_023494793.1, on the reverse strand, counting down.
CTTCTTTTTGCTTACTAAGAACCAAAGATGAGTCAGTACTGAGTCTGGTTCAGTCAGTTATGTGCTGTCAATCACCTTGATCACAATAAACACTTACACAGAGTCAGTCCTGACAGGAATCTGCTAAAATCTAACACACTTTTATACTTTTTCTCTATTTTTGTCTGTGCTGCCACTTCATTTGAACGCTGGTACATGGTTCTTTGCAGTAGTGTTAAAATTCAGTATGAAAATATTTATGTTTGCATTAATAAAGTTATGAATTCATGAATACTGCTATGCTAACGGAATGCATTTTAAACCTGACACAGCTTGTCCTGATTAGAGTGTTTTGTTCTGTTCTGCTTCTCTTTACACCAAATTCATTACACCAAGGGAACCTTACACAGCACTGTAAACATTAACTAGGGAGAAAGCATTTTTCAGAAAGTAAATTAGTTTTTACTATTTACTATATTACTATATTACTAATAATTTAATAATTCATTCAAGTTTTAGTCCTTTGTGTTATTTGTGTGTATTTTTAACTGTTTATCAATTCTACCATTTTTTTAAATCAATGAAATGGTTAAGATGTAAAGAGAGGTTTGATGTAAAATGCTCTATTCTGTCCTAGAGGAACTTACTGAGACAGAATTGATGAGTGACGGGAACCAGACAGCTAAAGTATTTTTAAAGTTACCTCACACAAAGCTATTGTATTAAATGCTTATGAACATGTTGCCTGATGCCTGAAACATTGTTATACGATAGATTTGAGACAAAGCTTTGGCCTAAAGTGTATTTTTACATTCATGGTAGAGGGACAAGAAAGGAGTTGTAAGGCAAAATAGAACCCCAAGAAAACTCTGCTAACATCTCAGACAGCGGTGGTCAATATGGCAATATTTTATTGTTATCGTGATACACTGCGCCATAATATGCTTTTTCCGAGCACATCGTGGATATCATTAGTACTTCAAGAACACATAACGACTGCATGTTTCATCACAAGCAGAGCACAATTAGTTCTGTTCCGCTATATTTAGATCAACAGAGCGAGTCAAACATCACTGTATGCAAAGTTTTAACAGTATTTTTAAAAGTGGCACTGCTGGCTGTGTTTTAATCTGATTTAACTTATCAAGCCTCAGAAAAACAAAAAAAATTGTGATACATATTGTGTATCGTGAAAATGTCAAGTATTGTGATATTTTTGTCATATTGCCCACCCCTAATTGAATTCTGCAGGAATTTTGAATAGTTGGTGCAATTCCCCTATGAAAACAATCCGACGCACCCTCAAATGACATCACTTGCAGTCAGCAAAGTTTTCAAAACAGCTAAAACTAACTTTAGTACAGAAAAACTGTAACGTTACACCGGTATACCGGTAAAGACAACATACTGCCCAGCGCTAGCTGGTAGCCTGCTTAAGCTATTTTCCGGAGAAATGACAAGTACTTTGGTCGAGATACAGATCAAAAACTGAGTGTCACAGTTAGCTAACTGCACCACTGAAGCCTGACAGTTGTGATATTTCACATTCCAGTATGAAGGCCGACAGACAGCATACAGGTAGTTAATACACCTGAGCTTTGGGCAATGTGCCACAGCAAATCGGCTCTAGAACGAACGGATTTCACTTCACAGAACGCAGATACTGTAATTACACATCTCAAGTGATTTAATACAGAATACCCGAAAACAAGTTTTACTGCAGCAGGAAGAGATCGTATTAAAGTCACTCACCCCAGAGTACTTATAAAGCCATTCACAGTCCCTTCAGCATAGAGGGACACGATGTCCCCTATGTGCAGAAAACTCGACATTGAATCCGACATTTTTTTAGCATTAGACGAAGACAGCAGTCATGAAAGCGACGACCCGTGCATGTCCTGATGCCCGCCTCGAGTCCTTCTTCTGAAGATTCTCCTCAGCCGCTTGTCTCTCAACACTCTTCCTGATACTGAGAGTGTCCGATTCGCTCGCGTTTTAAGTTGTAATCCATTCTCCAAAGCTTTTCTGAGAAACCTTTTCTGAGCTGGTGTGACAGCAAAAGTTAGAAACAGGTAGAGCAAGCGGCGACGAGGAGAAAGAAGTTCGAGAGGCAGAAAGGAGTGTGAAGTGAGCTTTCAGGAGTTCAACCAGGAAGCACGCGTGAGGGTGTCGAGTCAAAACACGCTGAGTGGGGAGGAGGGCGAGGTGGGCAAGAAAATGGATGCTACACTTAAGTCGTCGGCAGCTAGGCTTGATATTTATATGGGCAGAGAAAAAAGCACCCTACCGCATAATTGTGACCGTCGTATATTTGCCTTTGCCACTACAGTGCACATTTATGCATTGTCCAAAAGCTGTTTACTAGGCTGCTCATACAAAATGAAGTACTGTTTAAGCTCAGACTTGTACCTGCTCTCATTTGTTGTTCGCCTTCAAACCGCTTTTCACAGTGGCTGTATGAACTGCAATACCCATCTGGTTTGGAGGCCCTTCAGTTTTTCCACTATGCATTTTTTCCTTCAATACCATTAATGATAAGTTAACTTTAAGTAGACCAGATTTTAGGCATTTATAGACAACATTTATAAAATTGTGCTTTTATTGTCACAGTTGGTTTCTTTTATATCAAGTAAACCACATTTGTGCTGTCCATTTGATCTTGGCACAGTGGTCTTTGTGCGGAGGTGTGAGTTGTCTCTCCCCTCATTGCTCACTAGCAGCTCAACATAGACTCTCAACACTGCACACACAGGGAGTTGCAGGGAAAATATTTCATTAGATTAAGATGGTTAAAAGATACCCAAGTTGATTTCCATTCCTGCAGAATGTTTCTTCTAGAGTACCTTAGTAAAAGTGATGGTTATAGAACCATGACAGCACAAAGAACCATTTGAATGCTGTTTGTGTAATAAACCTTAAAATGAGTCTTCAAAATTACTATAGTGAATAAAATATACATTACCCTGATCTTATACAATGCATTTGTTCCAGAAGCCTAGATTCCCAGCAAGTTTTTAGCAACATTTCTAAAAAATGCTTGAAATGTTAAATCACTGTTATGTGTAATGTTATCTGGTTAATGTCTAATGTTATCTGGTTCTGCACAAGAGTGCAGACTTCATGGCACAAGCTATGATATCACACAGCCATTGTGAAAGGGACCCACCGTCTTATATCTTTTATTAACTGTGGACTTCCTGTTCTGCTCAAAAGACTAAATGGGCCTACAAGTGCCATATAGCCACACAATACAAGGGAAAGTCTAAGTATAGAACCATTCACATTGTAGAAGGTCAGTGTGGCATGCAGTGTTTCCCTGAACCTTAACTTATCCTTAATAGTCTAATAGTACAAAACTCAACACCCTTAGCAGCTCTTGCAAAAAGTAGAAGTTCAAACACTCATCAAGGTCTGGAAAAGGTGCAGTTGGAGTCAATGGCAAAGAACTACTTTGGTTTCCAGCTAAGTGGGTGGCAAAGAGTGCTGCATGTATGCTTAAAAACAAGAGTAGTGAGTTGAATGAATCAGTTAAATGTAATATTGTTTCCAGTTGGCAGTTGATGCATTTCCACTTGAAACAGAATGTGCAAAGGTCATATATAGTATTATCCTTGGTCATGATAAAAGCTGCATGTCTCGTTGGGCTTCACTTCATTTGCTGATATTCATAAAGTAGATTATTGAGGCTATTGTTACACTTTGAAGATAATAACTGTTTAATAAAGGCCTCAAAATCAATGTCGTATCTCATAGGGTCAAGAAACCTGGAGAGTGAAATGCAAAATGCCACCTGTGTGAGTGCATGCCCTTAAAACCAAGCTGAGTTTCAATATATTCAAATCAAGTTTTCAGGCAAATTCGTATTCAAAACAAGTTTAGAGTGCCCACATTTAAAATTAAGATGCGAGTCATCTTAATTGTTTAAACATACGCTGTGCATGGAACAACTGTGTACTTTTACTCTGTCATGGAATTGAACCGCCAACTCAGTGGTTTCCAATAGATGCTTCCAGCACTACTCCGAAATCACCACTAATAGTATAAGTGCTTGTTTGCAGGGTGCATAGAAAGCCTTTGGGATCCAGCCTAAGTAGGAGACACTTAATGTATTCTACAGGCCATGTTACTACCAGCAGGATGTTAAAGAGGAACTCTTCCATTGTTTAGCGTAATGGCGCCAGTTTGGTACGGTCATGCTTAACTGCCAGAACATGTCGTTTACTGTATATGAGGGATATAAAAACTGATTTGATATTACTCTGGTTTAGGTTTATGTTTAGGTCTTGATGTTTGAATTTGATGCTCATTGGTTTGTGAGTCAAATCTAGTAGAGGGTTATTGATTTTACTCTGTTAGCACTTTTAAATGTTGTGTTGTTTTTAGTCAAAGCGTTGTTTTTTGCACATGTTCTTCATGCTTGCCATTTCTCTTATACCAGCATGTAGCACCACTGACAAGCAATAACATAAAGTGAACCATAAAAGGTGCCTTTTGCTTTTCCTGCCATCTTAATGACCTGTTTTGGAAACGATTCCAAAGCGGCTGGTTTTATCCGTAACCTTAGCTTTGCACAGGTGCTCTGCCACCACTGACCCATGAGAAAGGCCTGGCTTAGACTTTGCTCCAACCTCCTTATATAGCCATAGGGCACTCAGATACCGATCTGGGTTGACTGCCTTTTCTGAATGACAGTGATATGAACAAAACGTCCACAAATCATTGTGTTCATTGACGTTCATTTGGATAAACCATGGTGCTAAACAGAAAGTAAGAGTGGGACATTTCCTAAGGAGGAAGTTTAAATAAGTTCGAAGAAAAGCTAGTGCAACAGATAAAGACAAAGAAAAGAAAGAGATGATCTGAAAGTCTGATAGGAGTCATTAGACTGGAACTAGGCCTTTTTTACGCAGGTTATCAGGTGTTATCAGGAAACACACCTGCTTAGAAAAAAAGCATTCCTGTGTGCGTGAGTAAGTGTTTTTGCACATTTCAGGGACAAAAATGTCCTGACTTTGCAGAAAAAACAGAGAAAACAAGCTTAACTTTCAATGTCAAGACTAATAAAACTCCTTAATTTGCCAAGTGCTTTTTTACAGTTCCCTATGTTTCACTGTTTAAAACTAAAAGGGCAACAATCTCTTTGTTTCTGGAGTTATGGTTAAGATTAGTTTTACAGGTAAGCATATAGGTACTTACATATATATAATATATATGGGACATTTGTTCTAACATTGTAGAAAAACAAGTGTGTCTGTGTAGGTGTGCACACACACACTCTGTGCACAGGATCTAAGGATCCTACACCTTCCAGCTTCACACACACAGCAAAGTATACACATCCTTATTGACACAATGAGATGTCAACTAAGCCACAGCCCACTTGTCAAACTTTAGTTTTGGCAGATGCCCTCGATCTTAGTCATGAGATTAACAATGTTCTGTTAATCATCTAGCAGGAGAATTAAAATATTGCTTCATTTGAATGCATATGCTAACTGGAAACTGACTCCTTCTGACAAGATTGTGAGCAAATAAATGGCCTCTTTACCGAAGCCATTTAAAACACTGTAATACTGTTATCAGTCTTACTGGTTACATAAAGCTGCTACTGAAGCTTTAAGGTGTTGATACATTTTCATGATGTAAGTCTGATATCACAAAGCAAGCTAATGTATTGTATTTAAAGCAGTTGGCCTGTGTAAAGATGAACTTGGATGATCTTTTTTTGTCAGAAATGGCTTCAATTTTCTGTTGTACCCTGTAGCTCAGTCATTTGCAGAATATGGAGGATTGTTGTCACATGCAATAAGTGTCTAGTACCTTCCAGAAATTTACCCAGCATTTTTTCATGTTGCTGTGGGCCTCTTAGTAGCTTGTTATCATGTCAGTAACATGTCAGTGTCCCTGTGGTCTTCACAGTGGTCTACGATACAATGATACATCCAGTGGTTTGAATATACTTTTATACCATTCTCCTGAACTTTACAGTAAGATTCTGTAGATGTTTTGTCAGCTTCTTATGGACCATAGCTATACCAGAAAGATGCAAATATATAGCAAGTATTTTATTTTTAATTATTTTGTTATTTTCTTCTAATAATTAATAATTATCTATTTATTTTTTCTAATGAATTTTGTTGGAAATTATGGCACCTGGTATACTGTATGTATTTCGTTCAATATGTTAAACTAAATAAAATATCATATTTAAGTTTGCTCCCTGTGTTTGGAATGACATTTAAAAGCTAGACTATCTGGACCTTTATTGGTGTGTTCCTGACAGCTAGAGTTGGTTTAGCAAACAGTAGTCATGAGTTGAAAGACTGTTTTCTCTTCATCACAAGGCGAAGATAGGTACACATACATAATATTAAAAAGCATGTGTGATAATGATTTAGAGACAGTTTACAGCCAAGCATCTTATGTTGACATACTGTATTTACCCACACTCCCAGCAGGAAATTTTCATAAACACATGCTGCACATTAGTCCATTTTAATATTTGATGAACATTATGCATTATTATCCAAACATTTGAGTACAAACTAAAGACACTACAAAGTAAATTTAAAATGTGATGCTATATCTTTTTATTATCAGTCTGCTCAAAATTTACATACTCACATTTTATCAATTTGCTGTAAGTAGCAAGCTCTTAGTTAGTACAACCTTATTGCAGTTATAACCTAGTCTCTATCTGAAGTGTATGGTAGATTACCCAGTGCAATAATTTCCTAGAATTAAGAAAGAACAGAAAACCCTGTAAAGCACCTACTCTGTGAAAGCACCAGCCTGTGCGAGTAAAAGTGTATTTTGAGTCAGTTTCTGTTCTTTTACTAAGCACATGGAAACACATTGAAACTATTGTCTGCAATACAGATGCAGCAGACAGAGATTACATAAAAAATCATTTACTAGTCTTAGAATGTGAAATGTAGGATAAATCTTCTTTAACTGTAAATGATATGTTTCACTTTAAAGTAAATGATCAAGTACAAATGCTCAAATGTAGCACTTTTCTTTTTTCTCCTGCCGGAAACTAGATGACCAAATGGTGTGATAGCTGTGTTGCACAGAAATGTGTTTTGAGGTAAATGTCCCCTGAACCATTCTACATGTCTCAATTAGTATGCAGACAACGCCCCCTCTAGACGAATCCCAGGAACTGCATTATGCATGCTGCTTCAAAAAATAAAGGCGCCAAAGAAGAGTCTCTGGAGCAATGCCATGGAAGAACTGCTTTTGGTTCCCTAAAAAACTTTTCAATAGATGATTCTTTAAAGAACTCAGCTGAAAGCTTCATTAAGGAACCAAATGTAGCCATTCCCTGCCATTCTTTGCTCCAAAGAACTCTTTTTGGTTCCACTTGGCCTCTTTATTTTTAAGAGTGCTGTATCACTACTGTATATTATTATTGTTATTGCTGGTATTAAATTATTGTATTCAATGCAAATGTTATTAAAATCTTACATATAGAAATATATTGTCATGGCAATTACTACATTATCTTCAAGGCTAATGGTGTTACCTAATTCAAAATATACGTATTTAAAAGGTTAATAGTGGCCTAAACAGCTTCACATTGCACGCTATTTCAGTAATAGTCTGGAACTGAAATGTGGTGCTAAGTTGTTAAGAGTCAAATGGGATTCTTGCCCATCTATTGTACACCAAATACTCACTGTCTACCCACTGCCAACACTGCTAGCCTACTGCTTCTTTGAAACAATATGTTGCTCCAGTTAAACATTCTGTTCACTCAGGAATTCACTCCCCATTGCTCTCTTAACCACACCATCAAATTTACATCCTCCATCAATCCTAGATAAATCTCCACCTGTTTCAGTGGGACTCTGACTTCACCAGCTTTCTGTTTGAAGTCCACTCTTTTGCACCAGTTCACTTGCTCTGCTACCTTGTAAAGGACTTTTAGATAATCCAAACTCTCTGAAACCACTGAATGATTTGTCTTTTGCATTTGTTTTCTTTTGATCTTCCTCAGAGTCTGCAGAATACCCCAGTCCTATCGTACCTCAAAAAAGTTCAGAATCATTCATCTTGCCAGCAGAGGGCCTTATCCTCTGATTCTCCGGAACAGAAAGGAGGAGAGGAGGCGTTCCCCATGCTGAATCCTATTGAAAGGGCTCAGCCATCCATGGATGTGCAAAGAGAGCTGGGTTTTGGCAAACAGGACTGCAGAACCCACTGTTTGGCATGAAGGATCTCAAGCTTTGGCTGCATCGCATTTCAAACTCTGCGGGCTCAGTGTGAACTGTGCTGAAGAGGTCCACAACTATCATTATTTTGTGGAGATTACGTGAACTTGAAAGATGGAAAAGAGCACATTCAGATTGATTTACTTAGTGATGCTGGTTGTGCTTCTGGGTGTCTGTGCTTCAGGAGCAAAAACCAACAGGAAGACTGAAAAGTCTGAGTGGAACCAACAAGAGGATCAAATGCTTCTTCCTAAAAGAAAGACCCTTGGCCATGATGGAGATGGCAGCCTTGATCAAGATGATTTGCATGTGGACATGCAACAGGAGAAAATGCCTGTAGAACAAATTGAGGATGATGATGGAGGTTCTATGTACACACATTCTGAGGAGTATGAAGGAACTGTCTTAAGTGTAACACCTTACTCAGACCTGTCCAACTCAACCATGACTAATAGAGTAAATGATGCCACCACTGATGGCACAATTGCCAAGGACAATGTCACCGAATGGGGCATCACAAGGATCCACAACCCTCTGTTTCCAGTGACAGACAGCTCCTACAGTGCCTATGGCATTCTCTTCCTGGCCCTGGTGGTATTTGCTATAGGGATTGTGGGTAATTTAGCGGTTATGTGCATCGTGTGGAATAACTACTTCATGAGGAGCGCATGGAACTACATCCTGGCCAGCCTGGCTTTCTGGGACTTCCTGGTACTGTGCTTCTGTCTGCCTGTGGTGGTCTTTAACGAACTTACCAACAAACGGCTGCTGGGGGATTTCTCATGCAGGGTTGTGCCTTACATGGAGGTGGGTCCAACTTAGATATGATGTGTTCCAAAAAATAAATAAATAAATCATGCTGCTGACATCATAGCAATATAAATAAATAAAATATTGTTGCTGTCCAAAAAAAATCAAGTATCTCCAAAATGGTAACTTTACAGGAGAGAACAAAAATGTTTTTTAATTTTAATATAAGTTAATCTATAGAGATTTTATTTCAGACAATTTTGGGGCATTTTTATTGGCCCATTCATGATGAAATTTTCACACAATGTAAGGGAAAAATATAAATAGGAAAAAATTGAATTTTTTTTTGCATAGCGACAGTATCTAAGTGTACAGGTAAGTGTTCTATATAGTACCAAAATGAAAGGTTCTATAGAACCAATTAAAAGTGTTCTATAAAAAAACATACACAACAAGTTCTCCATCATGGAAAAGAACCACTTAACCACACAAATAACCATTAATGCATTCAAATTCAGTGCTTTGAGTTTTTGTGGTTCTACATACAGTTGAATGCAAAGGTTTGTGCGCCCCGGTCAAATGATTTGTTTTGTTGATTGGGGAAAAAAATAATATATAAAATGTGGCCTGTGCAAAAACCTTCTGCATACAACTGCACAACCTTTGCCATTGCTAAAGAACCCTTGAAGAACTATTTAATGCATCCAAAGTGTGCCTCTCTCATGACTGGAGAACAAATGCATTTAATGCATTGGAATGCATCAAAAACTTTGTCAGCACACTATTTATGGAAAATTCATGAAGGAATATAGAGGACCCAAATGATTACAGTATGGATTACTGGTGATGTGATATGTTACTTGAGGATTTGAATATGTAGCTACATTGTGAACAATTTGAAATTAAGCATAGGTTAATGCTATCGAAACATCTGGCACGTACTTTATTAAAAGACATGCAGGCGAAAGGCTGTTAACTGCTCTAAAATCTTTATATAACTCTGCAGGTGACATCATTGGGCGTTACTTCCTTCAGCCTTTGTGCTCTGGGTATTGACCGTTTCCATGCTGCCACCAGCTCCCTCCCAAAGGCCCGGCGAGTGGAGCGATGCCAGTCTGTGCTGGCTAAACTGGCTGTGGTGTGGATTGGCTCCATGGTTCTAGCGTCCCCTGAGCTGCTTTTGTGGCAGCTGCACCAGACCAAGTCCCCTTCTCTGGGTGTCCAGGTGGACAGCTGCATTATGAGTCCATACCCAAACCTCCCAGAGTCCATCTACTCCTTGATTATCAACTACCATGACGCTCGAATGTGGTGGTACTTTGGCTGCTATTTCTGCCTGCCTGTGGTCTTCACTTTGCTCTGCCAGATGGCCACCTGCCACGTCTCCAGCGGTAGTGGAAGTTCTCCCAAGCGTCCCGAGGAACGTTCTCCTTCCAAAAAGCAGAAGCTCCAGCACGCTCAGCAGGTCGAACGGCAGCTCAACTGCACCGTCATGGCGCTGGCCGTGGTTTATGGCGTATGTGCCCTGCCAGAGAATGTGTGTAATCTCACGCTGACTTATGCCCCCATACAAGTGTCTGAGGATGTGATGGCTCTCCTTGCCCTCATAAATCACTTCTTCCTGTTCTTTAAGTCTTCGGTGACGCCAGTACTGCTGCTGTGTCTGTGTAAGACCCTAGGCCAAGCATTTATGGACTGCTGCTGCTGCTGCTGTGAAGAATGCCAGCCAAGCAACTCCTCTTCCTCCCAAAATATCGCTGAAGGCAAGCACAAGAGCACAAATGAGACATCCTCCTCCATTTTCTTTGACAAAGCCAAGGACAGCACCACCATCTTGTCAATTGGCAGCTGAGTCAGCTGACCCTGCTCCTGAGCGATGAGGTCATGAGATGACCTAGAACAGGGGTCTCAAACTCCAGTCCTGGAGGGCTGTTGTCCAGCACTGTTTGGTAATTTCCCTGTCCAAGTACAGCTGATTCAAAGTTAATTACAAGGTTTAATGGGCTGTTTGTGCAGGGACATCAGCAATCTGTTCTAGACACCGGCCCTCCGGTTACAAACCCCTGATCCTAGAATCATTCCTCACATCCACTTGCATCACATCTCCCAAGTAGTGGCCATCTTGTTCTCCAGACTCTCTAACATATATGGAAATGCACTGAGCTCTTAGATGGTGCTAGAATTTTCCCATTTGCTGCTTTGATCTTTCTCTTACCATAGCTAAGATTTCAACATGGGTAAAGCCAATTTATACAATACATACTGCACCAGCATGTCAATAAGATACTGTAATGCCACCTCAAGATGCATAGATGGATCTGTAAGTCATTAACATCTTCATCAGCAGGATATCAGGTCAAGTCTCTGTAGATTAGTAGTTCATATCATTCATTGATGTACTATTTGTCTGTTTGCTCTGATACACTTGTGTACAAAGTTTGTGAATTTTATTAATAGTTGAGAGGATATTGTACATTTAGTGATCAAAACTTCTTAGAATGGAAGAGATTCAATCAGATAATAGGTCATTTGTTCAGATAGAAATATCTTGTGAGATTTGGGGTTTTGTTTGTGCAACAGCTAGTGCTTGAAACTAATTTTAACAAATGCCAGAGTTTTGGCCATAACCACTTTGCAAGCTTGCTCTTTATTTTTATCGACTATTGTACATGCACTGAATTGTTTTAATAGAATGTAAATAAACTGAGGATTTGGAAGCAAAAACTGTTACAGAATTCAGCATTCAGTATTTTAAAGACATTTATTTAAATTAAGCCATATTTTCTTGAAGGCCTTTTGTACACACTGTGCATGGCTGATTTCAGGACTTGTCACTGAAACAATTTAATAATTTAACTGTAATGCAATGATTTTATTATTAATTAGAAGTCTCATACTTACTTTGGTCAAATCATTGTGTGTAAATGATTCTAATTAAAGTGTAATGTACAAAATGTAATCAAAGCCTGAAGGATTGCACAACAAAATGTGACTGGCCTGAGTTTGTTCTGAATGTCCATCTTTGCCTGAAGGGAAAAAGTTTTGTCTGCTGAGGCCTGGTTGGTTTCTTCTTTCCCATAAGGTTCTCATTGTTCTCAAAAGAAGATGGAGGCTTCTACTGTGAATATCAATGTCCAGACTACAGCTGAGTTGCCAAGATACCATCCAAAAATTCACGTGGATTTCAGTTTAGCCAAGAATGAACACAAAAACCTTCAACTTTCCCACCTTTACTTGTCGTCAGAGGAACTAGAGTTTATTCAGTTAACAGCAATAAGTTTGTGTTCTACATGTTTAACCAGTGAACTCATAGTTGGTTAAGTGAGTGATGAATTATTGTTGTAACATAGAACAAAGGTACTGTTTTCCCACAGCTAGTCCACTTTCAATCAATGTTTCGGAAGTCTGAAAAAATGCACCAAACCATGCATACATACTAATATGTTTTCTAGCATTTGCCTTTATATTATGTCTGAAGACAGGAAAATAAATGATGAACGAATGTCTGGTTGGTCTAGAAAATGTCTAATCGTCCTGGTAAAAGAACTGTTTGTTACAGAGGCAGACATGGGTGTTCCTGTAGAGGGGTTGACCTCTTTAGACTCCTAGTCTTGGCCTGTGTTCAGTGGCTGTCAGGGATTGGGAAGACGACAGAGAGTGAGAATAGCCTCATTAGAGAGCTGGAACTGGACTTTAAGAATGGAGCACTATTGGCACTAATGACTGAGAGGGAACAGACTAGCCTCTGTTCGCTGTAATGAAGGTACACCACAAATCAGCAGACTCCACCACCGTATATTTAACCTACTGAAACAGTATTATTATTTGAATTATTATAATTAATAATAACAGGCTGTCCTGTCCAGCCTGAGAAGCATATCATTTTATGCTGTGTATTTCTTTTAACAAATTGTATAGTTTTACTTGTCTACTTTAGTACAGCCCTCTGCAGTGATGACATCCATCATGCAATTGCCAATTAAACCATTTGTCTGCAAATGATGTGACAAATTGAGGATGGCTAACACATGGCCTCTATTCTGATGCCAGTGCAAAATGCTGCAACTATGCAAGACAAAAGCACAATCACAAGTTGCCTGCGTCAAGGGCCTTTTTTTACAGGAAATGAATTTGCCAGTGTGAATGTGAATATTTGTGAATCAACACATACCCAAGGTGTTAATGCCGCCATTGAAAGCTACTAAGAACAAGTAAGTGTTCATATCAGAGGACAAAACTGCAAAAAAATGAAAATACTGCAGTTTATATTTTTCCTAACAATGGAGTGGCATTTACCATAAAACTGTGTTCAACGAACTGTAAAGAAAATTTCAGTTATTGTGTAACTGGGTATCTTTTATCCTTTTTGTCTATTTCCCTTGCTCAGTAATGGCTTATTGACGCATACGCATCCTTTCAGACCCATAACGTTGAGTTGTTTTCTCACAGTGGAAGGATGGACAGAAACACCTTTACAGATCTGCAGCAAGAGTGGAGACTGATTTTCTCCTCTCTCTCAAAGATGAAAGCTTTAGGTACTGTTTATCTGATGGTGACAATTTTGGTGGTCTTCTAAGTTCTGGAATGGTTATTTAAACACCTCAGTGTCACTGCTGGACTGAGAATAGTCCACCAACCAAAAATATCCAGCCAACAGTCTCCTAGGGGCTGCATACTGTGACTACTGATGAAGGATGATAGAGGATGACCAAAACAAACTGCAGCAACAGATGAGCTATTGTGTCTGACTTTACATCTACAAGGTGGACCAACAAGTTAGGTGTGTCTAATAGAGTGGACAGTGAGTGGACACAGTCGTTAAAAACTCCAGCAACACTGCTGTGTCTGATCTACTTGTATCAGCACACATTAACACACCACCACCACATCAGTGTCACTGCAGTGCTGGGAATGATCCTCCACCCAAATAATACCTGCTCTGTGGTGGTCCTGTGGGGGTCCTGAGTATTGAAGAACAGGGTAAAATGGGGCTAAAGAATGCAGAGAAACAGATGGACAGTCTGTAATTGTAGAAATATAGAGTGCTCTTGTACAGTAAGTGGAGCTGATAAAATAGACAAGGAGTGTAGAAACGTGCTCCAAATAAAGACCTCAGTGAGTGTATAAATCACTTATATCACTCATATATCCGTTGACTATACCCTTCCTTGTGTAAGTGGCTTGTCTTACATTCAATCTCCTCAGAAATACCTCCTGAAAAATGAATAATATACTTAATAGAATTTTAAAAAAAGGGTGGTCTCACTGTTTGCACAGTTCTGTAATATTAAGGCATAACCTTAGCTGTATAAGCTGTTCAAGAGCTGCTTTAACTGGAAAAATATATGCAAATACTTTATACTATACTACATTTTTGTGCAACTGCTGAAAAAGTAGCCTGGGTAAGATGGCATCTTGCTAGGCTCACTCTCAGGCTTAAAAGTCTCAGAGCACTGAGTGGAGGATGTGTTGAGTGTGTGAGAGAATGTGTGTGCACCGTCTCATCTTCAGGCTAGGCTCAATGAGCGAGGACTAATATGACCTGAATGTCTCTCACTCGCACACAGAGCACTGTCTCTCCTCGCCTTGTTAAGGGGACAATGTTTGTTTTGTTTCGTAAGCTTCTGAGAGTGGAGGTTGGGGATAAGGGGGAGTGGGGGTGAGAGTGATTCAACACGGTTACTGAGGCAACCAGCTTTGGCCCCTAACATACAAATCAGGGTCCCAAGGCAGGAAAACCCACACAACCACAGGCCTAGACCACCGTGTATTCAGAAGACAGGAAACTCAAGTGAGTTTCATTCTGATTCAACAAGTGGTGATGCCAGTGCAGGGAGAAAAAAAAGTTTTTCCATTGCATTTGTGGACAAACTTTTGTATTCAAGTCCCATGGCGACTGAAACAAGGGTAGGTGACGCGAGGTCAGGGAAAGGGGACAGGAGGCCCCATTTCTCTCCTTCTCAAGGATCTAAAAACATCTCAGCCCACTCTTTCTCAATATGTGTGCCAAGCCAGTGGGAGAGAACAGAGCGGATCTGTTGATGTGGACTCCCCTAATCGACCAGGTCGAAGAACAGAACACCATGCACCTCACTGATACGGAGCACTAAAACAAAATTAGTAGGCTTTTGAAAATGTTGGTTTAATTCATTGTCAATTATACTGCAGAAACTGCTTTCAGATACCTCCATGTTTACACATATATTTGCTTCGCACCTGCCAAGCTTCTGTTTTCTTCTTGGTTTTCCTTTGTTTTGTCCCTTTGCTACACAAAGCCTTTGGCAGCTTTTTCAGCATTGCTCTGCATTATAGGATAATCATAATAAACTTCTCAATATTGCTGTTTATAAGGGGGCAAATAGGCAATTTTCTCCTTAATATAATTCACTGTGTTGAATCTTTTGCAAAAAGATGTTAAAAAAAACATTATTTTAGTATAACATAATTTGCCAGCAATAAATAAATGAACAACAAGCACTGCCTGTGATTTCGTGAGACTAAGACTTTCTGAAACGATTGAGGTTTTATTTTTTAAACATATCAACAGCGCCCCCATGTGGCATCAACTACTCTATGCAACACTCTTTACTTTTTTAAAGCGAGGATTCATCAGTTCATCAGAAGTTCACACCAAGTGCCCTTAGACTGTGTAATAGCATTTGTCTTCAGTTTCACCATGCTGGCTTTATTTTTTTAAGAATGAGAATGAAGTGGACCAAGATTTGGGCAGAGGTTTAACTTATTTGAACAACCTGTATGGAACTTAAACTTAAACCCATACTTTAGGTTAAGTAAACACGTGAAAAACCAGCAACCCTTTCCAGACTTGTCTTTGACTAACTGAGGTACGTTAACTATTACTTGCATTATGGACATATTTATTAGGCCTCAGTGGCTATGCCAGTGCTGCAGTGATGGTGCAATGCATGCTGGGAATTGTAGTGCGAGAACATCAACAGAGGAAAACATTAAAATGATTCAAAGTCATGAACTCTGCGCTACAGAAAACTACATAACATGATATATATTAAATGCTAGTTTTATGCAGGACCTTATTTTTACTAGTTCAGTCCCTTTTTTTTCTTGTTCCAACCTAACACAATTACATTATAAGAATGTATATGAATAGAAAAACAATGTATGCTCAAAATGTTCAGATACTGTACATTGTAAAATACTGCATCTACACACGTATGTGCTGTAATGCGTTTTACAGTATAAGAAATAAGCTACAGACGTCAAGACACAAGAATAAAACTCAAGTCAATGAAACCAGTTTCAACAATTTACTTCTGTCATCAGCCTGATTTTTGCACAAGTACAACTGTATACAGACTGGAGGATACAGAGAACGTGTAGACATAAATCAAACAAGTATTTCACAAAAAGTAAATAAAAAGAACAAAATAAATCCAAATGGGAAAAAGAGATGGTTCACTTAATCCACTGTGACAAATACAGGCGTCTACAACAGCACAGAGAATTTACAGTCAAAAGCACTCTCAACATTCAAAAATGAAGTGAACTCTTCACCTGGTCAACAGCCTGTTTTTCAGTTTTACAGTTGCAACTATGCCAACAGCAGGTCCAGGAACAGCACAAACACAAGTTCAGCACAGTTTAAGAGTCAATTACATCTTAAATGGTCATCAGTGCACACCTAGGCAGAAGGTTTATGGCCTATATCTACACATTAGAGCTATACAGAAAAAGCTTTGTTGGACACCTGGAGTGGTGACACTGTAAACATTTTAGCGGATGGAACGCCTAGTTTGCACTGAAGTTTGCTAATTTGACCAGCAAAAATTTTTTAGTAGCATCTAGATACTTTTATGAAGGTAAAATGCAATTACACAGATCGGTCTGCTTTCAGGAAACAGAAGAACTATGTCCAATTATGCACTTTGACTGCTACTTTTCAATGAGGAGTACGGTCAATTAACTGCTTTTGTGCTTGTGAGTATTCTTCCATTAAAAAAGCTTGCTGTTGTTCTGTTGTCTTTGTTCTGTGTTTTTGCACAAAGGCATGCTTGTGATTCCTTCAATTATTGATTTTGGTCTGTGCGGAAAGAAAAAGGAAAAAAGTAAAAAAAAAAAAGTAAAAACCTTTGGATATGGCTGTAACACAATTCTCCTGGTCTTTTTCTGCAACAAACTACAAAAATGGTTTTAGTGCTAAGCGCAAAGCAGAGAAGAAAAAAAAGCAGGTGCCACAGACCAGCTAGAATGCGAGATGGAGAGTAAAAGGTCTTCTTGTTCTTTACAGTTATCTGTGTCCCTGAGGAGAGCCATCACCCTCATTATCTATATAACACCATGACACCTCTTCCTCCTTCACATCACTTCCCTTACAAATGTACTGATGCCTGAGGCTTTAAGAAATCTGATGTGAAAAAAAGGGGAAAAAAAGAGAAAAAGTCAAATGCAATTCCATCACAGTTGAGGGTATAGAGGAAAAAAAAATATACAAGAGAACATGTTAAAGATTAAACCAATTTCAGATCTGGGTTAAAAAAAAACTGCAGTACCTCTGAAGAAACCATCTATCTGTTAGACAAAAAAGGTAACAAAGAACATGTTATTTTCTCCTTTGGAATGTGTTAGTTGTCTGTTGTCTGAATTTTTAAATACCAAATGTATGTAGTTCTGATTACTTTCAAAGTACATTTAAGACTAACGGGCAGATGTTTCTCATTCGTTTAATCACTTCATGTCTACTATAAAAATGAAAACAAAATAAGCTCATTTACAGCGATGAACCTTCTTAGTGTACAAAAAATAATAATAGTAACTGACTGAGACTAAAAAGAAACGAGAAAACAGGGTCTTCCTGCACAATCTGAAAGTTTACGTTAAGTGCCAGACTGAGGTGTGACCTCAAGTCCACAAAGAGTCAATTTACAATTTAAGGAGGCAATTTACAATTTACAGTCTATTTACAATAAACCGTAAGACTTGTTCACTATAAATCTGTAGTGAAGAATAGCCGTATACAGTTTAGCCTTCTAGATTCACACCTCAGTCTTAGCAGCGCTTCTTTGTGCTTCAGGCCCTGACGTTAGGCATCTGCTGGCTGAGGTCCGGCCCCGTTTGACCACGGAAAATACAAAAATACACTAGAGTCAGTCCAAGTTAGTCAGATGACCTTTACAACATGGATGCCTTTTGATTCTCTGAACACCACTGCACTATAAAACATCCTAGAATCATCTGCTTATGTTACATAGTTCTTTGTACACAAAACAGAAATGGCCAGATGGGCTACCTAAATACCCCTAACAAATCCGAATCATTAAAAAATGTACAGCAAAAATTTACAAATCAATTATCATTATCTACCATGCTACAGTGTCCAGGAATCTTTTTTCCATTTTACTATGTTCTGTTTGTTGTTCATATTTACGCACAGTTGAAACACTGATACATTCAACAGGGACTAACAAAATAATAATATACAAAATCCAACTATAAATCTTTTGATTACAAAAAATTAGCAATGTACCATTTTTTGAGAATTTGAGAAAGGAATTAGTCATGAAAAAAGTAGTAGTATATTCCAGTGTAGCTAGAATATGCATCCAACAACAGGCAGGTGCTGGTAGTAAAGGTCTCCTAACCGGCTGCATAAAAATACTCCTGAAAGACTGCCTACTTCAAAAATCTCTACATCCCACTTGATATAAAATGTTTCATGATACTATAGTAGGTATCAGTTTCCTGTAAATGGATGTGACATTTATGTACATGAAAGTAACAAAAAATGAAACATCTTAATATTTCAAAAAAAATTTGAGAGTGTGAATGGAATTTTTTCTTGATTTTGTCCTTAAATCATCCATTTACCCCTTTTCTGACCAAAAAACAAGTGCATTAATACTATACATGACCCAAAGTAATGCACCCTAACACCCTATACCATCCATCCATCCATCATCTAAACCGCTTATCCTTCTGGGTCGCGGTGGGGTGCTGGAGCCCATCCCAGCCGTCATCGGGCGGAAGGCAGGACACACCCCGGACAGGTCGCCAGTCCATCGCAGGGCAGACAGACAGACATACACATTCACACACTCACTCACACCTAGGGGCAATTCAGCATGTCCAATCAGCCTAACTGCATGTCTTTGGACTGTGGGAGGAAACCGGAGTACCCGGAGGAAACCCACGCAGACACGGGGAGAACAGGCAAACTCCACACAGAAATGACCCTGGTCACCCAGCCGGGAATCGAACCCAGGTCATTCTTGCTGTGAGGCGACAGCGCTACCCACTGCGCCACCGTGCCGCCCTACACCCTATACCCTCAGAAAAATTAAAAAATAGACCAAAAGGAACCTCTTTTTTTTTTTTACAAAGCTGGTTTTAAGAGATACACTTCACAATGTGCTGTGTTCAGTTGTTCAGTGCTGTGTTTGCTCACTTCAGTTGATGATATGTCCCTCTAGCTCTTCTGAGGAAAAACAAAGAGAAAAGAATATTTAAATATTACATACAAATACTTGTAATATGTAGTATATAAACACTGTTGAAATTTCTTCTTGTCGTTCATGCCACAGTCCATACAGTCCATACATATTAACTAAGCTGCAAAAACAGCCCATGTTGAACTCACTGTTTCTGTGATGTCATGGAAAACAATCCATTTACATATATATACCTATTCAGCCTACAGCAGCTTAGTCCCACCCACTCAAACTGAAGTGTTTTAGCCCAGACAGCTTTTTGAATGAGGCACAATAAAGTGCCGCAACCAGAACAAAGATCAGTCACATGTATCAGTTTTAAAGCCACAGTAACAAAAACAGCCTCTTTAATTTTAATAGATAAAGAACTGTGGAAAAATGGTCTTATAAAAATAAATAAATTAAATTATTAAAACAAATGAATTGATGTTTTTGGTACATGAAACCACACAAACGTTGTAGTGGACCTCAAGGAAAAAATACAAGAAAAATGTATGTACACACAGGCCATTTAAAACAACATGGCTATGAAATTAGTTGGAGATTAGAAGAGATTTTCACTTACCATACTAGGCTGGTTCCCGTTGGCTGCGTGGACAGAAGTGATTTCGGCAATTTGTCGCTGTAGCTTGTGAGAGGTGGAAAGGGTGTCGTCATCTCCTTCAGCGTCTCGTTCCGATTCTCTTTCCCTCTTACCTGTGACGCTTCCTCCTGTGTGAAGCAGACGTCCTGCAACAGCATTAGGAAGAAGGCCATTGGTCAAAAGTCTGAACAGAGCATTTTGTATTCAGGATTCATATTTACATTCATATGAACTCATAGACTCCAGATTCCAGTGCCTTCCCATTTACTCTGCTGTGATCCTTTTTGGACATTTTGATACTCATGACTTCGATGACTCTTTCCTGCTATATCAGTTTGTACTAAAACATTCCAACTCTCCTTGTCCCTTACCTGGATGCCGAGGACCTGACATCTCATGAGAGATTTTGGACTGGTAAAGCTGACTGCTGCTTGCAATGACCTGGCTGGAGTCTGGCATTTGGTGGTAGCCTAATGAATGATCAGGAAACAAACTTGTCTCATTATTATTGAAATCTTACAAAAAACAAAGGATGTTAATATTCATACCACATATGATTACCAGCAGAATAAGCCATAGTGAAATACAAATCATAGTCTTCAGTCTCACCTAGCTGCTGCTGAATCCCACTTGGTCCCTGATTCTCCTCACTGTCGAAGTTCAGCAGAATACTTCCACTCCTGTTACCACTGGCAACAGAGCTGCTCGACACAGGTGCTGTTGTAACAGTATAGGGTTAGTTAAAAAGGTATAATAACACGCTATTTTGTGATATTCTCAGTGGTTTCGTTGATTTAGCTTCCTCCATCTACTTACTGTATATAACTATTTACATACAGTATATTAAACTGTGAAGTACTGAGTCCGTCTTGAGGTATGACTGCGTGTCCATGTCTGTACATGAGGCCTCATGCATGTTGAGGTTGTGCTGGTACACCACTGTTGCCACAAGTTAGTTCATGAAATATTTTCCCTGCTAAATCTGCCCCAGTCAACAGTAAGTGCTATTATTGTGCAATGGAAACAGCTTAGCCATTAAGGGGTAGATCACGCAAACTCACAGAGCAGGGCAGGGCATCACTCACTATAGATTTCTAAACTGTCTCTGGAAGCAATATCAGTACAAGAACTGTGTGTCTGAGGCTTCATGAATTGGGTTTCCATGGCCAAGCAGCTGCACACAAGCCAAAGATCACTATGTGCAATGCCAAGAGTTGGCTGGTGTGGTGTAACAGGGGATGAACAGGAACGTCAAGTGTGAGCCAGGCCTTTTCGTCCAACATCAGTGCCTCACCTCACAAATGCTCTTTTGACTGAATGGGCACAAAGTCCCATAGACACTTTTCAAAATCTTGTGGAAAGCCTTCCCAGAAGGGTGGAGGCTGATATAGCCGCAAAGAGGGGCCAACTTCATCTTAATGTTCATGGTTTTGGAATGGGATGCCCGACAAACTGATGTAGGTGTGATGGTCAGGTGCCCACTAACTTTTGGCCTTATAGTGTAATTTCAAGGTAAGAAGATGAGTGTTACCTGGTGTGTTGGTCCCGGACTGCTGTTCTCCTGGAGAATAGGCCATGCCGTTCCCGTTCCCGTTATGTGTAGATGGCACTGAGGCCAGAAGTCCTTTTAAACCAAAAAACAGGCATCTCAGGAGAGCCAATATTACAGTGACAGACAACATTAAATGGTTAATTAACATGACAAACAGTCTTAATGTTCAGAATGTATCTCACTCACAAAGATTCTAGAGTCACAGGCTAACAGTCCTACTCTAGTCTCTTGACAACAGTCCAGTTTTGATCAGCAACTGGATGGACAATTTTTTATGTATTAAGCGAGAGGGAAATATCCAGTGACAGTGTTGATAAGCCAAGAAGTTTTTCTTAAAACAAAGACATTACTGTTGATTTGCAGAAGTCAGTGCAGTTTAGATAGATATATTTTCAGCTTGACATCGTAGACTGATGCATGCACAGATAATAAATGCAAAAATTAAGAGGTTTCCAAAAGCCGAAAGAACTGGCAGAATTTGTGCCACACAAATGGCACAATATCCCAGATAGACCTTAGAGGCAAAGAATAACAAATGCTGGAAGGCTTAAGGCATAATTTAAACGTATTTGCAAAGACCAAATATTATTTCTGTGAAGCTAGCTAGCAATGATGAAGCTCCAGGCCAGAGCTTATAGCTAAAATCTGACCTAGTCCTCTGTATCGGGAAAGTTGCTGGTAGATCTGCTTCATCCTCTCGATGTTAAGGCGGCTGGCCTCCGCATGGTTGACCATGGGTTTGGGGTAGTGGACTCCGATGATGCACTTCGCTGCAGCCTGTACTGAATCTGGGGCATTCCACGGATCATATATGTACTTGGCCGGAAAACCTCGGAGAACAGGTAAATAGCGTCTGGAAGGACAAGGAGAGATTAAACCGCAGAGTCTCATCATAGATACAGGAGCAGCTATGCGTAGTGGTGGTCAGGTTCCCAATGCAGAAAACATGAAGTTAGCGGAAGTAGCCAATATTAAAAAGGTGCAAGGGTTTCCAATGGCAAAAAGCTTTAAAATATGATTCAAATAGCAGTGCATTTGTTGCAACAAAGGAGCTTGTGTGAACTGCCACAGAAAATGGACTAGAGTGAAAAACACAACTGTCTCTTAGAGAAATAAAAATAAATGCATGCTTATAATACTCAAAAGACAGTCATAATGCGGCTTTGCAACAGCTGTGGCAACAATCGATGATGCTTAAGGCAGACTTTGTCCACACACCGTGACTCACTTACAGATGATACTTGCCATTTTACAATTCTTAAGCAAGTGTCACTACAACACCATAAGGAGACAATAAAAATGTCCAAGAGTGCAAGGTATTGCATTAAAGCCCTACTGGAAGTCAAAATGAATGTTGTTCTTCTGGGTCCCAGGGACAGTGAAAGGCCACCTACCTACATGTTCCACCTTACCAGAGCCAGGACAGAGGGTGGTCGATGGCACCACAACGTTTGCAGACAGGCGGTTTAAACCAACAGATCCTGCCTGTGCTGAGACACTACGGAGATTCCTACTATAACACGCATTAGAAAGCAGAGGCAGTGACCAACCCCTCCCACCCAGCCAGATCCAGCCAAACACCTCCCTCCCGCCCCTATCCCGCCTAACCTTTCGAATGTCAGGGTTGAGTAAGAGGTTCAGGTTCATTCCCTGCCCCTCGCACTGCTACTGATCGCTTTTGAGACGACAGTGATCCCAAGCCAAGGCAGAGAAACCTGCTAGCTGTCAAACAAGCAACACAGTATACTGTCCTCCGCTGCTGGGTGGCCCCCTCGTTTTGCCAAAAGGGACCACAACCCTTTCGCCAGGAACATTCACATCCTGCCTGGACAAGCGATGAAAAACAGAACCGAGGAAGGTTAGCATGGGCATTGGGTGTCTTTGGGAAGGCCACTACATGCAATCGAACACATTAAGCAGTTGTAGGAGTTTGCTGTTCAAACAGACTGAGATGTCTATGGACCTCTCAGTAGCACATGAGCACAAATGGAACTCTCAGCAAGTTCACTTAGATCTATAGTGATTGAGGCCAAGACAAAAAAGGCAAAAAAAAAAAAAGAACAGTACATAGTTGTTGCTCTCTTGCACAGGCAGGGCTGCATTTAACACCAAGAGCACCACTAAACATTTCAAAAAGAGTCTGATAAGGAGGAGTTGTCCAAAGCTAGATAGAAGTATTGTTATCCCCGGCTTTGGACCCCACCTCCCATCATGCCCTCTGGGAAATGCATTGTGGCTCTCTATGCATTAAATACAGGCCAGGCTTAGTATTTCCTTACCAAGCGGTTAAAATCCCTTTTGATGAAACGAGATGCTACCGAGCTAAAGAACAGGCTACTGTATTGCCCAGAGAAAAAGCATCAAGCTTCAACCAGAATCACAGCTAACAGGCTTCCAAATGCTTTGGCTAAGAATGGCTTTTGTCTTAAAAGCAATCAACCACAATTTCCAAAGGGGAAAGGGAAAGCTGAACTTTTCACCCAATCCCCGAAAAGACAACACAGAAACACAGCACAAACAGGCTTTCTGCTATTACGCTAATGACACATAATGCAGTTACTGTATTACTGTAGCAAGATGGTCTCTGATTGTATTACACAGTTAAGCAAGACAGGACAACAGAGTTAGGAACATTAAAAAAAATGACAAAAGTGTGTCTTATGGTTCTATAGCTTTATCTATACCTGATTGATTTTTGAAATGTGACTTACCCATACCATTGAAAATAAAGCTGAATATTTTGTGCCTGTTTCTATTTACCACACTTTGAATGAGGGCTGATTACTTATCTGTATTGTGGTCTTGCAGCAACAGCTCAGCTGTCGGTGTACTATCGACTACCTAGCAGTGTATGCATTTGGTAACATTACCAACCTAATGAAATCGCCGTTAGGGTCAGTGCGCCGACCAAAGCCCACCGGACAATAGCAGTGGAAGAACTGCTGAAAGAAGGAGCTACAGGAGAGCCACATCCAGCTGCCTGCATTCACACTCCAGTCAGCGTCCAATAAGAGCTCCTCAAACACCTGTCAATCACAACTACTATTACAGACTAGCCAGTCACATACAGGGCTTCACATCCATGTCTCCCAGCGACCATTAAACACTTCAGAAACTATTTACCATGACAACACGGCACAACCATTTCAGCATGATCAGACATGTACAGTCAAAACTATGGTTACACAAGTTTGGGGACACTAGTCTTTCTGTTTTAAGTAAGAAGTTCCCCACTGTCAACACAACCTACTTATTATCCACTCACCCTGCAAAATAAAACTCTAAGGTGGCTTCTCAAAGTCCACTATAACAGCTTGGAAAGTAAGAGAACTGGAGATGTCTCATATGGAAATCTATAGTTTTTCTGGTAAGTAGTAAATGCAGGGATTCATGAAATTATGTCAAGATTAG
The DNA here is from genome assembly GCF_904425465.1 of Colossoma macropomum. Lineage (NCBI taxonomy): Eukaryota > Metazoa > Chordata > Actinopteri > Characiformes > Serrasalmidae > Colossoma > Colossoma macropomum. The sequence goes on along the minus strand of NW_023494793.1, from coordinate 32,979,354 downwards.
ATAGCCAAGCTTTTTCAATATGAAAAGAAGACATACACTTTGGGTCAGACTTGGTGGTTGTATCCTGTAACCTAAAGATTCAAAGAGTGGTAAAATCATTGGATTTCTGTGGGATAATGGAGGAATGAGGGATAGGAGGATTAAATAAGTGCTAGGAGCATAAAATGCACTCATGTTATTTGAATATAAATTTGAACCTCTGTACCAAGTTTGATAGGTCTAGCATGAAAAAAGACATCACAATAAGATGAAGAAGAAAAAAATACATTTGACTATTTTACTTTGCAATAATAAAACATTTTTTTGGCTTCTTTAAAATGTTTGAAAATAAATATAAATTGCCCCACATATAAGCAAAGCACCTTCATGCCCTCCTCCCAGCTGATCCACAGGTCTCCTCGGGTGAGGAAGCAGGCCACAGCATGCCGGGCCAGGTGGTGGATCCAGCCCTCCTGCCTCAGCTGGGTCATGATGGCATCAATCCATGGGAAACCAGTCTTAGCCTCGGCCCACTTGGCCAATGCTTCTGGGTTTTTATCCCAGGGGATACGCACACAAATGGGGTTGCCCTCCATCTTGTCGAAGCGTGGGTTGGTGGTGGCAGCGGTGTAGAAAAATTCTCGCCACAGCAGCTGGCCATAGAGGGAGAGGGGAGGGGTGCTGGTCTTTTTCACCTGGAAAGTGAATTTGGGATTATAACGCTAACCTAAGCTTCACCCAGACAAAGTGCTGGTCCAAATTCTTAGTGTCCCTAATGCAAAGTAATACTTGCATAGATTTACTGTCTACAGCCTACAAAAAGACTTGTGGCTGAAGAGTCAACCATGATGAACCTGTGGAGCTTCAATGGGGCTATTATGAAAAAGTGGGCAGGATGAAAAGGGCTAAATATGTAAGATGCTCCAAGACTTCTATACTTCTGTTTTCAGAAATCGCCAGTTAATTATAATGATACTGCAAGTGTCTACTACAAAATATGTCCCTCAGGTTTGTGTACTCTGCACAGCTAAGTAGTTATGGAGTACCTTTCTGTAGAGGTCTGTAAGTTTGAAGTAAAAGAGGCGACAGGAGAGGCAGCCGAAGCGAAGGTACGGGCTCAGGCCTGTGGGGCTGGCCAGCAGGGAGTTGGCATTCATCCTTGGTCTCTCAAAGTTTGCTACCCAAGCCTGCCAGACACATGTGAAAAAAAATAGAAAAATGCAGAGACGCTTAATGAAGCAATATTTTTGAAAACCATCTGGATGTTCTGAAATGTGGCAGCCAAGCTGTACAGGCAATAGATGTCCAACAGATGTTCTTTGTGTTGATTCTAGCTCAATAACTGTGGCATGTACATTTTCCCTACATTCCAGCTTGCAGTCTGGTGCTTATGCCAAAGGCTTTGTGTAAGGAACCAACAATGACATGGTAAAGTGTTTGATATTTTAACTAATGTACTAGACATCCCATACCTTTCTCTCCAGATGTCTCTCAATCCTTGTTAACGCTTCAGTCTCTCCACCTGGCCAGACAGCAGAGGGCAGTCCTTCTGTGTCAAACCCTACACCCAAATTTAAACACGTCATTCAGACACGCTTAAGTATGACACTTTATATTAGGTAATAGGAAAAGACATCATGCTAGAATACGCTATTCTAAGAATTGGGGTCAATTTCATTTTAGTAAACAAAAGAGGCCAACTAAAGTTCCATTTCACAAAGTCAAAATGGTGTTGAGGAAATAAGTTGAGTAGGAGGACCACATCTGAAGCTTCTCCTCTTTACCATCTGATGTCTTATAAAAGATTAAAGACTTACAGTTTAGGTGTTTATCTTTTAGAAAGGAAGCACAACTAGAGCAAGTAAAACAGAATTCATGCAAAGTTACATTATCTATATCTCACCCAGCTCTTCCAAAGAAGGCACGCCATATTTTTCCCCATGGTCTTCAGACACAGGCGTGACGCAGCAGCCCATGAGAGCACTGGACAAGGTCTCCACTGGCATCTCTGGTGGATCCATGCGGCTGATTAGCGTCTGGAAACGCTTGTAGGTGAGGGGCGGCTGACCACCATTCAACTCAGTGATTCTAGAAGATAATACAGAGGAAAAATGAGCAGGTAAGTAAATAGGAGACCATTTTTGTAGACCAGAAAGAGGACTTGTCTAAGATTTTCCCTTACATACTGTACTAAATATTACAAAATGTCTGATAAACAAGCCATAAAAGCGTTCTAGACTAAGCTGTGTCAGCAAAACGACCTTCAGATGAAAAAAAGTCACTGTGTATCTCATTTATAGTTGCTCATACCTCATTTATATATTGCTGTGTCATTTAAGCAACATCAATAACATAACAGACTAACGTAAGACATAAGAATAAAAGAATATACAAGAATAAAAGAAGCTCCTACTTGTCCAGATTGTACAGTGTATGTGAGATCTTGACGATGACTTCCACCCCAGCCTCCATCGCAAGCTTCTTAATGGCAGCATCCCGCTCCTTCCCAAATGGTTCTGAGTCATACTCGAAAGTCAACCTGGATATTTCCCACTCCTGAGAAGTGGAAAACAAAGAGGAGGTACTCAATTAATCAAAGAAAATTCTGTTAAAGTTTCTGACTCATAGAGGTATGAAAATCAGAGGGTGGTTTTTAGGAGTCACTTAAAGACAGTGAATTTCACCTTGAAGAGACGTGGGAAAACATTGGCTGGTTGACCTCGAATGACAAAAAGGCGGGAATTGAGTTTCCGGAGATTGGAGTCGAGATCATCTAGGCACTGAAGGAGAAATCTGCAAAAACAAACACAGATACAAATCCTTGTCGTTCAGAAACCACACAATCCATCCTCAGTGTATTTCAGAATTGCCTCCAAATATATTACTGAAATACAATATTAAAATCTTAAATAATTCAATAATGTCTGTGACCTGTGAATCATTAATTGGTACTAATTTATTACATCTGTGATACAATATCTGAAAAACAGGAAAAATTCAGATTGAACAACATTGTTCTAGTCTATAATGTGTTGTCCCATATCTTCTGTATGATGACACACTGGTCACAACATACTGGCATACCTGGTCATTCATTTAAATAATACAATTCATACTATTATAACTCTACTAACAAAATGAAAAAATATATTAGTGTAAAACAAAAGCTGAAAAACAAAACACTCTATTATAGACACCACATAATGTCACTAGATAGCAAAATGGGGGTATTCATGGATTAAAAATATATAATGTCCCAAGCTTCATAGACAATATACATTTTTAAATTTTAATTATGATGTACAGTTATGCTTTTGCTCACTCTTAATCTACAGCCTTTACTAGAACAGTTAACTGCTGAGTAGGCATACATTCTTTACATTACCACACTACCCACTAGTGTCCAACAGTTGTACTGCAAGTCAAAAGAATCAGAACACATTGCGGAAGTGTGAAATGCAGACCATGCAGGTCTGTTAAAAACCTCAGTGGCTGCACATGCAGCTCCATCTTGTCTCTGGATTTAACCCTGGAGCTGTTCTATAAACAGCCTACCCATTCCTGGCAGGCTGGAATCTAACTTCACATCTGCTTGTGTACAGCTTGACTCAGCAGCTGACAAATGTACAGTTCAGAGGGTGCTCTGGGTTTCCACCTGTCAGGTAAATCTTAAGCGTCTGAACAAGCCACAATTAACTTTTAATCTCTGTTTAATTGAGATGGTAAAACATAAGAAGACAAATTGGGGTGTGGGTTACAGGTGGCAAACAAGATAAGACGAGTGTTCCTAGCTTGCTTCAAAAAAGAACATGTGAAAGAGCATACAGTGCAGGCCCTAAGTAGCACTGATGTAAGTTTCTTGTTTTGGCACTACAGACCAGCACCATGAGGACTTAACTATGAAGTTAAAATACAGAATGTCGATTTAGAGGCACATACATCCAATTCAACCATGTAGAAAATCCTACGGTCCTTTTATATTGTGTTTTCATGTTATAATTGACCAATAAACAGAGTAACTCAGGCAAACGCCACTGCATCATTAGCTCATGCGAATGAAAGTATGTTAACTGAGGCATAGAACTGGTTGTAGATTTGTATCCTGACATGTACAGAAGTACCTTAACTGCCCAGAATCAACCAAATGAACAAAAACAAAAAGACAGTGCTTTACCTTGCAGCAGTGTCCACACACACAGACACACACACACAAACATATATATATACATACATACATACATACATACATCATCTAAACCGCTTATCCTTCTGGGTCACGGTGGGGTGCTGGAGCCTATCCCAGCTGTCATTGGGCGGAAGGCAGGATACACCCTGGACAGGTCCCCAGTCCATCACAGGGCAGACAGACAAACATACACAGTCACACACACACTCCTAGGGGCAATTTAGCGTGTCCAATCAGCCTGACTGCATGTTTTTGGAGTGTGGGAGGAAACCGGAGTACCCGGAGGAAACCCACGCAGACACGGGGAGAACAGGCAAACTCCACACAGAAACGACCCTGGTCGCCCGACGAATCGAACCCAGGCCATTTTTGCTGTGAGGCGACAGCGCTACCCACTGCGCCACCGTGCCGCCCTATAGATATGAATTACTATGCAAAAGCTTCTGGTGTTTTTAGAACGATGACTGACCAACACAGAGTGCAGACCTCATCACTGAATGTGTTTGGGATTAATTGGACCACGAGAAACTGAACTTTGGAAGTGCAAAAAAATATCCCTGCAGATTTCCTTAAAAAAATTAAAGCAAGTCTCTCAAAGGATGGACGTTTAAAATAGTGAATAATTTGATATTGTATGTATTAAATATAAACCAAAAACAAAACTGCCGAGTTGCTTATGGACCACAGTGTATGATAATACAGTTAATGCTTATTCAAAAAAAAAAACAAAAAAAACAACTCCATAAGCTTCTGCTATACAATTGCTGCACGTGCAGATCACAGAGTCATTAGCGCTCTAATTCATTTGTTCGAGGTCAGGACATGCCCCCCTGGCCTGGTTAACCTTGTACCTGTGTCTATGTTCTGGCTCAAGTGTTCAGACTGAGCCCAAAGTCAGACGGTCTGCTAGCAAAGCCCTGATTAGAGACCAGACAGTAAAGCTGCCCATGCTCCAAATACACGACTAGCCACCCAGCCGGCATACTTCCACATACAACTCCCCTATCATCACTAACACACATGTAGCTTATTAAAAGGTCATTAGCAGCCCTTGTACTTGTATTATCTTCATACAAGTGACCAACTGTTTTTATTCACTGGCGTGCCATATCTGTGTAATGCCACCTCTCAGTACTTTAGGTAAAACAGGTAAAAATGGTGTGGAATGGACTAGATACACCGGTTGCTGATTTTCGTTTCTTTTTTCATCATGGATCACCATATGTAGTTTTATATAATGATTATATACTAGCAGCAGTTAATGTATGGGTTACAGTGGCAGTTTTATGTGTAATGAATAAAGGAATGAACAGATAGGGATGTATGTGTACTGCCAGCCAGGTCCAGACCACTGTGATCTCGGGAATCCAGTGATGACTGAACGACAGGCAAACCGAGCTGCTCCTCCTTTACAGGCTGTCATAACACTTTATGTTTTACTTTTGTTTATTAGCATTGTTCTCAGCAACATATTTGCCACTGACATAGACTGTGACCTCTGAAGAGACTATTGAAAAACCCATTTTTCTAGCCCTTTGCTCAGTCATACATCATCCCTTATGTAACTGTCCTGGCCTACATATCAGCGCGCAGGCGTGCAGCCACTGGAGGGCATAAAATTAGCCTAGTGACCTGCTTTCAACTATAACAACACTGCATACACCTTCTAGGAGAAAAGAATAATTGCCATTTCTGGCACTAGCTCCTCTGGGACATGCAACAGTCTGACACTAAACAGTACAATTGAATGGATTTTGTCTTTAATTGAAGAAAAATTAATAGATATTAAAGTAGAAATGGGACAAAAATGGGTGTGCTCATATTGTTCAGACACAACAAAGCAAATCTCTTCTGGTTGGCCACAATATGTTTCTGCAGTTGACGCACCAAGGCATCACACGATCACGCTTTTCACCCTCCAATGGACAGCCATACAGAGTATGACATTTAGGGCAGTATTTACATTATTGCTTTCTCGCTGCCACCTACTGCTTGATGTTACTTAAAGTTTGTTAAATGGAGACTAAAATGGGTCAAAGAGCACTGAAAACATCAAAAATAATGCCCATAAAGTCAACGAATTAGATCAAAACATCCCCCTTTTAGTTTTACCAACAGTAATTTGACAGATTTACCAGTGGCTTTGTTTAAAACAGGTGCATTTCCTATTCACGCACCCCATTAATGACACCCAAACATAGGAATTCTATATTTATGTACAGCATTTGAGGTGTATAAATATCACTTTTCATTGCATTCTGATTTACTCTCATACATAATTGGTGTCATAAAAGCTCATCTCTAAAAGTGTAACTGTATTGGGTTTATGATGTATTAATGGAAATTAATTAGTTCATAAACACCTTAAAATCATTAATACACCATTATAACAGCACGAGAGGGCAACAGTGATGTTATACCTAATGAATATGAATATTTGATAAAGCTGACAGGTTTAATGTAGTCTGATGGAGAAGACAATATAAAATTAGTAACCAGCAGGATCTCAGGTTTAACAGTAAAAATTAATGTGGACTCACTATTTGGCAAGCAACAGGTCACTGGTGCTTTTATTATTTATTATACTTCTTATTAATGATTTTTTAAAGTGTTGATGATGTAATTAATAAGCATTAATAATAAAGGGTAGTCTCACATCTCATATCTCCAAAAACTTTACATGAGAAACACCTAATTAGTCATTTTGGGCCATTTCTATTAGTCTTTTCAAAATTTTGAAAGAAGAAAAAACTGTAAAAAGATACAGAATGGGAAGGAGAAAACAGTTCTTAGTATACATTAATGCGAAAGTACATTACATGTAATCTCTCTTGGTCCACTCAAAACAAAACAAAAAAAGTTGTGAAGATTTGATATGACAGCAACAACACAGAGAAACTCATGCTTTGTTAAGGTTCTTTCATATGTCAGTTGTGAATGCATTTCAAAAACTTCATTATTAATATTCTAAGTAGAAACGGGGCAACCCATAAGAAGAGAAGTGTCCAATCTTATCCGCAAGGGCCAGTGTGGCTGCAGATTTTCATTTCAACAAAGCAGGGGCTCACAAGATCAACTGTTAGAAGACTTAAACCAAACTGATTAAACAAGCAGAATCAGGTGTGCTTCTGCTTGTTTGGAATGAAAGCCCACACTGGCCTTTTGCGGATAAGACTGGACACCTCTGCATTAGAAGAACAGCTGACAAATGCAGCTTGTTCTAGGTTAGAGTGCAGGTAAGGCACAGGTTAACTTGTAGGTGTGGGTAAGACTGAGCAGATCCAAGACTGCTAAATCCTCTCTTCATTCAACAGGTGTGTCCTGTGCTTAAATAAGACCGGGATGGCCATCTGCACACCTGCAGCTGATGCGACAGACCTAGTCACAGGTGCATTAGTTTTAAATCTGGTAAACTGACTTTTAAAGCAGACCAAAATAGCCCATTCAGAAGATGATTAGAGATGAATGGCATGGTCAGTGACAGACCGCCTCAAGTTTGGACTGACTGATTCCCAGCTTTTCCACAACAGCATCTGCTGCTCTGTTACTTGGCCTACATTTCAAAAGAATCAGTGTCCATTCTGGCACTACAGTCATCTTCATTTGGAGAGATTTCTTTGTGGGTGTGTGCTTAAAAATAGTAGTGCATGTATCTATTGATCAGTGGGACCGCAGCAGATCTGTGGCATTATCTGTTTTTAGCTTAAAGCCAACCTGCTGTGCTGAATGTCAGAAAGCACTTAAGTGAAACTAGGCGGCGGTGGTCAATTAGTGAGTCAAAGAAACTAATCTGTAATCTCGAACCTGTGTGTTTTTGTGTGTAACTGATAATGAAATAATGCTGTCGGATGATTAAATAATGATATTGATATAGAATCATCTGTCTATTGTGTGATGAACACTTTGTATAACTGATTTTGAAACACATTATGGGAAAAATCCTGGCAAAACTCTATAAATGGAGGAGAAAGGCTAAAACCTGTGCTGCAGGTTTTCATTTTCATTAAGCAGAAACACAACTGTTTCTACTTGTTTAATCTAATGATCTCAGTCTTCAAACAATCGATTAGTTATGTGAGGTGTGAAAACCAGCCATTTACTGATAAGACTGGTGACCCCTGGTTTAGGCTAGTGCACAATTCTTTTCATATAAGTCATGTGCGTTAACAAAAGAAGGTGTGCAGATATGGCCTAATATATGAAAGAGATATCTTAGTGTTAAAACATGTTTAGATTTTGTCTTGTGATTTTTAATAGATTTGGAGAGTTGGTTTTATATCATTTGAAAACAAGTGTGCCATGTGGGATGCTTAGGAAATACCAATAGGTACTGCCAAAAGAATGTCATTTATGTAAGGTGTGTACTGGACCAAAGGTCAACTCATATTTCAGGTTTATGCAACAGTGGGGTCATTCACTGACAATCATTACCAACAAATCAAAATATATTCGAATAAATCCATTCAGTTCATGAAAGTTAATGCCTTTTACTACAAGGAGATTGAAAGATCCACCTGGACAGACCTAAATGTCAGTCTGTGATTCCTTTATTTATGTAAGCATAATGTAACACATGCAATGTCACATAAGCAACACGTAGTTCTTCTCATTTTACCATTGAACCATTGTCTAATAGAAATTTTATACAACTTCCACTCATTCTGGCACAGAAACCTTTCATTATTCAAAAAATATTTTAGGAACCTCTGAATGATCCAGTAGTAATATCAGTTTCCCTGTTTTCCAGAATGACCCTGTCTACTTGCAGCACTTTTATTAGAAGCACTACATTTGAATGAGAATTGCAACATCTCTCTTGTCTTCTCTGCAACATCTCTGTTTGTGTGTCTGAAACAACTCTGCAGTGCTCCTTAAGCTCTGTGTGGGTTTTACAGAGAAGACAGCAACAGAGAGATGGCAAATATAACTGAGCTAATTTTAGAGGCAACCACTTTGGTACATACAGAACTGGGTGTTTTAATCATAGAACACAGCAGGAACTTTATACTACAGAAGGCTTTCATTGGACATGACGAAAAGTCAGAGACACACTTACCTCCACCTGTTGACCCCAAGGTTGGAAGACCCGGCGAACCAGGGGTCCAAAAAGTACACACAGCGGATGGTGCCTGCACCCCGCACTGCCTCCTGAAGTGCAGGGTTGTCATGGAGACGCAGGCCCTTCCGAAACCAGTGGATGGAATTTGGGGCCATTTTCAGTGTGTCACCTTTTCATGATAAAGAATCAGGACAAGAATCCATCAGCTGAAACAATCACACAGATCGAAGAGGCTGAAATGAGGCATCAGGTTTAACCTCTTAAGCTTCTTTGCATGTCCACATCCTAAGGCTTATTATTCAGTGAAAAGTGAACCGACCCATGCTCATGAAAATTCACTGGATCATATCACATTGATCATGGGTTTAAAAATGCCTGGCATCCAGACACAAATCAGTCTTCTGGGATAAGTCACCATTGCCTGTTATAGGAATGAAGCCTACAGCACACCCAACAGACAAAAATGACGCACTTGGAGTAACTTCTAAAACTTGCGCAAGTAAATATAAGTTTGTGCAAAGAAGAACACGCAGTTGTCTGCAAAACTTTGAACACCCTTGGTCAAATTACATGTTTTGATTTTCTATGCAAAAATAAGTTAACACAGCCTCTATAAGGAATAAACTTAAATATGCCTTTTTCTGCAAAATTTAGAGCAAAGTTTCTGTTTATTTGTTGAGTTTAACATATTGGAAAAAAACATAAAACATAAATATAAAATGTGCCACAGTTTTTCCACAGGTCACAGTAAATGTGTATAGAGTGTAGAGGATGTGTATTCATTTTCACTTGGAAAATGAAAACATAAAAAAAAGACCAGGGCCAAATTTTTGCATACAACTGTATTACAATGACCTTTAAGACATCAGAAATAATCAGTTCTGCTCAAGTCTTTTTTCCTTTCTTTGTGTTTTCCATGGTGACTAGGGACTCCTCCAGCTTCTTCTGACATTTACGCTGTCCATCTGAGCTATCTGTCGCCTTTCTTATTCTGTGACATTCAATTATTGGCAGATTCCACATCTGACTCACAGGACTGACACAACAGTGATGTCCACATTGGAAGACACTCAAAATGGAGATTCCACAATGTTAACAGTTTGTGGAATAATGTGGCAAAAATGAGCAATCAGCTCCATTCAAGAGAATCTAGCTAATAATCCATTCAAACTCTAACACTATGTTACGTTGAAACACTGCTAGACTGTTGGGCAATTTAAGGGATAAGGAATCAACTAACAGCTCACTAGATATACATGCATTACAGTCTCCATGTAATTCAGTTAAGAGTCCTAATTACAGAACAAAGGAGAATTATGTTTAATGTTGTCTCTATCTTTACACCACGCTTAAACTTATCATCAAGTAATAGCAATATGAAGCAGTGTATGTTTCACTACTGTTTATCATTTTCGTAAAAAGATGCTAGCTAAGTACGGATGCTAAGTCCTTTCTCAGAGCGGCCAGCCACAGGTCTCTACAGCACAGAGCATCTTGGAGTGGAAATTAGGTCAGTCCTAACTAGGTGAAACTGACGAGACTACCTGGGTAAACACTCATGTTGTAAAGTCGTCTGGAGCCCCAGTACCTTCACAAAATATCGAGACGGTCACTACAATGTTCAGCAAGCATGTATTGACTTTGTGGACAGCGTTACTATAAAACTTTAACATAAAAATAGCGGTGAAATTGGGTCACCGACGCGCGAGTTATGTAACCTAACTATGGCACTGCGTTTTTTTTTTAACGGACGCCATATCTTTTGTCAAAAATAAGTGCAACGGATACATTACCTTTAAATGTTATGTCAATCCTGAAGACAAGACCATCTCTTCCCACAGTATTTCGGGGAACACCACTCACAAAGCTGCGGATGTACCTCTTACCCCTCCGGGGTGCTCGTTTCTGTCTGACTCGCCTGACCAGCTCAGCGCCACTCTCCCTCTGACGCTGTTGGACTAAGGGCCAAGCCGCCTCTGATTGGTTAAAGCGATGTCACGAGGCAAGTGCACGCTCACGTTTAGGAAGCGTGGAGTGTCACCGAGGCAACGATGGCTGGCCTCAAACTGCTCCCTAAGCCCTACGTAGTGTACTTAATAGCAAATGAAAGAGTTCCGTGCACTAACTATATGTCTATCCGGGAGGCATTGGGGATTGAGCCCTTGAATTTTCCAGCGGGCCTGTGAAGCGTGCTGCCTGTCCACCAGCTACGTGCGCAAGTGTTCAGTACAAATCTTCAAATGTTTCTGATTTATGAGTTAAGCATTTATCAGTTTACATTATTGTATATTGTAAAAGCTTCCCCCGAACGTATATTTATATATCTCAATAAGTCGATTGATTTAAGTAATTCATTCATTAATTAATTCACTCATTCAACGTTTGTTTGTTTTTTATCGCGACACTGTTGTCACTGTCACTGTCTGAAATAAAATGATGTAGTATATAAAAGTATATAAAAGAGTTTGATGTAGTATATAAAAATGTTGAAATGTTCCCCAGTTCTTACATTTTAAATATGGAAATTAAGCTGCTAAAACAGCCTGTTTTTAATTCATTGTTTTTAAGGTCGTTAAAACCCATATTTACATGTATCTGAATATTCAGTTTACAGTAGTTTAGCCCCGCCCACTCACGCTGACGTTATTAGGTGTCTTTCAGTCCAGACTGCTTTTTAAATGAGGTGCAGTATATGACAGCCTATCAGAACAGAGGCGATTTACATATAACAGTCTTAAAAGCACAGTAACAAAAACAGCTTGGTTAATTCTAAGGCATAAAGAGAGGTTGGAAAATGGTCATGTAAAAATGAATTACTCTGCAGCGTCATCAAAACAGTGGTTGAGTGACACTGGAGGTTACTTCCCATTCCAGAGTTCTGTGTAGGCAGCTTAGCCATGTTATTGATATTTGGTGTAACTTCCCTGGGGCAAAATGAGTTAACAGACCCAGATCTATCTTCATGATTCCAACCTCACAGAATTTGCATTCAAATGCTCCTGAAAAGTTCAATTATGAAAATATATGACATACTCCGTTGTCAGTATATAAAATATATATGGCATAATCCCATCTGATTTGTCAGTGAGAAGAGTTAGTCATTACAGCAGGGCATTGAAGCACTGTCCCTTTCAAACTGATATGGGGTCCTATAAAACTGCATTTAATCCTTAGGCATCCTTGTTCAGAAAGCATTGCCTTTGGGGTCTCACTGACTAAGCAGCCTTTCATGTAAGGGGGGGGTTACAGTGCTGCTTGAAAGTGTATGAAGCCTTCATCATTTTATGAATTTCTACAGAAATGTGACCTAAAATATGCTCTTCATTTAACTTATAACACTAGATAAAAAGAGCACAATTAAACAAATAACACACAAATATATAATTTTTCATTGATTTATTTAACAATGTGATCCAACATTAAATGTCTTTGTTGGCAAAAATATAAGAACATCTGCTCTCGGTAACTAGTGTGACCCCCTTAAGCAGCAGTGACTTCAATCAAACGGTTCCTATGTCTGTTGATCATCCCTGCACACTGACTTGGAGTAATTTTGGCCCATTCCTCCTTACTGAGCTGCTTTAACTTTGTTATCTTGGTGGGCTTGCATAAACCTTAGGTTCTGCCTCAACATATCTATCAGATTAAGATCTGGACTTGGACTCAACATTTCTTCTGCTTCAGCCATTCTTTATAGACTTACTTGTGTTACTAAAGTCATTGTCTTTCTGCAGGACCCACCTTCTGTGGGACGCTCTAACATTCTCCTGTAGAATTTCTTGATACCTTCCAGAATAACATTAAATGATGGCAAGCTGTCCTGGTCCAATAGCAGCACACTAGCCCTAAACCACGATACTGCCACCACTGTCTTTCAAAGTTTGAATGATGTTCTTATGGTATTGGTTTTGAATAAATCTTTATCGTCAATAAATAGAATAATCATTTAAAATTAGTTGGATGATCTGAAACATTTAAATGTGACAAATTAGCAAGAATAATAGAAATTGGGTGAGGGGCACATACTTTTTCACAGCACTGCATAAACTCACAAAAATCAGTGTATATTTTAGCAGTGTTTGTATACTGAATATTTCTAAAAGCTTATACAATTTTGTGCTGTGGGTGGGAATATGATTGAGTACAGTTTGCAAGATAGGCAGGTGCATAGGTTCGAGAAGAACATACGTAGTTTCTTGTTCATAGACATTAAACAGGAATTTGGCCTTGCTTTTAATAGCTGTCAGTTCAATGGAGCTCTAAATTAAGATCTTTGAAAGGCCACAGAGGCAAACACAGTATTTCTTGCTAAATGAGAACTTCAAGAAAAGTTGCTGGGAGTGAAGATGGCTGTGCACGTGGGTCATCCTAACATAGGTTAGTCGGTAGTGCTCACCACTGAATATAGAACAGGCTTAAATTTGCAATTGCTAAAGGAAGCTAGTTAATGCTAGCATGACCTTTACACATTACATGACATTAGAGTCAGTCAGCAAGCTTCTGAGTACAATGTGTTGTATCAAATTTGGAAATATCTTTTAAATACATATTTCTGGACACACTGAGGGGAAAATTAATCTATAGCCTGTTAACATGTTTTAGCCAACTTTAATTTAACATATGGGAAAATATATTGATCTAAATCAGGCATGTCAAACTGGGGACCTTCCAGGCCAAAGTGCCGCAGATATTAATGTTTACCCTCATCTAACACCCTGAATTCAGTTCATGAAGGCCATGCTAATTGGTTGAGTTGAATCACGCAGCGTGCTAAAGTCTGCAGTGTTTTGGCCCACAAGACTAGAGCCTGACACATGATCTGAATGTTGATTTTATTGTTATATGGTTGTATATAACTACACATTCACACTCATGCACACAATCACCTTTCAAAGACTTTCATGGGTTTACCCAACACACACAACCATTCTAGTTTGCTTAAATGTGAATTTCTTAATTGAATGAAAACTCAATTAAAATCTGACTTCACATTCCTTGTTTTTTCCTTTATTTCCAATTTACATTAATTAAAATCGTAACAAAACCAGGATGGAAAAAAGAGAACAAACAAAAAAAAAGATCATAATAATATTAATTAGAACAAAAATATACACACCCTCACGCAAATGCACACATCCTGCTCGGGACACCGTTGCTATGGGAACTGAATAATGGCTCTTCCAAAGGAGCCCCTCCTTTGATTATTCCGCTTGTTCTGCGTCCTCAGAGCAGGCTGTGTGAGTTGGGTGAGGCTCGTAGGGAGAGGGTGTGGGGAACTTGGGGAATAATGACTGACAGATTTAAACTAATAGCACCTTCTGAAGATGGACTGAACCAAGCCAGGACATGTCCTTCTGTCTTAGATCCTCCTGATCTACTGATGATGAGTTCACATCCGGATTATAACTTTGGTTTTCTTTTTCGTTGTGAGGTAGCTTTTTTATATAAAAATGAAGATAATACAAATAAACAAAACCAGAAATATCGTCCAAATTTATTTTACTTTTTCTCTTTTGTAATGGGACCAACACTTCCTAAAATGGGCAGTCAAGGGGAGAATAATGGAGCACACTACAAAACAAAAAAAAATTGAAAACTGCACTTCCCAAAAAAAGTGTTGGTGTGCATAGACACGCACTCGCTCACACACAAACACATAATTGTGAAAATATATAGATCTGGCTGTTTCAGAACAGACTTTTACAACAACTGAACCAAGATTTTTCTTTATTATACACAGTAAATGTTAACTCCCGCCCTCCCCAGTTTTAACATTTCACAATACCTAGCAGAATGTGATGTTTCTTTTACTGAGTCACAGTCAGGAAGCAGAGGGAGGGGCAGAGTGGGACTGGGTGTGGTTCGAGATGATCTTAGTGGGAGGGGCTTTTGTGGTATTCAACCAAAATTGCACCCAGCTCTAAAGCACCACCCACCCTTGCCATATGTGATGACATCTAGCCATGTTTCTGTGCTTTCCATCTCTTACTCGTTTAGTCTCTGCTTGTTTTCTTCCTCCTCGGCTCCCGTCAGGAGGAAGGACTTCACTGAGGCTTTGAGGGGGAAACATGGCTGGATTTCAGAGGGAGAGACTCATGGGCCAGTGCTGCTTAGTGCTGGTCTCCAGGGCACTAAACGTGGACAACACAACTTTTGTGTTTTAGAGAAAAAAAAGCATTCACCAATTTTTCAATTTTTCAATTTCCTTTCCTTTTCCTTCCATATTTCTTTATTTGGAGAGTGTATTGCTTCTTCATGGAGCTATTGCTTATCATTTTATATCTTTCCATGTCTTATATCGTGTTCCACTTTTGTTTTGTTTTTTTTACAAGAAGCAGACTGGTCCAATGTCCGCTCCAAACTCCTGGTTAGCTCCACCGATGTCCATGGGAGCAATGTCCACGATGGGCAGTCTAGATGTCTTCTGAGTTTTGTATTCAATCACAGTCTTACCCCACTGACCTGTGTGCTTCTGTAAAGTAGAGAAGTAGAATCCATGTCAGTGAATATAATGTCTTAAAAATTTAAACCTCTAACATTATTTATAAATGTAGGTCAAATTTTATCATCATCGCACTCTTAGAAATAAAGGTTCCTAAAGGGTTCTTTGCTTGGAGACAAGTGTCTAGAAAAAGTCTTTAATTGGTATAGTCCCTTTGCATTATGTGGAAGTTTTTTTAAATTTTAAAAAGGTTTTTCGCACTGACACATTTCGCATTGACACATCTCACATATCAAAATGGGTCTTTAAAGAAACAAACATGTTTTTTGATGTGTTTGCCTGCTTGTCTATTACTGTGTGAATCTTACCGTGCAGCCATCCTCCAGCACGGCGTATGTGAATCGGCTGTTGCCCTCCGCTCTGATTTCCACATCGTTGGAACCCTGCAGCAGGAGAGCCTTCTTCAGGTTGCCGGTTGCCTGGTCCATGTAGGCCACGCTGTTCTTGCAGTGGTAGGTGATGCTCTGAGAAGCTTCACTGGACAGCAGTCTGAGGAAGTTCAGCTGAATGTTGGCTGTGCTTGGCATCTGGCCATTCTCAGCATAGCTGAACTGCAGGAGAAATGTATGAAGATGACATTTGTTACAACAGAAGAGAAAATGTATCATTAACAGAAAGAACTGTGTGACTAAAGACAACCCCTCTTTTATCTAACATTGCCTGCCTCAGACCATGACACACATTCAGAACCTCAGAGAGTGACAGCAGGAAAATTTGATTGGGTTCCAAGCAGTGAGAAAATTACATGGGAGCCCAGTCAAGCAGGGGTTTATAACATAGCTGCAAATCACTATTTGCTATTCATGCTTACACAGAAAGAGCAAGGCATTTTTATTTAGAAAAAGCCTACTTGTCTTCACAGTTTCTATTTCTAGAAAGGATTATGCTTCTTTCTGTGCGATGTAGGTGTTAGGGAAAATATGTGGGTGATGAACACTATGAGTTTCTTTGGTTCCTTTCAGTGAGCATGTTAAATGCATGTTGTGGCTTTCACAAACACAAAGATATACACAAACACTGTTGTGTTTTGCTGAGGTGAGGTGAATTACTTGGGAGAAATTCAGATAAGAAAGGAAGATGAGATCATGGTCAGAGAATGAGTTATTATTTTGGTTATAGCTCAGCACAATAAAGTTCTCCCTCTCTGTTTTAGTACAACACAAGTATAACATTCTTGATTTACATGTAAAGGGCCCATTTTTCTTGTATGTTTTTTCCACTTATGACATTTTTGTAATTTTATATATAAAACAGTCATAATTTGTTTTATATGACCATTTTCCAGTCTCCCCAGTACATAGATTGTATGAACTGAGGGATTGAATAGCATGGTTTAGAATTTTAACAGTGGTCACATACCCCATCAAACTCATTCCATTTAAGAAAAAGTGGGGAAATCTTGTTTTTTCACGATATGGGTCCTTTAATGATCACAAAGTGACTGCTATTCACTTTTGATTTTTCTGTACAATGCCCTCCACTGTGAATCCTCTGTTTTAGTACAACTCTGACATGACCTTTTTGAGATACACTTTAGCAAACTAATGTATGAATGTTTCAGTGGAGTAAATGTATTACTCACGTGGAAGCCACCGCCCATGCTCTCTCCGAACCACACATGCTTGGATGTCTTGCTCTTGCTGCTCCACCAGTTCTTGCGTGGGATAGTGGGGTTGCTGGGGCGGACGCAGGTCTCTCCTGTCTCCATGTTGCAGAACACCTTGATGGCATCAGCAGTGCTGCCAAGGTTAGGATCCACCCAGTACTCACCTATGGACAGTGGTCACATTATGGTAAACATGCCAATGCACCAGTCAATTATGATAATTATAATCATAATGTGTACAGTGTTCTCATGCTCATGGTGTAGTCTATAAGCACTTGTCTAGTCACTTTTCTTTTCTTAATGACATAATGCTACCTTTATATCTGATATTTTGTTTTCATTTTTGAGTACATTTATCGATTAAACTCCTCAGTTTAGCACTCTCATAAATACGTACCTTACAGTTTCATAGTAGTTACTGAGTAATTTTTATAGTTGTTATAATATGCAATAATAAGGCTTCAGATTAATAACTGAATAATAAGCCCAGAGTTCACAGGGTTCCCTTTTACTATCTCTGTCTCTGTACCCACATTTCACTCTCCCTTTCTCTTCTATTCCTACTTGATTGCTCTCTTTTTCTTACCGCTCTTCCACTCAGGATGGCAGAGTTTGAGATCGCGGCAGGTGCGGGCAGGGTTCTTGCGAGAGCCATCAGGGCTGCGGATGTCCTCGATCTGGCTGTTGATGGACTTGAGCGTGGCATCCACCTCCACATCGTGCTGTCTCAGAGAAGCAGAGGCCTCGTCGGCACGCATGTAACGCAGGGGATCAGGAGCCTTCTCAGTCTGAGACAGTCCGGCGAAGGCAGACATGTCAATGCCAGGGCCTGGAGGACCAGGAGGACCAGGGGGTCCGGGGTTACCAGGAGGACCCTGAAGAGAGAGGCAACAAAGGAGAGAGACAGAAAAAAATCAGACATGTTCTTTTCCCATCAGGTGGACCCAATCTTCCACTAAAGTTTTTGAAGATGTTAATGACCGGAACTCAAGTCTAAATCTATGCTCATGATTATTCAGAGGCAGCATTGTGGATCTGCAAGTGGTAAAATATTCCTTCTGATACATTTTATGATTACTTTAACCAACATGAGGCACTTTGTGTGACAAGTGCTAGAGCATGTAATTGAATAAGTTGAATAAGCATCCATATATTTAAACTCACAGCTGGGCCAGACTCTCCAGAACGTCCACGAGGTCCAGGGGGTCCAATAGGTCCAGGCTGACCATTTGCTCCATCCTTTCCAGCAGGACCAACTGGTCCAGGGGGTCCCTACAAGAAAGAGATCGGTTAAGCAGGACTCATGCACAACTTCCTAGGTCTTATAGCAATAGTTTTCCAGTGACATTTTACACAACCTGTATTAGCAGATCTTACAAAAATCTAAGATTCTCACCTTAGCTCCGCTAGGTCCAGCAGGTCCAGCAGTACCCTGGTCACCAGGAGAACCCTGTAACACAAGAGCAAAATCAAACCCATTGCTTTATTAATCCTTTTACATCCCAGGCTTATTACAAACAAAGGATTTTATTCAGTAACGACAGGGACTTCAAGGCAAACTGGTTGAGCTATTGCTGAGTTATAGAAGTCTGTAATAAAACCTGTTAAGGGGTTAAACCATATCACAGATTTGTTTTTCCTGTTTTGAGAGGAAACACTTATAGACAAAGGAGTTTGAAGCAAAAACTCACAGGAGGTCCAGGAAGACCCTGAAGACCGGTGAATCCTCTATGTCCCTTCTGTCCTCTCTCTCCAGCCTCACCAGTCTCTCCCTTGTCTCCACGTGGTCCTTGAGGGCCCTGTAATAGAGAGAATATCAAGATGCTCAATACATGCTGGAAGCACTACCCTCTATTTATCCAACGACTAATACATATTCTTCAAAATCTTGTATAATGTATAATCAGTAACATGTACAAAACTGTGCTCTTTCAAACAAGTACTTACAGCCATGCCTCTAGCTCCAGCAGGTCCAGGAGGTCCAGCAGGTCCTTGTGGTCCCTAAAGAAAAGAGAATGGTATTGCTTTAGTAACACCAACGATTATCATGAACAAAATGATTAATGCAAAAGGCACAGGCAACCTCAAAAACCGTGTAAATGCTACTGATTTCCTTGTGGTATGGTAGTCTTGATGATTGTTTGATGTGGATTACCTTGGTAATATTCATGGTAATGAATGAGAATGTCACTGTAAAAGAAGACTGGCATGGCTAATTCTAATGTTGTGTGCTAAAAGCTTGTTGGAGTGCAGGACACTTTTGTGGATTAAAAGTCTTAAGATTAATAACTGAACAATACACCTAGAGTATAATGGCTGAAAAGGGTCTTGATAAGACATTCTAGAATCTATAAACATTTTTTGTCTCTTAGAGGTCACAGAAATCTGTAACACCATCACAACCACTAGATTTATAACAGGGATTCCTAAATACACCTTTTTCATGCCTCAGTTGTGAGACTGAACTTATTCCATTATGAGCCAAAGCAATGTATATTCCTATAATAAAAACTGAACAGACTCTTAAAATGTTTTATTATTTTATGTTGGTTTGCATTGGACGCACTGCCTTTGAAAACTCCAGGCTTGTCCTGTTTGTGTTCTAGAAAATCAAAAAACATTGCTTTGTGGTTTCAAGATTCGAATAGATTTCTTTAATCCAACATAGTTGCTAGCAATACTTAATGTTAAAAAAATAATAATGTTATGAGTATTAATTTTGTACCCTTTCTAATTTTGCACATTGCCATTCTAATAGGATAACACTGTGCAGAACATTGATCCATCTGCTAAATATTTCACAGGTAATAATGTCATAATTAGTAGATGCAAACGGGCAGTTGATGCTATATGTTTGTCTGATTGGTGGATGATTGTTTGACATGGGTTATACTGGGAGTTTCCACAGGCATTGGTGAGAATATTACTATAAATGAGGGCTAGCATGACCAATTGTAATGTTGTGAACATAAACCAAAGACTAGTGAAGCTTTTTGAAAAATAGGACACTTTTGTTTGTAATCATATTTGTATGGTGATTTTGATAAGCTATCATGGCTGATGATTGAAACCAGTAGTTCTCAAATTGGGAGCCACAGAGGGCACACTAAGTGCAGTGACACTATCTACAAAGGGTGCCTTAGGCTAAAAACGTTTGAGAACTGCATTTATGATGGTATGGTCACTAATAATAATGCTGGGTCTGTTCATGTTGGAATGCGTTTTTTTGTTGTTGTTTTTCAAATAGGTTTGATAACTGTGCTGGTGTTATTGATAGATTTGCTGATGCTCAAGTTGGTGATTTGGTGGTGCTACAAAATATTGCAATTATTTAAACGATAATGAAGATATTAACAATTGTGTTGTGATGTACAATGGTGCAATCCCTAAACCCAATGAATTTCTCATCTCTGGGTGCAGAGTACTCACATTCTCTCCTCTGTCTCCCTGTTTGCCTACAGGACCAACAGGACCAGGAGAACCAGGGGCACCGGGAGCACCAGGAGCACCAATGGGACCAGTGTTACCACGTTCACCCTGCAGAAGACACATTCATTAACAGAAGCAGTCACTTTATTAGTACTTATGTTAGCTTGCTAATAATAATGAGTTTTAGGTAGCATTACAACATAGTATATCACACTATACTGTATGTGCTACATTTCACTGGTTCAGCTCAAAAAGTGCTTTGTGAAATAGACAGGACAATGTATTTGTTTCTGTCTTCACCTTAACGCCAGGAGCACCATCTCTGCCAGGAGGACCATCAGCTCCAGGAGTTCCCTAAAGGCAAAGAAAAAAAGAGAGTGATTTGTCTTTAAGCTTGGTTATTTTATCAAGGTCTTTGTTCTACCTTACTGTTCTGAAATCAAAACATCCAAGTCAAATGACTTAAAATGTGGTTTCAACAGTATCAGCCCAATTCTGGTCTATTCTAGCCCATCCAATTACATCAATGGCTTCTCAGGTCTCTGAATCACTCTCAGGTCAGTTTGGGCAGTGTGAATAACATCATTCTGATTCTTTTTTCTTTAACTCAAGCTTCATGTAATTAGCTTAGGGGAGTTCTTTACCTCTCGTCCAGTTTCTCCGGCAGGTCCAGTCAGTCCAGGGGGTCCAACAGGGCCAGGTGGGCCACGGTCACCAGCACCTCCAGGGGCTCCCTGTTTGCCAGGCTCACCCTGTGACACAAAGCAGAACAGAGTCATTAAGCAAGAAATAAATTAATCAGTGCTTAGAGTAAGGATTGTGATTGTGATATTTGAAACTCTTAACAATTTTTAGCATTTTCATGAGGCCCAACAGAACTTGCACTCAGATACTGCACCACTGTGTTCACTCCTATTGTTCACAATGAAGTGCTCATCAAATGCTCACTGAAAATGTACCTAATAGTAACTGCAATAGAACCATAAATGACAATGAAAATTAAAATCAGCGTTTGGATGTATATTGATCAAAGTAAAATCTGCCCAGGCCAAACTAATTAAAATTCTCAGTACCTCTAATACCAATGATACCCTGTCTAAAAAATCAATCATATATTCATACATTATTCTTCCCAAATATGTATTTCTATCTAAAGCTCTATATCATTCTCTATCTCTATGTGTTTTGTGGAGTGATTTGGTGCTTTTTATACTCACAGAAGGTCCAGGAAGACCAGGGAAACCTCTCTCACCACGCTGTCCAGGCAGACCAACAATACCACGCTGACCAGCAAGACCTGCAGGACCAGCAGGACCATCAGCACCCTAAATATGAAAGAAGAGGAAAAGCATGACAAACGTTATTAGGCTTTGTGGTGGGCAGTATGTAGAGATGAGTGATTCACAAACAAATGTGACAGTGGAGGTGCACTGGAATGGACAACTAAGAAACGAGTTTGAGCCTTACAGGGGGACCATCCTCTCCAGGCTCTCCTTTCTCTCCAGGGGCTCCAGGGGGTCCACGCAGTCCAGCATCTCCTGGTCTTCCTGCTGGGCCAGCATCACCACGAACTCCCTTAGGACCATCTTTACCAGCAGGACCGGCTGGGCCAGCAGGGCCAGGGTTACCCTGAGATGGGGAAAGAGGAGAGAGATGGCGAGAGAGAAGAAAATATAAAGGAAAAAAGGGTACAGAGGGGGAAGAGAAAGGAGAAATATGAGATTAGATCTTATGAATTAGTACTATGACCTGTACTGTATACATTATGTATTTGTACGTAAATGCATATTTATTTCCTTTTTGACTAAATAAAGAAATACTGGAAGATCATACTCATATACATATTTATTTTTGCAGATGCACACAATATAATCTCTATAGAGTGGAAACAGTGAGACGTTCATGTGAAGTTGTAAAGGGCTTACATTGGGACCAGGTGGTCCAACTCTTCCAGCAGCACCTGGGAAACCAGTAGCACCCTAGAACAGAAAATATAACAACAATAACATTAAGTCTAATTCTAAAACATGAACACGGTAATTGTACTGCCCATAAACTCAGTAATTAACCAACAGAGCATTAGCATTGCCTAAAAAGGTTACTCAGCAAAGCTTAAACAGAAATCGCAGTAAACAACCACAGCTACATGATTCA
This sequence comes from Colossoma macropomum, assembly GCF_904425465.1. NCBI lineage: Eukaryota > Metazoa > Chordata > Actinopteri > Characiformes > Serrasalmidae > Colossoma > Colossoma macropomum. The sequence continues at coordinate 32,956,439 of NW_023494793.1, read as the reverse complement.
GATAATTAAGATAATATAACAAAGACTCACTGGGGCTCCCTGTGCTCCACGAGCTCCTTTAGGACCAGAGACACCAGTTGGGCCCTGAAACCAAGCAAACAAACATTAATATGTCACAGTATTGATGTTCAAACTGATGTTCAAAATCACACAAGGAAAGTACAGGGCAGAGCATTACTTGTTTCCACAGCATGCTTTGATACCTAACTTATGTTTTGTAAAATGTTACTCACAACTGGGCCAGGTGCTCCAGATGGTCCTTGAGGTCCTGGGGCTCCAGCATCTCCTTTCTGGCCTGACTCTCCCTGCTCTCCCTTAATTCCAGGCTGGCCATCAGCACCCTGTGGAGAAACAAAACAAGGGGCTACATGTGGTGCATTTTTAACAGTGTTTACATACTACATAAAACTCCTTTATTTCCAAAAAGTGAGGAAAATTGATTTTGATTTTTTTTTTCAAAATTCTAGTATTCTGAAAAAAATGACAATGTTCATTTAAGTAAAGCAGTTCAATCTCAGATCAGTTTTAGTACCTGTACTACAAAAAGGCTTCAATAACAGACACAACCTCACCCATTTCCATTTCTGTTTAGCTCAAAATCTAGTGTTTTCACACATAACTTTCCCACATCCCTCTATTACTCTGACAAGATGTTCACTAAATGTTTGATTATGTTTGAGGTGTAATTATTGCTGATTTTTTTCACGCTTATTAGGAAAAATACATATTCTAGTGATGCTAGAATTAATCATCACTCATGACTGATGACCGTAATGTTCATTAATGCTTTTGATGATTTCTGTCAGTTACGTAATATTGTGCTTTTAATTATATTAGTTTATAATTATAATAATAGATGCAGCTCTACTCACAGGGGGTCCAGCAAAACCAGCAGGGCCAGGAGGTCCAACCTCACCACGGTCACCCTTGAGAGAGAAGAAGAAACAAAGTTCAAGATGAGAAGAGCTGAAAGAAATTAGATCAGATACCGTGGTAACACAATCTCGAGCAGAATAAAACATAATCATACTTACAGGAGCACCACGGGCACCAGCAGGTCCAGTTGGTCCAATAGCACCAGTTTCACCCTGAGAAAGAGAAAGAGTGGGTGGAGATTAGAAATGAATCCACTAGAATCCCACTGCTCTCGTTTAATAAAAATGTAAAAACATAGCATAAGAGATTGATCAAAGGGTCACCTTAGCTCCGTTGGGGCCAGAAGGACCAGGTGGGCCAATAGGACCAGTCAAACCCTACAGAGAAACACAAGCAGCGCATGTTCAGAAAGATAAGGCAAATACCTTTTTTAAACAATGAAATAATTTACCTAAAAAACATAGATATATAGAACAGTTTAAAACTCACTCTTGAGCCATCTTTTCCAGGAGCTCCCTCAGGTCCTTTCTCTCCACTGTCACCCTGAAAAGGAGAGGCCAATCAGCTCGTTCAATTGACCAATCAATAAGTAAATGAAACAAATCCATCAGAACCAAAAGGTGGTTCAAGCTCTGTTACTCAAAATAGTTTGCATGAGAGTACAGATTCAGAAAATTTATAATTTGATTCGATATGATACAGTGGTTTCTCGACTCACTGTTTTTCCAAACAGGAAAACTTACATGCCTTACATTGGTACATGTTTTCATTTCAGTTTGTTAGAGCTTTCAATATCATAGACATCATGAAAGTACAATACTTGAAACAAAAGCTGTACTTTATAGTGTCCTGATCTAACCCTCTAGCCACAAGCTAATATGTTAGCCCCAAGCTAACACACTAGCCATAGGCTAACACACTTGTCACAAAACAATACAGTACAATACAACACAGTGTAATACAATTTGATAAAATGCAACATATTGCATTATTACATCACTGTAAATGCACGAGATGCGAACAAATCCAAGGTTGCATTTTAGAGCATTCAGAGAAAGATTGTTGGGTGTGAATGTTTTGCTTACTCTGTCACCCTTAGGTCCAGGGATGCCAGAAACTCCTCTCTCACCAGGCATACCCTGCAGACCAGGAGGACCCTGGGCACCGGAAGCACCAGCTGGGCCTATCGCACCCTACAAGGCAAGATAAAAACAACATGAAAACAGCTTTAATAATCGCTGTGAACTATATGAATATGTAAGGGGCAATACTATGACATGGTCACACATTAACTTAAAATTTTTCTAATGATTGACCAGGCCTTCCATTGTTTCTCAAATTGTTCATGATTTTCGGTGGTTTTGTTTTAATTAACATTTAACATCATTCGCTGTTGTATTTACTATGCAAGAGCAGATGAGGAGGGACAGTTGCTGTAGGCCCTGGTCTTTGAGGGCCTCTGCCCTGTCCATTTTACTGTTTTTCCTGCTCTAACACACCTGACTGAACCAATCAGCTAATTATGTGGGTGTGGTGGTGCAGGTAAAACACCAAAATGGGCAGTGCAGGGTATTTTAAGATCAGGCTTAAAAACCAACACTGTAGGAGACATCAGTTTAAGATAAATGGTATGCAAGAGTTCCCAAACAAAAAATATGATGCCAACAAATAGTGAAGACATCTAAGTAAAGTGTCTTAAAGGGCTTCTATCTTACATTTTCATTATATTTTATTTTTTACTCCAAAGGTCCACTGGGACTGTTCTTGGTTTATGTGCCAAAACAGTCCCTGGCCATGTCACATCACCAATTTCAAACCTCACTTTAAACCTAAGAATCAAACAGGCGGTTTCTGTTACTGTGTTTTTAAGACTCAAATATACAAATGATATGATTGTTACCTTTTACTGAGCTTCATTTAAAAACCAGCTCAAACTGAAACACTTCTTATAACTTCAGTATGAATGGGCAGAGCTAAATTACTGTAGGCTGAATATATGTAAATGCCTTGGTTTTCATGACAGCACAAAAACAATTCATTCAACACTGGCTGCACATGCAGGTTAGTTTTCAAATATGGACCGCTTAGTTTTCAAATATGGACTGAGGAGTGAACATTATGTTTTAAAACTTCACCAGTGTTCACTCTTTAAACTCTTTTTTTCCATAAAATGGGCCCTCTAAATAAGACAATGGCAAGATGGAGGCAAGAAATTTGAAGTGGCTAACAGTACACATAGGATGTGATATTTATTATAGTGAACATAAAACGATGCATAAGTTATAGCTTTAGTAAAGTTATGTCAAAGATCTCACCTTGGGCCCATCAGTTCCTGGAGTACCTGGAAGTCCTCTTGGTCCCTGAAGACCCTGAGGTCCAGCACTTCCTCTCTCACCAGGGAAACCACGCTCACCCTAAGAGAGACACAGACTTACACAGTCATCTTCCTGCAGTATAATCCAGTACAAGAGATTCTACTGCATTCAGTCTGTGTGATACAGTCATCTTGACGGTAAATCATGGTAAAAGGAACTCACTCTTGGTCCTACAGCACCAGGGGCACCACCCTCTCCGGGAACACCCTGCAGAAGTAAGGAGGGAGAAAGTGGCCAGGATACTCAGTTATTATTACCATTACTGTCAAAAAAATATGTTCATCATACTAAAGTCATCAGTAAATGGGGTAATTCTTACCTGGTCACCTGGTTTGCCACTTTCTCCTGGTGGTCCAGCAGGTCCTGGCAGACCCTGCAGAGAATCAAGGCAAAGTTAGATTTGAGCAGTTTCAACAAAACTAGACGTAATGACTATAATCACGTATCAGCATAAGCATGCCCACCCTCTACACACCCTCTAAAGTTGTATGTGACTGTTGTATGTATTAATGTGTTGGTTTCTCATTGTACCTGGAAGCCAGAAGGACCAGGCTGTCCCTGTTCGCCTCTCTCTCCAGCAGGTCCCTGAAACGGCACAAAGCAATGGTTATTATTTGGTCTAATATTCTTGGTAGCAGTTTATCATTTCTTATCCTTATCACTTCCAAACTATTTAAAAAGTCATACATGTACAGACTTCAGCACACTGCCTCATCAGACACACCTGATTCAGCTCTTCAGCTAATTAGCAAGGTTTCCATGAACTGAATTCAGAGTGTTAGATGAGGGTAAATGCTAATCTCTGCAGCACTTTGGCCTAGCACGTCCCCAGTTTGACATGCCTGCCTCATAACTTTAGTGTGAATGGGAAGAGCTAAACTGCTGTCAACTAAATAGGCAGATTTATGGAAATGCACTGCTTTCTGTGACATCACAGAAAAAAAATAATTCAAAACAGGCTGTATTTGCAGTTTAATTTCCATATATAGACTGAATAGACTGGAGAGTGACTATTCAAACTTTAAAAGTGCTAATACACTTGGTTTTCCACAATGTGGGTCCTTTAAGGACTGATTTTCTAATGTGATTTATTATTATTACTTCTTTAATCTGTGAGCACTGTGATGGCACTGTGTAATGATTCGTTTTTCTCTGTATGTCTTGTTTTAATCAAATATAAATGATAAAGTAAAGCAGTACTTACAGCAGGGCCAGGAGGACCAGCAGGTCCAGTCTCACCATCTTTACCAGACAAACCCTGAAGAAAAACATGGTAAATTTAGGTCTCCTTTTGGTTGTTCATGTCAATTGAATACCACAAGTAACAGAGCTTGAATAAGGATTGCTTACTCTAAGACCAGGGCTGCCAACAAGTCCTTTCTCTCCTGGTTTGCCAGGCTCACCCTACATGAGAAAGACAAATGCAGTGAGACACAAACACTTTAAGCTGACCTCATGAAATATCTGAGGAAATTTGTAGTGTGATTTTAGTGATCTTTAGTGATCCTACATTGGCTCCCTTAGGACCAGGGAATCCCATCACACCAGGTTGTCCACGAGCTCCCTGAGGACCAGGGGGACCAGGACGGCCATCCTCACCAGGGGCACCCTGTCAGGGGGGAAAGAGATTTGTGTTATTTCTATCTCTTTGTGCCCAATAGCTGTGAATGTAATGTGATTATTTACAATAAACTTTGTCATAAGGGGTGTAAAAAGTGCATCAAAGTTATTCTGTGTATCTGATAGTGGCAATTCAACTGCATTGATTTTGGAACGCTATTATCATTACGATTACAATATTTACTCATTTTTTGGCCAAAATCAAATTCTTTGGCTATTTTCAAATGTAAAAATGCTACAAGTATTTTTTTTTCACTCTCTGTATTCCACTACTAATTGAATAGTCCTTCCAGTCACAATTTTAGTAATAATTCTGAATCATACCGAAACAATCTAATCGAGATTTAGTGACACACTCAATCGTTTCTCTAAACAATGAAAGCTGAATTTAATTGTTGTCAGAGATTTACACCCCTAATAAAAAACTTTTACAGACATCTGAGTCATGCATAGTTGAGTTGTTTATTTTTCAAATTATGCCTTCTACCTGTGTCTTTCTTTTAAGCATTTCACCTTTTACAAAAATACTGAATGTAAATATGCTGTGGATGCTGGGACACTCACAGATGGGCCAACTTTTCCTTGGGGTCCAGCATCTCCAGGACGACCAGTAAGACCCTATGAAGGAAAAGAAGAGAAAGAAAAAAAGAAAATTATCAGCAAGCAATTTACATGTGTAATTAATTAGTTTATATGTATATACTAAGAGTATACAAAAGCATGTCTTTTCTTGTGAGTTTATATAAAAAGTGCTTAACAGTGCTAAAAGGTGGCATGTCTTATAAAGAGCTGTCATGAATTTATTCAAATGTTCTAAGACATCTGCTGCAAGGGTGAAATGTATTCTTGTCATCTGAATGACCAAAATCACTGAGCAACTGAATTACTGAATACTGAAGAAGATACAGTCTATATAAACGAATTTTAAGGCAATATGACAATGACTTGTCGGGAAACAATCAATGTGTTTGAAATGGTCCACTAATCACTGTTTCCTACATTGGAAAATCAGAAGCACATTCTAGAGCACTATTATTGAGAACACAATTCAAGATTCAAGTAAACGATTTTGTACACAGTGCATTTTGGCAAGGTAAACTACTGACTGTGGTGCACTGAGGGATTTTACAAGCGTGCACTGGATTAAGCTGGATTAAGCGTGCATTTGGACTTAAATAATGCACTAGACAGTGAACAGGGCAGGGTTCTGGATAAAGCTAAAGATTTAAGTGTCTGTGGCAAAGAAAATTTCTCCAAATAAAGTTTAGTTACTCACTCTGGCTCCAGGAAGACCAGGCTCGCCTGGACGGCCAGGATCTCCAGTACCACCTTTAGGTCCAGTCAACCCAGGAACACCACGATCACCAGGTGCACCCTATTAAAACCACAGAGAGTTGTTCAGCATTCACACTAACTGGTAGATACTGGTAGCAAAATATCAGATATAACTTAAGTGTTCATTAGCTTTCACTCACTTTAGCACCAGCAAGACCATCCTGACCAGGGAATCCACGGTTACCTGGAGCTCCCTAGCAACAAGAAAAAGGGACACCATGCATAATTAGTTATCTGGATATAAAGAGATCATACTGTAATCTAGTTGCACTGATGCTAAATTGTGTAAGTCTGTCAGACTCACTCTCTCTCCAGGAGGTCCAAGAGGGCCAGCGGCACCAGGTTCTCCTCTTGGTCCTCTCTTACCCTCCTCTCCAGATGGGCCTGGAGCTCCCTGGGGTCCTGCTACACCCTGTGTAGAGTAAGCAAAGATGCATGGGTACATATTCTGGAATCTACAAACAACTATTAACCTTGGTTGAAGATTATATTATAGCCAAATGTAGCTGCCACACTCATAAAACTAGATTCAAAGAAGACAGATTCCAAAAAACATATTCCACTGAAACTGACACTAATGATGGCATTGAAAAAAGGATGATGTTGTCAACAATGCTGATGGTGACTAATTAATGATAATAATGACTATAATGATGGTGGAGGTGGTTGTAATGATGAAATGGTGTGGTTAATGATGATTGTCACTTACACGCTCTCCTTTGGGTCCAGCTTCGCCCTTAAATCCTGGGATACCAGGGTCTCCCTGTTAAAAGGCACAGTCTTTTTAATGCCTGAATGAGAATGATCTAGACACATGGCAAAATAAAAGAAACAGATAACATCTTGGTTAATGTGATGAATACTTACACTTTGTCCCTTGGGCCCAAGAGGTCCAGTAGCTCCCTGAGGTCCAGGTGGGCCACGGGGTCCTGGGAAACCTGGGGCACCAGCAATACCAGGAGCACCCTGCAGAGGAACACACCAAAAGTAAGTATGTTTTGCAAGTCCCATATGAACAGTCAGCAGTATTCTATTTCTCACATAACTTCGTGGTTGATGGTTAGTTAATAAGAAACATTCATTATATCACAAATGCTGAAGTGATTTTAAGAGGTGAAGCACCTCAACGACCTGGCTTGCAACTCATTCACTAACACACTCACATACTTCTCGCTCACTCCCTCACTCACTCACTTACTCACTCACTCACTCACTCACTCACTCACTCATGTTTAGCAGACTGAAAATTCTCCACAAGGGGCGCCATTAGCACTCAAATAGCTCTTGATAAAAACTTTGCCTAAGTTTGTTCTTGTTACAGTGCTTGTTTATGTACATACATGCTTATATTCAGTTAACTGTTCAGACAGTAACTTGAAATAAAATGGAAAGACATGGAAAAATATACTCACAGCAGATCCTTTGGCTCCTGGAATACCATCAGTACCAGGGTTACCCTACAAAAAATAAAAACAGATCATAGTTAATTTTGATAACAGAGTAAGTAGTGTCTGTAGTCACTGAACGTTTATGAGTGCAAAACCTTTTAAGACAAGTTGATATGATTGAGTAAATGTGTATACAGTTTCCCTGTTAACAGGTCATACATAAATGTACAGTATCTATGAAGTTTCTGTTGCACTGTCCAGCAATAAAAGTAATAAGAGTAACAGTATGTGAAGCAAGTTTGTTGTTTTTGGCACGATGAACTTTGCTGTATAGAAATTCAGGTTTAGGATGTATAATTCCTGTATGTTTGTTCAGTTCAGCCTGCAAGAAGTTCAAATGTTTGAATTTCTATAGTAGCTTTCAGCAGCTACATTGCCAAAGCATGAGGCTAGAATTATGTTGCTATGTTTTGATGAATAGGATTGTGTTGAAAATTTTGTACATTCAGTCTCTTGTCTTGCACACTGTCTAAGCAGACAAATGCAAGCAAAAAAAGTAAATCGCTATAAAAAATGTCTTTTCACTATGACATTTAGTTCTAACAGCATTTCAAGACAGCCTAGATCGGTCCTGTACATGATCTTGTATAGCTTGTAAAAGACTTTATAAGAACTTGGCATTAGTTTGATCTCATTTTTGTTGCATGAAGTAGGCTTAACACTGGTTTAAATATACATTTCGGCAAATTTACTTACAGCGGCACCAGCAGGTCCAGGTGATCCAGGTGTACCAGCCTCTCCACGGGGTCCTTGTGCTCCCTCAGGTCCGCGAGCTCCAGTGGGACCGGCCTCTCCCTGTAAAATGAAGATTATCAGTTGGAGACTTTTTCTGAACTAACCCAATAAGTACTCTTGTATGCATAGAATAAAAAGCTTATAACAGGTGGCTGAATACACATTCAGGCAACTGACAAGTATGAACTCACCTTGGAACCAGGGGATCCTGGGAAACCTGGGGCACCAGCAGGACCAACAGGACCCTACACATAATATACACAATATACATACAGAATCACTATACAAAATATACCAAAAATATATAATGCACCATCACTAAGGAAACCTTATTAACCAATTCATTCACAAAACGCTGCTCAGGCTAACGCTTTTTACAGTGATGTGTGCAAAATTACTGGTTGCCAACACTAAAGCACCCAAAACCAAAAAAATAATAATTATTACATTACTAAAAGTAAACTGTACTTTAGACTGTAGAGCAGTCAGTTGATAAAGCATACATGATGAATGGTCTATAATGATATTTTGAAGGTAGTACTTACAGGAGGACCAGCAGGGCCAGGAAGACCATCATTACCACGGGCACCCTGCAGGGAGGAAAGACAAGAATAAGCCAAATACAATAATTATGTTTTTAAATCATAATTCTATTTAATAATATATAAACAGAGCCAAGTTTCAGTAATGGAACCACCATAACTCATGCACAGTGTACTTTCCTACAGCACCTGTTGCAGCATCAAGCATTATTTATATGCTCTCTCTGTACAGTAAGTTACATGAAGGCATTCATGCCTGCACACATAACATTCAGGCAGCTAAGTAAAATAGAGCTGTTTTTTTGCTATGACGTTGGGTTTAGACTAAGCTTTAAGCTTTTGAATTGCCCAGAGTCATGTACATTTTACTGGGACATCTTACATAGAATTCTTCACCATATCAGCATCAGTGTCATTATCAGTATGATAATAATCTCAGTCATTTCTCATCATCAAGAGTGAGGTGGCTGATCACTTACAGCAGCTCCAGAGGGTCCAGGACGTCCTCTCTCACCAGGCAGACCACGAGGGCCCTGAAAGACAAAATCAAAAGAAAAGAAACAAACATTAGACATACAGAAGACTATGTGATGACCATTCAATACTGGGTCACCAAGGATACTGTATGGTAAAGTAAATGATGATGTTATGAGGCATAGGTGAAGTCATGACTGGTAATCTCAGTATTTCAGGTCACTGTAACTCACCATTGGTCCAGGAGCGCCATTCTCACCAGGAGCACCAGCCTCACCCTGTAAGAATAAAGGGAAGAAAGATAAATGTGTGAGAGAGTAATTCTTCATACAAAAAACAGTAACACATTAAAATATATCACAATAAAGTTTGTTTATATGTTTAAAAAGCTGATGACATATAACAATTTATTCATTTTCATAAGGTTCTATAGGTGCATTATTGTGGCAAAAGGGAACAAATGTACCTATATTTCCACTGATATATGTTGTATGTATAAATAGGAAAACACATATAGAATGACTGCATTTGTCTGCGTCATGTGAAGCTTGACATATTTTCAAAAACCTATCATGAATGTATAGGCGCCAGCTCCCCCCGCGACCCAGAAGGATAAGTGGCTTAGAAGATTTGTGTGTGTGTGTGTGTGTATTTTGAATGTTGTGTCTGTGAGAATGTGTGAGAGAATGAGAGAATATTAGCTTCATTCTCATGAGACCATCTATAGAAAGGTGGCATCAGTCAGTCTAAACATCTGATGCAGATGTGCGAATGGCACTGTATTGTCCTAATAGAACATGCTTTTAAGGGTGAATCTGAGGGATGTTGTATTTATACCTTTGCTCCAGCAGCTCCAGTCTCTCCTTTGGTGCCATCAATACCTGGGTGTCCCTACAAACACAAATATGTGTCAGTACTGCTCTGTCTTTACACAGATATACACAATGAGAGCTAGTCCTAGACTGCAGAAGCCACAAAGTCTAGAAAAGCGCAGACATAAAATTATGGATATTTATGAAATATTACTCCTGCAATCAGACAGTTTCTTATTTTTCAACTCACTCTGTGTCCCTTGATGCCAGGAAGTCCAGGAGTTCCAGGGAATCCACGAGCTCCCTACCAAACAAGCATACAAAATACAAGACTTTTAAAAAGAGCATACTTAAAACTGACATATTATGGATGCCCTATAACAGAATGGAGACTCTATAACTTAGTATTTAATGCTTCTACTACAAAATGAGGTTCACCTGAGGCCCTGGTGGTCCACGGTCACCAGGCTTTCCGGATTTGCCAGCCTCACCCTAAAGAAGAGGATATGTTAGCAACACGTATAGATCATGTGAAAGCATCAAGAGCATTTGTGTAAATTATGTCCAGATTTGGATTTTGAGTAGGCTACTCACATCACTTCCAGGTTTTCCAGATGGTCCAGGAGGGCCACGGGGTCCAATGGGTCCCTGGTGAAACAGACAGTAATGTGAATATGAATAGCTAAAAACAAATAAAGTGTTATTTCAAGGTGTTGGATGCACTAAAGATGGGCCAGCAAAAGCTCCAGTTTCTGTAAGAAAGGCATGTGGAGGTGTATGTAGGTTTTGTGTTCATGTATTTTGGTTAAACATGTAGTGTCTTGCAGCGTCAGATGGAAAGCAGCCATTTGTGTTACTCACAGCAGTTCCGGGTTCACCAGGCTCTCCGGGGTTGCCTTGGAAACCTTGTGGGCCCTGGATTTTCAACAGATGAGAGTGTGGGGTTACGTGTGGGCATGTACGTAGGAGATACACATTTCAATCAGTGACTCAATCTGAAATTAAAGGACAGCTTTTACCCCCAAATCATCAAGCATCTTCCGTATAATTCACAAACTGACTCATCCCCCCACGCAGTCAATTTAATGGAATTTGATTGTATTGTCCAGTGTACTTCAAAGTTTAATATCTGCGTGTACTGTTTACTATTCAATGTTTCAATATTAGCTGCAGTACTTGCACAGTTTAATGCACAATGGATGTGACAATAAAGCAGACTTGATTTCTGTCCAAACATGCATCCCATGAGCAATGTTATCAAAATTATAACAAGTGTGTAAATTATAATGTGTGGGTGCATATATGTGTACACTTACAGGAGCTCCAGAGGGGCCAGGGGGGCCACGGGGACCCATGGGGCCCTACAAAAAGAGAGAAAAATAAATGAATGCATAGCTTAATAAATGAATAATGTAATTAATGCATAGTTAAACAATAAAACACAAACTCAGTGTACATTTAAGTGATTTACAAAAAATGATGTAATATAAAACAATTTAATATAATAAACTGATTATCTGGAATTCATAGTAAGTTGTTGAACAGTGTAACTGGTTGCCTTTAAGGGAGTTTGTGTAACAGGTGAATTCTGAAAATGGCAATTCTTTTGTTCACCAATAGAGGGCGCAACTGACCAACTAGCCAGCTGATATCTTTTCCTTTGTTAGAGTTGGAGCTACATATAGCATATTTTGGATTATTTAGTTCACATATTAAAAGAGAGAATGTTTTGTATTGTGATGTGCAGGAATCAGTGTAAGCTTTTTCTAGCTAAGGTATTTATCTGGGGCATCCACAGCTAAATCTACACGGAACAGATTTACAGAACAGATTTACAGAACATAGAACAACACAATTTGAAGAAACAGCTGATGAAGGCATTAAGGTGAGTGAGCACCAAAACTGGGTATAGCTGTTTATTCAGTCTCAATCCAGTTCCAGTTCTATTTAAAACACTACTCTCTGCATGTTGTTCTTTGCTGTAGTGCTGTTATTTTTCACTATGGGGGGCATATTTGTTTTTTTTCCCTCTCGAACCAGCAAATAAGAGTTACTCAAACAAACATTAGTGGTTTATTCACTACATTATTATTTACCAGAACTGTCCATAATGAAGTGTGTCTTTCTAGGCAATGGATCTAAGAACCTTTGATCTTCTACACTCACATAGCCTGACTTTAATAACGAAAGATTATCACATGTGGATCATTTTACCAGTAATGATGCTAATGTGTTTATGCTGGAGGTCATCTCACCATTGGTCCTTGCATTACACCCATCTGAACTCCTCCTGCTTTCTCATCAAAACCACCAGCCATCTGAGCTGCAAAATTCTGTAACAGAAAAAACACAGACTTAAAGAAGAGCAGACACTGCAATCTCCTACACTGACCCAAACACTAATTCACTCGCTCTTATGTTCATGTCATTAAGTAACAGACTGGGCAGGAAGAGACAAGAAGAAGAGAAGACAGACAAAACTCACTCCTCCAAGTCCAGGGGGGCTTGGGCCTGGTGGGCCGGGAGGTCCAGGGGGTCCGGGGTTGCCTGGAGTGCCGGGCTCGCCATCTCTTCCTCTGGGGCCTGGACTTCCCTGAGAAACAGAACAGATGAAAAGAAAACAAAGTGGAGAGATTAGCAAAATCCCTTTCACATGACAACATCCTGCTGAGTACTTTCAGTGCCCCCCTCCATCACACTGAGATTACAGAGAATTAGGGCTGACTCATTACTCCGGCTCTCAAGACTGGAAGGGAAACTGTCAGAAAAGCAAACTGTCTTACCTTCTCACCCTTAGCACCTCTCTCTCCGCGTGGGCCCTGCTCTCCAGGTGGTCCCTGAAACAGCAGCCAAGATCAAATGCTTTACCCCCAGTAATAAAATCTCTAAATAAAACTAGCAACTATTCCACACTGTGTCTTTAACTGTAGTTGTTTTAACTCCACAGTGAAGAACTCAGCTAGGGCCTTCCACTACATGCAAGCATCACATAGTTAAGAGAAGCCCCCTGGTGGAGATGTTTGTAACTGCACTTTAGCACTTTGGCAGAATTCACCACATTTAATAGGTTACTGAATTTGCGTTAAATTCATCAGAGGTGTCATACCATGGGGCCAGCGGGTCCTCTTGGTCCTACAACCTGCAGAAACACAAAAGAATAAGAACATGAGTGCAGGACAGTTTCAACCTAGCTAATCAGTAACTACAGCATTTTTCATTTCTGTCAGAATTTAAAAAAGTCTTGTTCTACTTTATATGGCAGAAGAATTTATTTAAATTATGTTCAAAATCGGTTACTTCAATATCAAAATCAAGTCACAATCGCCATAAATATTTGTGTAGAAGAAGAGCAGATTTAGATGGAACTCACATCTGCAATCTCGCCGGGTTCTCCTTTCTGTCCCTGTAATGAATTACAGTGAAAGATTTGAGAGAGATGTCACACAAACCCAGTGTTTTGAATGTTATAGGGTATGGAATAGAATCATTTTAGTAAAAGTTGTGATCTGCAGAATGTATTGTTCATTATATTGCGTTTAATGTTTGTATTAAATCTCTATTCCAGTTACTCAAAAGAAAATAACTTTTTCACTCACCTTTGCACCAATAGTCTCTGTAGTCAGGTAACAGAATGAGAGATGGAAAAAAAGATAATGTTAAAAAACATCAAAATTAATAAAACATTACACAGTTTATAATAATCCTGTAACAATTAAAAAGCAACACCATTAATAGTTCAACCAAGAAACACCGTAGTAACTTTGGAAACTAATGAAAAATCACCATGAAAACAACAGGAAGGTCACACTGGGTCACTAACTATGTGACAACAGAATAATCTGAAATGATTAGAGAAATCAAAAAAGACTGCCCCTCAAAATAAATTGCTAACTGCAGTAATTAGGAAACTCTGGCCTTTAACAATGTCCTTTTCACCCTGACAAAACCAATCAACAACTGCTCCTGGAAGGGACCAAGCAAAAGGGCTCGAAACTGGAAAACCGAACATCGCTGCACTAATTAGTGCACCAAGGCCGCATCATCCTCCAAACCCATTCTGCTGCAGTTAGTTTAGGAAAAGCAATGGTTCAGTTAACAGTTACTGGTACAGCAATTACAGGTAAAGCAATTAAAACATTTCTTGAGCTGCTCATTCTATTTTAGTGTCAGCAAATACAATGAGACACTGCTGAAATGATTAAGCAAAAGCATTATGTTTCACACAGTATGTGTTAATACTGTTGTGTGGATTTTGCCGATGGTGAAACATGATTTGATGAAGTATCTGCATGTAAATGTATCAGTATTCAATTTATCTTTTAAAACCTTTTCATGCACCATGTTTGATTAGGTCTATAAAATGAAAAAGTGCTTTTAAAAACATTGCTGGTTTGACTGAATATACTGAGAGGTGCATCAAAAGCTTTCTTTTGGAAGAACACTTCTCAGTTTTATGCCCTTATTGTAACAAAAGCATTATCAGATTTCAGCTAGAATGTGATTGCTTTTGAAAAGTAACAGAATCAGACTGTTAAGAGTCTATCTTTGAGTCTTTTAGTAGGAGTTATCAAACTGTGTCTGAATCTGCTTGAATTAATCACTTAGCATGTGACTCCATGAGTCAGCAAAAGTGATTCTTTAATAAGCTTTTGAGTCTGATAGATTTGACCGATTTACACTAGTGTCTGAGTTTGGTTTGTTTATAGAGGGGTTATGGAGTTTATTATTTATTAGAAGGGTCCATAAAACCTCTTGCTCAAACAGACTCAGCTGACCAATGTAAATACCAGAGTAAGGCATCTCAAACATATTGATCATTAAATGAAAGTTGTCTCAGCACTGTCCATGATCCACTGATGAACGTAGTATCCAGTCTCCAGCCATAGTATCCAGTCTCTTAATCCGCTGTCTGAATTTGAATTCAAAAGGAGCTGTAATTAAAACATTTTTGTTGTTTGCCAATATTTTTGGAGCTAAACAGGCTCTGAGGTCAAAAAAGTAATAAAAATACTTAAAAGACAGTAGCAAGCTAAAAATATAGAACTTAATGTATGTGGTATGACTGTTCATAGAGTCTAAAATTGTAAACCTACATTTCATCATGCAGTGGATTAGAAGCCCAAACAACATAATTGGCAGTTTTGACTTCATACAATGTGAGTCCAATGACAGGCCGGATTCACTTTGAGAGAGCGTTAAAATAACTCCATAATAAGGAGTACACAAAACTGAAAAAGGCTGAGAAACTTTCATTCAAGACACAAAACTTTGAAGTGTTCTTTCCCCTCCACTTTGACTCTTTGTTTTGAGTTCCAGACTCAGTCATCACAAAACCATAGCCCATCCCACCGAAGAGTATGGGGGTGGAGCTTGGTTAAATGGTAGTTGTGGAGCTCAAAACAGACAGTGTGGAGGTGATGGTGTGTGAAGCAGCTTTGCAGGTGTGTTGAGCAGAGAGAGAGGTGTGAGAGAGCGCGGACCGATGGGCTGGTCGTGATCGGCAGGGCAGATGGGGCAGCACTCTCCAGGTGGGATGATGGGATTGGCGCAATCCCTCAGCTCCTCGCAGATGACCTCATCGCACAGCACCGCCCCTGAGTCGCATACACAGACACGACACGCCTCCGGCTTCCACACAGCACGGTCCTCATAGTGAAGGCCGTCTTGGATACAGCCGCCTAACTCATCCTCTGTAGCCACCAGATGTGTAGGGGTAAGAGAAAGGTCAACACACACATGTTCATGGCATAGTCACCCTCACACACACAAGCTAACCAATCCCACATAAATGATAATTTACATGATTACAATCTAAATTGACTCGTTAAAGGTCTGTATGTGACCCCTTATTTCGACTGCTCACTCTCACAACTACATGTCTCACATATTAGTTTCATAGTAGTTACTGAACAATTCATTGGTGGATAACAAGCCTAGAGTTTAAGAGTTTAATTCTGCCAGGCTACAGATCATGGGTTTATGAGGGCCCTGGGCACATGTACCTCTGTGTTAGGGGGATTTTAATACTTTAAAATTTTTATCATAATACAAATTTGGTTATACACAAACCTATTCAATAACCTTATGTTTACATCTTCAGTGGATTGTCCCTAGTCTTTGAGCCACGTGGTCTGAGGTGCCCCAAGGCCCCTGGCAGTCAGCACCCCCCCGGGGCACTGGCCCCATTGGCCCAGTCAGTAATCCATCCCTAACTGTTACTCATTTGATTGACTATGAATATATTTTGCATGCCATCTTAGAGCTGTCACAATGAATCAACTGAATTAAATTCCTCAATGAAAAATAAAAATATTAAAATTAACCTTCTCAGTAATGATTACAAGGCAAGTTGCATGATGATAATGCATATTGTGAATTCTCCAGCGTGATGGACACTCATATGCATTGAAGCATTTTAAAAGGCTTTCCGATTTATCTTTTTCTGTATTTTGTAATATTTCAAATTCTATGGATTTGTTACTGTTCATTTATTGTTATTGTTTGACCTTTTCTAAAACTCAATAAGTCATCAAAGTAATCTGTAGATTATTCAATTACTAATAATACTGATAGTGACAGCTCTAATGCACATGCAGGTACACAAAGGGGTTTCAGAGTTGACCAAAATTATTAAGCTTAATGTCCACACTGTTTAAAAAAAGGTGCGACAAAGGGTTCTTCGAGCAATTCCATAGATGAACCATTTGAGTTCTCTGAATAACCATGCTAATAAATGAGTAACATTGTCAGTGTGAAGAACTTTTTAAGGGTATAAAGAGCTTTGACATAATGTAACCCGGTTTAAGGGCTCTTCCATGAACATTATGCGGAGGCTGCTCAAACTCATACATCTCATTTACAAAGTTGGTTCTCTAAAGAATCAACCACTGAAGGGTCCTTTAGGGAAGCAAATGTGGTTCTTTGATGGCATCACACAAAGAACCCTTTCTGGCACCTTTAATTTTAAGAGTGCATGACCAGATACACTGTTAAAGTTATGTAGTTTTTTGTGAGACTGAATGACATCAGTGCATGGGAGATGCATATCTTACACCCTACTGTAAAATGTGGGCTTCTGTGGTCTGTCTGTGAGTGAAACTAAATCCTCCATCCACTAACCTGGCCATGAATGGGCCTTTCTCACCAACACAGGGTAGCATTGACGGACTGGTGCCTTAAGCAAACACATCATACTCACAACCTCCATCTGGATCTAATGGTCTCGCCCTC
Source organism: Colossoma macropomum (assembly GCF_904425465.1). NCBI lineage: Eukaryota > Metazoa > Chordata > Actinopteri > Characiformes > Serrasalmidae > Colossoma > Colossoma macropomum. The sequence continues at coordinate 32,938,992 of NW_023494793.1, read as the reverse complement.
CGCCAGTGCAAACACACCTCTGTGGGTCGCAGGGAGCGACCCTCAGACACAAACACACACATACACATAGCTCTGGGGCTGTTTGTGTTTCAACTGTCGGTATGAAAGAACTTCCATCTTAGATATAAAGTGAATGGCTCATCTGTAGTTGCCTAAGCCATAAAATGTAGGAGCTGAATGAGTCCATCTATAAAATTCCTAAATTGCTCTTGATTCCTGCACTAGGGGTTATATGGGTCCTCCCAAATAACTAGCATAGTAATTAACATTTTCTCCTTGTCTGATTGACTGCAGGCGAGAAGAGCTTAGTGAACATAGGAGGAGGCATCCTAATTAGCTGTGCATGTCAAACCTTATCACTGGAGGCAATAAGGAAAGAGCATGTACGGAACATGTAGTGCACATTTTATACCTCCAACTTATTCATTTATTACTCTCACCCCCAGCTGGTTCTCGTGTCCCTTTGAGCCTGCCAGTCTAATGTTTTCCCTGGTGGGTTTGGTCCCCTCTGACAACATTCCAGAGGTTTTTGCCAAATCTCCAGATCTCATGAACTATGCCCTAACACTGACCAAATAAACCCTATACCTTCTAAACCCCTTTTGAATGTTTGCTGATTGAGCACCATTTGATCCTTCCCAGGACCTGCAGCTAGTCCTAAGCTCTCTCACACATGCATACACAGGTGCACGTGCTAGCATGCCGACTAAGAAGCAAATGGGCAAATACTTCGCCTCCTTGTAGAGATCAGTGACAAATGGTGCTGCAACATCTCATTTGTTAATTTATCACACTAGGAGGTCCTACACTACAATATGACATAAGAGCACAAGATGCCTTCATTTTGTGCCTTGGTCATTACTAGTCCTAATAGCGCTAATTAGCAAATGAGAAATCACACATTTTGTTTTGTTCAGCTAAGTTAAATTAAATTGAGTTGAACAAAATTACATGTGCTGTTTTAACTACGCTAACCAGACCCTAAAGGTTCCTGTGGATTTAGTGCTCTACGTTTACTTTTGGTCAATATCAAAATTTGCAGGCTATTTTTAATCACATCTCATAGAAAACGTTCACTTACTGACTGGATTAAAGTTTTGTATAGTAAAAACACTAAACTATGAAATGTTAGCAACACTCCATTTTCACAAACTCTCACACTGCCTAGAAACTAATTCTTAAATCTAGTTCTCTGGTAAACTCACTACACTGAAAAATAAACTTAAACTTTTTTTTAAACAAATGTTCAGCTCGGCAACACCTTGACCAGACACCTGGTAAGGGTGAAGAGTTTCCTCAGGCCAGGAGAGAAACTTAGGCTGTGTCGAAACCACACACTGAAAAGTATGTCAAATAGAACCACTCTTAGTAGTGCATTCATTAGTTTAGTACGTGGTTTTGGACACAGACCCCAAACTGTTGTTAAATCGACTGCGTTTTTACTGGATCCCGCGATACTACTCTTACAAGGCTACATCTCACATTGCTCCCTACTCCCTATATAGTGCACAAAGTAGTTCATTAAAAAAACTTTTACGGCCAATTACCGCGCTATGTGTACCACAGAGAGATATTTGGCAATCAGCCGCAGACTGAATGAACATATACTGCAAGATTCGGCTGTAAGGGCCATTACTTCAAAGAACTAGGTAGTGCACTATGTAGGGTGCACCAAGCCATTTGAGGTGCAGCCAAAGAGTTTCAGTTACAAAGCGCACGGCGGGTAGCTTTAAGCTAACTCCAGAGAAGAACATCAGTCGTCTGCAAGCTATTATGTCCTGCTTTCACTAAAGAAGGCAGTAATCAACTTCTGATAACTGCGAACTGGGGTCTAATTACACAAAAGTACACAATTTCCACAATCCCAGTGGAACCTGAGTGAACCAAATGGCTTTTGATCCGGTCCAAACTCGCCCCCCACGTCGCCACGGTAACACCAGAAACTTTTTTCTTTTCTCTCTGTTAGCAGAAAAAGACTTCATTTCAATGAAAAAGCTCCAAACTTACGGTCACTCTCCCGTTGGCCTCTGACAACGGCTAGTAAAACAAACTGCGTTGCTGCCAGTAGCAGGACAGTCCGTGAATCCACAAATCTGAACATGTCTAAAAATGAGACATGCAGGTCCGCCGGGTGGAAAAGTCGCCGAGATCGGCGAAGCTGCAGTCAGTGCTCAGGAGTGGGTGAGCAGGCTAGTAGTGTGTGTTGATGGGGAGTTTCTTGGGGAGATCCCGACGGTAGCCCACCGCGTCAGCCCGAGCTCCGCGGTTTTAAGTCTGCAGTGTGCATTTATGAATCTTTAGTATAGTCCACAAAGCTGGGCCGCCCCAGACCCCCACGGGCGCTGAAACATGAGCTTCGCCATCCGCCCCAAACACACCCCATTCAAAAAAAAGGGAAAAAAATCCAGCCGCCCCTCTATCCCAGAAGAATTTCACCCTGAGACATCCCGCCCTCCCTCCTTCCATGCCTCCATCCGCTCCTGCTCTGAGGAGCACATTCACTTTTTCTCTGAGTCTTTACCAGCTTGCTCACTGCATTCTGTATGCCAAAATGGATATTAAATAAATGGTTGAACGAAAAATCCAATTTACACAATTTCCCCCTGCTACCACACATAGTCAGTTGGCCAAGACATCTTTAGTGTCCAAAGTTTGCTTCTTTACTTTTGGACTGAAACTACCAGGATAATTAATTTGTATCCAATGAGGATAATTGACCTAAAAAGTAATGGGTGTCTATGTAACCCCATATCTTTCTTTTTTAACTCCTATTTTATTAGCCCTGCAGATATTTGGACACCAGAGCTAAAGATTTTTTTTTTACTCACACTGTCTCTGACATGATGGCTTATGTCTGTACAGAAACAGAATCTGTCTTGCTAGACCACAGATCTGCAGCAACAGTTACTTGATGAAGAAGTAAGGCCTAGTTATAGCAGTAGTAGTTAGCTAGTTATAGAGCGTGGCAATAGTTATCGAGTACATAATCTCAGGACCAATGATGATGAAGCAAAAGATGGAGCAGTGGGGCAGTTGTAATCTGAGAGCTTGGCCTTCTTTTCCTATAGGAAGACTTTAGGATGCTCTGGGAATTTGCTTAAATTTGGTACAGTTGATTAATGTCTTATTAAAAGTGATCAGAAGGGTAAAAACGAACTAATTGTGTAGCTGAATTGCCATGATTTCAGGTGTGTATTTCATTGTCTGGGTTGTTCAAATATTGGAAATAAGAATACCTTGCTCCTTGTCATAATCTGTTATGGCCTGAAAAACTTCATTTCAACCTCTGATTTCTTTTCATTCCGCTGCTTCTTTAATGTCTGAAGAACCATGACAATATGGTCAGATGGGTGGTTACATTTAAAGAATTCCAAAAAAATGGTGTTTAATGGTGATTTCTAGCTTCAACATTCTTTGCACATTTGAATAAGGCATGAAATCAAGAACTAAGATCATGTACAACAAAAGGATTCCTCTTTTGGATTTAGGGAACCCTCCTGTTCCAGGGCCGTTTTGAATAGGGCTGCTTTTTTAGGACCCTTTCAGACAGTTTTACTTTGTTCTGTGCCATCCAAGTGGAGCATCAAGTCTTAATCTTGCTGTCTGCAGGCAGAACATCAGTATCTCTGCCAACTTTCACTGGAAACTGTTGACTGCTGAAGACAAATCACATTTTCAACATAGCAGCAACCCAGGTGGGACAATCCCCAGCTCTGGAGGCTGATGCCTTATCCATTAGGCCACTGGGTCATGTGAATGCTGCTTCTTTACTGTTCTTGTCAGTGCCTAAATAAGAGGCTTGCACAGTCCCAGAAATAAATAGCGTAAGAATGAGAGTGGTTCCACAAGAAATCTGCACATAAACTAGGCAAAAACAAATCATAAAAACAAGTCAGCAGACCCTCAGGTAGATCAGGATGCTTTCTGTTCGAGCAAAAATACGATTATAGAACCCAAATGGCTTCCACAGAAAGAATGTTTACTCCTTTGGCACCAGCTGTAGTTAACAACTGTTACAGCCCTGAAAACAAATATCAAGGCAGACTCTGCACTTTCTATACATCACATTGTTCCAAATCTCAGTAAACTCTATTAACCATTTGAACCCTAGGGTTACTATTCTGTGATTACAGTACATAAAAAAGGTTTCTGTGACAGCAATACCAGAGCTTCTTAGTGCTATATAGAGCCATTTTTAAATGTTCTTTAAAGAACCATGCACAACAGGTTTTTCATAATGGACCATTTAACCATGCAAAGAATCATTCAAATAGTTCTTTGAGTTGTCACGGTTCTATATATAACCTTTGTCTTTACTAAGGAACCCTTGAAGAACCCCTTGTTAAGGATGAACTGTGAAGCTACTATGTAAGTTATGTAGTTATGAGAGTGAAGAACTAAAGTGTGGACCCACATAAGGACTCTTTTAGACAAGGCTGCCCAAAGTGTGTCCTGCAGGCCAAAGTTGGGACACTCGACAGGTACCTTACCCCGACCCTCTCACTCAGACATATTTTATACTTTATGTAGCTTATGACACTCTGTATTTTCCTATCTGTTTGTCTTTTTTGGCCCTCAGTCCACCACGACCACTGTTCTTTGGCCTCCAAAGACAGAAAGATGGGGCACCCATGCTTTTAAGGTTTATGGGTGTATCTTTAAGAGTAGCAATGTGAATGCACTACTTATGACCTCAAGGCATTTGTATGACTTAAACTTCTAGCTGACATTTGTAGAGCATTTCACATCAATATAACAAATGCATGCAAAATAGTCCTGTTCTTCCAACAGTTCCTTCTCTTCATCCAATCACAATAAAACATCAGACATATCAGTTGTCATACTGTGGGAAAAAAGAACTTTGGTGCCTGAGGGAACAGGAGATCAAAATAAAGGGAGCAAGGGAGAGCCAGGGATGAAAAGAGAGGAAAAAACATCCAGGAACAAGACTATTGGAATTCCGGCCTCCGTATGAGACATCCTGTGTATGCAGATGAGCAAGTGAACAAGCAGTGTGTGTGTGTATGTGTGTGTGTATACACTTGGGTGTCTGTGGTGTGTGCAAAATCATTGACCGATCTGTGTGTCTTTATAAATGGATAAAGTATCTGCACTGATAGATGTAAATGTGTGCGCGCTTGTCTTAGTGTGTGTGTGTAGTGTATGTCTGCACTGATATACCTAAATGTGTGTGTGTGGTGTGTCTGCACTGATGTACCTGAATGTGTGTGTTACTGTGTGTGTGTGTGAAGTGAGTTCTAACTGTGTACTCTGTCCTACACACACAATGCGGCTCTGTGTGAAGGCCTGAGGAATGTGTGAGTGCGCTGGGCAGTGGGGGAGCGGAGCCGCGGGTGTAGGTGGAGGGCGGGTGAGGAAAGGTAGAGGATGGAGGCAGGAGAGGAGGGGTGGCAGGAACACGGCGAGGCTCCAGGGGTGTGTAGGGTGGCTGGGTTGCTCAGACTGGACGATGGTGAAATTTACAGGTTGGCAAGAGAGCTCAGATCAGCACCAACCCACTGACCACAAGCTCTGCTAATAAAAGGCATGACCATGCCCAGTGCATTGGTATAATTTTAATACCTTTTCTAGAAAGGTACATTCATGAAGACCTGACCATGGAAACTAGACAAAGAAGGCAATTACATTTAAAGAGTTCCAAGAATTGTGGCACATAAGACTGATCTATAGGCTTCCACTCTTTTTTCATGCTTAGAAATAAAGGTGACAAAAAGGAACAGTGCCATAGAAGAGCCACTTTTGGTTCCCTAAATCAGGGGTTCCCAAACTTCATCATTCCAGGATCCACATATACAGGTGGCGTTTGAGACCCACCAAATATTTTATGAAGTGGAACAAGACATAAAATTGACAAAAGTCTTTAAGCCCTTAAGCTATCAGTCTACTTTTACTTAAAATATATAGTTCTTTAATTCAACAAACACAATAGCATACCATCACATAAAAATGAAAAATATGCTTTGATTCAGCTTTCTCGCGACCCACTCCTCGCCATACTGTGACCCATGAGTGGGTCATGACCCACTGTTTGAAAATCCAATGGAAGGTTCTTTAAAGAAGTTTTTTTAGAAATGAGATGTATGAAGGTGAAGAACCTTTTAAAGAACTCCCACATATTGTAGATTCAGTGGAAACATATATGGTTTCTACTGAAAACCTTTATTGGTAATTGAATCAACAGGATCTTTTGATGCTTCTTTGTATATTCAGATCCCAAAATGTATTATTTAGTAGCTACCTTGACAGCAGAGCAAAAAATTAGGTTATTAGTGTTTTATAATATTTATAAGAGTGAGCTATGGAGCTTTGGACCCACAGATCCTTGGAGTTTAAGAGCTACATTGGTATGCAAAAGTTTGTGCACCCCGTTCTTTGAGTTTCTAAGTGAAAATAAGTAAACACGTCCCCTACAGAGAACACACTTCTGCACACATTAATGCACAATTACTCTTTAAAAAAAACATGAAATGTGTCCTGTGCAAAAGTTATAGCACATTTAACTTTTCATCTTTTCTTTTTTCCCATTATCTTAAACTTTGCAAATAACTAGAAACTGTGCCCTGTAAGGAATGTGTTAATTTACTTTCACTTAGAAAATCAACAAAACATGTAATTTGACTTGGAGTGTTCAAACATTCGGATATGACTGCATACTTGATACAAAAATACATATATGCTGTTGAAAATACTATCATAATACAGTATAACAAGCTGTATGGTAATGTTTAATCACATGTGCTCACTTTGTTGATGTTACAGTCTGTGGAGAGAGGAAACAGCGCTGAGTGCCTGAAACTACTTTCTCTTGAAGTTGATTAGACTGTAATAAACAACATGTTTATCCACCCACCTCTCTAACAGCAAAACATAGATTTCCTTATTCTTGCTCTTATAACACTCACTAGACAACTAAATGGCTTGGGGGTGAATAGACTTTGACAAAAGGGCTCTAATTCTAAATATAAATCAGGACATTTCCAATTCTGCTTTTTGAGAAAATACGCAAAATACCACCACAAACATCCAAAGACCTTAATGATCCTAAGGTGTGCAAATAAAGCTATAGTAATTACTCTAGATAGAGAGACTTTGGAGCTCTCTCTCTCTCTCTCTCTCTCTCTCACACACACACAAACACATAATGATTACTTAGACAAAACAAAGCAAACAGTTCACAAGGACCCTGCATTCTTAGCAGCCCTTTGGCACACATTTAAGGGGGAGAGAGTAAGCCCTGTGAACTGCCATGAGAAAGTGACCCAATTTCTAAACAAGACTCCAACAGCCTTGCTAAATGCTGAACATGCCTTAAGAATCCAGAAAAGCCACTAAAGCCTCCGAGTTGTCAATACGCAATTAATTTGCAATTGTCTCCTGAATATACATTCCATTATATCGTTATACTGTAACAGCTGCAGAGCAGATGTAGCTTTATTGTAGAGTAATTAGTGCATCTACTGATGTGACTAGGCCTACACGTTCACCTGCAGAGATTTAATGTGAATGCAATGTCAGATTATAGAATTTGTCAGTAATTTAAAGTTTCATGATTCTTTCTACGAGTGTAAAAGTCATACAAATACAAAGTCTGGACGAGGGAGAGATCAGAGAACGCAGGGCGAGGTAGTGGAGAGGAAGATGGAGGGAGAGAAGGGGGTCTAAGATGGCGCAGGCGGACAAAGCCAGCATTCATGGCATAGAGGAGGAATGAAAAACATTCTCCTTCTCAAGACGCATGGTCATCAGTAGGGCATGGGTTAGGATGTATGTGTGTGTGTCAGTGTGTTCATGTGTGTGTATGTGTGCATATGTACCACCAGTGGCGGATATGACACGGAGGAAACGTATGTTTGATCTGATAATAAGAGGGTGTAATATGACCCAGGGCTTTGGTGTAAAGATGCCCTCCACCCAATAACTACCAGCTGTGGTAAGGAGAGGAGCAATTTAAGGCAAAGAAGCTTACATTCTTTAGCTAACTTACTACCTGTAAGGTAGACTTAATTCATTGTCCAATTGAGCTTCGAATCTAGACCTTAAATCCAATCTCTGGACCTGGAGGGTACAGTACTGTGCATAAGTCAGGGACCACTCTTCATTTATTTAATTTCCATTCAAATTGCAATAATTTTTAAGAGATACTTCTGAGATTAGATACAAGACAATCCACTTACATAAGACATAGAAGAAATGGGACTCCTAACAACTGTGCAAGTCCTGGTAGACCAACAAAATGTTCACAAACAGATAAACAGCACTTAAAGCTTTCATCTTTCAGAAATAGAAGAAAATTAAGCTCCACTCTTGCTTCAGATCTGAAATAATCCACAGGTGTTTCTGTTCATGATTCCACTTGACAAGAAAACACAGCGCTGTGTATCTGAAACAAGGCATAGATGTCAAGAAGCAAACAAAAAAGGAAGAAAACTTGCTGATCAAACAAATAAGCTGCTGGTGTTCACAAAACAATGGATTGGCCACCCAGATCTCAACCATATTGAATGTGTTTGGGATTACTTGGATTGTGAGAAGCAGAAATTGCAACCAACGTTGGAGACTGAACTAGACAAATGTCCCTGCAGATTTCTTTGCAAGTCTCCTTAAAACATAGGAAACTGTAATAAAGGCAAAAGGTGGATGCACTGAATACTGAAAAAAGTACTATATACATACATGAAAAATAAATAACTTGTACTTATCAACCCTTTTGACAGGAATTAAATACAAAAAGGGCTTGTCTTTGACTTTTACAGGGTACTGTATGACACTAGAAGGCCAACCAGTTGCAACAACAGTTCAGTTAACTGCCAGTTAATGCAAAATAAAGGACCAGAAACTTGATTCAAGGTCTGGATTTCAAGACCTCTGATTTAGATGCCCTTTGCCCAGTCTTTTGAATATGAAGCTGACTTTCTCTCTCTCTCTGTCTCGTCATCACACTTATTGACTCATACAGGCCCTATAGGTAGTACTCAATACCCAGACACCACTATACTATCAGTAGGGCAGGTGCCATTTTTTCTGATTCTCAAAGAGACTAACTGAGGCTGTTGGTCATTCTGAATGGCATAGGTCCTGCACTGGTCTTTGGCTGTGGAGAAGTGTGGCTTATCTGCGTCACTTGCTGTACCTCTAATGGGTTACTGTGAATCGAGCACTCGCTGGACGTCAGTGGGTGCAGAGCGCCCCCTAAAGGACAAACCAAGACTAAGATAGAACACTTCTGACCTAGGATTGCAATGTGGGAAACAGATTCAGACTTCCTAGTGGCAAAAATAATCATCTTAAGCTCCAAAATCACATGTTCAATTATCAGTTTGTAATTTTATTCCAGCTACCATGTTGGTGAGCTCATGTTATCAGGCATCCAATTAACTATGCTGATCAGAATAGCAAATGCTAATAAATATATCATAAACACCAACTTTGCAAATGCTTCATAGGTCTAGTGATAACAGTTCACAATACATCAGAGTGGACTAAAACGATGTAGTTATGTTTTTGTCCACTGGGGGGTGTTGTTCAAGCACCTTCACAATTTTATGAGAGCCACTCACTACTAAGGAAAACAGATCAGGCCTATAAGATGCTTAGGGTGGCCCTGATTGCCTTTGTGCACATGTTTAAGCTCAAACCTGATGGAAAATGTAAAGCAGTAGAAATATAGGAATTTAGTGTCCATACTGTTTGGAGGAACCACATCCAGGTCTGCAGTGTCTGCAGTTGCCAAGTTGCTTTGAGAATTCCCTTCGTCTCAGTAAGGGCGTCCCCAGTGACTCCTTCAAGACTTTGTTTGGGCTCCAAGGGTAACCTGGTGTGCAGCTCTGAGGACATGGATCCCTCTCTCCCAGCAACCTCTATAATCTAGCAGACAAATATAAAGGTGCCAAAAAGGGGTCTTTAAAGGAGTGACATAGAAGACCTCCTTTTGGCTTCAACGGATAATTCTTTAAGTAATCATTTTTGTCTTGAAATAGCTATTTTAATGAATGACACATTGTGTCAATGACACATTTTCTTCACAAGTGTGAAGAAATGTTTTCAAACTTAAGAACCTCCATAAAATGTTTCCATATCTGAGTTCCCAGAATGTGTCTTAGGGGCCGAAGTACATTTGTGGTGGGCTTGGGGGCCAAAAAGGCAAAACAGTAAAAAAAAAGGTATCTGGGTTTAAAATAATGTTTTTAAAATGTATTTTATAACATTGTACTATGTTTTGTTACTAAAAGTCTTCAAATACATAATTTTAAAAGGAAAATGAGAATTTAATAAGGTATATGTAGTATAAAATATGTTTGTTCTCTCATTGAGGAGGGAATGTTAGGGAGAATAACTTTCTGCTGGGCAAAATCAAACATTCTTACGGGTCAAATTTTGGCCCAGGGGCCACACTTTGGGTGGCCTTAGTCTGTACTAATTAAACATTTTCCTTGTATCCAAATGTCTACACTAAGAACCATTTAGGAATCTTTACTATATATTTTTAAAGTGCAGTTGGATGCTTGAAGGCCTGGCCTGGACATCCTGCTAAAAAGTGGCCAGGAACTGTGTGAACGCTTTTGATCTTCCTCTGAAATTTGTGCCCTGATTACACAGAATTTCAAAGAGCTTCGCACACCCAAGTCATACACTTGAATAGGATCACTGTTCATTTATGCTGACCTCCTTACATTGAAAGAATTATGGACACAGCAGTCAACCCTGATAGAAGAGCCATCATGGTAGATGGCTGGATTAAAGCTTTACAATAACTGCCCTATGTTCTCTGTGTTCTTTGCTGGATTGCGATGACCTCAGCCCTCGACACGCTTGCGTAGATGAGAAATTGCCTCATGTGCTTGCAACACCAACACAAATAATATCACCTGAGTAGACCTCGAGGCACACCAAAGTGGTCATGGCCTTTGAGAACCACCTGCATATACATTGCTAGAAGATTTTGTCTTGAGCTAAAGGTTCTTGTTTTTTTTACCTAGTTATGGAAATCCAGGAACAGTTTAATTTAACAAATTATTTTAATTTGTTCTTTGTTCAATCAAGCCCAAATTAGACACTTCTAAATGGTTTATTCACTATGTATTAAGATATATTCATTATAGCCTGTGTTATGAAACTAATATTTACTTTATTAATTATAGTAATGCACAACTCTTTAAATCTTTATAAACATATTTAATATATATAAAATAAATCACAATATGTGTTCCATAATCTAAATTAGTTGAAGTGACCACTTATTAGAAGCAAAAAGACAATTTGTCATTTATTAACTCATAAAGTGTAAATTAAAATTAATGACATTAATCCATGCTCAATAATTTGCATAATAAAATCTTAACAAATAATACAATTATTAGTCATTTTCACATGAAAGACATATACCTCAGTTAAGTCCCAATGAGATAAACACAAATTGTTACCAACTTTGTTTTGTGGACTGATGAGTCTAAATTGGTAATAAAATTGATTCATTTGGATCATGAGAAGCAAAAAACCTCAAACCTGAAGGCTGAACTTGGAAGTGTGGAAAAATATCCCTGCAACTGACTCCTTAAATACTAAAAAAAGTTATATTATAGAGGCTTCTGTGTAGTTGTCTGTTAAATGTATGCTTTTTTACTTTTTTTTCTCTGACAAAAACAAATTGTAACTTGTACTAAATGGCCATTTTGAGTAGAAATTAAATAAATGATGGGTGGTCTCTGCAAATACTGTATATGTGCTTGAATAGTCCTTCAAGCACAGGTGTGGGTTCAGCCATTTACAGTGAAGCCTCTCCTTAGCTTAGCTCAGCTGGTATCGTGCCTAGGGAGAGTAAAACTGTCACCTGTTGCCAACTTTGGGAGCTGATCGAGTCTCAGCGTGGCTGCTCATTGGCTCAAACGTGCTGTAACTGCAACCACCTCCCCCACATTTCCCAACTCAACTTCCAGCGTGTCCTCATGACAAGAGCTGCCGGTTACATTTGTCAACAGTGCAGAACTGTCTGGTGACTGGAAGGTGCTAGAAAGAAACATAAGGGAAGAGACTGTGAGCTAAGCACTGGACAGGCCACTAAGAAATTTTATTCCTGATAGCTACAGGCATATCTAGTAGGCTTTCCTTTTTTGTGTGCCGGTATTTTCTGACCAATGATGCACTGTCTGAAGCACTTAGGAACGTCCAGTGTGGGAAAGCTGCTGGTTAAGCAAGCGGGGAAATGGACGAGAGCTGGAGGCAACGGTGGACATTTGTTTCAATGGCAGCTTGTTCAGCTGCTGCGAACGAGCGCAGTGTCACCTATGCAGCATCCACACCAACAACATGTGGTCCAGGATACCGATACAGAGGTGGAAAGGTAAGAAGAAAACATTAGACAGCTTCCATATCATATACTGTTACAATTTGTAATGTTAACTGGGAAATATTTCATTCACTTTAAACTGCAGGCTTATTATTCAGTTGTTAACTCCATAAATGGCCAGGATACAGACCTAAACTTTTGTTATGCACTACTATAACTTCAGAATACCACAGTTTGCATTATGGTCTATGTAACTGCTGAATAATAAGCCTTATGATGTAATAAGGTTGTGATATAATAAGGGGTAATAATTGTTAATCTTAAGGCTTATTATTCAGTGTTACATTAACACCTAAGTGCTAAAGTCCAGCTGTACACAAATATACAGTGTAAGAGTTAAAGGTAAATTCCATTTCTGCATAATTTAATAGTTAAGACATAAACAAAGTTGTTCAGAGTGATTTGATGTGAAATGTTCCATTCTAAAGAAACTTACAGAGTCAAAATTGTTGACACTGGTGGTGACAGGATCCAGAAGTCGGAAGCATTTAATGCCTCTAAAAGCTACCTCACAGAAAGTTATTACCTGAAATGATTATGAATACACTGTCTGATGCCTAAAACATTGTTTTATTATACTTTCGAGATAAGCTTTTGGCCTAAAATTTATATTTTTTAAATACATGGAAAAGAGGTACATGCAGGGTGTAAGGAAAAATAGCACCCAATAGTAACTTATTTCTTCAGATTTAACATTATCAACATAACCTATAAAAATAACTATAAAAGACACATATAATTTCATTTGTTGTTTTGGATAGTACAGTGGTTCCCAAATTTCTACAGTCCTGCACTCCCTCAGGCATTGAACTTCCTGCTGAGTAATCCCTCTCTGTCATACACATACACGCACACACGTGTAAATTGCCATGATGCATATGTAAGAGATTTAGACCTCTAAATAAATAAATAAATAAATAAATAAATCATTATCAAAAGAAAACCTTGCATCTCCAAAATGCTAACTTTACAGGAGAAGGATAAAAACTACTTTACTTTTAATGTAAGTCAATGGAACCAGACTTTTTTACAAGTTATTTAGGGCCATTTCTTTTAGTCAATTCATAATGAAATATACGTACAATGTAAAGGGTAACAGGTATTTTCAATTATGTCAAAAACTGAAAAATGACAAAAATGGAGATACAAGGTTCTCTTCCAACGACAGCGATATCTACATCAATATGTATTATTGAAGAAATAATTTCTTTCTTCTTTTGCAATAAAATCAGTTGTGCTTTTCTTTATTCTGGTTTTGTTAGGAAGGGAACATTGACTGGGCTGGAAGATCTACTGTTTTACACAATTACTCAAGGAGAGGAGAAGATTTCTGTGGCTCGCTTCATCAGCGTATGTACAACTAACAATGTTGTGCCACATTATGAAACAGTGATTCATAGGTCACACTGGACCTTAGTGAATGTAGAGGCCATAGGTGATGGAACATGTTCTACTGTGAACATGTTGTGCACTGCCTCACATTCTCTAAACGAAGACATGCACACACACATACACTGTGCCAAAGTCTTAGACACCAAACCATATTTAAATAATTTATCTTGGCAATGAGTGTGTTTTTGCTTGTACATACATATTTAATTGGATATATATTAAACTCAAATGACCATAATGTACTGTAAAAATTAACAAGAATTTATTATTTTGAAAAAAAGTAGTTGATAAGATGTAAGCTAGAACAAAATCTGGGTCCAAATCTCTCCTGGAAATCCACAGCCATCACATAGATTTATTAAATTCCAACACCAGTAGACTTGACTTACTAAAGTATTGTTTAACTAAACCAGATATTGATAACTACTGGTAATACTGGGTATGCCACAAGGAGAAGTTTGTTAAGGGTTAAAGAAAACCCTGACATACATAAAATCACTACTTATTGTATTCATTTTCAATTCCTTTTTAAATCTAATCTTCTCAGGTGACTAAAACTTTTGCACAATACTGCACATGTCCAGGATAGTTGTGTGTGAGTGTGAGAGTTATAGTCAAGGGTGTATAGGCAAGTGCGCTGTCTGTGCACATGCCACCCAGAAATAGACCCACTGCTGCGTGATCTCACTCCAGTACATACACACACACCCATACATGCCACATTCATTACTAAGAACTTTCTGGGTTTCCACGTGCTTTTGTCCTATGATTGAATTGGCTTTGATGATACTTTTTTGTTGCTCTCATGAATAAAGTTTCAAATGATTTTTTGAGTCATCTTAATTTTAATTAACATAATGAGGAAGTTCTAACTTGAAACACTTGCAATACTCACATGCAGGACCCTCCACATTTGGCAGAAACTCTGTATAGACAACTGTTTCAAAGTTTGAAGAGTGTTCAAATGTTTGGAATCAGTGTTTAAAATTTGAGAATTAATGTTCACAAGTTTGGAATCACATTTCAAAGTTTGGAATCTGTGTTCAAAAGACTGAAATCAGCATTCTCAAGTTTGGAAGCAGAGTTCAAATGTTTGAAATCAGTAGTTTGGAAACAGTGGTCAATATTTTTACTGATATAAAAGAATACAGTGCCATATAAAATATAAAATAATTGCAATATGTTAGTCCTGTGCAATTTCACAACTTCATGCGATTACAAGTAATTTTAGAAATAATACTAATGAATTGGAAGCTTTAAAAATTAGACATTTTAGACTCAGAGTTTGGCACATCACTAATAGACATCTAGTCATCTCTTATGTCCTCAAATGTTGCACGTATTTTTATTATCAGGATCATTTTATGTGTGTTTGTGTGTTTCTCAGGCACTGAAGAGCACAGGATTGTTGACCTCAGACCCTCGACTCAAGGACTGCATGTACCAGCTTCACCAGGCAGTGTACGAGTCTGCTGGTACAGCAGTGATGGATCAGGAACTCTTCAGAAAGTATGTGTGTTTGTGTCTATTTAGGGCTGCATAATGTACTGTTTGGTAATTGTTATTGTGATCTACTGATAATGCAGAAGGCTGAAATATGCAAATGAGTCCTCTGACAGTGATATGAGCGTCCTGACCAATCACAGTCCTATATCAAGATATCCATTTAATCGAAAAAAAAAGATAATTTGGTCAAAAATGCAGACAAATATTAATTAATTCACCAAAGTGTTTTAATACAGTGTAAGGTGTATTGCAATCACAATATGTAGCAATATAATCACAAAACTAGAATTTTGTCCATATCGTTTAACATTTATTCCAAATTATTCCACATTATTTACACCATTTTTTTTATTTTAAATTAATCATTTATTTTCAGTCTGTAATTTGGATAACAGGGGTCTATTTTCAAAGTGACCGTTTCATAGGAGTGAATGTGTTCATGTGACAGGTTTCAGTGAATGTTGTAGGACACAACCCAAAAAAATATACATTTATATAACCTATAATGGATGACTCATGAAAAAAGAATGTTTCCAGAATTAAATGTTAAATGGATTTCCACATTAATGCAAAAGTAATATGATTCTGAAGTATTATAATGATTTTATTAAACTGTAGATTGAATGCATATTAAAGATGTTCTTATATTAGGCTGCAAGAGGCAAAAGTGCTGTAGATTTTAGTAAATGTTTGAGTCATTTTACATGCACATAGGTTGTTTTGAAGGACACTTCATCTATATTTAAAATGTCTTCTACTTCAAATGCAGATTTTTAAATGTAATATCGCACAAATACCTATTTGTAGAATCAACCATTTGCAGTTAAACAATTAAAAAATCTGGGAGTGCTGCAGCCGCCTCAGTATGCCCAGTTCCCACGTTCCTGTGTTAAGGAGAGTAAGTTTGCATGCTTTTCCATACAGTAGGGCACAGTTACTCAACAGTCAGATATCCTATACAGGTTACTAAAAATTAACATGAGATTGACAGGATCTGAAGTTTTATTACACGCAGCTGTTGTTGCACTCGCCCACACACAGACAATCACATGTGCACCATACACATAGTCTCAGAAATATAAGTACACTACATCATCCGACTTCTTGTGCTTTCATTCCAACAAGTATTGAGTCATCTTGTTTTGCATACACGTATGTATGTGTTTTGGCACAGAATGATATGGGCCACAGTTAAGCCATATTAACTGGTAACAGGATGCTTGTTCTCTCCCCTGAGCCCATGAGGGTAATAAAATATAAGTGTTATCTAACAGGGAGCACCACTTTCAGTCATGAACGCTATGTGGTGGCTTCACAGACGGAGATTAAACCAAACCTGTATTACATTTTCTACATTTTCAATGTAGAATCTCCACTCAGAATGTTGTGTAGTCTAGGACTAGGCTTAGTCCTTGATCAAAGACCAAGCATTGATTCATCGACCCTCTAAAATCTCAAGCTTTATACATACTAACGCTTATTATTCAGTAACTACGGAGACTTCAGTGCAAACTGGCTGAGCTATTCTTAGGTTATAGAAGTGTGTAATAAAACTTTGGGCCTACCTGTGGGCCCTGGCCTTTTAAGGGTTAAGAAATGTTTTGCCAGTATTTATCAGTTGGGCCACAGTGACATCTGTGAGTTTGTGTGTGTGTTTGTTTTAGTACATTTTCTGGTCAAAAATAATCCAACCAGAGAAAAGCAGGGACAACCTACACTGTCAGGCACTGATGTGCCTTTTATAATGGAAAAGGCACATTTATTTCTTTTTGGTTACTTGGGTTAAGACTAAGGTTTAGTTTAGGGTTAGGCTTAAAGGTGAATTCCACCATTTTTTTTTATTTCTGCATCATTCATTTATTGAGATAAACAATGTAATTCAGAATGGTTTGATGTGAAATTTTTCACTGAAAAGAAACTTACCAATGTCTACAAGGCAAATATAGCCATTATATTTACTATCCAAAATGACCAGTGAACCTACATGTGTCATCTGAGTTTATGTATGTGATGCTGATAATGGTAAAGTAGTGGTAAATTCTGAAAAATATGTTTTGTTTGGGTACAATTTCGCCTTATAATGCCCAGCATGTACCTTCATGAGTGTATTTTTTTCACCAAAAATAAGGTCAAAACCTTAGTTCCTATCACCACCAGTGTAAACAATTCTGACTCTGTAAGTTTCTGTAGAACAGCACGTTGCACATCAAACCACTCTGAATTTATTTGTTTACATCTTAATGATTTAATTACGCAGAATTATTGAAAACATTCCCTTTAATTATTGTTACATTCAGGTAGCTACATATCCACAGTACTGTGCAAAAGTCTTAGGCACCTGAGAAAATGAGATTTAAAAAGACATTGAATTGGGCAATAAGCAAGACTGCTGTTGTAATTTCTACAAAATTCACACTTTACCTCTCTGTTGCTGGTTTGCAGTTTACCTTATGTAAGTTTTCTGTTAATATGTTTCATGAAAAATTCACTTTTTGAAATAAATACAAATAAAATTCAATAAATACATAGTAAATACAAATAACATAAATACAATAAATAGTAATTTTGTATTTGTCAAGATGTTTACTTAACCATTTCCAAACCTCTCCTTGAGGAAGTCCAGTATTAATAGTTATCATCCATCCTGGTTTAGCTAATCAAAGCTTCATTATATTAAATCAGGTGTGCTGATATTGGAATTATACAAACTAAACTTATTTTACTAGCTAACAAGAGATCAATTGCAGTTTTGAAAACAATACATTCTTGTACTTTTTACTGCAGCAATGCTTTTTTGCAATTATTCTGTTACATGGTGTTTATACTAGCAAGAAGACACTTCTTGTCAAGATAAATGGTTTTAAAGAAATTTGCTTAGTTGTCAAAGACTTTTGCACATTACATATGGTACATATAGTATGTATAACCCTAGATTCTAATATTATATAAAAACAAACCTGTGAGTTTAAACCTATTTGTTTTTGTTGTAGATGTGTGGGCAGCAATATTGTGCTGCTTACTCAAGCTTTCCAGAAGAGGTTCATTATCCCAGACTTCATGACCTTTGCATCTAGTATTGACCAGCTGTACTACGACGCACAAACACTGCAAGAAGGCAAGGTAAGCTCACAATACACACGTCTCATTTTATCTCTCTCATAAAACAAGCTTACCGTGGCTGTGTGTGTGTCTTTCTGTGTATTAATGCACAGGTTTCAGACTACATCCCTCAACTGGCTAAATTCAACCCTGACCTGTGGGGCGTGTCTTTGTGTACAGTCGACGGTCAGAGGTGATTTTATATGTCTATGCAATTTATCATTGGTGCACATCATTACTATGTCTTTGTCTTCTTCCTATGAGATGCTTAAACTATATCTATGTCTGTCTCTTTCTCTCTCTCTCTTTCTCTCTCTCTCTCTCTCTCTAGGCACTCTGTGGGAGACACACAGGTGCCGTTCTGTTTGCAGTCGTGTGTAAAGCCACTCGAATACGCTCTGGCTATCAATGAATTAGGGTCCGAACATGTGCATAAATATGTGGGAAAAGAGCCCAGTGGCCTCAAATTTAACAAACTAAGTCTAAACGAGGATGGTAAGAAACTGACCTTTCATTTCTGTACACTACTAATAAAATGTTTGCATGCATCTTCTGGAACTTTATAACAGTTTTTTAACATCATAGTTGTTTTTAAAACCCCTTAAATGGCCAGGACCTGCAGGCAGGCCTAAACCTTATTTACTTTATACCTTTCAAAAACTTAAGAAAAGCTCAGCTGATTAGCATTAAAGGCCAATGAGTCACTGAATAATAAATTTTCTGATGTAAAAGCTTGGCTGTATAGAGTGCATTTACAGAAAAATGTTACAATCAAATAAAGATTATTATAATGAAGTATAAAGTGCTTAGAGACAGGTTTATCTAGTTTGAAAAAAAAAGTCAGTATTAAGGCACATTTTTCCTTGTTCATTTCATTGTCAGTTATTCACAGGAAAGAGGATATAATACATAATCCTCTTAATTAAAGCTTTGGAAATCCATGGCAGATAGGAAGACTGATTATCAGGCCATTACTGACATGGCAAACATGTCTCCAGCAGAGTAGTCTAGTTTCTAAATTCAGTCTGATATCATTTCTCTTTCTTTCCCCAGTGGAGCTCTGCATCCATGCTCAATGAACTCTTACTTATGTAACCTTACAATTATAAGCTCCAGTTCTGTTGTTTGTAGTTGTTTAGTATGTGTTTGGATTATACTCACTTGTGTATTTTTCTTATCAGACAAGCCTCATAACCCCATGATGAACGCAGGGGCCATCGTCATCAGCTCTCTTCTGAAGGTGAGAAGACAAATGTACTATGCACAAAGTCCACTGTTCACATTAATCACAGCTCTCTGGCTATATACGAAACTAGAAGTGGGAGATATGGTAAAAATATAACATCATGAAACTTGAAGACATTTTCATAGTACACAATATATATCGCAATATTTAATTTTTCTGAAATTTGATAAGTTGGAACAGAAAAACAGAACCATAGTGCCACATTTAAAAATACCATATATGAATACAGAGATTTTTGTTCAATATTTCACATAAATACAATTAAACAGGACTAATTATGCTCTCCTTGTGTTGAAACTCGCAGTCGGTCAGTGTTCTTTAAGTACTAAGGATATACACAATGTGCTCTGAAAAGCTAATGTATCATGATAACAATATAATATCGTCATATTACTCACCCTTATGTGCCCCATTCACTTCATAGTACATTTTGGGAGTCATTTTGTAGTGGTGTCTTAAAAACAGTGGAGAACATCCAGTGCACTCGTACACTCCCACAGTACATTGAAATAGGTACAGTGTACCCTATTCAGAATTTGGTATTTGGCCAAATTTCACTATATTTTTGCCAGTAGTACACTTGACACCACCAAAAGATGGTCCATGAAGGGTTCTTTAGTAAAGGGAATGCTTCTATTTAGAACCATGAGTTCTGCATTCTTAAAAGACATGGTTCTTCAAGAGTTCTTTAGTAAAGAAAATGTTTTATGTAGAATCATAAACATGCAAAGAACCCTATGCATAATTAAAGGTTTTTCTGTGCCATGAAATGGTTCTTCTGATTGATGGAGAATGTGCTGTAGATGGTTCTATGTAGAATCTTTTTAAAAAGGGTTCTATATATAGCACCAAAAGGGGTTCTTTTATTGTTACAGGCTTGACATCATAACGTAAAAAACCATATACAAGTACTGTTTGAAAAACCATTTCAGCATGCAAAGAAGCATTTAAGCATTCTACATAGAACTCATGGTTCTAAATGGAAACATTCTCTTTACTAAAGAACCCATCTTTTTTAAGAGTGTAGCATGTGCTTTTGTGTGTGAAATTGTTTACACAAATCATGAATTCTGTTCCCTACAGTTGTGCTCTATATTGTCTATATTGTGCTGTTGCTTTTTTTTCCAGTAGGGAACAGTGATAAGGGGACCAATTATCAAACATAGTGTGTTGTTTGGCTTAAAAGTGCCAATCAGGTCACGGTTCAGAAGTGAAGGCATGTTTTTAACGTCTCTTTCATTGCTGATTGCAACAGTTGGTGGGAGTGTGAGAGGGGGTCAGAGTGATGGCCCAGGTAGACAGGTGGTATAACAAACGTTGTTGGGAAGAATGTTAGGAGGTGTGTTGTGTCAGCCAATAAGAGTGATTGTCGAAGAGGGTGTGCCATGGAACAGCTGCAGATAACAGAGAAAGACAAAGAAGGGAGAAAGATAAAGAGGGACTGTTAGAGTAAATTCATCCAAGAAAAAAATAACACTTCATATTAATTATTAGTAACAACTTATTGTTTGTAATAACTAATATGCTTTGAAGATGATAGCAGTCATAAGCTACCCTGACTCATCTGACGGCCAGGCCATGGCCAGGCCATGCAAAGGTCAGTATTAGTAATATTCCCCAACAGTTGCTTGTCTGTAGAGACTAAAATGGCAGTGGCTGTTGTGATGGTGGCATTAGAGGTGTTTCTGATTGGGCCTGAAATGTTTTTTTTTAACTACAGGGGTGTGTGGGGGGAGAGCAACATAACTTTAACACAGCATGAAGTACTCATATTCATTTTATGTTATCAGAAACACTGCACTTTGTATGTTTATAGTTACTGAATGTAGCTTATCTACTGCAGAGAAAGACAGAAGACAGAGAAAGAAAGACAGAGAAAGAGAGTATTAGACTAACTTCATTAAAGATCAAGAAAACAAGAGACTATTAGACTATGTTAATATTAGTTATTAGTCACAGTTAATTGTAAAAGATGACAAAAGATGATAGCACCCATAAGCTTTTGTCATAGTATATGAATTCCTACAGGACTCCTATAAAATTCATGTCATAAATTCAGACAATTAGTTCACTACAAGACACCACACAGGTATTATAAACTACAATGAGACAGTATTACAGGATTATTATATAGAGGTAAAAATATTATAGATTATAATAGTATTGTACAGCACAAAGTATTTTACAGCACATCTTAATTTCTAGTTTATAGTTATGATATTTCTACAGTTCTTTTTTCCTAAGGGACAGAAAGGCTTCCTACATAGGGCTTTGATTATTTTATTGTAGGTCACAAACAAATTGGCATACATAGCTTCAGTTTTAGTATGTTAATCTCATAAGGAAATGCAAGTGAGAAAGCTCAAGTACCAGAGAAGGCACTTTTGGAAAAGAGCCATGCTGTTACATAAATGAAAACAGAACTTAGGCTCACATGCTGGACTCAGGGAGTATTTTTAAGATGTACACATTCCCTAGCCGGACCGTGTACTGCCTTGACCTTTTGCTGCATCAGGTGTCCCTCTGCACTTCATGGAAAGCTGCATCTTAACCGCGATTTTTATGACCCAACCATGACGCTGATAGGGAAACCAAATCACCAGATTGTTGTTCCAGCTGGCACACACACACACACACACATACACACACACACACACACACACACACACTCCCATGTGGTATACTTGGAGCTTTTTAGAGAGAAAAGAGGGTGGCCTGACCTGACTTGGCCAAGAACCAGGCCATGAAGCGCAAAGGTCAGCATTAGCAATATTCCCCCGACAGTTGCATCTCTGTAGAGACTGAAAAGACAGTTGCTGTTGCCATTGTGGTGGTGGTATTGCTAGTGTTTCTTCTCATTGGGCCTGATTTGGTTTCTTTTTACTTTGGCAAAGCAACAAAAATACCATTTCACATACTCATAATCATTGTGAAACACATACAATATAGATACACTTTGTAGGTTTACAGTTACTGGCTGTAGCCCATCTGTTTGCTGCACAATTTATCAGCCCCTTGTACCTCATTCATCA
The DNA here is from genome assembly GCF_904425465.1 of Colossoma macropomum. NCBI lineage: Eukaryota > Metazoa > Chordata > Actinopteri > Characiformes > Serrasalmidae > Colossoma > Colossoma macropomum. The sequence goes on along the minus strand of NW_023494793.1, from coordinate 32,916,353 downwards.
ATGGAAGAGCACCTCCATAGAACCACTGTAGTGACAGCAACATTGTAATGGTAATGGCATTTTAGAGTGTGTTGTGCTGTTAAGAGTGAATCAGACAAAGCAGTATTTGTGGAGTTTTCAAACACTGTGTGCACTTACTGACCACTATATTGGACACCACTTTGTTGGTCTACAATCAGAGACTATTGCTTATATTTGTTCATGCACAATTTGTTTGAGTCATCCTCTTGCCATTTATCAGTGGTCAGTTTCAGATCCCAGGACTACTTTTGGCTCAAGGTTTTCGGTTAGTGGGCTATTTTTAACCCCACAGTGACACTGAGGTGTTTGAAAAACTCAGCTGCTGCGCCTGACACAGTTATACCAGCACTACACCTACTACCATACCACTATCATGTCAGTGTCACTCATGTGTTGAGAAAAGTCCACCACTCAAGTAATATCTGGTCAGTGGTGGTCCTATGGTGGTCTCATTCAATGGATGAGGTAGAGGGGACTGGTGAATTGTGTAGCAACAGATGGGCCGCAGTGAGTCAACTGTATACTACAAAAAGTGCACTAACAGTTGTATGCAAATATTTGAATAAACCTGGTCAAATGACCTCTTTTGCTGATTCTCTAAGTGAAAAAATTAACACAGCCTTGACAGGCAAACTTAAATATGGCTCATAATATTCTTCTATATTTATAATATATTTACAATTGAGTGCTGATTTTAACGTATTGGAAAAAAATAAAAAATGTGATTTAAAGTGGGCCATAACTTTTGCACAGGTCACACTCTATGGTTTATTTCTTTTCAATATGTATTGTTTCACTTATGAACAATAATTGTGCATTAAAATGTGTAGACGCGTGTTCTCTGTAGAGGGTGTGAAACTTATTTTCACTTTGAAAATCAGCATAACATGTAATTTGTCAATGGGTGCAAAATTTATTGCATAGGACATTAGATGGTTGATATTTCTGATAAACTAGCCAATCAGCGTGATCTCCCCCTATCGCTCACTCTTTAGCTCTTTCACACGTGTGCACACTGCCACCCTGTGTCAGAATGACTTACTGTGTTGTTTCACATAAAGAACTCTCCAGTGTAGTAAGCAAATGTAAGCAAGTCCCAATACAAGCTATAGCTGTTCAGAAGAAATGGTTGCACACATGAATACATTTCCATCTTTTTTTTGTGTGGGAGACTATACAACACTTTCTCTCTCCATTTCTTTCTCTCTCCCTATCTCTTTCTCAATTTTTTCAGCCTGGGTCCAAAAAGGCAGAGAAATTTGATTATGTAAGTATGACCCTCCTATTTCTGTGTGGTTTAATATTATAGTATATCTGTTTAAGATTTGTTGTATCCACTGTTTTACTGTATGTATTAACCTCTCCCACAGATGATGGACTATGTGAAGAGAATGGCAGGTGGAGAGTATGTGGGTTTCAGCAATGCCACGTAAGATACATCAATTCAGTTCTAATACTGACTCGCTTCTTTAGTGAGATGGATTTGTGTCAATGGACGTACATTACTGTGCAAAAGACAACCCCTCATTTATTTCATTTCCAGTCAAGTCCTCGTTCCTGCCAAGTTCCTCATTTTTCAAGAGATATTTCTGAGGGTTTAGATGTAAGAAAATCCACTTGCACAAGCAATGGAAGAGTCAAAGGAAAAATACATGAGTTTTCTAAAACTGGAGTTCATAAAATGATTAAAAGATGCAGAGAAAATAGCCATTCAATACCTGGTAAAAAAAAACAGACCAAAAATTAAATTTGCAAATCAAACAAAGAAGATGCTGCCATTCTGAGGACAATGGACTGACCACCCCAGAGCCCAGAACTTGAATGTATGCAACCACATGTAATACTGAACTTTGGATGTATGGAAAAATATCCCTGACAATTTCTTTGGAAAACTGAAAATCTCTTAAAAGCTGTAAAAAAGGCATGGGCACACTAAAACTGAAACAAATGAAATTGTATTTAGTTGTTGAGGATTCTGTGTAAATTTATGTCAAATATGTCAAATGTTTTATTGCTGATACTGAAAAATTAATAATTTGTTATTTTTTTCTGACTTTTTTGCCATTTTGACTGGAAATTAATTAGATGAAGGGGGTCCCTGAAACTGTACATGCTTTTCAGTGGTTTATTAATGCTTAGTGCTTTATCCCATAGGTTTCAATCAGAAAAAGAAACGGGTAATAGGAACTTCGCAATTGGTTATTATCTCAAGGAGAAAAAAGTTAGTATTGTCCTTTTTTATAGCACAAGATAATAGTTGTATCCACGGTATCCACTTTAACTCAACATCTCCCCTCTCTTTATTTGTCTTCTACAGTGTTTTCCCAGTGGAGCAGACATGATAGCAGCACTTGATTTCTACTTTCAGGTGACTGGATTTTTATAGTAAATAAAAAATCAAAATAATAAATAAAATCATAGTGAAATCGAACAAGAGAATGAATAAAAAAATTTCACGGTTTCTTCTTTTAACCAACCTCTCTATCTGGTGTGCCTCCCTCTAGTTGTGCTCGATTGAGGTGACATGTGAGTCAGGAAGTGTCATGGCTGCCACTCTGGCTAACGGAGGGATCTGTCCAATCACAGGAGAGCGTGTGCTGAGTGCTGAAGCTGTGAGAAACACTCTGAGCCTTATGCATTCCTGCGGCATGTACGACTTCTCCGGCCAGTTCGCCTTCCATGTGAGTTTTTGACCAAAGCACACTCCCAGTCCTTCCAAATGCATGCTTGCCTTGTGTTCCAGTTTTTGTAAAGAGCGGCACTCTCAGACTTTCCCTTTGTCCTTGGAAGAATCCATACTGCCATCTTAAAGGGTATTTCAATTGTCAGAAGGGTCTAGGGAAGTTTCTACCAGCAGCACCTCAAACCCTTGATTTGGCTCAAGGGAGGAAGTATGTAAAATGGTAGACCAAATGTAGGGACTTGAGTCAGTGACTCTGAGCCTGTTTACACCTTGCATTAACATGTGCTTTGTGATCATATCCAGATTAACTTGGGCTGGATTCCATTTACACTTTTCACTAAAATGTGTCCCAGTGTGACGTTTTACCTTCATTTACTCTTTTCCCCATTACTATAAGAGTGGATAAGCTCAGTGTGAATACTTTCATTGGCCTGGAGTGCATGAAGGCTCTTGGGTCTACTTTCAGCTTCACGTATTTTCGTTTTCATTTACTCATTTATTTTTCATTATGATTTAAATAATGCTAACTTATCATACCCTGATAGCAGAGTGGTACACTCTTAAAAAAATAGTTTTTCAAGGGTTCTTTAGTAAAGGCAGTGGTTCTGTTTTATTTCATGCTTAAATAGTTCTTTGAAAGGTAAAATGGTTCTTCAGATTAATGGAGAATGTGTTGTATATGGTTCTATATAGAACCTTTTTGAAAATAGTTCTATATAGCACCAAAAAGGGTCCTTCAACTGTTACAAGCTTGACGTCGTAACAATAGCAGAACAATTTTTGGTGCTATATAGAACCATTTTCCAGAAGATTCTATATAGAACCATACAACTCATTCTCCATCAATCTGATGAATCATTTTACCATGCAAAGAACAATTTAGAAAGAAATAGTACTATTTATAACTCATCTTTCTTTGTAGAACCATTGCCTTTGCTAAAGAACCCTTAAAGAACCATCTTTTTTAAGTGTGTATAGCTAAATGTAGCTTAGCTGTGATCAAGTTGAGCTAAATTAGATACCGCTTGGGCAACAGTCTGCTCCAGCTCCATGTTGAGGTTAGTGTTTGAGGTTAGTCTATGACATTTCAAAGGAATATTCCTGCAGCTCTCAACCTGTTTTCTGTCTGCTGCATCTGTGGTATACAGTCGAATACTATAAACAATAATTCCAAGGCATTTTTCTGTACTTATTAAAAGAAAAATGGGCAACTGCTCATTGGCTTCTCTTATGAGTATGTCTTCAGGCAATTTCTGTTCTTTTCCAAGCACAGGGAAATTTTAGTCCCTGCTAATCAGCCATATGAGTCAGACAGAGATCAGGTTGAAAAGCACTGGAGTATTCCTTTTAACTTACCTTACTTACTTACTTAACTTAACCTACCGCCCTTATATTTCCTTCAGCACGTCAGCTCTGCTGTTATGTACGATGCAGATACAATGTTTGGGAGGTTGGAAGGGAAGTCAATGACAAAAAGCAATAGAAGTTACATTCAGTACATTTGTATATTTTGTCCATCACTCCTCTAGGTGGGCTTGCCGGCTAAGTCAGGAGTGTCCGGTGCTGTGCTTTTGGTGGTTCCTAATATCATGGGTGTGATGTGCTGGTCTCCGCCTCTTGACCGTGTGGGCAACAGTGTGCGAGGCATCCACTTCTGTCAGGTACACACAGATTTTTACACACACATAATCACACACTCTCTGCTGATACTGAGTAACTGATTTACTCACCATGGCTGGGCTCTCTTTCTCAGGAGCTGGTTTCTGTCTTTAATTTCCATAACTATGACAACCTGAGACACTTTGCCAAGAAACTGGACCCTCGCAGACAGGCTGGCCACGAGAGGGTGAGACTTGCACAAGTGACAAACTGTCACATATATAGAGATATTCCTCTCACTGTAGTACTTAATTAATGTATTAGTTTGCTTGAAATAAAGTGAAAGTGCCTGCAGAGACAATCACAAGTTGAAATGCATCATATGAATATTTATAATATAGGATCTGACTACATGTATATATTTTTATAGAATAAGGCTGTAATTGAGCTGATGTTTGCTGCATACAGTGGAGATGTTTCAGCACTCAGGAGGTAAAAAAACAGTCTTTTTCTTTTCTCGCCACATACTTCTTTGTTGCTGTTTCACTAAGCCTTATGTGACTTCGATTTTAGCCTAAGCTTAGGCTTAATCTATTGGACACCCCTGTTTGAGTTACGTTTTGTTGATTATCGAAATAAAAACAAGCTACACATCCTCTACAGAGAACATGCTTCAATGCACAATTACTGTTTGTTTGCATATCTGTATTTAACATATTGGAAAAAAATAAAATACAAAATGTGGTCTGTGCAAAGGTTATGGCACATTTTATGTTTTTTTTTTGTAATATGTTAAAAGTACAGTGTGTAAGATTTAGATTTAGTATACAAAACTACAAAAACATGAATAAACTATGAATTGTTGTGTTTTTGTTAGCATAAAAAAATGAGCACTGCCTATGCACATAGGAGCCCAGAGCCCAGAATGGACCAAACAAAAACTCTATAATCGCTAGAGAGACTTAGAAAAAAGAAGGCTAACCATTATGTTATGTTGTGAGAGGTTTGAGAACCAAATTTTTGACAACTGGAGGACTATACTTTATCCTTCTTCACAAAAAATTGTGGGGGGGTTAATCCTCGTCATCAACAAAGCGAAAACATGATGGCCATTGTAGGTTCCTCTACACGCTTGGAGAGAGAGGGGTGAGGGAGGGGTATTGAGTTGGTTGCAATCTGCAACCTCACTGCTAGATGCTGCGAAATATTACACACTGCACCTTAAACTTTGTTGTGCACTAAAATTAGCAGAAAATGCCATTTTTCAGTTTGTTCCCTGTAGAGGATGTGTTAACCTAGTTTCATTTAGAAAAACAACAAAGCATGTAACTTGACTGTATGTGTTCAAACCTACGCATATGACTGTATCTTTTGAAAAAATGTTCTGAATGTTGCATTACATGTTCTTAACTGTATGTTCACGGACAGAGATATTACTGCAAGTTATTTCAGATCATTTTTTGTTCATTTGTTGAGAAATGTAAAGTGTGCCTGATCTTTTCAAACAGTGAAAAAATGGAGTTATGGTTTTGATATGACAATGACGATTTACTGTTGTCATTATCACTTAATGTTCTCAGGTTTGCTTTGTCAGCAGTGGATATGGAGTTGAGGGATTATGACTCTCGGTCTGCTCTGCACGTGACTGCTGCAGAAGGTGAACTGCCTTTACTTACATGTTCATTCGCTCTGTCATTCTTATGTATGTTGTCAAAAGTCTGAAATGTTTGTGACCTTTGTTTCCTCTTAGGCCATTTGGAAGCTGTGAAGTTTTTAACAGGGACATGCCGAGTGAACCCGCATGTTAAGGACAGGTAATGGACACTGCATAACTGATTTTTTTTTAGGTTCCTCCTTACATACTGTTTTTTGCAAAAGTCAGAGACCACATTTCACGTAAACAGCCATCAAGAACAAGCTATTCATTTTGAGGAGATTAGATATAGAATTCAGAGAAAAATAATTTAAAAACATGAGTTTTCAAAATTGGAGTTCATAAAATGATTACAAGATGCAGAGAAAACAACCACACAAGATCTGGTAGACCACCAAAACTGTTACCATCAGATAAACAGTAGTTAAAGCTTTCACCTTTGAGAGAGAGGAGAAAAATACCCTCCAGTTTTACTTTAGATCTGAAAAAATCCACAAGTGTTTCTGCCTATCCTTTCACTGTGAGAAGACGACTCAACAGTATGAATCTGAAAGGAGGTGTGGCTGTCAATAAGCCGTTACTGAGAAAAGGACATAGACCAAACAGAAGAACATTTACGCTAGAACACCGAAACGGATATCTGACATGAGGTTTCATGGACTGAAGAGTGTAAAGGTGTAATTCTGATTCCTTGGATCATGAGAAGCAGAAATAGCAACTAACTTCTCCTTAAATAAATGAAAGATAGTCTCTGACTTTTGCACAGTACTTAAGATGATTGTAATAAAACATACCTTTTATCTATTGTTCAGGTGGGGAAACACACCTCTGGATGATGCAATGCAATTTGGTCATGAAAGTGTGGTAGAAGTGCTGAAGGAATATCAGCGCATTTACTCTCACACACTCATGCCTCAGGAGATCAGCTCACAAGCACAAGCACTGGACGCAGAAGATCTGAGGAACATGGAGACTCTGGAGGGGTTTGTGTGATACATGGCACTGAGAGGCATGTGGTACACTGCCACACACACACAGACCATGTAATGGCTGGCTGTTGCTATTGCTGTGTACAGCGATGGGAAGTTTGAGTCTGTTCACCAAACTGATTCTTCTCTATTTAACTGTCACTTTAAATGAATCAAACGTCCAAGTCAATGCTTCATTGATTCACATGTCAAGTTCAGCTCTATTCTCATTTACTCTGCATTCAATTACCTTTGTCACTTTATTGTCCTCTGCTACATATGTTTCTGTCCAATGACCACTGGGATAGGCTCCAGCACCTCCCATGACCCAAGAGGATAAGCGGTTTAGACAATGTGTGTGTGTGTGTACTTCATAAATGTCTGCTAATTCTAGTCACTAGAAGCGCACAAAGCACAAACACGTAACAGAGAAAGCTAGCAGAGAGACTATGTAAGCATATTCAAAAAGTGTTCGTAATAATTTATTTTATACGTTTACATTTTAAAAGAGTGTTTTTTGGACATCACTATTGCTGTCCTGCTGCGATCTTAAACTAGGCTCAATCTGGTCTGGTTTGGAAGTCCCTAAATATCTATGTCATGATTTCTGAAGGTCAGAAAAGAAGGACTGCATTCTCAGGTTAGTCCTGTTTGTTTTTTCACCTCCTTCAACTCTCAGCACACCTGAGCCAGGTAATAACAGGTTGTAAAATGCTAGTAAAATGGCTTAGGTGTGAGAGAGAACCAGGAACCAAAACCATACCAAAACTCTGAGCTGATTTCCCAGATATGGATTAAGCCTAGTTTTGGACTAAATGGTAACTCACCATTGAAAATGCTTTTTAGTGTAGGTTTAAACTTAATATGGGTCTAGAAATCTGGAGTAAATTTGGAGTAAAACTGCTTGTTAATTTAAGTAATCAATAAAGAACATTATTTAAAAGAATTTTTTTAGCACAGCAGTACCACTACCATGCTTTAACTTCTTGGCTTAATGTAAAGCTGCCTCTATACATTTGAAATGTGATAATCTTACCTGTACTTAAGAGGGGGATGAATGCTGTACAGATGAATGCTGTACAGTAGACAGACTGTGCAATCAGAGTGCTCATGTTGTATATTTGTAAATATGTATCTGCATATAATGCACTGAATATATGTATATGTATGCACATGTTTGTATTTAGACTTTTAACATTATAAAAGGCCCTAGATACAATATTATTTATTACAGGCAGAATGTGTGAGGTGTGGGAATCTCAGGCAGAATGCAAGTTGGTGTTGCAATACAAGAACTCATGAAGACAATTTACTGTATATTGTTTGTACACAAGTATAAGGTCACTGTCATTAAAAACAAAATATCTGTCATTTAAATTGAAAGTTGACAGTTGATAAACTCTCTCAACGCTTTGCAGGTTTGGAGATGTAGACAGTGATAATGAAGTTCCTATTAGCTAAGGAGCTGAATGTACGGTAAAACTGAGCATATGAAATATAAATAAAGATGGTCACTGCCAAAGAGTCTCTCTGTTTTATTGAAAAATATTGTTCATGCGTAACACTTGACAGTATAAATGCATATCGAGAGACTGCATGAGCAGAATTTTAATATACTTATTACACATCCACTCAAATCACTTAAATTTGCATATCTGGACCTAGCTGGTAACACAAGATACAAATGATGGAAAATATCAAGCTTATTAATGTTTCAAGTAAGCACATTAATTCATAACACACTCCGTCCCATCAGTCCCACAGTTCACCAGCATTTTCATCACATTTGTTCAAAATAGAGTTTATGGTTGCTGCAACTGTAAGATTAGGAGAGCTAGCTAGTTCAGCTGCTTAATTTTGTTCTTCAGTTAGTGTAGAATTATCTTGCAAGACAGTCCTGAGGTACTGCTTTCCTTTGGGATGGTCATTCTATATTGTCATGTAGATACATTAACTGTCAATACATTTAATGTCCATCTGCTACATCTGTAGCATAAGAGACTATCATGGACAATAATTGCAAAGAATGTCCTTGTACTCCAGAAATATTTATAACAGAATCCATTGGGCAGCTGTTGAATTCCATCAGTAGGCTAACTGTTTATGTGACAACTTTTTTGTAGCACACAAGAACTCTTCAGTCAAAGGTAACTGTAAATTAAGCTATTAATCTGTATAATTAATTCCTTCAGAGATGGGACTAGATTTTTTGAGAGAAGAATTTATGGAAATACATTATCAGTGAAGTGATGAGGGTGGAGCTTTTCAAGCCTGCATGATATAGTCCTGTATTTTACTCACAGAATTCACAGAATTTAGCCACTGCCTTGTGAGTTCTATTAGCGAATTTCAAATCAGTGAGCTTCAGTGCTTTTTTTAAGTACCGAAAAAATTGTCAAAACTATCCGTAGAGTAGTATGGTACTGTTCAGATGGGACTGACATCGACTGAGTTGAATAACACTGGAGTATTCTTTAAAGAGAAAGGTGATGGCTATGAGCGAGTGTTAGGATTAAAGCCCTGGTGGCACTTCTAACCCAGAATGTGTGAGTATTTCTCCATCCCACAGCGCAAAAGCAGGGCTGACTGGTGTGCGGAACTGTGTCTTTATCGTGTGGACCACCTTGGCTGTCTGGGTATCCACTAGGCTGAGCCGGCCTTCCTCAAAGTCTAGAAGCAGGCCGACTCGATCAGGCTTCCCCACCAGCGTCACAGGCACCAGCTTATTCGTGGTCATGGCGTACCATTTCTTCTGCAGGTAAGCAAACACCCAGGAGGAGGAGTTCGTGCCAATGCACTCATCACGTGATGTTGCAACATCGGCAACTCCCAAGCGGAACTCGTCAGACTTTTTTACCGTAACCTCCCAGTAATAGCGCCCAGATTCGATGTGGCTGTCGGCAAGCACCACGGCCCAGTCTCGGAATCGGAGAGGAGAGTCCTGCACGTGGGTGGGGTCAAGGCCTAGTATGCGGTAGATCACACCGGTGTCTTTCTTGAAGAGGTCAAGACTGCTGTGGGCCGTCCGCTCGTCCAGCTTAAACTGCAGCTCTGACGAAGAGATTGAAGAAAGAGAAGAGAGAGAAGAGAGGCCACTTCATATTACACAACCTGGAAAGGAAGATCCTAACAGCAGTGGTTCTCAATCTAGAGGGTATTCTTGCTCTAATGCACCTAATCCAATGAATGAGCCCTTCCTGAGCTGTTCATAAGAGTAATTCATAAGAGAAAAAATTAGATAACCAATAAGGGTGTAACAGGTACTGAAAAATCAAAACAGCAACAGTGTATTGCAGTTGATATACCCCCCTGTCTCTTGCAAGTGTCTTTCATTAACCTTCTATGGTGTAAACCCCCGTCAATCTAGGAATCTGGGTTCATTCTATCTGGGTAAAGCAAGGGTGAGGGGGCAGGGCTTATGCTATTCCTGTACACACATTTTCACACTATAACCTTCAATTTTATGTCAAATGAATATCTGCCCCATTTACTCCATGTATTCGTTATGGCCTCATTATTATCTAATATTCAGTAGTAAAAGTAAAAATTCAAGTAAAAATATCAGCCCTGAAAAAATACATATTGGTCGCCCCCTATTTTCAACACATAAAATGTTAAAAAAAAAAATCCAATCTTGATCTCAGAACTGAAAATTGTACTGGACATAAAAATAGATGCATTGCACCACCTAGACCTAGTAACCAAATAACCTGAGGTCTGTATAAACCTTAGAGCACCCTTCTGTGACTTCCACCATTTCGGTACGTAACTTCTGTCACTACAAATCTGGGATGAAAAAAAGACAAATCTGAGATGACAACAAAAGCCTTAACCGTCATTAGATACGTCCAGCCTGACCTCCAGATCTGTTTGTTTTTCTTTGATAACACTAGTTTGGGCTGCTCACTAGCCGCGGTTATTAGGTCACTGTGACAAAGGTCATCCCACTATTTGCTTCCACTGCTCCAAGTTACGCAACCTAACAAACAAAGACACAGCAACCACAATATGTGGGTGCACTTCAGCTTAAAGGCGGTCTTGTGTGTTTGTAAATCAGTTATTGGAACGAGGCTTCGTGACCTTGTCGCGGTAAAGGTAGCAAATAAATGATCAAAGAATGATTATAGAAATCCAGCGGTCGAGGGTCCGTTTACACTGAGAGCGCTATCGGGAGAGGGGGGGCTCGTAGGACTCATGACCTTAAGCTTCGAGTGAATCTACTGAAAATGACGACTCGTAGATTGTTTTTACTCACGGTTTTGCGTACTGTTGTTGATATAAGATCTCCGGGAGAGCCCGTCTGTCCCTCGATGAGAAGCGAGCAGCAGCGCGCCTGCACTCCGGCCTGCTAAGCGGCCGTACAGCACCATGCGGGAGGGCAGCGCCATGTTTTTACGCAGGAGCCATGAGCTTCCTGCTTTCGAGCAAATCCCGCCGCGTGCACGAGTCGTTCAGTTGATCCGGCTCTTTACAATGAATCGATTTACAGAGACTCCCACGAGCAACTGAACCAAACGTTTATATAGCAGTATTTACATTCGTGTAACAGACAGAAGACTTATAATATAATTTCATTTTTATTATTATTTACAATTGAACTAGTTTAAAATCGTAAAATACCTTTATCTGTTGTTTGCGCTGTGCGTGTCAGTCACTGAACGCCAGAGTAAGAAGGAGATGAGAATTAAATTAGGGCCGTCACGATTAAAGGCGAATTCCACAGTGTTTTCAAAAAAAAAAATGTATAGTGGTTGAGTTTTAAATCAAGATATTCAGTAGTTTGCTGTGAATTGGTTCATTTTTAGAGAAACTCATAAGACTTAGATTTACAGTGGTGGAACCAGGAGTCCCAAGGTCTACAATGCAAATCTAGCCATTTTATTTACTATCCAGAACCACCAGCAAAACACTGGTTGATCTGAAAAAAGAAGTTTTCTTTGGGAAATTTTGCCTTCGCACACTCTTCATGCATCCCTCCACGATGAATGGACTAAAATAAAGTGAATAATATACATTTTAGAACAAAACTACTGTAAAACAATTTCTTAGATATCAGGCAGTGTATTTATGACTATTTTATGTAATGCTGTCTGAGAGGGAACTTTCAGAGGTGTTAAACTCCTCAGACGTCTGGTTCCTATCACCACCACTGTGAACAATTCTGACTCTGTAACACCAAACCACTGAATGATTTTGTTTAATTCAATGGTTAACATGTCAACATTTAGACATTTTTAAAAATTGGTGGACCTTCTTCATAAACCTGCCTTGACTAATTGGCAATTTGCATGGTGATAATGCATATTTTCAAATTCCCTCTTTATCTGTAAAAACCCTTCTACATGTTTTAAAATCTTTTTCCATTAAATAGCCTACATCCTACATTTGTATTTTATTTTTGGTCCATAGTGTGTGTTTATGCACGGAAATAGTCATAATTTATTTTTACATGACCATTTCCAACTTCTCTTTATCCCTTAAACAAGCTGTTCAGTTGCTGTGCCCTTGAGACTGGTATACATAAATGACCTCTATTCTGACTGGCTCTCCTGAATTGCATCTCATGCAAAAAGCAGTCCAGGCTGAAACATTCCTTATAACTTTAATGTGAATGGGTGGGGCCAAATTGCTGCAGGCTGAAAAGGTAGTTATATGCCATATGTTTTCATGCCATCACAAAAAACCAATGAATTAAAAATGGGCTGTTTTTGCACAACGGTAAATTTTAAAACGTAATATTTACACACATCAAAATCATTTATTTCACACTGTGCCAGAAATTCAGTTTTCCATGGGCCCTTTAAAGTACTTTGGACACTTTAAAAGGCCATGTATGGTTTGTTATTGTTCAGTTAAGTACATTTTACTGTTACTATTTCACTATATGTATCAATTCCTAAATTAAAAGAGCATACACATAATGACAGTCCCAGAATAAAGTTGACTTTGCTAATCAATCGGAACAAAAATGAATCGTTGAACTGGTCATTCACTGGAATAGATGAACTGGTTCGGTAAACTGACACAGAATTCCTTTGGGTTGCTGCCATCCACAGTATGAGAAAAGCACTGCGTGTGGCAATGAACAATAAAATGCAAAATCTTTTCTAGAGATTCCTGTGTGCTCTTCAACCAACGCTACACAAATAATAATAAATATTACTTCAAATATTCAAATAAATATTCATAACTATCCATGTAATACAAACTCTTTATTAATTATTCATTAACAAAAGGAGGTGATAAAAATGCTCATGACATACTGGATGGATAAATAGTGAATAAAAAATTCAGGATGGAAAAAAAATTACAAACAACACTTGGGCCGGGGACTAATTAAATATTAATAAGTTCATTGCTCCGCTTGGCACATTTTAATATGAATTAACTTGACAATCTAAATCATCACAACAATAATGTCAGGACTATACCTACAAAAAAACACAAACAAAGATAATAAAGGCTAGCTTTCAATACTATCCTTTTTGTGTGCCAGAGGGTACTGGACTATAATATTAGAATAAGAAGGAGAGTGATCTGTAATAACATAACAGCGAATGAACAATTCAATAACTAATCAAATCCCTTGTATTCTTTAGCCACTCAGAGTTGGACACAAATAGGATTTTTTCATCTCCCTGTAAACAGTCCAAAATCAGAGCAGTTTCACATTATCAAGAAAACGTTCATGAGGCTCATGAGCAGGATAAAAAATAACAAATTCAATAGTAAACATGATTTTCTGGAGGTTGGTCAGTAAAAGAGGCAAATATCAGCATGTGCTGATCACGTCTGAATTAAAGAATGATATGTCCTGGGGTTAAATGTATGTAATTTGTGTTTGAGACCACCCACTCCTACTGGGGTAGCAAAGTCTTACCAGACTGAAACAATCTGTACTTCACTCCAACTTATGTATTACTAGGAAGAAAGTATTCTATAAGACTCTAGAGACTTTTAAACATATTTAGTATATAATTCTAGCAAATACTATGGCTGTTGTGAGAAAGGAACTGGCTTCGAGAACTTTTGAATATTTAAATACCAAAGTCAGTCTAATCTTCAGATTATATAACCATCTCTAGGCTTTGGGATTGTTTAGTGTTTATCCAGAATGACTGGGGAACACTGTGAGAAGAGGAGTGATTCTGGTTTCAGCTAAACAGGAGTGTAGTATCATCAGTGGCTATTAAGAGGTTAACTAACCCAGCACCGCTGCATGAAAATACTTCAACCTCGTTTTGTAACACATCGCTGCAGTAAAAAAGCTTGAATGATGATACTAGTGCCTAGAGAATGTACAAGACACTATCCTTTGACGAAAAATACATTGTCTTCATTTAAGTAGCTTTGAAGCAATGTAACATTTACATAGTAAAATTTTAAAGTAGGTTTTATCTATTACAAAAAAAGGACTAAAAGCGGTTTCTCCATTCACAATGTGTTGAGGGATAGCCATAGCTCTTTTGTAGTATTTAAAAAAGGAAAGAGACATCGTAACACTTATGGAGTATTCCGTGCTCATGTTCCTCAGGGCCTTAATTGAAGCAGTTCTGATGATAAGTATTGTAGACGACGTCTTATTAGGATTGGTTAGGGATTTTGTTCTCCGGTCCAGTGCATTTACACTTCACAGTGATGTCATGTAGACCTAGGACTGCCACCATGGCAGGTCCAAATGATGAGTCTGTTTATTACTTGCCTCTTCTCCAGTCAACTTCTCTGTCTGCTCAAGTGTCAGTGTTCACATAATAAGGCGGTACACAACCCAAAGGCCAAAGGTCACCCAGTGACTGATCCAACTCAACTCTGTCCATTTATGGATAGTGTGACCGCCCAGGACATCCTGTGGAACAAGTGACAGAACTTCATGTTATTTATTTTATTTATATCTTCTATGGACTTGTGATAAAAAACATAACTGGGAAGCATTCATTTAAAAACGCTTTTGCACACCTCCCAAGTCTCACTCATTGGCCGTGAGACTCACTCAGCAGTATATATATGTTTATAGTTGGCCACTGTATGCTGTGCAACATGATGGACATCATGTGGTCATATGCTGGTATTACATCATAATTGTGGCAGAGATTAACGGTACAATATGTTCTCTACGGCAGCAATTCTAGTTTAAAGCCCCCGTTTTAGTATAGTAAGTGGCAATGCAACACCCCCACCCCCTTGGCCCCCTGCCCCCTTGTCTCAAAATATATATATATTTTTTTACCTCATCTGAGTCTATATCATCAGTGCTGGAGCCGAAGACTGAGCCCAGGTAGGTTAGGTGGATCACTGCTAGCACGCTAAAGCTTCCATTAATAAAGTACACCCAAAATGCCTAGAAAAGATAGGACAAACTCTGGTAATGTAATCATAAAACTGCCTGAATGCACATAAGAAGCAAACATCCACAAACATCCAGAAACATTCACATATAGAAGGATTTCAAGTTTGGACTTTTTAAACCAGCATCAAATTCAAACTGGAGCTCATTCTCTCTGTCAACTCTATTTACAGGAAACATCACCAAGGCAGAAAGCCCAAGCTGAGGTAGGCTACTTAACTATAAAAGATACAGAATAGCTAAATATATTTTAGCTTCTAGAAGATGGTAAAAACATTACAAAATGCATATCTCAGATTAGAATTACCCGAAATTCTGCCATTATATCTGTGTCATCACATCCCTCTTGAACTTCAGTTAAAAATGATATGGTTTTATGGTCACTTCAGAATCAAATGGCTATTAAGGCTAGTTCTGCATTACCAATTGTTTGTTTGAAGGGGAAAGGTTAGTAGATGGGAGTGGACCAGGTATGTCATGTTACTGCAGTGACTCTTGGACTCTTGGAGTCATTTCTCTTTTTGATACAAGACCAATGACATCACTGGTCCCAAACCTGACCTTTCCCCTTTAATATAGCTAAATAATGAATCACCTTATTATTTTTACAGTATTATTTACTGTAAAAATACTGTAAAAAAATATACATCATAGGCTTGGTCAAATTATATGTTTTCTTAATTTTTAACGTGAAAATAAGTAACACATCCTCTATAGACAACATACTTTTGCACATTTTGATGCACAATTACTGTTTATTTGCTGAATTTAGCATATTGGAAAAATAACACATAAAATGTTATGTCAGCAAATTAATCCTTTTTATTTATTTTCACCTTAAATCAATAAAATCATCAGATCATTTGACTGAAGGTGTTCAAACTTTGACTGTATATGTAAGTACAGCCACTCTAGTACCAGTGAATCGAGACAATCAGTTGCAATGAATCTTTGGAATAAATTCCACTTTCTGAAGCACTAGTTAAGCGTTAAGGAATGCAATGCTTTCAGTGGGAGATCACATTTTGTTTGCATTAGAAACAGTTCTGTAATCACTGATGTTCGCTTCACGTTCCACAGACCAGGTATCTCAAATTGGTTTGAAATTGTGCGTTCATTATGTGCAGGATGTTGACACATGCACAAATAACAAAATAAATCTTTACCCCACCTTCTTATTTTGGTGTTTGCAATCTGGTGGGCATCTCTTTGAGAGGACACACGCATTTAAGATGGTGGACAACCTTTTCCTCAACACTACAACACAGATTAATAGAACAATTTATAACATATGCATGACTAAATGACTGCCACAAAGTTAAGCTGTTATATACTGCGGAAAATATATACAAACAAGATAAACATGTAATTAATGCATTTTAAACAAGCTCAATATTTTGTTTTTAATTCATCTATGATCCATTAATCATAGACACCAAAGTGCTTGCAAATTAATTAATTTAAAATACAGTAGATACTCACCATGCTCAATATATGTCATGAAGCCGAGGGTTACTAACACTGCTCCAATGTGGAAGCTTAATCCCTGAAGGCATCACAAAAAAGGCAACCAAAAAACAACTTCACAAAATCACAGGAAAACTGGACATTGAGAATACGATGTAGGAATAGCTGGGAGATTATGTTATAGTTACATGGCAAAAAGAGACTGGAAAGGCACACTCACATGCAGCAAAGTGCTGGCTGTATAGGTGAGGAGGACAGCCTGAAATGTACCAAGTTTCAGAGCCTTCCTGAACACATCTGAATATGCAGAGGTACAGCATATTAGAGTCTACAGACAAAAAGTTAGACCATCTTATTGCAGTTGAAAGCAAAAGAAGCAATACAGCTAGGTCCCACTAAAACATGGTGTTCTTGTTCTTGTGCTGCTGTGAGTCCCTTTGAAGCCTAAAATATTTACTGGAAAGTCAGAGAGCTGTCAAGTCAGATTTGGCATGTTTTTTCGAACTCTGTGATACATTTACACAGACAGAACTCATGACTCACAATAAGGTCCAGTTACATGGCCTGAACACCCAAGTACCAGGGGCACTGCTTGCACCTATCTCCAAATCCCAGAATATACACAATGCTACTTTAAACAAACCAACATGTGCTTTCAAAAAGTCACGACTGAGAAAAGCTTACAGGTATTGAGCCAGCGAGACATGGGCTGATTCCAAGAAGTTACAACCTCCACCATAGACCTTGGAAACTCTACATTTAGTGGTTTAGCTACTGCAAGATCCCTGCAGAAACAGTAACAGAAAAGGTGGAGGAGAGGTGGACAGACAGAAAGAGAGAGAGGGACCAGGGGCTCCAAAAAAAGGTAAAACCATGTAATTATTTGGGTAGTAAATATGATGTACAAACCACTTAAGGTGATCCTTCTCTTCTGTGAAGCCAGCACCTGCCAGTGTAGTGGTGGTTTCACTGAAGTAACTCACAAAGTAGTTACTAAAATGGAAGGACATTGTGTTTTCATAGGCCAGCAACCACCTGACAAAAGGAAGTAGGGATGTTATTACAGGCTTGAGACAAAAAAGGTTCTCAGAGTTAACCATTCTATACAATTTTATCCAAAGAGAAAGGAAACAAATAACTATATTGAGAAATATGCCTTTACCTTGCAACAGAGCCTCTGAGAAGCAGGGAAGTGAAAAGAAATCATGTAAATTATTCGTGACAACCAAAAAATTGACAATAGCTGCCAATCAGAAATATAAGATGTGTAAGACTGTGACTGGAATACCAAAATGTTAAACTGTAAAGGAAAGATTTTTTTAATTTCAGAAATACTGTTCCTAATTATTGATTTACTATCTGGATATCTTGTTCTATCCAAGTTGTCAAAGGTACTGGGTTTATTCATTATAGATACAGAAATACTACATTGTGTGTTTTTTCTGAAAATAGCTGAACTTAATCAGTTTGTATAATTAAACTACAAAATTGCACTACTTGACTGCTTAAATGTGCATGCATTTTAAACACTGCGCTAATTCTAATAGCGAGGTCATAATAAACCTGGTTTGTGACAATAAGTGAAACAGAGCACACAAAAATTACCTGATTTTTCGCCTCTTCTTACTAGGAGAAGAACAGTAAAAATGATTAGATAAGACAAAACTATAGTTAAAGTACTAGAACAATGGCACAGCAAAATGTATTAAAGCTTTACTTTAACCCCTTAATCCCTGGATGTATTTATTCAGTTATTGATCTTACAGGGCCCATATTGTGTAAAGCCAAATTCCCCCTGCTTTTTCTGGTACAAAAGAGTTTGGTGTAGTATGTATATGTTGTTAAAGTTTCAAACTTGTGCCCTTCACTGCCCAGTCCATAATAGGAAACAAAGATGTACAAATGGCTTGTTTTGAATTCTTTGTTTTTGTGATATCATGAACACATTTAGATATATCCACCTACTCAGCCTACAGCAGTCTGGTCTGCCCTTTCACACTGAAGTTATAAGGAGTGTTTCAGCCTGAACTGCTGGCAGCCAACCAGAACAGAGATAATTTACATACACAATATGGCCAAATGTATGTGGACACCTGATCATTACACCTATATGAGTTTGTTTGATATCCCATTCCAAAACCATGGGCATTCATGTTGGGTTGGCCCACTTTTGTGACTATAACTGCCTCCACTCTTCTGGGAAGGCTTTCCACAAGATTGTGGAGTGTGTCTGTGGGAATTTGTGAAAAGAGTGTTTGTGGGGAAAGGGACTAATTTTGGATGAGAAAGCCTGGCTTGCAATCAACATTCTACTGCCAGAGATTGCATGAGAATGCATGGCTATGTGCTGGATTTTATACACTTGTTAGCAATGGGTGTGGTTGAAACACTGCAGTAATTAAGAGGTCCACAAACATTTGGCCAGATAGTGTATATCAGCCTTGAAAGTGCAGTAACAAAATCAGCCTGGTTAATTCTGAAGACTAAAGAGCGGTTACAAAATAGTCATGTAAAAATAAATTATCACTTTGTTTGGCATAAAAACCATAGAAAAGTCATAAGTGAGCTATACGGTAAAAATGTAAAGTGCAAGAAAAATGAGGATAGAGGCCCTTAAAGACCTATTAAATTCTATGAATTACTCTGTAGTTACTATGAAACTAATATGTGAATTATGCACCTAAGAGAGTGAGGAACTGAAGTGTGGGTTTATAGGCCCAAGCACTAAATAAATGTTCTTTGCTTTTTTTGTTTACTGCTCCATCCATGACATACACATGCATTCAAATTTAAACACTTGGTCAGAAAACAAACCACATTCCATTTGTAATATCGGTTCTCTTTTCTCTACTGTGAGCAGATATTGTCTACACTCACTTGCAAAGTAGTCTGTCTCCCATGATTGGGATAAAGTAAGGGAAGAGATAGGGAGCGACACAGTTGGAGACAACCAGGCAGAGCTGACTCTTCATCCAGCTGCAGATCACCTTCATAAACCAGGACATACTCTATAGGAAAAACAAGCCATCTTTGAGCTTTAAGAACTAGGAATGACTTTTCAGCTTAATTTCTGCATGCATACATAGACTGGCCACTTATAGAAAGGCTGTTATAAAAGGCTTTAAGAGTGATTTTGTGACTCACAAGTTTCCGGCTTTCTACTGCTTCCCTGTAGCTGTTGAAGCTGATCCAAGGCCCAAATATAACCGTTCCCACAAAGTAAACATAACCCATAAACTCCACTGGGGAAGGTACACTCTCCACAGTGCCTTTGTCCAAGTCAAAGGCAAGAGAGATCGCCTTCATGGCAACTACCATCTGCGAGCCTAGGTAGATATGACAATCATACTTAGGATTTCTATAGTTTTGGCATTCTCTCTAAATATGCTACTCAACATACACATGAAGTATGATTTTGTTTTTCTACCATTTGTATTGAGGACTGAAATGTGCAGCAAGCAATGTTCCAATAGTGAACAGCTAATCAATAGATTCTGAACAGAACACATACAGCACTGTTAAGAAATATCTATTCAGTATTATAGACTGACCTCTCATTTTGTGCCAACTGTTAGTGTCCATCATATGCAGCTCCCTGAAATAGAATGTAGTGAGAGTACATAAAAAGGTTAACTTAAAATTAATTGTTGAGGTAACAACGTTTGTATATCATCATTGTCAGAACAGACCCTTGCATCTCCAAAATAGTAACTTTACAGGAAAAGGAAGTAATACTTTAAACCCTTTAGTCCCCAGTCAAAAAGCAGGTATTTCTTCCTTTTGTCACATTTCACATCGATCTGTAAAGAATACAATCTGACAAAGCTGAAAATTTATAGATTTTTATTTTGTTGGTTTTGAAAATTACCATTCTGAACAAGCAAACTACTGAATAGGAAGACAGTTCAGGCTTCAGCCACCCTATACTGTCATACTGATTAAACATATGAATAATAAGCTTATAGAGATCCGAATTCTGCCCTGAATGTGTGCACACACTTCCTCAGAAAATACCATAGGGCATCCAACCATAAAGGCAGCATCGTACTTCTTTTATACAGTAATAGGAAGCAGATTTTCATAAGTTACAGCAGACAAAGACAAAGTCTCTGAATGTATAGCTGGCAGTTATGTTTGACAGAGTTTAAAGCTGAGGTTAGAAACATCCATCAACACATATAAAAGATAATGCTTTACCCTTTACATTTCCTAAAATGGAAGTGTGCATATGAGCAGTTTTGTACTTACCCTAACAATAGGTAGATAAGTACAGTGATAGAAAGGAAGGGGCCGCGACTGCTGGAGTGTCGGCATAGGAAGAGGATGAGGTAGCAGAGAAGGCTGAGCAACACCACCCACACCATGTGAAGCTCAAAGAACAGGTAGAGTGTGTAAAAGCCACCTGCAATTGTACTCAAATGCTTTACGTAGGAGGGCAGTCTGCCTGTCAATATAAGACAGAGAGAGAGTGAGAGAAAGAGAGAGAGAGAGAGAGAGGCGGCAATCCCACACAGCCCAGCACAAAAACATGTGCAATGACTTTTACTAGAAGACAGTTATTTCAGGTTAGACACTTTCTGGAAACTGAATTTGCGACTTTTTATTTTTTGTACAAAATAATGTAACCTGTATATTACTAAATGTCACAATTTACTCCAGTGTAGATGCATGAAATTCCACCAAGTCATATATTCGTCTTACCAATTCTCCATAGCAGTCTGCACACCAAGCAGATGAGCAAAAGCTGCCATACTTGCTGCAGACCCTGTTGAGCAGTTGGAAGCAGGCAGCCAGAGGGCAGCTCCTGAAAAAACTCCTGTCGACTGAGAGCCCCCATTGCTGTGCTTTAGATACAGACAGAAACGTGACTTATAGGCATGTGCTGTCAGTGTACAGTTTACTCATTTGAACTGAGCGTCATCTAAGATGACTGATCATTACTTTTGACATAAAATTAGACATGACTAAATGTAGGTCATCCCCCTTCAGCTGAACAGGTAACGTTAATGTTCCCTCCTACACACTAGCTGCTAGGGTTTAAACAACGTTACTCGCTATTCCGCAATGCAGACAGTAACTAATTGTAGCTACTGGTCTCGACACGACAAACACCAGTTATTAGCTAATTGAACGTCCCTAGACTGTAATAAATCACAGAGAACGAATTAGCCATTAGCTAACATCATCTAATGTGAGTTATAATGGAAGGTGGCATCCAAGGGATTAGCATTTATCCTCGCTAGCAGCTCTGTCAACGGAAACTGTGAATGCAAGATTCGGTTTTGCTTGTGTGTGTATCACATTTCGCTCACCAAATGCGTCCGTTTGTCTAAAATTATCCCAACGGAGGGAGGAATCTTTATCGTAATGTGTTTAGTTTCGTGTACAGAGCGGCTCCACAGTCGGTACTGATGCTGCCCTGATGTGGCTGATTTCCATTGACGCTCTCAGCTGCTTGGCTCTGCTAATCTGACACACAAAATCACAGACAGAAACCGACCGTCCAATCAGCTTCACAGCAGCAGATGATGGAACCAATCCGCTTCAAGGCAAATCTTCAACAGCACAGGCTGTATCTCGAATGGCTCCCTTCTCCCTATGTAGTGCATAGGTGATGAAAAACGGCTTCTATACAAAAAGTGCATTATTTGTCTAATAGAAAGCCACTTATGTTCAGCCAAAGCCGCACAATTTCCTAAGTAACATTTAATGCATTATTTGGGTGGAGAAGCCGTAGTTTCATGTCAATTTCAGTGAACTAGATAGGTAGATAGATAGATAGATAGATAGATAGATAGATAGATAGATAGATAGATACTTTATTGATCCCAAAGGAAATTTAGGCATATATACAACTAGAAATATACAAAAATATTCTATAAGATCTATCCTGAGGTTATAAAAGGTAGTGCAATAATGAATGTACAAAGAGGTGCAGGAAACAGCATATAATGACAATATAGGGAGTAGGGAGCCTATATAGGGAGTAGGGAGCGAGAAGAGATTCAGCCAGTCTCACAGGAGCCACAGGATGTGTGTGTGTGTGTGTGTGTGTGTGTGTGTGTGTGTGTGTGTGTGTGTGTGTGTGTGTAACTTATATATTTTATTTGTTAATTCGTGGCATTTTCCACTCAACTGTTTTTGAAATCAACTGTAGAGGGACTTTTACTGTGGAAGAGTAGGACGTTGTTATTATTATTATTATTATTATTATTATTATTCAAGTTGATTCTGACTCTTGGATGAACAGTGTTTCTCTAGAGTATCCTCTCTTCGGGTCTTTAAACGTCTTAATGGCTAGTTCATAATATCGCTGATTGTATCCATTGTCATTCTCTTCCTCTTTTACCTTCAACTGTTTCAAGCATATTTGTATTTTCCAATTAATTGGTCATTCTCATTCTTCTCAATATGTCAAAAATAAAATCAAGGATCTATATAATTTTCTTTGATGCCCAAGGTTCTCTCAAAAGTCTTCACCAGAACCAAAGCTCAATCAGTTTTTTTTTCTGTCACACTTATTTACAGTATAATTTTCATATCCATAATGAAGCAGATAAATGACCAAAGATCAAACTGTTTGTAGAGACAAATTATTACGATTACTGACAGGTTATAAAGGAGGACAGAATAGTTCATGCAGGCACACTTTGATTGACTGAAGGTGGGACTTTTATTGTATCACCATTCAGAAGTAGCAGCGCATCGCGGAAGAGAATGTTGAAGAAGAGAGAGACTGGTTGACATTGGACATAAAGAGCTGCTGATGATTAAATAAAAACTATTTTAATTTAAACGTTTGACTTCAAAGGAAGAGAGGAAACTTCGATGTGCTGAAATTATGTTTGGCCCCAAGATTCTGTAAGCAGGAGGTGGCAGCGTCAACACCATAAAAGTCGACTTTCTGTGTCAGTCGCTGCAGCTGCGTTGAATGAGCAACTAAACTGTTAATCATTACTGCCTCGTTTTCTTGGCCAACAAAACTTTTAAATACCGTATTAACGATTTCGCTGAATAGACACGATGGCATATTTCCTCTCTAACCAAATAAATTCAACGGCGTGGAAGCTGCCCTTGGCGTTGAGAACTACTTCGGCACGGTTTGTGCTCACTGAAAATCAGCGCAGATACAGCAGTAACACCGGGACGGAGTCTGAATACTTGCACAGAAGTATTGTTCCAACCATGCACTACCAGAAGAGTTTACCGAGGTGAGTAAGCAGTGCACACAGGCTACTGTGATACTTAGCTGAGCCATTTTAGCTATTTCGCTATTCCGCAAACTGCTGCCCACTCAGGTTCTTTATTGGTTTACACAAATATGTTTGGACAGTAGCCGAACTGACCACAAAGTCATTCATTTACATATAGTGTACTGAAAGGATAGCGTTAGTAGTCAAAAGCTGCTGCTGTGTCTTTCTGAAAAAATGTAGGTAAAAGGGCACGAGGTAAAATGATTACGGGTTGGGAGGGGGCGGGGTGTTACATAAAAATATGTCCCCGTTGGAAATTCTCATAAGGATATTTTTTTTCAAAATAACAGACACATCACGGCTATGTATCCATTGTAAACTGTGGCATTTGTAAAGGGGGATTTTTTTTCAAAATTTTTACATAATTAATTAAGACATTTTGTAGAAAATTTACAGTAGTTTGATGTGAAAGGCTCAGTTCTATTGAGACGTCCTGAGGCAAAATGGTTCGCAATGATGGTGATAGGAACCAGATGTCGGAGGAGTTAAAGGGGAACTCCACCAATTTTTCAAACTTACTGCATAATTAAATGGTTAAGATGTAAACGAAGCTGAGACATTATTTTGCCATAACATTGAGAAAAAGTTTTGGCCAAAAACACACTTTTAAAATTCATTCATGGTGAAGAGGTACATACAGGGCATTGTAAGGCAAAACAGTACCCAAAGAAAAGCTTTTTCGGACTTGTTTGGATGTTTTTTCTATTATCAGCATTACCAGAAAAAAAACTCAGAAGACTCATTGGTAGTTTGGGGTAGCAAATAAAATGGCTATTTTTGGGTTGTGGGCATTGCAATCCTTTGTTTCTATCACCACCACTGTAAAAAATGGTAGCCTGTAAGTTTTTCTACAGTGCATTTCATATCAAAACACTCCAAATGACGTTGCTTACATCTCATCTGGTGTAATTCCCCTTCAAGCGTTGCTGCTAACCTTTTTTCTTCTTATTCATTATGGTCAGATTACCAGTGCCAAAACTTGAAGACACAATACGGAGATACTTGGCAGCTCAAAGGCCCCTTCTAAATAATGAACAGTACAGGTAAGCAAAACAAAGTCTTCATATGGATTTTCTGAAAAGTATCTGAATAGCTGAATGTAGAATAATTGAAATAAACTGATATTAAAAAGTGTATGTGCATATTTTGTTTGTACAGTAATACAGAGAAGTTGGCACATGATTTCCAGAATGGCACTGGGAAGCAGTTACATGAGGAGCTTGTGGCTCGTGATAAAAACAACAAGCACACCAGCTATATTTCAGGTAAGTAGCTGCAGGCTGCCACTTAAAATATTTCTGTTGGTTATTCATTATGTAGCATAAATGTAATCGTTGATACAGCAATCATGTAACATTGTGTTGACAGAGAACAATTTCATGGTGTAGAAACCGTGTTTCCTAATTCTGCTCTTGGACTCTCACTGCAGTGCACAGTGTCAAATATCCTCTGCACCGATACACCTCATCAACTGATTATCAAGCCTTTCATGAGCAGGATCAGGCATATTAGAGTGGAGAATAGCTAAAACTGTGCAGGTGGACCCCATGAACAGGATTAATGAGCAAAGTAGAGACCAGTTGGTTCCTGAAGATTGTCACTGAAAAAACATAACAGCAGAACTTTCTAATGTCCCACTATAAGTTCAGGGTTATGTCTGTGGAGTTATGTTTGTTTGTATTACTTTGTTTACATCTTAACCATTAGATAATGATGAAAAATTGTAAAAATCACTGGAGTCCTCTTTTAAGCTTATGCCAGGACTGAGTGTTTACTGTATATTTACTGAACTAAAATTTTCTTTTTTCCAGCTCCATGGTTTGACATGTACCTGTCTGCCCGTGAATCTGTGGTCTTGAACTTTAACCCCTTTATGTCGTTTAACCCTGACCCCAAATCGGAGTATAATGACCAGCTTGTTCGGGCCACTAATATGGTGTGCTCTGCAGTACGATTTATGAAGACCCTCCGTGCTGGTCTTCTTGAACCAGAGGTGTTCCATCTAAACCCTGCTAAAAGCAATACTGATTCCTTCAAGAAATTTATCCGATGGGTGCCTTCTTCCATTTCATGGTTTGGAGCCTACATGGTGAATGCATATCCCCTGGATATGTCTCAGTACTTCCGTCTCTTCAACTCCACGCGCATTCCCAAGCCCAAGCAAGATGAGCTCTTCACTGACGAGAAAGGCCATCACCTGCTGGTCATGAGAAGAGGTAACCTGTATGTATTTGATGCAGTAGATAGGGATGGTAATCTGGTGAAACCAGCTGAGATCCTATCGCACCTCAAGTACATTTTGGCAGACTCAACACCAGCTCCTGTGTTTCCTCTGGGTGTTCTGACAAGCGAGAACAGGGATGTTTGGGCAGGACTTCGAGGAAAGCTTCTGGAGGCAGGGAACAGAGAGGCTCTAGGGTTAGTGGACAGTGCTCTGTTCTGCCTTTGTCTGGATGAGGAGGAGATGCGTGACCACATACACATCTCTCACAACATGCTTCATGGGGACGGCTGCAACCGCTGGTATGATAAGTCCTTCAGTATCATCCTAGCCAAGGATGGACAGGCAGCTATCAATTTTGAACACTCTTGGGGTGATGGTGTGGCTGTCCTGCGTTTCCAGAATGAAGTCTTTAAAGACACCACAGAAAAGCCGCTCATTGGGCCTGGCTCTCAGCCTGCTGCTGTAGACTCGGCCTCTGCTGTCCAGCGGCTGGAATTCAAGCTAAACGCTGAACTGCAACATGGAATAACAAAAGCCAAAGAGAACTTCCATGCTGCTGTCTCCAAGCTCACCATTGATGCCATGGAGTTCAAGCAAGGGGGGAAAGAACAGCTGAAGAAGAAGAAGCTCAGCCCTGATGCCATCGCACAGCTAGCTTTCCAGATGGGATTCCTGCGTCAGTATGGGCAGACCGTAGCTACATATGAGTCCTGCAGCACTGCTGCCTTCAGACATGGCCGAACAGAGACCATCCGTCCAGCCAGCATTCACACACAACGCTGTGCTCAAGCCTTTGTTCAACAACCAGACCAGCACAGTGTGGAGCAGCTTCAAGGCCTGCTGGATGCCTGCTCCAAATACCATGGCCAGCTCACCAAAGAGGCAGCCATGGGTGAGTGAAATCTCAGTCTTATTCTTCTGTGACAGCCTAGTTCACTAAAGGTATAGGCCAAAAAAATTCTGGCTGAAAAAAGGAACTTGCTGTGTTGAAAGTATAGTTTTTGTATAGGTTAATTTTTCCCTAAGGTCCTTTTTTTTAACATTTGTGTTTTTATTAATTCCAAAAAGATGATGGCAAAAACATGATAATTTTCTCTCTTTATCCCTTAGAATTAAACAAGCTGTTTTTGTTACTGTGCCTTTAAACCTGTTCTGTATAAATGATCTCTGTTTTAATTGGCTGCCTTGTACTGTGTCTCATTTAAAAAGCAGTCTGGCCTAAAACACTCCACTAAACTAAAGCACTAACCTGCTGTAGGCTGAATAGCTAGACGTATGTAGATGTGTTGATTTTTATGACATCATTCAAATTGGGCTATTGTTGGAGTGTAATATATATGTAGTAAATTTTTAAACTTTAACAGTGTTCACATAATACATCAAAATATGTAAAATT
Source organism: Colossoma macropomum (assembly GCF_904425465.1). Classification (NCBI taxonomy): domain Eukaryota; kingdom Metazoa; phylum Chordata; class Actinopteri; order Characiformes; family Serrasalmidae; genus Colossoma; species Colossoma macropomum. The sequence goes on along the minus strand of NW_023494793.1, from coordinate 32,888,744 downwards.
CAGTTTTCCACAATGTGTGCTGTGTGGGCAGGACAGACCACATCAGCTTTGTGACTGGTGAGGGGACTACTTATGTATGCACAACCCAAGATTAGAACTGCCCAGTTTTTATATCAAAAGTGGAGAATGATAGCAAAATACATTGGCTATTTAGTGGGCACTGGTAGGTTTTTTGAAGGACATACTTTGAACATGTATTTTGTGTGGCCACAAGAGCAAAATTAACCTACTTTTATCTGTACATATGTTTTATAATATGTATTTATTTTTGTCACTGTCATTTCATCTTTTTTTTACCAGGACAAGGGTTTGACAGACATCTTTTTGCCTTGCGCTACCTCGCTAATTCTAAAGGAATGACGCTCCCAAGTCTGTACCAGGACCCAGCATATGCAGCCATAAACCACAACATCCTGTCCACTAGCACTCTCACTAGCCCTGCTGTAAGTCTGGGTGGCTTTGCTCCTGTAGTGCCTGATGGTTTTGGAGTGGGCTACGGTGTCCATGATGATTGGATCGGATGCAACGTGTCCAGCTACCCCGTCAGGAATGTCCATGAATTCCTTCGATGTGTGCACAAGTCCCTTGAGGACATTTTTAATGTTATTGAAGGAAAACCTCTTAAATCCAGTTAAGTGCTCTTAGAAAAGAAATCCACACTAAGACACTTCATTTAAAGACCTCATTTTAGTGTGAGATAAGACCTTAGTTAAAACCTTATCGTGAGTCTCATTGCATTTGATATCATTTACTGTTACAGGTTTACGCTGTAATTGCTTTAGATGCATCACACAATGTTGGAAGAGATATATATATATATATATGTTCATTGTTTGAAGCTAATAATTGAATGTAATGCAGGGATGTATTTTCTAACAAAGCATTTGGATGAACACAACCTGATCATTTTTCTAGATATAATATTTATCTGAAACATTTTCAGCTAAATACGCATGATCTGTAAGTCCAGAAACTCATCTGCACTTTCAGTCTCATTGATGAAGGTATTGATAAAATTCCATAAAGCTGGACAGGTCAGAAGAACATTGGCTGTTCAGAATATGTCCATGCTTGTTATATCTAGTTTACTGATTGCAGTTCATCTATGTAGCCTTAATTACAGTGAGGAGCATATGAGTTTGGTTTTTTTTCTGTTCATGTGATGTGTAGTTGCCACTATGTAACGTGGAAGATGCTGTGAAATGATGTTAATGATATACACTGTCCCTGTAGAGTTTAAATATTTGTATATATTTAATCTCAGCTGAGAATGATCATTATTAATGGACTAAAAAGAGCTGTTTTGCCTCACCAACAAAGCACAGGGGATGATTGTGTCCATTTATAATTCATTTATATAATGAATATCTTTGCTCTTATTTCATGTGAGCAACACATTTGTGTCTTTAAGGCAGCAGTCATCAATATTGTTATATCATCAACATGCCTTTGTTGATTTTAACGTATTAAACCAAGGAAAAGCCAAAATAAAGCTGTTGTTGTTAAAGGTTGACATCTTTTGACCTACAGTGCATTTGGATACAGGCAGAACTTAACAATACACTATTACTGGTGGTTCACCAGTACAAATAAGTTTTAGTTTCCTTCAACCAGTTCCAGTCCTTTGTCCATTATGATTTTTAATTCCTACTAGGTCTGGGCAACAGGGCGATGTAATCGGATGTAGTCCATAACTGACAAGTAATCCGTTGGCGATGCGTAAAAGGCGATAATTGACATGGTGGGGGAAAAACAGCCGATAACCGGAGTACTAATTTACTGTTAAATATGTTGGACAGTTGTGGTTCACATTTGTGAAGTGTGTGAAAAATATTATATAAGTCGGCTTTTTCTGGTTGAGAGAAAGAGAGACATACAGAAGCTGCTCGTTAGTTATCCCTGCTACACACTGATGCTAGTTTTACTGCACGGCTCCTCCCTTTCTGTTTGTTTACTTTACAGCAAACCTATTATAATGACAGGCGAAGTACTTTTCAGATGATGTTGATTTACTCTGTATTATTGTATTTAATGAGTTTTATAAAAGATTTATTAAAATTTGTTATAAACAAGCATATAAACAACAAAATAAAGTCTAAGCTGCTAGACTTTCTGAACTAAAAAAATATAGTGCTAATTATTTTTTTTAATGTCACCCAGGCCTACTTCCTACTTTAAAAAAAGGAACTCCCACGTTTGAGTGAATCAATCATTTATTTAAAAAAGAAAAGAAAAAAAAAACAACAGCAGATAATCAGAAATTTACAAATGTTAAGAAGCCAAAAAAACAAAAGAACTGTCACACTGTAAAAACTGTTGAACTTAGATAGGCTTGATCTTGAAATGGAGCCCAATGAGACTGAAGACAAGACACTTGAGGTCCTGTACCAGGTAGTAGAACACCCGGAGGCCTTCTGGGTCCCTGAGGAATAAGAAAATTCAATGGATTAGCAATGTTGATGTAATGCAGGCCACAACAGCAGGTAAAACCTGTGATGCAAAGCTGGAAGTTTCTCATTACATCAAGGAACAGGACAAACCCTTGCCATTAAATTCACAAGTGAGAAAGGGGCATTCTTCACTGGGAGTCCAGAAGCATTATCTGTATAGCATGAAACCAAATGATGATCACAAGCAAATGGCCACATAACATGAAAACAAGAGGAAAACATCCTTTTTCTGTGTTAACATGAATTGTTTGTAGGTGAGCACTATTTGATTTCTCTCATAAGGTTCTAACATACAAAGCATGTTTTATTTGGACATCAACAAATTAATTCAAATATGTGTTTGAATAACTTTAGTGGGATAATAATAATTATACCCTACACATCTAACTTTTTTGGACAATGAAAAAAACCATTTCCAAATATCTTGTATTTTTATGTTGCTTTTGTATTACATTTAGTAGGTCATGTCTTTTAGTTTGATCACCATGAGGGAAACATTTGTGGATTTTCAGAAGTATGTATAAAAAAAACCCCACATTTCACTCCTTTAGACATATTCTAAACTACTGTGTGACAAATCCTTAAATGTTCTATCAACGCTTTTGTTTAAAAATGTTAATTTATTTTCTGGTTTAGGCAATAGGCAACAACTGAATACATGATCAGCTCCAGAAATCCTGGAGCTGACTCCAACTCTTGACTCCTGCTGGTGGAGATGATGGAGTTGACTCTCCAACTTAGCTTGTTTTTAACTGGTAGCACCATACCATTGATAAAGGGATATAGCAAAGATTAAACCTTCTCATTGTAATTTACAGCACTATCAAAAACAGGACATTTAACTACATGGCAGAGTTATGGTAGGCTACAACTGACTTTTTTTTTTTTTAAGTCATGTTGCTTCTGTTGAGTGTAGCCTTAAGCTAATTTTTAAATGTGTTTCTTAGATAAAAGTTACCCCATGACAAAAAAAGCTTAAAATCTACAAGTTACTGGCTTTATTGATTGTTGTTTAAACCAGTGGTTCTCAAACTGATTCTCAGACACCCATTTTGGTCCTGATTTTTTGCTCTCACCCAACACATAGGAACAGAGGTAAAATTTGAGGACCAGCTTAAGAACAACTGGTTTAAACAATAAATATGAACTTTAAACTAGCCCCGGTCAGGTCATATATGTTTGTTAACTTGGGCTAACAATGTGTGGTAAATATAAGAACATTAATAATGTTCAGCTATCTGTCAAAACAATTTACCAAAAGCACAGTTCACTTATTTACATTTTGCATTTACATTTGTCACACTGCTGCAACACTTACTTAGACTGGTTGACATCAATCAAAGATCCAATTTTGGATGTTGTGAAAGAGATGTGTTCATCGCCAATGACAATCTCCAGTTCCTAGAAAATGAAAATGAAAAGAATCAAAATAACTGAATACTTAAAATGACCTGAAAACTTACTTTTCCAAAGTTTGTGACTGACTGCTTTCCTTGCAGTGTGAGGAAAAAGTAATGTTCTAGTTGCAGGACAAACCTGTCTTCCGACCCTATCAGGAGGGGGCCACAATGCATCGTCTTCCTTGGTGATTTCACTGTCGTCAATGATCCTTTTCAGCTCCTCCATCACGCTCTTGTGAACATAAGCCTAAGAAAGACGACATAAACCTGAAACCATGCTCTTCACACAAAAGAATGTTTAAAATATAAAGAACAAATGTTTTACCTCCTTTCTGATCATGACATCATTTTTATAGTTGCTGTTGTTGGCGTATCTCAGCTTCCCTACACAAAAAACAGAACAATCATTACCATACTCTACAGAAATCTGTAATAGTTAACATCTAATTGGTGTGTGTACCTTACAATTTACAAGTGTAACTACACTGGTTTAACAACTGTGAGGACAGGGCTAGGCAGACAGGGCTGCATAATATTTAACCTCTTGCAACTAAGGGTAAACAATGTTGCAAAATATAACATCACATACACAAACTTGCATCACGATATTTAGTTTTTCTGTGGTTTGATAAGTTGGAAGAGAGGAAAAAAGATCGGTAGTGCCACATTTAAAAACTACTAGATTCCTATTCAAACAACCATACATACAACATTTTCAACAAAACCATACTGTAATGCAATTATCTACTGCCCACCCCTAATCAAAACCCAGTTGTGGCCTTTACAGTACGGCTCTTGCAAAAGATTGCAACATTCAAAACAGGTTCTTCATCAAAATAAAGTTTGAACTTTGTAGTGCTGTAAGTATCCTGACCCAATAAGTGTTTATGTAGGAGTTTATATAAACATACCCCATAATCCAACAAATATAGAAAAGTAGAATTACATTAGTAAACCTTTCAAATGTATCACGAAGAAATTTTAATTGCACCGTAATCGCTATACGTTTATTTGGTTCATATCGTGCAGCCCCAGAAGAGATGGAGTTTAACAACTGAACCGCCTTCACTGAAATAACCTCCGAACACGAACTCAAGTCTACGTAGACCGAGCTAGCTAGCTCACCACTATACTCATCTATAATATTACTAATATTATTACAACGACAAAACTTTTCTCTCCTCGCAGAAGTTCGAGTGAAACCTGATTTTCAGGCCTGAAGCCGGTCGCTCACTCCGACGGCACTGGTCGCTGTTAGCACGCTGGCTAGGTAACGCTAGCTTAGCTCACTGGCGCTAAACTGGAAGTTACTCACCGTCCGGCCTGAATTCAAACTCCAGAAACTCGTGTCCGAATTTTCCCTTGTGGCCCACATAATATCTTAAATAGAAGTCGCTTGTCGACATAACTGTGCTATTAAAGTCTTGAAGACTCCCGGAGATGTAAAGCGACAAAACCTCACGGGTCCCAAACTGAACCACCGATTAGCAACTCGTACGAGCTTACAGCGTCGCACACTGACGTCATGAAGGGCGCGTTTTGATGATGATTGGGGCGAGCTTGTAATTACCAACGGCGACCTCGTGAGGGCAGTAAAAACACAGATTCTCCTGGGGCGGTGTGGTGGTGGGGGTCCAGAGAACTTGTAGAGAGGAGAATTATCAGTCTGCAATGTCTTCCGGGTTTCTCAAACACTAGAGGGCGCTCCCGAGTGAGTCCAAAATGAATGGGTTGATATGGAGCATTTGAGCAAAATCATAGTTTATAAATGCTTAAACATTTTAATGTAAAATAATACATTCATTTCCTAAACACAGAACAGCATAAAACATTTTAACACTGCTGTTATATGTTTAAGAGCTTTAAAACACGAGTTATAGGAGTTTAAAACGGCTCTTCATGTATGTCCATGACGTCAGTGAGCGCGAACAGCCAATGAGCTGCTCCGCTCGCCAATCAATCATCACGCTCTAGCACTAATGCCCGCCTCCTGCTGTCCAAAACCCGTTTGCTGTAGAAAAAAGGAAATATATAGGTAAGATTTCTTTGTTTTTTTAGTGAAATACATCCTTTTACTTTCTAAAATTAAAGAAACGTTCTGGGCGATTGATTAGAAACTATTTTAACTTTTCGTTTTTAGCCGTTGAGCGCTATTCATTGCGGACTTACTCGCGGGCGCCCTCTGCTGTTTAGCAGTCCTGTTTTTGATATAACGGGGGGAATAGGAAGTGGCCAGGCTCCTCATAAACCGGCTCTGGGGGGTCTCTGGTAAAAAAGCGATGGCCTATATATTCTGGTTTAAGGGGAGCCTGGCCATTTTCTATTTTTGTCAGAAACATGACTGCAAAACGCCAGAGGAATTTCATTAACATATAAGAGTGTTAGTGAGGTTAGTGGATGATTGGTTCTGGATCAGTTGCTACTCCAACAAGATATTTGATATTTGCGTCCCATTTAGAAATACTTTTCTATAGATTATACAAACTGTATGCGCACATTGAAGAAGCTGAATTCGAAGAGGTGTCTGGACACTTTTGGACACAGTGTATATGAACATTATAGGCAGACCACATGCAAGGTACAAAACTTTATTTTAATCTTTCATTTCATTTATCTTTTTATACAACTTGCTTAATTCGTTTAACACATTTACATTACAATACAATGTGAATGATTGAGACGCTTACAATGAAGACCGAACACATCATCCAGGTTTTTAATTCAGATATTTTGCAAGCAGTAGCCTATAGATTGTTGTTTGAACGCAGTGGCTTGCGCTGCTTGCAAGCTTTCTGACAGCAGAACCACCATCATCTCATGTGTGGACCTTTCATTCAAAGACACCTGGAATCTGATCTGCATAAATCTATCATCACAAAGATCTCTCAGCTTTAAATACAAGGATCATGGCCAAAAGACATCACTCATTTAAGATCAACTCATTTTAAATACCTGGCCCACCAGGCATAACACTGCATATATGCAAGCTTCTTTTAACAGTAGAAAGTGTCAAATTTCCAGTTTGGGAATATCAACATTTATACATATGTGACATAATCTAGGAAAATCAATACAAAATTTGCAATTGAGTCTATGGATGCATTGCACAAGAATAAACTCCACAGTGAACTTCACACCTTACAATGAAATCAAGTGTTTTGTAATCTGCATCATTTGTAATCACATAGGATTATGATGGTCACATAGTGGTTTTGTGTCAGTTACAGTGATCGTGTTTAACCTGTTTCTATGGTAATGAAAGTGGTCAGTAGCAGTTGATATAAGGCATATTGCAGTTTTTTTTTCCCAAAAGCTGGCATCTGAAGAAACCAAACCATGGGTATACCTGATTTAGGTGTGCATGTTTTGCATGAGTATTTGTAGATGTATACAAGCAGTACATGCCTTAGACAGGCTAGTTAGGAGGCAGTTGGTAATGATTTATATCAGAACACACTGATCCATAGACATTAAATACTGTACATAAAACATGAGCAGTCTAAAAGCAATTATTTACACAACTTTTGGGGACAGGCCAAAAACCTAGCAAACTTTAAGTAACCAAGTCACAGAGTAACATTTATATGTTAGGCCCTTATGGCAGAGATTTTTATTGGACTTTGGCCCCCAAAACACCACAATTATGAATATAGTGTATAATCACATCAAATGCATATTACACTTGTAATTGTATGAAATACCCTGTATCATAGCAGCAGTGTAAAGGGAAATGTGTCTGCCAGACGAAAAAAAGAACAAGAAAATCAGCCATACTGGTTGTTTTCTCAGGGTCATGAGTCATACTTGTAATTTCCTGAGGGTTGTCTTGTTTAAAGAAATTAAGTAAGACCTTTGTTGTGATTATGATATAAAAAATGGGTTCCCTTTTTTATCTACCTTCAGAGAAGAGTGTTTAGAGTGTTTTGAGAAGTAGTAATGAGCCCTTTAAGGGAAAACAAAAAGGAAACACTATCAGTTCTCTGGATACGTCCCTGAAGCAGCTTAAGTAGAATATTATGGGAGATGGAGCGAGCATTGGGATCCTGAGCAAGAGAAAAAGTGAGCCTTGTGCATCCTTCAATAGACTGAAAATGCATATTAAAGAATGCCAAATGGATTCTTTGGTGATTTTTGTGTTTCATAGTGATTGGAGTGGCATCACGGTGTATGCTTCATGTTGCTAGGTAACAAAATCAAAACAAAAACATGGCCAGTAGTGCTAAACACTAACCCAAAATAAAGAAGGTCAATGATCTCCTAAAGACATGCAGGCAAAACAATCTGATGACCGTAGTCCTTAATATATAGAGCATTCATGACCTAAAATACTTAAAGACTGGCAAAAGTTCAGGAAAAAAAAACAAACGAAAAAAAACAAAACAAAAAAAATATTTAAAGTACATGATTTTTCATCGGCCTATAAAAATGTAGAAGACAAAGGATGCAACATCAAGTATGGTACACAAATGACACTGATATGGGTTCTGGACTTATTTAATCTGTGTTAAAGGAACTGGCTACATAGGACCTGGAGAATAACCAAATTCCCTTCTGGCTTTAAGTGTCTGTCACAGAATTACTACTTCTTTTTACAATACAAATTCCACCCTGATGTGTACAGAAGATGGATATTTACTGAAATGTAGCATGAAGATAGTTATCTTTCCTTAGGAGCGATGATCAGATTGTACTTTCTGGTGAAATAATTGGTAACAGGCCAAAGACGGAAGTGCTGACAAAGTGCTTGGCAGGAAATATCATGCCAATATATGACATTAACTCTAAGTAGGCAAGGGCTCTAGCAGTAATGTTGAAAGATGCAAGACCTTCACTTTGTATTCCCACCTTCACAATTTTGCACTAGCCTACTACTCTACCAGCTAGGTCCATTTGGCAAAACTGTAAAGCCGTGTGGACATTCTCCTCCTTTACTTCACAAATCCTCTCAAACAGGGGGGCAAAGAGTTAAAAGAATTCATAAATAAATAAGACAGAAAAAAAAAAGTTTGACCTGTCATCATTTTGAACCAGGAGCATTTCCCTCAAAAAGTGCACAGACCAAAAAAAAACCCAAAAAAAACAAAAACAAAAAAGGACATGAAACAATAATAATACAAAATCAAAGAAGGCATTTCTTGAATTTCTTAACTGTTTTAAATACAGTATTTGTGAACTGCAAGTATGTACAAACAATCCTCCATTTCTCCCTCCAGTCCTTTACTGTCATCCTTCTCTCATTCCCACGTTCAGTGTGCATCAGTGTGGCCTGCTGCTGGACTCTGACGGCTGCCGCTTTCGTGGTGCGCTATGGCCATTGAGACAACCGTTCAGCCGTTTGGTCAAACCACCATTCAGAATGTCCTGGATGTGCTGCACTATCAGATTTATGGCAACTGAAAACAGATAAGAAGCATGCAAAGTTAAACAGAGCTGCATATAACATCTGTAGTGGGTAGGCATGATGACCATCTTCAATGGGATGGTATTACACCAAGTAAAATACTCAAACATGGGGATGCTCAGTGATATTGGTACCATGTGGGTATCAGCAGATGTTTGCATGAAAAAAGAAATAACAGCATCAAACAGATGTTTAAATGATTTCCAACTGATATTTGATGACTGCTGTACTCTGGAAGACTACAATGTTGTAGTGATGCTGGGTTACTTTGCTAAAATGTCTCAAAGTTATTTATTTTACTGCACTATAACCCCTTTACAAATAAGTGTTATATTTTCCCTGTAATCAAGCTGGATTTAGTAATAGTTTCAACATTTTATAAATGTTTATGTATTGGTATGTACATGAAAAATATTGCACTGGTCCACAATTCCCATATCCCTAATCAAAATATCTGCTATCATTAAGGTGTAAACAATGGAAAAGGTCAGAGAATAATTTGAAGCATTTGTAAGATCTGGATTAAGGAAAAGCATCTGAACTGTTGTTCTGCTTTGCTTCATTTTTATAAATCTTTTTTTCACTTGAATAAAATATTCTAAACTGCTTGTTACCACATAAGGGGTCAGCAATCTAGCAAACTTGAAATGACTAGGAGTAAGTTTTGGGGAGTAAACAAGCACCAGAGGGAGTGCGGGGCACACAAACACACATAGTAGAATCTGAGAATGGCCTTGTTAGACACCATCAAAACATCCCATGGCATTCCAAAACAAAATAAGAGATAGATGTTACCAAAACATTTCTGCAGTTTCATGGTCAAGCAGTGCCTAATCACACATTTGGACAAAGAAATAAAGTAACAGACACCCACTTACACACATTCACACACTCTAATCTCACCTAGATTATCAGCTCCCCTTGGGATGATCACATCAGCATATTTCTTTGTCTGAGAACATAAAAACAAGCAGGATTATGTAAGAGTTCCAGGGAAAAATCCTGTCAAGTGAGTTTCAGTTCATAAGCATTTCTGAACCTGTTCCTTGCTGACTTCATGCCAAACACATTCTTTGTGAAACGGACTCCTTGGAAAAGTTTCCAATGTCTGACTCATTTTAACTGGGACCAGGAAATAACGATTTAATAACACATTTGTGAAAAGACTTGTAAGACTTGTAAAAACAAGTAGTTGCACAATCAAATACTGCAGCATGTGAACAAATATGTTGACAGAACTCAAACATTAAACAGCTACAAAACAATAATAAAATCTGAAATAAAAACTTGGGTACACTTAAGGTTAGGACATAAATCATAATATGGGTTCATAATTTGCATTATATTCCAATTAAATTTTGCGCTTCTTTTATGTTAACTGAAAAAAGGGTTATACAAACAACACTATTTATTTTCTATAGAAACACAACAAAAGGAACATAGTTGGCTGCTCAAACAGCAGGTGTGGTAGTGACACAGAGCAAAGAGGTAAAAAGAAGGGCAACACCTGGCACAGGAAGGAGGAATAGTGGTTCACTGATAAACATGAAGACAGTTAAACTGAATAGTTAGTGAAAAACACAATGACCACAAATAGTGCTGGGTGACATATTGTCTGTACTGGTATACCAACAGTGTGTCACAATGATATTGGTCAGCAGTTTTACACTGACAGATAGCAAGCATTATATCCATTATATTATGTCATTCTATCTAAAAAAGGTTCCTTTCTGAAAATCTGGTTAGCATTTACAACACTGTTCCCTTTGGTATAATTTCAAAAGAAAAAAAAAACAGAACAAAACAGTCCACTCAAAACAAACTTATGTCAGGTTTGCAAGACATTCTGTTAGCATAGTGTACCAAACTAAAAATGGTTTGATGCTTTAACTTAAAGTAACCTGGTTACCTTGAAATGTTGAGTTCACTCAACCTTTAATAGTAAGCTAACAAATAAAAATAAATCGGTAATATACATTCTGTTACCTTACTATGTGAAGTTCAATGAATCAAATGAACAACTGGTTACTGAATCACTAAATCACATACCATAGTATTGTTATATTTGGAAAATATTTTGATACTTCAGTTTATCAGTACCACCCAGCACTAACCACACACACACTCCAGTTTCAACTTTCCAGTCTCAACCAAAAATGCTGTGCTAACTTCATATACGATTTGGAAGCCACTCAGTGAAACCCACTTGTAAAAACATCTAACTCGATTCAATCATCATCAAAACTTGAAACAGTGGAAGGAAGCAATATTGTTTGGTTGATTTTTTTTGTAGAAAAGAATAAATAATGCAACTTCATTATGTATTACTCAAATACTGCAGTGTCACCCAAAATGTTAATGTATGTTCTGCCAGATTTTGAACTGGGAGAAAGATGGAAGGTTCTATAAAGAGAAGTAGGGTGTGGAATACAGCTTGACTCACTGGCAGGCAGAACTCTTCGAAGGCAGGCTTCACAAACGTGATATACTGGTTTAGCACCTGCTCTAGGTCCCGTCCTCGCTCACTGATGTCTCTCAAGACTAAAAGACAAACCATGAAATAAAATTACATAGGAATTAAAAAATTTTCAGTTAAGTATGTATTATTTAAACATAACACTAGGAATTATTCTATATTCTATGTTATTCTACTATGAAACTAATGTTTAAGCTATGTAGTTAGAAATGTGAAATAAAGCGTAGGCTCACATAAAAGCCATTTTTGGTTTAAGGGATTAAAACTGTACAAACCAATCAGATTTTTTCCTGGTTTATTTTGTGTTGGATTTCAACTGTGAACAATGAATCCTTTTTTCTCCATTCACCTCTGCGTGAGAGTCGTGTATCTGCATCTGTATCCACAAACAGCTTCATCTGAAACAGGTCCCGGATCTCCTGTGAGTAGAACATGAGGATTCCCTCAAATAGCACCACGTCAGCTGGGTACACAGTGACCGTTTCCTCTTTCCTGTAGAGAAACAAAGCCGGAGGGATAATGAAAACTCAACAAAAAAGCTTCTTCAACCAGGTATTCGTACACATAAACGACAAAACGCCAAAAATGGCTGTAACTTCAAGCCTCAGTCTTAAAAAACACACTACTGAACTATCGCTGTCCAAATCAAATTCATAGTTCTTTAAGAAGCATTAAGAACTGACCTTGAATGGGTAACAAAGTCATAGACTGGGATCTGAACTGTTCTTCCATCCATGATGTCCCACAGAGTCTTCACTATCAACTCGTTATCAAATGCATCTAATGACAAAAGCAAACAAGGGATGAGCCTCAAAGATCCACAGGTTGGTAATCACTAGGGCAAGGTGACAAACTGTTACAAGGCTAGTGTGACAGCAGGTCTGTTAAGTCAGGAAATTCCACACACTGACACACACTTCAGCATCTGCTGAAGACTGCAGATACCTGTCATTTGTTGTATATGTCCAAAGATCTGGTCAACACACATTTTTTTTCTGAAATCAATTAATTAATAGGCAGTTTGCCCACTTTTTGCTGCAGTAACTCTATTCAGGTAAAGAAGAGCGGCTCCACAGTCCAATGCTGCGAGACTTTATGACCTTCTAGCCGGCCACTGGCATTGGGCATGGTGACCTCAGGCTCCTTAAATCTTATGCTTTTTTTGTGTAAATTATACCATCTGTGTTTGTGTGCAATTCAACACTTGTGTCAGCAATGCACCTTAAAGGAATGGTTTGGCAAGAAATCAAATTTACACTATTTTCCACATACCCCAGATCAATCAGCCAAGACATGTCTGGTGTCCAAATTTGCTTCTTTAATTTTAAACTGGAGCTAGGGGGTTAACGTTGTACAAACACTAGCAGTCAATATTCAACCAAATGTGAACTAAAAAATACACAAATCAAAACTTCACTGTGTAGCAAAATCAAAAAGAAAATCAAAGGAAAATCAAAAAGATCCGGTCAGACAGCAGTCACCCAGCACACAGCCTGTTCACCATCCTGCCATCAGGCAGGAGATTTTGTAGCACACAGGCTAGAACAACCCGGTTAATGAACAGTTTCTACCCACAGGCTGTCAGGATTTTGAACAAGCTGTGAAGCTGTGGGTTCTTCCCCAACTACCATATCACTCAGTCACTTTGTCAGCATTATTATTAGAGAACAATAACACTAAGTCACTTTAAAATGTATATTGTCTCTATATTTTTGTATACTTTCTCTATAGTTTGTGTATATTTAATATATTTCAGTTTGTTTTTCTTATATTTTATTTTTACTTATTTACTTTCTGTCGAGTGATTAGCTGAGCCTCACCACAAGCATTTCAATGCATACAGGTCCTGACATGTTGTGCAAATAACAAATAAACTTGAAACTAGCTAAACGCAGCAGGCAGTTGTGCTGAATTCTGACTCCTCACAGACTCCCCTTCACATTCAAATGCATTACAGGGGCATATGGACTCTAGAGTGTTGCTTTTCTGCTTAGCATAATAGTACAGAGTGGTTATCTGAGTTACTATAACCCTTCTGTCAGCTCAAACCAATCTGACCAATCTAACCTCTCTTCACTGCCAGTCATATTTTTCTTTATTGCATCTTTCTGAGTAACCACTAGATACTGTTGCGTGTAAAAATCCTAGGAGATCAGCAGTTAAAGAATACTCAAACGGGCCCATCTGGCACCAACAATCATGCCATGGTCAAAATCAGTGAGATCATTTTTCAAGCAAAATCTGCATACCAAACATGTCTCAGCACTGGGGTAAATGGAATATTGTGTAAATTCGATTTTTTGTCATTTTAATGTCATTATTTGTAGGCTTGGATACTTTTGGACATACAAGGTACATCAAGCATTCTGTAGAATGGGATCAAACACAACAGAAATGGTAACAAGATGATGGAAGGGGTATAATCATTTAGCTGTTTTAAAAAAAAATGAATCTGTAAAATGATACAAGAGTGTAATATCCAAATAGATACATTATTTAACTATTGTTCTCCACTGCTTTTCAGTTCTATTTAACTGAGTTATATTACTGCTGCCTTACCTGGGTGATCAAAATTGAACTGTCCTTTGAGAGCTTTGGCCTTTTGCTCTGAAGTTAGCACCTTGTAGAAGCTGTCCTGACTGAGAATTGCAACCTGCCTTTGGTGATGGTCAATCTTATTTTGGCCAAGGAGCTCCATGATCTTTGCACAGACTGATGACTAAAGGTAAAACAGAAACAAAAAAAAATCATTCAGATAACTTTTCAGACAGGGTTTTGCATTAACCTCTGGAACCTCTGGAAAATGGGTTCACATGTTAATGACTGAAAATTGGATTCTGTACTGTAAAGTGTAGAAGAAATTCATCAGCATTCTGCAGATACTGAAGTTATAAATAAGTGGTAAATTAAACAATAGTTTACATTTAATTAACATAAACATTAACATAAAGCACTATAAGCTGCATTATATGTCTGAATGGTGCCATATAAATAAAACATAGAACACAGACGCAATATTGGTGCACGTTAACAAATACTACAAAAATTACTTTTCAAATCGGATCTGGGCCACTTTCATATATGTTCCTAGATCGGGTAGATATCTGATTCGTGCCCATGAGACCATCATGAGAACGGTCAGATTAGAATCTATATGTTGTTTTACAGCGCATGCACCATCTTTTAATCATAACGCAGTATTTAACCCAACCAGTAAACAGTGCAAAGGCATCTGACCTGTTTTTGCCTTTGTCTTGCTCTAATAGTGAACAGCTGAAAGCTGTACAAAATAAATTATCTTCGCAATGGAGGCTTTTTCCACTGGTTAGTTTGTTTGTTGTTCATGACGCACATGGTTCATTCATGTGACGTTATTGATTAGGGCATGTGCATGCAGGTTGTTTCAGGACGCAAGTTCATTTACATTAATGACAGATTTGAGTCACTTACCTACAGTTAGAAAGATTGGATCTGAGCAAAAAGTCAGAATTGAGCAACGAGGCTTGGAAAGTAAATAAAGCCTTTGAAGTGTAATACTTTTACATCTTTTCAAGTCTAAATGAGTAGTTTGCCTTGTACAGCAAGTCGTGAAAAGGCCTTTAACACCTACAGTGTCACATGACTTGATCAATGGTGTTTTTAACTTTGTTGCACAGTTTACTATTTTGTTTAATATCAGTAAGTAATCATTAAACAAAAAAACTTTATATTAAACTACATGAATGAAATCAATGTGTAATTCTGTGTAGAATTCAGTGTGTTCAGCTTTGTACAGCACAATCTTGAAAATCTGAATTTTTTTTTTTTGCCTTTTCTAATATATTTTTTTTTTTTACACATGCTTGAGACTTACACCATGTCTTCATCTGAGATATTGTTGTGAAATACTATAGTGACCTGTAGTGGCACAGACATGCAGACTTCTTGTCTTGGTTTTCATGTCCTTCATTGTAATGTGGAAGACTCTCTAAAGTAATTTTCTATTCAGGGAGTTAAACCGCAGGCAGATCACAGAATTCACAGCACATTTTATTCTTTTGCTGAAGGCCTGCTTGTTATCATTCTCACTTACTTCGGCTTACTCATGTGTTATTTCTCAGTTTCTCCAGTAGTGCCTTTTTATTCCATGTATAATATACTGTATATATTCCCTGCCTGTGGCATGAATCAGCAATAGATATTTCCAGGAAAAGCCAATACCTTTATGGTACCAACCAAATTATTTTTGAAAAACTATGTCATTCAGTACCAAAAACCTAAGTAGGTAGTCTTGGCATCTGTGAGACAACAAGCATACCGTTCCAAAATCTAGACTGCTGATTGGCTGTCTAAATTGCATCCTGTAAGCTTGTTATTAACACTTGCCCTTTTTGATTACTCTGCAGTCCAGCACCTCACACTCATTTCTGATTTAAGCCACACTCACTTTCAGTTTGTACTTTTAAAGGAGGTATTACAAGAAGTAGAGTTCAGGAATCTGTATTGAAATTAATGTAGTGATATTACTATCAATATCAAAAAAATGAACATTACCCAGCCATAGATGTCAACTCAAAATATGCTGACAGGGTGTACTGCAGATTGTAAAGGCAGTATAAGGCAAATTACTGATAAAACAGTTTACCACAGGTGGTCTAATTTCTGATTCCTGCAAAAAAAAATACTATTTACTAATAACTAATGTGTAACAATATAACTGCTTTCAATCCCCATCTACATTGTCTTGTATATGAAATTATTTCATAGACGGACCAGTAACTATGCAGTATGTAAATTCACATAGTATATTTAATTGGTATTTTATTATTGCCAAAGGCTTACAATGCCCCTGTAAGAAGTTACTGCTCTATTGGGTCTGCTGTATCTACTACTGGCAGAAGTGTACAGTTCACCCAGATGTTACGTTCTCATCTGTTACCAATGCTGTTACAGACACATTTTAACAATACTGTAGCTTTATTAAATGTGTGGTAGGCACCGTACAGTCACAGCAATATTTATATCATTTGCTACAGACCTGATCAAGGGAAAGTTTGAGGGAACTGGGCTCTGTAAGGCATTTTCTATTTCAGAAACCACCCACGCACACATACACACACAATCTGGACACAGTGTGCTATAGAGAAGAATTTGATCTTCATCTTTAAGTAATTTGCTATTTGCAACTCTTTCTGACCACCAATATTTAGCCACATTGCAATCCAGCCACATGGCAACAGTCTGTCACAATTCGTACAAAACATATGAAAGCAAAAAAGCTCAGAAAGGCTGTATGCTCTATGTTTCTTCAATAATAATAATAATAATAATAATAATAATAATAATAATAATGTCTTTCACACAATCAAGGAGGTAAAATTACATGTTTAGTCTATTTTTCTGTGGAAGTGAAAATAAGTAAACACATTCTCTACAGGCGACAAACTTTAGTGCACAATTTCTATTTTTTTATGTATGAATTTGACATTTGGGGGAAAAAATGCAACTAAATATCAAATGTGCCATAACTTTTGCACGTCACATTTTATGTTTTAGTTTTTTCAGCAAATAAACAGTAATTGTCCATTAAAATGTAATGTGTGTGTGCTTCTTTTTACAAAATGTAATTTGACCAGGGGCACCCAAACCTTTGCATACAACTATACATGGAATGCAGCTTAAGTGTCTTTAAATGTGCATAAAAGAAAAACAGCTAATAGAATAAAATAAAATAGAACATTAAATGCAATAAATTTAAAAACAACTAATGACACCAAAATGATAAAACAAGATTTAAGCATTACAGCAGGAAAGTCAAACTAAACAAGTATGTTTTGAGCTGGGTCTTAAAACTAAGTCAAATCACTAAAAATTGATTTTTTTGCAACAAGTTCAATATGTTTGGAGCATAAAAACAGGAGGCAGCACCATGTTTTACACAGGACAGGAAGTTCTGTGCAAGACTGCTGTAAACACCAATTTAGTCATTATTCAGTGGGACAGTCTGAAATGTATACAGGGGATGTACCATTATGTAGCCAATTAAAGGTTGTCAAAATACATTCACTGTTCCCACTTTGTTTATGTCACCAAAGAACTCTCTAACAGTCAAGAGCAAAGTAACATACGCTTATCAGCAACTTTGCCACTCTTATGCTGATGAGTGAACTGGTAACAGCAGCTTACATCTAACCTAGCAAACAGTAGAGAAACCAACATGTAATATCACAGACTCCAACAATTAGTGGATACAATAAATGTATAAATAAACAAACAGAAAGGGTGAGACTAAGAGAAAATGAATGAAGTCACCACAAGGTTTGAATAAAAGGACTAAAACACCAAAGCTTATACACTAATGGAACTTGTCTACATTTAATATGCTACAAAAACGGACATTCAGACAGGAGACAGAACTCATTAGGCCAATCTATCTCTCAGCCCTGTTCCACCAGGTCTCCCAGAGATTTTACCAGCTGCAGTACTGTCTGTCTCAATCCATTTAACATATAATCCGCAAGCACTCTCAAGCTGTTCCTGGCTCTTTGTAAGCAATTATAAACATGTGCTCCCAGCATCTTTTAAGATAAACAGACATGACCACCTCAGGCCTTTGCATCATAACAAGTTCAAGGCCTTTACATGTTCTAATACTATGGCTCATCTAAGGTGCCATTTATATTCATGAAAGAAAGCCTGAGAACTGTTAAACAGAACCTTTACATTAAATTTCAATATTTTTGTTCTGTGTTGTGCTACTGGTCCTATGTACAGCAACATAAATTAGCTTGTAAGCTCCTTAGCATCACTAAGAAATAGTAAAAAATAAATAAATTAATTAATTAATTAAAAATGTCAATAACCTTAGGGAATTAGTCTTTTATAGGATAGGCCCCTACTGTCCCCACTGACCCCCCATCAGTGAAAATGCCAGAACAGGACAGATCTGTTGTGAGGTGGGAAACCCCTGCCCTGGCCTGTCATTGCCCATTACTGCAGACACAGACTTAACCTTGCAGGCCAGACAAAAAAAAACTGTCCAGCCCTTGCCAGTGCTGACTAAACATTCTTCTGCCTCAGTCTGAGGCCCTTTTGTGTACCCAACAAGCTACTCTGCAGTTTAGAGATCTAATGCCAATACCACCTAGGCTAGGCCGGACACCAGTGGTACGACGCACTACCATGAATGATTGGGATCCAGAAATTCTTTTATCCAACATATATAAGCAGACTGAATTAAACAAGGTTCACTCTTTGGCATCACTCTAATATCCAACAACTGCAAATTCTATCAACAACATGTCCCTACATAAGTACAATGAAGACACAACATTCCAGCATAACTCAGAATTATAACTCAGAAGAACATCCAAACGAGGTCGATAAGAAGTGATATCAACCACTACCAAGTACAAACAGCACTTCCTTCAGTGCAGTCTGAATGCAGTGCAGAGATGCAGCAAGGCCACCTGCCAGCTGGTGCTAGGACTATGCTAATAAATAACAGTGATAAAACCTCCATAACTCTATAAACACGTGCAAAAATGTAATGTGCATACATTGTTTTGTTTTTTTCTAAAGGGTGCTGAATATGAATATATAACTAACAGGTTAGATACATAAATATCACAAAAAAATGTCATGACATTAATGTGGAAATGATGCACATATATGAAACTGAAATTCAACACCATTTTTGTATAAGCAGAAAAGATGTTCACACAAACTGATTTTTTCTGACTTTTTTCATTTATCAGTTATTCAAGGAGATTCAAACAGCTGATTCACACAACGCTTCAAGCATGTCACGATCTGTGAGCCAGAGAAGTGGCAAATCCATCCACTGTAGTGACCCAATTACCGTTTACCAACAGCATCCTTAAACATCTACCGTTAGCACTTCAGTATCACCAGTTACTGAGCTTAAACCAATCATTTGAATGCAGAGAAAATATAACTCGGTGGACTGTAAAAAAAAACCGCGTCATCAACCAAACAAAGGGGGTCACTGTTCTTTGTGAACGTGTGCGCTTAGAGAAATGTATTACAAGACACTTGCCGTTAGCTGTACCCATCAACTAACTTAACCGAACGTTTTGAGCGACTGAAAGCGTAAGATCCATATTTAATTGAACATCCTGACATAGTTGCCTCAAAATGCTACCGGTGTGTTGAGGTGGCACTGACGGCTGAATCTAGTCCGGCGAATCTGATGGAATCTGTCGGCGAGCTGGCTAAGCACAAAAGCTAGCGACTCATGCTTTTCATACACCAGCAACAACACAGAGCAGTAACTGGCGCTTTGTCATCTTAAAAATAAATCTAAGTGATGCTGAACAACGAGACGGGCGTGGATAAATTCATTCCTGTTAAACTCTTATTAAAAGTTGAGCGGTATGACGTTGACAGTTCCGCTGGGCCAGCCACACGCTGCTCCGACAAACATCATGGTAAATGGGATGGATTAGGCTACATTTTCATAAGTGAGGTCACCCATTGTCTAGGAGTTATCGAAAACTAACGTCTAACAGCACTAACGCACAAAATGACTGCTAAAACTGATCTCCCCGGCTTACTGACATGTAGTTAGCCAGTTAGCCAGCTGGTAGATGACACTAAAACTCACGGACAATACAGTAAGGAAAGGAAACATGTTAGGAAAAGCAGTGAGGTCTGACAGAAACCACGCGGTCACGGCGTCCTCCTCATCCACACACAGAGAGTAAAGAAAGGTTAGAAGCATCCTAATTCAAACACGCTTCCTTGGTCTAGGGGAAAGTTAAGTCTGTAGTGCCTACCTTTCCGCTAGCCGTGCCGCCAGCGACCCCGATGAGGAAGGGCTGCCGGGGGCCGTGCTGGTCCTGCGGCTGCTCTGGAGTCTCGCACTCGGCCTCGCGGTCTCCCGCCATGCTGCTGCTGCTGCTGTGCGCGCCAGGCTGCTTTTAGCAAAGGAAACAGCACGCGCTCCTCCTCCTCCTCCTCCTCCTCCTCCTCCTCAGTGCCTCTCACCGTGTCTAGCTTTTTTTCCCTTTGTGTTTCTCTCTCACTCTCTCTGCATGTTGACGTTGGTGTGCTATTTGCCCGGTCCTAATATTTCTTTTTTCTTTGTTTGCCTTTAAAGTAAAATAACAAAATATTTCCTTTTGGTTTCTAAGATGGAGGTTAGACTTGAGTCTGGGTTTAGTAATACTACACATTCTCTGGTTTTATGATTACAGACAAATCAGGTGACACCCAATAAACACCCCCCACCACCACAACCCCCTGCCTACACACAGGCAAAGGAGAAGAAACACCGTGCGGGTGTACCACAGATAACAGTCTGAGAGGCCAGAGGACCATTTTGAGCATTTATAAGGTTATATTCTATATATGTTCAATAAAAGAGGACCTTTTTTTACATGGACCTTTTTACAGGGCTCTTGCATACCTAACCTCCAGTTTTAAAGAAGGTAGCATTCTTTTGATTCAGAATAGCATTACTGATAAAGAGTGTGTGCTAAGGGGAGAGAGAGAGAGAGAGAGAGAGAGAGAGAGAGACGGGTGGTGGGGAGGGGGAGACACTGCACCTATACCAAAGAAGTAGAGATTTTTGATGGATCAGATTCCAGAAACAGATTAAGCAAATTCCTAAAAAAAATTGACGTTACATCTTAAGAAAAAGTTAAAATTTTGGTAGGTAGGATAAGAAACTATCATAGGATTGATTTCCTATGACAGAATTGAATATTTTTATTAGTCTATATCATCTGCGCACCAAGGTTTAGTGCGACATTTTGTCAAGAATAACAACAGGCAAAATCACTCCAGTTTTGCACGGAATTGGCCTGTAAGATTTGTTGCCACCTCCATGAGATCTTCTCCAAGACAAGACTAATCTCTGTCCAGATATCTGGTCCATCTGTTACATAACATTTAGTTTGTGAAAAAAGCTCCTAACAAAAGAGCTTTATGGAGAAGAGTGAAACCATCTACAGGATTGGAATGGTCTGCAAAAGGAATCAATTCTATTCAACTCTGCACACAAATATACAAATATATGTAACAAGAATGAAAATATAAATAAAAATAATGAGAAACAGAAAGAAATACATAGTGCAGCTTTATAAGTAGTTAAAATAATGACTGGGAAAATGCAGTAGTAAATATGTAATAAGTAAATACTTTACATGTCACCATGTAGTAGCATGAAATGTAGTACGCTATACATTAAAGCAGCAGTTCTGAAACTTTTTTGGTCTAAGCCCTGCCTTGTGGATAGTAAGTGTCATATATACCATCTTTAAAAGAAACATCATCAATGCTTGTTTATTAACTATTTTAAAATCAGTGCACTGCATGTAAACACATACTCTACCATGAACCTAGTAAACAGCCACTAAATTTCCTGCTAAAGCCTGAGTAGCCTGATAAATCAATATGGTGTGCCAGCTATTATTCTCAGCATTACTGAGCCCTGCTGAAGTCTGGGTAGACTGATAAATCAATGTGATGATCAGTTACAATGTTACTAAACTCTTTTGAGATATGAATGAACTGAACACTCTTCTCATTAAGGGACATGTTTAATAGTGATAAGCCTAACATCGATGTTGTACTGGACTCATGCAGGTGTTTTGTGGCTCCACGCATGCTATTAGCCGGAAATCTCAAGCGTACCCACTTTATAGTTAAATTTGCAAAATTTTGTTATTGGGATATGGCAAATTGTTTGCTTAGTTGTGTAATGGTAGTGGGATTATGGGAGCAGCAGTGGACTGAAACAGGCAAAGAGAGCCAATATAATGTTGAGAATCTTGTCTTTTAATTTAAATAAGTAATTTTTTGGATGAAACACATTAATAGACGAATTATATCAGGAAAACTAGCCAGCCAGTAACAGCGAGGAACAGTACAAATTAAATAAACATTACAATAGCAGAGTTTTCCCCATGTGCCTTGATTTTATATGTATTCTAAATGGATTTTAAATGTATTCTGATTGTATATTGTAATGGAGTGTGTCAGTGAATGCATTTAGGAAAATATTTTCAGAATTCAGCCATCACTACTTTTTCCAAAGTATTCTGCCCGCCACTAGAAACTTCCTAACTAATGGGGTAGTAGTTGGCCGGCAAGCTGTACATGACACCAGTTGCCTATTTGTACACCCTCTATTATGGATCTGTGCGGTAGGTGAGCCTCATACAGTGGACAGTGGGCGAAGCTGGGAGTTTCTTAAGACATGGATAGTCAGTGTACATTTTACAATCCATTCCTTATCGCCTGAAAATGGAGCGAGCTGTAAAACATGCACGCAGTGGCTATCTCTAGGCAAGGCAAACACTCACCAGCGATGTAGGTCATGTCCACTAGGGGCAATGAAGCGACATGACAGCCAAGTGGGCGCATACTTATAACGTCACTTAGTGCTGACGCTGCTCATTGCCCGGAGTGGATAGCGAGAACTCGATCACATAAATTCAGATAGACAGTTATTCACAATGAGTACTATGTTTGCAGACACAATACTTATTGTCTTCATATCTGTTTGCACAGCATTGTTGGCCGAAGGCAAGTAAACTTCATGAGATTTGCGGCTTAGCACGAGATAGCCAGCTTGTGAATAAATGCACTGGCTAAGTAGCTTAGCTTAGCCTAAGTCTTCTGGATTCTCTGTTAGTCGAATTTAACGTCGTCTGTTCTTCTCACTCCCCGAAATGTTTAGGTATAACATGGGTGTTAGTGTACCGGACAGAGAAGTACAAGAGGCTCAAGGCTGAAGTAGAAAAACAAAGCAAAAAGTGTGAGTATAAATTGCTGTGTGTGTAATGTTTATGGGTAGTTACGTTAGCTAGTTAGTTAGCATTAGCTCGCCGGCTACTGTGTTAGAGAAATTACAAGGACATTTGGTTTATATTATGTTCCTGCTCATTCTGTTTTTGGTTAAGTGGAGAAGAAGAAAGAGACAATCACAGAATCTGCTGGGCGTCAACAGAAGAAGAAGATTGGTACGTGTAACGTTCACAATTATTATGCTGCGTTTCCTTGGGGGTGCATTTTGTATAACAATGTCACTTAGCTGGGATGATGCTGTGTTGAAACTGGTGATGAGTGATATTTAATTTCTTTCTTTTTTGTTGTCAAACAGAAAGACAGGAGGAGAAACTCAAGAACAATAACAGAGACCTATCAATGGTAAAACAATATTGGCAGTACTGTATTTTTAATCAGTCATTCTCATTTTAACTTGCCAAAAAGTCTACCTTCTATATCATGATTTATTGGCTTAAAGCAGTTGTTTTCAAACTGTTCCTCAGCACTGGTTTGAGAAGCATCGCCTTAAACTGAAATTATTGTGTGTTACAGGTACGAATGAAGTCCATGTTTGCCATTGGCTTCTGCTTTACTGCATTAATGGGCATGTTCAATTCTATGTAAGTCAACCGATATTTAGTTTAATTACACTTTTGAATAATACAGACTTGCTGAGGTGCTCTGTGTTTGACATTTATCTGTTGTTTGTTCATTTCAGCTTCGATGGACGAGTTGTAGCAAAGCTTCCGTTTGTCCCTTTGTCCTACATCCAAGGTCTCTCTCACCGTAACCTGCTGGGTGAAGATTACACTGACTGTTCTTTCATCTTTCTTTACATCTTGTGTACCATGTCCATTAGACAGGTAAATCCTAAAAACTCTTCCACTGGTTGACTGATCAGAATGAAAGCTTTTCTCCTACTGTACATTGATGTTCCCCAGTTTGTGATCTAATGAGAAATATTCTCCCTCAGAACATCCAGAAAATGCTGGGTCTGGCTCCATCTCGTGCTGCCACCAAACAAGCTGGAGGATTTTTGGGACCCCCACCACAAGCAGCCAAGTTCTCTTAAACTCATTGGACAATAAGCATTCTCTCTTCTGTTGGCTGGAGGAAATGGCTCCCTCTGCTGCACATTGTGCAACCAGCACTCCTAAAACATGAGAGAACAGTATTTAAAGGCAGCAGCTACCACTGCCTGTAGCGACCTCACCATGTATATATTCTGTATGATTCAGTTTGGCAATTTACTCAAGCTCAGAATAATCATCTTTAAAGAACAGTTCAACCATGACAAATCAGTGGCACATCAGCGGTGTCAAATCCATTATTTATTTATTTTTTTCCTCCTTTGCATACAGTGTGAATATGGAACTGCCTGGCATAGACTATTTAATTGCTCCTGGCTAGCAAGCCAGACTTCTGGGAAGTATGTATACACAGCCGTGCAGGTAGCCAGTCAGAATGTAAGTGACAAAATTGCAATGGTTGTGGCCAGCTTTGTGTGCAAAAGATATCAGACGATCAGTTGCTGGGTGGGCAGGGCATCTGAGACTGGCCTCCTTGTTGGAACACTGAGGTGGTCTGCTCTTTTCAAAGGCAAAGGATAGGCCCTGTAATCAAAAATTTGACACGTGATGTTGTATGCTTTATATTTATTGCAATTTCATATATTTTTAAAATTTCTTTGTTGGTATTTATTTCAGGAAACTATGTTTTCGGAGCATGTTAAATGAAACATTATGCATTGTATTCACTAGTAAATATTTTAAACCATAAGAGTCATGACAAATGCAAATAATGATAGAGCTATAAAGAAGTAGTACCAACTAAGAAATAGTAGTTCTTTTCAAAATAAAAGGAAAACTTCTTGGTGATCATTCACTTCAGTCACGCAGTTGCATTTACACTGTTCAAAACTGCATGCAAAGCAGGGAGGAAGTTGCGTTAACTGGGTTAACAGAAGACACGATTTAATTCACTAAAAGTTGAACTATTCTTGTAAAAGATGGAGTGCCCTCATTTTCATTTTAGTACATAATTGTAATCATCTGTATTTTTATGGGTCATCCTACTGTGCTGCATAATACAGATGTAGATTTTGGTGATGGTGAAGAACGGATAAAGCTAAATGCTAACAGGTGCTTTTAGTGTCGCTAACCCTTTCAGAACCTTAAATTGAAGAATAATATTTTTAATTAGGACTTTCTTTACAGTTAATTTTATTTAAGTGTATTTGTGGAACAATACAATAAAAGAAATTTTGTTAATTTTAAGTGCGATTCTCCATTGTGCACTGTGAATTACATTTTATGATGTTAATTAAATTGTGTATATGATCACACTGATCATTTGGTTTTGGTGAGATTTTCTTGCTCTGATGTTTTTGTGACATTGGTCCGGTTTACGTGTATGTAAATACTCTATAATAATAGTTATGCTAATAAGTCGTTAAAGTTTTGGAAAGAGACAATAAAAGATCAGGAGGTTTAGCCTGAACATGCAGTATTAATAAACTAAAACAAAGATTGGTGAACACTGATCAAGTAAAGGGCATGTTCGTATCCTTGACCTACTTACAGCATAACTATGTTCTTGTTAGATGTCCTGTGATCCCCGAGCATTGACAGTCGAAGAAGTTATGAAACTGATGGTTGGATTCTTGGAGTACTGCTGATGTGGCGAGTAAACAAACATGCTGCTGCTCATTTTGGGAACTAAAGGCTAGGACCAAACAGTTGAATGAAACTTGCTTTCCATTCTTGATTTTGCCTGATCTGTAGCCCATATATAGCCCAATATAGTGTCAGAGCTGACCGGCAAGTCGATCCACATCAATGATAAGAAAAAGTCACACTCAGCAATTCCAATGCAGCCCAAGTACCCTACGGTGAACGTGGAGGATCTAACGATGGGTGTCATAATGATGTAGACCCTGCTAAAAAAACAGCATAGACCAGCATGCGTTGTGTTTTGGGTGCTGGTATGGTGGTCAGCAGCAATGGAAGTTATTAGGCCAATCACCAGCAAACCAGCATATGTGTTTTGATGCTGGTATACTGGTCAACCAGCATGACCATGTTGGGATGACAGGCTAAGTCCGAACCAGACCAGCATGAAATTCTTGCTGGTCTGTGCTGTTTTTTTTTCAACAGGAAACCTTCCTCACCTCCTTGGACCCAATGCTGCTTTACAGAGCATTGTTATTTCATTTTTAATATGTTAGTCATACCGTTAAGACAGTGAAATGTCAAAAGCATTTTGTTTTTCCATATTTCATTTTTCCAGCCATTACACACAGAAATGCAAACGCAAATACACATATTGCATTTGAATTTGAATTATCTTAAATAATGCACACTCAGACAGGAAATGCAATTGTAAATACACAGTGTAATTAACATTTTCACTTACATTAATATGTGTGTATGTCCTTAAAACGTGTGGACATTAAGTACATGGTTGCTAGATAGAGCTAGTCAACGATACTCAACTTTGTCAAAGTTGCCATATTGTGCAAGCTGGCAGCACAACGGTAACCCCTGCTGAATAAATACCATTAGGATTAAAACCGTATCTGGAATCATGGACGTTAGCATTATAATCCATTACTAAACATTAATTTCAGTAACGATTGTTATGGAGCAGAATGTGTAGTACTGCTAAAAACACTGCTAGTAGCTACTAATAATAAATCTCTCCATCTTTTTACAACCATTGCTAACAAAATGTAATTTTTTGGATTAACTATCCCACAATCATCCTTTATAAGAAGAAATGTTTTAGTTTAGTCCATAATGTTGTAGGCTAAGGCTTTTATAACACCTAATTACATGACACATTTGTATTCCTGCTCTAACACATGCTGAATTAACTAGTAAGTTGAAACAAGTGTGTTTGAGCAGGGAAACCACTCATTTGTGATAGACCCCAGCCCTCCAGAACCAAAAATAATCACCCCTGCTCTAAGGCATACTTATTTTTTTTCAGTCGGACATGCCAGCTATCAGAAGGTGGTGGAACATCCAGCTGCTGGAGAAGTTTCCACTCAAAAGGAATAACATACATATTTTTAAAGTTGGGCTGAATGTATCTTTTCAAATATTTTGATTGAATTTAGTAGACTCCTCAGTTCCAGTGGAATAAAGTTGTCAAAAATATAATTAAATATAGATTAACTTCCTGACTTGCAATCTGATCGTACATTATGAGCCAACATGAACTCAGCCGTGGACGCTGCTGTGAAACACAGACTCATGAACTTACGGTATGCAGGGATGGCTTTAACAAGAACCTTTGCATCAGATTTTATTAGTACCCTTTTAATATACACATCAGCACTGCAACTTTCAGAGAAGCCTATATAGAAACATTAGTTTTTGTAATCACTTTTTGCTTGCATATTTAAAAAAAATTATTTGTTTCAGAAATGTGTAGTAGGTGACTAAAATAATATGCGTTTTAAAATTATCTACATAGCAAGCTTGCTATTTTTATACCATGTAGTTTTTGCTCTCAAGGCAACAATAATTATGGAATTATAATTATCCGTTTTTTTTAATACAGGAGTCTTAGATGAGGAGAAATGTTCACGCAGCATTCTCCTGGTATTTGACTATAAAGAGAAATTCCTCGGTGAAGTCTTCATACCACCCTGTGTGAAACAGTATTTGTAACTGGATTGGAAGAGATAGACTTTAGAGCTCCTTTTAAGCTCACTTTTGAAGCAATGGCAGAGGAGATACAGGACAAAAGAAGAATCCCAGTTTACCGTGTTGATCTTCCTCCTAATGTGTCTTGAAACATTATGTACTATAAGTCATGCAGTCTTGGGTGCTGCTGTGATGTGCAGATGGAGCAAATGCAAGTAATGTTCATTAAAGTGTCCTGGATTACATATCCTGTGAAATTCAATTTTATCAGTTCCTCCAAAAGTCTTAGTATTATGAGAAAAAATTGGTTTATGTTTTATTTTTATGTTTTTTTTATTTTGAATGTGAGTTTTTCTGTTATTTCATGTTGATCAAGGTTCACTTGTCAAGTATTAAAATTTAGTTAAACTATAGGAATAGATGCATGTAGAGTTCTTCTTATATAATTACGGTATCAACATGTTTGTTATGTCAATTGCAGGACAAATTCCATACTTTGCTAAGCTGACTGGTTTACTTAAATCATACAGAGAAGTAACACAAGAAACCTGCTACGAATGTCAGGAATAATAATAGCTGAGCTATGTGAATATACCCAGCATATATACAATTTATTGTAACAGTATGACCTGAAAGGTACCTTTTGTCAGCTAAGATGCTTTTAGCATTTGTTCTTTCATAATTATAGTATTGACTTCTTTGCTATATAAACTTGCTGGTCAAGATGACAAATTAGGCACTTTACTATGCTAAGTAAAGTACCACAAACAAAGGTAAATGAACTTAGGATCCACGTCGGGATCATAAAACCGCAAGACAGTACTCCATACAAATCTGCAGAAGCTACACATTCTCAATGATTTCTTTTTTAATGTCAGATGCTTTTTAGGTAAATATGTGGAGACAATTCTAAGTTAGAATGAGTAACTTCTTTACAAATACTGGCGTGTTTTCGCCATTGAGCCGTCTCCACCAGTGAGAGAAGCCATTTTGCGGACATAAAGGCCAATGAAAGATGAGGGGGCGTTTCTAATGTGGGTGTTCTTGTTTTACAGAAAGGGCATTCATCAGCTACAAATGCTAATAACGCAGTCAGAGTGAAGGGTCATTTAATTTGCTCATCCAACATGTGGGCAAAAAGAGGAAGACACTACATTAATTTCTCTACAATGAGAACTGTTCATTTATCACATAAAATATAATTATTGTAGATAATCTGTTTATCTACAATAATTTACCTTTACACTTATGTAATTCCTCACAGTGTGGATTAAGAGGGCGGTAAAAAGTGGTATTATTGACTTTTAGATATACACTCATATTCACTAAACACTGAATATCTAGGGTTCACTAATTATACAGACAATTTCTTTCAGGTACATTATCTATATATAAAAATGAAAAAAAAAAAGTAATGTCAAACCACTTGGACAGCATAATCTTTCAAAGTCATTGGAAACAAACTAATGCTAATAATGCTGTCTGTGACCTTCAAAGGGTTCTTCTGCAGGTCTCACTGCTAACTGCAGTTCTGGAGCTCCATCATTCACATGTATGTAGGTAGACAATGAAAAATAAATAGAGAAATGTAGTGAGACAGACTGTTATTTTGCCTTTGGCGAACAAGTGACTAAATAAATGAAAAATCTTTTACCTTTTCAATTTGATCACTCCTCACAGTGTGGACCCAGATGAGGAGAGAGGTTAAAAGCAGTATTAGTGTCTTTTAGATATACAGTCATATTCACTAAACACTGAATATCAAGGCTTCACTACTTATACAGACAATTTTTTTCAGGTATATTAACTATATATAAAAAGAAAAAAAACACAAACTAAGATGTCAAAACACTTTGATGACATAATCTTTCAAAGCCATTAGACACTAAAACTACTGCAATGTTATTAGCTTTAGCTAAAGATGCTATTAATGCTTACCAGTCTGTGAGGACTACCATCAAAGGATTCTTCTGCAGGTCTCTCTGTTAACTGCAGTGCTGGAGCTCCATCATTCACATGTATGCAGGGAGAAAGACAAAAATAAATAAATATGTAATGAGACAAACTGTAATTTTGTGTTAGGCAAACAAGTGACTAAATAAATGAAAAATCTTTTACCTTTTCAATTTGATCACTCCTCACAGTGTGGACCCAGATGAGGAGAGAGGTTAAAAGCAGTATTAGTGTCTTTTAGATATACAGTCATATTCACTAAACACTGAATATCAAGGCTTCACTACTTATACAGACAATTTCTTTCAGGTACATTATCTATATATAAAAAGAAAAAAAACACAAACTAAGATGTCAAAACACTTTGACGACATAATCTTTCAAAGCCATTAGACACTAAAACTACTGCAATGTTATTAGCTTTAGCTAAAGATGCTATTAATGCTTACCAGTCTGTGAGGACGACCATCAAAGGATTCGTCTGCAGGTCTCACTGCTAACTGCAGTGCTGGAGCTCCATCATTCACATGTATGCAGGGAGAAAGACAAAAATAAATAAATATGTAATGAGACAAACTGTAATTTTGTGTTAGGCAAACAAGTGACTAAATAAATGAAAAATCTTTTACCTTTTCAATTTGATCACTCCTCACAGTGTGGACCCAGATGAGGAGAGAGGTTAAAAGCAGTATTAGTGTCTTTTAGATATACAGTCATATTCACTAAACACTGCATATCTAGGGCTCTCTAATTATACAGACAATTTTTTCAGGTATATTAACTATATATAAAAAAGAAAGAAAAACACAAAATGTCAAACCACTTTGACAACATAATCTCTCAAAGCCATTAGACACTAAAACTACTGCAGTGTTATTAGCTTTAGCTAAAATGCTAATAATGCTTACCAGTCTGTGAGGATGACCATCAAAGGGTTCTTCTGCAGGTCTCTCTGTTAACTGCAGTGCTGGAGCTCCATCATTCACATGTATGCAGGTAGGAAGAGAAAAATGAATAGAGAAATATGTAATGAGACAGACTGTTATTTTGTTTTTGGTCAAAAAGTGACTAAATGAATGAAAAGTCTTTTACCTTTTCAATTTTATCACTCCTCACGGTGTGGACCCAGATGAGGAGAGAGGTAAAAACGTGATATTAGAGTCATTTAGAAAAAGAAGTAAATGAAAAAATACATTCATAGCTGGAAAATAAGTTGTCAATAAAGAGAATATGGAAGATTAGTTCAAATATAGATCATTTCTGCAGCAAATATTATCCATATATGAATGAAAAAGAAAAACAAACTAGCCATGACATACCAATTTGATGATGAAATACTGTCTTAAAGTCACTAGACACTAAAACTGACACAGTGATATTAGCTTTAGCTGAAAATGCTAAAAACGCTTACCAGTCAGTGTGGACGGTTATTTACTTGACTCATCCAACATGTAGACAAAAACAGGAAGACACCATATTAATTTATATCTACAACGACAACTGTTGATCATTTTTCACATAAAGCATAATTATTGTAGATAATCAGTTTACTTACCTTTACACTTTTGTAATTCCTCACAGTGTGGATAAAGAGGGAGGTAAAGAGCAGTATTAGTGTCTTTTAGATATACAGTCATATTCACTAAACACTGAATATCAAGGCTTCACTACTTATACAGACAATTTCTTTCAGGTACATTATCTATATATAAAAAGAAAAAAAACACAAACTAAGATGTCAAAACACTTTGACGACATAATCTTTCAAAGCCATTAGACACTAAAACTACTGCAATGTTATTAGCTTTAGCTAAAGATGCTATTAATGCTTACCAGTCTGTGAGGACGACCATCAAAGGATTCGTCTGCAGGTCTCACTGCTAACTGCAGTGCTGGAGCTCCATCATTCACATGTATGCAGGGAGAAAGACAAAAATAAATAAATATGTAATGAGACAAACTGTAATTTTGTGTTAGGCAAACAAGTGACTAAATAAATGAAAAATCTTTTACCTTTTCAATTTGATCACTCCTCACAGTGTGGACCCAGATGAGGAGAGAGGTTAAAAGCAGTATTAGTGTCTTTTAGATATACAGTCATATTCACTAAACACTGCATATCTAGGGCTCTCTAATTATACAGACAATTTTTTCAGGTATATTAACTATATATAAAAAAGAAAGAAAAACACAAAATGTCAAACCACTTTGACAACATAATCTCTCAAAGCCATTAGACACTAAAACTACTGCAATGTTATTAGCTTTAGCTAAAATGCTAATAATGCTTACCAGTCTGTGAGGATGACCATCAAAGGGTTCTTCTGCAGGTCTCTCTGTTAACTGCAGTGCTGGAGCTCCATCATTCACATGTATGCAGGTAGGAAGAGAAAAAGGAATAGAGAAATATGTAATGAGACAGACTGTTATTTTGTTTTTGGTCAAAAAGTGACTAAATGAATGAAAAGTCTTTTACCTTTTCAATTTTATCACTCCTCACGGTGTGGACCCAGATGAGGAGAGAGGTAAAAACGTGATATTAGAGTCATTTAGAAAAAGAAGTAAATGAAAAAATACATTCATAGCTGGAAAATAAGTTGTCAATAAAGAGAATATGGAAGATTAGTTCAAATATAGATCATTTCTGCAGCAAATATTATCCATATATGAATGAAAAAGAAAAACAAACTAGCCATGATATACCAATTTGATGATGAAATACTGTCTTAAAGTCACTAGACACTAAAACTGACACAGTGATATTAGCTTTAGCTGAAAATGCTAAAAACGCTTACCAGTCAGTGTGGACGGTTATTTACTTGACTCATCCAACATGTAGACAAAAACAGGAAGACACCATATTAATTTATATCTACAACGACAACTGTTGATCATTTTTCACATAAAGCATAATTATTGTAGATAATCAGTTTACTTACCTTTACACTTTTGTAATTCCTCACAGTGTGGATAAAGAGGGAGGTAAAGAGCAGTATTAGTGTCTTTTAGATATACAGTCATATTCACTAAACACTGAATATCAAGGCTTCACTACTTATACAGACAATTTCTTTCAGGTACATTATCTATATATAAAAAGAAAAAAAACACAAACTAAGATGTCAAAACACTTTGACGACATAATCTTTCAAAGCCATTAGACACTAAAACTACTGCAATGTTATTAGCTTTAGCTAAAGATGCTATTAATGCTTACCAGTCTGTGAGGACGACCATCAAAGGATTCGTCTGCAGGTCTCACTGCTAACTGCAGTGCTGGAGCTCCATCATTCACATGTATGCAGGGAGAAAGACAAAAATAAATAAATATGTAATGAGACAAACTGTAATTTTGTGTTAGGCAAACAAGTGACTAAATAAATGAAAAATCTTTTACCTTTTCAATTTGATCACTCCTCACAGTGTGGACCCAGATGAGGAGAGAGGTTAAAAGCAGTATTAGTGTCTTTTAGATATACAGTCATATTCACTAAACACTGCATATCTAGGGCTCTCTAATTATACAGACAATTTTTTCAGGTATATTAACTATATATAAAAAAGAAAGAAAAACACAAAATGTCAAACCACTTTGACAACATAATCTCTCAAAGCCATTAGACACTAAAACTACTGCAGTGTTATTAGCTTTAGCTAAAATGCTAATAATGCTTACCAGTCTGTGAGGATGACCATCAAAGGGTTCTTCTGCAGGTCTCTCTGTTAACTGCAGTGCTGGAGCTCCATCATTCACATGTATGCAGGTAGGAAGAGAAAAAGGAATAGAGAAATATGTAATGAGACAGACTGTTATTTTGTTTTTGGTCAAAAAGTGACTAAATGAATGAAGAGTCTTTTACCTTTTCAATTTTATCACTCCTCACGGTGTGGACCCAGATGAGGAGAGAGGTAAAAACGTGATATTAGAGTCATTTAGAAAAAGAAGTAAATGAAAAAATACATTCATAGCCGGAAAATAAGTTGTCAAAAAAGAGAATATGGAAGATTAGTTCAAATATAAATCATTTCTGCAGCAAATATTATCCATATATGAATGAAAATGAAAAACAAACTAGCCATGACATACCAATTTGATGATGAAATACTGTCTTAAAGTCACTAGACACTAAAACTGACACAGTGATATTAGCTTTAGCTGAAAATGCTAAAAACGCTTACCAGTCAGTGTGGACGGTTATTTACTTGACTCATCCAACATGTAGACAAAAACAGGAAGACACCATATTAATTTATATCTACAACGACAACTGTTGATCATTTTTCACATAAAGCATAATTATTGTAGATAATCAGTTTACTTACCTTTACACTTTTGTAATTCCTCACAGTGTGGATAAAGAGGGAGGTAAAGAGCAGTATTAGTGTCTTTTAGATATACAGTCATATTCACTAAACACTGAATATCAAGGCTTCACTACTTATACAGACAATTTCTTTCAGGTACATTATCTATATATAAAAAGAAAAAAACACAAACTAAGATGTCAAAACACTTTGACGACATAATCTTTCAAAGCCATTAGACACTAAAACTACTGCAATGTTATTAGCTTTAGCTAAAGATGCTATTAATGCTTACCAGTCTGTGAGGACGACCATCAAAGGATTCGTCTGCAGGTCTCACTGCTAACTGCAGTGCTGGAGCTCCATCATTCACATGTATGCAGGGAGAAAGACAAAAATAAATAAATATGTAATGAGACAAACTGTAATTTTGTGTTAGGCAAACAAGTGACTAAATGAATGAAAAGTCTTTTACCTTTTCAATTTTATCACTCCTCACGGTGTGGACCCAGATGAGGAGAGAGGTAAAAACGTGATATTAGAGTCATTTAGAAAAAGAAGTAAATGAAAAAATACATTCATAGCCGGAAAATAAGTTGTCAATAAAGAGAATATGGAAGATTAGTTCAAATATAGATCATTTCTGCAGCAAATATTATCCATATATGAATGAAAATGAAAAACAAACTAGCCATGACATACCAATTTGATGATGAAATACTGTCTTAAAGTCACTAGACACTAAAACTGACACAGTGATATTAGCTTTAGCTGAAAATGCTAAAAACGCTTACCAGTCAGTGTGGACGGTTATTTACTTGACTCATCCAACATGTAGACAAAAACAGGAAGACACCATATTAATTTATATCTACAACGACAACTGTTGATCATTTTTCACATAAAGCATAATTATTGTAGATAATCAGTTTACTTACCTTTACACTTTTGTAATTCCTCACAGTGTGGATAAAGAGGGAGGTAAAGAGCAGTATTAGTGTCTTTTAGATATACAGTCATATTCACTAAACACTGAATATCTAGGGCTCTCTAATTATACAGACAATTTTTTCAGGTATATTAACTATATATAAAAAAGAAAGAAAAACACAAAATGTCAAACCACTTTGACAACATAATCTCTCAAAGCCATTAGACACTAAAACTACTGCAGTGTTATTAGCTTTAGCTAAAATGCTAATAATGCTTACCAGTCTGTGAGGATGACCATCAAAGGGTTCTTCTGCAGGTCTCTCTGTTAACTGCAGTGCTGGAGCTCCATCATTCACATGTATGCAGGAAGGAAGAGAAAAATGAAGAGAGAAATATGTAATGAGACAGACTGTTATTTTGTGTTTGGCGAACATGTGACTAAATAAATGAAAAGTCTTTTACCTTTCCAATTTTATCACTCCTCACGGTGTGGACCCAGATGAGGAGAGAGGTAAAAACGTGATATTAGAGTCATTTAGAAAAAGAAGTAAATGAAAAAATACATTCATAGCTGGAAAATAAGTTGTCAATAAAGAGAATATGGAAGATTAGTTCAAATATAGATCATTTCTGCAGCAAATATTATCCATATATGAATGAAAAAGAAAAACAAACTAGCCATGATATACCAATTTGATGATGAAATACTGTCTTAAAGTCACTAGACACTAAAACTGACACAGTGATATTAGCTTTAGCTGAAAATGCTAAAAACGCTTACCAGTCAGTGTGGACGGTTATTTACTTGACTCATCCAACATGTAGACAAAAACAGGAAGACACCATATTAATTTATATCTACAACGACAACTGTTGATCATTTTTCACATAAAGCATAATTATTGTAGATAATCAGTTTACTTACCTTTACACTTTTGTAATTCCTCACAGTGTGGATAAAGAGGGAGGTAAAGAGCAGTATTAGTGTCTTTTAGATATACAGTCATATTCACTAAACACTGAATATCAAGGCTTCACTACTTATACAGACAATTTCTTTCAGGTACATTATCTATATATAAAAAGAAAAAAAACACAAACTAAGATGTCAAAACACTTTGACGACATAATCTTTCAAAGCCATTAGACACTAAAACTACTGCAATGTTATTAGCTTTAGCTAAAGATGCTATTAATGCTTACCAGTCTGTGAGGACGACCATCAAAGGATTCGTCTGCAGGTCTCACTGCTAACTGCAGTGCTGGAGCTCCATCATTCACATGTATGCAGGGAGAAAGACAAAAATAAATAAATATGTAATGAGACAAACTGTAATTTTGTGTTAGGCAAACAAGTGACTAAATAAATGAAAAATCTTTTACCTTTTCAATTTGATCACTCCTCACAGTGTGGACCCAGATGAGGAGAGAGGTTAAAAGCAGTATTAGTGTCTTTTAGATATACAGTCATATTCACTAAACACTGCATATCTAGGGCTCTCTAATTATACAGACAATTTTTTCAGGTATATTAACTATATATAAAAAAGAAAGAAAAACACAAAATGTCAAACCACTTTGACAACATAATCTCTCAAAGCCATTAGACACTAAAACTACTGCAATGTTATTAGCTTTAGCTAAAATGCTAATAATGCTTACCAGTCTGTGAGGATGACCATCAAAGGGTTCTTCTGCAGGTCTCTCTGTTAACTGCAGTGCTGGAGCTCCATCATTCACATGTATGCAGGTAGGAAGAGAAAAAGGAATAGAGAAATATGTAATGAGACAGACTGTTATTTTGTTTTTGGTCAAAAAGTGACTAAATAAATGAAAAGTCTTTTACCTTTCCAATTTTATCACTCCTCACGGTGTGGACCCAGATGAGGAGAGAGGTAAAAACGTGATATTAGAGTCATTTAGAAAAAGAAGTAAATGAAAAAATACATTCATAGCTGGAAAATAAGTTGTCAATAAAGAGAATATGGAAGATTAGTTCAAATATAGATCATTTCTGCAGCAAATATTATCCATATATGAATGAAAAAGAAAAACAAACTAGCCATGATATACCAATTTGATGATGAAATACTGTCTTAAAGTCACTAGACACTAAAACTGACACAGTGATATTAGCTTTAGCTGAAAATGCTAAAAACGCTTACCAGTCAGTGTGGACGGTTATTTACTTGACTCATCCAACATGTAGACAAAAACAGGAAGACACCATATTAATTTATATCTACAACGACAACTGTTGATCATTTTTCACATAAAGCATAATTATTGTAGATAATCAGTTTACTTACCTTTACACTTTTGTAATTCCTCACAGTGTGGATAAAGAGGGAGGTAAAGAGCAGTATTAGTGTCTTTTAGATATACAGTCATATTCACTAAACACTGAATATCAAGGCTTCACTACTTATACAGACAATTTCTTTCAGGTACATTATCTATATATAAAAAGAAAAAAAACACAAACTAAGATGTCAAAACACTTTGACGACATAATCTTTCAAAGCCATTAGACACTAAAACTACTGCAATGTTATTAGCTTTAGCTAAAGATGCTATTAATGCTTACCAGTCTGTGAGGACGACCATCAAAGGATTCGTCTGCAGGTCTCACTGCTAACTGCAGTGCTGGAGCTCCATCATTCACATGTATGCAGGGAGAAAGACAAAAATAAATAAATATGTAATGAGACAAACTGTAATTTTGTGTTAGGCAAACAAGTGACTAAATAAATGAAAAATCTTTTACCTTTTCAATTTGATCACTCCTCACAGTGTGGACCCAGATGAGGAGAGAGGTTAAAAGCAGTATTAGTGTCTTTTAGATATACAGTCATATTCACTAAACACTGCATATCTAGGGCTCTCTAATTAGACAGACAATTTTTTCAGGTATATTAACTATATATAAAAAAGAAAGAAAAACACAAAATGTCAAACCACTTTGACAACATAATCTCTCAAAGCCATTAGACACTAAAACTACTGCAGTGTTATTAGCTTTAGCTAAAATGCTAATAATGCTTACCAGTCTGTGAGGATGACCATCAAAGGGTTCTTCTGCAGGTCTCTCTGTTAACTGCAGTGCTGGAGCTCCATCATTCACATGTATGCAGGTAGGAAGAGAAAAAGGAATAGAGAAATATGTAATGAGACAGACTGTTATTTTGTTTTTGGTCAAAAAGTGACTAAATGAATGAAAAGTCTTTTACCTTTTCAATTTTATCACTCCTCACGGTGTGGACCCAGATGAGGAGAGAGGTAAAAACGTGATATTAGAGTCATTTAGAAAAAGAAGTAAATGAAAAAATACATTCATAGCTGGAAAATAAGTTGTCAATAAAGAGAATATGGAAGATTAGTTCAAATATAGATCATTTCTGCAGCAAATATTATCCATATATGAATGAAAAAGAAAAACAAACTAGCCATGACATACCAATTTGATGATGAAATACTGTCTTAAAGTCACTAGACACTAAAACTGACACAGTGATATTAGCTTTAGCTGAAAATGCTAAAAACGCTTACCAGTCAGTGTGGACGGTTATTTACTTGACTCATCCAACATGTAGACAAAAACAGGAAGACACCATATTAATTTATATCTACAACGACAACTGTTGATCATTTTTCACATAAAGCATAATTATTGTAGATAATCAGTTTACTTACCTTTACACTTTTGTAATTCCTCACAGTGTGGATAAAGAGGGAGGTAAAGAGCAGTATTAGTGTCTTTTAGATATACAGTCATATTCACTAAACACTGAATATCAAGGCTTCACTACTTATACAGACAATTTCTTTCAGGTACATTATCTATATATAAAAAGAAAAAAAACACAAACTAAGATGTCAAAACACTTTGACGACATAATCTTTCAAAGCCATTAGACACTAAAACTACTGCAATGTTATTAGCTTTAGCTAAAGATGCTATTAATGCTTACCAGTCTGTGAGGACGACCATCAAAGGATTCGTCTGCAGGTCTCACTGCTAACTGCAGTGCTGGAGCTCCATCATTCACATGTATGCAGGGAGAAAGACAAAAATAAATAAATATGTAATGAGACAAACTGTAATTTTGTGTTAGGCAAACAAGTGACTAAATAAATGAAAAATCTTTTACCTTTTCAATTTGATCACTC
This sequence comes from Colossoma macropomum, assembly GCF_904425465.1. Classification (NCBI taxonomy): domain Eukaryota; kingdom Metazoa; phylum Chordata; class Actinopteri; order Characiformes; family Serrasalmidae; genus Colossoma; species Colossoma macropomum. Next base: position 32,849,229 of record NW_023494793.1, on the reverse strand, counting down.
CTCACAGTGTGGACCCAGATGAGGAGAGAGGTTAAAAGCAGTATTAGTGTCTTTTAGATATACAGTCATATTCACTAAACACTGCATATCTAGGGCTCTCTAATTATACAGACAATTTTTTCAGGTATATTAACTATATATAAAAAAGAAAGAAAAACACAAAATGTCAAACCACTTTGACAACATAATCTCTCAAAGCCATTAGACACTAAAACTACTGCAGTGTTATTAGCTTTAGCTAAAATGCTAATAATGCTTACCAGTCTGTGAGGATGACCATCAAAGGGTTCTTCTGCAGGTCTCTCTGTTAACTGCAGTGCTGGAGCTCCATCATTCACATGTATGCAGGTAGGAAGAGAAAAAGGAATAGAGAAATATGTAATGAGACAGACTGTTATTTTGTTTTTGGTCAAAAAGTGACTAAATGAATGAAGAGTCTTTTACCTTTTCAATTTTATCACTCCTCACGGTGTGGACCCAGATGAGGAGAGAGGTAAAAACGTGATATTAGAGTCATTTAGAAAAAGAAGTAAATGAAAAAATACATTCATAGCTGGAAAATAAGTTGTCAATAAAGAGAATATGGAAGATTAGTTCAAATATAGATCATTTCTGCAGCAAATATTATCCATATATGAATGAAAAAGAAAAACAAACTAGCCATGATATACCAATTTGATGATGAAATACTGTCTTAAAGTCACTAGACACTAAAACTGACACAGTGATATTAGCTTTAGCTGAAAATGCTAAAAACGCTTACCAGTCAGTGTGGACGGTTATTTACTTGACTCATCCAACATGTAGACAAAAACAGGAAGACACCATATTAATTTATATCTACAACGACAACTGTTGATCATTTTTCACATAAAGCATAATTATTGTAGATAATCAGTTTACTTACCTTTACACTTTTGTAATTCCTCACAGTGTGGATAAAGAGGGAGGTAAAGAGCAGTATTAGTGTCTTTTAGATATACAGTCATATTCACTAAACACTGAATATCAAGGCTTCACTACTTATACAGACAATTTCTTTCAGGTACATTATCTATATATAAAAAGAAAAAAAACACAAACTAAGATGTCAAAACACTTTGACGACATAATCTTTCAAAGCCATTAGACACTAAAACTACTGCAATGTTATTAGCTTTAGCTAAAGATGCTATTAATGCTTACCAGTCTGTGAGGACGACCATCAAAGGATTCGTCTGCAGGTCTCACTGCTAACTGCAGTGCTGGAGCTCCATCATTCACATGTATGCAGGGAGAAAGACAAAAATAAATAAATATGTAATGAGACAAACTGTAATTTTGTGTTAGGCAAACAAGTGACTAAATAAATGAAAAATCTTTTACCTTTTCAATTTGATCACTCCTCACAGTGTGGACCCAGATGAGGAGAGAGGTTAAAAGCAGTATTAGTGTCTTTTAGATATACAGTCATATTCACTAAACACTGAATATCTAGGGCTCTCTAATTAGACAGACAATTTTTTCAGGTATATTAACTATATATAAAAAAGAAAGAAAAACACAAAATGTCAAACCACTTTGACAACATAATCTCTCAAAGCCATTAGACACTAAAACTACTGCAGTGTTATTAGCTTTAGCTAAAATGCTAATAATGCTTACCAGTCTGTGAGGATGACCATCAAAGGGTTCTTCTGCAGGTCTCTCTGTTAACTGCAGTGCTGGAGCTCCATCATTCACATGTATGCAGGTAGGAAGAGAAAAAGGAATAGAGAAATATGTAATGAGACAGACTGTTATTTTGTTTTTGGTCAAAAAGTGACTAAATGAATGAAAAGTCTTTTACCTTTTCAATTTTATCACTCCTCACGGTGTGGACCCAGATGAGGAGAGAGGTAAAAACGTGATATTAGAGTCATTTAGAAAAAGAAGTAAATGAAAAAATACATTCATAGCTGGAAAATAAGTTGTCAATAAAGAGAATATGGAAGATTAGTTCAAATATAGATCATTTCTGCAGCAAATATTATCCATATATGAATGAAAAAGAAAAACAAACTAGCCATGACATACCAATTTGATGATGAAATACTGTCTTAAAGTCACTAGACACTAAAACTGACACAGTGATATTAGCTTTAGCTGAAAATGCTAAAAACGCTTACCAGTCAGTGTGGACGGTTATTTACTTGACTCATCCAACATGTAGACAAAAACAGGAAGACACCATATTAATTTATATCTACAACGACAACTGTTGATCATTTTTCACATAAAGCATAATTATTGTAGATAATCAGTTTACTTACCTTTACACTTTTGTAATTCCTCACAGTGTGGATAAAGAGGGAGGTAAAGAGCAGTATTAGTGTCTTTTAGATATACAGTCATATTCACTAAACACTGAATATCTAGGGCTCTCTAATTAGACAGACAATTTTTTCAGGTATATTAACTATATATAAAAAAGAAAGAAAAACACAAAATGTCAAACCACTTTGACAACATAATCTCTCAAAGCCATTAGACACTAAAACTACTGCAGTGTTATTAGCTTTAGCTAAAATGCTAATAATGCTTACCAGTCTGTGAGGATGACCATCAAAGGGTTCTTCTGCAGGTCTCTCTGTTAACTGCAGTGCTGGAGCTCCATCATTCACATGTATGCAGGTAGGAAGAGAAAAAGGAATAGAGAAATATGTAATGAGACAGACTGTTATTTTGTTTTTGGTCAAAAAGTGACTAAATGAATGAAAAGTCTTTTACCTTTCCAATTTTATCACTCCTCACGGTGTGGACCCAGATGAGGAGAGAGGTAAAAACGTGATATTAGAGTCATTTAGAAAAAGAAGTAAATGAAAAAATACATTCATAGCTGGAAAATAAGTTGTCAATAAAGAGAATATGGAAGATTAGTTCAAATATAGATCATTTCTGCAGCAAATATTATCCATATATGAATGAAAAAGAAAAACAAACTAGCCATGACATACCAATTTGATGATGAAATACTGTCTTAAAGTCACTAGACACTAAAACTGACACAGTGATATTAGCTTTAGCTGAAAATGCTAAAAACGCTTACCAGTCAGTGTGGACGGTTATTTACTTGACTCATCCAACATGTAGACAAAAACAGGAAGACACCATATTAATTTATATCTACAACGACAACTGTTGATCATTTTTCACATAAAGCATAATTATTGTAGATAATCAGTTTACTTACCTTTACACTTTTGTAATTCCTCACAGTGTGGATAAAGAGGGAGGTAAAGAGCAGTATTAGTGTCTTTTAGATATACAGTCATATTCACTAAACACTGAATATCAAGGCTTCACTACTTATACAGACAATTTCTTTCAGGTACATTATCTATATATAAAAAGAAAAAAAACACAAACTAAGATGTCAAAACACTTTGACGACATAATCTTTCAAAGCCATTAGACACTAAAACTACTGCAATGTTATTAGCTTTAGCTAAAGATGCTATTAATGCTTACCAGTCTGTGAGGACGACCATCAAAGGATTCGTCTGCAGGTCTCACTGCTAACTGCAGTGCTGGAGCTCCATCATTCACATGTATGCAGGGAGAAAGACAAAAATAAATAAATATGTAATGAGACAAACTGTAATTTTGTGTTAGGCAAACAAGTGACTAAATAAATGAAAAATCTTTTACCTTTTCAATTTGATCACTCCTCACAGTGTGGACCCAGATGAGGAGAGAGGTTAAAAGCAGTATTAGTGTCTTTTAGATATACAGTCATATTCACTAAACACTGCATATCTAGGGCTCTCTAATTAGACAGACAATTTTTTCAGGTATATTAACTATATATAAAAAAGAAAGAAAAACACAAAATGTCAAACCACTTTGACAACATAATCTCTCAAAGCCATTAGACACTAAAACTACTGCAGTGTTATTAGCTTTAGCTAAAATGCTAATAATGCTTACCAGTCTGTGAGGATGACCATCAAAGGGTTCTTCTGCAGGTCTCTCTGTTAACTGCAGTGCTGGAGCTCCATCATTCACATGTATGCAGGTAGGAAGAGAAAAAGGAATAGAGAAATATGTAATGAGACAGACTGTTATTTTGTTTTTGGTGAAAAAGTGACTAAATGAATGAAAAGTCTTTTACCTTTTCAATTTTATCACTCCTCACGGTGTGGACCCAGATGAGGAGAGAGGTAAAAACGTGATATTAGAGTCATTTAGAAAAAGAAGTAAATGAAAAAATACATTCATAGCTGGAAAATAAGTTGTCAATAAAGAGAATATGGAAGATTAGTTCAAATATAGATCATTTCTGCAGCAAATATTATCCATATATGAATGAAAAAGAAAAACAAACTAGCCATGACATACCAATTTGATGATGAAATACTGTCTTAAAGTCACTAGACACTAAAACTGACACAGTGATATTAGCTTTAGCTGAAAATGCTAAAAACGCTTACCAGTCAGTGTGGACGGTTATTTACTTGACTCATCCAACATGTAGACAAAAACAGGAAGACACCATATTAATTTATATCTACAACGACAACTGTTGATCATTTTTCACATAAAGCATAATTATTGTAGATAATCAGTTTACTTACCTTTACACTTTTGTAATTCCTCACAGTGTGGATAAAGAGGGAGGTAAAGAGCAGTATTAGTGTCTTTTAGATATACAGTCATATTCACTAAACACTGAATATCAAGGCTTCACTACTTATACAGACAATTTCTTTCAGGTACATTATCTATATATAAAAAGAAAAAAAACACAAACTAAGATGTCAAAACACTTTGACGACATAATCTTTCAAAGCCATTAGACACTAAAACTACTGCAATGTTATTAGCTTTAGCTAAAGATGCTATTAATGCTTACCAGTCTGTGAGGACGACCATCAAAGGATTCGTCTGCAGGTCTCACTGCTAACTGCAGTGCTGGAGCTCCATCATTCACATGTATGCAGGGAGAAAGACAAAAATAAATAAATATGTAATGAGACAAACTGTAATTTTGTGTTAGGCAAACAAGTGACTAAATAAATGAAAAATCTTTTACCTTTTCAATTTGATCACTCCTCACAGTGTGGACCCAGATGAGGAGAGAGGTTAAAAGCAGTATTAGTGTCTTTTAGATATACAGTCATATTCACTAAACACTGCATATCTAGGGCTCTCTAATTAGACAGACAATTTTTTCAGGTATATTAACTATATATAAAAAAGAAAGAAAAACACAAAATGTCAAACCACTTTGACAACATAATCTCTCAAAGCCATTAGACACTAAAACTACTGCAGTGTTATTAGCTTTAGCTAAAATGCTAATAATGCTTACCAGTCTGTGAGGATGACCATCAAAGGGTTCTTCTGCAGGTCTCTCTGTTAACTGCAGTGCTGGAGCTCCATCATTCACATGTATGCAGGTAGGAAGAGAAAAAGGAATAGAGAAATATGTAATGAGACAGACTGTTATTTTGTTTTTGGTCAAAAAGTGACTAAATGAATGAAGAGTCTTTTACCTTTTCAATTTTATCACTCCTCACGGTGTGGACCCAGATGAGGAGAGAGGTAAAAACGTGATATTAGAGTCATTTAGAAAAAGAAGTAAATGAAAAAATACATTCATAGCTGGAAAATAAGTTGTCAATAAAGAGAATATGGAAGATTAGTTCAAATATAGATCATTTCTGCAGCAAATATTATCCATATATGAATGAAAAAGAAAAACAAACTAGCCATGACATACCAATTTGATGATGAAATACTGTCTTAAAGTCACTAGACACTAAAACTGACACAGTGATATTAGCTTTAGCTGAAAATGCTAAAAACGCTTACCAGTCAGTGTGGACGGTTATTTACTTGACTCATCCAACATGTAGACAAAAACAGGAAGACACCATATTAATTTATATCTACAACGACAACTGTTGATCATTTTTCACATAAAGCATAATTATTGTAGATAATCAGTTTACTTACCTTTACACTTTTGTAATTCCTCACAGTGTGGATAAAGAGGGAGGTAAAGAGCAGTATTAGTGTCTTTTAGATATACAGTCATATTCACTAAACACTGAATATCAAGGCTTCACTACTTATACAGACAATTTCTTTCAGGTACATTATCTATATATAAAAAGAAAAAAAACACAAACTAAGATGTCAAAACACTTTGACGACATAATCTTTCAAAGCCATTAGACACTAAAACTACTGCAATGTTATTAGCTTTAGCTAAAGATGCTATTAATGCTTACCAGTCTGTGAGGACGACCATCAAAGGATTCGTCTGCAGGTCTCACTGCTAACTGCAGTGCTGGAGCTCCATCATTCACATGTATGCAGGGAGAAAGACAAAAATAAATAAATATGTAATGAGACAAACTGTAATTTTGTGTTAGGCAAACAAGTGACTAAATAAATGAAAAATCTTTTACCTTTTCAATTTGATCACTCCTCACAGTGTGGACCCAGATGAGGAGAGAGGTTAAAAGCAGTATTAGTGTCTTTTAGATATACAGTCATATTCACTAAACACTGCATATCTAGGGCTCTCTAATTAGACAGACAATTTTTTCAGGTATATTAACTATATATAAAAAAGAAAGAAAAACACAAAATGTCAAACCACTTTGACAACATAATCTCTCAAAGCCATTAGACACTAAAACTACTGCAGTGTTATTAGCTTTAGCTAAAATGCTAATAATGCTTACCAGTCTGTGAGGATGACCATCAAAGGGTTCTTCTGCAGGTCTCTCTGTTAACTGCAGTGCTGGAGCTCCATCATTCACATGTATGCAGGTAGGAAGAGAAAAAGGAATAGAGAAATATGTAATGAGACAGACTGTTATTTTGTTTTTGGTCAAAAAGTGACTAAATGAATGAAGAGTCTTTTACCTTTTCAATTTTATCACTCCTCACGGTGTGGACCCAGATGAGGAGAGAGGTAAAAACGTGATATTAGAGTCATTTAGAAAAAGAAGTAAATGAAAAAATACATTCATAGCTGGAAAATAAGTTGTCAATAAAGAGAATATGGAAGATTAGTTCAAATATAGATCATTTCTGCAGCAAATATTATCCATATATGAATGAAAAAGAAAAACAAACTAGCCATGACATACCAATTTGATGATGAAATACTGTCTTAAAGTCACTAGACACTAAAACTGACACAGTGATATTAGCTTTAGCTGAAAATGCTAAAAACGCTTACCAGTCAGTGTGGACGGTTATTTACTTGACTCATCCAACATGTAGACAAAAACAGGAAGACACCATATTAATTTATATCTACAACGACAACTGTTGATCATTTTTCACATAAAGCATAATTATTGTAGATAATCAGTTTACTTACCTTTACACTTTTGTAATTCCTCACAGTGTGGATAAAGAGGGAGGTAAAGAGCAGTATTAGTGTCTTTTAGATATACAGTCATATTCACTAAACACTGAATATCAAGGCTTCACTACTTATACAGACAATTTCTTTCAGGTACATTATCTATATATAAAAAGAAAAAAAACACAAACTAAGATGTCAAAACACTTTGACGACATAATCTTTCAAAGCCATTAGACACTAAAACTACTGCAATGTTATTAGCTTTAGCTAAAGATGCTATTAATGCTTACCAGTCTGTGAGGACGACCATCAAAGGATTCGTCTGCAGGTCTCACTGCTAACTGCAGTGCTGGAGCTCCATCATTCACATGTATGCAGGGAGAAAGACAAAAATAAATAAATATGTAATGAGACAAACTGTAATTTTGTGTTAGGCAAACAAGTGACTAAATAAATGAAAAATCTTTTACCTTTTCAATTTGATCACTCCTCACAGTGTGGACCCAGATGAGGAGAGAGGTTAAAAGCAGTATTAGTGTCTTTTAGATATACAGTCATATTCACTAAACACTGCATATCTAGGGCTCTCTAATTAGACAGACAATTTTTTCAGGTATATTAACTATATATAAAAAAGAAAGAAAAACACAAAATGTCAAACCACTTTGACAACATAATCTCTCAAAGCCATTAGACACTAAAACTACTGCAGTGTTATTAGCTTTAGCTAAAATGCTAATAATGCTTACCAGTCTGTGAGGATGACCATCAAAGGGTTCTTCTGCAGGTCTCTCTGTTAACTGCAGTGCTGGAGCTCCATCATTCACATGTATGCAGGTAGGAAGAGAAAAAGGAATAGAGAAATATGTAATGAGACAGACTGTTATTTTGTTTTTGGTCAAAAAGTGACTAAATGAATGAAGAGTCTTTTACCTTTTCAATTTTATCACTCCTCACGGTGTGGACCCAGATGAGGAGAGAGGTAAAAACGTGATATTAGAGTCATTTAGAAAAAGAAGTAAATGAAAAAATACATTCATAGCTGGAAAATAAGTTGTCAATAAAGAGAATATGGAAGATTAGTTCAAATATAGATCATTTCTGCAGCAAATATTATCCATATATGAATGAAAAAGAAAAACAAACTAGCCATGATATACCAATTTGATGATGAAATACTGTCTTAAAGTCACTAGACACTAAAACTGACACAGTGATATTAGCTTTAGCTGAAAATGCTAAAAACGCTTACCAGTCAGTGTGGACGGTTATTTACTTGACTCATCCAACATGTAGACAAAAACAGGAAGACACCATATTAATTTATATCTACAACGACAACTGTTGATCATTTTTCACATAAAGCATAATTATTGTAGATAATCAGTTTACTTACCTTTACACTTTTGTAATTCCTCACAGTGTGGATAAAGAGGGAGGTAAAGAGCAGTATTAGTGTCTTTTAGATATACAGTCATATTCACTAAACACTGAATATCAAGGCTTCACTACTTATACAGACAATTTCTTTCAGGTACATTATCTATATATAAAAAGAAAAAAAACACAAACTAAGATGTCAAAACACTTTGACGACATAATCTTTCAAAGCCATTAGACACTAAAACTACTGCAATGTTATTAGCTTTAGCTAAAGATGCTATTAATGCTTACCAGTCTGTGAGGACGACCATCAAAGGATTCGTCTGCAGGTCTCACTGCTAACTGCAGTGCTGGAGCTCCATCATTCACATGTATGCAGGGAGAAAGACAAAAATAAATAAATATGTAATGAGACAAACTGTAATTTTGTGTTAGGCAAACAAGTGACTAAATAAATGAAAAATCTTTTACCTTTTCAATTTGATCACTCCTCACAGTGTGGACCCAGATGAGGAGAGAGGTTAAAAGCAGTATTAGTGTCTTTTAGATATACAGTCATATTCACTAAACACTGCATATCTAGGGCTCTCTAATTAGACAGACAATTTTTTCAGGTATATTAACTATATATAAAAAAGAAAGAAAAACACAAAATGTCAAACCACTTTGACAACATAATCTCTCAAAGCCATTAGACACTAAAACTACTGCAGTGTTATTAGCTTTAGCTAAAATGCTAATAATGCTTACCAGTCTGTGAGGATGACCATCAAAGGGTTCTTCTGCAGGTCTCTCTGTTAACTGCAGTGCTGGAGCTCCATCATTCACATGTATGCAGGTAGGAAGAGAAAAAGGAATAGAGAAATATGTAATGAGACAGACTGTTATTTTGTTTTTGGTCAAAAAGTGACTAAATGAATGAAAAGTCTTTTACCTTTTCAATTTTATCACTCCTCACGGTGTGGACCCAGATGAGGAGAGAGGTAAAAACGTGATATTAGAGTCATTTAGAAAAAGAAGTAAATGAAAAAATACATTCATAGCTGGAAAATAAGTTGTCAATAAAGAGAATATGGAAGATTAGTTCAAATATAGATCATTTCTGCAGCAAATATTATCCATATATGAATGAAAAAGAAAAACAAACTAGCCATGATATACCAATTTGATGATGAAATACTGTCTTAAAGTCACTAGACACTAAAACTGACACAGTGATATTAGCTTTAGCTGAAAATGCTAAAAACGCTTACCAGTCAGTGTGGACGGTTATTTACTTGACTCATCCAACATGTAGACAAAAACAGGAAGACACCATATTAATTTATATCTACAACGACAACTGTTGATCATTTTTCACATAAAGCATAATTATTGTAGATAATCAGTTTACTTACCTTTACACTTTTGTAATTCCTCACAGTGTGGATAAAGAGGGAGGTAAAGAGCAGTATTAGTGTCTTTTAGATATACAGTCATATTCACTAAACACTGAATATCAAGGCTTCACTACTTATACAGACAATTTCTTTCAGGTACATTATCTATATATAAAAAGAAAAAAAACACAAACTAAGATGTCAAAACACTTTGACGACATAATCTTTCAAAGCCATTAGACACTAAAACTACTGCAATGTTATTAGCTTTAGCTAAAGATGCTATTAATGCTTACCAGTCTGTGAGGACGACCATCAAAGGATTCGTCTGCAGGTCTCACTGCTAACTGCAGTGCTGGAGCTCCATCATTCACATGTATGCAGGGAGAAAGACAAAAATAAATAAATATGTAATGAGACAAACTGTAATTTTGTGTTAGGCAAACAAGTGACTAAATAAATGAAAAATCTTTTACCTTTTCAATTTGATCACTCCTCACAGTGTGGACCCAGATGAGGAGAGAGGTTAAAAGCAGTATTAGTGTCTTTTAGATATACAGTCATATTCACTAAACACTGCATATCTAGGGCTCTCTAATTAGACAGACAATTTTTTCAGGTATATTAACTATATATAAAAAAGAAAGAAAAACACAAAATGTCAAACCACTTTGACAACATAATCTCTCAAAGCCATTAGACACTAAAACTACTGCAGTGTTATTAGCTTTAGCTAAAATGCTAATAATGCTTACCAGTCTGTGAGGATGACCATCAAAGGGTTCTTCTGCAGGTCTCTCTGTTAACTGCAGTGCTGGAGCTCCATCATTCACATGTATGCAGGTAGGAAGAGAAAAAGGAATAGAGAAATATGTAATGAGACAGACTGTTATTTTGTTTTTGGTCAAAAAGTGACTAAATGAATGAAGAGTCTTTTACCTTTTCAATTTTATCACTCCTCACGGTGTGGACCCAGATGAGGAGAGAGGTAAAAACGTGATATTAGAGTCATTTAGAAAAAGAAGTAAATGAAAAAATACATTCATAGCTGGAAAATAAGTTGTCAATAAAGAGAATATGGAAGATTAGTTCAAATATAGATCATTTCTGCAGCAAATATTATCCATATATGAATGAAAAAGAAAAACAAACTAGCCATGATATACCAATTTGATGATGAAATACTGTCTTAAAGTCACTAGACACTAAAACTGACACAGTGATATTAGCTTTAGCTGAAAATGCTAAAAACGCTTACCAGTCAGTGTGGACGGTTATTTACTTGACTCATCCAACATGTAGACAAAAACAGGAAGACACCATATTAATTTATATCTACAACGACAACTGTTGATCATTTTTCACATAAAGCATAATTATTGTAGATAATCAGTTTACTTACCTTTACACTTTTGTAATTCCTCACAGTGTGGATAAAGAGGGAGGTAAAGAGCAGTATTAGTGTCTTTTAGATATACAGTCATATTCACTAAACACTGAATATCAAGGCTTCACTACTTATACAGACAATTTCTTTCAGGTACATTATCTATATATAAAAAGAAAAAAAACACAAACTAAGATGTCAAAACACTTTGACGACATAATCTTTCAAAGCCATTAGACACTAAAACTACTGCAATGTTATTAGCTTTAGCTAAAGATGCTATTAATGCTTACCAGTCTGTGAGGACGACCATCAAAGGATTCGTCTGCAGGTCTCACTGCTAACTGCAGTGCTGGAGCTCCATCATTCACATGTATGCAGGGAGAAAGACAAAAATAAATAAATATGTAATGAGACAAACTGTAATTTTGTGTTAGGCAAACAAGTGACTAAATAAATGAAAAATCTTTTACCTTTTCAATTTGATCACTCCTCACAGTGTGGACCCAGATGAGGAGAGAGGTTAAAAGCAGTATTAGTGTCTTTTAGATATACAGTCATATTCACTAAACACTGCATATCTAGGGCTCTCTAATTATACAGACAATTTTTTCAGGTATATTAACTATATATAAAAAAGAAAGAAAAACACAAAATGTCAAACCACTTTGACAACATAATCTCTCAAAGCCATTAGACACTAAAACTACTGCAGTGTTATTAGCTTTAGCTAAAATGCTAATAATGCTTACCAGTCTGTGAGGATGACCATCAAAGGGTTCTTCTGCAGGTCTCTCTGTTAACTGCAGTGCTGGAGCTCCATCATTCACATGTATGCAGGTAGGAAGAGAAAAAGGAATACAGAAATATGTAATGAGACAGACTGTTATTTTGTTTTTGGTCAAAAAGTGACTAAATGAATGAAGAATCTTTTACCTTTTCAATTTTATCACTCCTCACGGTGTGGACCCAGATGAGGAGAGAGGTAAAAACGTGATATTAGAGTCATTTAGAAAAAGAAGTAAATGAAAAAATACATTCATAGCTGGAAAATAAGTTGTCAATAAAGAGAATATGGAAGATTAGTTCAAATATAGATCATTTCTGCAGCAAATATTATCCATATATGAATGAAAAAGAAAAACAAACTAGCCATGATATACCAATTTGATGATGAAATACTGTCTTAAAGTCACTAGACACTAAAACTGACACAGTGATATTAGCTTTAGCTGAAAATGCTAAAAACGCTTACCAGTCAGTGTGGACGGTTATTTACTTGACTCATCCAACATGTAGACAAAAACAGGAAGACACCATATTAATTTATATCTACAACGACAACTGTTGATCATTTTTCACATAAAGCATAATTATTGTAGATAATCAGTTTACTTACCTTTACACTTTTGTAATTCCTCACAGTGTGGATAAAGAGGGAGGTAAAGAGCAGTATTAGTGTCTTTTAGATATACAGTCATATTCACTAAACACTGAATATCAAGGCTTCACTACTTATACAGACAATTTCTTTCAGGTACATTATCTATATATAAAAAGAAAAAAAACACAAACTAAGATGTCAAAACACTTTGACGACATAATCTTTCAAAGCCATTAGACACTAAAACTACTGCAATGTTATTAGCTTTAGCTAAAGATGCTATTAATGCTTACCAGTCTGTGAGGACGACCATCAAAGGATTCGTCTGCAGGTCTCACTGCTAACTGCAGTGCTGGAGCTCCATCATTCACATGTATGCAGGGAGAAAGACAAAAATAAATAAATATGTAATGAGACAAACTGTAATTTTGTGTTAGGCAAACAAGTGACTAAATAAATGAAAAATCTTTTACCTTTTCAATTTGATCACTCCTCACAGTGTGGACCCAGATGAGGAGAGAGGTTAAAAGCAGTATTAGTGTCTTTTAGATATACAGTCATATTCACTAAACACTGCATATCTAGGGCTCTCTAATTATACAGACAATTTTTTCAGGTATATTAACTATATATAAAAAAGAAAGAAAAACACAAAATGTCAAACCACTTTGACAACATAATCTCTCAAAGCCATTAGACACTAAAACTACTGCAGTGTTATTAGCTTTAGCTAAAATGCTAATAATGCTTACCAGTCTGTGAGGATGACCATCAAAGGGTTCTTCTGCAGGTCTCTCTGTTAACTGCAGTGCTGGAGCTCCATCATTCACATGTATGCAGGTAGGAAGAGAAAAAGGAATAGAGAAATATGTAATGAGACAGACTGTTATTTTGTTTTTGGTCAAAAAGTGACTAAATGAATGAAAAGTCTTTTACCTTTTCAATTTTATCACTCCTCACGGTGTGGACCCAGATGAGGAGAGAGGTAAAAACGTGATATTAGAGTCATTTAGAAAAAGAAGTAAATGAAAAAATACATTCATAGCTGGAAAATAAGTTGTCAATAAAGAGAATATGGAAGATTAGTTCAAATATAGATCATTTCTGCAGCAAATATTATCCATATATGAATGAAAAAGAAAAACAAACTAGCCATGATATACCAATTTGATGATGAAATACTGTCTTAAAGTCACTAGACACTAAAACTGACACAGTGATATTAGCTTTAGCTGAAAATGCTAAAAACGCTTACCAGTCAGTGTGGACGGTTATTTACTTGACTCATCCAACATGTAGACAAAAACAGGAAGACACCATATTAATTTATATCTACAACGACAACTGTTGATCATTTTTCACATAAAGCATAATTATTGTAGATAATCAGTTTACTTACCTTTACACTTTTGTAATTCCTCACAGTGTGGATAAAGAGGGAGGTAAAGAGCAGTATTAGTGTCTTTTAGATATACAGTCATATTCACTAAACACTGAATATCAAGGCTTCACTACTTATACAGACAATTTCTTTCAGGTACATTATCTATATATAAAAAGAAAAAAAACACAAACTAAGATGTCAAAACACTTTGACGACATAATCTTTCAAAGCCATTAGACACTAAAACTACTGCAATGTTATTAGCTTTAGCTAAAGATGCTATTAATGCTTACCAGTCTGTGAGGACGACCATCAAAGGATTCGTCTGCAGGTCTCACTGCTAACTGCAGTGCTGGAGCTCCATCATTCACATGTATGCAGGGAGAAAGACAAAAATAAATAAATATGTAATGAGACAAACTGTAATTTTGTGTTAGGCAAACAAGTGACTAAATAAATGAAAAATCTTTTACCTTTTCAATTTGATCACTCCTCACAGTGTGGACCCAGATGAGGAGAGAGGTTAAAAGCAGTATTAGTGTCTTTTAGATATACAGTCATATTCACTAAACACTGCATATCTAGGGCTCTCTAATTATACAGACAATTTTTTCAGGTATATTAACTATATATAAAAAAGAAAGAAAAACACAAAATGTCAAACCACTTTGACAACATAATCTCTCAAAGCCATTAGACACTAAAACTACTGCAGTGTTATTAGCTTTAGCTAAAATGCTAATAATGCTTACCAGTCTGTGAGGATGACCATCAAAGGGTTCTTCTGCAGGTCTCTCTGTTAACTGCAGTGCTGGAGCTCCATCATTCACATGTATGCAGGTAGGAAGAGAAAAAGGAATAGAGAAATATGTAATGAGACAGACTGTTATTTTGTTTTTGGTCAAAAAGTGACTAAATGAATGAAGAGTCTTTTACCTTTTCAATTTTATCACTCCTCACGGTGTGGACCCAGATGAGGAGAGAGGTAAAAACGTGATATTAGAGTCATTTAGAAAAAGAAGTAAATGAAAAAATACATTCATAGCTGGAAAATAAGTTGTCAATAAAGAGAATATGGAAGATTAGTTCAAATATAGATCATTTCTGCAGCAAATATTATCCATATATGAATGAAAAAGAAAAACAAACTAGCCATGATATACCAATTTGATGATGAAATACTGTCTTAAAGTCACTAGACACTAAAACTGACACAGTGATATTAGCTTTAGCTGAAAATGCTAAAAACGCTTACCAGTCAGTGTGGACGGTTATTTACTTGACTCATCCAACATGTAGACAAAAACAGGAAGACACCATATTAATTTATATCTACAACGACAACTGTTGATCATTTTTCACATAAAGCATAATTATTGTAGATAATCAGTTTACTTACCTTTACACTTTTGTAATTCCTCACAGTGTGGATAAAGAGGGAGGTAAAGAGCAGTATTAGTGTCTTTTAGATATACAGTCATATTCACTAAACACTGAATATCAAGGCTTCACTACTTATACAGACAATTTCTTTCAGGTACATTATCTATATATAAAAAGAAAAAAAACACAAACTAAGATGTCAAAACACTTTGACGACATAATCTTTCAAAGCCATTAGACACTAAAACTACTGCAATGTTATTAGCTTTAGCTAAAGATGCTATTAATGCTTACCAGTCTGTGAGGACGACCATCAAAGGATTCGTCTGCAGGTCTCACTGCTAACTGCAGTGCTGGAGCTCCATCATTCACATGTATGCAGGGAGAAAGACAAAAATAAATAAATATGTAATGAGACAAACTGTAATTTTGTGTTAGGCAAACAAGTGACTAAATAAATGAAAAATCTTTTACCTTTTCAATTTGATCACTCCTCACAGTGTGGACCCAGATGAGGAGAGAGGTTAAAAGCAGTATTAGTGTCTTTTAGATATACAGTCATATTCACTAAACACTGCATATCTAGGGCTCTCTAATTATACAGACAATTTTTTCAGGTATATTAACTATATATAAAAAAGAAAGAAAAACACAAAATGTCAAACCACTTTGACAACATAATCTCTCAAAGCCATTAGACACTAAAACTACTGCAGTGTTATTAGCTTTAGCTAAAATGCTAATAATGCTTACCAGTCTGTGAGGATGACCATCAAAGGGTTCTTCTGCAGGTCTCTCTGTTAACTGCAGTGCTGGAGCTCCATCATTCACATGTATGCAGGTAGGAAGAGAAAAAGGAATAGAGAAATATGTAATGAGACAGACTGTTATTTTGTTTTTGGTCAAAAAGTGACTAAATGAATGAAAAGATCTTTTACCTTTTCAATTTTATCACTCCTCACATTATGGACCCAGATGAGAAGAGAGGTAAAAAAGTGATATTAGAGTCATTTACAAATAGAAGTAAATGAAAAAAAAAAAAATTATAACTGAAAATAAGTTGTCAATAAAGAGAATATGGAAGATTAGTTCAAATATAGATCATTTCTGCAGCAAATATTATCCATATATGAATGAAAAAGAAAAACAAACTAGCCATGACATACCAATTTGATGATGAAATACTGTCTTAAAGTCACTAGACACTAAAACTGACACAGTGATATTAGCTTTAGCTGAAAATG